>NC_134084.1:101020410-102255410 GCF_000715075.1 Nicotiana tabacum | reverse complement strand
TACTTTAGATGGCCAAGGAGACGGGGAGTGGGATCTCTTTTCAGGAGGCGGCCAATGTGGCCAGGAGAGTTGAGATGGTTTTATCGCAGGGAGGTGGTCATGGGTCGGACAAGAGGCCCCATCATTCAGTCAGATTCAGTGGTACCTTTTCTTGAGGTAGGGATTCGTATGGTAGAGGCCATCCTCCTAGGCCTTTTCAGTCGGCACTTCAGGTTTCTCACGGTGCTTCAGGTGGCCGTGGTTCTCAGATGCAGTATTCTGATCAGCAGTCCTACAGTGCACCACCAGCTCCTATCAGTGCACCGCCACTTCAGAGTTTTCAGGGTCGTCAGCCCCAGCAACCGAGGGCTTGTTTTACTTATGGCGACACGAGGCACATTGCTAGATATTTCCCTTGAGCACCGAGCAGTTCTCAGCAGCAGGGTTCCCATGCTATGGTTCAGGCACCAGGTGTCCCACCGCCCGCTCCGCCAGCTAGGGGTGGGGTAGAGGTGCTAGAGGTGGAGGTCAGACAGCTAGAGGTGGAGGCCAGCCAGCAGTAAGCCATCCCAGAGATGTAGTTCAGGGTAGTGGGGCCAAGCCCCGATGTTATGCTCTTCCAGCCAGACCTGAGGTTGAGGCTGAGGCTTCTGATGCAGTTATCACAGGTACTGTTCTGGTTTGTAGTATAGATGCTTCAGTCATATTTGATCCAGGGTCTAAATACTCATATGTGTCATCTTATTTTGCACCATATCTAGTCATGTCTAGTGATTCCTTGAGTGCCCTTGTATATGTGTCTACACTGGTGGGTGATTCTATTGTGGTAGATCGAGTCCATCATTCTTGTATAGTTGTGATTGGGGATCTTGAGACTCGTGTAGATTTGTTACTTCTAGACATGGTTGATTTTGATGTCATATTAGGGATGGACTGGTTATTACCTTACCACGCTGTCCTGGACTGCCATGCCAAGACTATGACCTTAGACTTGTCGGGTTTACCTCGTTTAGAGTAGAGAGGGACTCCTGGTCATTCTACCTGTAGTGTTATCTCTTATGTGAAGGCTCGGCGTATGGCCGAGAATGGGTGTTTGGCTTATTTGGCGTATGTTCATGATTCTAGTGCCGAGGTTCCTTCTATTAATTTTGTGCCCGTTGTTCGAGAGTTCCCTGAGGTTTCCCTTTAGACCTGCTGGGTATGCCACCCGACAGGGATATTGACTTTTGCATTGATTTGGCTTCGGGCACTCAGCACATTTCTATCCCACTGTATCGTATGGCCCCGCCTGAGTTGAAAGAGTTAAAGGAGCAGTTGCAAAACTTGCTTGAAAAAGGTTTCATTAGACCTAGTGTTTCGCCTTGGGGTGTGCTGGTGTTGTTTGTTAAAAAGAAGGACGGATCGATGAGAATGTGCATAGATTACCGGCAGTTGAACAAGGTTACAATCAAGAATAAGTATCCATTGATGAAGATTGATGATTTGTTTGATCAGCTTCAGGGTGCTAAGGTATTTTCGAAGATTGACTTGAGATCTGGCTACCATCAGTTGAGGATTAGGGCATCTGATGTCCCTAAGATAGATTTCTGCACTCGGTACAGGCATTATGAGTTCTTGGTGATGTCATTCAGGTTGACAAATGCCCCGGCAACTTTTATGGATTTGATGAGCCGAGTGTTAAGGCCTTACTTGGATTCGTTCGTGATAGTCTTCATTGATGATATTTTGATCTATTCCCGTAGCTGGGAGGAGCACGAGCAGCATCTTAGAGTGGTTCTTCAGACTTTGAGGGGTAGTCAATTGTATGCCAAGTTTTCGAAGTGTGAGTTCTAGTTGAGTTCAGTTGTATTCCTGGGTCATGTTGTATTAGCGGAGGGTATTCAGGTGGATTCGAAGAAGATTGAGGCAGTTAAGAACTGGCCTAGACCAGCATCAGCTACAGAGATCAGGAGTTTCTTGGGATTGGTAGGCTATTATCGTCGGTTTGTGGAGGAGTTTTCGTCTATTGCAGCCCTGATGACCAGGTTGACCCAGAAGGGTGCCCAGTTCAGATGGTCAGACGAGTGTGAGGCGAGCTTCCAGAAGCTCAAGATAGCTTTGACTACGGCACCGGTGTTGGTTTTGCCCACAGGTTCAGGGCCTTATACAGTTTATTGTGATGTATCTCGTATTGGACTTGGTGTGGTGTTGATGCAGGATGGCAAGGTCATTGCCTATGCTTTGCGGCAGTTGAAGATTCATGAGAAGAACTATCTGGTTTATGATTTGGAGTTGGCAGCCATTGTTCACGCGTTGAAGATTTGGAGGCATTATCTGTATGACGTGGCATGTGAGGTGTTCACGGATCACAAGAGTCTGCAGTACTTGTGCAAGCAGAAGAAGCTAAATTTGAGGCAAAGAAGGTGGTTGGAGTTGTTGAAAGACTATGATATCACTATCTTATATCATCCGGGAAAGGCCAATGTGGTGGTCGATGCTTTGAGTAGGAAGTCAGCCAGTATGGGCAGTCTTGCTTATATTTCGGTCAGTGAGAGACCGCTTGCTTTGGATGTTCAAGTTTTGGCCAATCAGTTCATGAGGTTGGATGTTTCTGAGCCCAGCCGTGTATTAGCTTGCACCATCACTCGTTCTTCATTATTGAAGCGTATCCGAGATCGGCAGTATGATGATCCCCATTTGTGTGTCCTTAGAGACACGGTGAAGCACGAAGGTGCCAAGCATGTTACCTTAGGAGATGATAGAGTTTTGAGATTGCAGGGGCGAGTTTGTGTGCCTAATATGGATGGACTCCGAGAGTTGATTTTAGAGAAGACCCATAGTTACCGGTACTCTATCCATCCGGGCGCCGCTAAGATATATCAAGATTTGCGGCAGCATTATTGGTAGCGGAGAATGAAGAAGGACGTTATTGCTCATGTGGCTCGGTGTTTGAATTGTCAGCAGGTTAAGTACGAGATCAGAGACTCGGTGGTTTGTTCCAGAAGATTGAGATTCCTGAGTGGAAGTGGGAGCGTATCACTATTGACTTCATTGTTGGACTCCCACGGACTCAAAGGAAGTTCGATGCAGTGTGGGTTATTGTTGATAGGCTGACCAAGTCAGCATATTTCATTTCTATGGCAGTCTCATATTCTTCCGAGAGGTTAGCTGAGATCTATATCCGGGAGATTGTTCGCCTTCATGGTGTGCCCATGTCTATCATTTCGGATCGAGGTACGCAGTTTACCTCACATTTCTGGAGAGTTGTTCAGCGAGAGTTGGGCACAGGGTTGAGTTGAGCACATCGTTTCATCCTCAGACGGACGGGCAGTCTGAGCGGACCATTCAGATTTTGGAGGATATGCTCCGAGCTTGTGTCATTGACTTTGGGGGCTCGTGGGACTAGTTTTTGCCTTTAGCAGAGTTTGCCTACAGCAACAGCTACCAGTCGAGTATTCAGATGGCTCCTTATAAGGCTTTGTATGGTAGGCGATGCGGGTCGTCGGTTGAATGGTTCGAGCTGGGGGAGGCTCGGTTGTTGGGTACGGATCTGGTTCAAGATGCCTTGGACAAGGTTAGGATTATTTAGGATAGGCTTCG
Organism: Nicotiana tabacum; assembly: GCF_000715075.1. Lineage (NCBI taxonomy): Eukaryota > Viridiplantae > Streptophyta > Magnoliopsida > Solanales > Solanaceae > Nicotiana > Nicotiana tabacum. Next base: position 102,251,852 of record NC_134084.1, on the reverse strand, counting down.
TACAGCTCAGTCCAGGAAAAAGGGTTATGCTGACCGTAAGGTTCATAATTTGGCATTCATGATCGGTGAGCGGGTATTGCTTCGAGTGTCGCCTATGAAGGGCGTGATGAGATTTGGAAGGAAGGGCAAGCTTAGCCCTAGGTTCATTGGCCCGTTTGAGATTCTTGATCGAGTGGGAGAGGTGGCTTACAGACTTGCGTTGCCGCCGAGCTTATCAGCCGTGCATCTAGTGTTTCATGTGTCCATGCTTCAGAAGTATCACGGATCAATCCCACGTGTTAGATTTCAGCACTGTCCAGCTTGCACAAGGACTTCTCTTATGAGGAGGAGCCGGTAGTTATTCTAGACCGGCAGGTTCGTCAGTTGAGATCGAAGAGTTTTCCTTCTATTCGTGTTCAGTGGAGAGGTCAGCCTGCTGAGGCATCGACCTGGGAGTCCGAGTCCGATATGCAGAGCCGTTATCCCAAACTTTTCCCTGACTCAGGTACTTCCTTCTTCTGTCCATTCGAGGACGAACGCTTGTTTTAGAGATGGAGAATGAGATGATCTTTTTAAAAATAAATTCTATGTTCAGAGGCCTTAAAAACCTCTTTCTGTCTCCCTCGATTTGCGTGCGCAGTCAGGGCGCGTACCCGGAAAACCAATATGTGAAAAATATGTGAAAATGATGAGTTTTGCCTTTAAAATGAATTAAAGTTGACTTCGGTCAATATTTTGGGTAAACAGACCCGGACCAGTGATTTGACGGTCCCGAAGGGTCCGTAGGAAAATATGGGACTCGAGCATATGCCGAGAATCGAATTCCGAGGTCCCAAGCCCGAGAAATAAATTTTTAAAGAAAATTATTTTCTGGAATATTTATGAGTTTCTGGAAATGAAATGCATTTAAAACTTGATGGTGTCGGGCCCGTATTTTGGTTCCGGAGCCCGATACAAGTCTTATATGAGATTTAAGATGAGTCTGTCAAGAAACGGACTTGAAATGACGTGAATCGGACCGTAATTGAGAAAAATGGAAAATTTGAAGTTCTTAAAAAATTTCATGATTTTGATGCTAAATTCAGAGTTGTTGATGTTATTTTGGTGATTTGAATGCACGAGCAAGTCTGTATGATGTTTTTAGGTTGGTGTGCATGTTTGGTTTGGAGCCCCGAGGGCTCGGGTGAGTTTTGGATAGGCCACGGGGTGGAATTTGGACTTGGAAAAAATTGCAGGTTTCAGCTGTTATATTGCAGGCCTGACTTGCAAATGCGAGTTCGCAAATGCGAGGGCTGAGTCACAAATGTGAAATAGCCCAGGTCATCCTACCTCGCAAATGTGAGGTGCACATCGCAAATGAGATGCCCCCAGTTGCTACCTTAGTCGCAAATGTGACTCGTGTGTTGCAAATACGACTTCGCATTTGCGAGAGGTCTATCGCAAATGCGAAGAAGACCAGAAAATTACTGGGTCACAAATGCGACATTTTGTTCGCGAATGCGAAGGTCTCAGAATTTTGAAGCAATTGCGATATCAGAGACCTGTAAGTTCACACTTAGACGCATTTTCAACCATTTTTCACACTCTTTCAAAACCAAAACACTCTAGGGCGATTTTTCAAAGGCAACTTCTTCTCCAAATCAATCATAATTCGTTTCTAACTAGTTTTCTTTAATCTTTAACATCTTTTCACATGATTTCAACTCAAAATCAATGATTTTCATGGGGGAAATTGGATGTTTTGGGTAGAACCTAGGTTTTTCAAATTTTGAGGATTTGGACCTCGACTTGAGGTTTGAATTAAAAATAAATTATATATTTGGGTTCGTGGGGGAATGAGTAATCAGGTTTTGGTTCGAACCTCGGGTTTTGACCATGTGGGCCCGGGGGCAATTTTTAACTTTTTGGGTAAAACTTTGGAAAAATTATTTTCATGCATTAGAATTGATTCAACTAGCATTTATTGATATAATTAAGTAACTTGTGGCTAGTTACGAGCGAATTTGTGGTGGAATCAAGGGGTAAAGCGATAGTTGAGACATGAATTGTGTTCGTGGCATCGAGGTAAGTATTTGGTGTAACCTTAGCTTAAGGGATTAGGAGTCGTGTCTTATTTGTTACGTGTTAACTGTGGAGTACGACGTATAGGCATGGTGACGAGTATCTATACGTCGGTGTCAAGCATGCTCGTGAGTCTTGTATTGTAATTGTTATGACTCTGTTATAGTTTATTTCGCTTCATATGAGGACTATCATTATTGTTCCCTTGCCGGGATGTTATTATCATTATTGTTCCCTTGCTGGGATGTTATTGTCATATTATTGTTCCCTTGTCGGGATGTTTGTTTTGATATTATTGTTCTCTTGCCCGGATGTTGTTGTAATATTATTGTTCCCTTGTCGGGATGTTGTTATATTGTTATCGTTCCCTTGCCGGGATCCTTTTATAATTGGTGTTGATAAATGAAATGGGAGCGGGTTGCACGCCTGCAACGATAATATATGAAATGAGAGCGTGTTGCACGCCTGCTACGGTAATATATGAAATGGGAGCGGGTTGCACGCCTGCAACGGTAATATATGAAATGGGAGCGGGTTGCATACCTACAACGGTATCATATGAAATGGGATCGGGTTGCACGCCTGCAATGGTATTACATGTGTACTTGTTCTTCTATTTCCTTATCTTTGCTGGTAATTGATTTATGACATTCCTTATATTTCTCTACTGTCATTCCTGTTGTTACCTGTTACTCCCCGCGACATGTTTCCCCCGCCCAACTTTAGTTGTAATTATCTGCTTCTATTTCCGCTGTATATGATTTAACTACACATGTTTATTTGGTAGTCTGGTTCTAGCCTCGTCACTACTTTGCCGAGGTTAGGCTAGGCACTTCCAGCACATGGGGCCGGTTGTGCTGATACTACACTCTGCATTGTATGCAGATACTGATACCGGAGCGTTTGGACCACAGTGAGGGTGCTCTCTTTAGTCCACACAGGCGACCCGAGGTAGTCCTGCAGACGTTCGCGTGCCTTGGTGTCTCCTCCTATCTTTTCTCCTTCTGTTTTTACTTATTCAGAGACAGACTTATGTATTTCATTAAGACTTTATTTGTAGTGTTCTTAGACAGTCCGTGACTTGTGACACCAAATTTTGGGTAGTATTGTACTTCAAATTATGTAGCAGTGTTTGGTTGGAATATTAAGTTTCAGCTTCCGCATTTCTGATTGCTTAATCTTATTCCGTTGTCTAACCACTTAGTATTTTACATTGTTTAATATGTTTAAATAAAATGGGAGATAAATTTGCAATATTCGGCTTGCCAAGCTTCCACGAGTAGGCGCCATCACGACTCCCAAGGCGAAAAATCCGGATCGTGACAGTAGTTGATAATGGTAGGCGGTGGCAGCACTTAATAATGAATATGTGATAGCATCTTAATTAAATTAAGTCTCTATTATAGATCTTAATCACACAGACCTTTTCAGACACATTAAGTGATTGTGAAGTAAAAAAACAAAACACACTTAATGATTAACATCTGAATAATTAAGATTCAGACTTTAAAACCAAACGCATTTAATGTCTGAGATCTGAATGATTAAGATTCAGACCTCCATTAAGTGCAAACAAATGAGGCCTAAGTGTGACATTGAAACAGTCGAAGAGGGGCCCACTTGAACAGTAATTGGCAGTTTTAAAATGTTGCAATAACGCGTGGCATGGAAAGTTAAGGTGGACACCATACTTCCAGCAAACTTATCAAGTACGTACAAGTAATAAAGCTAGCAAGTACAATAACAACAACAACGGCCCAGTATAATCCCACAAGTGGGGTCTGGGGAGGGTAATATGTACGCAGACCTTACCCCTATCCCGAGGGGCAGAGAGGCTGTTTCCAGGAGACCATCGGCTCAAGAAAGCAACAAGAGACGATATAGGAGTACCACCAATAGACTCATACTAAAGTAACATCAATATAAGAGATACGAAATACGGAATACGAAAAATATAAGAAATATAGGAAATACAAAAGATGGAAGGTATAATAATATCCAGCAGGTAAAGCCCTGCATCAGTAGCTGACCATTAGCATCCTAAGACTAACTCCTAACTGGTTGGTCTCACTCTAGTGTGCTGTAGAAATATTCACAACTTCCCCCTAACCTACAACCTTAATGCTCGACCTCCACAATTCACTGTCAAGGGTCATGTCCTCAGTAATCCTAAGTCGCGTCATGTCCTGCCTGATCACCTCTCCCCAATACTTCTTAGGTCTCCCTCTACCTCTCGTCGTGCCCACCACAGCAAGTCGCTCACACCTCCTCACCGGTGCATCAGTGCTCCTCCTTTGAATGTGCCCGAACCATCTGAGTCTTGCTTCCCGCATCTTGTCCTCCATGGGGTCCACGCCGACCTTCTCTCGAATATCTTCATTCCTAATCTTATCCATCCTTGTATACCCGCACATCCACCTCAACATCCTCATCTCAACTACATTCATCTTCTAGATGTGTGAGTTCTTAACCAGCCAACACTCGGTCCCATACAACATGGCAGGCCTAACCACTGTTCTATAAAACTTACTTTTTAGTAACGGTGGCACTTTCTTGTCACACAGGACTCCCGACGCTAACCTCCACTTCATCTACCCACCCCTATACGGTGTGTGACATCCTCGTCGATCTCCTCAATCCGCTAAATAACTGACTCAAGGTACTTGAAACTACCCCTTTTAGGAATGACTTGAGAATCAAGCCTCACTTCCACTCCCGCTTCCGTCGACTCGGCCCCAATTTTGTACTCGAGGTATTCCGTCTTCGTCCTACTCAACCTGAAACCATTAGACTCAAGGGCATGTCTCCAAACCTCTAGCCTCTCGTTAACACCGCCTCGTGTCTCATCAATTAGAACTATATCATCAGCAAATAGCATACATCATGGCACATCCCCTTGAATATGAAGAGTTAGTGCATCCAACTCTATTGATACGCATATTGGGTCTCATTTGAAGTGGTTTTTGATCCATCAAGTGCAGAGGAATAAACCATCAATCATACCAGCCCCTAGCTCAGTAATTTGCCAGTAGTTATCTATGAACAGAACTAAAAATTCTTAAATTATTGACTATCTTGTAATTCTCCCCTAAAAAAAATTCAGTGTTATGATTTTTTTTTTATTACTAAGAAATTCTCCAACGTTAAAGGTGCAAAATTTGAAACCGCATGGATAATAGATCCGCCTTCCTACACTTCTATATTAAAATATCATGTATTTGTTTGCAGTAGACTTTGAACCAGTGATACGCGGCAGCATCATGTATTGTGCTTCTAGACCAAAAAACTTGGGGAAAATTCATTGACTATTTTGTAATTCTCACTTAAACAATTCTTCTTAGTGTTTTGCTCCTCCGACTATATCATGTTTATGCTATTATTGATTATCTATGGTAAATAAGAAAAATTAGTATAACGGAGCAAGGGGCAAGCCTCCGAGTCGGAGCACCCACCTGTTATCCTTGTTTTATGTTTAAATTTACCACATGCATTTTAATGGAGCAACATGTTAGTGATGATTCATATATTCGATCTCAACTTGTTTGGTATAGAAATTGTTGATATTTTTTCCCTAGAAGTACATAATCATATTAGATTTAGAAGTTCTATAACAGAAACAAATAGACAATATACTAAAATTGCATAATAAACGAAATGTAGATTACCAAACAAGGTAATAAGCTCTCAAAAACTAGAACTTGAACTTAAAAGTATATAGCAATATAGCACATTTTAGACCATCAGTTTTCCTCCATACTATACTATAAAGATCCTTACCAAAACAAGCTGTTTTTTAATTATTACTGATTTACTTCACCTTAAATCCTCAAAAATCTCTTTTAACAAGATCCAATATTACTCTATGCCACCATAAACAACAGAAAACTTTTTAACAAAAACATAGGATCAAAACATTTAAACATGAAGCAATGTCACCTAATTTAAGCTCCAGTAGCTCCCACCGATGCCTTCTTCTTCTTCAACTCCTCATTAGCATTATCTTCAGTTCCTTTCCCATTCAATTCATTCGTCGAAAAATTAAACCTTCTTGAAGATATTTCAGATCTTAAATCATTCAAAGCATTTCTTAATAATCCATTTTCAGCTTGTATTGTCTCCAGTTGCTGCTTCACATCCACACACACCTTCGCCAAATCAGCATTCTCTGCCATCCCTTTCTTCGAATCATCTTTCGCCACGTGTTCGATGCCGATCTTATTCATCACCAACAGCGGACATTGCCTGAACGAAATCCCCGCCTGCGAAAACACGTCGTTCTTCCCAAGTATAACAGTATCCGGATCCTCCGCCGGAGAAACCGTCGGAAACCTAAGACCCCAGCGGAAATTCACCACCGCACGGTTTCTCACGGGGAACGAGGTCCGTGCGCTGACCGCCGTGCCGGAGAACAAATTCTCCACTGCTCCAGCGACGGCCGATTCCGATGGCAAAACCCCGACTTTACCGCCGAGAAACGCCGGTTTCACTAAAGGCGTTTCGAAGCCGTCGTGAATTGGACCAACGACATTAACTCCGTTCGATTTCGAGCTCAAACTCTTCGTGAGGGCCGAAGAGGAGTGCGATTTCTTCACGCAAAAATCACCGAAATTAGGCTTAAAGTGAATGAAGAAACTAGGGTTTTGATTCCCAATCAAATTGAACTCAGCACTCATAGTAAACGGGCTGGATATCGGGGACCCGAAATGTCCAATCCCTGTTTTGAACACAAAACTAAACGGGTTTGCCGAATCATTAGGACGATAAGCGAATTTAAAAGACGGTCCAGAATCGAATAAAGTACCGAGATTTAACGATAACTCTTTCGATTCGCCGGCAACAATTCCTGATTGGAACGGAACGTTAAGTATACTGAGAGGAACTTTGGCTCTGATTAACGGTTTTTGCTCCTCACGAAATTTGATTGAAGCTTTCATCTTTTTCTTAAGCCCCAATTGAGATTTGAATTTGGGTTTGGATTTGGATGTGTACTGGGAATTTGGTGTTGGAATTATGAGTGTGAAAATACTGAGGTTTTTATAGTTGGATCTTGAGGGTTTAAGGGTTGCAACGGAGAAGCGGAGATTCCGTCAAATTGAGCTGGCAATTATTGGGTCTGAAATGGTGAATGTGTTTTTTGGCTTATTTGCTAGTCTATGTACAAGACAAGGTTACCCCTAACAATTATCAATAAATAATTTTTACATTTAAAGGAGTATTCTTTAAAACTATAATAAATCTCCGATTAACCTTTATACTGATGTATATTTTAACCAGGTTAAATAATTCATGATAAACATCAGACCTAATTTAAGTATAAATATAGTCATTATATTATTTTTGTAAAAATATTGGATGCTAATCTACTATGATCCTCCTATTTTATTGGGGACTTTACCGCAATTGTTTGGAACGAAGAAAGCAATATTGCTGGTGGCAATTTGGGAATTTAGATTATTTTCTAAGGATTCAGATTGGTGTTGAGTAGGATATTAGAGGGAAATTGGTAAAGCTGTTTTGGAATATTATTTGAAATTCAAATTTTGTATTTAGCTGCAACTTAGGAAATTTGTGGGCACCAATCTGGATTTGATAGGATGCTGATATCAACTTAAATTTGAATTTTTCGGAATCGGTTTAATTAAAATATTCCCAGCATTTAAATTTTGACTTATTAACTAATTAGGTAAGTCATTAAAACTGAAATCACATCTGGAAAAAAAAAATTGCGTTTGAATTTCAGACTTACGTTTTGAAATATTTTGTCATTTAACTTAGTTCATAATTTGCTTGTTTAAACATGAACTACGCTTTCATAGAAACAACCTCCTTGTGCTTTTTGAGTTTTGTCAAACTTGAGTTTTAAACATTTAGAACTCGATACCGGTTTCCCCTAAAAATTTCATTTTATATGAATTGGATAAGGAATATAATAAGAATGACTTTTGGAACTTGCGGTCTTAAACAAGTGATGAGGTTTTTGTGCCAATAAAAATCATGAAATTAAGGTTAATTCAGTTAAAGTTTAAAATTTAAGTTGTTAAAAAATAATAATATGTTATTCGCTTTTAAATATATAAAAACAAACAAAGTTCACATAGAGTAAAACAGAGAAAATAATTTTTATCAAACTAAACTTCAGATATTTTTTATGAGGATGTCTATGTAGATAATAAATTGCGTCGAGAAAATAAAATCAAGACCGAAAAAAATTGCAACGATCGTAGTATTTGATTTCAAGTAATATGAGTATACAATCTCTATGATTCCTCTGATTCTACTTTTCCAGTATAAATTCAAGGGCCTTTGAGCTTGATCTTGAATTTGAATTTGATTTATCCGTCGCAAACACTTTGATTGTTGCCACGAATTGTATCACGAACAAGTAACCTTGATCTTGAACGCCTTGTATTTAATTTGATTTCGTTCTTGATCTTGAATACTTGAAATTTGCATTGAAGTGCTTGAATGCTTGAACACTTGCAGTTTGCAGAGAATTATGGCCTTTGATCCACGAGCTCCCTTGTGTCTTCTTATTGTAACGTCTGGTGTCTTTTCTGAGTTATGAAGACCCTTATTTATAGTTATGGAGGGGAAGAGTTATGATGAGAACAAACTCTTTCCGACCAATTAGATTGAAGCGTGACAAGGCCGCAATTGATTGGCCAGAACATATCACTTGCACATGTGGCGCGATTTCATTGGCATTTTAATTTGATTTGGCATGCCTTGTCATTTTGACATGTGGCATGATCCTATTGGCTTTTTCGTTTGACTTGTCGTGCCATGTCATTTGACATGTGGCATCAAACTGGACCTCTAGGAAGATGATATCTTGGGCCTAATGAGGTGGGCTCATCATTTGTAGCCCAATTATATGAGCTAGCCCAATAATATTGGACTTATATAATGAATCCAATTATATTAGCCCATAATATTTATTTGGACTAATATATTTAAAATATAGTCCAAATTATTTATTGAATTTAAATCCAATAAATTTTGCTTGCCTACAAATACTCCTGCTTCAAGACTTGTTGGGGTGTAGACATGTTGAACTTTAAAACAAGGCTTGAAGTACAATGTCAAATAGCTTGAGCTCTTGACCCCGAATCGCAATTTGTTTTCTCAAAATAAAATTTCAGTCTTAATACGTTCAAGAAAATTTCATCCTCTTTAGAAATATATATATGTCTTAAGTTGATGAGCTTTTAATATTGGCTTCAAGAAAGTTTAATTATGTAAATAATTGAAGATCAATTGCCACTATTGTAAAGAGATATACTATCAAAGCCAATACTCAATCTTTCTAGTGGCACACGTGAGTCAAGGACTCCTACTCATATAGGAGTGCCGTCGTCCGTACATTACCAAGCAAATAAGGAGTGTTTGATAGTCTCTAAATCCCACTTGAACTTCAAGTAGCCAATGACTAAATCCCTTCAGGAGCTAAATTACATTACTGACTCCCACATCGCTAATATATCTTTTCAACACATCCTCGCCATCTATATATATAGTTGCATGCAGAGGCGGATACAGTGTAATAACTACGGGTTTAATTGAACTCATAATTTTTAATGCGGAGTAAAAAATTTGTATGTTAAAATTCATTAAAATTGTAAAAATAATAGATATGAACAAATAACTTTAAAAATATAATGGGTTTAATGTTAAAAACATTAAAATTGAACTCATAGGATTTAAATCCTGGGATCCGCCTCTGATTGCATGCTCTCCGGTAGTGAATATTAATTTGCAGTGTTTGCCAATTTCTCGAGTGCATATTTGACAGGTAACTTCTTCTTTTTCCAATTTTTGTCACCCCTTTACAGTCAGCATATTTTATGGTATAAAATTAATATCTTGTTGTAGAAAAGTCCAAATCACGGTCCATTTGTTTCTATAGAAGCTATAATTTTAGTTCTATAACATATCTGAAATTCAGAATTAGACTCCTCGCGGATCATCCTACATGAGTTTTTGAAGTTAGCCTTAATTTCTGTCATGCTGATATTTCCAGATTTGTGCGACTTCACCAAAAGTTTTATATCTTGATGTATGAACCTCAGAATCACAAACCGTTTAATTTTTCAAAAACTAGAGTCCAATATCTACAACATATCTTGAAGTCAGCTTTACATTCGAACAAGCCAACAATTTTAGATTTGTGTGGCTTTACCAAAAATTTTATATCTTGATGTAGATACCTCGGAATCACAAACCATTTAATTTCTCAGAAACTAGAGTACAAGATCTACAATATATTTGAAATTCAGAATTAAAAACTTTCAGGATCGTTCTAGATGATTTTTTGAAATCGACTTTACATTAGAACAAGCCAACGGTTTCAGATTATCGCGGCTTCACCAAAACCTTTGTATCTCAATATTGGAATGTCAGAATTTAAAACTGTTTTAGTTGATAGAAATTTGACTCAGATAGCTTCGTTCTCACTAAAAATCATGGCCCGAATTATACCTGATTAGTTTAAGCAATACTTTGAACTCAATTTTCGAATCTGACACGCCTTGGCAGGTAACTATATTTCTTGTACTTGTATATTTTTCGCTACCTTCTTTTTTTGTTGTAGACAATGGAGATATCTTCGTCAACAAGGTTAGATGCCCATAGAAGGAAAATGTCACGACCCCAACCCCGGTCATGATGGCGCCCAACACATTGCTAGGCAAGCCCGACCATTTACCAACATTATCCCAAATTCTTATTCAGATTATAGATAAATATCACAGAGAATTTACTAAGTCATTACATTCAAGTGTATAATTCATAATAAAATCTGCGGAAGTTCAATTAAAATACCACACCATAGCCCAATAGAATCCGGTGTCACGAATATGAGCCTCTAATACAGAATATCCACCTATTACAAGTCTGTCTAGGAAAAATGCGGAATTAAAGATAGAGATAGAGGGGAGAGATCAAGGCTGCAAACGCCATGCAGCTACCTCAATACTCCCGGATACTGCTGCTCAGCTAACAAATCCTCACTCAGCCTGTGGTGTACCTGGATCTGCACGCAAGGTGCAGGGAGTAATGTGAGTACTCCGACCCAGTGAGTAATAAACATAAATAAAGGCTGAGAATAAGAAATCGTGGAAAAATACAAAGTAAACTATGACTGGCAGTTTAGAACAACAATTAGTGAAGCAACAAGTCAATTAAATCAGAGTACCAATTACTGAGACAGGTATAACAGATAAAAACAAATGCATGAGTGTAATGCAATGCATATGATGGTACACTCTATGCATGAGTGCAATGCAATGCATATGATGGTACTCTCTAGTACCCACTGCGGCGTGCAGCCCGAGCCATCCATTTTATTTATCGTCGACGACGCTCACTGGGGGTGTGTACAGACTCCGGAGGGGCTCCTACAGCCCAAGCGCAATATAAAGCCATCTTGTGGCATCAAATCTAGGCACTCGACCTCATATCAATATCAGTATAATCACCCAGGCTCTCGGCCTCAATATCAATGTAATCAACCAAGCCCTCGACCTCAATATCAATGTAATCAACCAGGCTCTCGGCCTCAATATCAATACAACACTACTGCAGCGCGCAGCCCGATCCATGCTCAGTCCGGAAATCATCATAAGCCCCTTGGGCATTTGTAAAACAGTAGTTCTCAGCCCGAAATATCATTTAGAAATATCATTTAAGTTTTCAAATCTTAGAAAGATGGCTGAGTTTGCAAAACAGTATTTAAAATCTTGGACTGAGATCAAATGATATGCATGTATGCAAAAACAGTGATGTCAATCCCTGAAGGATTCAAATAATTGGCAAGAAGCCCAAATGTAACAATTAAATCCAAGTAAGGATGATTCTCAATTTAGTTCAAATAGAAAACACGGTAAAAACATCTCTCGGGACGGACCAAGTCACAATCCCCAATGGTGCTCTACCCCACGCCCGTTATCCGGCATGCAAGTCACCTCAATAAAGCGTTACGATGTGAAATTCCGGGGTTTCAAACCCTCAGGACATCATTTACATCAATTACTCACCTCAAACCGGCTATTTCTTTAATTCGCGACGCCTTTGCCCCTCGAATTGGCCTCCACGTGCGTCGAATCTGCCCAAAATCGCAACGAATATGTCACATAATGCTAAAGAGACAATACCCAATCGAAAGCACTCGAAAAATATCAAAATTCACGAATTTGGCAAAAAACCGAGCCCCGGGCCCACGTCTCGAAAAATCAGAAAATTGACATCACCGAATTCCTTATCTCGCCACGAGTCTATACATATCAAATTTACCAAAATCGGAGTCCAAATGACACGTCAAATCCAAATTTGAAATATTAAAACTAAAGCCCTAGTTCTTCCTCTTTCGCTAAATTTCCATGGATTCCAAGATCAATTTCACAATAAAAACGTGTTTTTAGTTCATAGGACTTACCTCCAATCACTTCCTGTCGAAACCCCCTTCAATCCCCGTCCAAAAGCTCTCAAGGTTGCTCAAAAATGGAGGAAATGGGACTTGGATCGCGGGTGAAATGTTTATTAAACTCACTCACCCCCTTAAATTCACGCGTGTGGACACTGTTCACCCGCGCGTTTACTGTTCATGCGCGGTTACTGTTCACGCTGTTAAAAATATACAACAGTAGCCAAAGAAATTGCAGCACTTTTCTTTTTACTAAAATGGCTCTAACTCCATCATACGAACTCGGAATTCGATGATTCTTGTTCCTATGAGTCACAAATAATGATACAAACATAGTCCTTCAATCGAAACTTAATTCGGAGCTCGTTTGCTCAGTGCGATATCCATTTCGCTCGTTAAACAATTAACTCATATTTCGTGTCAAAAACCCAATCGCCTTGATGAAATTAGACCAAACATTCCAGATCACTCCTATAATTCATTATTTAAATTTTGGAAATCTCGAAATAAAATTTCGATCTCTAGAACTAAAAATGGACCTTTGGATCATTACATGCTTATGCTCAAACGGCAAAAATCTTCCAAAAACTCTTCCAAAACTTATCCGAGCCTCATGGGACCCCGACCAAACATGCCAACATAATTCATAACATTATTCAAACCTCTTCCAATCATCAAAATACCTCAAACGACATCAAATTACCCAAAACTCATCGAATTCAAGCCTAATTTTCTAAAAACTTCCGAAATACACTTTAGATCAAAAACCCGACCAAACCACGTACGAATGACCTAAAATTTTGCACACATATCCCAAATCACCTAACGAAGCTACAGCAACTCTCGGAATTCCATTCCGACTTTGGGATCAAAATCTCACCTATCAACCGGAATTCGCCAAAATACTAACTTCGCCAATTCAAGCCTAATTCTACACCGGACCTCCAAAATTACTTCCGATCACACTCCTAAGTCACAAATCATCCCCCAAAGCTAACCGAATCATCGGAATTCATATCCGAGCCCTCTAACTCATAAGTCAACATCGGGTTGACTTTTCCAACTTAAGTCTTCTTAAAAGAGACTAAGTGTCTCATTTCTTATCAAAACCACTCCAAACCAACTCGATCACATAAGATACGGATAATAAAGCATAAAGAAGCTGAGAATGGGAAAAAAATAGAGCGGTAACCCATGAGACGACGGGCCGGGTCTCACAGAAAATTCGTGGCAGAAAAATAGAAGTTCAAATCTTCAACATTATATGGGAGGACAAGTCCATGACGGTATATGGAACGACAAATCCATGACAGCATATATGGAAGGATCAAATTCATGACAACATATAGAAGGATAAAATTCATGAAGAGGCCAACTTAAGGTGCATAGGGACTTAAATGTCCACTTTAAGATTGGAAAAGTATAATTCCTTTTGAAGACAAACATACGAAGAGGTCAACTTAAGGTGCAAAGAGACCTAAACGTTCACCTTAAGATTGGAAAATTATAGTTCCTTTTAAGGACAAACCCACGAAGAGACCAACTTAAGGCGCAAAGGGACTTATATGTCCACCTTAAGATTGGAAAGTTATAGTTCTTTTTAAGGACAATCCTACGAAGAGGCCAACTTAAGATGAAAAGGGACTTAAAAGCTTCAACTGGAAGACTTAGTGGACGTAACGACATCGACTTGAACACTTGGAAAACTTTGCAGATTTGGTGGACCTTGCAGACTTCAACTTGAAGAGTGGTGGACTTTTAAAATCAACTTAAAAAGTTAGAAGACTTGAGGACTTCAACTTGAATATTTGGAGGGCTTAAATAATTCAACTTGAAGACCGGCGAATTTGAAAACTGACGGGCTTAAAGACTTCAACTTGGAGACTTCGATGGCTTAAGTATTTCAACATGAAGAATGAAGAACTTGAAGACCGACGGACTTGAAGACTTCAACTTGAAGACTTGGAGGGCTTAAATATTCAACTTGAAGACCGAAGAACTTGAAGACAGGCAGGCTTAAAGATTTGGCGAACATGAAGACATAAAGAACCTGTTACATCTCGCGTTTTTGTACACTAAAAGTTTCGTCTTCGGTTAATTGATGTAGACTCGGGGATGATCATCTTGATGTTAATGTACTTACGCTATTTATAACAAGCAATAAATAAGTAGAACAAGGGGTACACGAATTAAGGAAAACGAGTTTCGTTGAAAGTGGTCAATTTAGAATAAAATATGGGTCGAGCGATAATACCCGATAATTATGAACTAGTACCATGCAAGGTACCATATGACTATGGTAGTATAATATATAAAGTATATGTGAAGTATTTTAAAAATAAATAGAATTTTAAGTAATTTGTGGTAATTTTTAAATTATACGGGTAATTGATTAATTACCGGGTAATAAGACATTACCCAATTAACTAATAAGTAGATAAAAATTTAATAAATTAACCACTCTCTGCGTGGCACAAGGCCACCAATTTAAGAAATGACTCACTGCACATAAGTGTAGGTGTCTAACTAATAATCAAATATGACTTAAGCATAAAGTGACTAAAACTTATAAAATCTTATCTAATTAGACCATTTGTTCTTAGCTTCAAGTCATGTCTTGGAATCAAGAACTTGGAAACAGATTCTCGTCCAAACTCTTAGCCAAAGAGTTCAAGTGAAATTTCAAAGTTCAACAAATAGACTAAATCCATTTCTGTCCTTGTTCAAAAACGTTAGAAGCAAAGCAGAACAAATTCGTCCAAGATTTCAAGTTCGTCCAAGTGTAAATTTCGTCCATATTTCGCAGAAGCAGATTCGTTCAAATAATTCCAGGAACAAATATGTTAAGGCAATCCCTTTTTTATGCTGAAGAAACGAGCAAACACACAGTTTTCATAAATTATTCTATTCATAAAAATAGTAGGGGTGTCTATATTCTTGATTCCTCATGAAAAATATTATTATCTTCTGTTCATGGGTCTCAGAATAATACGCAGTTGGAAAAAAATTTCCAGAAGGAATATTGAGATTATTATGTATTTTTCATGCATTTTACTTATTTATACATGTGCATCGATTCATGACCAGATGGCGTTATATACGCGTATATATGTAAATATATGTATATGTGATATGGAAAAAGGTTACGGCGTTATATACGCATCACCACCTGATCAGCTGGTATATGATAATGATGTTGCCCACAGTGGCCGAGATGATATGATGGGATGCCCTCAGTGGCTTGATGATATTATGTACACCCATACCTATGCATGGCATGACATTTATACGCACGTGCATGACATTATAAACGTTTCAGAATTTACAAAGTTATTCAGATTTAAAGATGTGTTTCTGTATTCCATGTTTCACCTATGTCTTTTACGTACTAATTTTCATGTCTTACATACTTAGTACATTTTTCGTACTGACGCTCTATTATACGGGGCCTGCATTTCATGCCCGCAGATGCAGGTAGGCAAGCTGACGGTCCCCCTTCTTAGGATCCCTGATCAGCGAGAGTTGGCATGCTCCATTTGATCCGGAGCTGCTTTTGATTTTGGTACGATACGTTTGTATATATATATATATATATATATATGTGTGTGTATATGGGTATGACGTGGCTCAGTCCCGTCTTTGTACAGTTATATTTCTGTTAGAGGTTTGTAGACAGTATGTCTAGTTGGATTATATGTGGCCTTGTCGGCTTTCAGTTTTGGATATATAGTTGTCTATAGTAGCCTTGCCGGCTCGCCCACTATATTCTACATGTATACATACATATGCCTTGATGGCAGGTTTCCTTCATGTATGTTATTTTCGTAATGCAACAGATGTTATTCAGATTCATATCTTAGATGCATGCTTAGGGGTGTTTGACAGGTAGGACTTAGGCACCCATCGCGGCCCATCGGTTTGGGTCATGACAAAAGTGGTATCAGAGCAGTTCTGTCCTAGGATTGTCTACAGACATGTCTAGCAGAGTCTTGTTTATGGGTGTGTTGTGCACCACACTTATAAATAGGAGGCTATAGGACATATAGGATGTTATCCTCTCTTTTTATCTCAGATCGTGCGATACAAGAATTCATGTTCCTAACGATATGTTATATTTTCAGCAATGCCTCCAAAGAGTACGACCGCTCAGAAGGGAAAGTTCGTGGCCGATTAGACTACTAGTCGAGCGCCACAAGTTACCAGGGTTCGGGGAAAGTCTCATGGTGAGGTTCCATCTGAGACTTCACATACCCCGCTCCAGCGTCCGCCCCTGTACATTCAGCACCTCAGTTGGATGTACCGGGTCAAGAGATGAGAGATGCTATTCAGTTATTGACCCGATTAGTAGTCGCACAGGCTCGGCATCAGGAAGTAGGTATTGGTCATGCAGATAGGTTCGTAAGTGCGAGGGTTCGTGACTTTATTAATATAGACCCTCCGGTATTCACTGGAGTAGATCCAAACGAGGACCCTCAGGTATTTATTGATAAAGTGCAGAGGACGTTACAGGTAATGAAGGTCACTGCGACTGAGTCAGTTGAGCTAGCTTCCTATAGACTCCGAGATGTTGCAGTTAATTGGTACGAGTCTTGGGAATTGTCCAGAGGTGAGGATGCCCCTCCAGCAGTATGGCAGGAGTTTACAGATGTTTTTCTTCGTCATTATCTGCCACCAGAGCTTAGGCAAGCTAGAGTTGATAGGTTCTTGACCCTTCGGCAGGGTAACATGAGTGTTCGGGAGTACATTCTTCAGTTTGATTCGTTGGCTAGGTATGCTCCCACTATTGTATCTAAAATGGAGGATCGGGTTCACCAGTTCATAATGGGATTAGAGCCTCGCCGAGAGGTAGATTTATTTCCTATCTCAAGGCAAGGAAGATGATCAATAAGGTGATGTATTTATCACTTAGTTCGGGTTCAGTATGTGGAAGTAGAGTCACCAACCATTCAATCCATCCCTGTGGTGAATGAGTTTCCCTGATGAGCTTCGGGGTCTCCCGCTAAAATGAGAAATTGAGTTTTCTATTGACCTACTACCAGATACTCACCCAATATCTATTCCTCCCTATAGAATGGCCCCCGCAGAGCTGAAAGAATTTAAAGAACAATTAAAGGACTTACTTGAAAAAGGCTTTATCATACCTAGTACGTCACTGTGGGGAGCACCTATTTTGTTTGTGAGAAAGAAAGATGGTTCCTTATAAATGTGTATTGATTATAGGCAGCTGAATAAGGTGACGGTCAAGAATAAGTACCCGCTCCCGAGAATTGATGACTTATTCGATCAGTTGCAAGGTGCCAAGTGTTTTTCAAAGATAGACTTGAGGTCCGGGTACCATCAGGTAAGGGTTAAGGATGAAGATATTCCGAAGATAGCATTCAGGACTAGATATGGGCACTTTGAATTTCGGGTTATGTCATTCGGTCTGACCAATGCCCCAACAGTATTCATGGATTTGATGAACCGTGTGTTCAGGCCTTTCTTAGATCTATTCATAATTGTATTTATTGACGATATATTGGTGTATTCTTGTTTAGAGGATGAGCATGCAGATCATCTGCATACTATGCTCAGAGTTCTACAAGAAGAGAAGTTGTATGCAAAACTTTCTAAATATGAATTCTGGTTGAACTCTGTGGCTTTTCTTGGACATGTTATTTCGGGTGAAGGCATCCGGGTGGATACACAAAAGATTGAGGCAGTAAAGACTTGGCCTAGACCCACAATACCGACGGAGGTTCGTAGCTTTCTTGGTTTGGCAGGTTATTACAAGAGATTTGTAGAGGGATTTTCTTCCCTTTCAGCACCTTTTGACAAAGTTGACTCGGAGGGGAGCAAAGTTTCAATGGACTGATGCTTGTGAACGGAGTTTCCAAGCATTAAAGGACAGATTAATGTCAGCACTGGTTCTAACGCTTCCAGAAAGGAACCGATGGTTACGTTATTTATTGTGACGCTTCAGGCATTGGGTTGGGTTGTGTGTTGATGCAGCATAGTAAGGTTGTGGCTTATGCTTCTAGAAAACTAAGAAAGCATGAGAAGAACTACCCGACCCACGATTTAGAGTTAGTTGCGGTAATTCATGCACTAAAGATGTGGAGGCACTACTTGTATGGCATTCATATTGATATATATACGGATCATAAGAGCCTCCAGATCCTCAAGCAAAAGGAATTGAATCTATGTCAAAGGGGATTGTTAGAGCTACTTAAAGACTATGACGTTGATATTTTATACCATCCGGGGAAGGCGAACGTAGTAGCCGACGCCCTCGGTGGTAGATCTATAGGTAGCCTGTCGTATTTTCATCCAAAAAAGAGGGTAATAGCCCATGAGGTTCATCAGCTAGCTAGTATTGTAGTTCGGTTACTGGACTTAGGTGATGTTGGAATTACTCTTCAGGATATGGCAACATCCTCTTTAGTAACTGAAGTGAAGGAACACCAGTACGAGGATCCTATGTTAGTTCATTATAGGGATACCACCCTTCAGAAGGAGAAGATGCCGTTTGAAATTACAGAAGATGGGGTCCTCAGATATCAAGGACGATTATGTATGCCTAATGTTTCAGGGCTGCATCGGCAGGTTATGGGAGAAAATCATTATTCTCGTTATTCTATCCATCCAGGAGCGACAAAGATATATCATGACATCAGGGAAGTACATTGGTGGGACGGAATGAAAAAGGATATAGCAGAATTTGTTGCTCAGTGCCCTAACTGTCAACAAGTTAAGATTGAGCATTAAAAACCCGGTGGATTATTGCAGGGTATGTAGATTCCGACTTGGAAATGGGAAGTAATCAATATAGATTTCATCATAGGCTTACCTCGTACCTAACGTAAGTTCGATTCGATATGGGTGATTATTGATAGGCTTAGAAAGTCAGCCTATTTTTTGCCCGTTAGAACTACATATTCCTCAGAGGATTATGCGAGGCTTTATATTAAGGAGATAGTACGACTGCATGGTGTCCCTGTATCTATTATCTTGGATAGAGGAGCTCAATTTACAACTAACTTCTGGAGGTCCTTCCAAAAAGGATTGGGGACTCAAGTAAGTCTTAGTACAATATTTCATCCCCAGACAGACGGACAGGCTGAGTGTACTATTCAAACACTGGAGGATATGTTACGAGCTTGTGTAATAAACTTCAAAGGTAGCTGGGATGATCATCTGCCACTTGTTGAGTTTGCATATAATAATAACTACCATTCCAGTGTTCAGATGGCTCCATACGAAGCTCTTTACGGATGGAAGTGTAGGTCGTCTATAGGTTGGTTTGATATTGGAGAATCTGGATTATATGGGCCAAACCTGGTTCAGCAAGCCTTAGAAAAAGTAAAGCTTATCCGGGATCGACTATTGACAGCTCAGAGTCGTTAGAAGTCATATTCTGATGTGCGGCTACGAGAATTAAAGTTTGGGGTTAATGACTGGGTATTCTTAAAAGTGTCACCTATGAAGGGTGTGATGAGGTTTGGCAAGAAAGGCAAACTTAGCCCACGGTATATTGGGCCTTATAGGATCATTCGGAGAGTGGGCCGAGTAGCTTATGAGTTAGAATTGCCCTCGAAATTGGAGTCTGTCCATCCGTTTTTTCACGTATCTATGTTATGGAAGTACATTAATGATCCTACCTGAGTGGTGCCCACGAATGATGTACAGATTACAGAAGACTTATCATACGAGGAAGTTCCAGTTGCCATTCTAGACGGACAAATCCACAAGCTATGGAATAAGAAGGTAGCCTCCGTGAAAGTACTTTGGAGGAACAACAAGGTGGAAGAAATGACTTGGGAGGTCGAGGAAGACATGAAGTCTAAATATTCATACTTATTTCCTCCTCTAGTGAAGGGTCCGACTGAGACGTCATAATCATAAGGTACGTGTACAAATTCTTTTGTTGGCTATTGTCGTTGGTCGTGTGAGGTCATGGTCGTTATTCATAATTATGGTCCTGTATGGCGTTGGGTTATTAAGCTTCTATGAAGAGAATTGGTAGTGGTGTTGTTACAAAGGCGACCCTGCCAAAGTTATATGAATCACGGGGAGTTGAACATTCGAGGACGAATGTTTCTAAGAGGGGAAGGATGTTACATCTCGTGTTTTCGTACGTTAAAAGTTTTGTCTTCAGTTAATTGACGTATACTCGGGGATGAGATCATCTTGACGTTAACGTACTTACGCTATTTATAACAAGTGATAAATAAGTGTTATGAAGGATAAGGGAGTACACGGATTAAGGAAAATGAGTTTCGTTGAAAGTGGCCAATTTGGAATAAAATACGAGTCGAGCGATAATACCCGATAATTATAAACTAGTACCATGTATTATACCCCATTGTGTCCAGTCAAACAGGTTCACATAAATTGGAACGTAGGGAGTACTAATTAAAGAGTCGCCACCTAATTATTTTAAAGATGAATTAGGACACCTATTTTAACTAAGTAATGTAAAGTTAAACTTCGTTAAAGTCTACTAAATATGAGAGATTCTAAGGTAAGGGTTCAAATTAACTTAAGGGGAAGGTGTGAGGCACCCTCAAGACCCACATGAGACGAGCGTCACTTCCGGACTTAGTGTAATCTAACTAAAGCTTTATAAGACTATTAGACTACAATACTAAAATATTTCAACATAATACTGTATGTCATTTGAAAACTCAAAATTTTGCTTTTTAGGATTTTAACTCCAAAATACGTAGAGGCTTAAGAAAACGTCATTTTCGCAAAGGTTGAAGCTTGAAACTAAGAAAGTTTAGAAAGCCAAATCTAATAGATAGGCAAAGCATCCTATTGATTTAAAGGACAATCAGATCTAGTATGATAAGGAAAATACTTGGTAAGGAAAATTCTAATTGGACTAAAACTAAGACCAACCCATATTGACTTAATTATTATTCAATTTAACTGATTTCATAAGCACTGCTAAATAGCTAGGCGTTAGTGGAATTTCTAGTTTGATTTTTAACTATATTTGTTACCCTTACGTGTTCATGCAAGAACTAATTAAGAATAATTGTAAATAAAATATTTGTAAGCAAGAAGTCACATGATTTATGAGCATAAGCAGATGTTTTTAAATGTCCAACCAGAATGTAAGAAGCCCAACACTTATCGATATAAATAGATTCTTAAGCAGTAATTATATACTTAAAGCTAAATATCTAGTATTTCCATATTGTTTATTATAAAGAAATCATAAGGTATACTTCTATACTTTAAAGAAGCAAATAAGCCACGTACGTGAAGTAAGCAAAGAGAGACTTTTGCATAATCATTTAGAGTAACAAAGATACTATCATCTATTAAGAGATTTTCCAAACAATGAATACACCTTAACATATTGAAGGCTTACCGTAAGCATATTGGCAACAAAAATTTCTCATAATAGATTGCCTAATTCTAAAGGATCTAAGTCACGGTTTCTGCTCTTAGATCATTAGTCATACTTCTTAACAGGTAATGCAGCTAGAACAAACACATATCCTAAATACATTGTCCGAACAGATTTACAGACTAAGATAACATCTGTTTGGACCAAGCGGCAGATTATTTAAAGTTAGTGACACATTAAGCATGGTTTTTCGGACTGGTTTTCACGCTCAAATTTAGTCAAAAGTATAAGAACATGATTTCTCCTTTTTACTATTGATATCTGTCACGGATTATACACAGATTTACAATAGAACATAAAAGAAACAATTTTCCTGGTCAGGCTTCAAAGTTCAAGCTCAACAAAAAGAATAAAATATTTAACATGTCATATTATTCAAGATTTTGTTTCAATATAATCTTTTAAAATAAATATGATTCCAAGTAAAACAAATTTCAGCATATGAAAAGGGAAACTCTAAGTCAACAAAGCAGAGCACATATAATATTTTAACGAAATCCAAAATCAAATTCCCATGTTCAGGATCTTCACATATGAAAAATAAATAAAATAGAAAAGAAACAAGGACATTCTACTTCCAAAATTAAAGGCTATGACACATATGCACAACAGAAAACATAATAAAATTTAGGTTAAGATCTAACCTTTTATGGAGCAGGAACTGGAGCGTGTGAGGCTTCGAATCTATTCCCTCCACGTAACAAGATCGAAAAGTGGTGTTAGCGAACTAGATAGACACTGAGATTATAGAAAAGAAAAGAGTTGCTTGTTGACTCGGTTTGGCAATGTTCGAGCTATTTTCCAGGATTCAAAAGATGATTTGGCTGAAAATTTTAGGAGTATTTATAGATGTAAAATTGAGGTTCTTAGTTCCTTTGAGCGAGAATTTGAAAGTTCGGATTTCAAAAGAAATCAAATGGATCCGTTTGAATTTTAACGTTGAAACTTTTTTGGATGGATTCGATCTTCATGTGATTTTTCAGTGATATCCTTCAGGTTACACCCGAAAATGGTGGGATATGCTCTATCACGCAGGGATTTGAAAGTCAAGAATTGGCCAAAAAATAGAGGAAAAGTCAAGATGACAGAGATTGAAAGTGACATACGAGAGGGAAAAGGGATGAAACTTAATTAAAAATAAACAATAAAATAAATAAGTGCTAGCATTTATTTAGGAATTCTCTGAAAGATAGAAGAAAATTGATCTTGACCATTAATTGATGAATTCATATGGCAATATGTGGGGTCAAAGTATGAAAGGACGAGGAAAGAGTGTGTTAGACGTGTGTTTTTGGTTGTTGGGAGCCTAGATGTTGCTGACATGGATCTTATATGGCGCCTACATGAAGGTAGAATAGAGTAGATGGGCTGGTAGATATGGACCTCCGATTTGGACTATTTTGGCCTCCTCTTTTTGGGTCAAAAAATCTAGAATATAAATTATAAGAATTGGCCCCATTTTAAATAATATTGGACTTTACCAAGATAATCCAATTTAGATTTAAAAGTCCTTTTTCACTTTAAAATTTACTATGCTTCCATAATTCTAATAATTTATAATAAAATATATTATATTATATTGTTATAAAAATAATATTTAGTACGTATGCATTTATATAGAATAGAAAATAGAGAACTAAACAATATTTGTATTAATTACTACGATGCATTAGCATAATATGATGGTGATTAAGTTACTAAAATAATAACGATATAGTAACAATAAATTAATATGCTAGATTATATTAAGGCTAATAATTGTACTTTATTTTAAACATCTTGAGGCTGGAAAAAATATAACAAATATTTTGGATAAATATACTTAGTAAATTATTAAGAATTAGGAAGCATAGAGAAATAGATCCGGAAAAGGAGGGGCAAAATTGATTGTCAACACCATGCAAGGTACCATATGACCACGGCAGTATAATATATAAAGTATATGTGAAGTATTTTAAAAATAAATAAAATTTTAAGTAATTTGTGATAATTTTTAAATTATGCGGGTAATTGATTAATTATAGAGTAACAAAACATTACTCAGTTAACTAATAAGTGGATAAAAATTTAATAAATTAACCACTCTCCATGTGGCACAAGGCCACCAATTTAAGAAATGACTCACTACACATAAGTGTAGGTATTTACCTAATAATCAAATATGACTTAAGCATAAAGTGACTAAGACTTATAAAATCTTATCTAATTAGACCATTTGTTCTTAGCTTCAAAGTCATGTCTTGAAATCAAGAACTTTGAAACAGATTCTCGTCCAAACTCTTAGCCAAAGAGTTTAAGTGAAATTTCAAAGTTCAACAAATAGATTAAATCCATTTCTGTCCTTGTTCAAAAACGTTAGAAGCAAAGCAGAACAAATTCATCCAAGATTTCAAGTTCGTCCAAGTGTGAATTTCGTCCATATTTCGTAGAAGCAGATTCGTTCAAATAATTCCAGGAACAGGTATATTAAGGTCATCCCTTCTTTCTTTTGGCATGGTCCAAATTATACTGAAGAAACGAGACACATAGTTTCCATAAATTACTCTATTCATAGAAATAGTAGGGGTGTCTATATTCTTGATTCCCCATGAAAAATATTATTATCTTCTGTTCATGGGTCTCAGAATAATACGCAGTTGGAAAAGTTTATCCGGAAGGAATATTGAGATTATTACATATTTTTCATGCATTTCACTTATTTATACATGTGCATCGATCTATGACCAGATGGCATTATATATGCGTATATATGTAAATATATGTATATGGGATATGGAAAAATGTTATGGCATTATATACGCACCACCACCTGATCAGCTGGTATATGTTGATGATGTTACCTACAGTGGCCGAGACGATATGATGGGATGCCCTCAGTGGCTTGATGATATTATGTACACTCATACCTATGCATGACACGACATTTATACGCACGTGCATGACATTATAAACATTTCAGAATTTACAAAGTTATTCAGATTTAAAGACGTGTTTTTGTATTCCATGTTTCACTTATGTCTCTTACGTACTAATTTTCATGCCTTACATACTCAGTACATTTTTCGTACTGACGCCCTATTTCACGGGGCCTGCATTTCATGCCCGCAGGTGTAGGTAGGCAAGCTGACGGTCCACCTTCTTAGGATCCCTGATCAGTGAGAGTTGGCGTGCTCCATTTGATTCGGAGCTGCTTTTGATTTTGGTATGATACGTTTGTGTGTGTATATATATATATATGTATGTATGTATGTATGTATGTATGTATGTATGTATATGGGTATGACGTGGCTCAGTCCCGTCTTTGTACAGTTATGTTTCTGTTAGAGGTCTGTGGACAGTATGTCTAGTTGGGTTATATGTGGCCGTGTCAGCTTTCAGCTTTGGATGTATAGTTGTCTATAGCAGCCTTGCCGGCTCGGCCACTATATTCTGCATGTATACGTACATATACCTTGATGGAAGGTTTCCTTCACATATGTTAATTTCGTGATGCAACAGATATTACTCAGGTTCATATCTTAGACGCATGCTTAGGGGTGTTTGATAGGTAGGACTCAGGCTCCCATCGCGGCCCATCGGTTTGGGTCGTGATAGAACCCCTATACTTCAATGCAAATACTTGGTACCCTTCGAAAAGATTATAATCGTCCCACTGAAGACACTGGTTTACCCTATAGGCTTGCCCCCTCTAAGTTATATGAGATCCAAAATTCAATAGAAAAATGATATTTCAGCCCGACTTTCAAGTGTTGGTTGAATGAATTACTTCCATCATACTTCATTTGTACAACGATTAGGGCAGTATGTATCTTTTGAACTTATGTGACTGAACTTAGAATAAAACTTTAAGCTGCCTACGTACCTCGGTAAAGAAGATCAAGTCATACCGTAGTTCATAATGGGTGATTTTTTTATGTCATAACTTTTGCCTAGGCTGCCTCTTTCGAGGTTTTCAACCTAGCGACTTTTTTTTTGGACCCTACACAGTTTAGACTCATGCGAGCCAGGAGTGTAGGAACATGCAGTTTTGGCTCATGCATCAAGGAGCGCAACGACTTGCAATTTAAGCTCGTGTTTTGAGGAGCTTTGCAACTTG
This sequence comes from Nicotiana tabacum, assembly GCF_000715075.1. NCBI lineage: Eukaryota > Viridiplantae > Streptophyta > Magnoliopsida > Solanales > Solanaceae > Nicotiana > Nicotiana tabacum. The sequence goes on along the minus strand of NC_134084.1, from coordinate 102,225,896 downwards.
GAGATTTTGCTCAAATTTGAAGAGCTTTATGACCTGCAGTTTAGGCTCGTGCGTTCAGGAGCGTTGTAATTTGAAGATTTGTCTTACAATTTGAAATGCTTCCCAACTTGAAGACTTGCTCAATTTTGAAGAGCTTTGCAACTTAAAGGTTTTGCTCGAATTTGGAGAGATTTACAACTTGAAGACTTTTCCGAATTTGAAGAGCTTTATGTCTTGATGTTTGGCTCGAATTTGAAAAACTTTATGATTTGAAGTCCTTGCTCGACTTTGAAGAGCTTTCGACTTGAGTCTTTGATCGAATTTGAAAAACTTTGCAACTTGAACACTTTGCTCAAATTTGAAGAGCTTTACGTCTTAAAGATTTAGTTCAAAATTGGGGAGCTTTGGTACATACAATATATACTCATGTGCCGAGAAGCATTATAACTTGCAGTTTAGGCTCGTGCGTTGAGGGGCATTATAACTTGCAGTTTAGGTTCATGCGTCAAGAAGCATGATAATTTGCATCTTAGGCTCATGCATTAAGGAGAATAGCAACATGCATGGACTCTTCAGTTTCATCTTCAGATGAATACTTGCCCCCATTCTGAGCATCGTCTGCTTTTATTTCATCATGAGGCTCAAAGTCAAGAAACCTTTGATCTCCACTTGTAGCCATACTCAATTCCAGATCATATTCAAGAGTTGCTAGTTTTTCAAATGTTTTGGGCTTTATTCCTTGTAAGATATAGTGAAGACCCCAATGCATGCCTTGAATGTACATTTCGATGCCAGAAGGTTCGCTAAGGTGATCTTTACAGTTGAGGCTTAAGCTCCTCCAGTGGTTGATAAAGTCAATAACCGGCTCATCCTTTCCTTGATAAGTGTTTGTAAGTTCGATCATGCTTATGATGCATCTTGTGCTATAGAAACGATTGAGAAACTCTTGCTAGAACTGCTCCTAACTATCGATAGAACCAAGTTCGAGATCTGTGTACCAATCGAATGCATTACCTTTGAGAGAATGAACAAACTGTTTGATAAGATAATTACCGTACATTCCAGCATTGTTGCAAGTTTCAACAAAGTGCGCTACATGTTGTTTTAGATTTCCTTTGTCAATGAATTCTTGCAACTTAGGAGGTTGATAACCAACATGCATCTTTAAATTATCAATTCTTTGCGTATATGGCTTTGCATATGTGAGATATAATTTGGATGACGACTTAGGATTATCTTTGATAGCCTCCATGATAAAGTCCTTCAATTTCTCAACGGGAATCAAACCTTCAGCAGAGACTTGAATCTCCTTGGTTGTCGTTGCTTGCTTTACGGAGGAGTCTTCTTTCTCTTGTGATCTTTGAAAATTTAAAGGTGTTTGTGTCGATTCTTCCTCTATTATGCTATCCAATGTATCTGTTAACTTCAAAAGTTTAGCATCTTGATATTGCATGTGCTTTGATAAGTTTCAATTGCTTTCGAAAAATTTTCAAGTTGTTCTTCTACAGTAGAAGCTTCAATAACCATTGCTTGCATGATCGCCATTGAGGATGAAGAATAATATGGATCATTGTTGGAATAGAGCTTAGTGGTTGCATGAGGATATCCAACGCTCAAGTCAACATCATCAACTTGCAATAAAGGTTTCTTGGACTTAGATAAACTAAGTTGAGCAAGAACCTCTTCGATCTTTTTAGCAACATCGTTCCCTTTCTGCGTCACACTTATAGAGGATCTTGTTCCTTTTGAGGATGAAGATCCGAAAATAGGGCTTGATGCGGATGACACTTGAAGTGTTTGTTTTCCTAAAGAGCTTACTTTTCTCCTTGTGACTTGTCCAAAGTTTCCAAAGGTAACATCGAGGATGCTTTCCACATCAGCATAGAACCTGGAATTAGCAACCTTGGTGGAAGTTGAACCGGAGTTGATTTTCTTTGAAGCCATTTCAATGTTCTTGAACTTTGGTGATTGAAAAGTTGAGATGAGAGGTAGAGATTATGCCACTGGGTGTGCAAGAATTTGTAGACAATAAATTGTGTCAAGAAAATAAAATCAAGACCAAAAATATTGCAACGATCATAGTATTTGATTTCAAGTAATATGAGTGTACAATCTCTATGATTCCTTTGATTCTGCTTCCAGTATAAATTCAATGGCCTTTGAGCTTGATCTTGAATTTGATTTGATTTATCTGTCGCGAACACTTTGATTGTTGCCACGAATTATATCACGAACAAGTAACCTTGATCTTGAATGCCTTGTATTTAATTTGATTTTATTCTTGATCTTGAATACTTGAAATTTGTGTTGAAGTGCTTGAATGCTTGAACACTTGCATGTAACAACCGACCGGTTGTTTTGAGATTTTGCACCTCGCTTGCCAGTTCTCGGTCATGACTAGACCCGTGTGGTATAGTATGACTTATGTAAATCGTCGGTTTTGGTTTTCAGGGTAATCAGAATGAATTTGGAAGAACAGTTCTCAGTTTGAAGCTTAAAATTTGAAAGGTTTAACCAAGTTTTGACTTGTTAGTATATGATCTTGGATTGGAATTTTTATGATTTGGTTAGCTCTGTTAGGTGATTTGGGACTTACGAGCGTAATTGGAATGTATTTTGGATGTCCGTGAAAGGTTTAGGCTTGAATTGGCGAAATTGGGATTTTGGCGTTTTCCGGTTGATAGGTGAGATTTTGATATAGGGATCGGAATGGAATTCCGAAAGTTGGAGTAGGTCTGTTGTGTCATTTGTGATGTGTGCACAAAATTTCAGGTCATTCGAACAAGGTTTGATAGATTTTTTGATCGAAAGCGGAATTTGAAAGTTTTTGGAATTCTTAGGCTCGAATCCGATGCAAACTTGGTGTTTTAATGTTGTTTTGAGTGTTCTGAAGGTTGGAACAAGTTTGAATGATATTATGGGATATGTTGGCATGTTTGGTTGAGGTCTCGAGAGCCTAGGGTGTGTTTCGGGTGGTTAAACAGATAAAATTCTTGTTTTGAAAGTTGCAGATTTCTTCAGTTCAGTGTTGCAGAGTTTTGGCCCTCGCGTTCGCCAAGAGATGTTGAGTGAGGCAGGCCAGTTATGCATCCTGATTGTGCATCGCGAACGCGTGGCATGGTTCGCGTTCGCGTAGAAGGGTGAAGCAGACTTGGGCACCAGGCCCTAAAGCATCACGTTCGTGACTGAAGAAACGCGTTCGCGTAGGCTAAGCTGGGTAAGGCATCCCGTTCGCGTAAGAGGAAATTTGAGCTGTGAATTATTTGTGCTTCGCGAATGCGAGGCTTGACCGCGTTCGCGAAAAAGGAATTTTTGGCCTGGGCAGAATGTTTAAATAGCCATGTTCGCGATTTTTGGTCTATCTTTCACCATTATTAAGCGATTTTGGAGATTTTTGAGAAGGATTGAAGAGGGAATCGAAGGGAACACTTGGAGGTAAGATTTTTAAACTCAATACTCGATCCTATGTTGATTCTTACTTGTTTAAACATGAAATTGGTGGAATTTAAAGCCTAAAATTGGGGAATTAGGGCTTGAAATTGGTGAATGTAAATTGGGGATTTGAGGTCCAATTTTGATGTTTTTGGTATGTATGGACTCGTGAGAGTGTAAGGATTCTATCAGTGTAATTTTTATCAGATTCCAAGGCGTAGGCCCGGGGTCGGGTTTGGCCAATTTCAGAATTTTCGATGTAAATTGATTATTTTTGAGTGGGCTTTGTTCCCTTAGCATATTTTGATAGTATGAATCTGATTTTGGTTAGATTTTGAGCAATTGGAGTCCAATTCAAGGGGCAAAGGCATCGCGGGCTAGAGTTTGGACCGAATTGAGGTAAGTAATGATTGTAAATGTTGTCCTAAGGGTATGAAACCCCGGATTTCACATCGTTGTGCTACTATGAGGTGACGCACACGCTAGATGACGAGCGTGGAGTTGTGCACCGCTTGGAATTGTGACTTAGTCCATCCCGTACAATTGTTAAGTCGCGTAATTGATTGAAAACTGTTTGATATCATTGTGTTTTGAAAAGTATTGATATGTTTTGGGCGAAATGCCACGTTTGGGCCTTATACCAACTGTTTTGAACCCTTGTGGGGCTTTTACTATTTTTCCTCACTATTTTGACTTAATAATTGTACTCTGTCATGTTGTGTTTTATTAATTTCATAACTCAGCCTTATTTACTCAATTTTGATACTATAAATGATATTTGAGCTGAACGACATGTTTTACTAATAGTCCGAGTAGCTTGTGAGGTTGATGGCTGAGAGAGGCGGAAGACCTGATTGTGAGGTTGATGACTTAGATAGACCGAGGGTCTAATGGTAGGGTTGATGACTGAGAGAGGCTGAGGGCCTGGTTGTGAGGATTATATATTTATGGATTGGGCTACACGCCGCAGCAATATATATATATATATATATATGGATCGGGCTGCACGTAGCAGCGATATATGGATCGGGCTGCATGTCGCAGCAATATGTTGGGTCGGGATGCACGCCACAACGATATAGCGCTTGGGCTGTAGGAGCCCCTCCGGAGTCTGGACACCTCCAATGAGCGCAGTCGACTATATATATGGATCGGGCTGCACACCGCAACAATATATGGATCGGGTTGCACACCGCAACGGTTATGATAAGGTACCTATTGAGCGTGAGTGCTAAGTGTGAGCGCTGATTGCTGAGAGTTGAGTCATGAGTGATTGAGTGGCTTGCCCGAGGGGCTATATATACACACATATACGAGTGATGCTTTGCCTGAGGGGCCTATTTATGAACTTATTATTTTTCATTCCTCCTTAAAGTGAGTTTCTGTTGAATATGTTGATTAAATTACTACTTTCACTCATCTTTAGACTGAGCCTCTATTGAAAATGTTGAACAAATGCTTTAAACAACTTTCATTTAAATTGAAGTTTTTATGAGGTGTTCGGAATTTAGTCACCGATTTGGCTTTGTTACTTCCTCCGAGATTTTTAAGTAATGAAATGGTTCTAAATTTCTGTTTGCCGAGGGGCTGTATACGAACTATGTTTTGCCCAAGGGGCCGATTATAATTTTCATCACTTTCACTATATATATTTCTTTAAACCTCTATTTAAAAGGTTAGAAAGATATTTTCTAAAGAATTTTACTGAAGTTGAAAATTTAACTAAATGATTTGAATGGTATCCTGTTTTGGGAACATACTATAACCACTGTGGTGCTATGACATGGTTTACGTGATTTCTTACTGCTCAGTCTTCGTTTACTTTTATTACTTACTGAGTTAGCGTACTCACATTACTCCTTGCACCTTGTGTGCAGATTCAGGTATTTCTGAGCTCGGTGGCAGGTTCATCGGAGTTAGCAAGGTAATTGTCTGGCGATCGCAACCCTGCTTTTCTCCCTCCTTATTCTTCCTTAGTGTATTTCTTGTGATTTTCCCGGCCATGTTGGTTTTTATGTTGTTAGACAGTTGTAGTAGATACTCATGACTAGTGACACTCCAATGTCGGGCTTGTGTATTTATTCCGCACCGTTCATTTGAACTTACATCACGAGATTATTGATTAATAAATGGTATAAAAATAACTTTTGTCACACCTCCTTTTTCCACTCGAAAGGCGTATAAGGGAGTTTTTCCAATTAAAGTGACATTATTCGAAATGAGATTATTTTATTTAATTAGAGTCGCCACTTGGAATAAATTATTTGGTGTCCCAAGTCACCAGTTTATTTTAAAATCTCAAATCAAGGAAATTTGACTTTATTTAAAAGTCAGCGAAATCAGAACTTCTATATAAGGAAATATGTTAACCCGGGAGAAGGTGTTAGGCATTTTCGGGTTCCGTGGTTCGAGCACGGTCGCTTAAACTATTAATAATTGACCTATTATCTGATTAATTACAAGTTTTAAACCTAGTTGAATTTTTAAACTTTTAAACTGCTTTTAATTATTTTAAAACCGGTTTTAGGATTTATGGAATTATTTCTTGAACAAGTTACGATTGTCGTACACTTGTTGTTTTGGGGGCACACTGCAACCACGCTACATGAAATGCACCTGTGATTCGCAATATGTTTATTTTATTATTTTTCAAAGTTGTTATGATCGGGTCACATGAAATGCACACCCGAATTGGGGATTACGTATCGTAACTATGTCACGGGAGTCGTACCCATAGTCACGATGATTTAATTACGCGCCTAAAGCAAACTAAGAATGTTCATAATTATTCATTTCCTAAATTCGAGATTGTTGTGAGGCCATGGATTATAGCTATAACATTGTGGGTAGAAAGGGATGTATCTTGAGATGCCATTGGGCTTGACAGAATTATTTTGGCCCTAACTAGCTTAGTCCAACATTTTCTAATATCAAAGTTACGGCCCATAGTCTGTTAACTTCACCTACGGCCAATCATCCGGTCAAATCAACTCAAAATAAAAACCTTTGTAACTCTAAAAATTAACATCAAGGTCCAACTTAATCATAGTGTTACTGATTCCATTAATTTAGATCATAAACTATTCTAAGAAAAAAAAATAAAAAAAAAATCAACAAAGTATTTTAATTATGAGCAAATTATTATTATTCAAGGATAAGACAAACTAAGATTAATTCTAAAAACTTGTCAAACTGCCAGTTTAGCCTTAGTTAAGAAGTGATATTAATTTTTTAAAAGTCCCTAGATGAAACTACATCAGCCAAACAACAACCATTTATTTCAAATATAAAGAATAATCAATCAAAAGCATAAACAACAAGAAATGACTTCACACACTATTTGAATAACAATACATTAACCATAAAGTAAAGGAGAATGGACCTTTGTAGCAAACTTTCTTTATATTTAAAAACCGACTGTGAACAAAGATAGTCATCGACCTCTGACCGCACGCCGGAAAAAGACTCGAACTGAACCTCTCGGAATTGTGAATGGACAGCTCGTCGACTCGACTCGCACCTGTGGTGTCATTTTGGATGATCTCGAGGTTGTTTTTGGGTGGTTTTCGGGCTGGAATTCGGACTGATTTATGGAGGTGTTTTGATGTGAGTTTTGTTGTGTTTTTCAGCTTATTTGATGTAGTTTTTTCAACAAGATTTGATGCTGTTTTTCAACAATATTTTATGCTTATTTCAACAGTTTTTATGTTGTTTTTTCAGCAATTTTTATGTTGTTTTCCAGCAGCTTTTGAAGCATTTTTGGACTGAATTTTGTAGAGCTTTTGCTGCATTTTTATGATGTTTGAAGGCTGAGATCTAGAGGAAAAGAATGGGGTGTTTGGTTGTTGATGGGTGACGTTTTTTTGGGGGTTGAATTTCAGCTAGGTTTAGGGTATTTTTGGAGTTGTTTTTGCAGCTGGAATTTTTGGTTGGCTTTTTATGGAATTTTTGTGGAATTTGGTGGTGTCTTAACACAGGTGGAATGGAGTGGATTTTTACTGATTTTTGTGTGTGTGTATCGTGTGTTATAAGTAGAATGAGTGGGGAGTGGGTGGAGAACATGAGTGGAGAGAGTGGGAACATGAGTGGGGAAAGTGGGGGGAAATGAGAAGTGAGTGGAAAAAGTGGGGGAAGTGGGAAGTGAGTGGAAAAGTGGGAATAAATTCAAACATGATAAAAAATTAGTTGCTCACAGCTGCCCCTCTTTGCTTGGAAACATGAAGAGTTTTCAAGCAAAGATAAGGTGAACCATGTGACTAATTTTTGAACAAATCCTTTTTTTCTAAAGGGAAAATAAACAAAGGAAATGGTGCAACCGAGTCCTGATTTTGGATAGCCTACATATCCCCGGTCATAAGGGAACCAGGTCGTGTGTAGTTCAAGAAGAATGATGGAATGATTAATTCGAGAGTCAAGTGAGGTTCCGTCGAGGCTCTAGTCCATGGTCCTGTTATTACCTCGAAATAAAAATGAAATAGACTAACTAAGCCATCACCTACGAGTTACAAGATTCCAATCTACAAATCTTCTAAAGCTTGATCTTGAGTCTTGGATGATTCTTCATGCAGACTCTGATCTGAATCTCAATGCTTGTTAGCTGCAGGTGTTGGTTCATTCTTCTTCAGCTTTCCGGATCAAGATGGGACATGCAATGTTTGTGACTTCAATCATATCTTGAGCAGTTCATATCTTTTCTCCGCTTCTGCATTTTGAGTTCACTTCTTTTTTTTTATTCTGGATTGAGACTTCTTCTTTTGGTCGCCTCAAAACTTGTTCCTCAAGGTAAAAATCCTGTTCAGGCACCAAAACAAACAACGAACGAAATTTTTCTGCCCCAGTTTTCACTGGAAAAAATTTCGTGAGTTATTGTAACAAATCTAAACTACCTCTTTATTGAAAGCAAAAAAATCAGGATTGTGTATTCTTGGGAAAAGAGATTAAGGAGTGAAGCCTTATATTTATAATGAAATCAACTAGGGATCGGGGCCCTAAGTTTGAAAGATTACCAGGTTATGCTGGAAAAATACCGGGTTATGCTGGAAATGTCCTCGGGTTATGTCGGGGAAGGTCATCGGGTTATGCCGGAAAAGAAAAAGGACCTCGGGTTATGCCTGTCCGGTTCTTGGGTCCGGTCGAGCCTCTTTGAAATTACATCCCTGCCTCTCGTCTAACTCGAGTTGCCCCGCTCCTTTGGCAGTTAAAGTAGCTCGCTTCAAGAAGTAAGATTATATCCCTAGGGGTATGTTACGAGCAGAAGTTCTCTTGCTAGTGGAAGTAAGAGTAGCAAGGTTAGGACCGCATATAAATATAATAGGGGGTTCGAAAGAAATTAGATTCCCTAGAAGTTTTGTCCGGTTGGGAAAGCCAGAACTCTTGTAAACCAGCTTGATAAAGGGTAGTGGTAGGGACAGTCTCAGTACCACTGAAAGTGCGATAGTCCTTCAAGCAAGGGACTTGGGCGAAAAGTCATCGGGTTATGCCGGAAAAGAAAAAGGTCCTCGGGTTATGCCGGGGAGGTCCACGGGTTATGCTGGGAAAGTCATCGGATTATGCCGGAAAAAGAAAAAGGTCCTCGGATTATGTCGGGGAGGTCAACGGGTTATGCCGAAAAATTTATCGGGTTATGCCGGGAAAAGAAAACGGTCCTCGGATTATGCCGGGGAGGTCAACGGGTTATGCCAGGAAAGTTATGCCGAAAAAGAAAAAGGTCCTCGGGTTATGCCGGGGAGATCCACGGGTTAAACTGAAAAAGTCATCGGGCTATGCCGGAAAAGAAAAAGATCCTCGGGTTATGCCAGGGAGGTCCACAGGTTATGCCGGAAAAGTTATCGGGTTATCCCGGAAAAAGAAAAAGGTCCTCGGGTTATGCTGGGGAGGTCCATCGGTTATGCCGGGGTGATCATCAGGTTATGCCGGAAAAGAGAAAGGTCCTCGGGTTATGCCGGGAAAGTTATCGGGTTATGCTAGAAAAGAAAAAGGTCCTCGGGTTATGCCGGAAAAGAAAAAGGTCCTCGGGTTATGCCGGAAGGTCTACCGGTTATGCCGGGAAAGTCATCGGGTTATGCCGGAAAAGAAAAAGGTCATCGGGTTATGCCGGGGATCAACTAGGGAGTAGAACCCTATAATGGAAAAGGCTACCAGGTTATGCTGGCAACGACTAGGGAATGGGACCCTATGTTGGAAAAATGTAGCTAGAGATTGGAGACCCTAAACTAATATAATTTTGAATTTTTCTCCTTCTTTCTTTTTCTTTTTCATTTCTGATACTTTATTCAAGAGAATGCATGAAGTGTTTGAAAGGGACTTCCCTTTTTTGGGTTAACTTCTGCTGCAGAACCATTCTGGTCTCTGTGCACCTTGATTTTATTGCACCTGCTTTTTGCGGGGCTATCTTAGACTGCACCTGTTTTCAAATCAAAGAACAATTTATCAGTTTGAAACGGTGGTTGATTTTGTGGCCTTGCTTATTTTGATCACTTGATCTCGGCACAACTCTTTTGTCCTAATCCTTTACTGCTTGCTGGCTTTCTGCAGACCAATTTCTCTTCTAAAACGAGGGACCTTGACTTTCCAAAATTTCACTTGATGGTTCAACCGTGCGGGGCTTTGGCCTTTTCATCTTATTTCTCCTTTATGGGCATTTGACTTTGGATTTCTTTCCTTTTTAATAAATTTGAACCTGGAGCATCGGCCATCATGGCCAGTCGAGATCGACTTGATGCACCTGCTGAAGTTGGGTGCTTTTTTTCTTTGAACTCGGACTTTGTTAAGCAGAACCCTGTAAACCAATCTTGCCATCTTTTCTTTCGATTAGTTTCGAAAGAGGATTAAAACCAAAAGGGATTCGAAGAAAAGTAAAGAAAGGACAGGATAATGAATTAAAAGAGAAGTGTCCCTTTCGGGGGAGGGAAGAAGGACTTATCTGGAGTTCATGCAGACTTCAATAGACATGACATGCTTCTTGGACTGGATACCCGATCTGCGCAACTATCTGACTTCTCATAAACCCATTATGACCCGTGTTTTAAAATTGGGGAACCTTGCCAGGGCTCTTTCGGTGCCAATGGTTGTAAGGGATTCCTTCTTCTCGATCAACGGCGCCCTTTGCGGGTTTTCACCAATTAACCTCTCTCGTTTCTCTTCTCACCATTGCCTTATAGTGCTCTTTACGAGTTTTCACTAACAAGACTCTCTTATTTTCAATTTCTCTGATTACCATTGCCTTACGGTGCCTGTGTGGGTTTTCACCAATAAAACTCTCTCATTTTATTTCTCTCGTTTTGATTGCATTGGATCCAAGCAGCCGCATTCTCCAATTCTTGAACATCGCTAGATCAGAAGGACTTGATCAGGATTTAGGGTAAAAAGAGTTCGGATCGAATTACAACTTTGGAACCTTTCTGGCGAACCGTAGCCAAACCATTATAACATCTGCCCTAGTTTCACTTTTGGGGGAACTGGGATTTTTGTTTTGGTGTGAGTGAACCCCAGAGAGAGGCTGCCTACGTATCCTTTCGGAATCAAGTCGAACGTAGTTCAGGGAAACTTTGTTTTTTATTTTCTTTTGTTTTTCTGTGTTGTTTTGTTTTTTTTCTCTTTCTTTTTCCTTTCCTTTTCCACTTCTCTTCTTTTTTGTGTTTTTCATTTTCTTTGTCTTTTCTCCCCCCCCTCCCTTTTTTATATCTTTCTTTTTCTTCTCTTCATCAATTTTTTTCTTCATTTCATTTTTTTTTATTTTTATTTTTTCAATAACATTTTCAGGTTCCAAAGAGAGTAATCAAAGAAGAGTAATCAGCTCAAATGGTTTACAAAAAGGTTAATGGTGTTTGGGTAGCGTGAATGAAAGTCTTCATCATCCCAACCGGAGAATATTAATACTATATGGAGGATCAAACATATTACCTTTTGACTGCACCTGCATTGATAGTTGTTTCAGGGATATTTCCTTTGATATTTCTTAGGTACAACGCTCTCTTTTGGCAGTACTCTTGTTACCATGTATGGATCTTTCCAATTTGGAGCTAGTTTTCCTTTAGTTGTTCCAACTCATTGTTTTATTTGTTTAAACTTATCTTCAATGCAATCTAATTCTTGATTCATTATTTCAAGGTCTGACAGTGTTTCAGGATCTAGGCATGAAGTCCGTAAGCATGTCATGTTATTGAAATCTACATTTAACAGAACTAAAAAGAGAATAAGAAAAATGACAAGATTAAGAAAAGAGCATTCCTGGGCAGTGAAATATTAATTTCATTTAATTTTTTTGATTTTTTGATTTTTTTTTTCAATTTTGAAGATAAAAGGGTTTACATCGAAGACAATAAAGTAAATCATCCGGATCACACCCTGAGATAATACGGATGCAGAAAGGATAGCAAGACTAGCTATTAAGACTTCCGTCTGATGGGAAAATTTCATGCTTGGCGACCGTCTTTCGGCTTTTCTTCTGTTTCGACAATGGCTGCAATAGCTTTCAATGCCGGATCAAATTTCTCATCTTCACAAATCATTCTTACTACTGGCCCAACGTTGTGAGCAGGCAACAGATTGTTCATCACATCAAGAACTTCTTCGTCCTGAAAAATAATTCTTTCAGCTTCAATCAAATCTTCAACTGCCTTTTTGAGGGTCTAACAGTCCTCTGTACTGTGTCTCACTGCTCCAGAATGGTATTCACATCTAACATCAGCTCGGTGCGATGGGAGACTCGGGGTTTGGCCGGTTTGGGGCCCCTGGATGCAGCAGACCTCGTCTGACTAGCTTTTGGAACAAGCTCGAGTATGATTCACCAATAGGAGTGAACTGATTACTTTTGAAAGGCTCTCTTAGGCGAGGATTGTATTGGGGAACATTTGATTGGGGATTATATGGAGCTTGGTAAGGATGGGCATTTTTGGGAGGTGGAGTTCGTTTTTGTGTATAATGTTGTGGCCGCGTGCAAGGTTGCGTGTTCATCACCGCATACCAACAAAACCAACCACCTGAACAGAACCTGACTAATTTTCTCACACCACAACCTTATTAGCTTTGAGACATTTAACATATAGGAAATCACATGTTGGGATGCAATGCACCTAACAGTTAAACGCTTCTACCATGTGTTTGAACGGTTGCATGTTTTATCCCGGCCTTAACTAACTCTTTCAGTATGTACCTCTTTTCTTTTATTTCTGCCTCTCTTGAATCACTCTTGATTTTTTTCATTCTATTTTTGTCGCTCTTTTATTTTTGGCACTCTCTTTCTTTCTTTTTTATTTTTGTTTTTGTCACTCTTTTAATTTTTTGTCACTTTTTTTTTCTTTTTTTTCACTCAATTTTTCTTTCTTTTCACTCAATTTTTCTTTCTTTTCTTCCAGTTTATTTTCCACTTAGTTAATTGTATGGCTATGATAGAATCCGATGGGGATTGCCTACGTATCATGACGTCGCATGAATCAGATCTTGCGTAATTCGGAAAGATTGAGAATTGAGTAAATAAGCTAATTTTTTTTTTTTACTTTTTATAAAACTCAGACCATAAAAGCTTTAAGGCTAAAGAAAAATATTTTTTTTCAGTTTTTTTTGTTTTGCCTCTTTTTTTTTGAATGTTCGAAAACAATTGCTTTAAAAGAAGAAAGAAAATAATTTATTTATTTTTTTGGATTTTTGATTTTGGTTTTTTTTTTTAAAAGATAGACTTCTAAAAATTCTTTTTCTTTTTGATTTGAACTTTGGAAATTTCAAAAGTAAAAGAAAATACTTTTTTATTTATTTTCTCTTTTTCTAAAGAAGAAAGAAAGTATTTTTGGACTTTGGATGTTGCCTCTTAATTTTCGAAATAGAGACTTTTAAGAAAATATTTTGGATTTCTGAGTTTTAATTTATTTACAAAAGTACTTCTAAAAAGAAGCGAAAATATTTTTGGACTTCAATTTTTCAATATTTTTTTTGACATTTACGAATGAAAGATTTTTAAACAAGGAAGAGAAATTTTTTTTTCTTTTTTTTCTGATTTTTTGTTTGAATTTTTCTTTTTGGAAAAAAATACTTCAAACTAAGGGAAACACGTATTTTGGATTTTGATTTTTCTTTTTATTTCTTTTTTTTTTCATATGAAAGACTTCAAAAAGAAGGAAACTATATATTTTTTTATCTTTTTGTTTTTGAATTTTCTAAGGAATGATTTCTAAAGAAGGAACTAAAGGAAAATATTTTTTTGGATTTTTGAAAATTGGGGTCGGAACCGATGAGGTTTGCCTACGTATCTCACATCTAGTGAGAATCAGACCCGCGTAGTTCGGTCAATTTTGACGGAACTGAGAAACATGGCATTTGAAGATTTTGGGCTCATTTTGAAATGACCTTGTCTTTTTTTTTTTTTTTTTTAGAATTTCGGTAGAGTTTCGGAATTTATCAAATACCTACCTCACTCTTTTTTTTTTCTTTTTTTTTTGATTTTTTTTCTCTATTCTAGAAGCCGATCAACATGCAAGCCGAAATAAACAGATGCGCAAGTAGCACGTAAGATGCATCAGGATGGTCTTTTTTTAATTTGGGTACACCTGTCCTAGACGGACCCAACCCCTATGTTGAGTCCCCAAAGTCAGATGCACGTGATGCAAACAAACGTTCCTACTAGGGATCCGACATAAGGTTATGTTAATCTAGGTTTAAAAACCCTGGTATATTATTCTAAACCTGGCTTACCCGAGCAGACAGCTCGAGCCGGGGGCCAGCGTACCGGGAATACAAAAGCTTCACCGGCTTTGCAACTTGTCCGAACCTCGTTCTAAAATTGGGATATGACTGTAACAGAAAAAAGTCACACGAAGTGCACACTTCCCAGATGATTTAGAAGACTCAGGGAGAAGAGGTTTTCGTAACAATTTATATACAATCCAAACAATATCAAAGCGGTAAAAAGCGACATTTAGCACATTAGGCTCAAACATGTAAAAATCAGATAATAAACAAAGCCAAGTATAACAGTTATTCTAAGCTCGAATTCTTGAACCATGAACCGAAAGTTCTGGGTTATTCTCCCCAGCGGAGTCGCCAGAGCTGTCACACCTTCTTTTTACCTGCTCGAGGGAGAGTATAAAAGAGTTTTTTCAATTAAAGTGACATTATTCGAAATGGGATTATTTTAATTATCAGAGTCGCCACTTGGGATAGTTTATTTGGTGTCCCAAGTCACCGGTTCATTTTAAAATCCCAAATCGAGGAAATTTCGACTTTTATTTTAAAAGTCTGCGAACCAGAAATTCTAAATAAGGAATTCTATTAACCCGAGAGAAGGTGTTAGGCATTCCCGGGTTTCGTGGTTCTAGCACGGACGCTTTAACTATTAAATTGGCCTATTATCTGATTTACTACACATTTTAAACCTATTGTGCATTTTTAACTCTATAACTGCTTTTAATTATTTTAACCTCTTTTTAGGATTTATGGAATTTATTTCTTGAACAAGTTAAGATTGTCGTACACTTGCCGTTTTGGAACACACCGTAAATCATGCTACATGAAATGCACCCGTGATTCGCGACATGTTTATTTTATTATTAGAAGTTGTTATAATCGGGTCACATGAAATGCACACCCGCATTTGGGGATTAGGCATCACAACTATGTCACGGGAACCGTACTCATAGCCATGATGGTTTGTTAATCCGCCTAAAGAAACTAGGGCATTTGAATTATTTTCCTTACTTTGAGATTATTGCAAGGCCAAGAGTTATGGAATTATTGTGGCAAAAGTGATGTAGTGTAGATTTTTATTTCACTGTTATCTTGGCTTTGGGCCCAACTTGTATTTAAGCTCAAATCATAATCCTTGTTGTGACTTATTAAAATTAAAAGCTCAAAATTTCATCAATCTCACATTAAAGTTACAAGACCCAATGGCTCTAATATACCACATTTTTTAACTTAAGCTCCATTTTTCAGCTTTTTTTAGATAACTAAAATAATTTTGAACTCAATGACATACGTTGTCTCATGGAGCAAGAAATCAAAATAATAGAAAGCTAGCAGCAGATTATCTACTAAGGAATAAAATACTCATATAAACACTATTGATAAAATAAACTTCCTTTAAACAAAGACTTATTTACGTTCAAGTCCAACATGGATTTCTCAAATTATATTAATCTAACAACATAGGTGAGAAGCTAACATTCAGTTACTTGATAAACTAATTCTAATCAAACAAAACAGAAAACAAAGCAAAAAAAAGAAAAAGAAAAATTAGTGAAACATTTGAACAGATCTAAACCAAAGCTGAAGCATTATATTTTAAAGAGGTACAAGAAAAAGAATGATTCTTTTATTAATGGATTTCTAACCTTTTATTGCGAAAAATGGAAATCAAAGACGACGTTCTACCCGAACTCGCTGACCGGAGCATCGAACGAGAACTCAAACAGACCTCAAATTTCGACCTCTTCTAACTCGACCCAAATGAGGCAAAAATAATTAGACCTGGCATGGGTTTATGGTAGTGTTTCGTGAGCGTATTTTCGAGCTATTTGGTTGCAATTTTTAGGTGTTTCATGCCTGTTTCAATGCTGATTTTCGTGGTTGTTGATGGGTTTGAGAGTAGAGTTTGGCTGGTGCATTTCAGGTGATGAAATCGGTGGTTTTAGGTGTTGATTTTGGGATGTTTTAATGGCTGAAATTTCAGCTGGTTTTCATGGTGATTTTTGCTGAGTTTTCAGCTGAAAATAGAGCATGTTTTAGGGACCAAAAATGGAGAAAAATATATTTTTTAAGAGTGTAGATGCGGCATTTTTCTGAGAAAGAAAAGGAAGGAGTTGTAGTTTTTTTTTAGCTTTTTCTCTCCCTCCTCTATATTTCAGATCTCTCTCTTTCTATTATCTTTTCCTCCGTCTTCTCGCTCCTTTTGTGTGTGTTGTGTGTGTTATTTAAGAATGATTGGGGAGTGGATGGGGAACATGAGTGGAGAGAGTGGGAAAATGAGTGGGGAAAGTGGAGGAAATGGTAAGTGAGTGAAGAAAGTGGGGGCAGTGAAAAGTGAGTGGGAAAAGTGGGAATAAATTCAAACATGGTCAAAAATTAGCTGCTCACATGAGCGGGGAAAGTGGTCAAAAATATGCCGGTAAAGTCATCGGGTTATGCTGGAAAAAGAAAAAGGTCCTCGGGTTACGCCGGGAGGTCCACGGGTTATGCCAGGGAAAGTCATCAGGTTATGTCGAAAAAGAAAAAGGTCCTCGGGTTATGTCGGGGAGGTCCACGGGTTATGCCGGAAAAGTCATCGGGTTATGCCGGAAAAGAAAAAGGTTCTCGAGTTATGCCGGGGAGGTCCACGGGTTATACCGAAAAATTTATCGGGTTATGCCGGGAAAAGAAAAAGGTTCCCGGGTTACGCCAAGGAGGTCCATGGGTTATGCCGAGAAAGTCATCGGGTTATGCCGGAAAAAGAAAAAGGTCCTCGGGTTATGCTGGGGAGATTTACGGGTTATGTCGGAAAATTTATTAGGTTATGCCGGAAAAAGAAAAAGGTCCTCGGGTTATGCTGGGTTTTCTCTCCCTCCTCTATATTTCAGATCTTTCTGTTTCTATTATCTTTTCCTCCGTCTTCTCCCTCCTTTTGTGTGTGTTGTGTGTGTTATTTAAGAATGAGGAGGGAGTGGGTGGGGAACATGAATGGAGAGAGTGGGAACATGAGTGGGGAAAGTGGGGGAAGTAAAACGTGAGTGGGAAAAGTGGGAATAAATTCAAATATGGTCTAAAATTAGATGCTCACAACTTTTATTGAATAATGGTAGATTCGAGAGTTGTATCGGCTGGTCTAGTTTCACGATAGGTGCCATCACGACCGGGTCAATTTTTGGGTCGTGAAAAGTTGGTATCAGAGCCTAGGTTATATAGGTCTCACGAGTCATGAGCAAGTTTAGTAGAGTCTCGCGGATCGGTACAGAGATGTCTGTACTTATCCTCGGGTGGCTGCAGAACCTTTAGGAAAAACTTCACATTCTTGAATTCTTGTCGTGCGTCCTTGATTCACCTTGAAATGTAACTCTTTGAATTCCTTCCACGCGTTCGTATGCGCACATGAGCACTCAGTATCAGATATGCGTCGATGGCTTGTGATTCCCTAATCGAGGGGCGAAATGTGACCTCTGTGTATTGATGTTGGGCCAGTCTGGAGGACTTGAGGCTAGGTTTTGCTTATAGATTAAGCACTGAGGCGTTGATTGTGTGAGCACGTGCTTTTGAATTTGTATGTCCGATAGTGTCCCGACTAGCAGGAGTGATGGCTGGATAGTTACATGATGAGTGTGATGTGACTCTGAGATATGTTCATATGAATTAAATGACATGAGAAGGGTCTTCTTTGGGGTAGTAAGAACTATCCGGTGCTTGATTTTCATCGTGATTTGATGTATAACCCAAGTTGTAGGCGGGTTGAAGGACCTTTTCATATTACCAAGTTGGGAAGTGAAGTAAATTTCACGTTGTGATATGAGTTCAGACTCAGGAAGATTAAGTGACTACGTAATGTTTATGTCGGTGGAAGGGTATAAAGAGATGTTAGTTTGAGGCGAAGCGGATGGGTTATCTCCTGCGGATTGTTCTGAAGTTTGCGTGCTCCTTATGTCGTTTATTGGAAGATCTCTGTTACCAGTGAAAGATATGTGTTACAACTTGAATTTGGGTTGCTTAAGAGAGTGGACTTGTCTGTTACGAGGGTGAATGTGAGATTTATAGAAGATTTAAAGTACTAAATGGTCTGTGTTTCACGAGCTTATAAGGAATTGAGTTTAATCTCACTATGGTATTATGGCAGTAACAGAGTATATGCATTATGAGTTATGGTGTGTTTTGATCTATGGCTTTGAGCCAAGTAGGGGAGTTTGCTATTGATCAGTTGATTGCACGGTTATGTGCTATGATGATTTCAGTTTGGGACATACTGGTGAATCAGTGATGGCTTACAGAGGTTGAGACCGTGAATGACTTGAGTAAAGGAAATTTCAATAAAGGTTATGTTATGCTTATGGGTGTATGAGAATCACGGAATGACTTAAGTTGTTATTGGTGAAGAATGTAATGTACATGGAGCAGGAATCTATCTTGGAGGCATTAAGGTGGGGTTACTTTCTGCAGTATTGGAGAGCTAATAGAGCACAGGTCGCCCGATCCGTTTGATCAGTCTAATTGAGGTTTGAGCAGAGTGGATGACTCTTGAGAATGGGTCTAATGGGTTCAAGATTTTTATAGCGCTATGTCGCTGCGGCGTGCAACCCTATATATATATATGTGGCGTGCAGCCCGATCCATAAATATATAATCCTCACAACCAAGCCCTCGGCCTCTCTCATTCATTAACCTCAGCATCAGACATTCGATCTATCTCAGTCATCAACCTCACAATCAGGCCTTCCGCCTCTCTCAGACATCAACCTCACAATCCACTCAGACTATCAGTAAAACAGGGCGTTCAGCTCAAATATTATATGGATCGGGTTGCACACCGCAGCGATATATGGATCGGGCTGCACGCCGCATCGATATGTTGGGTCGGGCAGCATGCTGCAGCGATATAGCGCTTGGGCTGTACGAGCCCCTCCGGAGTCTGCACACCCCCAGTGAGCGCAGTCGACTATATATATGGATCGGGCTGCATGCCGCAGTGGTTATGATAAGGTACCTATTGAGCGTGAGTGCTGAGTGTGAGCGCTGATTGCTGAGAGTTGAGTCATGAGTGACTGAGTGGCTTACCCGATGGGCTATATATATACACATATACGAGTGATGCTTTGCCTGAGGGGCCTGTTTATGAACTTACTATATTTCACTCCTCCTTAAAGTGAGTTTCTATTGAATATGTTGATTAAATTACTGCTTTCACTCATCTTTAGACCTAGCCTCTATTGAAAATTTTGAACAAATATTTTAAACTACTTTCATTTAAACTGAAGTTTTTACGATGTGTTCGGAATTTAGTCACCGATTTGGCTTTGTTACTTCCTCCGAGATTTTTAAGTTATGAAATAGTTCTGAATTTATGTTTACCGAGGGGCTGTATACGAACTATGTTTTGCCTGAGGGGCTGATTATGATTTTCATCACTTTCACTATATATATTTCATTAAACCTCTATTGAAAAGGTTAGAAAGATATTTTCTAAAGTATTTTACTGAAGTTGAAAATTTAACGAAATGATTTGAATGGTGTCCTGTTTTGGGAACATGTTGTAACCACTGTGGTGCTATAACAGGGTTTACGTGATTTCTTACTGCTCAGTCTTCATTTACTTTTATTACTTACTGAGTTGGCGTACTCACATTACTCTCTGCACCTTGTGTGCAGATTCAGGTATTTCTGAGCTCAGTGGTAGGTTCATCGGAGTTAGAAAGGTAGTTGTCTGGCGATCGCAGCCCTGCTTTTCTCCCTCCTTATTCTTCCTTAATGTATTTCTTGTGATTTTCCCGGCCATGTTGGTCTTTATGTTGTTAGACAGTTGTAGTAAATACTTATGACTAGTGACACCCCAATGTAGGGCTTGTGTATTTATTCCGCACCGTTCATTTGAACTTACATCATGAGATTATTGATTAATAAATGGTAAAAAAATAACTTTTATTGAATAATGGTAGATTCGGGAGTTGTGTCGGCTGGCTTAGTTTCACGATAGGCGCCATCATGACCGGGTCGGTTTTTGGGTCGTGACATTGCAGTTTGCAGAGAATTATGGCCTTTGATCCACGAGCTCCCTTGTGTCTTCTTATTGTAACGTTTGGTATCTTTTCTGAGTTATGAAAACCCTTATTTATAGCTATGGAAGGGAAGAGTTATGATGAGAACAATCTGTTTTTGACCAATCAAATTGAAGTGTGACAAGGCCGCAATTGATTGGCCAGAACATTTCACTTGCACATATGGCGCGATTTCATTGGCCTTTTAATTTGACCTGACATGCCTTGTCATTTTGACATGTGGCATGATCCTATTGGCTTTTTCGTTTGACTTGTCGTGCCACATCATTTGACACGAGGCACCAAACTGGACCTCTAGCAAGATAATATCTTGGGCCTAATAAGGTGGGCTCATCATTTGTAGCCCAATTATATGAGTTAACCCAATAATATTGGACTTATATAATGAATCCAATTATATTAGCTCATAATATTTATTTGGACTAATATATTTAAAATATACTCCAAATTATCTATTAAATTTAAATCCAATAAATTTTGCATGCCTACCGTCTAGAATTGTAGAAAATTATAGTTGCATTAGTATTTAGTCGCCAGATGCTTTAAAATTACAAGAACTGTAACTTATGACAACTTATTTTTAAAATTCACAATTACAATAATTTATTCTCCAATATTTGATGAATCTGAATATATCTTACTTCATATGTAGCTACAATTTAGACTATTAAATTACGATCAGTGTACTTATGTACGTACGTTCTTAATGCCACTGGATTTTCGAAGTCTTAAACGTTTAATTAGGCTCTTGATTTAAGTGTAAATTTTGTATATGAAAGATATATGAGAGAAACAAAGACATTTTAGGATATGTTAATATTGCCACAACTATTTGGTGCATGTTGATGCATCTTACGTTGGTCTCTGTTGGTGGTGAGTAACCACAAAAATGAAGTTGAGCTTATCAACTTCGAATTTTGAAGTGATGCATGAAAGACATTATGCAGTTATATTGAGAAAGTTTTAGAAGATTGCTCAAGGTTTGGAGTGGATATAAAATTTTAAATTACTGAGCCCTGACTTAGTATAGGTATATATGTTTTAAGAACTTAAAATTGCATATATAGAATTCGAGTTCAATATAGTGACCAATATTTAAGAGACATGGGCGCAATGCGAGACATTTTAACTAATTTTGGGCGAGAGGTAAGTATTAGGCGTAAGCCCCATGAACCTTTATTTTTTTAAAATTAATAAATTAATATAAAAAAAGATAAATATTAAAATAAGATAAAATTACGTAGAACTTATAAAAAATTCAAGAAATTATAAAATAAGAAATGAATATGAAGTGCTTCATCTTAAAACGCTAATTGGAATCAATAATTGACTAAAAAAAAATAATCAAAACCGTTTCACAATAAATAAATAAAAAATCAAACTTCTAACAATTGAGTAGAAATGTATAAACTAACTTGAAATAGCAAAATAACCTAAAAAGAAAGAAAAGTAAAGAAGAAACCTACAATTAAAAGCATTGAACCAGAGCAATCATGAAGGGAGATCCGTTTGTCTTGTATTTTTTAAATTGAGCATTTTTTTCTTATTCGGTAGAAGGCGAAGAGAAAGAATAAAAGTTAAGGTTAAGAATAATTTTAAGAATAAAAGTTAAGGTTAAGAATAATTTTTTTTATCTTTTGTAGTTCTTTTAACCTTTTAGAATGTAATAACAAGTTGGTTTTTATGCATTTAGCATTAAATTAAGTACATTTTTAGTAATTTTAATTCTAATTTGAAAGACTTTTTGGGCCGGTGCTGCAAACTAAAAACTCACCTAACGCATAAGCATACACCAAGAATTATGGGGCATATGCCTTACGATACTTTAGTTCCCACTTCCTGATAAGACCAAACCTATTGTTGTATGTTAAAGTAGACAAAATAAAAGAAAGAAAAATCAAAAAGAGATGAAAATATGATGTAAGCTCTTACATCAACATTCTTGTAATGTAAACGCTTACCTCGGCATTCTTATGATGTAAGCGCTTACATCGACATTCGTATGATGTAAGTGCTTACCTCGGCAGGGCATTCAAATGCCTATAAATAGGGGTCTACATTTTCATTTGTAGATCATCCCAAAACTTCTTATTTCTCTCTTCAATTAATAAAGAGTTATTCTTTGTGTGGCCGTGGAGTAGGCAAAAATTGTCGAACCACGTAAATCTTGTCTTGTCTTGTGCAGTTTATTGCTTTTCTCTCTTAAATATTCTTTTTCTTCTATTAGCTTGACACGCTTCCTAACAACTGGTATCAGAGCACAGACAGTGTAATTCTGGTAGAAAAGTACAGTATTGGTGCAGGTACTATTCACAAGAATAGTGCGACACTATTGATCATCGTACTATTCACAAGCACTATTCACATAAATGTTTTGTGAAAAATGGCATCGGAAGAAGGGAAGGTTAAGATTGACAAGTTCAATGGCAAAGATTTTGAATTCTGGAAAATGCAAATAGAGGATTATTTATACCAGAAAAAAATACACTTACCTCTGACAGAGGTGAAACCAGAGACTATGACCAAAGCGGATTGGGATCTATTAGATCGCCAAGCTCTTGGTGTGATACGTTTGACGCTAACACGAAATGTGGTGTTTAACATCATTAACGAGAAGACCGTTGCAGACCTGATGAAGGCGTTATCAAATATTTACGAGAAGCCATCTGCTTTAAATAAAGTTTATTTGATGCGTCGATTGTTCAACTTAAAGATGACAGAATGTGAATCAGTCACAGAACATATCAATTAGTTTAATATAATATTAACTCAGTTGAGTTCTGTTAATATAACAATTGATGACGAAATCAGGGCGTTAATTCTACTATCATCTCTACCGGAGAGTTGGTCTGCAACAGTAACTGCAGTTAGCAGTTCATCAGGAAGTACCAAACTCAAATTGAATGGTATTAGAGACTTGGTTCTAAGCGAAGATATTCGCCGAAGAGAATCAAGTGATTCCCCAGGATCTGCTTTTAGTACCGAAAGCATGGGAGAATCAACCAAAGAGGACAGAGTTATGGTCGTGGCAGATCAAAGTCAAGGAGAAGAGGACAATCCAAAAATCGCAAAGATATTACTTGTTGGAATTGCGATAAAAAGGGTCACTACAGTAGCCAGTGTAGAGACCCAAAGAAGAAGAAGGAAGAAAATTCAGCAAATGTAATTGCTGAACAAATCGGTCATGCACTAATTTGTTGTGCAGACAGTCCAGTCGAATCTTGGATTCTGGACTCATGTGCATCCTTTCACTCTACATCATGCAAAGAATTATTGCATAATTATATTGCTGGAAAATTTGGGAAAGTTTATCTAGCAGACGGCGAACCTCTCGACATTGCCGGAAAAGGTGAAGTTCATATAAATACTTCACAAGGCACGCTATGGAAATTGCAAAATGTACGACATATTCCTGGCCTCAAGAAAAATCTGATATTTATGGGTCAGATTGACGATGAAGGATATACAACAATATTTGGCAACGGATCGTGGAAGATAACCAAAGGGAATTTGGTTGTGGCACGAGGCTTCAAAAGGGGAACACTATTGTAACTGCAATACAAAGAGATACTATAGCAACAGTTGATCATGGTTGTGATACAACATTGTGGCACCGGAGGCTCGGGCATATGAGTGAGAAGGGAATGAAGCTTTTGGCATCCAAAGAAAAATTGCCAAACCTAAAACATGTTGAATTAGGTTTGTGCGAAGATTGCATTTACGGGAAACAAATGAGAGTTAGTTTCTTAAAGGTGGGAAGGACGCCAAAGAAAGAGAAGCTGGAACTAGTGCATACAGATGTGTGGGGACCAGCTCCTGTAACTTCTCTAGGAGGCTCACGCTATTATGTCACCTTCATTGATGATTCCACAAGAAAGGTATGGGTTTATTTTCTGAAAAATAAATCTGATGTGTTTGTTACCTTTAAAAGATGGAAAGCTGAAGTTGAAAATCAGACAAGTCTAAAGTTAAAATGTCTAAACTCTGACAATGAAGGAGAGTATGATAGCTAAGAGTTCAAAGCATTTTGCTCGGAGAATGGGATCGGAATGATCAAGACAGTTCCTGGAACACCGGAACAAAATGGTGTTGCTGAGAAGATAAACAGAACCCTGAATGAATGAGCCAAAAGTATGAGAATATATTCTGGATTGCCGAAGTATTTTTGGGCTGAGGCTGTTAATACATCAGCTTACCTCATAAATAGGGGACCCTCTGTACCGCTGAATTTTGAAATTCCTAAGGAGGTATGGACAGGAAAGGAGGTAACTCTCTCACATCTAAATTTTTTTTTGTTGTGTTGCTTATGTGCATGTAAACTCTAATGGTAGAGATATGCTTGATCCTAAAGCCAAGAAATATTTCTTTATTGGCTATGGTGAAGATAATTTTGGTTATCGATTTTGGGATGATCAGAATAGAAAGATCCTAAGACATAGGAATGTCATATTTAATGAAAATGTGATGTACAAGGACAAGCTTGAAGTAGAACCAACCAACACCAGCAAACAGACAATGTCTGAAACAGTTGAGTTAGAAGAAATATCAAAAAATGAAGTGGCTAGAGGGATTACAACTGATTCTGAAATTGAAGATGAAGAACCAGAAGCCGAATTTGAAGAGAACTAGAAGCCGAACCTGGATCAGAACCAAAACCGAAACCAAAGATAGAATCAAATGCAGAACCAAATCTGGAATCAGGACCTGAATCAAATTCATATTCTGTTACTCATGAACCTACATTGAGGAGATCTAAAAGAGTCATGAATGCTCCAGATAGGTTAACTCTCTCTCTTCACTATTTACTTCTAACTGATGCTGGGGAATCAAAGCATTTTGTTGAAGCAATGTAGGTGATAGACTCTTATAAGTGGAAGCTAGCCATGAAAGAAGAGATGAATTCTCTTCAAAAGAATAAAATATGGATACTTACGGAGTTACCAAAAGGAAAGAAGGCATTGCAGAATAAGTGGATGTACAGAGTCAAGGAAGAGCATGATGGTAAAAAGAGATACAAAGCATGATTAGTAGTAAAAGTCTTTCGGTAGAAGGAAGGAATTGACTACACCGAGATCTTCTCTCCTGTAGTCAAATTAACTACTATCAGGTTGGTGCTAAGTATTGTAGCTGCAGAAAATTTGCATTTGGAGCAGCTAGATGTTAAAACTGCTTTCTTGCATGGTGACCTTGAAGAAGACATCTACATGAAGCAACCTGAAGGTTTTCAAGTTTCTGGTAAAGAAAACCTTGTGTGTAAGTTGAAGAAGAGTTTGTATGGTTTGAAACAAGCTCCCCGACAATGGTACAAGAAATTTGATGGATTCATGCATAAAAATGGTTTCACACGATGTGAGATGGACCATTGCTGTTATATCAAAAATCTTGATGAATCCTATATCATTTTATTGTTGTACGTTGATGATATGCTGATTGCAGGATCTAGCATAAATGAGAACAATTTGGTTAAGCAACAACTGGCGAAGGAGTATGAAATGAAAGACTTAGGACCAGCTAAGCAAATGCTTGGGATGAGGATTAGCAGAAACAGGTCGGAAGGAACCTTAAAATTGTCTCAAGAAAAATACATACAGAAGTTACTAAGCAGGTTCAGTCTTCATGATGCAAAGACCAGAAACACTCCACTCGGAAGCCATCTAAATCTGTCAAAAGACCAATCACCTAAGATAGATGAAGAAAGGAAGTACATGTCCAAAGTTCTGTATGCTTCAGCAGTAGGAAGTTTGATGTATGATATGGTTTGCACTAGACCTGACATAGCCCATGTTGTTGGAGTTGTCAGTAGATACATGTCAGATCCAGGAAAGGAGCATTGGGAAGGTGTAAAATGGATATTGTGATATCTCAAAGGCACCTCAGGTATGGCACTTTGTTTTAAAAAGAGCAATATTATCTAACAAGGTTTTGATGATGCAAATTTAAGCGGCAATCTGGATAGTCGAAAAAGTACCACGGGCTACGTGTTCACCTTGGGTGGTACTGCTGTTAGTTGGATGTCCAGACTTCAGAAAAGTGTTGCTCTATCTACCACTGAAACAGAGTACATGGCAATCTTAGAAGCTGGAAAAGAGATGATTTGGCTCAAGAATTTTCTTAAAGAGCTAGGTAAAGAGCAGGACAATTGTGAGCTTTTCAGCTATAGCCAGAGTGCAATTCATCTTGCCAAGAATCCAGTGTTTCATGCAAGATCGAAGCATATCCAGTTGAGGTATCATCATATCCAAGAGTTGATAAGTGAAGAAACTTTTTCCCTGCAGAAGATACCAGGATCAAAGAACCCGTCAGACATGTTGACCAAAGTTGTCGGTGTTAAAAAAATGAGACTGTGTGCTGCCTCAGTTAGCTTTCAATACTAATAGTGTGAAGGCACCATCAAAGAATAGTAAATTTATTTATCTTTCTTGATGTAACATAGGTTTTAGGGGGAGATTGATAGGACCAAACCTATTATTGTATGTGAAAGTAGACAAAACAAAAGAAAGAAAAATCAAAAAGAGATGAAAATATGATGTAAGCGCTTACATCAACATTCTTGTGATGTAAGCGCTTACCTCGGCATTCTTATGATGTAAGCGCTTATATCGGCATTCTTATGATGTAAGCGCTTACCTCGGCAGGGCATTCAAATGCCTATAAATAGGGGTCTACATTTTTATTTGTAAATCATCCCAAAACTTCTTCTTTCTCTCTTCAATTAATAAAGAGCTATTCTTTGTGTGGCCGTGGAGTAGGCAAAAATTGCCGAACCATATAAATCTTGTCTTGTCTTGTCTTATGCAATTTATTGCTTTTCTCTCTTAAATATTATTTTTCTTCTATTAGCTTGACACGTTTCCTAACACTCCCTACCCTCCTAAATCGCCTTAATGCATTTTTACTACATCCTGATATCTTTTAAAACAGTGACAGTTATGTGCCTGCACTTGTTGCTGAAGATTATATTTGACACTCTCACTTTCAGTAACTAGACTTACAAGAAGTGTAAATGGTAATTTGAAACCTTAGAAATAGATTTCAACCATGTTTGACAAATACATAAACAAATGCTTAT
Source organism: Nicotiana tabacum (assembly GCF_000715075.1). Lineage (NCBI taxonomy): Eukaryota > Viridiplantae > Streptophyta > Magnoliopsida > Solanales > Solanaceae > Nicotiana > Nicotiana tabacum. The sequence continues at coordinate 102,198,695 of NC_134084.1, read as the reverse complement.
GAAAAGAAAAGAATTTTAATCGAGGCAAGCTAAAGAAATGAAGACAAGATTAAACTACCTTTGGTAAAACTATCTAGCATGAAAAATATTGAGATTCTACTTCGACCCTCCTAATTTGAATACTATGTAAATTGATGAACCGTCTCCAGCCCCAAACCCAATACTTTTTTACAAACTCTCATTTTTAATTCCCAAATTTCAACCGGTCCTGCTGCCTGCCAGTTTATCCATGTCGATCTAGATTTAACAGATAAATTTGAATATTTTAGTGCATCTCACTGCATCTGATAAATCATGCTTATACTCTCCCTAGTAGTTTTATGGTATAGTTTAAAGTCTTTGGGGGAAAAGTGCATCACTAACTACTGAAAATCAGACTTACCTTATTAAGGAAACCATCTAAAGACCTACCTTTAATTAATTTGGGGTCAGATTGTTTTCGTAATTAAATTTAGAAAAGAGGAAAATACTAGAAAGCTCTTCATGGAGGGTCATGGTTTATCTTAAACCATTTTCTCTCTGTAAGAAGGTGGGAGCCTAAGTTCATTGAGTCCAATACTCAGTTAACCTACTCAGCCTTATGGGTACGTCTACCCGAGATCTCCACGAAATTTTACGACCTTGAAATCTTGCATTATGTGGGCAACAAACTCGAACAACTACTAAAGGTGGATACTTGTACCTCAACAACTACCAAGGGTCGGTCAGAGGCGGACCTAGGATTTTCAAGCGTCGGGGGCACCACTAGAAGCGAACACTAAACTTAATGTCCTTCTAAAATTATGGGTTCCTGAATCGTTAACCAATACGTTAGAAGAGAGTTTCGGGCTTTTTTAGAGAGGGGTTTAACCAAAAGTAAAACTGAGAGGATAGGGGTCAATGAAGGTGGGGACTAAAAATAGAAAGGAAATTTGAGCTGATGACGAGATGGGTTAAGGTTTTAATCAAAAGAATAAAGGGAGTGGGGATCTGGGTTGATGACTAGATAGCCCCTAAAAACAAAAATAAAAATTTAAGGTTTGCTAGACTTAGGAATCAAACCCTAATCACCCCAGCACAACTAGAAAGTTTAAGTGGAAGGCTGGACTAGTGACTCCAGCGCAACTTTTCCAACTCGGGTGCCTATATATATACGTTTCTCAAAGTATAGGCACCTATATGTACAGATTTTTTTCAAATTTTATGGGATCCGGTGACCCCCTATGTCTATGTGGGTCTGCCTCTATGGTCGATATGCACGCATATGTGTTGAAGTCTCTCTCGGGAAACTTCTAAAAACACATGGTCTCATTGGCACTCATAAATAGGTTCTTTTGTATGAGAGCCTTAATCTCTTATGCACCATATACTGTCGATTTGGACATCCTACATGGAATTTCATTACACTACCACTCCGCCTCTATCCACCTTGCCTGCGACCACTATTTCTTCACCTTCCTCCTCCAACAACCTTCAAAATCTAGCCTCTGAATGGAAAACAGTTACTATCCCCAAAAAATCAACCACTAAATTCAAATGTAAGATAGCTGAATATTAGTCTCCAATACCATATCCTTAATTAACGTATCTAGAACAGCAGACGGTGAAGTAGCACCGGACAACGGACGCGCACACCCTACTGGTTATGTATTTTTTCCAACCCTACTGGGCCACCTCTGGCCCAAAAGTACCTGATAAGGTTAATCGATCCAATCGCCTCACAATACAGAACTCTAATAAATTCTCTCATCTACAAGATCTCGATACTAATTTAAACTCTTCACTAGGCCAGCCTATCCATTTTAACCCAACAGTAATAAGTCTTGAGTGTCACGCCCCGAGCCCGGGGCGAGACCGGCACCTAGTGCCTCATCTACCCTTGCGTACCACTTGCGACTAAGAGATTCTGGACATGTAATGTCATACTTTATCTATGGGCCACATTACAAGATAATGTGCGATGCAAAATATAAAACTAAATGGAGACTAACACTGACTAATGTCAACATAAAGCTGGGCCGGCAATGCCGTCATAATTACTACAACTGATGTGCCAACAAAATATATGTACAGGGCTTACAAACCCAACGTACTGCACTAACTGACAGGATATGTCTACAAGCCTCTACTGATAGATGTATTGTGATCAGAACAGGGCCCCGACCTACCCATAACCTATCTACATATATACACAAGATATACACCACACTGCTAGACACGACAACTCCGATAGAAGGGGAGTTTACTGATAAAGCTGAACTCGGGCAACACCTACTGAGGAGGTCTACCCGTCTGTCTGAACCTGCACGCATGAAATGCAGCGCCCCTAAAAAGGGACGTCAGTACGAAATATTGTACCGAGTATGTAAAGCAATATACTGAAAAATGAAACAGAACTGATGATATAATAATTGCAAGCAACTAGGGATCAAAGATAATCTGAGCATAGGCTCATCAGCTGATACTGACTCAACTCTCTCAATATAGTGAGTAAAATAGCTGTGCGGTCCTATAAGGCTCGGTATACATTTATATTTGCTCTGTCGTAGTGGGCTCGCTCATAAGCACTCGGCCATATTAGGCTTTGTATCTCGACCAACTGGGCTCGCTCATAGGCGCTCGTCCACAGCAGGCTCGGTATATAACTTACCATCTGATCTGAGGTTGCCCAATAGGGGCATGACCATCGATTATAGCTCGATGGTAATAAAAACACTTTAATACTATATATATAAATTTTCTGCTCTTTTGACTGGAAGAAGAAAATACTCAATTGAATATGAAGTCCCGATAAGGAGAATATCGTAACTTACAAAACTAGGAAAATATACGTAACCTGCGAGACTAGCAAAATATACGTAAATTCCGGGATATGAATTATTTTGTATGACTCGTTATCAAATTTTTGTAATTACGAGATCATGAAATGAAGGAAGATCTTAGCCTTAACATACCTATTCCTGGAATTATTTGAACGAATCTGCTTTTACGAAATATGGACGAAATTTTTGCTTGAAATCTTGAAACGAAATTTGGATGAATTTTTTGACAGAATGAGATGTAATTGGAACGAAATTCTTGACTTGAATTATTTGAAATGGAACGTTTCTGCTTTTGAAATTGGAACCAACCTTTACTATGAATTTTTGAATGTTGTATGAAATGATAATGTTTCTAACTTCCTTGGTTTGAAAACCAAATACAGAAATGTGCCCTTTTTTATCTAATGAATTATTTATTAAGTTTCCTAACTAAGTCTTATTTGCTAAGAATTTAGTCATGCCTGGTTGAAATGATAAAAAGTCATCGGGCAGAAATGACTACTTAGTCATTTCCAATTGTGTGGCTTCTTGCCACGTGGGGTAGGGAGGGATAATTTATTAATTTTTTTATCCACTTATTAGTTAACTAGATAATGTCCTGTTACCCGGTAATTAATTAATTACCCGCATAATTTAAAAATTATCACAAATTACTTAAAATTCTATTTATTTTTAAAATACTTCATATATACTTTATATATTATACTACCGTGGTCATATGGTGTCTTGCATGGTATTAGTTCATAATTATCGGGTATTATCGTTCGACCCTTATTTTATTCCAAATTGTCCACTTTCAACGAAACTCGTTTTCTTTAATCCGTGTACCCTTTTATCCTTCATAATACTTATTTATTGCTTGTTATAAATAGCATAAGTACGTTAACGTTAAGATGATCTCATCCCTGAGTCTACGTCGGTTAACTGAAAATGAAATTTTAACGTATGAAAACGTGAGATGTAACATCCTTCCCCCTTAGAAACATTCGTCCTCGAATGTTTAACCTTCCGGGATTTATATAACCTTGGTACAGTCGCTCTTATAACAATGCTACTACCAACTCTTCTTGTAGAAACCTAGTAATTTAACGTCATATAGGACCACAATCATTAATAACGACGATGACCTCATACGACCAATAATAATAGCTAGCACAAGAATTTGTACACGCACCTTGAGGTTATGACGTCTCAGTCGGACCCTTCTCTGGAGGAGGAAATAAGTAGGGATATCTAGATTTCATGTTTTACTCGGCCTCCCAAGTTATTTCTTCCACATTGTTGTTTCTCCAAAGTACTTTCACGGAGGCTACCTCCTTATTCCGTAGCTTGCGGATTTGTCGGCCTAGGATGGCAACCGAAATTTTCTCATATGTCAAGCCCTCTGTAATTTGTACATCATCTATGGGCACCACTTAGGTAGGATTGCCAATGCACTTTCGTAACATAGATACGTGAAAAATCAAATGAATAGACTCCAATTCCGAGGGCAATTCTAACTTGTAAGCTACTTTGCCCGCTCTCCTAATGATCCTATAAGGCCCAATATACCGTGGGCTAAGCTTGCCTTTCTTGCCAAATTTCACCACACCTTTCATAGGTGACACCTTTAAGAATACCCAGTCATTAACCCCGAACTCTAAATCTCATCGCACGTCAGAATATAACTTTTGACGATTCTGAGCTATCAACAGTTGCTCCCGGATAAGCTTTACTTTTTCTATGGCCTGTTGAACCAGGTCTGGCCCATATAACCCAAATTCTCCAACATCAAACCACCCTATGGGAGATCTGCACCTGCACCCATACAAAGCCTCATACGGAGCCATCTGGATACTGGAGTGGTAGCTATTATTATATGAAAACTCGATAAGAGGTAGATGTTCATCCCAACTTTTAAAATCCAGCACACATGCTCGCAACATATCCTCGAGCGTCTAAATCATGCGCTCGGCTTGTCCATCTGTTTTTGGATGAAAAGCAGTGCTGAGATTCACCTGAGTTCCTAGACCTTTGTGAAATGACCTCCAAAAATGTGCTATAAACTGGGCCCCATGGTCAGAAATAATAGATACGGGTAATTTGTGTAGTCGCACTGTCTCCTTAATATATAATTTTGCATAATCTTGTGTTGTATATGTAGATCTCACCGATAGAAAATGAGCTGATTTTGTGAGCATGTCGACTATCACCCTTATGGAATCAAACTTACGATGGGAACGAGGTAAACCCGTGATAAAGTCCATGTTTATTGCCTCCCATTTCCATGTCGGGATTTCTATAGTCTACATTAGCCCTTCGGGCTTCTGGTGCTCTATTTTCACCTACTGGTAACTAGGACATTGAGCGACATACTCAGCAATGTTCTTTTTCATATCGTTCCACCAATACACATCCTTAATGTCATGATATATCTTTGTCGACCCAGGGTGAATGGAATACCATGAATTATGTGCCTCTGACATAATCATGTCTCGTAGCCCTGCTATATCTAGAACACACAAACGACCCCTGTATCTGAGAACCCCATCTCCTTTGAGTACTAACAACAGCTTCTTCTGTTGTGGAACCCGCTCTCTCAACTTGACTAACTCTGGATCCTCGTATTGCCTCTCCTTTACCTCAGCTATGAGAGATGATTTTGCAGTATTTTGGAGTACAACTCCTCCATTGCCAGAGTCTACTAACCAAACTCCCAAACAAGCCAATTGACGAATCTCTCTTGTTAATTGTCTTTTCTCAGCCTCTACATGTGTTAAGCTGCCCATAGATCGACGACTTAAGGCATCTGCTACAACATTAGCTTTCCTTGGATGGTAGAGAATGATAACATCATAGTATTTTAATAACTAGTCACCGCCTCTATCGCAGATTCAACTCTTTTTTCTTGAAGATATATTGCAGGCTCTTATGATCTGTGAATATATCAACATGCACACCATATAAATAATGTCGCCATATCTTAAGTGCATGGACAACTGCAGCTAACTCGAGGTCGTGGGTCAGATAATTCCACTCATGCTTCCTTGATTGCCTTGAAGCATATGCAATCACCTTCCTATGTTGCATCAAGACACATCCTAATCCGACACCTGAGACATCACAATACATGGCATAACCATCTGGACCTTCTGGAAGTGCTAGAACTCGTGCTGAGGTCAACCTGTTCTTAAGCTCTTGGAAACTCTGCTCACAGGCCTCTGTCCACTGAAACTTAGTCGCTTTCTGTGTCAGCTTTGTTAATGGTGCTGAAAGAGAAGAAAAACCCTCTACAAACCTCCGGTAATATCCTGCTAAGCCTAGAAAGCTACGAATCTCTGTCGGAGTGGTAGGTCTAGGTCAGGATCTCACAGCCTCAATCTTCTGAGTGTCTACCTTTATACCTCCGTCGGAGACAATATGCCCCAAGAATGCTACGGACTTTAACCAGAACTCACACTTAGAAAACTTAGCATGCAATTTATTATCGCGGAGGGTTTGAAGTACTATTCGCAGGTGATCCACATGCTCATCCTCTAAACGTGAATAAACCATAATATCATCAATAAAGACTATCACAAACAGATCCAAATATGGCCGAAATAGGCTATTCATCAAGTCCATAAATATGGTGGGTGCATTCGTCAACCCGAAGGACATAACAAGGAACTCAAAGTGGCCATATCTGGTCCTAAAGGCGGTCTTGGGAATATCTTTCGCCCGAACTCTGACCTAGTAGTACCCCGACCTTAAATCTATCTTTGAAGAGCATCTAGCTCCCTGTAATTGATCAAACAAGTCGTCTATCCTTGGAAGGGGGTACTTATTCTTAATATTTACTTTGTTCAATTGCCTATAGTCAATACACATTCTTAGCGAGCCGTCTTTCTTCCGTATAAACAATACCGGTGCACCCCTAGGTAAGGTACTGGGTCTTATGAAACCTTTCTCCAGTAAATCTTTTAACTGTTCCTTCAATTCCTTTAATTCGGCAGGTGCCATTTTACGAAGGGATGGATATTGGTTGCGTTCTCGGAAGAAAATCGATGCCAAAATCAATCTCTCGCTCTGGAGGAATACCTGGAAGTTCATCTGGAAATACATTTGCGTACTCCTTTACTACTGGAATGGACTGAAGTGCAGGTATCTCAGCACATGCATCTTTAACTCGCACAATATGATAAATGCACCCTTTTGCGAGCATTTTCCTTGCCTTCAGATAGGAAATAAACCTGCCTCTGGGTGTCGTTGTATTACCTACCCATTCAAGGACTCGCTCACCCAGAAAATGAAATCTAGCTATCTTTGATCGACAATCAAATGTGGCATAACAAGCTGCCAACCAGTCCATGCCCATGATAGCATCGAAATCCAATATCTCTAGTTCAAGTAGGTCGGTTGAGGTCTGACGACCACAAACTGATATCGTACAACCTCGATAAATGTATCTAGCGATAATCGATTCTCCGACTGGTATAGATACTGCAAAAGGATCGCTTAGTATTTCAGGCACTATACCAAATTTTCGCGCGACAAATGGGGTAATACATGATAAAGTAGATCCTGGGTCTATCAAGGCATAAACATCGTAAGAACAAATGGTCAACATACCTGTCACAACGTCTGGTAAGGAATTTTGGTCCTGTCGACCTGCTAGCGCATAGATACGATTCTGGTTACCACCTAAATTGGACCATCTACCTCTGCCTCGACCTCTACCAGCCAAAGACTTAGACTTGTGCCCTGAAGGATGCACGGACATAACTGATCATGTCGCTGAATTCGCTGGTTGCGCCATACCCCCAAAATCTCTATTTGGGCAATCTCGCATCATATGCCCTGGACAACACATGTATAACAAGCATCGGAACCGGCTCGACATTGGCCCAAGTATCCTCAACCGCAGATGGCCACCGTAGTAGAAACGACCTTGTTTGTCTCGAACCTCGTTGTCGTTGCAAACTTGATGCGTGGGAGCTCTCACCTGGTCTTGACTGAGTATAGTGGTCATACTTGTAACCCTATAGCTGAGGTGGCGGAGGTTTAGGTGGTCGTTCAAAGTACTGGGGCCTGTAACTACTCTAAGACTACTCCTGAGACCTGGCAAATATCATCCTCTTACGCTGCCCTGACTCAGTCCTCTCCGTACTCTGCTACCGATGCCTAACCCTTTCTATAGTCTAGGCAAATGCCCGAATCCGCGAGATATCCATACTATCCTGTAATGCAGCGGTGGCACACGCCTCGGATAACTTTGGGGCCAACCATACTATAAACTTGTGGATTCTATCTCGCATAGTAGTAACTATGGATGGTGCATATCTGGCCAATGAGTTAACACGGAGACTATATTCTCGAACACTCATATTGCCCTGCTTGAGGGCTAGAAACTGATCGAGTCGGGCCTGTCGGATCTCTCGTGGTAAGTACTGGTCAAGGAAGACATCTGAAAAATTCTCCCAAATAGCAGGAGGTGCATCACGTCCCCTAGACCTTTACCATCCCTCATACCAAACGATGGCTATATCCCGGAGTCAAAAAGCTGCTAACTCAACTGCCTCTTTCTCCATGGCATGCATAACCCGAAAGATGCCATGAAGCTGATCTATGAAATCCTGCGGGTCCTCCTTCTGATCTGTCCCCGTGAACTCTGGGGGATTTAAAGCAATACTCTCGAACCCTTGAACTCCTAGATCCCTCATAAGGTCATGCACTAGCAGATGCCCTAGCCTGTTGCTGGGTAGCTACCAACTGTGCCAACAAATGTACCACACTCATCAAGTCCTGATCTGATGGAAGCGGAGGGGGAACTGGATGTGTAGTCTCCCTAGGAATTTCCTCAGGTGGTGGAGGAGCCGGTAATCGTTGGGTAGGGGTCTCTCCCTACGACTCTGATTGGGCCCCATATGCTAGGGGTACCCTGCTAGTCACCTAACCTATTGTTGTTTCTCTCATCTGGCTAGCCGTAATCTTCCTAGTTACCGTCATCTGTGCATGCAAACGTCAACACATAAGTATAACTCAAATTTCCTATAACTTAGTGCTACAACATGATTTAGATTTGAAAGAAGGGTAACCAACTCCTAAATACCTTGTAGTCCCCTGCTTATATAATATGGTGCACCACATATCTATAAACAAGACCCTACTAGACACAGCTTGTAGACTCCCTAGGAAAGGACTGCTCTATACCACTTTTGTCATGCTCTGAGCCCGGGGGCGAGACCGGTACCTAGTGCCTCATCAACCCTTGCGTACCACTTGCGACTAAGAGATTCTGGATATGTAATGTCATACTTTGGCTATAGGCCACATCACAAGATAATATGCGATGCAAAATATAAAACTACATGGAGAGTAACACTGACTAATGTCAACATAAAGCTGGCCGGCAAGGCCGTCATAATTACTACAACTGACAGGCCAACAAAATATTCCTACAGGGCCTATAGGCCCAACATACTATACTAACCGATAGGATATGTCTACAAGCCTCTACTGATAGATGTATTATGATCGGAACAGGGCCCCGACCTACCCATAACCTATCTACATATATACACAATATATACACCACACTGCTAGACCCGGCAACTCTGACAGAAGGGGAGCTTACCGATAAAGCTGAACTCGAGCAACACCTACTGAGGAGGTCTACCCGTCTGTCTATCTGAACTTGCACGCGTGAAATACAGCGCCCCCAGAAAGGGATGTCAGTACGAAATAATGTACCGAGTATGTAAGACAATAAACTGAAAGCTGAAACAGAACTGATGATATAATAACTGCAAGCAACTGGGGATCAAAGATAATCTGAGGATATGCTCATCAGCTGATACTAACTCAACTCTCTCAATATAGTGAGTAAAATAGTTGTCCGGTCCTATAAGGCTCAGTATACATATATATATCTGCTCTACCGTAGTAGGCTCACTGGTTCTGTATCTCGACCAACTGGGCTCGCTCATAGGCGCTCAGCCACAACAGGCTCGGTATATAACATACCATCTAATTAGAGATTGCCCAATAGGGGCCTGTCCATCGATTATATCTCGATGATAATGAAAATACTTTAATACTATATATATAAATTCTCTGCTCTTTTGACTGGAAGAAGAAAATACTCAATTGAATATGAAGTCCCGATAAGGAGAATATTGTAACTTACAAAACTAGAAAAATATACGTAACCTGCGAGACTAGCAAAATATACGTAAATTCCGGGATATGAATTTTTCTGTGTGACTCGTTATCAAATTTTTGTAATTACGAGATCATGCAAAATGAAGGAAGAGCTTAGCCTTAACATACCTGTTCCTGGAATTATTTGAACGAATCTGCTTTTACGAAATATGGACGAAATTTTTGCTTGAAATCTTGAAACGAAATTTGGACGAATTTTTTGACAGAATGCGATGTAATTGGAACGAAATTCTTGACTTGAATTATTTGAAATGGAACGTTTCTGCTTCTGAAATTGGAACCAACCTTTGCTATGAATTTTTGAATGTTGGATGAAATGATATTGTTTCTAACTTCCTTGGTTTGAAAACCAAATACAGAAATGTGCCCTTTTTTATCTAATGAATTATTTATTAAGTTTCCTAACTGAGTCTTATTTGCTAAGAATTTAGTCACGCCCTGGTTGAAATGATAAAAAGTCATCTGGCAGAAATGACTACTTAGTCATTTCCAATTGTGTGGCTTCTTGCCACGTGGGGTAGGGAGGGATAATTTATTAATTTTTTTATCCACTTATTAGTTAACTGGATAATGTCTTGTCACCCGATAATTAATTAATTACCCGCATAATTTAAAAATTATCACAAATTACTTAAAATTCTATTTATTTTTAAAATACTTCATATATACTTTATATATTATACTACCGTGGTCATATGGTGCCTTGCATGGTACTAGTTCATAATTATCGGGTATTATCGTCCGACCCGTATTTTATTCCAAATTGTTCATTTTCAATGAAACTCGTTTTCTTTAATCCGTGTACCTCTTTATCCTTCATAATACTTATTTATCGTTTGTTATAAATAACGTAAGTACGTTAACGTTAAGATGATCTCTTTCCGAATCTACGTCGGTTAACTGAAAATAAAATTTTAAGGTACGAAAATGCGAGATGTAACATTGAGTCTACTAACTTGGTCCAAGAATATAGTCCACGGCCCATTTCGACGTCTAAGGGGAAAAGACCTTTTGCACCTTCTGGCAAACAACAAGTCGTATACCCTTCACGGTCCCTCTATACTACCTACGAGAATCATTCACTAGCCCACCAAGCAATTGTCTCCCCAAATATTAAATTTGACAGTGAGCCTTACCCCACAAAGCCATATAACTCACTTATCAATACAGCTGGTTAGGCCCCATCCATAAATGACGCCACCTCAACAATTCCTGCAGACACCCTCTCTTCCTTATTGATCTCTTCAGACTTCAGCACCGCAACTTTGCATGCTACATCTCCACCATTAACCACCCATACAACACCTTCATTCCACAACCCAATTCCTTCTCTACAAGAACATCATGATTTACACCTATGTGATTCTCTTCTCAGAAATATCAACCATACGTCTACAAGTCTAGCCATCCCCTTTTCAACAATCACAAAACTGACTTCAGCGGCCACTATCTTAAGTGAACCCACTTCCTCAATCCTAATCTCTCATCATAATACCCTGCTTCTATCATCGACTAGCTTAGAACATGCAACACCCCTCTCTTTTACACAATCACGGGCATACTTACCTAAGAGAAACTATCAGAAACAATAATTGGTGCTTTCATCTACCTCGTCTAACCATGAACCAATCACGCAACCCCCGCCCTAAGGCACCAATAGTCTACACCTCTCAATCTTTTCAGAGGACCAACCCCTCCAGTCATAGCTGGAGATGGACTTATAGGGTTATGCACTGACCTTCACTATAGAACTCAACAATCAGGAAGTGGCCCTCCTAGTCCACAATCTAACCCACCTAGCGGAGATAGTCACCAAGGGGATGCACCTAGGAATGGACGCCTATGGCCAGAGCCAGTGGTAAATGACTCAAACCCCACTTCTTGTCGATCACAACCGCCCCTTCTCCTCTCGACTCCCCAATGGAGCTACCACATGCATCCATCCACTCACCAAATGCACCAACCCATAAATTTGCTCCCTTTCTACCCACCACACTACTCAGGACCGATATATGCACCATGGTTCCAGCAAAATCAACGCCTTCAACCCTGCCATACCTTTACCGTACCCGACCAGCCCCTACGATCCCCTAACCCCCCACAGAGTCCACCACGCACTCCACCTCCACCTCCAAAACACTCGATAAGGAAATACATTGAGAGGTAGGAGATAACGGCAAAAATAAGGGAAACAAGGAACGAGTTTCTTTTTAAAAGGTATCTATCTGTACATTCTCAAAGAACAGTATGCAAAAAAATTCATCCTCAAATATCCCCTCGGTCTAGAAAAATGCAGTCTCAATTTTCAAACCAATGGCAATCGCAAGGCAGAGAAGTATGCCATGGTTATAATTCTGACGCTTTGCGGAACAACCCCTCATATTGCTCTGCACCAGGAAGCCCAAGGAGTGGACCATCTTCCAGTTCTTAATTCGCTTGTTGTGGACTAACCCAAATACCCAATCTATCAATTATGAACATAATCATTTAGAATTTCAGATGATCGCATAATGCGGAGTTTAGGCATCAGTTCAGCTCTTTACTTGATACTTGTAGGCATGTTTTGGCTGTCCTTCTAGAAACTCACATGCAGGATCACACCATACTTAGAGACGATTTTCAGTTCACCAATCTATCCCAAGTTCCAGCTAATGGCCTTTCAAGCGGGTTAGTTGTTTTATGGAATACTATTTTAATCACTATAGAGGAGCTTCGAATGTCTGAACATGAAATACAATGTATGGTTCAGGTATGGCCTAACCCTTCTAAGTGGTTGTTTTCCGCTATTTATGCTAAAGCTTCATGTAAATTCGTGATATTCTGTGTAATAACTTGATGTCCATGCATGATCTGTATAAGGGTTCTTGGCACATAGGGGCAATTTTAATGACATTCTCCGAACATCAAAGAAGTTTGGAGGACGCCCCATTAGCAATCACAAGTCGGACTCTTTCGCAAATTATCTTAACTACTGTAATTTGATAGTTTAGGAGTTAGGGGCAGCCGCTAAACCTGGACAAACAAGCGCAAACATGGTTATGCCATACTCGAACGCTTGAACCGTGTCCTATAAAATTATGACTGGATAAACTGCTATCCCGAAGCCATGGTTCGTCATTTACCACGAACCCACTCCGATAATTGTCCTTCGTTAATTACTTTAGAGGCACAACGTGCTCCTATCCAAAAAACTTTCACTTTGAAATAATTTGGACTTCTCTCATCCAGATTGTCGAAAACTAGTTCATCAAACTTGATCAACGAATAATAATCTGATCGACGCCACTGAGGCTTTCAAAACTACTATTCTTCACTGATAAGCACTCATTTGGCAACATTTTTGCCAGGAAAATAAAATTATTAGATTGCAGGGATTCAAGCATCTGTCCATAATCCCACTAGCTCGTTCTTCCAAAATTTAGAAGTCCAGCTTACCAATGAACACAACTCACTCCTAAAATTAGGAGAGGGAGTTTGAAAATAAATCATGAATTAGTTTGCTCAATGATGAAGATGCCAATACCAAATTTTTTCCACATGTCTACTCTTCATAAACGTAGACAAAAATGTATCTCAGCTCTAAAGGACTCTGTTGGAAATTGGTGTTATGACCCTATCCAAATACATAGCACCATTCAAACTTACTACACAAATTTATTTACTATTGAACATGTGCAATCTACTCTCACTGTTTATCTCCTCAAGAATATCTTACTCTTCAGAGCCACTCTGGGACATTGAAATTAGACAAGTACGTCACTCTTTCAAACCTTTCAAAGTTCTGAGGCCTGATGGCTTACACCCTATGTTTTATCAAAACTATTGGAATGAAGTATGCCCTTCAGTCACATCATTATGCCACCAAGTCTTTAGAGAACATGCTATACCCTTGGATATTAATCAAACTTATCTGTGTTTTATTCCAAAAGTTACAAATAACAGTAGTAATGCTCAATATCACCCTATTAGTCTTTGCAATACCATATACAAAATAATTACCAAAATAATCCTTAACTGTAGTAAGCCTTTTATTTTTAAAATCATAAGCCCTACACAGTCAAGTTTCCAAAAAGGTAAGCGAGCATCAGACAACGCGATTATTGCCCAAGAGATCTTACACCATTTTACCAAAATGTATGGCAACCAGAGCGTCGTGATGCTTAAATTAGACTTACAAAAAGTATTTGATAGGCTCGAATGGTCTTTTATTTACCAGACTGTTCATTTCTTTAAATTTTCAAAACATCTACCATCAAACTAATTATGTCTTGCTGAACATCCATGTCCGCCTCCATACTTATTAATGGTACAAGTACGCCATTTTTCTTCCCTTATAGGGGACTTAGGTAAGGAGATCATCTTTCACCTTACATATTTATAATGTGCATAGAAATGCTTTCTCAAAGTATCTCCTTATCGATGGACTACCTCGCTTGGAAACTAATTTCTATTTCTAGAACCATTCCTCACTTGTCTTACTTTTTTTTTTGTAGATGATATTATACTACTCTAAAAAATAGGTACTAAGAGATATCACGTAACAATCTATACTCTTAATCATTTTAATTCTCACTCAAGACAAAAGATAAATTTTGAGAAGTCAAAAATCTTCTTTTCTAAGAATTACACTCCTACGGATAAGTACTTCGTCCTCAGTTCCTTTAAAATGGAAAGAGGTACGACCTTTGGGAAATACCTTGATTTTCCTATATTTCATAAACGACCCAAATGCAATGACTTCCAATTCTTGCTGGATACTTTAAGAATGGACTAGATGGTTGGAAATCGAATTTCCTCACATTACCCGGATGAACAACTATTATTAAGTCCATGCTTTATAGTCTCCCAAATCATGTGATATAAATTATCTCAATTTCTTCCTCAATCCTTCACAAAATAGAACAATACCAGTGTAATTTCCCATGGGGCATGACAACCACCGGGAGAAAACTACATCTTTTAAATTGGAAAATTGTTACCACTGCTAAAGCCACAGGAGGTCTGGGTATCCAGAGGTTGCATACTAAAAATCAAGCCCTTCTCGCGAGCCTATCCTGGAAACTCTTTCAGTTACCTACTACCCTTTGGGCTTCGACTCAGCTTCATAAATATCTGCATCTCCATACATCCAATACAACTCATTCTCCTGTCTGGAGGAATATTATTAATGGATGGTCATTCTGTCAACATGGGTTGCAATGGCAAATGGCTCTGGGCATCATATTAAATTTTGGGATGATCCTTGGATTGGGACGGGTACACATCCTTGCGATCTGCCATCTAGGGGTTATCGCCACTTCAAAACGTAACCACAATAATTCACCAATATCATACTCCTACTAGATGTGATTGGGATAATATAACCCACGATGGCACGACATACCCTCCAACATTAAGGACCACATGCACAGTACTCATATATCTCAATATACCTATTAAGTAGATTGCATATTCTGGGCTTTAACAAGTAGTGGTTCATTTTCCGTTAGATATAGTACAAATCTCTAATTAATGATACTTTGGGAACACACTCTCATACAGTTAATTTTAAATGGATCTAGACATTATCTATAACGCCAAAAATCTGATATTTTCTCTGGCTATTAAACCATGACTTCCTACCGGACACTACCTGCACCACATTGTCTTGCTATCGGATGCCTTATGCCCCATTGCCAAGCACCCAATGAGACATCCACTCATATCTTCTTGGTCTGCCCGAATGCTCAAACCCGTTGGAAAAGATTACGCCTACACATTCTTCCCACTTTCCTCGCGCACCACTCTCCACCATCATAGTGGCTGCACACACTTATTCATACTAAGCACAACCATATACCATACAACATTCATCCACATACTTTTGTTCCTCTAACCTTGTGGAGTATTTGGTTCACTAGAAACACTAATGTATTTGAACACAAAAGACTCTCCATCCCACACCAATCCATTGTGCATCAAGCAATTGAATTCACGTACCGAGCTGCTTAGTAGGTTTCTAACATCCTAAACACCTTTTTCTTTGAAATGGCTACCACCCAAACTTAATCAATACAAGCTAAACACTAACGGGGAGGCTGTGAAAGCCACGAGAAATTATAGGATCGGCAGAGTCATACACATCTCTACAGGTGACTGGATAATCGGTTTTGCGGGCAAAGTATCGCCCACCACGTATCTAAATATTGAACTAGATGCACTCTTACAGGGACTATAATTAGCTCTTCAGATGCAATTTTTGCCCTTATAAGTCAACATAGATGATGTGAAGGTAATTACATTACTGCACAAAGATCGCCCCTTTTTATGATAATATTCTCTCTGATTGCAGGCACCTCCTCCGCAAGCTCCATGATCCACTAGTCATCCACACGAACATAGAGATAAATAGTGTAGCAGACAAGTTAGGAAACAAAGGTAATAGAGTGGAGGACTTTGCAGAACCTGAAGTTTTTGAAGCCCCACCCCTTTTGTTACTGACTAGCTCCACGTAGATCGGCTCGGTGATGCTACTATCCAATTGGTACCACCATGGACTACTGCAGTCCATGTGACTGACCCTCCATCTTTTGCGACGCCATCACCAACATATTACTCGCGACTGTCCTACTTTTGGATACCTGGTGCTGCACAAGAGTTTGCTCATCCAGTAGACTCAACTTTTTGTAGCAACCCATGTATCAAACCTTATCCCTTGATGTTTGCATCGGTAATTGTTGTAATAGTAACTGTTGTAGTAGCTATAAATTGGTGCATCCTACACACTATCTTCCATGTACGCGTAACGACCCAACTGGTCGTTTTGAGCTCTAGCGTGTCGTTCAACGGTTTGAGGCCTTGACTAGCTTCACTTCAAGTATTATGACTTGTACGTGTGGTCAGAATTAAATTTCGAGAAGTTCGGATTGATTCAGATGGAAAATTCTAATTTCGGAAGCTTAAAGTTGGAGGAATTGACTAAGGTTTGACTTTTGAGCAAACGGCCTCGAGATTGGGATTTAAATGTTCTAATAGGTTCGTATGATGATTTTGGTCTTGGGCGTATGTCCGGATCGTGTTTTGGATGACCCGGAAGCATTTCGACGTTTATTGTGGGAAGTTGGCATTTTGGAAGAATTTCATAAATTTGGGTTGAAGTGTATTTTAATGTTATCGATGTTTGTTTGGGATTTCGAGCCTGGAAATAGCTCCGTATTGTGATTCTGGTCTTAGAAGCGCGTCTGAATGTGGATTTAGAGGTCCGTAGGTCATTTGGGGAAAGTTGGAAATTGAAGGTTTTGGGGTGTAAGCACGTGATTTTTGCTTCACGAGCAATCACTCCAAAAGGAAAACAAATAGTGATAAATGACCTCACTGTACAATTTGTCGCTTTCCGAGACATGTGTTGTTAGTCATTTGTGGGTCTGCCCACTTTGCATTTAATCTCACCGATCAAAATACAAAGCATGTCTGTCAGGATAATCAAAAATCATAATTCAGTCGTTAAAAAGAACGAAAATTCGAAAAAATGTATACATGTGCATCGTTCGTTCTAGGTTGCGATTTAACTTACTTAAACATTTTAATTTGGTGTGATAATTGTGTTGAGGTGTTACATTGTTGTTTGTTTTAATTTTATTTGTTTTATTATTTATTTTTGTTATTTTCATTTTTTTTATGTTGAAATTAGAAAACAAAGAAAAGAGGGATTAAAATCGATTTGGGCCCAGAAAATGAAACAAAAAAGGCCCAAAACCGGCACTCAAACCCAGACCAAATCCGGCCTGCCCAAACGTTGATTCAAACGACGCCGTATCAGCGTCCTTATTAGAGTCGTTGATCTGACTCAAACAAACGGTCCTGATCAAGCCACTCATTCAACCCCAAACGACGTCGTCTTAGGCATTTGATCTGAGCCGTTCAACCCCTTGATCCAACGGACCCAGGTTTTCCCCCTAAACCCGTCCAGTTTTGACCCGATCCAGCCTTACCCGGCCTCACCCACTACCAAAACCCAAACGACACCGTCTTCCCTAAGTGGATAGATCCTGGCCATAGATCTCATTTGATCCGACGGCCAGGATCTAAACCCCTAGACCATATATAAACTCAACCCTTCACCCCACGCCCCCTATCCGAACCCCACCCTTCACTCGTCTCCTTCCCCAAACACTGAAACCCCCAAACCCTAGCAAGCCGCCCTGATATCCCTTTCACCAGAACCTGGCGGCATGAACGCCGGTAACCACCCCCTTCACACCCCTGAAGCATCCAACCACCCTGAACACGAATCCACTAACCTTGTACCTCGAATCACCTCCCATCGTCTCGAATCTGGATTTGAAGATTCGAGACAAAACTCGATCTATACCAAACCGCACCATCTTTGTATCAGACACTCCCATGACTTCCCTCGTGACCAAACCAAGCTTGGTTTGGTCCGAATCTACCCACAACTTCTAAAAAACCGAATCTGGAAATCCAGACCCTAGAACACATGGACCTGAGGAATCCGGCCAGTCTTGACAGGGGTCTGAGGTCTAATAGACCTTAACCAAGGTGGTCTCATGTGAGAACACCTTGGTTAAAGTTTGTTCGGCTTCAAATGGTCAAAGTGGAGTCAGTTTTGGGTCAGTTTGTTTTAAACATTTTTCGGTAAGTTTTCCTTTCCCTTTATTTAGTTCTAATTAAGTTGTCAGCATGTTTCGTTGTGTTTGTTTGTTCTTTTGTTATTTTTCTGATTTCTTCCGTCCTTGTAAAGACCTTTTATTTGGTCGATTGTCTTCTGTGTATGTTTTGAACGTATTCTGTGATATACATGTTCGATTAGATTAGTCGACGCATAAATAGTTCATATAGGTTCCCAATAATTGAACAAAAGTTGTTTGATGCCTGTAGGTCCCTGTATGTGTTTGTTTATTTGAACGACTGATTATTACCTGTTATAATTAGTATAGTCGACTCGATAAACGTCGTCGATTAGTTTTCTATAACTAATGGATCGAATGAGCTAATAATGTCACATGACTAATTGAACCTTGTCACTGACTGAATGCCCAGCATTGTCTGAAATAAGTTTGTTTGCATTGCAAAAATGACTGAAAAGGTTCAGTCCAGGGTAGTCCTGAATTTGAACTTTCACGAGTTCAAAATACCCTGATGATGCAATGGGCAGGGCAGTAATAATCAAGGTTAAGCAGGGGTATTCTGGGGTGTTAAAAAGAACAGAAGTAATTAGTTTAAGTGAGCTGACAAATGGGGTACTGAATTAGGATTAAATTAATGCCAATGGGGGACCAGACCTAAGAGTATGGGAATTAATTGAATACTTAACTAAACCCATAACCCTTGATTAGAGTAATAAGACAGGGCATGGGGGCTGATTAAGGATTCCAAGAAAGATGCTTTTAGGCATGGGGAGTTAAGGGGTATGGGCAGTCTACAAATGGCAGAATCCAGGCAGCTCGACTGCACTGGTCGTTTGGCTTATAAATAGGCCATTTCAGAACTCAAAAGGGGCTGGAATTTTTAGTCTTGAGAGAGGTCTTGTGAGTTTAAAGAAAAAGACTGAAAACATAAGAAATTTCCAGTGAACACTGTAACCAAACACTGTCTGAAAGCTATATAAGAATCCATATTGGTCAAGCTGTCTTGGCCAAGTTATGTTATTTGCACTGACTGAGTTGCTTGTGATTGTTGAACTGTTGGTGTTGCTGTATTGAACACTCTTTTACTTCTGGTGTTTCATTACTCTTTTTTTCTGGGATTACTTGTTTGGTGCTCGACCCTCTGTTGGTTCTCTTTGTTCTGGAAACTATTGTTGTTTGTCTGTGGATTGTGGAGAACATTTGTGGGTGTTGGTCTGCTGCTGTGTTGTTGCTGTTTGGTTGTTGTTGTTGTTGCTTGTTGCATACTACTCAACTGATTACTCTCTTTCTTCCTTTCCTTTCCTTACCAGGTACACGATTAATACCACCAATGTAATTTGAAAGTTTGAGCATGAATGCAAAAGAGAAGACCTGCAGATTGTTTTTATATATACATGGATTGTTGTATTAAATGTCATGTAGTATATAATAGTTACATTTTCGTTTGGACAATAGAAGTAGCCCACATGCTTAGTATATCAAGTAGGTTAGTGAATGCTAGTTCATATATGTATGCTGTTAGATGAAAATATTCCCAAGGCAGTAGGTTGTATCTCATATTTAGTTCAATGGTGTAGTATAAGCCTGTAATGTATGCCAAGCATGACAATCGTACACTACTAGTTAAGTTCTTTCCTTTCTGATAAATTGCCATACATAACTGTTAAACCATGATTTAAGAAAAAACAGGGCTTGCAATCTCAACCCCACGAAGGTCGAGCCCGGGGTCAAAACAGACCCAGTAGGCCTGCCCCGGACTAACAATGGCGCAGGTCTGGCCCATCACGCGTGGGCTGGATTTGGGCCTTTAATTTCGATCGGTTGACTGTGTGCGTGGCCGCGCTTCTGATTTCGCGCAAGTACTCGGAATTCTGTTATAAATAACTTGCAAGCATGTAATTAATTAGGACTATCTATTGTTTTCAATTGGTAGAGACAAACACGACAAGAAACGTAGTTGCTATAGGATACCCTTTAAAAACAAGAACGAGATGAGCCTCGACGAAAATAAACAAAAACGCGCAGGCTGCGGGGCCCTCGTTAAATGTATATTATCGAAGCATTCAGTTTCCAGGATGGGTCGTTTAGCAAATCTCACGGCCATCCCAGAATAATAACGCGATAGTCTCTTTAAGCGTGTATCTAATAATTTTACCTCCTTAAACTCGGGTGCACATTTATGTGACCCAAATCCAAATCTCGACGGATTCGAAATGTATTTCTAATCACGGGTACATTGATTGTGACGTGGTTCGAGATGCATGTCCATGACGTCGCAAATTCCTTTTAAAAGTAGAACGAGACGAGCCTCGTCAAACAAAAATGTACACAGCTGCGGGGCCCTCTAACTGTATATATATTAAAACACTTAGAATTCGGGATAGGCCGTTTAGCGAATTTTTCGGCCTTCCCCAAAACAACAATACGCTAGTTGCTTTAGGCGCGTCTTAATAATTTATTCTCCTTAATTCGGGTGCACATTTATGTGACCCAAATCCAAATCTCAACCGAGTCGAGATATGTCAACAACCACGGGTGCATTGATGTAACGTGGTTCGAGATATGTTTTCACGACGTTGCAAGTCTTATAAAATAACAGTAAATGACAAAAGCGGTTAAAAGTTAAATTTTGCACATAAGTTCACACTTGTATAAAATCAGATAATCAAGCCGAATATAACAGTTGAGCGACCGTGCTAGAACCACGGAACTCGGGAATGCCTAACACCTTCTCCCGGGTTAACAGAATTCCTTATCCGGATTTCTGGTACGCGGACTGTAATATAGAGTCATTATTTTCCTCGATTCGGGATTAAAATTGGTGACTTGGGACACCCTAAATCTCCCAAGTGGCGACTCTGAAATAATTAAACCAATCCCGTTTCGATTGTCCTTTAATTGGAAAAACTCCCTTGCGCCCCCTCGGGTGCGGAAAAAGGAGGTGTGACAAGGGATATGCTGGGGACCGTGCAGAAGAACCACTGGTTCAGGGTTAAGAATTCGAGCTTAAAATAATTGTTATTATTTGGCTTTATTTATTATCTGATTTTTTTTTACATGTTTGAGCCTAAGGTGCTAAATGCTGCTTTAATTGCTTTGATATTATTTGAACTGTACATATAAACTGTGTCGAAACCCTTCTCTTCTCTCTTGAGGAGCGCACGCTGGTCGTGGCTTCTTTCTGTTAGTGTCATATGCCAAAATAGAACGAGGATTCGGAGGAGTTGCAAAATCGGATGGCCTTTTGGTTACCGGTACACAGCTCCCATCCTTGGCTCGAGTTGTCCGCTCGGGTAAGCCAGGTCTAGAACAAACACCTAGGTTTTACAGCTTAGCATAACATAACTTCATGCCGGATCCCTAGTAGGAACGCTTATTTGCATCATGTGCATTTGACTTAGGGGACTCAGCACAGGGGCTGGGTCCGTCTAGGACAAGCAACCTGAGAATAAAGACCATCCTGCTACATCCTGTTTGCTTTATGCATTTACTTGTTTCAAGGCTTGCATGCTGACCGGTTTCTGAATATCGGGAATGTTTGAAAAAGAAAAAGAGAGAGAAAACGGTTAGGGGGTTAATTATTTATTCTTGAAAAATCAAAAAAAAAATGGTTAAAGCTCTGCCAGAATTTTGAAAAAAGAAAAAGAAAATGTGTGTCTTATTAATTTGTTTTAAAAAAAGTAAGAGTCTTTGATTCATTTCTAAGAGAAAAATAGGGTGTCCCCAAAATTCGATTCATGCCGGAACTACGTCAGTTTGATTCTCGCAGGGTGCAAGATATGTAGGCAACCCCCATCGGGCTCAACTTGTTTTTCAAAATATAGGTACAATCCAAAGAACGAAAGTTTTTAAGGTGACATCATACTTTTTCGGAAACAACCAAATTTCGTTTTTTTAGAAAACAAAAAAGGGTGTGTCAATTTGGTATTTGAGTCCAATGAGTCTGGATCTTTGCTTAATCACCCCAATAAACATGCAGAATGAGCATAAGTCCAAGTTTGCCGGTAACAGTTAGAAGCAAAATCCCTCTGGAAGTGCGATTATGGTGGGAGGATTTGGAAAAATCAGAGCAAGACAAGATCAAACTGCACCTGGGAGGTTTGGTTGATTTGTTGAACGTCAGGCCTCGGTGCGACATCATAAAGGCTTTGGTTACATTTTGGGATCCGGCCCACAACGTGTTCCGTTTCTCGAATTTTGAACTCACCCCAACCTTAGAAGAAATGGCGGGTTACATGGACGTCACTGAAGGTTTGAGACACAAATACCTGATCGCTCCAAGAGCTGTGAATTCACACAAATTCATGGATCTGTTGAAGATAAGCAAGGGAGTCCCGTACGCTGAACTAGATAGAGGTTTCTCTACCCTACAATTCATATACCAGAGGTACGGGAGCATAGGAGTATTTAATGATCCAGAAAGTGGTGTTTGCAGCAGGGAAATCTGGTAAAATGGAATGAGCATAGGCGGTTCGCTTTTATGGTGGCATTTTTGGGCCTTGTGGTGTTTCCCCGAAAAGATAGAAATATCGACCTGAAAGTGGCTGGAATCGTCAAAGTCCTGATTACCAACGATAAAAGCATCCTTGCTCCTATGATAGTGTCAGAAATGTACCGAGCCCTCACGGCTTGTAAGGCCGGAGCAGACTTCTTCGAGGGGTGCAACTTGTTATTACAGATGTGGATGATCGAACACTTGTGTCACCATCCTCAGCATATGCGCTACATGTCTACAAATGGGGGTTGCATCGAGGGTTATAACCTAAGGGTTTCAGGTTTCCGATCACCGGGAGGGTTTGAAGAATGGATATCCTATCTCCGGGTCATCACCGCAGATCAAATAAACTGGACTTTGGGTTGGCTTTCTGTGGAAGAAATCATATACATGCCCGCCACTGGTCCTCACTTCCTTTTGATGGGACTCAAAGGTATTCAACCTTATGCCCCTTACAGGGTTATGAGACAGTTAGGAAGATGTCAAGTACTACACCCGGACGAAGATCTCAGCACTTATGCAGTCGAGGTCAGCAGTGACGGCCAATTTCCTGAAAAGACAGTTCGTTGCATATGGAGTGAATGCCAGTACCTGACGGCAAATACTCGGGTAGGTGATGTGTCTAGGGGTGAAGTCTCGCCGGCCTATCTCCCTTGGCATAACAATAAGAACATTGTGAAACGGCCAACCAAACGGCCTCACCTCCAAGATTTTGTTGAGTCATCGCAAGAACAATGGGACTGGCTCGCAAAAGAGGAAGGTTACCTGGTTGAAATCAGGAAGCTGAAGCGGCAAGTTGAAAGGATTGTATTCGAAAACAACGTGCAAGTCACCCAAGAGTAGGCTGAAAAAGACAAGCTAGCCCAAGAGAACCAAACCCTGAAGGCCCGCCTTCGCCAAGCCAGTAAGAATAACATCGACCGACAGAAGCGTTGCTCCGACGAAAGATTGATAGCCAGTTTGAGAAATCAGGTCATCCAGAGCCAAGTAGAATTAGACCAATCAGAGGCTTGCATAGCAAGGATGAGGGTCAAATGGGCAGAAGGTACAATGGCCCGGAGGAAGCGCCTACAGCAAGTCATGAGGAATTGTGAACTGAGCGTCAAAGCAGCAAAGGAAACAAATTCCGCTCTGCAAGAGCGGATCTTCAAGCAAACACAAGATGCCCAAGCCGACCGGAGACGCTATTACAATGCAATGACAAGGATGGAAAGGCAAATGGATATGTTCCAGGATCAGCTCGCCACCAATGCACAAACGCTAGGATTAAAGAGCTGACAGATAAGGCAGTTGTTCGCAGAAAGGGACAACATTCGAGCAAGAATTGACGAAATCGGGCATTACATCTACCTAAAATGTTTGGCATGCGAGCAAACACCTCGGGAAACCCTCATTGCTTCCATCATGGGCTGCGTCCACCGGATTATGAACGAGTTGAAGAGCTTGCAAAGAGACCTTACACCTAGGGCCGTGAAAGGGCCGAAAGATGCCTCGTGGGTCCCTAAGTTGGAAAATTAGTTGTTGATTGAGTCCTGGTCATTTTGTTTGTTGTTTCCCCATATGTTGTTTTCTTTTCCTCAAACCAAGTTTAAAACCGTGGAGTCTGTACTGTTGCTATTTTGTTTGAAGCAATGTGTAATAGCGAATTTTGATAATGAAATTAAGCGACTCCGGAAGAATTTCTATGTGTCTTTACTTCGAGGCAGAACTACGCCTAGTCTGATTCACGCGGGGACGTGATACGTATGCAATCCCCATAAGATTCGACCGCTTTTAATAAAGAAAGAAAAGAAAATACAGAATAAAATAAAACACAGGGTTTCCCAAAGTACCTTAAAAAGGGGACGAGTGAGCAAACCGGGATGACGCATGTTGTTTGAAGCAAAGCATGTAGAAACGATTAACTGCCTAGGTGCATTGCATCCTCTATGTGTTATGATCAAATCTGTTAAACTCTAACGCTAACAAAGTTTGTTGTTGTCTGAACCAGACAAGTTAGTTGTTAAAGAACTCTGGCAACACACTCCTACCAAACCAGATCCAAAGGACCGGTAACAACAAACATGACTACTTCAGAGAATAGTAATAAGGAAGAAAGGCCATTGAGCCAGTTGCTAAAAGAAGCGATGGAAAAGATTGAAAGGATGGGACTAGAGATGAATGCAATGCAGCTAGCCCTAGCCAAAACACAAAAGAGCCCTGAAACACTGGGACACATACCGGAATACCCTCACTCTGGCCCTTCCACAAGCCGTCCAAATCCCCTTTATCATCAAGAAAGAAGCCCTCATGATTCCCAAGCTCCACCACCCCATCAACCTCTCCCAACACCCAATATTCCCATTTTTGTGGGACCAACATCAGCCCCTTTGCAAAGAACGACCAGTGAGCCATTGTTTCAGGCTCACGATACACAATACTATCCCCCTGAGCCTACATTCCATGCACCCGAGCCTCAAGCTTACAATCCACATGTGGAAGTGCCGGCAGAGATTGAAAAGCCGGCTAAGGCCCCTGAACAGGATGAAGTGCTGAGAAAGTTCAGAAGCCTGGAGCAGTCCTTCAGGAACTTACACGGGCTGGGCAACCAAGTCAGCGTAGCATACAAAGATCTGTGCCCTTTTCCAGACGTCCAACTCCCGGCTGGGTTCAAGATGCCTAAGTTTGATTTATATGAAGGGCACGGTGATCCCATGGCACATTTGCGGGGATTCTGTAGCAAAATGAGGGGGGCAGGCGGTAAGGATGAGCTGCTGATAGCTTATTTCGGCCAAAGCCTGAGCGGATCTGCACTAGAATGGTATACCAGGCAGGATTCCAGCAGGTGGTACACGTGGGATGATCTGGCGCAGGCTTTTGCAGGTCATTTCCAGTACAATCTCGAGATAGTCCCTGACCGTCTCACATTATTGAGAACTGGGAAGAAACCCGGGGAAAGTTTTCGCGAGTTCGGGTTCCGCTGGAGAGAACAAGCAGCTAGAGTCGATCCTCCCATGAGAGAGGGAGAGATGGTGGACTATTTCTTGCAGACATTGGATCCAACCTACTTTGGTCACTTGGTGACAACGGTTGGAAAATCTTTCAACGAGGTGGTCAAGATAGGGGTCATGATAGAAGAGGGTCTGAGGTCTGACAAGATCTTGAACTATTCGGCACTCAAGGCCACAACCCAGGCTATTCAAAGCGGCACGGGAGGTGCGCTGAGAAGAAAGAAAGAAGAGGTTGCCACGATCGAGGCAGGCAGTTGGTCCAGGGCTGGCAGGCCGCACTACAACCAACCCAGACCTCACAGGTCAAACTACCCATACAACCCACCACAAAATTTCTATCCGCCTCGAGAACCACATTGTTCCGTACACCAAGCCCAAGCATACACTCAGCCTCCGGTTCGCCCACAATGGCGCGCGCCGGCTCCCCAGAACATGTATGCACCACCACAAAACACCTATCCTCCACCGAGGGCGTATAGAAACCCTTCAGGGGCAGGCTTCCGGGGAAATTCAGATGCTAGGAATGACAGGTTGCGGAAGCAGAGAACTTTCACGGAGTTGGGAGAAACCTACACCGCTTTGTTCCACAAGCTGAGGCAATTGGGTTTGGTTAGTCCTGTCCAGACTCGAGAACCAAATCCCCCACCTCAGAACTTGGATCGATCAATCAGTTGTGAATACTGTTCAGGGATGCTCGGGCATGATACCGAGAAGTGCTGGAAATTAAGGCATGCCATACAGGATCTTATTGACACCAATAAGATCGAGGTCCAGACACCAGAAGCTCCTAACATCAACCAAAACCCACTGCCAGCGCACCACGAAACTCACATGATTGAGTTGGTGTGTGAGGGAGGAGAATTGAGAAAACCCTCACAAACAGTGATGATGATCCAAGCCGCCCCGAAAGAAGTCTCAACCAGTGGAGGAACGAGTGTACAGTCGCAGGGAGAAGGCATCAAGCCAGTATTGATATTGGGAAAGAGTCTGTCCGCCATAACAAGCAAACCCGAGCCAAACAAGTTGGTAATATCAGGGGTTCCACCCGCACCTGCCGTTGTGGTAAAGGGGGCATATAAAGAACTGGTCACCATAAAGCCTGTAGTCCAGCTGCCAATGATTGATAGCAAGGTGGTGCCTTGGAAATATGAAAAGGCAGTGGTGATGTACAAAGGAAAACAGGTGGAAGAAGTCAGTTGTGAAGCGCAAGGGCTGACTCGATCAGGTCGATGTTTTGCTCCGGTGGAGCTAAGAAGAACCAACCCAGTTGCAACCAAGAAACCTGTGTCCGAAGAAGAGGCTGAAGAGTTCCTGAGAAAGACGAAAGTACAAGACTATTCTGTGGTCGAACAGCTGAGAAAAACACCGGCCCAGATCTCACTATTGTCATTGCTGATCCATTCTGAGGAGCATCGTCGGGCCCTGATGAAGGTATTGAACGAAGCTCATGTACCCAGTGAGATTTCTGTAAACCACCTGGAAACCATTGCCAGCAAGATTTTCGAGGTGAACAGGGTAACATTCTCAGATGATGACCTACCGGTGGAAGGTACGGAGCATAATAAAGCTCTATACCTAGCTGTCAAATGTGAAGACTCGGTGGTAACTCGAGTATTGGTGGATAACGGCTCAAGCGCCAATATTTGCCCACTATCTACCTTGAACCAGTTAAAGATCGACCACGGAAGGATCCACAAGAACAGTATCTGTGTCCGAGGGTTTGACGGAAACGGAACAGCCACTGTAGGGGATGTTGTACTTGAACTGACCATTGGTCCAGTCCTGTTTACCATGGAATTCCAGGTGTTAGACGCCACAGTATCTTACAACATGCTGTTAGGACGACCATGGATTCATGCAGCCAAAGCGGTGCCTTCCACCCTACATCAGATGGTGAAGTTCGAGTGGGAAAGACAAGAGGTCGTGTTACACGGCGAGGATACAACGTGCACCATGGGCGGAACCATTGTACCTTTCATAGAGACCGCTGATGACAAAGGTCCTTGGGTCTACCAGATTTTCGATACAGGGTCAGCCAACAAAATATCTGAAGGAGAAATCATCCCGCACCCTAGGATAGCTGCCGCGACAGTCATGATGGTCTCGGAAATGCTGGGTAACGGATTTGTGCCAGGAAAAGGCCTGGGAGTCGAGCTTCAAGGGATTGTCCAACCTGTCTCCCTTCCTAAAAATCTGGAAACTTTCGGATTGGGGTTCAAACCAACCGCAGCAGATAGGAAGCAAGCGCGAAAAATGAAGAAGAGGGTCTGGTTTCTGCCTAAGCCGGTGCCACGTCTCTCAAGGTCTTTTGTCAAAGCAAGTGCCAAGGGGTCACCGGTCCCAAAGATTCTAGGACCATTGATCGGTATAAATGAGGACCTGAATCAGAGTTTTGAGAGGCTATTCGCGGATGTCAGTATGGTGGAAGCTGGAGAAGGTTCCAGCAGAGCAGAGATACAGTTTGTGGGGCCTGAGGCCAAGACCAACAATTGGACAGTTACTCCTCTTCCTGTCCGAGGGGAGTCTTGGTAGTAGGCTTTGATTTATGTTTTGTGTGTTTTGTTTTGTCCGGATTATTCAAGGGTGTAATCCAAATTTTACTTTCGTTTTTGTAAAAGTGTGAACCCTTTTATCCCGCAAGTTTAATAAAGTTCTTTTCTTTTGTCCCATTTTAATTTTGTTTTGTTCTTTTTCTTTCTGAACAGTTCTCTTTTTACTGGTTCTAATGACATGGCATGCACAGCGGATCTTCGACCTAGTCTAATAAATCAATCTGAAACCGACTCAATGATGCAAGAGGTCGTTTGTGACGATGAATCTGAATGTGACGAAGGTGAAGCCTTCGAAGAGATAAACCGAGAACTTGTGCCAATTTGAAGAGAAACCCAAGCCTAACCTAAATGACACTGAGGCTGTAAATCTAGGAGACGCTGATAACGTCCAAGAGACCAAAATTAGCATCCACATTGAGCCGAATGTCAGAGAAGAATTGATCAAAACCCTCATGGAATTCAAAGATGTTTTCGCATGGTCATATGACGATATGCCTGGATTGAGCACCAATTTAGTGGTTCACAAATTGCCCACTGACCCGGCATACCCTCCGGTCAAGCAAAAACTAAGGAAATTTAAAACAGAAATGAGTGTAAAGATCAAAGAAGAAGTAATTAAGCAGTTGCAAGCGAAGGTCATTCGGGTCACTCGATATCCCGAGTGGTTGGCCAATGTGGTACCAGTCCCAAAGAAGGATGGAAAAATCAGGGTGTGCGTCGACTACCGCAACCTCAACAAAGCAAGTCCCAAGGACAATTTTCCATTGCCCAACATCCATATCTTGATCGATAATTGCGCGGGGCGCGAGATCGGATCCTTTGTAGATTGCTATGCGGGTTATCATCAGATCCTAATGGACGAGGAAGATGCGGAAAAAACAGCGTTTATTACGCCATGGGGAACCTACTGCTATCGGGTAATGCCATTCGGGTTAAAGAACGCCGGGGCAACGTACATGCGAGCAATGACTGCTGTGTTTCATGACATGATACACAAGGAAATCGAGGTGTACGTCGATGATGTGATCATCAAATCTTGGCGTCAAGAGGACCATGTAGCAAACCTAAGGAGATTTTTCCAAAGACTCCGGAGGTATGATATCAAGCTTAACCCGGCCAAATGCGCATTCGGGGTTCCATCAGGAAAGTTGCTAGGATTCATCGTCAGTCGACGGGGGATTGAGTTAGACCCATCCAAAATTGAATCCATCCGAGATTTGCCACCGCCAAGGAACAAAACAGAGGTAATGAGTTTGCTGGGTAGACTCAATTACATCAGCAGGTTCATCGCTCAACTCACAGCAACTTGTGAGCCCATATTTCGGCTGCTGAGAAAGGATGCTGCGGTAGGTTGGACGACAGAGTGTCAGGAGGCTTCGACCAAATCAAAGGGTATCTGTCTAATCCACTCGTATTGGTCTCGCCTAAGCCTGGGAAGCCCTTAATTCTTTATCTAACGGTCCTGGAAAATTCATTTGGTTGTGTACTGGGGCAACATGATGACACAGGAAGGAAGGAGCAGGCCATCTACTATCTTAGCAAGAAATTCACAGTACATGAGGTCAAATACACTCAACTCGAGAAAACATGTTGCGCCCTAACTTGGGTAGCTCAGAAGTTGAAACACTACCTGTCTTCATATACTACTTATCTCATATCCCGTTTAGACCCATTGAAATATATCTTTCAGAAACCTATGCCCACGGGAAGGTTGGCAAAATGGCAAATTCTGCTCACAAAGTTTGATATCATCTATGTGACGAGGACGGCCATGAAAACCCAGGCGCTGGCAGACCATTTGGCAGAGAATCCCGTTGATGAAAGATACGAGCCCTTAAGAACGTATTTTCCTGACGAAGAGGTGATGCATACGAATGAGTTGGAATTACCTGAGGAACCGGGTTGGAAGCTTTTCTTCGATGGAGCTGCAAACGCAAAAGGGGTTGGAATAGGAGCAGTACTCATTTCTAAAACAGGACGGCATTATCCTGTTACGGCTCAACTACGCTTCTATTGCACCAACAATATGGCCGAGTACGAGGCTTGCATTCTGGGTCTGCGCTTGGCTGCCGACATGGATGTCCAAGACGTCTTGGTCTTGGGAGACTCAGACCTCTTGGTACACCAAATTCAGGGAGAATGGGAAACACGAGATCTAAAACTCATACCATACCGACAATGCTTGCATGACCTGAGCAAGCAATTTCGATCGGTGAAGTTCAAACACATCCCGAGAGTTCACGATGAGGTTGCGGATGCCTTGGCCACCTTAGCATCAATGCTGCACCACCCTGACAAAATGTATGTTGATCCTCTACACATCCAGGTCCGTGATCAGCACGCCTACTGCAATGCCATAGAAGAAGAAGCAGATGGCGAACCCTGGTTTCATGATATCAAGGAATACCTCAGGATGGGGATATATCCAGAACATGCCTCTGGAGACCAAAAAAGAGCCCTTCGGCGTTTGTCGAATGGTTTCTTCCTCAGTGGAGGAGTATTATACAAAAGAACCCCGGATTTGGGATTGTTGAGATGCATAGATGCCAGTCAAGCAACGACGGTTATGGCAGAGGTACATGCTGGAGTTTGTGGGCCACACATGAGCGGATATGTATTGGCAAGAAAGATCCTTCGAACAGGGTGTTATTGGCTCACCATGGAACACGACTGTATCACTTTTGTGAGGAAATGCCATCAGTGCCAGATACATGGAGATTTGATTCATTCTCCGCCAACAGAGTTACATACAATGTCAGCACCCTGGCCGTTTGTGGCATGGGGCATGGATGTCATTGGGCCCATCGAGCCGGCAGCATCCAACGGTCATAGGTTCATTCTAGTGACCATTGATTACTTCACCAAATGGGTTGAGGCTAAAACCTTCAAATCAGTAACCAAGAAGGCAGTGGTGGACTTTGTTCACTCCCATATCATCTGCAGATTTGGGATCCCAAAAGTGATCATCACGGATAACGGTGCGAATCTTAATAGCAGCTTGATAAGAGAGGTATGCCAACAATTCAAGATTACACACCGCAATTCCACCCCATATCGTCCCAAGGCGAATGGAGCAGTCGAAGCAGCCAATAAGAATATCAAGAAGATACTGCGAAAGATGGTGGAAGGTTCCAGACAATGGCACGAGAGATTACCCTTTGCTTTGTTGGGTTACCGCACTACCGTCCGAACTTCCATAGGCACAACTCCTTATTTGTTGGTGTATGGAACTGAGGCCGTAATACCAGCGGAAGTCAAAATTCCGTCCCTCCGAATTGTCGCTGAAGCCGGGATTAATGATGATGAATGGGTCAAAGCTCGATTGGAACAGTTGAGCCTGATAGATGAGAAAAGATTGGCAGCAATGTGCCATGGTCAGCTGTACCAGAAGAGAATGGAAAGAACATATAATAAGAAGGTGCGCCCCAGGAAGTTTGAAGTAGGGCAACAGGTATTGAAGAAGATCCTCCCACATCAGGTCGAGGCAAAAGGCAAATTCGCCCCAAATTGGCAAGGGCCTTATATCGTGACCAGAGTATTGTCCAACGGTGCTTTGTGTTTGACAGATGTCGAGGGTAGATGTGTCGACATGGCTATCAATTCAGATGCAGTCAAGAGATATTATGCGTAATTTCTTTAATTATGGCAATTTTGGTTTATTTGTTTGTATTTGTCATTTATTGGATAATGAGATGACGGAGGCAATTCTTTCTTCTATTCCAAACACTTTTAACCCTTGCTTCCCCCTTTGAGCCTTAAGTAATTCTTTCATACCCCTCTTTTGGAATCACTAATGGAAAAGACATGAAGAAAAAAAAAAGAGAAAAAGAAAGAAAATGAAAAGAAGGAAAAGAAAAAAAGAAGAAGATAAAATCATAAGAAATACAAAACCTTGGGAACTACGTTTGACCTGATTCCTCAAAGAGGATACGTAGGCGCCTCACGGCTCAGTCATAGTATGCATCATAGTGAATATAGGATGCATAAGGTACATAGTGTGCATAATAGGCACAGTGTGCGTAACGCACATAGCGCAACATAAGTGTAAAAAATAAATTTCCCAAGCAAGAAAACTGGGACAGAGGTTATGTTTTAAGTTCCAACAAAGGTTTGATTCCAAAAGTTGTAGCACACCACCCATCAAATTATTTTCTTTTTTCATAGACTTTCTTTAACTCCACACCAAAACCAACATCAACGTCCAAAAGACCTCCCGATCAATGTTCAAGAGATGTCGAATCAGGCAAATGAGGCCGAGAATAACACACCGATCCCCAGCAAAGAAGAGAATCGTGAGACTGGGAAAGGATTGATGGTCAAAGGAATCTCCAGAAGAGAGGGTCGTATCTACAACGCCCCGATTCCCCGAAAGAAATAAAATGAGAGAGTCTTATCGGTGAAAACCTTCACAGGCACCGAGAGGCGATGTAAGATGAGGGATATGAAATGAGAGAGTCTTATTGGTGAAAACCTTCACAGGCACCATAAGGCGCCGGGAGATGAGAGAAAAGAGAGAGTCTCATTAGTGAAAACCCCTCGAAGGGCACTATGAGGCGACAAGATAGAGCAGCAAAAGCTACCACATTCGCAACAAGATGAACATCCATTTATCATCCCCAGCAAGTCAGACCATCGGGCAAATCGATTGATACAAATAGACTAGGTCGGGAATCTATGGTGCACGTCATGATCACGGGGACCAGTCATGTCCTCCAGATAAGTTCTTCTGAGTTTCTTCTCCCCCACCAAATATGGGTTTAGAAAGATTTTCTCCTTCTAGCTTTTATTTCTCTTCCTAAAATTTGTCTTGAAAAGGATTTTTCAAAGCTTACTACCAGAGACCGAAGGGGAATTCATCCAATGCAGGATAATACAAACAGTCTTAAAAGCCGACCCCAGGCAATGCAGTGATCGTGCCCGGCAATTTTGGAGGAAGTAAGCTCCTAAAGGGAGTGGTTTCGGGAGTTAAAAGTAGACTCCCACAGCATATGCTTAAAGAGAAAGCAGAAAAGAG
Source organism: Nicotiana tabacum (assembly GCF_000715075.1). NCBI lineage: Eukaryota > Viridiplantae > Streptophyta > Magnoliopsida > Solanales > Solanaceae > Nicotiana > Nicotiana tabacum. The sequence goes on along the minus strand of NC_134084.1, from coordinate 102,165,034 downwards.
GATTAATTGAAAGCCAATCCCCAGCAGGCTAGAGACCCCCAGCAGGCAACTCTGCCCACTAATCAATTATGGGACATAGAGCAAGAAAAGAGAAGAAAGAAAAAATCATCCGCCAGAAAGGCACCCTCTACCACCACGATAAAAGCTAATTAAATCCTTTTGTTTACTACAGGAAAACAAAGGATTGATGATGGCAGCAAGATACAACGCCAGGGAAGTCACCAAGACCGGGGCAGAAAATTTTCTGCCGATTGTCAAAAAAAATTCTCGGAAGAACGGGGGAACAATTTCAAATACATTAATGTTGTAGGTCGCCCACCAGTATAATGCGGGAATACATTTAAGTTCTAGGTCGCCCACCAGTATAATGCGGGAATACATTTAAGTTCTAGGTCGCCCACCAGTATAATGCGGGAATACATTTAAGTTCTAGGTCGCCCACCAGTATAATGCGGGAATACTTTTAAGTTCTAGGTCGCCCACCAGTATAATGCGGGAATACATTTAAGTTCTAGGTCGCCCACCAGTATAATACGGGAATACTTTTAAGTTCTAGGTCGCCCACCAGTATAATGCGGGAATACTTTTAAGTTCTAGGTCGCCCACCAGTATAATGCGGGAATACATTTAAGTTCTAGGTCGCCCACCAGTATAATGCGGGAATACTTTTAAGTTCTAGGTCGCCCACCAGTATAATGCGGGAATACATTTAAGTTCTAGGTCGCCCACCAGTATAATGCGGGAATACATTTAAGTTCTAGGTCGCCCACCAGTATAATGCGGGAATACATTTAAGTTCTAGGTCGCCCACCAGTATAATGCGGGAATACATTTAAGTTCTAGGTCGCCCACCAGTATAATGCGGGAATACATTTAAGTTCTGGGTCGCCCACCAGTATAATGCGGGAATACATTTAAGTTCTGGGTCGCCCACCAGTATAATGCGGGAATACATTTAAGTTCTAGGTCGCCCACCAGTATAATGCGGGAATACATTTAAGTTCTAGGTCGCCCACCAGTATAATGCGGGAATACATTTAAGTTCTAGGTCACCCACCAGTATAATGCGGGAATACTTTTAAGTTCTAGGTCGCCCACCAGTATAATGCGGGAATACATTTAAGTTCTAGGTCGCCCACCAGTGTAATGCGGGAATACATTTAAGTTCTAGGTCGCCCACCAGTATAATGCGGGAATACATTTAAGTTCTAGGTCGCCCACCAGTATAATGCGGGAATACATTTAAGTTCTAGATCGCCCACCAGTATAATGCGGGAATACATTTAAGTTCTAGGTCGCCCACCAGTATAATGCGGGAATACATTTAAGTTCTAGGTCGCCCACCAGTATAATGCGGGAATACTTTTAAGTTCTAGGTCGCCCACCAGTATAATGCGGGAATACATTTAAGTTCTAGGTCGCCCACCAGTATAATGTGGGAATACTTTTAAGTTCTAGGTCGCCCACCAGTATAATGCGGGAATACATTTAAGTTCTAGGTCGCCCACCAGTATAATGCGGGAATACATTTAAGTTCTAGGTCGCCCACCAGTATAATGCGGGAATACATTTAAGTTCTGGGTCGCCCACCAGTATAATGCGGGAATACATTTAAGTTCTGGGTCGCCCACCAGTATAATGCGGGAATACATTTAAGTTCTGGGTCGCCCACCAGTATAATGCGGGAATACATTTAAGTTCTAGGTCGCCCACCAGTATAATGCGGGAATACATTTAAGTTCTAGGTCGCCCACCAGTATAATGCGGGAATACATTTAAGTTCTAGGTCGCCCACCAGTATAATGCGGGAATACATTTAAGTTCTGGGTCGCCCACCAGTATAATGCGGGAATACATTTAAGTACTAGGTCGCCCACCAGTATAATGCGGGAATACATTTAAGTTCTAGGTCGCCCACCAGTATAATGCGGGAATACTATTAAGTTCTAGGTCGCCCACCAGTATAATGCGGGAATACATTTAAGTTCTAGGTCGCCCACCAGTATAATGCGGGAATACATTTAAGTTCTAGGTCGCCCACCAGTATAATGCGGGAATACATTTAAGTTCTAGGTCGCCCACCAGTATAATGCGGGAATACATTTAAGTTCTAGGTCGCCCACCAGTATAATGCGGGAATACATTTAAGTTCTAGGTCGCCCACCAGTATAATGCGGGAATACTTTTAAGTTCTAGGTCGCCCACCAGTATAATGCGGGAATACATTTAAGTTCTAGGTCGCCCACCAGTATAATGCGGGAATACATTTAAGTTCTAGGTCGCCCACCAGTATAATGCGGGAATACATTTAAGTTCTAGGTCGCCCACCAGTATAATGCGGGAATACATTTAAGTTCTAGGTCTCCCACCAGTATAATGCGGGAATACATTTAAGTTCTAGGTCGCCCACCAGTATAATGCGGGAATACATTTAAGTTCTAGGTCGCCCACCAGTATAATGCGGGAATACATTTAAGTTCTAGGTCGCCCACCAGTATAATGCGGGAATACATTTAAGTTCTGGGTCGCCCACCAGTATAATGCGGGAATACATTTAAGTTCTGGGTCACCCACCAGTATAATGCGGGAATACATTTAAGTTCTAGGTCGCCCACCAGTATAATGCGGGAATACATTTAAGTTCTAGGTCGCCCACCAGTATAATGCGGGAATACATTTAAGTTCTAGGTCGCCCACCAGTATAATGCGGGAATACATTTAAGTTCTAGGTCGCCCACCAGTATAATGCGGGAATACTTTTAAGTTCTAGGTCGCCCACCAGTATAATGCGGGAATATATTTAAGTTCTAGGTCGCCCACCAGTATAATGCGGGAATACTTTTAAGTTCTAGGTCGCCCACCAGTATAATGCGGGAATACATTTTAGCTCTAGGTCGCCCACCAATATAATGCGGGAATACTTTTTAGCTCTAGATTTTGGAATCAGTAACCCCACCTGAAGACGGAAGGTTGCAACAGAGGTCCCTCAAGCAGTATACAATAAAGTCCCCAGCACCAAGAAGCAGAAAACTGTAAAGGCAAGCGCGCAATTCAAAAGGAAAGAAAGCAACGCGTCTCAAAAGAAGCAGTTTGGGAACATTGTAGCATGCCCAATATAATAATTTTGATGAAAAGCCATACCACTGAAGAAACCATCGAAAGACTTAAAGAAGAAAGCCATGTTCCCAGCAAATCAAGCAAAGTGATGAGAACTGACATTCAGAAAAGGTGAAGGACCAGCATCATCTCCAAAGTTCACAAAATAAGGGCATCAGAGGAAAGCGTTGCCGACAAGAAAGCAAGGCAACAAGAACAAGTTAAAGATAGATGAGATCTCACACTCTAGCTTAGCTTCTTGTTTTTCCTTTCAAGAACAATGTAACAAGGAGATCAGTGAGCAGTAGCATCCTACAGCAGCATGCAACAGCGCACAACAGCAGCAAGCACTACAGTCACACAGTAGTCCCAGCTACCAAAATTTCCCGAACTACATTGACCTGATTCCTGTTCAGCCCAGGATATGTAGGAAACCTCTGAAGCAAAGGTTCGGTCAAATATTTTTTCTAAAAAATGCTTCACACGGAGTATTCGGACGGGCAAAAATCTCTTGCTTCATCTTTGTGCGAAAACCCTTTGTGTCTTCCTGCAAAGAGGGGCAGCTGTAAGCACGTGATTTTTGCTTCACGAGCAATCACTCCAAAAGGAAAACAAATAGTGATAAATGACCTCACTGTACAATTTGTCGCTTTCCGAGACATGTGTTGTTAGTCATTTGTGGGTCTGCCCACTTTGCATTTAATCTCACCGATCAAATACAAAGCATGTCTGTCAGGATAATCAAAAATCATAATTCAGTCGTTAAAAAGAACGAAAATTCGAAAAAATGTATACATGTGCATCGTTCGTTCTAGGTTGCGATTTAACTTACTTAAACATTTTAATTTGGTGTGATAATTGTGTTGAGGTGTTACATTGTTGTTTGTTTTAATTTCATTTATTTTATTATTTATTTTTGTTATTTTCATTTTTTTTATGTTGAAATTAGAAAACAATGAAAAGAGGGATTAAAATCGATTTGGGCCCAGAAAATGAAACACAAAAAAGGCCCAAAACCGGCACTCAAACCCAGTCCAAATCCGGCCTGCCCAAACGTTGATTCAAACGACGCCGTATCAGCGTCCTTATTAGAGCCGTTGATCTGACTCAAACAAACGGTCCTGATCAAGCCACTCATTCAACCCCAAACGACGTCGTCTTAGGCATTTGATCTGAGCCGTTCAACCCCTTGATCCAACGGACCCAGGTTTTCCCCCTAAACCCGTCCAGTTTTGACCCGATCCAGCCTTACCCGGCCTCACCCACTACCAAAACCCAAACGACACCGTCTTCCCTAAGTGGATAGATCCTGGCCATAGATCTCATTTGATCCGACGGCCAGGATCTAAACCCCTAGACCATATATAAACTCAACCCTTCACCCCACGCCCCCTATCCGAACCCCACCCTTCACTCATCTTCTTCCCCAAACACTGAAACCCCCAAACCCTAGCAAGCCGCCCTGATATCCCTTTCACCAGAACCCGGCGGCATGAACGCCGGTAACCACCCCCTTCACACCCCTGAAGCATCCAACCACCCTGAACACGAATCCACTAACCTTGTACCTCGAATCACCTCCCATCGTCTCGAATCTGGATTTGAAGATTCGAGACAAAACTCGATCTATACCAAACTGCACCATCTTTGTATCAGACACTCCCATGACTTCCCTTGTGACCAAACCAAGCTTGGTTTGGTCCGAATCTACCCACAACTTCTAAAAAACCGAATCTGGAAATCCAGACCCTAGAACACATGGACCTGAGGAATCCGGCCAGTCTTGACAGGGGTCTGAGGTCTAATAGATTTTAACCAAGGTGGTCTCATGTGAGAACACCTTGGTTAAAGTTTGTTCGGCTTCAAATGGTCAAAGTGGAGTCAGTTTTGGGTCAGTTTGTTTTAAACATTTTTCGGTAAGTTTTCCTTTCCCTTTATTTAGTTCTAATTAAGTTGTCAGCATGTTTCGTTGTGTTTGTTTGTTCTTTTGTTATTTTTCTGATTTCTTCCGTCCTTGTAAAGACCTTTTATTTGGTCGATTGTCTTCTGTGTATGTTTTGAACGTATTCTGTGATATACATGTTCGATTAGATTAGTCGACGCATAAATAGTTCATATAGGTTCCCAATAATTGAACAAAAGTTGTTTGATGCCTGTAGGTCCCTGTATGTGTTTGTTTATTTGAACGACTGATTATTACCTGTTATAATTAGTATAGTCGACTCGATAAACGTCGTCGATTAGTTTTCTATAACTAATGGATCGAATGAGCTAATAATGTCACATGACTAATTGAACCTTGTCACTGACTGAATGCCCAGCATTGTCTGAAATAAGTTTGTTTGCATTGCAAAAATGACTGAAAAGGTTCAGTCCAGGGTAGTCCTGAATTTGAACTTTCACGAGTTCAAAATACCCTGATGATGCAATGGGCAGGGCAGTAATAATCAAGGTTAAGCAGGGGTATTTTGGGGTGTTAAAAAGAACAGAAGTAATTAGTTTAAGTGAGCTGACAAATGGGGTACTGAATTAGGATTAAATTAATGCCAATGGGGGACCAGATCTAAGAGTATGGGAATTAATTGAATACTTAACTAAACCCATAACCCTTGATTAGAGTAATAAGACAGGGCATGGGGGCTGATTAAGGATTCCAAGAAAGATGCTTTTAGGCATGGGGAGTTAAGGGGTATGGGCAGTCTACAAATGGCAGAATCCAGGCAGCTCGACTGCACTGGTCGTTTGGCTTATAAATAGGTCATTTCAAAACTCAAAAGGGGCTGGAATTTTTAGTCTTGAGAGAGGTCTTGTGAGTTTAAAGAAAAAGACTGAAAACATAAGAAATTTCCAGTGAACACTGTAACCAAACACTGTCTGAAAGCTATATAAGAATCCATATTGGTCAAGCTGTCTTGGCCAAGTTATGTTATTTGCACTGACTGAGTTGCTTGTGATTGTTGAACTGCTGGTGTTGCTATATTGAACACTCTTTTACTTCTGGTGTTTCATTACTCTTTTTTTCTGGAATTACTTGTTTGGTGCTCGACCCTCTGTTGGTTCTCTTTGTTCTGGAAACTATTGCTGTTTGTCTGTGGATTGTGGAGAACATTTGTGGGTGTTGGTCTGCTGCTGTGTTGTTGTTGTTTGGTTGTTGTTGTTGTTGCTTGTTGCATACTACTCAACTGATTACTCTCTTTCTTCCTTTCCTTTCCTTACCAGGTACACGATTAATACCACCAATGTAATTTGAAAGTTTGAGCATGAATGCAAAAGAGAAGACCTGCAGATTGTTTTTATATATACATGGATTGTTGTATTAAATGTCATGTAGTATATAATAGTTACATTTTCGTTTGGACAATAGAAGTAGCCCACATGCTTAGTATATCAAGTAGGTTAGTGAATGCTAGTTCATATATGTATGCTGTTAGATGAAAATATTCCCAAGGCAGTAGGTTGTATCTCATATTTAGTTCAATGGTGTAGTATAAGCCTGTAATGTATGCCAAGCATGACAATCGTACACTACTAGTTAAGTTCTTTCCTTTCTGATAAATTGTCATACATAACTGTTAAACCATGATTTAAGAAAAAACAGGGCTTGCAATCTCAACCCCACGAAGGTCGAGCCCGGGGTCAAAACAGACCCAGTAGGCCTGCCCCGGACTAACAATGGCGCAGGTCTGGCCTATCACACGTGGGCTGGATTTGGGCCTTTAATTTCGATCGGCTGACTGTGTGCGTGGCCGCGCTTCTGATTTCGCGCAAGTACTCGGAATTCTGTTATAAATAACTTGCAAGCATGTAATTAATTAGGACTATCTACTGTTTTCAATTGGTAGAGACAAACACGACAAGAAACGTAGTTGCTATAGGATACCCTTTAAAAACAAGAACGAGATGAGCCTCGACGAAAATAAACAAAAACGCGCAGGCTGTGGGGCCCTCGTTAAATGTATATTATCGAAGCATTCAGTTTCCAGGATGGGTCGTTTAGCAAATCTCACGGCCATCCCAGAATAATAACGTGATAGTCTCTTTAAGCGCGTATCTAATAATTTTACCTCCTTAAACTCGGGTGCACATTTATGTGACCCAAATCCAAATCTCGACGGATTCGAAATGTATTTCTAATCACGGGTACATTGATTGTGACGTGGTTCGAGATGCATGTCCATGACGTCGCAAATTCCTTTTAAAAGTAGAACGAGACGAGCCTCGTCAAACAAAAATGTACACAGCTGCGGGGCCCTCTAACTGTATATATATTAAAACACTTAGAATTCGGGATAGGCCGTTTAGCGAATTTTTCGGCCTTCCCCAAAACAACAATACGCTAGTTGCTTTAGGCGCGTCTTAATAATTTATTCTCCTTAATTCGGGTGCACATTTATGTGACCCAAATCCAAATCTCAACCGAGTCAAGATATATCAACAACCACGGGTGCATTGATGTAACGTGGTTCGAGATATGTTTTCACGACGTTGCAAGTCTTATAAAATAACAGTAAATGACAAAAGCGGTTAAAAGTTAAATTTTGCACATAAGTTCACACTTGTATAAAATCAGATAATCAAGCCGAATATAACAGTTGAGCGACCGTGCTAGAACCACGGAACTCGGGAATGCCTAACACCTTCTCCCGGGTTAACAGAATTCCTTATCCGGATTTCTGGTACGCGGACTGTAATATAGAGTCATTATTTTCCTCGATTCGGGATTAAAATTGGTGACTTGGGACACCCTAAATCTCCCAAGTGGCGACTCTGAAATAATTAAACCAATCCCGTTTCGATTGTGCTTTAATTGGAAAAAACTCCCTTGCGCCCCCCTTGCGGGTGCGGAAAAAGGAGGTGTAACATGGGGAAGTTTTACCGGGAGTGAATTTTTTTATATCGAGGTCGGATCTCGATTCCGGAAGTTAGAACCGAGTGGCTCTTCCCAATGATGGATGGCATGACAACCTTCTTAAGGGATTGAGTCTATTTTCTTTTATGTTTAGGCAAAAATAGTAGTAATGAATAAAAAGGGTCTCAAGCATGCTTCACTTGGTACCAACACATTTACCTACGGCCTTATGGTTAAAAATAAGTTGTTGGCAGAAAATAGGTCTAGTTGTGACCTTTTGACACTTGTGTTGACTTAATCAATCATTGAGTGGTTCAGTCGAGCCATTTGTGATTCTCAATCTTAACTAGGGTTGTTGTGGGCTCTCGACTCCATTCTCTTTAGCAATCCAGCAGCATGAGAGGTGAGGTATTGAATTGCAAGTCCAAGTACCCGTGCTAATAGTCTAGAACTTGTTCCGAATGTTTTTCTAGGCAAAATTCTAAGTGTAGCTTGGTTTGTGAAATGATTGTAGGCTCTACTTGATCAAATTTGAAATTTAAAATCTTCCATAGACTACCAATGTGATATCCCTAGTCAACCCATTTGAGCCTAAGCCATTTTTCTTTCAATAACCATATTACAAGCCTTTATCCATTTTGTAATAACCCTCTCTTGGTACCCGATCTTTTCTTAGCGTTCTTGAGAAATAATTAGCAAAAATATAAGTTTGGGGGGGAGACAGGAGTTTCAAAGTGATATAAAGATACAAAAAAGAGAAAGAAATGAAGAAAAAGGAAGGCAAAGAAAAGAAAGAAAAAACAAAAAGAAAAATACCAAAAAGAAAGTGAATAAAGTGAAGAATTGAAGGGATCCAAAGAAAAAGAAGAATGAAAGGGCATGGAGTAAATAGAAAAGGAGAAAAGTGAATGTCATGACCAAGAAAGAGTGACGTTACGTCTCTTTAGTTCCCCCGAGGAAAAAGAAATTGACTCAAGAGTCGACAAGGTATGAGCCAAAAAGAGAAAATGGAGTGCTTAAGGAACGATGAACCCATTCTAGTCCATCAAGTCTTACCTTGTCAAAAAAAAAGCCTTCATTACATCCCGAAAAATACCCTACATGATTTCAAGTTGAGTGAGTTTACATTAGTGATGATTTACATAAGGGGCAAGCATATGGTACTTAAAGTCGTACTTGTGACATTCTTTTGAGAGATATGAACGAACTTCTCACAATCCTTGTATCGAGTGTTGCATTCGAAAGTGAGGTAGGATAATGGAGAGTGTAGGAGGAGGAGTTTGGGATCCACAATGACCTACATAATAGAGCGAGCGTCCTTGATGAATAGAGTCAACTCTTGATGCTCTGGTGTCACATTAGAACTATTGTACTCAAAAAGTCAAATCGTTGCATTGTTGATAATTCATACGTGTTGTGGGTAATTGTTGGTCTCAATTGATGTGTGATTGATTCACCTTAGGCTAACTGAAATAGTTCTTGTCTTATGAAGGTGGGAAATACCTTATTTGCTTGAGGACAAGCAAAAACTTAAGTTTGGAGGAGTTGATAAGTGGGGATTTTAACTGCTTATTTGAACTCTTTTTTTACTTGCGTTTTAGTTCAAAATTGCTTAAAGGTATTCCCGAAAACTAATGAAATGTGCTTGCTTGCAGGAGTATTAGAATATGAGCTAAAGAGATGAAAATCAATTCAAGAAGGAGTAATTTTGAATAAGGACAGAAACAAGGCTAAAAGGGCATTGTGCGGACCGCACAATATTGAGTGCGGCCGCAGAGCACGAAGAAAGCCTCCAAGAAATGCTATGCAAAGTGCGGACCGCACAAGTCTAGTGCGGCGGCAGAAGATAAAGTTCAGAGAGATGGGATTTTAAGATCAAGAAGAAATGCGGACCGCACCATTTTAGTGCGGCCGCATAATCAAGAGTGCGACCGCATTCAGAAATGTGCGGTATGCAGAAGCCCCACAATGTCAAAGCCCAAGATCAAGGAGTGCGGACCGCACCATAATTGTGCGGCCGCAGAAGCAAGAGTGCGGCAGCACTCATAAATGTGCGGTCCACAGAAGTTGAAGGAGTGCGGCTGCAACCCAGAATTATGCGGTCGTAGAACTAAAACTTGTCAAGTCAAGTCTCAATGTGCGGACCGCACACATAATTGTGCGGCCGCACAATCTCCGCGGGGGTAATTTTGTCAGATATTTCAGCTTAGTATAAATAGAACTTTTTGTCATTTTTAGGTCAAAATTTGTAAGTGGGGAGAACCTCAGCCCTTTTTATTTACTGTATTGGGTAATATTGTGCTAGATTAGCTTTTAAACATTAGGTTTTCTTTTTTTTAATCAAGTGTTATGAATTCTATCTTAGTTTCTTCTTTAGTTTCTTCTTTAATTTCTTCATTTTTCATGAGTAGCTAAACCCTTAGCTAGGGTTGTGACGCAACCGTAGTATGGGTATTTAATGGGTGATTGATTTAGGGCTTATTTATGATTGGGTTTATGATATTTAGCCTAGTCCTTGCTTGAATTTGAGAATTGATGGTTGCAAACATTGATTCATGCCTATTTGACTTAGTAGAGACTAAGTCTTGGAAAACTTAGCTAACAAGAAATTGGGGTGAACTCCAGAAATTGATAGCCCCAATTAAAGAGTCAAATCTAGAGATTGTAAGACCCGACTTGAGCATATATCACTTGTTTTGTGAAATACCCACTTGGACTTGAGAAAGCCAAATTGGGAAAAATCACTCAAACTATCGAGAGGTATAGAGTGAGTAATTGTGTGTGATTGCTATATTGTATCCCGATCAACCAAACATGCCATAAAACTCTAAATTCATTAGGTAACCAACTAGGCGGAAGTCGCAACCTAGATCTTCATTACTTGAAAAAATAACCAAAACCAAAAATATTGCTCTTAGCTCTACAATTACAATCAATAGCTTAAAAGTAGAAGTAGAAACAACAATTGAAAATGTGAAAGTGTAATTTGAGGCACATCATACATTCACACTAGGTGTATACCTAATCCAAAATCTAACTCACTGTTGTGAGCACGTGATTTTTGCCCTATATGAATTACTCCCATAAATTCAAAACAAAATAATTTCTTTCAGTATTTGCAATTTCGTGGATTTTTGTGACATTTTCTGTTAATTGTTTGCATTTTTGTTTGTGCATTTTAATTAGTGAAAAATACAAAATATATGTGCATGTGCATTTAGGAGTAAATTTTGTATTTTAGGAATTAATTAATCATTAATTTTTATAAAATAGAAAAGTCTCAAAAATAGTTTACTTTAGTTTTAATTTTGAATTTAGGTTAGTTTGTCCTTTAATTTGGTTTAGTTAATAATAGTAATTTTTTATTTTAATTTTGAAAACAAAAGAAAAGAGAAAAGGAAAAGGAATTTTGGATAATTTGTGAAAGAGACTAGAAATTGGGCCAAATTTTGGTTTAAAAGTACTCAGCCCAAACGGATTCCTCTCCCCAAGCCAAACAGAACCCGCCCCATCTGAGCCCAAAACCGTTCCCCAACCCGGCTAGCTCCCTCCCCTCCCAAACAGCGTAGTTGTGGGGATAAACTACGTCGTTCACCCGTTACCCTCCATTAAACGACTAACTCTCCTCCTATTCTCATTAATCCCCATCTCCTGAGCCCAAAACCTAATCCCCTCTCTGAAATCACCGCCCCTTTCCACCATGGCTCCGCCGTCCGGAAATCGCCTCACGGCGGCGGAGCACTTCCAAATCCATCCAAATTTCGACTAGACAACCCCCATCGTCCCCTCTTTCATGTCCTGCCACTATTTTTTTCAAAAGACCACTGGATTTTTCCGAATTTCAGATCAAAGATTAAAAATCCAAGCTTTCTTCTTTTATCTAAAATTTCCGGATTACATCCTCGGTTCGTGTTATAACCAGCATGAATTCCTCAGTTTTCATAAAAAATGGGGTCATTTCATATCAAGAGTGCCCTTTTCCTTGTTTTTGACCCGATTTCAGACACTCAGCCTCAAACGACCCAATTTCTTCAAGATTCCGCCTCGTTCCTTTCTTGGCTCGTGATGAGAATTGCGGCAAGAATTATTAGCTATGAACAAAAGTTCGACTAATATTCGTGTTACAATTCTCACAATTTGGTCAAGCTTTTGAATTCGCTGGAGTTTCGATGTCGAGTCAGCTTCGTCTTTGAGGATTCTGAAGTTTAAAATGGATTGTATAGGTATTTTCTGTTCCCTTGGTATTTTTCTACCTTGTTCTGTTTTTTTTTAGTTCAATCTTTAGTCATCAGTTTCTTCTCCTTTTCTGTAGGATTAAGTTAGATATCCTAGTTAATAACTTAGTGTTAATTTCAGGCTAAAGCATTTTTAAAAGAAAAAAAGAAGAAAAGGAATTTGATTAATTGTGTGTGTTGTCGCTGTTCTAAATTGGACTTTTAATTCCCTTAAGTTTGTTTGTTTGGGCTGGGCTTGGGGTCTGTTGTTTACTAGCCCGTTGCTTGAAGGAAACATGCCCGTTAGCCCAAGTTTAAAATTGGTTTTGGGTTAATCTGACCCTGCTTTGTCTTAAGAGTAAATAACAGGGTTTGAGGGGATAATTTGGATAATCTAGGCTGGGGAATCTTTTATAACTGACCGAGGGAAGCTTCCTGGAAGCTGGGGTGGGGACTAATGTGAAAAATCTGATTTTTGGCTAGGGGTTTTTAAGCTAAAATGAAAATTAGCAAAGGGGCAAAGTGCAAGCTGAGGCTGCCCTACTTTCTTGCCTATAAAGGCATCATTTCTTGCCTTTCAAGGGGGGATTTTTTTTGGGAAGTTAAACCAGTACAGAAATATATACGGCTAAAAAACAATGAAAATTTTACTGATAACTTATTTCATATTTAATTTTCTGAATTTGACAGGAATTTGAATAGTCGTGAATCAGGAAGGCAACTAAAGTAAAAACAAAAAAAAAGTTAAAAATTGCATTGCAGTTGGATCACTTGCATCTTTGCTGAACCAAAACGTTTCATCGTTGAAAATAAAAAGAATTTTTCATGCTACAAGGGAAAATGACAAGCATCAACTGAATTTAATTGAAAAATAACTTCCACAATTAAGAGCTCAAGTGCAAGAACAATTGTCGCAACTGACTCTACCTTCTGTTTTTCCTCCAGTCCAAACTGTACATGTGCAAGTGCAACAAAAGTCATTGAACTCTACCTCTCTTTCATCACAAGCAGTACGTGAACAATTGCAGCAAGTGCAACAAAAGTTACTGAACTCTACCTCGCCTACATCACAAGTAGTACCTGAACAAATGTAGCAACTGCCACTGAATTCAACCACTCGTACTTCACAAATGGTACCGGAACAATTTGAGGATTCTTCCAATCATGAAACAAACGAACAATCCGAGGAACAAGACAAGAACATACAAATTTCATTTAGTTAAATTAACAAACAATATTGACTTTTGGTGATTATTCTTACTTAATATTAATGCAGGTCTTTATGCCGAAAAAGGAAAAAGAGGCAAAACTTTGATGCCAAGTGTTCATGGTAGGAAAGAGTACAAACTAATTGTGCTAAACGAGAACAATCAACCCATAGGTCCTACTTATGATGTTGTAGCAGAGTTGGGTAGCTTCCTCGACACATTGGCAAGGAATGCGACCTTTTGTCCTCTTAATGTGTTTAATTGGAGGAAACTTTAAACAAAAGAAGATATGTGGAAATATATCAAGGTTTGAAGTTCGCAATATTCTGTGTAGATATTTCATATTTTTACACTAACCTGACTATACCAAATTTGTAGGGAAAATATGACATTCCTGATGCTGCAAAAGGTGGTTTTTGATTCAATCGCTAATGCTTGGAGAAAGTATAAGAATCAATTAATGAAATACCATTTTCAAGCTTATGATAATGATGAGCTTCGAATTTAGCGAGTCAGCCCGCGGCGAGGCCGAATGATGCCTCGCGAGTCCCGGGGACAATTGAGGCACTGATGTATTCGTGATTTCTTGAGTCTGTATTTTCTTTCCGTTAAAGTCTGCCAGTTTGTCTTAGAGTCTGTATTTCTTTTATTAGAGTATGTTGGTTGTTTGTTTTTCGAGTCTGTATTTCGTCTTTCATCAGAGTCTATTAGTTTTTGTTATGAAAAAATTTGAAAATTCCAAAAAAATATTTTATTTTATTTTTCTCAAGAACTACGCTTGGTCTGATTTATGCGGGGTCATGATACGTAGGCAATCTCCATAGGATTCGACTGTAACCAAATAAAAAAGTGAGAGAAAGAAAATAAGAGGAAAAATAAGAGAGTAAAGAAAAGAAAAGAGCGGAAAAACAAGAAAGAAAAGAGAGAAAATAAGAAATCAAGAGAGAATAAAAACAAAGAGAGAACAGAGGCAAGAGTGAAAGGAAGGAAAAGAAAAAGAAAGAAAAAGGGGGAAGTTTGCAATTGAAAGTAAGAAAAGGCCGGGATGACGCATGCAACCGATCAAATACATAATAGAGACGGTTAACTGCTTAGGTGCATTCATGCCCAATGTGCGGTTACCAATCTGTTAAAGCCTAATCGCTAACAAGGTTGTTGTTTGATGTGTTGAGTTCAGGCAGGTGGTTAGTTGATTGGCATTCTGGTGACTCACTCATACAACACCCGATCGAAAGACAGACTGAATATGGCCAACCAAGAACCGGAGACAAGTATTGTTGACCCGTCAAAAGAGGTGGAAGAACTGGATGTTAATGCAATGAAGGAGGATATGTATAAGTTAAAGCAGTAGATGGATGAAATGTACCAAGCCTGGGCAAAGGGGCATCCACCACCGGTTTATCCCGCCAACCCTGCTTATATCCCACCATCAGCCCAACCTCCGGAGCCTCTCACTGTGAACTCATCTCCAGCCTTTCCCCTCTACCAACAATGCTATGGCGCCACTTCCCATACTTCTCAAGCTCCACCATCCAAACAAGTCCCATACCCTCCCCCACCAATTACACCCGTTTTTGTGGCACCTCCACCTGCTACATTACACCGATCTTCTAGTGAACCTCTGTTCCAAACTCATGACAACCAGTACTATCCCCCAGAACCCACCTTCAAAGTTCCAGAACCATATTCTTACACCCCTCATCTTGATCTCCCGGCAGAGACCGAGAAGCCACCCAAAAATCTCGAGCATAAAGAGATGATCAGAAAGGTCAAAAGCTTATAACAATCGTTCAGAGATATGAGGGGATTGGGAGGTCAAGTAAGTGTGGCCTATAAAGATTTATGTCTGTTCCCAGATGTTCAGTTACCGGCAGGGTTCAAAATGCCCAAGTTTGATTTGTACGACGGGCATGGTGACCCAGTAGCACACTTAAGAGGATTTTGTAGCAAGATGAGAGGAGTAGGTGGAAGAAATGAATTGTTGATGGCATATTTCAGCCAAAGTTTGAGTGGATCGGCACTAGAATGGTATACCAGACAAGATCACAGCAGGTGGTACACATGGGACGATTTGGCCCAAGCCTTCGCCTGCCATTTTCAGTACAACCTCGAAATTATCCCAAATCGTCTGTCATTAACAAAGATTGAGAAAAATCTCGGTGAGAGCTTCAGGGAATATGGATTCCGTTGGAGAGAGCAAGCAGCAAGGGTTGACCCTCTGATGAAAGAAAGTGAGATGGTTGATTATTTCTTGCAGGCTTTGGAACCCACTTATTTTGGTCACTTGGTGTCAGCAGTAGGCAAGTCCTTTAATGAAGTTGTAAAAATGGGAGGCATGGTTGAGGAGGGACTCAAGTTCAACAAGATCATGAGTTATTCAACAATCAAAGCGACCACCCAGGCCATTCAAAACGGTACTGGGGGTGTACAGGAAGAAGAAGAAAGAGGATGTTGCTACAATTGAGTCGGGAGCTTGGGTTGGATCCAGAAACATTCCACGTTACTACAACCCGCCTCGACCCTACTACCAAACTTACCCCCACACTCTATATAGTCCACCACAACACTACTACCCACCGCCCGATCCCCATTTTTCCGTCCATCATGCACAAACATATACCCAACCTCCCGCTCACGCACAATGGCATGTGCCGGCCCCATAAAGTCCATACCTAGCTCCACAAAATGCCCATCCACCCCCAAGAGCCTACAGAAATCCCAGTGTAACAGGTTTTCGGCCAAAACAAGCCTTTAAGAATGAGAGGTTGCAGAAACAGAAGACCTTCACTCCTTTGGGAGAATCATATGCTAGTCTATTACATCGACTGAGACAGTTAGGTATGTTGAATCCGATCGAGGCTAACCTGCCAAATCCCCTTCCCAGAAATCTTGAACGCTCGGTGAGTTGTGAGTATCGTTCAAGGACCCCGGGGCATGACACAGAGAAATGCTGGAAATTGAAAACAGTTATTCAAGAGCTCATTGATACTAATCGGATTGAGGTCCAAGCCCCGGAGGCACCCAACATCAACCAGAACTCGTTGTCAGCCCATCATGAGACTAATATGATTGAGATAGTGCATAAGGGAGGGGAGCCTAAGAAGCCTTCGCAAACCGTCATGATGATACGGGCTAGTGAAGCCAAGCCATTTGAAAAGTCAACAAGCGAGAAGGCTGTAATCAAGTTAAACGGGAAAAATAATGAACCATCTGTGGAGGTCAAGAAGGGGTCCTCAAGTGGCGTTGCAGGAAAACACGAAAGAGCAAAAGTGGTAGTGCCAGGAGTGACAAACAAGCATGTGGTAATTGTGAAGGGAGCCTACACAGATCATGTCATTATCAAATCGGTAACTCAATTACCCATAGTCAACAGCAAGGTAGTCCCATGGAATTATGAACGAGTGACAGTGACTTACAAGGGGAAAGAGGTTAAAGAAGAAGTGTGTGAGACTCATGGTTTGACTCTATCGGGGAGATGCTTTGCCCCCGAAGAGTTGAGAAAATCTAAGACCTCAAAAGATAATCCAGTGTTCGTGAAAAAAACGGTGACCGAGGAAGAAGCAGAAGAATTTCTGAGAAAGATGAAAGTACAAGACTATTCCATTGTGGAGCAGTTAAGGAAGACACCAACTCAGATCTCGCTCTTGTCATTATTGATCCATTCAGACGAACACCATCGGGCTTTGATTAAGATCTTGAACGAAGCCCACGTTCCTGACAAAATCTCAGTAAACCACTTGGAAAAGATAGCTAACAAGATATTTGAGGTAAACAGAGCCACTTTTTCTGATGATAAGTTGCCCATGGAGGGTACCGAGCATCTGATGGTGAAATATGAAGATTTCATGGTTACTCGGGCACTAGTTGACAATTGTCCAGCGCAAATATTTACCCTCTTTCCACTCTGAACAAGTTGAAGGTGGATAATGAAAGAATTCACAAGAACAGTATCTGCATTCGGGGATTCAACGGTGGAGGGAAAGATTCGGTCGGGGATATAGTGCTCGAGCTTACAATAGGGCCAGTTGAATTTACTATGGAATTTCAGGTGCTCGATGTGGCTGTTTCTTACAATCTATTGTTAGGTCGACCCTGGATTCATGTTGCCAAAGCGGTCCCGTCCACTTTGCATCAAATGGTTAAGTTTGAATGGGATAGACAGGAAATTGTTGTGCATGGCGAAGACAATTTATGTGTTCCCAGTGATGCCATTGTTCCATTTATAGAGTTTGAAGACGACAACGGGCCGTGGGTTTATCAGGTTTTTGACACGGTAGCGGTAGAGAAAGTTCCTGAAGGGAAGTGCGTGCCGACTCCAAGGGTAGCTGATGCATCAGTCATGGTAGCCGTTAAAATGTTGAAAAATGATTTTGTACCGGGCAAAGGTTTGGGAGCATCTCTGCAAGGTATCGTACAACCGGTTTCTCTTCCTAAAAACTTGGATACATTTGGTCTGGGGTTCAAGGCCACAGTCGCAGACGTGAGAAGATCCAGAAAAATGAAACAGAGAGCATGGGCCCTTCCAAAGCCAGTCCTGCGTCTTTCCCGTTCATTTGTCAGGCTTGGTACCAGAAAGCGCCCAGTGACGTCAGTCCCTAGTTTGGTGGTTGATGTGGATGGAGATTTGATGGAAAAGTTCGAGAGGATATTCGCCGATGTGAATGTATTGGAAGCTGGAGAGGGTTCTAGCAAGGCGGATGTGCAATTTGTTGGGCCCGGTGCAAAGATTAACAATTGGGAAGCTACTCCTCTCCCCACCAGGAGGGAGTTTTGGTAGTTTGCTTTGATTTTCTTTCAATTTATCTGGATTATTCCAGGGTTGTAATTCAGATTCTATGTTCCGTCCATTTGGATGTATAAAACCCGTTGTCTTTAATTTCAATGAAATGCAATTTCTCTTTTCCTTTCTTCCTGATAGTTTTATTTTTGTTTTCCTTTCTTCCTTGTACAATTCTTTTTATGTTGGCCTCATTGATATGACATGCATGCGAAATCTCTGGCCCAGTCTTAAAAGCCAATCTAATCCTGAAATAGTAATTCAAGAAATAGAGTGTGATGTTGAATCGGAATATGACGAGGATGAAGCCTTTGAAGAGATTAGTAAAGAATTAAGCCATTTTGAAGAAAAACCCAAGCCTAACCTGAGTGATACAGAAGAAATCAATTTAGGGGACCAAGATAATGTCCGGGAAACTAAAATAAGTGACCATCTTGAACCACAGCTCATAGAGGAGATAATTAAAACACTGTTCGAGTATAAAGATGTTTTTGCATGGTCCTATGACGACATGCCAGGTCTAAGCATTGGTTTGGTGGTTCACAAATTGCCCACTGATCTGGCATTCCCCCCTGTCAAGCAGAAGCTGAGGAAATTTAAAACTGATATGACTGTAAAAATTAAGGAAGAGGTCACCAAACAGTTTGAGGCCAAGGTCATTCGGGTCACTCGATATCCCACTTGGTTAGCCAATGTAGTGCTTGTGCCAAAGAAGGATGACAAGACCAGGATGTGTGTTGATTATCGAGATCTCAACAAGGCGAGTCCCAAGGATAACTTCCTATTGCCGAACATCCATACATTGATCGATAATTGTGCCAAATATGAGATTGGTTCTTTTGTGGATTGTTATGTGGGCTACCACCAGATCTTAATGGATGAAGAAGACGCAGAAAAGACAGCATTCATCACGCCATAGGGAACGTACTGCTATCGGGTCATGCCATTTGGTTTGAAAAATGTCGGGGCAACCTACATGAGGGCAATGATGACCATATTCCACGACATGATACACAGGGAGGTCGAGGTTTATATGGATGATATGATTGTAAAGTCTAGAAAGTAGTCTGACCATGTCAGAGATCTGAGAAAGTTCTTCCAAAGGCTTCGCAGGTACAATCTCAAGCTCAATCCTGCAAAATACGCGTTCGGTGTTCCGTCTGGAAAGTTGTTGGGATTCATAGTCAGCCGACGAGGTATTGAATTAAACCCGTCAAAAATCAAATCCATCCAGGAATTGCCACCTCCGAAGAACAAGACTGAGGTGATGAGTCTGTTGGAAAGATTGAATTACATCAGTCGGTTTATTGCTCAGCTCACGACAACGTGTGAGCCTATCTTCAAATTGTTAAAGAAAGATGTTGCAACCAAGTGGACAGATGAATTTCAGGAAGCCTTTGATAAGATAAAGGGGTACTTATCAAACCCACCTGTGTTGGTCCCGCCAGAACCAGGGAGACCTTTGATTCTGTATTTGACAGTCTTGGACAATTCATTTGGATGTGTGTTGGGACAGCATGACATCACTGGCAGGAAGGAGCAGGCCATATATTATCTCAGCAAGAAGTTCACATCTTACGAGGTTAAGTACACTCAGCTTGAGAGGACGTGTTGCGCCCTAACTTGGGTAGCCCAGAAGCTGAAACATTTTTTGTCCTCTTATACTACTTACCTCATCTCTCGCTTGGATCCATTGAAGTATATCTTCCAGAAGTATATGCCCACGGGAAGGCTCGCAAAGTGGCAGATCTTGCTCACAAAATTTTACATTGTCTACGTGACTCGCACCGCGATGAAAGCACAAGAATTGGCCGACCACTTGGCTGAGAATCCTCTGGATGAAGAATATGAACCTTTGAAGACTTACTTCCCTGATGAAGAGGTAATGCACATTGATGAGTTGGAACAGAATGAAAGGCCAGGATGGAAACTTTTCTTTGATGGGGCTGCTAACATGAAAGGCGTTGGGATAGGAGCGGTACTTGTCTCTGAAACAGGGCATCATTACCCTGTTACAGCTCAGCTTTGGTTCTACTATACTAATAACATTGCGGATTACGAGGCATGCATTTTGGGTTTGAGGATGGCTGTGGATATGGGTGTCCAGGAAATCTTGGTCTTTGGTGACTCGGACCTTCTGGTACACCAGATTCAAGGAGAATAGGAAACACGGTATTTAAAACTCATACCGTACTGGCAATGCTTGCATGATCTCTGCCAACGGTTTCAATCAATAGAGTTCAGGCATATTCCAAGGATTCACAATGAGGTCGCTGATGCTTTGGCTCTCTGGCGTCAATGTTATATCATCCGGATAAGGCTTATGTGACATGTTGCATATTCATGTCCGTGATCAGCATGCTTATTATAACATGGTGGAGGAAGAGCTCGATGGGGAGCCTTGGTTTCACGACATCAAGGAATACATACGAAAGGGAGTATATCCAGTACAAGCCACAGGTGATCAAAAGAGAACAATTCGTCGCTTGGCAAGTGGATTTTTCTTCAGTGGAGGAGTTTTGTACAAAAGAACTCCAGATCTTGGGTTATTAAGATGTGTAGATGCCAGACAGGCTGCGGCTATCATGACCGAAGTACATTCTGGAGTCTGTGGACCACACATGAGTGGGTATGTGCTGGCAAAGAAGATTCTCCAGGTAGGTTATTATTGGCTCACCATGGAGCGAGATTGTATCAGTTTCGTGCGTAAATGTCATCAGTGCCAAGTGTATGGAGATTTGATTCATTCTCCACCATCTGAATTACATACAATGTCCGCACCATGGCCTTTTGTTGCTTGGGGAATGGATGTCATTGGGCCAATCAAGCCAGCAGCGTCCAACGGGCACATGTTTATTCTGGTGGCCATCTATTATTTCACCAAGTGGGTAGAGGCTAAAACATTCAAGTCTGTAACCAAGAAGGCGGTGGTCAATTTTGTGCATTCAAATATCATTTGCCGGTTCGGGATACCGAAGGTGATCATTACAAACAATGGGGCTAATCTCAATAGTCATCTGATGAAAGAGGTATGTCAACAGTTCAAGATTACACATCGCAATTCTACCCCATACCGCCCAAAGGCAAACGGAGCAGTTGAGGCGGCCAACAAGAATATAAAGAAGATACTTCGAAAAATGGTGGAAGGTTCTAGGCAGTGGCATGAAAAGTTGCAGTTTGCATTGCTCGGTTATCGCACTATTGTCCGTACTTCAGTAGGGGAGACTCCTTATTTGTTGGTGTATGGCACAGAAGTAGTGATACCCGCAGAAGTGGAAATTCCATCCCTTCGAATTGTCGCGGAGGCTGAGATCGATGATGAGGAGTGGGTCAAAACCCGCTTAGAACAATTGAGTTTGATTGATGAAAAGAGACTGGCAGCAGCGTGTCATGGCCAGTTGTATCAACAGAGAATGGTAAGAGTCCGGGAATTATACAACAGTTGTATCAACAGAGAATTATACAACAAGAAGGTGCGTCCACGAAAGTTTGAAGTGGGGCAGTTAGTATTTAAACGCAATCTTCCTCATCAAGTTGAAGCAAAAGGAAAGTTTTCCCCAAATTGGCAAGGGCCGTTCGTCATGACTAGAGTGTTGTCTAATGGTGCATTGTATTTGAGGATGTAGAAGGCAAATGTGTAAAAATGGCTATCAATTCTGATGCAGTCAAGAGATATTATGTATAATTTCTTTCTTTGATAGTACTTGTTTGTATTTGGCATGTCTCGAATATTGAAATGACGAAGACATTTTGTTCTGCTATCTAAATACTTTATCCCTCATTACCCCTTTGAGCCTCATTTATTTTCTTTCATACCCCTCCTTCGGAAGCAATAGCAAATATCGGAAACACAAGCGTAAAGATAAGTAAAGAAAGGAGAGAAAAAGAGAAAGGAAAAAGAAAAGAGAAAGAAAAGAATGGAAAGAGAAAGAAAAGAAAAGGAAAAAAAAAGAAAAAAAAGAAAAAAAAAACAACAACAACAAAAGGAAAAACAAAAGAGGAAAAGAAGAGAAAGAAAAGGGAAGAAAAATCACAACAAACAAAGTAATTCCTATGTCATGAACTACGTTCGACCTGATTTCTTTTAAGGATACGTAGGCAGCCTCACGGTTCGGTCCCATCAAAATAAAAATCCAAAAGTCCTCAAACAAGAAACTGGGGCAGAAGTTGTGGTTGTTATCAGAAATCTGATTCCGAAGGTTGTAAATTTGAACCCAATCAAATGGTTTTGAGCTTTTTATATCCTTCCTTTCTAAACCCATCCAAAAGCCACATTACGGTCCAAATAAAGACCTTCTGATCAGTCTTCGGGAAATGCCAAGTCGAGCAGGTAGCAGTGATTCACATCAGGGGCAGCACTCTGGTCCAAAGAGGGAAAAGAAGTCAAAAATGAGAGAGTCTTATTGGTGAAAACCCTCACGGGCACCGTAAGGCGACGGGAGCTGAGAGAAATCAAAATGAGAGAGTCTTATTGGTGAACACCCTCACGGGCACATTAAGGCTAATGTGAGTTGACAGATGAAGGAATGAGAGAGGTCTGCTGGTGAAAACCTTTCAAGGCACCACAGGACGAACAAGGTCGGGATTTGAGGTGAAGAAATCAGGTTATGGAAATTCTGGGGCAACAAAGTATGGCAACTGAAAGTTGATTGGTTGGACAGATTGGGCCGATTAATCCAAATTGCATATCATGACCATTGGAACCAGCTGTTCCACTCAGATAAGTCTCTTTTCTTTTTCTCTTCAGATAGTCTTCCAGTTTTGAACTTCCTTATCCTTAATTCTGAAAGTCATTGCATTTCATTTCTTTGGGTTTATTTCTCTAAGATGTTCCCAATGCTAGTCATATTTAAGCAAATAAGAAGGAATTTCAAAACTCACTACCAGTTTCAAGATTGCAAAGCACAATGCGGCCAGAGCAATACCAAAGATAGAATGATGAAAAAGGAGATAAAATGCCAGCAAGAGTTCCATCGACAAAATGATTTGGTAATTTCATGGGAGATGCAGAGGCTCAGTTAAAGGGGTAAGAGGTATGAGGCAACGGTTCGGGTATAGAACACTCGGGTCATCCAAAGTCATGGGGTTTTGAAAGTCAGTCGGAAAGTCAAGCGGTTCAGGACCAGTTCGGGAAAGCCAGTCAAAACAAAACAATGCAGCGGAGAGACCTTCAGCAAAGAATGCCACCAACCAACCACCACATTTAAAACTGACAAGATTTTTCTTTGATTAAATAGGGGCAGAAAATTTCGGTTGTTTCGGAGAAACCCTCCGTGGAGAAAGGCAGCCGGCAAACAGGTTTGATTTTTGATTTTCAGGACCCTCCTGGAAAATGGGACCTAGTTTAAAGTTCAGAAATAGCATAATCTAGCATAAATGTACCCCAAAAGGAGTATAAGTTAGCTTATGAGTTTGCATTGTTACAACCCATATCCACATGTGTTAGTTCATGCCATATATTAGTTAACATAAATCCAAGAAGGAATTATCTTTGAGATGATAAGAAGTCAATCCTATTGGTCTTAAGTGATACAAGAGTGTATAAGGGTGATTAACCAGTATTAGAAGTTAAACGAATCAAGGATGTTGTAACTCGTATTTTCAGGTAATCTAGCGGTGCTTAATACACTCAAGAGGTCATTTATTAAGGTATTTTAATCATATAATATCTGTATCATAAGTCTTGAAGTCAAACGAGTTATGAAACAAAAGTCGACAAAAGTTGTCGCAACTTAGGTTCATAATTTTACTTAAACATTAGGTCAAATGTTTCTAATCTTTTCTCATAATTTACAAGGAATTACGGGGTGATCTACCAACCAAATTAAAGATATATGAGTCTAGTTTCCAACGCATTAAACCGTTCATCGATACGATCTCGGAGTAGATAGATATTCGCGTTTTCGCGAGACTGCGCCAAGCACCTCTCTATGGGGCCCACTAAGTCGGTTTAAGATATTTGGACCTATATAGGATGACTCCAACCCGTTTTAAGTCATTTCTTTTCACTATTTTCAGACCTTATAACCCTAGGAACATCCTCTCAAGGTTCTCTCAAGATTCAAGACCCAAAAAGGGGCAAACAACACAAATCAAGTGTCGGGAATTCCGTGGCGCTAGTAAGTCTCTTGTTCTTCTTGTTGTTGCTCATTTTTGTGTTGTTCCAGCTCATGTGGGAGGTTGTTTTAAAGGGTTTATGTTCTGTAAATACTCCCTCATGTTCTTAATATCAATCCTAGGTGATTTCAAGCCTTCTAAAGTGATTCTAGTGCCGAAAAACACTAATTGATCGCTAGTTTCGCTTTTTTGTTGTTGTGGCAGCATTGGAGGGATATTTCATGGAAATTTAAGGTCAAATTGGAGTTGTTCTTTCTGTATAAAGGTAAGGAACCTCTTACTCTATATGTATTTAAGATTATCCAAGTTGCGGCTAAGCCATTGAAGCTAGAACTTGTGAGATATATATCGAAAGGCTTGGTAGTAATGTTATTGTTTTGTGGACTGTTTTGCGTTGTTGTTGGGCTGCGTATTTTACTACTATCTTGTGGAGTTTTGGAGGAGGAAGGGTGTGGAGAAACACCATATATATGTAGGGTTATGTGCTGATAGTTATTCGTAACATTTCCAGGTTGTTTGACACGACTACGGTGGTCGTCGTATGTATGGAGTGATTAGGCTATGTGTGGACTATTTTGGGAGGCTCAATATGTTTATTATTGATGTTGTTTGGGCTATTTGGTGACTGTTTTGAATGGTGTGAGGTCATATATATAGGGGAGGTGCTGTCTGTTTCATCGTAAAATAGGTTGTGGTCGATACATAATAGTTATGACGCTTAAATGATAACGATAGTATCGTTTCTCTTATTGTAGACTAAGGAGTTTTGATAATTGCATAGCTTGAGATTGGGGCAGTATATACAAGGTATGTGAGGCTATCCCTTTCCTTCTTTTGCACGACTCCGATTGCACATAATGTAATGAACGATCTTCCAAGATACTCTACTCTTAGAAGCTAGCAGTACTTACATTGTTTTCCCTCTTATGGAACGATTGATGTTAATGTTGCTTCTCTTAGTCTTATGTTATCAATGTTGTTGGTACTTCCTGATTCTTATAAGGTTCATAGTGAAGAGTTAGTCCTAATAACGTGTACAGAGGATACCGACCTTACGCCATTTCGAAAGGTTTAGAATGTGATTCCATGAGTCGAGCATGCATTATATATATGTATCTATTTTACTCTACCGAGCCACGCTATAGTTGGCCGGGTACGGCACCTATTGTGCAACCACTGATCAGTTGGGTTTTACCGAGCTCCACGTGGCCGGGTACGATTCTACCGAGCCTATTATGGCCGGGTACGATATGATGATGATGATGCCCACAGAGGCGAATGCTTTAAAGGTTT
Organism: Nicotiana tabacum; assembly: GCF_000715075.1. NCBI lineage: Eukaryota > Viridiplantae > Streptophyta > Magnoliopsida > Solanales > Solanaceae > Nicotiana > Nicotiana tabacum. Next base: position 102,139,480 of record NC_134084.1, on the reverse strand, counting down.
ATGTATTTATACATATGTATCATGCATTTCATGTAAGTAGCCCTCAGAGGTACTAAGATGTTACAGGTGGTATATTCTTTATCCTTGCTTACATTACTGATCGTATTTATGGTTCCTTGCCTTACATACTCAGTACTTTATTCGTACTGACGTCCTTTTATTTGTGGACGCTGCATGTCGTGCTGCAAGTCCTGATAGACAGGCAGGTGCAGCTCCCCCACCACAGTAGACTGTCCAGTTCAGTGATGATTGGCGAGATCCCTTCTCCGGACTTGCCTTGGTCTTGGTATGCAATTTTTGTTATAGACATTATGGGTATGTCGGGGCCCTGTTCCGGCTATGTTGCAACACTTATGTTCTTTTAGAGGCTCATAGACAGGTGTCGTCTCATGTATAGTTTGGTATGCCTTGTCGGCTAGTTTTTGTTGTATAGTCTTTCATAGTAGCGAGGTAGCTCATACCTTATACGTAGTTTCTTGATTGTCTGGTCATCCCCTGCTATGTATGTTCATGCCGTCATATTTTATTGCTGGTTGTCCATGATCTAGGTCTACCATTTATATTGATCTCGTCAGCCTTAAAAGATAATAATGAAGGTTAGATGAAATGTACGTTGGTGCTCGACAAGTGTGGTCGGGTGCTAGTCATGGCCCTTCAGTTTGGGTCGTGACAAACATGGTATCAGAGCAAGTCTGTCCTAGGGGTTGTCTATGAGCCGTGTCTAGTAGAGTCTTGCTTATGGATGTGTAGCGCGCCACATTTATAATCAGGAGGCCACATGACATCTAGGGTTGTTACCTTCTTCCTGAATCTAGATCGTGTGTAGAGTTGAGTCGTAAGTGTTCGTCTCTAATATTCACCTTGTTTTTTTCAGTGATGCCTTCGACTAGGAAGCAAACGATTAGTAGACGGCTTGATACAGCAGCAGGAGAGGGTACCAGTCAGGTGCCCCAAGTCAGAGCAGGACAAAGTGAGGCTCAAAGTGAGATGCCCTCTCATACCTCATCTACTCCATCTCCTCCAGAGGATATTAGAAGGCACCCAGCGCCTCCAGTTCCTCCGTATGGCACTCCAGACCAGGATATGCGGAGTGCTTTGCAGTTATTGACTAGCTTGGTAGCTGCTCAGGATCAGAGGCAGAATACAGGTGCTGCTGAGAAACCAGTTAGTACAAGAGTTCGTGATTTTATTAATTTAGACCCTCCAGTGTTTACCGGATCAGACCCCAAGGAGGACCCACAAACTTTTATTGACCAAGTTCATCGTACACTTCGGGTTATGCATGTTAGTAATACAGAGGCAGTAGAGTTGGCTTCTTATCGATTACGGGATTTAGCAGTTCTCTGGTATGATAGTTGGGAGAGATCCAGGGATCCGAACCCTCCTCCAGCTGTGTGGAAGGAATTTTCTGAGGCCTTTCTTCGTCACTACTTGCCAGTTGAGATACGACGAGCTAGAGCTGATAAGTTCTTGAACCTTAGACAAGGTAATATGAGTGTGCGAGAGAACAGTATGCAGTTTGATTCTTTGGCAAGGTATGCTCCCCATATGGTGGCCGAGATGAGTGAAAGTGGTGTATATGTTCGTGAATGGGTTGGGACCACATCTAATAAATGAGTGTACGACAGCCTCATTGGTGGAGGGCATGGATATTTCCCGTATTCAAGCTTATGCCCAGACCCTAGAGGATCGTAAGCGCCAGCAGAGGGCAGTTAGGGAGCAGGATAGAGGCCAGCATAAGAGGGCGAGATTTGCAGGGTATTCTGATGACTTCAGAGGCCGCATCAGGCCACAGTTTTCGAGGAGTTCGGCGCCACCTGTAGCTAGTGCTCCTCCACAGTTTCAGAGGCCTCGATATGATCGATCCTATTCTGGTCCAGGTCAGAGTTCGCGGGCATCTGGCTCGCAACATCACAGGGATACTAGTCAGATGAGACCCCCAACACCACATTGTGATCAGTGCGGCAAGGCCCACTTTGGACTGTGTCGTCGAGGTTCTGATGCATGCTATTTGTGCGGGCAGCCTGGCCATATGATGCGGGAGTGTCCTAATAGAGGAGGTGATGGTATGGCTCAGCCGACTGGATCTGTGTCTGGTTCTTACTCATCAGTTCGACCTCCAGCACAGGGTTTTCAGCAGTCGACAGGTCGTGGTAGGGATAGAGGTGCAGTGCCGAGTTCGAGTGGTGCTCAAAATCGAACCTATGCTCTAGTAGGTCGACAGGATCTCGAGTCGTCTCCAGATGTTGTTACAGGTATTATATCTGTGTTTTCTTATGATGTATATGCGCTGATTGATCCGGGATCTACATTATCATATGTTACACCATTTGTGGCTAATAAGTTTGGCATTGAACCTGAATTGATAAGTAAACCCCTCGCGGTATCTACTCCGATAGGAGATTCTGTGATTGCTAGAAGGGTATATAGAGGTTGCACTGTGATGATTTGTAGTCGTCAAACCTCGGCAAATTTATTTGATTTAGAAATGGTTGATTTTGATGTGATAATGGGAATGGACTGGTTGGCCTCATGCTATGCAAATGTTGACTGTCGTACGAAGATGGTTAGGTTCCAATTTCCGGGTGAACCCGTCATTGAATGGAAAGGGAACATTGCTACACCGAAAGGTAGGTTTATTTCCTATCTTAAGGCAAGGAAAATGATCTCAAAAGGTTACATTTATCATCTCATTCGCGTTAGGGATGCGGAGGCGAAACTGCCTACTTTACAATCAATCCCTGTGGTCAACGAATTCCCAGATGTTTTCCCAGATGAACTCCCAGGCCTTCCTCCTGAAAGGGAGATTGAGTTTAGCATTGATGTGTTGCCTGACACTCAACCAATCTCTATTCCTCCATACAGAATGGCCCCGGCAGAGTTGCGAGAGTTGAAGGTGCAGTTGAAGGACTTGCTAGATAAGGGTTTTATTAGGCCTAGCACTTCACCTTGGGGTGCACCAGTCCTATTTGTGCGGAAGAAAGACGGGTCGTTACGGATGTGTATCGACTATCGATAGTTGAATAAGTCTACTATAAAGAACAAGTATCCACTTCCAAGAATTGATGACCTGTTTGACCAACTCCAGGGTGCCAAGTATTTCTCTAAGATTGATTTACGTTCAGGGTATCATCAGGTGAGGATTAGGGAGAAGGATATTCCAAAGACGGCCTTCCGGACAAGATATGGGCACTTTGAGTTCTTGGTGATGCCGTTCGGGCTAACAAATGCCCCAGCAGCTTTTATGGATCTCATGAATACTATATTCAGGCCCTATCTTGATGTGTTCGTGATTGTATTCATTGATGACATTCTAGTATATTCTCGTTCGGAGGCGGAACATGCGGGCCACTTGCGGATAGTATTACAGACGCTTCAGGATCGTAAGTTATATGCTAAGCTCTCCAAATGTGAATTCTGGCTGAACTCAGTAGCATTCCTTGGCCATGTGATATCTGATGAGGGTATTAGTGTCGACACTCAGAAGATCGATGTAGTAAAGAATTGGCCGAGACCTACAACACCATCAGAAGTCCGCAGCTTCCTAGGACTAGCAGGATATTATAGGCGGTTTGTAGAAGGATTTTCCTCTATATCATCACCACTGACTAAGTTAACACAAAAAGCTACCAAATTCCAGTGGTCTGACACTTGTGAACATAGTTTTCAGGAGCTGAAGAATCGATTGACATCTGCACCAGTGCTCACTCTTCCTGAAGGAACAGAAGGTTATGTGGTATATTGTGATGCCTCAGGTATAGGTTTGGGGTGCGTATTAATGCAGCGTGGGAATGTGATTGCTTATGCATCAAGACAATTGAAGAAGCATGAAAAGAATTATCCAACCCATGATTTGGAATTGGCTGCAGTAATATATGCTTTGAAGATATGGCGGCACTACTTATACGGCGTCCATGTTGACATCTACACAGATCACAAGAGTTTACAATACATCTTCAAGCAGAAAGAGTTGAATTTGAGGCAGCGTAGGTGGCTTGAATTATTGAAAGACTACGACGTCGAGATATTGTATCATCCCGGTAAAGCCAATGTTGTGGCAGACGCTCTCAGTTGTAAATCAATGGGAAGCTTAGTACATATTGAGGCAGGTAGATGGGGGTTGATTAAAGAGCTTCATCAGCTAGCCAATATGAGAATCAGATTGTTAGACTCTAATGACGGAGGTGTTACTGTACAGAATACATCAGAATCATCTTTGGTAGCCGAGGTAAAAGCACGACAATATGAAGATCCTATCTTAATACGATTAAGAGAAAGCATTCAACAGTGTAAAAGTATGGCTTTTAGGATCGGAAAAGATGGGGCACTGAGATACCAGAGCCGATTGTGTGTGCCTAATGTGGCAGGGTTGCGAGAGAAGATTATGAATGAGATTCATCAATCCCGATATTCCATCCATCCTGGCTCGACAAAGATGTATCATGATGTCAAGGAGCAATATTGGTGGGATAATATAAAGAAGTCTATTGCAGAATTTGTAGCCCAGTGTCCCAATTGTCAACAAGTAAAGATAGAACATCAGAAACCCGGTGGATTGCTTCAAAATATAGAGATTCCGACCTGGAAGTGGGAGGTGATTAATATGGACTTCATTATTGGATTACCTCGCTCTTATCATAAGTTTGACTCCATCTGGGTGATAATTGATCGACTTACAAAATGTGCCCATTTTCTTCCAGTGAAGACAACTTACACGGCTGAAGATTATGCAAAGTTGTATATCAAGGAGATTGTTAGGCTTCATGGTGTGCCCATATCTATTATATCAAACCGAGGAGCTCAATTTACGGCTAACTTTTGGAGGTCTTTCCAGAAGGGTTTAGGAACACAGGTAAATCTCAGCACTGCATTTCATCCGCAGACTGACGGACAGGCTGAACGTACCATTCAGACACTGGAAGATATGCTACGAGCATGTGTTCTAGATTTTAAGGGGAATTGGGATGATCATCTTCCACTCATAGAATTCGCCTATAACAATAGCTACCATTCCAGTATTAAAATGGCCCCATACGAGGCACTATACGGGAGGAGATGTAGATCACCAGTTGGATGGTTCGAAGTCGGTGAAACAGAATTATATGGGCCAGATTTGATTCACCAAGCTATTGAGAAGGTGAAAGTGATACAGGAGCGATTGAGGACGGCACAAAGCAGGCAAAAATCTTATTCTGATGTCTGACGTCGTGATCTAGAGTTTGAGGTTGGTGATTGGGTTTTCCTGAGGATCTCACCAATGAAGGGTATTATGCGTTTTGGGAAGAAAGGTAAGCTGAGTCCAAGGTATATCGGGCCGTATAAAATTCTTCGACGGATTGGACAGGTTGCTTATGAGTTAGAATTGCCATCCGAATTGGAATTTTTCCACCCGGTATTCCATGTATCTATGTTGAGAAAATGTATTGGAGACCCTTCTCGAGTCGTCCCTATCAAAGATGTACAAGTTACAGAGGACCTATCATATGAAGAAGTGCCAGTGGCGATATTAGATCGGCAAGTCCGCAAGCTGAGAACAAAAGATGTAGCTTCCGTCAAAGTATTGTGGAGGAACAAAAATATGGAAGAAATGACATGGGAAGCAGAAAAGGAGATGAAGTCAAAATACCCTTACTTATTCCAGAATGAAGATAACAAGGATGCTGGTGGAAGACAGGATACATTGGAAGAAGAAACGGCTCTATGAGGTAAGCAATAATTTGAGAATACTCCTCCTTAATACAAAATGGTGATATGTAGATAATGTAAATACGCATAATGCTTTGTGTAGCCTTGTGAAGCCATATGTTGGGCTTAATTACTTGCAAGTTTTGCTAGTGACCATTTTATAGGGGAAAATTGATCGGAAATTTCCATTGGAATCCACGATGATTTAAACTCCCCATAAACCCTTACATTCGAGGACGAATGTTCCTAAGGGGGAGGGTGTTACAACCCATATCCACATGTGTTAGTTCATGACATATATTAGTTAACATAAATCCAAGAAGGAATTATCTTTGAGATGATAAGAAGTCAATCCTATTGGTCTTAAGTGATACAAGAGTGTATAAGGGTGATTAACCAGTATTAGAAGTTAAACGAATCAAGGATGTTGTAACTCGTATTTTCAGGTAATCTAGCGGTGCTTAATACACTCAAGAGGTCATTTATTAAGGTATTTTAATCATATAATATCCGTATCATAAGTCTTGAAGTCAAACGAGTTATGAAACAAAAGTCGACAAAAGTTGTCGCAACTTAGGTTCATAATTTTACTTAAACATTAGGTCAAATGTTTCTAATCTTTTCTCATAATTTACAAGGAATTACGGGGTGATCTACCAACCAAATTAAATATCTATGAGTCTAGTTTTCAACGCATTAAACCGTTCATCGATACGATCTCGGAGTAGATAGATATTCGCATTTTCGCGAGACTGCGCCAAGCACCTCTCTATGGGGCCCACTAAGTCGGTTTAAGATATTTGGACCTATATAGGATGAATCCAACCCATTTTAAGTCATTTCTTTTCACTATTTTCAGACCTTAGAACCCTAGGAACATCCTCTCAAGGTTCTCTCAAGATTCAAGACCCAAAAAAGGGGCAAACAACACAAATCAAGTGTCGGGAATTCCGTGGCGCTAGTAAGTCTCTTGTTCTTCTTGTTGTTGCTCATTTTTGTGTTGTTCCAGCTCGTGTGGGAGGTTGTTTTAAAGGGTTTATGTTCTGTAAATACTCCCTCATGTTCTTAATATCAATCCTAGGTGATTTCAAGCCTTCTAAAGTGATTCTAGTGCCGAAAAACACTAATTGATCGCTAGTTTCGCTTTTTTGTTGTTGTGGCAGCATTAGAGGGATATTTCATGGAAATTTAAGGTCAAATTGGAGTTGTTCTTTCTGTATAAAGGTAAGGAACCTCTTACACTATATGTATTTAAGATTATCCAAGTTGCGGCTAAGCCATTGAAGCTAGAACTTGTGAGATATATATCGAAAGGCTTGGTAGTAATGTTATTGTTTTGTGGACTATTTTGCGTTGTTGTTGGGCTGCGTATTTTACTACTATCTTGTGGAGTTTTGGAGGAGGAAGGGTGTGGAGAAACATCATATATATGTAGGGTTATGGGCTGATAGTTATTCGTAACATTTCCAGGTTGTTTGACACGACTACGGTGGTCGTCGTATGTATGGAGTGATTAGGCTATGTGTGGACTATTTTGGGAGGCTCAATATGTTTATTATTGATGTTGTTTGGGCTGTTTGGTGATTGTTTTGAATGGTGTGAGGTCATATATATAGGGGAGGTGCTGTCCGTTTCATCGTAAAATAGGTTGTGGTCGATACATAATAGTTATGACGCTTAAATGATAACGATAGTATCGTTTCTCTTATTGTAGACTAAGGAGTTTTGACAATTGCATAGCTTGAGATTGGGGCAGTATATACAAGGTATGTGAGGCTATCCCTTTCTTTCTTTTGCACGACTCTGATTGCACATAATGTAATGAACGATCTTCCAAGATACTCTACTCTTAGAAGCTAGCAGTACTTACATTGTTTTCCCTCTTATGGAACGATTGATGTTAATGTTGCTTCTCTTAGTCTTATGTTATCAATGTTGTTGGTACTTCCTGATTCTTATAAGGTTCATAGTGAAGAGTTAGTCCTAATAACGTGTACAGAGGATACCGACCTTACGCCACTCCGAAAGGTTTAGAATGTGATTCCATGAGTCGAGCATGCATTATATATATGTATCTATTTTACTCTACCGAGCCACGCTATAGTTGGCCGGGTACGGCACCTATTGTGCAACCACTGATCAGTTGGGTTTTACCGAGCTCCACGTGGCCGGGTACGATTCTATCGAGCCTATTATGGCCGGGTACGATATGATGATGATGATGCCCACAGAGGCGAATGCTTTAAAGGTTTATGTATTTATACATATGTATCATGCATTTCATGTAAGTAGCCCTCAGAGGTACTAAGATGTTACAGGTGGTATATTCTTTATCCTTGCTTACATTACTTATCGTATTTATGGTTCCTTGCCTTACATACTCAGTACTTTATTCGTACTGACGTCCTTTTATTTGTGGACGCTGCATGTCGTGCTGCAGGTCCTGATAGACAGGCAGGTGCAGCTCCCCCACCACAGTAGACTGTCCAGTTCAGCGGTGATTGGCGAGATCCATTCTCCGGACTTGCCTTGGTCTTGGTATGCAATTTTTGTTATAGACATTATGGGTATGTCGGGGCCCTGTTCCGGCTATGTTGCAACACTTATGTTCTTTTAGAGGCTCATAAGCAGGTGTCGTCTCATGTATAGTTTGGTATGCCTTGTCGGCTAGTTTTTGTTGTATAGTCTTTCATAGTAGCGAGGTAGCTCATACCTTATATGTAGTTTCTTGATTGTCTGGTCATCCCCTGCTATGTATGTTCATGCCGTCATATTTTATTGCTGGTTGTCCATGATCTAGGTCTACCATTTATATTGATCTCGTCAGCCTTAAAAGATAATAATGAAGGTTAGATGAAACGTACGTTGGTGCTCGACAAGTGTTGTCGGGTGCTAGTCATGGCCCTTCAGTTTGGGTCGTGACAACATGTTTGAGATAGGATTCAATTAGGAGTTTCCAGGACACTCCTGAATAATGGGACTTAGTTTTAAGATTTCCATTAGATCACAAGATGTATCGTAAGCTCTGCCGTAGGGTAATATAATTTAGTCGTAAAAGCATTTTTTAAGACAAGATTTGATTTTGAGTTTCAGGACCCTCCTGGATAATGGGGTGTAGCTTTAAGACCCTCTTAGATAACAAGATTTAGCGGAAGTCACACTTTTAGAAGATATAACTTAGATTTAAAATTGTCGTTTAGGTAAGAATTGTCAGGACCCCCCTGGATAATGGGACCTAGCTTTCGAATTCTTAGTAATATTGGTAGAATGATTCAGTTTAACACTCACCCATGTGCCCAGCTACCAAACTAGGGCAGAAAATTTCTCTATTTTATATGTTTTGTCTATTTTTAAATCACCGCCTGGAGAGCAGGGAATACTTTCAAGCGCAGCAGTCAGGATCCCGCCTGGAGAACAAGGGAGTACAATTTAAGTTTAACCTCCAGATCCTCTGTTTTGTCTATTTTGAAATAAGGAGCCCACCTAGAGAGAAGGGAATACATTCAAGTTTAGCAATCAGGAGCCCGCCTGGAGAGCAGGGAATACGTTTCAAGTTGAAATCATGAGCCCGCCTGGAGAGCAGGGAATACCTTTCAAGTTGAAGTCAGGAGCCCGCCTGGAGAGCAGAGAATACATTTCAAATTGAAGTTAGGATGCCCGCCCGGAGAGCAGGGAATACATTTCAAATTGAAGTCAGGACGCCCGCATGGAAAGCAGGGAATACTTTCAAGTTTAGCAGTCAGGAGCCTGCCTGGAGAACAAGGGAGTACAATTCAAAATTTGGTGTTCAAAATTCTTTGATATTCGGCAATGTGATTCGTTTTACACTTACACATGGGCCCACATACCCAAACTAGGGCAGAAAAATTTTCTTTGTTTTTGTCTATTTTGCTGAAGTTAGGAGCCCGCCTGGATAGCATGGGAATACATTCACGTTTCAAAGTCAGGAGCCCACCTGGATAGCATAGGAATACATTCACGTTTTGGAGTCAGGAGCCCGCCTTAATAGCATAGGAATACATTCACGTTTCGAAGTCAGGAGCCCGCCTGGAGAGCATGGGAATACATATCAAGTTCAGCAGTCAGACATCCACCTGGAGAGCAAGGAAAAACATCTCAGGATACAATTCGACTTTAGCAGTCAGGCGTCCGCCTGAAGAAAAGGGAAAACATCTCAGATTACAATTCAAGGCGGCAACAAAGGGATTTCACCGGGAGAATACAAGTCAACAAGGCAACAAGAAACACAAGAGCAAGTTTGAAAATATAGATAGGATTTTTGTAATGCTTAGGTCATAACCTAGTCTAGCTTCTATTTATTTCAACATGGTGTAATAAGGGGGTTCAGTAAGCAGTAGCAGCAGCAGCAGTAACAATGAAATCATAGCTTCATGGTAGTCCCAGCTACCAAACATTCCTGAACTACACTGACCTGATTCCTTTTTAGCCAAGGATATGTAGGCAACCTCAGAAGCAGGGTGCAGTCAACTTTTTCAAAGATGTTTTCCACGGAGTATTCAAACGGGAAAAAATCGCTCGTATCCGCTCACTTGTCTTTGCACGAAAACTCTTCGTGTTTCGGGCAAAGAGGGGCAGCTGTGAGTACGTGATTTTTGCCCTATATGAGTTACTCCCATAAATTCAAAACAAAATAATTTCTTTCAGTGTTTGCAATTTCGTGAATTTTTGTAACATTTTCTGTTAATTATTTGCATTTTTGTTTGTGCATTTTAATTAGTGAAAAATACAAAATATATGTGCATGTGCATTTAGGAGTTAATTTTGCACTTTAGGAATTAATTAGTCATTAATTTTTATAAAATGGAAAAGTCTAAAAAATAGTTTACTTTAGTTTTAATTTTGAATTTAGGTTAGTTTGTCCTTTAATTTGGTTTAGTTAATAATAGTAATTAGGAGTTAATTGTTTTGTAAATTGTTATTTAGGTTTTTTATTTTTATTTTGAAAACAAAAGAAAAGAGAAAAGGAAAAGGAATTTTGGATAATTTGTGAAAGAGACTAGAAATTGGGCCAAATTTTGGTTTAAAAGTACTCAGCCCAAACTGATTCCTCTCCCCAAGCCAAACAGAACCCGCCCCATCTGAGCTCAAAACCGTTCCCCCACCTGGCTAGCCCTCTCCCCTCCAAAACGGCATAGTTGTGGGGCAAAACTACGTCGTTCACCCGTTACCCTCCATTAAACAACTAACTCTCCTCCTATTCTTATTAATCCACATCTCTTGAGCCCAAAACCTAATCCCCTCTCTGAAATCACCGCCCCTTTCCACCATGGCTCCGCCGTCCGGAAATCGCCTCACGGTGGCGGAGCACTTCCAAATCCATCCAAATTTCGACTAAACAACCCCCATCGTCCCCTCTTTCATGTCCTGCCACTATTCTTTTCAAAAGACCACTGGATTTTTTCGAATTTCAGATCAAAGATTAAAAATCCAAGCTTTCTTCTTTTGTCTAAAATTTCCGGATTACATCCTCGGTTCGTGTTATAACCAGCATGAATTCCTCAGTTTTCATAAAAAATGGGGTCATTTCATGTCAAGAGCGCCCTTTCCCTTGTTTTTGACCCGATTTCAGACACTCAGCCTCAAACGACCCAATTTCTTCAAGATTCCGCCTCGTTCCTTTCTTGGCTCGTGATGAGAATTGCGGCAAGAATTATTAGCTATGAACAAAAGTTCGACTAATATTCGTGTTACAATTCTCACCATTTGGTCAAGCTTTTGAATTCGCTGGAGTTTCGATGTCGAGTCAGCCTCGTCTTTGAGGATTCTGAAGTTTAAAATGGATTGTATAGGTATTTTCTGTTCCCTTGGTATTTTTCTGCCTTGTTCTGTTTTTTTTAGTTCAATCTTTAGTCATCGGTTTCTTCTCTTTTTCTGTAGGATTAAGTTAGATATGCTAGTTAATAACTTAGTGTTAATTTCAGGCTAAAGCGTTTTTAAAAGAAAAAAAGAAGAAAAGGAATTTGATTAATTGTGTGTGTTGTCGCTGTTCTGAATTGGACTTTTAATTCCCTTAAGTTTGTTTGTTTGAGCTGGGCTTGGGGTCTGTTGTTTACTAGCTCGTTGCTTGAAGGAAACATGCCTGTTAGCCCAAGTTTAAAATTGGTTTAGGGTTAATCTGACCCTGCTTTGTCTTAAGAGTAAATAACAGGGTTTGAGGGGATAATATGGATAATCTAGGCTGGGGAATCTTTTATAACTGACCGAGGGAAGCTTCCTGGAAGCTGGGGTGGGGACTAATGTGAAAAATCTGATTTTTGGCTAGGGGTTTTTAAGCTAAAATGAAAATTAGCAAAGGGGCAAAGTGCAAGCTGAGGCTGCCCTGCTTTCTTGCCTATAAAGGCATCATTTCTTGCCTTTCAAGGGGGGATTTTTTTTGGGAAGTTAAACCAGTAAATATAGACAGCTAAAAAACAATGAAAATTTTACTGTTCCATTAAATTTTCTGAGATTCTAGAGGTTAAAAATGATCTGAACTTGTTGGTTTTCAAGTATTTGGTTCAAGTTTGGCTGCATTTTGATTATTGGGTATCCTTGATCCCTCTGCTGGCCTGAATTTGGTTCAAAATTGGTTGTCTGTGGTTATCTCTGGTTTGATTTTGTTGTTGTGGTTACTCCTGCTGCTGAACTATCCACCTCTGGTTTTGTTTTGTAATCCAGGTATGCTTTGGATCTATTGGATCTATTGTATGTGAAGTGTAAATGTGAGCTCTTGTAGTCCAAGATGATGAATGTTGATCAATAATAAGTTTTTACTATCTGCTCATCATCAGATTTTGATCTTGCTAGTAGAATTTTGTTTTACATGACAGTCTGTTTGGTTAAGCTCGTATTCGAGCTTATGAAGGTACAACTGATTTGGAGGCATTTAGGCCTTTAGTATATGTTCAAAATGGACCGTAGCCTGCAGGTTAATCAGTTGGAACACTTGATTTTTAGCTCATAATCATGGATGTGGATACATGTTATACACTTGATGTACAAAGTTACAGTGGCTCTTTTAAAATTATCTTTGGATATTACCTTTGTGAATTTAGTCTGAAGTTGTATAAAGTTGTCTGTTAAAACCAGTCCTCGCTCAGGTTTTCATTCTTATTTTCTGCATTTTGATTTCTTCTTTTTCTCCTTGTTTTAATGCGCTTACTGTTTTAGTCACGAAGTTCACGTGATTGATACGTACTTCAATTTTTTCTCTTTTCTTGCTCTAGTGTGTGAAGTACGTTAGGCATAATTTTTGGCTGCTAATTTTGTCGCATGTTAGGCTTATTCTCATGTCTCATGTGGTATCACTGATAGGCACTTATGTGAGTTGGAACAATCGTCGATTTGGGAAGTCGGACCATAGTGCTTGGTCCAGATAGTGAGAGCTTAATACCGGGTCTGAGAGAATGACACTATGTCTTTGGGTGTCCTCTTTTGTGTTATACTCGGGCTCATTTTGGGCCCAAGTCTGAGGGTGTTCACAGCGAAGATTTGGACTTGTTCATCCTCGTCGACCCATTTTCTGTTATTTATTGCGTTGGCCCAAGCCATTTGTTTAAATAATTGATTTTCTTTATGTAAGCTGTTTAGTTAGTTTGGGCGAAACTCTCAGTTGCATTTAACGTTCAGTAAATTAGGCTCGTTAATTAGTTGAAGCGAGCCATATTAGATAACATAACTAGCTTATGGCCCTCATCAGTTAGTTTAGAAACCCTTTGGTTAGAATAAGCCGAGGTGTGCCCTGCCGAACAAAATGACAATTGCATGGCCCTCGTTTGATTAATCTTGTTTATCCGTAGAAATCGAGGAGTTCCATTTAGCGAATTTTCATGGCCCTCGCAAGTTGCAAATGCGTAATTGCCTTAGGTGCGTCAGTTTAATAATTTACCTCCCTAAACTCGGGTGCGCATTTATGTGACCCAAATTCAAATCTCAACGATGTTAAAATATGTCAAAAAATCACGGGTGCATTTATGTGACATGGTTCGAGACGCGTTTTAATAACGTTGTAATTTTCTTTAAAATTAATAAAAGCGGTTATAAAGTTAAAATCGAACCATAGTCTAAAACATGTATTAAAATCAGATAATTAAGCCGAATACAACAGTTGAGCGACTGTGCTAGAACCACGTAACTCGGGAATGCCTAACACCTTCTCCCGCGTTAACAGAATTCCTTACATGGATTTCTGGTTCGCGGACTATAGTGTCTGTCAATCTTTTCCTCGATTCGAGATTTGAACCAGTGACTTGGGACACCATAAATTATCCCGAGTGACGACTCTGAATTTAATAATCTCGTTTTGATTGTCACTTTAATTGGAAAAACTCCCTATTACACTCCCTTCCGGGAGGGTGTAGGAAAAAAGGAGGTGTGACAACTGTGGATTCGACCCCGACTTGGGCGACCCCGACTGTGGATTCTTTATGTAAGCCTTTTAGTTAGTTTGGGCGAAACTCTCAGTTGCATTTAGCTTTCAGTAAATTAGGCTCGTTAATTAGTGGAAGCGAGCCATATTAGATAACATAACTAGCTTATTGCCCCATCAGTTAGTTTAGAATCCCTTTGGTTAGAATAAACCGAGGTGTGCCCTGCCGAACAAAATGACAATTGCATGGCCCTCGTTTGATTAATCTTGTTTATCCTTAGAAATCGAGGCGTTCCATTTAGCGAATTTTCATGACCCTCGCATAGTTGCAAACGCGTAATTGCTTTAGGTGCGTCAGTTTAATAATTTACCTCCCTAAACTCGGGTGCGCATTTATGTGACCCAAATCCAAATCTCAACGATGTTAAAATATGTCAAAAAATTACGGGTGCATTTATGTGACATGGTTCGAGACGCATTTTAATAACGTTGTAATTTTCTTTAAAATTAATAAAAGCGGTTATAAAGTTAAAATCGAACCATAGGCTAAAACATGTATTAAAATCAGATAATTAAGCCGAATACAACAGTTGAGCGACTGTGCTAGAACCACGTAACTCGGGAATGCCTAACACCTTCTCCTGCGTTAACAGAATTCCTTACCTGGATTTCTGGTTCGCGGACTGTAGTGCAGAGTCAATCTTTTCCTCGATTCGGGATTTGAACCGGTGACTTGGGACACCATAAATTATTCCAAGTGGCGACTCTGAATTTAATAATCTCGTTTTGATTGTCACTTTAATTGGAAAAACTCCCTATTACACTCCCTTCCGGGAGGGTGTAGGAAAAAAGGAGGTGTGACAACTGTGGATTCGACCCCGACTTGCATTGGATTTTTATTATTGCTTCGACCGCCTCACAACCTATATTTGTTGTGTGAGTTTGGGTGATATCAGTTGCAGGTGCGAAGCAATTCCCGCACATGCATAATCGCAGATGCGAAGCCTGGGGCGCAAAGCGGACGGGGTTGTTGGGCATGACTTCGCACAAGTGTGGATTTCGCCGTAGGAGCGCCACCGCAGAGGCGGCCAAACTGATCGCGGAAGCGAAAGTTGTCTAGGCAGAGGTGTTCTTTTTAAAGCGGGATTGGGCCCATTTTCATCTCATTTTCTTTCATGAGAGCCGACCTTGGAGCAATTTTGGAATGCTATCTTCATTATCTATTATGGGATAAGTGATTTCTTCTCATCATGGGTTAAATACACGAATTATACATGGATTGGGATATGAAAATTAGTAGAAATTGTGGGCCTTTGGTAGAAAATCAAGAATTTGGTATTTTTGGATTTTGACCCCGAAATTGGACATGAAATTGAGAATAAATTATATATATCTGAGTTCATATTGTTATGGGTAATATTTATCTTCGAAAATTTTCGGAATTCGGGCACGTGAGCCCGAGGATTGACTTTATCGACTTTTTTCGAGTGGAGTTGGGAATTTGTTTAAATTGATTGATTATGAGTATTAGAGCATATTTTGATTGACTTGCATCTTGTTTGACTAATTTTGGATCGACGGGCATCGATTTAAGGTGTTAGAGAGATTTTGGAGCCAGTTATGAAACTTCGGAGCGAGGTAAATCTCCTGTCTAACCCTGTAAGGGGGAAACTACCCCTAGGTTATGTAGTTATTATGTGCTACTTGTTGTGGGTGCTACGTACGCACGAGGTGACGAGAGTGCATACGTAGCTAAAGTATGTTTATGTCCGGGTAGACTTAGGATTTTATCATGAAATTTTAGAATTACATGAACTTATTCTGCTGGCTTAATTAATTGAAAATATAATTGAACTTGATTTAGAAATTACTATATCTTAGGACAAACCTTATCACTTTGAGTTGTTGGCAAGATAATTTAGAAACGGTAAATGTTATACTCACTTTGTGCTCATATACTGTATTGTAAATACGTATCTTGTAATTCAGAAACTTCTTTCCTTTCTTGTGGAGCGGGACGAATGCCTCGGCAGTATATAGATGCATTTATGGTTCGTGCCGCTCGACCCTCGACAGTGTATACATTATTCTGGATAGGGCCGAATGGCCTCGGCAATATCGTATGTATATCGCTAGTAGCCTTAATATTCACGAGCCAATCTTCCACTGATGTCTGATATTTTATGGTATTTCTTATTTATTTGATATTGACACTTGGTATTTTTTTGGAAATATTAAGGTAGAATACAAGATTTGAGAAACTTATGCTTTGAAAATAGTAACTGGAACATTATGATATTGCAGATTACTCTACTATTGTTGTGCACTTCATACCTGTTATGAATTTTTATTAATTTATTTGGGCCTCTAGTAAGTGTCGATGTCGACCGCTCGTCACTAATTCTCCAGGGTTAGGCTAGATACTTACTAGGTACGCGTTGATTTACGTACTCATGCTGCACTTCTGCACTAAATCTTCAGGGTTTGACAGGTCATTTGTTGATCATCTTGGAGCGTAGGCACATATGTTGATGAGACTTTATGTGAGCTGCAATTCATGCTACGCACCGCAGTCCACCAAGTCCCCATTATACAATTTATTTTATCCTGTCTTAATTACATTATGAACAAATTTATTATTGTTGTACTCCTTAGAAAATGTTATGCACTTGTGACACCGGATTTTGGGGTTCTTACGGGTTGGTCATTATTGTAATTGCGTATTTATTATCATTTTACCCCGAAAGTTCTATTTTATATCATTAAATTAATGAAAATTATAATTTCGGAAGTAATAAAATGAACAAATAAATGGATAAATCAACTTTGACTTGTTTGACGGCTGTGTTAGGCCCATCACGACCTACTGTGGATTTTGGATCGTCATAGTACGTATGCTTTGCTTTATTTAATGACAAGTTTTATCTTTCCTACAAAATTTTTGTTTTAGACTTTTTAAAGGAATTTACATTAAAAAGTGCATTTCAAGATTACCATTGTGATTTCTAGCTGTCTTGTGCTTTTGTGCGATATTCATTCCACGTAGCAGAAGTATACTCCAACTACGAAGGCAAACATAGTTAGTAAGTAGCCGTAAACAAGCTCTCTACTCAAAATACAGAAATGAAATTAATTTCTATGGGCCGAATAAACAATTTTCGGGAGAAATTTAAGGGGCATTTGCATGTAAAAATAGCACGGTATAGCCAGTTTTCGGATTGATCATTCAAAAATAGTCAGCATTTACCAAGTCAATGAAAAATAGCCACTATTTTGCTGCAACAGAGACCGGTCCAGCATAATATACTGGAATTCGGTGCACCTGTGTATGAACTCCAGCATATTATGCTGGACCGGTATACTTTGCTAGCTCCAGTATAATATACTGGAGACTGGAGCACTGGTGCTCCAAACTCCAGTATATTATGCTGGACCGGTATACTTGCTGGAACTCCAGTATATTATGCTGGAACTCCAGTATATTATGCTGGAACTCCAGCATGATATACTGGCGTATTTTTTGGGTTTTGAACAGTAATTTCGTTCAGATTTATCTTTACATGAAAAGTGGCTAAATTTCGATAACTATTGAAATTGAGCTATTTTTGAACGACCAGTTATAAATCTGGCTATTTTTGAATTTCACCCCATTTGCATCTATACCCGCTTTTTGGGTCACGTTTTAACTTGTGCCCGCTTTACAAAAAAATTGCAAGCGTACCCGCTTTTTTTGCGTAGCTTCAGCATACAGGGCTGAAGTAGCAAAGACAATCACGCAAAACTTCAGCATTCTAGTAGACGAGCCTGAAGTAGCAAAGGCAATACGCTGAAGTTTTTTTGTCCTGGATAAGCTTTTTCAAAAACTTCAGCATAAGATGCTGAAGTTATTTAGTTCATTTATAAAAATTTCAGCAATTGGATTCATTAGTTTTGTCATAAAACTTTTTCAAAAATTTCAGCAAAAGATGCTGAAGTTATTTAGTTCATTTGTAAAAATTTCAGCACTAAATAAGCTGAAGTTTTTTTTGTCCTGGATAAGCTTTTTCAGAAACTTCAGCAGAAGATACTGAAGTTTTTTAGTTCATTTGTAAAAACTTCAGCACTAAATAAGCTGAAGTTTTTTTGTCCTGGATAAGCCTTTTCAAAAACTTCAGCAAAAGATACTGAAGTTATTTAGTTTATTTGTAAAAACTTCAGCACTATATAAGCTAAAGTTTTTGAAAAAGCTTATATAGTTTTTTGACCCATACAATCACTATATTGGATCTTCATTTTTTCTTCTTCTTTCTGAACGTTTTTATGGAGCAGATCGGTAATTACATTAGAAAAAGATGTCTTTAGTGGAAATAAATCAAATAATCATAAAGTTTAAGTGATATAAAGTGAAACTATTACTTTAACTCCACAAATCAATTGATTTGATTCAAAGAAAAAAAGATTACATCAAAAATGCGAAAAAAATAAAAAGAAATCGTGCAGCTTATGTTAGTTGATTCATTGTTATTGATAAGTCGTAACAAGGAAGACCAGATGTTAACCTGTGTTATCCTACTGAAAATATCTTAAGAAAACGAAAGAGGAGAAGGAGGAGGAGAAATGAGGCTGAAATTGTTTAAAAAGTAGGTACAAATTAAAATTTTTTTAAAAAATGGGTATAGGTTAAATGGGGGCGACCAAATAGGGTGCCCCGTGCAATTTTTACGAAATTTAAAAATAGTTAGATTTACAAGTGGTCATTCAAAAATAGCCACAATTTCAAAAGTAATCGAAATTTAGGCACTTTACATGTAAAGATAAATCTAAATGAAAACACTATTCAAAATCCAAAAAATACTCCAGCATAATATACTGGAGTTCCAGCATAAGTATACTGGAATTCCAGTATATTATAATGGAGTTCCAGCATAAGTATACTGGAACTCCAACATATTATAATGGAGTTCCAGCATAAGTATACTAGAACTCCAGCATAATATACTTGAGTTCCAGTATAATATGCTGGAAGTTCATACACAGATGCTCCAATCTCCGGTATATTATGCTGGGACTTTCCAGGTGTTGGAGTTCCAGCATAATATGCTGGAAATTCATACACAGGTGCTCTGATCTCCAGAATATTATGCTGGATCGGTCCCTGTTGTAGCAAAATAGTGACTATTTTTCAATGACTTTGCAAACGCTGGCTATTTTTGAATGATCAATCCGAAAACTGGCTAGCCTGTGCTATTTTTACAAAATTTTCACAGACCTTAAAACGCTTTGGGCCTACTATGGGGCATTTCAGAAAAGCCCAATAGAAATAGAGCCATAAAGAGAAAGTCCATAATCAGGAGTGACACTTGGGTAAAAGTAGCACAGACTAGCCAATTTTTGGATTGATAATTAAAAAATAGCCAGAGTTTAGACAGTTATTGATAAATACCCACTATTTTGCTGAAACATGAAAAATTCTAGCATAATATGTCGGATTATAAGGTTCATATAAACTTTCAGCATATTACATTGGAACTCTAGCACATGGAAAGTTCCAGCAAAATATGTTAGATATTGAAGCTTCTATGTATAAACTTCTACCATATTATATTGAAACTCCAACACATTATGCTAGAATCTCATATGTAAATTTTTTCGAATTTTTAAAGGTGTTTTTGCTCAAATTTCATCTTTACCCAAAAAAATGGTTAAATTCAATTTTTTTGAAACTGTGAATATTTTTTGATTACGGATTGTAAATTTGGCTATTTCTGATTTTTTCCCTTTTGCTTCTCACATCACAGCACGTGACTTTCCATATATGCCTTCAAGATTCGCACCAAAGTTTCCAGAAAATCCCGCGCGGAATCCAAACTCACACTCTTAACCAAATTTAAACCCGAATATACAAATCCAGTAAGCTCATATAAACCCCTCCGCCCCACTTCTTCTTCTCCCTTCGCGGAAAACCCTAGTTCTATATTTAGGGTTTCCAGTTTTGGCCTGTAGATTTTGCTCCTCCTTCTACTCTTTTTCGCTACTTACCTTCACAAATCTTGTTCATTTAAGTTGATTTTTGTTCTCTTTGGCTTATACGTAATCAATTTTTATAGTAACTGTTGTTCACTTGCTTCGAACCTCGATCTGTGAGTTAACCAGCTATGGACATCCGAAAGAGAAACAGAAACGATGCTGGTGCCAACGCCAATGGCGGTGTAAAGAAATATAAGCCAGGTTTTTATACATTATTCTTTCATATCTTTTTCTTTAGTAATATTTTTTTTTTCGAATTCATGCTTATTTGGGGCCCCGCTGAATTGGTCTAGTGGAAATAGCCGTGATGTGTGTTTACTAGGCGCATGTCACGAGTTCGAACCCAAAGCTTGCTATTTAAGAGGAGAAATGTTGAGCTGGTATTTAAGTGGAGAAGAGTAGTGGTCGGACCATATAAGTGGGATATCTCGCTTATAAAAAAATTCATGCTTCTTTTGGGTTGTGCTTCGAACTTTTTAACTATGCTTTTGATAATAGGAATATTTTATAAGGATTAACTGTACGTCCCCTGTTCAACTTTTCCTATATGTTTTGTGGTTAGATTCAGTGTGGCTATCTTGTACATATGTTGGGATGCATGTTCATTTTACTTTGAACTTCTCTTGATATAGCGAAAGTTTTATTAGTAGTTACTCTCAAGAGAAAAAACAAAAAAACAGAATTCCTTTTTTTAGAGGCCAAACTCCTTTCTTTAAGGTTCATCTGGAGGCAAATATATGAGCTTTTCTAATTTCTATGAGGGAATGAGTAGAAAATAAAAGAGAACTTTCTGTCCACGTCTGTTTACTCAGAAAGATGTTCAGCAGATTTTGAATTTAATCCAATTAGGCTGAAGCAACAGCTCCATGAATGTGCTGTTATAACAAAAAAACTTTAAACATTATAGTATAATATAGTTACCCTTGCATTCTCTGATGGAATGATATGTCTCATACATACATGCGTAATGGCGGATCGAGCATGTAAACAATGGTCCAGCTGAACCCAGCTTTTTTGACACAGGAGTATAGATACATATGTGGGAATCTGTTGGGAAAGTATTACATTGTGAATCCACAATAATGGGTTCAAGGTAAAAACCTTAATGCCGAATCCAGCAAATTAAAATCTTGAATCTGCCTATGTACATGTGAGGACCTTGTCATGTTCCGATTAACTTGTTTTGGTTTAAAAAATGGTAGAAAAAGAAGTCATTAGATTTGTAGGAATTATTCCTGATGGAAAAAGAAATTTACTCAATTCATGATTCAATATTGCTACAATTGCTTCTCTAATGAGATGGATGAGAAGATTTGGTGAACTTCTCTTATGATATTCAGCTTCTTTCAATGCTTTCAACTTACACAATTTAGTTGAATTTTGCTGGTAATAAGGATATGATATCTGCTAATTTTCATCTAGCATGAATTTTAACAACAAGATTTCTAACTGGGATAAATAATTAATTTGGTTCAACAGAAATGGACTCCTTATCAAGTGGTATAGGAAGCAAATCAAAGCCATGCACGAAGTTTTTCAGGTTCAAATCTTTGCCTACCTAATGAACTTTAATTTATATAGACTTTAAGTTAATGTGAAGTGCAACATTTACAATTGCTAATATAAATGTCGATTTCTGCTTGTGAGTCTGTTAAATGCTTAAAAAGCTGTAGAAGCTTAATGACAACGCAATTGTTTGTGAACATTTTTTGTTGAGATAGATATTCCCAGCTATAATGCACTTGGAGGAATGAGAATTGGTTTCTAATATATCAACAGTTTTATAAATTTCTACCTAATTTTTACTGTAATGGTGTGTTATCAGTCTTTCTTTATACATTGAAAACAGGTATGTTGATCCACCTTTCATTTCTAAGATGTACTATCTAAAGCTTCTCAAAGTTCTCTCTTTCAGCCTAATAAGAATTTCTGTTTAGCGGCTTAATTGTCGTCTTACTTGACATTCTTGTGAAGTTGAGTCTAGCAATCAGTGAATTTAATCTTGAAAACCTCTTTAGCTGGTCTTCCAGTTAGTGAAATTTTGGGTGAAGTCTCGACTCTTGAGCTGCATAATGTTACTTAAGGTACCTGTGGGCCGATTCTCCCCCCCCCTCTTCTATACATGAGATTTTTTGCTTTTGTTGCTCATTAATATAAATGTTTATTCCTCTCTACCTCCACAAGATAGGGTAAGGTCTGCGTACACACTACCCTCCTCAGATCCCACATGTGAGATTACACTGTTTTTTTTAATGTTTATTCGCTAGTATGCTTTTTCTTTTAAAAAAATGAATATGTAATCATTAGTTGCTGTCGTACTTTCTGAGTTGATTGGTTGACAAGCAAAACTTAATCTACATAGATAATAGAAGTTCTTATTAGATTTGCCACTGTATACGCTGAATTTAACCAGGACACAAATACAATACCTTAAGGCTAGTTTCTTTTACTTATGCGGTGTGTGTGATTTATGTTACTGATTTATATTTGAACTCATGCACATTGTTCTCTCTGCTTTCCTTTTTCATAGCTGTTAGCATATCTTTCGGTTCTTCTATAAATTCATCCAGATGAATATTTTTCTTGTCCTTTGCGTCGACTGGGTGAAAGTCATGAGTTTAGCTTTTTATTTTGCATTTTTGATTAAGATCAACTCTATTCTTTAGTTATGTTCTGTATTGGTTGGAATGAATATCTTAGTTTTGTTTCCTTTCATAGTGGGGGCATAAGTGAAGAGGTTCGCATCCTGTTCCTGCAAGTTGGAACATAGGACTCTGCACTTCAAACCCTTTAACTTTCTTGTTTTGTGAGTTTCTTTTCCTTGAATCATGACTGTTAAACCCTTTTACATCACATTAATGCTAGAGGAGACTGGGATTGGGTTAGCTGTGAAGGGCACTTATGCCTTGTGTTTAGAAAGTATCCCAGATGAAATATTTTGCTTTAGTATCGTAATCCAGTTGTGTGGAACTGTGCTGCTTTCCATCTGTTGTGCCTGAATTATCTATGCTGGCTAATTGTGATGGGAAATTTGGTTTTAGAGTGGCCTAAGCTGATGCTTGGTTCTTTTGGTTGTGCAGTACTGCTGGCTGCCCCTTTGGTGAGAACTGCCATTTCCTTCACTACGTCCCTGGTGGCTATAATGCTGTGGCTCAGATGATGAAAATGGCACCAGCTCCATCATTGAGAAATACTGCAGCACCCCCCATGTCCAATGGAAATGCTCCTGCTGTGAAAACCAAACTTTGCAACAAATACAACACAACCGAGGGATGCAAATTTGGAGACAAATGCAATTTTGCTCATGGGGAGTGGGAAATTGGAAAGCCTATCATGCCTTCACAGGAGGATCCACGTGCAATGGGGGGTGGACCAGTTCCAGGCCGTTTTGGTGGGCGGATAGAGCCTGCTGTTTCAGGACCTGCTGCTAGTTTTGGTACGTCAGCCACTGCTAAGATCAGTGTAGATGCTTCCCTGGCTGGAGCCATCATTGGGAAGGGTGGAGTGCACTCTAAGCAGATTTGTAGGCAGACAGGCGCCAAGCTAGCAATCCGAGATCATGAAACAGATAAAAATCTCCGAAACATTGAGCTAGAGGGCACATTTGAACAAATTTCACAGGCTAGTGCCATGGTAAGGGAGTTGATCAATAGCCTTGGTTCAGTAGGTGGCCCTGGAAGAACACCTGCAATTCCTGGTGGTGCTGCTCCTCCAGGTAGCAACTTCAAGACAAAGTTGTGTGAGAATTTTGCTAAAGGGTCTTGCACTTTTGGAGACAGGTGCCACTTTGCTCATGGTGCTGCT
Source organism: Nicotiana tabacum (assembly GCF_000715075.1). Taxonomy (NCBI): domain Eukaryota; kingdom Viridiplantae; phylum Streptophyta; class Magnoliopsida; order Solanales; family Solanaceae; genus Nicotiana; species Nicotiana tabacum. The sequence goes on along the minus strand of NC_134084.1, from coordinate 102,115,617 downwards.
GAATTGCGGAAAACAGGTGTGTGACCTTGATAGGCTGCTTCGCTCTTTGTGGTATCTAGCTTTTTGGCACGCCCAATTGTGTGAACCATTGTATTATTCTCAATTTTGGGCTCTGGTTATGCAATACAACTTTGTGGGAGGAACTGGGTTTTATTCTGGTATTGAGGCGTTTTTGATATTTTATAAAAGCAGAAGTTCTAGTTGTAGTAATGCATATATCTCTGATTTCTTGTGCTCCATTTGGTAACTTTTTGAGCTATGAGCCGTTTTTGCTGATTTTTATTGATGCACCTTTTGGACTGAAGTACATAGAATTAATAGGAGTATATAGTTAAATAATTTTAGAATTATACATTTGGAATCCTGGAATAAACTGCGTGATATCCTATAATATGAATTGTAAATAGTAGCAGAATAAAATTGTGGAATACTTGAAGAAATAAGGATGGAAAATCAACATTTAGTTTAAGATTAATGATTAAGGTAATACTTAATTCTAGGTCATTGTTTGGTCAACGAACACATTTACGAAATTATAGGCCATAGTCAGACGTTTGAGAATTCTCAAACAATGTTTTAAGAGGCGGGGCGAGGCGTAAGCTCTGAGACAGGGGGCGTAAATCTCACGGATCTTTAAATTTTATTAATTTTAAGAATTTTAAGATAGTATAAAATAAAAAATAATTATAAAAATTACAATAGAATCACAAAATTATAACAAATAATTTATTTAAAATATTTATAAATTATAATTCAACTATGAATAATTTGAAAAGTATGACATATATCGTAATATGTAAATTAGTTGCAACGTCGTTATAACTCAAACATCAAAAGTAATGTATTTGATGCGAAATCTTATATGTATCTCTGAAGGAGTAATGAATCTTGAAAAAATTTCGATATTATAATTTGATATTTTTTTTAAATACTACTTTTATTTAATATCCTTTCTATTTGAAAGAGAATTTATATAAAACATAATTCGCAATTTAAATATGATTCTCTAGCATCATTTATTTTTAAGTTTCAACAAGTTAATAAAGTGACATATAATTCACCATGATAACTAATTATTTGTAAATAGTTACTAGCTAATAATGGACTATTAAATTAATAAGTATTTTATCTCGTAAACGTGAAAAAAATATTTTGGAAAATAATTATAAAAAAAAATTATGGACTATTATATAATAAAGACATAACAAAAATAAATAAATACTTTTAAATGAAATATTTATTTAAAATTTACTATCATAGAAGTCTTAGTGGATAACGTGCAATAATTGTTATTTTAATTATGACATAAAATACTCTCAACTTAATGATTAATGATTAAGAAAAAAAATAATTTTGAATAGTCAACAATTTATTAAGAGAATTTGAGGATTTACAAGGTTAACTACATACAATTGCATATAGTTTTATTAGGCGAGCCCAATATGCTGGGCGTTGGGAGTGTCCGGGGCGTAAGCCCCAACGGCCGAGGCGTAAGTCTCAAGGAACTAAGCCCCACACATAAGCCCAGGGACATTTTACGAGTGCTCCGTCTCGAGACGAGCTCCCGACAAGTCCCAATTCTGCCTTTTAAAACAGAGTTTTCAAACAACTTCGAGTCTGATGCAGGGAAGATATATAAAAAGAATGGGTGTAGGAAGGTAGATTTCACGAAGCTGATAATGATTGAGAAGATCATAAGCTAACTCTAATCAAATATGTAGGAGAACTACATGCAAGAAGATCTATGGAAGAATATCATGATGTAAACAACGAGATCGGAATTAATGAGTTAAGGAAATAATACAATAGGCCAAAACGTTTCTTGTTTATTTCTAAAGAGTTTATGTTCTACAATCTACACATAAAAATAATTATAGAGTCAAGTCAATAAAAATGTACTAGTTCTAATTTTCAGTAATAAGCATTAATTACTAATCCTGAATAAATGGTTAATTATTTATTATGGCAAATTAATTTATTAAGTGTAAAAAGAATTTGATACAATTTGTGCATATAATTTAAACCCTTTTTGAAATTACTTGCATGAAGAGTCTCTGGTCTCAGGAAGGAATGAACTATTTTCCCTAGGCGTGTTTGACTCATACTATAGAATAAGATGGAAAAACACAATTAAAAAAAGAAGAAAGTTTCGTATGATAGACCATATATGGATGATTCCTCCCTCTCTAATTTCTTTCCCTTATGACTCTCTCGCTCTCTCTCTCCCAAAAGAGTTTTTTCTTCCAAATATTTAGTTCTTTCCTAGGCGGTTGTCTTTATTTGGTAATTTCCTCACTCAAGAAATGGTAATTTTCAGTATCTTTATTTTCAATTGGCGCGAGTAAAAGAGAGAGGGAAAAAAAGAGGAGGAAAGAATTAAAGCATTATAAACATGTAATATATGCATGTAATGAGGTGCCCTCTTTAACCTAACCAGATTTTAGGATCCATACATGTAAGCTGCCTTTCACTTTTCAGTTTTCTAAGCTTTTCTTAAGTGGATCGAAGATAGTGATAAAATAAAAATGTTCTTCTTGACGTTCTTTTTCATTTTTTCCTCTCCTTTTATTCTGCGTTCCTTTACTTTATGTTTTCCCTTCTTTTCTTTTTATATCCACCGGTAGATTTCCCGACATGTACAAATACCTAATGATCTCATAAAATGTAAATGAGTATTATAAGTGGCGTAGCTAAAATTTCGTCAAGAATATTCAAACTGAAGTCATTAATTTTTGGGAATATGGTCAAATATATCTTTTTACTATGCGAAAATGATTAATTTTATCTTTCGTTATACTATTCGCACAAAAATACCTGTACTGTTATACCGGTGGTTCAAATATATCCCTCCTCCTTTAGAGTCGTCCATCCAATCTAGCACTGACATTTTGATGAGGTGGACACATGTGACATGCCACCTCACAGCCCATTCCGATTTCTGGTTTCAGTTTCCGCTTTGTTGTTCGTCTTCAATTTTGGGTGTACTAGTATCTGATGGAACTGATGGGGTTTACTCTGAAGATCTCTTTGTATGAAAAGAAAGTGGCAGAGGGCGGCCATGAGCTATAAATTGATCAATCTTTTATGACTTTTTCTTCTTGAATTAGAGTTCTGTACCTTCTTAGGAATTTGTGAATTCTATCTGAAGTGAATAGAGGTGAGCGTGAGAGAAATAGACGACAAGAGAGAGAAAAGCTTGATGTTTGCTAATCTATTTGGTTTTCAGGGAAGAAAAATTAAAATATCACCTTTTTTTTTTTTTTTTTTTTCCATTTGCTGAAGCATCAAATTAATAGTAGATGGTTTTCTAACCTTCACCAAACAAAAGTTGGAAGGGGAAAGTGAAGTCAACCAAAAAGAAATTCAGCTAAAAAAGTGAGTCAGTCATATTTTAACACTATAAGCTCATGTAACAAGTGTATTATTCTTGATTCGTTGCACAGTTTCTGATCTTCCTTCACTTTTCGTGAGACGACAACAACAATCCCAGTATAATTCCACTAATGGGGTCTGGAGGGTAGCGTATACGCAGACCTTACCCCTACCCTGGGGTAAAGAGGCTGTTTCCAATAGACCCCCGGTATCCTTTCCTCCAAAAATTCCCCACCTTGCTCTTGGGGTGACTCAAAATCACAACCTCTTGATTGAAAGTGGAGGGTGCTTACCATCAGAGCAACACACCTTGTCGATTATCCGAAGATTCAATATAGTGATTAAATTGAGGAGGGTCTATGTGGCTTAGTGAAAATTAAAGAAGAAAAAGAGAAGTGAAAATATGACGATTATCTGAAGATTCAATATAGTGATTAAATTGAGGAGGGTCTATGTGGCTTAGTGAAAGTGGAGGTGGTGAAAATGGTAGTGGTCATACTAGCAATGGCGGTGGAGATGGAGGAGTTGCTAGTGGTAGAAGAAGAAGTGGGGGTAAAATGGGCTGGGGTGGCGAGGTGGTATGCCACATGTGTCCACCTCACCAAAATGTCAGTGCCACATCGGATTGGGCATCCATCTTGAACAACCCTAATGAAGGAGGGGTATATTTAAACTACTAGCATAACTGTAAGTGTATTTTTGTACGAATAATATAACAGAGGGTAAAATTATTCATTTTCACATAGTAGAGGGGTATATTTGGCCCATTTTCCTTAATATTTTAATGAATGGGCGCACCAAAATTTGCGATAAATTTAGGTAAACAATAAAAAGAAAAATTTCACATTAGAACAATTGGGCTCCTTACTTTTCAATTTTATAGCCCATATTTTAATTTACAATCAACTAACCCAAACATATAGGCTAAGATTCAACATCCAACTCTAATAGGTTCTCAAAATTACTATTTAATTTTTAAAAAGATTCTTCAAGCTTTTAAGTTAATATTCGAATCAGTAATTGTGACTCAAATATTAGTTAACAAATCAAATCCGTTTGTGTGGTGAAAATTAGATTTTTAACAAGCTTAAATATGCGGATTTAAATTCCGAATTTGATTTTGTGAGAAATTTGAAGTGGGTGTTATAAATTCCGAATTTAATTTTGTGAGAAATTTGGAGTGGGTGTTATTTAGACTTGTTAGAAATAGTATAAGGAGATTGTATATAAAATTTGAAGTCATTTAATGGAGATTTGGACTGGTTTTGAACAAGAATTGCAACTAAAAATCGTGGAAGAAGTTCGTCTACATACGCTTGTATAAATGTGTATAATAGTGTATAAGGTGTGTTTCGACACTCATATACACTATTATACAAGATTATACATAATTATACAAAAAATTAACTTCGTCTTCTTCCTTACGTCTTTTCTGAAATTTAACTCAAATCTTGCTCAAATCTACTCCAAATCACTTCAAATTTAAATTTTGAACTCCTTTTGATATTTTCAATCAATTAGAACAATACCCATTCCAAACAACTAACAAACTAAAAAAAAAAACTCATTTTTAAAAGCAAATTAAAGCTTTGAATGGTCTTCAATGGTGGACTTCTACTCTTCAATTTTCTTACATTGCAACCATGTGACACAAGAGGAGAAGCAGAAAATATACGGCTCCTTGAAGCATATATAGAAGATGTGAGAAGAAGAGAGAGTGAAAACAATGGCTGTGAGAACACAGAATTAACTCCATAACTTTTAGAAGCAATGGTTGTAAGAACACAAATTTAAATTTGTTAGTGCTTTCAAAATATGTACAATATGAGCTAGGTCGGGTAAAACTTAAAACTATGTGCCATTTTTTGTTATGATGTGAAGTCATGTGTATTTTCTTGTAATTCTTTCCACAATAAAAACACTTGTAATATAACTGTAATTTTATAATTAAAACTTATATTAAAAAGATAATAATAGAAATTTTACTAATAAGTAAGCATAAAATCGAAGGAAGGAGAAAGACAATGTCACGACCCGGGATCCCAACCTCAAGGTCGTGATGGCGCCTAACATCCACTTGCTAGGCAAATCGATATGAAATAATTAAATAACTAATTTTAATGGTTAAAAACACAATAGTGATATATAACGAGAAATGTAAATCTAGTCTAACACAGTACTGATATAAATCACGTGATAATATCTACTCCCAGAAGTTAAAATACTAGTTTTTCAACAAATCACGTCAAAACAAGTTAGGGACTTCCGAATTCAATTCCGAGCATACGCCCAAGTCCAAAATTACGAAACGGACCCACAAAAACTGTCAAAATACCGATCCGGGTCCATTTACACAAAATGTGTGACGTAGTCAACTCAATTCATTTTAAGTCTAAAATTCATATTTTCTTCAGTTTTTCACATAATTTTTTTTCCAGAATAAGACACAGAATGCGCACGAAAATTGAAGAACGCTAAACAAAGTTAATCGAGGTCTCGAAATAGGAAAATAAAGGCTAAAACTCAAAATGACCTATCAGGTCATCACAACCGAGAGGGTTAAACTTTTAAAAGAGCTTTTGTTGAAGAAAGTTTGACATTTAAATTATAAATTTTTCAAAGAAAACTTTTAATTAAAAAAATACTTTGAAGATTAGTTGTTTATTTATACCCAAATTTTAGATTTTAAGATAATTTTAGATTGGAAAAGAGTTAAATAGACTACATACGGTGATTTTCGTATAGTTTTGATAATCAAAATGGGTAGATAAAAATATTTAGACATGAACTCAAACTCATGAACAACACCTCAATTTGAACACTTTCGAGTGCTAGGCAACCTTATTCAATTGCATTTAGGACATTCAAAATATAATATATAACATTAGTCATATAAAGAGGGTGTTTGACTAAGCTTATAAGCTGGTCAAATTAGCTGATAAGCACCTTTTGGCTTATCTACGCGTTTGGTAAATACCCATAGTGCTTATAAGCTAAAATCAGCCATAAATTGGTTCCCCCCAACTTATTGCTTTTTAGCACTTTTAGTTTGACCAAGGCTTTTACTAGTTTATCCTTAATAATAGTTTCTAATTTACAAAATAATAAATTTTCTAACTTTCTTTTTATTCCATATTTATTGTTCATCTTTTTCTTTATAAAGAAACTTTTTAATTTATAATCTCTTGTAAAATTTTAAAGAATATTTTAGTCATTTTAATAAAAGAATAACTTATCATCACTTTTCTACTAAACACATTAACTGCTTATTAGTAATTTATGCACATCTATTCAAACACGTAAATGCTTATTTAAAAAAAAATCAGCACTTAAAAATGCTTTTCATCACTTCAAGCTTATCAACTATCGTCTGTTCCCAAAAATCCCCTGAACTATATTTCCCTTCATAATAAAACCCCCTCGTCGCTTATGTGGCATTACGCGTGTAATAAATCGCCCAAGAGCACATGAAGGCTAAAAAAAAGCCATTAAATGGCATGTCTAACCCCTAATTAGCTCTTCTTTTTTAAAATTTATATTTTCTTTATTTTCTCCTTTTTTTTTTGTATTTTACCTTCCTTTCTCATTTTTTTACCTTTCTTATCCATTTTTCATCTTTCTTCTCCATTTCTTCATTTGAATCTATATGAAATTCTCTCTCTTATTATTACTGATTTTATTTCTTATCTTTCTCGTTTTATCCATCCTTCATTTCTTACCTAAATTTATTTGAAAGAAGGAACACTCTTTTAAGTATTTGTAGTGCATGAGGTTTAATGCCTTTCAAGAAATTAGGGAATAAAGAAATATGACCTGTTTGTAGCTATCTTCTTTAACAATTTAGGTGTCTCCTTTCAATAATCTAAGAATTTAGGTCTATCAAAACCCTAATTTTCTATATCGATTTAGGAACAGAAACCCTAGTTTTTATCCTGATTTTCGAATGGAGGCAAGAATAGACAATGCAATCGAGGTTAGAACCAAGATTAATGGAGAGTAAGTCTCTGATAAGAGCAAAGAGAAAATGAGTTTTTTACAATTGACCCACTAATTTTAACCCTAGCCGCTTTTTATTTTTACCATGTAATTTTTGATAATAATATAATAAAGAGTATTAAAATTTTAATTAAGTCTATTTTATAGATTAAGATCAACAAATATTCACGTAAATTGTCACGTGGTAGATTTTAAAAATAATTTGGAAAGCGTATTACACGCATTAGTAAGAATATGAGGAGTGATTTTTATTATAAAGGGAGATATAATTTAGAAGGTTTTCGCGAATAGATGATAATTTAAGTAGACAAGCGACAAATGTTGAATAGTTTATGCAGGTTTTGAGGTATTAACCCATTAAAATTCAAAGGAGAATCAGAAAAAAGTAAAAAGCATAGAACGAATAGTTCCAAAATACTAGAACCAAGTCGCGCGTAGAGGAAAAGAGTGAAAATATTCAGCTAGGCAGCAAACGTGACCCTAACAGCCGGTCATGGATGACACGTCACAAGTGGTTCCCACAATAAATGTAACATTTCATTAGGTGCTGCTTGGGGAGCGCAACTGATTTTACCACGTGGAGTCACGAAAATCAAGCGTGGGGCTCAAGTGGGCCGGCCCAAACGGCACACGAGGCTCGCATTTTGTAATCCAGTATGACATAAGGTGAGATTTGGGTGGGCTCAAGTTGGGCCTTAATGATGGCAACAGTGAAGATACGCTTCTCTGACATGTAATACCACGTGCAGATCCGACGGTTATTATCTTTTTGGCTATATACGGACGAGACGATCTTCAAACTGTTTTTACGGATCCTCTGCACTCTACAACAACAACAACAACGACCCAGTATAATCCCACAAGTGGGGTCTGAGGAGGGTAATATGTACACAGACCTTACCCCTACCCCGAAGGGTAGAGAGACTGTTTCCAGGAGACCCTCAGCTCAAAAAAAGCAACCGAAGCCGATATATTAGTACCATAAAAATGCATAATAAAATAACAGCAATATAAGAGATATGAAATACAAAATACGAAATACGAAATAGATGGCTGGTATAGTAAAACTAGCAGGTAAAACCCTGCATCAATAGACGACCAATTACATTCTTAGTTTAACTCCTAACTGGCTAGTCTGCCCTGCATCCTCTGCACTCTGCAGTAGCTGAATTTTTACAAATATGTGTATTAACGCATGTGTGGCAGTTATATGGCGTAAGGAAGGATTTACCTTTAAATTACTATTCATTTATGTTATTGATCAATTTAATTCTTTATTGAATAAGTACTAATTTTTCCATCAACTACTATTATGCTAGGATGGATATGGTTCCTTTATCGTTAACCTTTCTAGGTTCGAGACCTAGGAATAAGAATGCTTCCTCCTTTAAATAATGACTCATTTAAGTAATATGTATTCCCCCTTTGACCCAGAAAGATAATACACTAACAATTTGGCTATATGTATCTATCCAGTCAAAGTCACTTTCATTCAGTTTGATTACTAATAACAAGCTGGAGTGAAAAGGATTGCCAAATGGTGATTGGTGTCCGGCACAAGTGTTTTTCTATAATGCTGATAACCAGCAAAAATTAATCTCCTATACTAAATCCTGCCGCATCATATAAAGTTCATTCTTAGTTTTTCAAAAGAAACAAATAATTATACAGAAAGGATTTGACTGTTTCCAATTAATTAGTACGTACTACTAGCATATACTCCCTCCGGTCCAAAATAAGTGATTTTATAGCTGCTTTCACACAAATTAAAAAATTCACCTTTTAACATTAATTAGCAATGAAATTGATCATATTAACTTTTACTATCTCTTCACATAAACACTCCTAACACATACTCCAACACTATTTACTCTGAGGGCAATGTAGGAAAAAAATAATTAATTCATTCTTGAAATCTGAAAAAATCACTTATTTTGGACCACAAAAAAAAGACCAAAAAATTACTTATTTTGGACCGGAGGAGAGTAATTAGTAAGTGAACAGCAAGATAGTTGGAGATTATGATTGTTAGGATTCTGATAGTTCCATCAGTTACTATAAACTATTACTTCCAATGCAATCGGCAGCGGAATTTCATTGGATTATAATTAATACTTATCATTAGTAGTTTAGTACAGCTCACTTTTTCTAAGTTATTAATTTTAAGGTCCTGTTAGAATATTTAATTTATCATTTCTTGAGACTAAAGAAAGTAATGACATGTTAAGGCAGTCCTTTTTTTTTTTTTAAAAAAAAGCTGCAAGTTGGAATGTTTGTTTTAGGTTATTGGAAACATGTTCAGCAATAAGCAGTGGTGGTTTCAGTAATATGGTGTCAATTATTATAGGGAAGAGACATAAAATGTTGTACTACGATATTTGGAGATTATGTCTGAATCTGAGAAACGGATATGTCCTTACAAAAGGGCCATACTCGTAATGCAGGCCATGATATTTGTTACAAAACTAGCTATGGGAATTCTTGTTATCTAATAATTGGAATCACCTACTTATACATTTCTTAATTCCTATACTCTGTACATGCATGCTACCAATTTCTATACTTCTTCTTTAGTTCTCAATTTGCCCTTCTTCTTGGTGTTTGGGGAGGGTTTAGGGTTAAGGCCGGGTAGGCAATGAACGAAATTTTAGATTGTCCATTGCTTGGTTGTAGTTAGTGAACTAATCAAAACATGAAATAATGGCCAAACTCCATCCTTAATAAAGGGAAATAAAAAGAGTTGTATCCACCAAAGTCAATTTTTTTCAAATTTAGGAGAAGAACAAATTATTTTTAATTCTACATGTCCCAAGTGTTAGACCATGCGCAGCGGAAGCAAGCATACAAACCATGCATCAAATACATGTAAACTAGACAACACAATAATAACGAGATTAAAAGCACTAACCTCTTGAAGTAGTTGCACAAACCTTCCAAACAGCAAGAATCCAGGGCTGCAGTCTTCTGCTATTTGCCTAGTAAAACCTTGGACGATTTTGCTATTGGGTGGGTAAGAACAATATAACTGAAAAGTAAGTTATTTAAGTGAAACTAGTCTTCCTTTAATAGACCCGAAATTAAGCCACAATAGGGGTTCAAAAACGTGTAGGATTCTGCAAGTAGAATCCTATTCTAACTCAAAAGGATAACTTTTCTCCCAAGCTACTTTTTACCCAAGTCTGTCCAGGTTTTTACTAGGTATAGCAGGGACCACAAAAATAATAAGAGGCTACTAATTATAGTATTAATTCGAAATTAGCATGAATTAATTCTTACTATAATTAATTGCAATTTATTCCACTAAAAAACTGCAATTGAACTCCTCAATATGAATTTCTAAAATTCATTAACATTTATTTTAACTCCCCATGTTAAGATTTCAAATACTAGTTTATTAAATTAAATCACTGAAAATTTAATTCAATTAACTAATTAAATCCTTTATAATTCCGCTTAAACTATTTCATGTGACGAATACAAAATCCATCGGCCGAGTTTTCATATGAAAACTTATAAGCTTACATAAAGGGGTATCATCAAACCCAAAACCGAGTCATGGATTCTATCAACTAATTATTATTCACAAATAATATTCGTTATTGTCCAATCTATTAGGCATATACTAACTCTAAACAGAGTCGTACCTTTTGATAAATCAAAATAATAAACAAATTACATTGATCATAATAATTATATCAAGATTAAGAGTATAAGCGCATTTAATAAATTAGAGAAAATATTTTATATATTCAGTACAAAAGCATCTTTTCTCTACTTAGTCCGTTCAATATACACTGAGTATACTAGCACAAGAAGTTAGAATAAAACTACTCCCATAATCAAGACAAATCATACGATAATCTTGTGCTACAATCATCAAGATATTTTGTCCAACAATATCTTTGATTGTGAACATAGTTTATTAATTATGAGAACCAACAATTTAATCTTCTGTGCATGAGCTAAGACTCCATACACTAAATTGTCTACTACATAACTAAAAGGACACACATATAACAAATGATCTATTTAAAATAGTACTTTATTGAATTGAATAAATTAAATAAACAATTATTCCATAAAGAATAAAATATAATACTATGTCTAAACCGCATGGTTAATAGTATATCCCAACAATCTCCCACTTAGACTCATAACCATGCGTCTACTACTCTAAGACTCATTCCTTCTACATGCTTGTGAAAAATCTTCCGTGTCAAGCTCTTTCTAAACGGGTCTGCCAAATTGTTCTCTGACGTAATCTTCAACACTCTTGCATCACCTCTCTAAGTTATGTCCCGAATTAAGTGATATTTACGCTCAATATGATTACTCCTTTTATGGATTCTTGGTTCCTTCAAGTTTGCAACTGTACCACTATTGTCACAATAAAGTATAATTGATGCTTGAACCGAAGGAACCACATTAAGCTCTTTCAGAAAGTTCCTGAGCCAACCAACCTCTTTAGCTGCCTCAGATGCAGCCATATATTCGGCTTCCATGGTGGAATCAGCAACACATGATTGCTTGATGCTCCTCCAACTTATGACTCCACCTCCTAAGGTAAAAACATATCCTGAGGTAGATTTTCTAGAGTCTCTATCTGACTGGAAATCTGAATCAGTACAGCCAATGGGTGCAAGATCACCTGAGTGATACACCAACATATAATCCCTAGTCCTCTTCAAGTACTTGATTATATGCTTAACAGCAGTCCAGTGTTCTCGATCAGGGTTAACTGAAATCTACTAACCATACCAACAACAAAGCAGATGTCAGGTCAGGTACATAGCATAGCATACATAAGACTCTATACAATAGAAGCATAAGGGACCGCCTTCATCTTTTCTATCTCATCAGTCATTTTTGGGACTGATCTTTTGACAGAGAGATTCCATGTCTAAAGGGGAGAAACCCTTTCTTGGAATCTTGCATGCTAAACCTGGTGAGAATAGTATCAATATAAAGTGCTTGGGACAAGCCTAATATCCTTTGCTTGCGATCTCGCATAAGCTTGATCCCAAGGATATGTGTTGCCTGCCCCAAGTCTTTTATATCGAAACGTGAGGACAACCATTCCTTTACTGAATTCAACATACTCACATTATTTCCTATGAGCAAAATATCATCTACATACAAAACCAAAAATGTAACTTTATCTCCATTCCACTTCTTATAGACACAAGACTCATTTTCACATTGATCAAAACCGAAGGTCTTAATCGATGCGTCAAAACAAGTGTTCCATGCCCTAGAAGCTTGTTTCAATCCATAAATGGATTTCTTTAATTTACAAAACATGTGCTCATTGCCACTTTTTATGAAACCAACTGGTTGTGCCATATAGTTGCACTCATCAAGACTTCCATTTAGAAAAGCGGTCTTGACATCTATTTGCCAGATCTTATAATCGTAATGAGCAACAATGGATAAGAGAATCCTAATAGATTTAAGCATGGCTACCGGCGAAAAAGTTTCATCATAATCGATCCCTTCTTTTTGAGTAAACCCTTTTGCAACAAGCCTAGCTTTAAAAGTTTGCACTTTTCCACCCACTCCTCTCCTTTTCTTATAGATCCATATACAACCTATGGGTTTGACTCCAGTAGGTGGTTCTACAAGATCCCAGACTTGATTGGAGTACATGGACTCTATTTCAAATTTCATAGCATCAACCCATTTATTAGCATCTGTATCATGTAGTGCTTCGTCGTAATTAATAGATTTTGTATTAGGCTCTTCAGGGGATCTATCATAAGATTCTCCCAAGAGCGCAAACCGAAAAGGTTTTCTAATAATTCTCCCACTACGACTAGTCACTACAGGTGGAGGTTGCATAACAAATTCAGGTTGTTCAACAATCTGAGGTTGCTCAACATTACTCCCACTACTTTGGGGTAGTGAGATGTCAAACAATTGCTCTTGTGCAATCTGCTGCGTATTGACATTTCTCCCACTACGATAATGCAATGGTATGTCAATACTGGCTTCCGGGATATGTTCTAGAGATGAGTCTTTAGTTACTCCATTGTTTAATTCCTGTAAAACTAGTTTACTTCTAGGAATATGGTTTGTTAGATAGTCATCTTCTAAAAATCTGGTATTTGTCGTAACAATTACCTTATTTTCTTTGGGACAATAAATCAAACCGCCTTTTGTTCCTTTTGGATATCCAATAAAAATGCATACTTCTGTCCTTAATTCCAATTTATCCGCTTTCCCTTTCAACACATGTGCTGGACAACCCCAAACCCGAATATGCCATAAACTTGGCTTGCCGCCAGTCCATAATTCTACTGGAGTTGAAGGTACTGACTTTGAAGGAACCAAATTTAGAATGTAGTTTGTTGTTTCTAAAGCATATCCCCAAAAAGAAGAAGGCAAATTGGAATAACTTAACATTGATCTAACCATTTCCATAAGAGTCCTATTTCTTCTTTCTGCCACATCATTTTGTTGTGGTGTTCCTAGGGCAGATAATTGAGATGTAATTCCATTATCTGATAAATATTTTATGAATTCCGCATAAAGGTATTTACCACCACGATTAGATCGCAATGTTTTGATACATTTATCATGTCGTTTCTCTGTTTCCGTCTTAAATTCTTTGAATTTCTCAAAACATTCAGACTTACGCCGCAACAGATAAATATATCCATATTTTGAGTAATCATCTGTGAAAGTCACAAAATACTCAAAACCACCTCTTGCTTGTATATTCATAGGGCCACACAAATCAGAGTGAATTAATTCTAGCTTATCACTAGCTCTATTTCCTTTTGAGGGGAAATGTCTCTTGGTCATTTTACCTTCTAAACAGGATTCACATGTTGGTAGTGACTCCACTTTCAATGAACTCAAAGGTCCATCAGAGACCAATATTGAAATCCTATTTAGATTTATATGGCCTAGACGTAAGTGCCACAAATAAGTTTGACTCAATTCAGAAATACATTTTCTTTTATGTGGCATATAATGTTATTTAGTTCTGTTGGTTGTTGTAGCACATGAGGAGATATATCAAGAATAAAAAGGTCATGTACTTTAGCAGCAGTGTAGATAAAATGTTTATTAAACTTAATAACAACAGAGTTATTAGCAAAATAAACATGATAACCAACATCCATTATTTTCGAAACCGAAATCAAATTCCTTCTAATAGAAGGTACATAGAGAACATCTTTTAAAACTAAAACTCTATCACTACTAAACGAAACTCTAATATCTCCTAAAGCTAAAGCTGGTGCTGGCTCGCCATTGGCTTAAAAAACGCAAACTTCATTCTCACTTAGCCGCCGCGTTTCCTGAAACCCCTGCAAAGTAGTACAGATGTGATTAGTGGCTCCCGAATCTACACACCAAAACATGGTAGAAACAGCCGCTAAACAAGTTTCAACGACATTTAAATTTGAATTACCTTGCTTATTCAACTTTGCCAGATAGGCAGGGCATTGCTTCTTGTGATGCCCAGGTTGCTTGCAATAATAGCACTTGCCTTTGGGCTTTTTCACACCAGCCGCACCACTAGGTACCAGAACCTTTTGAGCCTTCTTCTTTTTCTTATTGCCTTTCGACTTAGAAACCGAAGCTTTCTCAATATTAAGTGCCACAACTGGAGCTTGTTGTTTGATAATAGATTATGCCGCTTGCAGCTCATTCAATAATTTCACTAGTGCAAATCCATTTTGTTCATATTATAGTTCAAGCGAAACTGTTGAAAACTGTCAGGAAAGGTCTGCAGTACCATCTCAACTTGAAACTCCTTATCAATCACAGCTTCAAGGACCTCCAGCTCATTCAGAAGACTCATCATCTTTAGAACATGGTCCCTGACCGATGATCCTTCAGCCATCTTGGTGTTCAAAAGGGCTTTCATGGTTGTCTGCTTAGCTGCACGATTTTGCTCACCGAACATCTCTTTGAGACTTTCGAGAATATCATAAGCAGACCCCATAGACTAATGCTGATGTTGCAAAACAATCGCCATAGAGGCAAGAATGTAACATCGTGCCATCTCATCAGCCTTAACCCATTTGTCATAGGCCTTAACCTGATCATCAGTATCATTTTCAGGTTTTTCTGGGCACTCCACAGTGATTACAAATTTGTAACCTTCAATAGTTAGGACAATATCAAGATTCCTTTTACAGTCAACATAATTCGGTTCTTCTAACTTGTTTTGGTTCAAAATTGAGGTAAGTGGGTTGAATGCAGACATAGTTAATCTGAGATATATTTACATTAAATAGATAATTAGTTATGTATTTAGAATGATTAAATTCAAAATAACACATTACACATATAACCATGCTCATTGAACAGTTAGATTCGTTAGGGAAATTTAACTATTCATGCAAAATATATGAATGATGTAAGATATTAACCCCATAAATTTAACAAGACCAACTCAGATGGAGAGTAAACTATTAATTTAAGATAGGTAGATATCACTTTTATAAACTCAAGTTTCATTCAATCAACATGTAACTCAGTTGGAGAGTTAATACAAGTAATGAAATAACTAGAGGTAAAACTACAGTAATCATCTATAATGAATTTATCCGATGTGGAAGAAGACCTATGACAACATATAAATTCATTATATTACTGTAAACCATGATTGGAAACAATGGGAATTGAACCCTACCATCACAGATTTCTATTAATATTTTCTTTTTATTAAAATACATTTCACAAAATAGAAAAAAGGGCCAAAACTCCATCTAAACGACCCCGAATGCCCAAAAAACGACGCACATCGTTAGCAAAGTTGATGATTTTTTTAAGTTGGGTTGTTTCCGATGAACCTACAAAATTTGAGGTCAATCGGAGTTAGACAGAATTTTAGAATTCTAAAATTTCTAGAATTCTGTTTTTAGCGTTTTAAGGATTTTTAATTATTTTGACTTGTTCAAATCACATAATATACTGATGTTTGTTAACAAATGATTTCATAACTCAAAATAATTTTTTATTTTATTTAATAAAACATGTTTAGATAGAATTGTAAAAACAATATATTTTTCGCTAGTAAAAAACGGTACTGTTCATAATTCTGTATATTAATCCAAAATTACAGAACTAATATCATACAAAACAGTCAAATTTTTATTAATATTGTGAGCACGTTATTTTTGCTCTACATGAATTACTCCCATAAATTCAAAACAAAATAATTTCTTTTCATTATTTGCAATTTTTGTGAATTTTGTGGCATTTTCTGATAATTGTTTGTATTTGTTTGTGCATTTTTATTTTTGTTTAATTAATGAAAAATACAAAATATCACGCATTGCATTTAGGGTTTAATTTTACATTGTTTAGATTAATTAGTAAATTAGTTTGTTTTATAAAATATGAAAATCACAAAAAAAGTAGTTCATTTTTGCATTTTACTACTTAATTTTGAATTTTATGATTTTCTTTAAATTTAGGATTTAATTAATTATTGCAAATACTATGATGAGTGTTTAATTTAATTGGGTAGGTTAATTTAGTTTAAAAAATTAATTTAGGATTTTATTTTTAAGAAAGGATTTGAAATTGAAAAAGAAAAAGAATTGAAATAAAAGGAAAAACCGATTTTTGGGCTGTTACAATTGAGTTTGTCCCAGGCCCAAGTGTTAAACACCCCTTAACCCAGCCCAATACCTGTCCCCTAACCCGGTCCGCCCCACCCTAAAGCCAAACGACGTCGTTTTATTAGGCTTGATCTGAGCCGTTGATAGTTCCTGATCCAACGGATCGGAACTAATTCCCCCTGTATATAACATTCCTAAATGAGCCTACCCCCCCTCATCGTCTCTCTCACCCTTTCGCTTCAGAGGTCAGAAGTAACCCTAATCCGCTGCCCCTATTTCCCCACCGTCTCAGCCCGGCGGCGCCGACCTAAACCGCCTCAAAATCACACCACAGAACCACCCTGACCCCCTCTTCCCAAATCCCGGGTCAATTCCCCTCGAATGTTGCCTGAGCTTCTCGAATCTTGAATCAGAGCTTGACCCTAAAAATTCCAAATTTTTCAATTCGGGGTTTCCTTAAAGTTTTAGGTTCATTCTGATGGTATCCGTGTGTTTTGATAAAAAAAAACACACGGTTAGTCTCAGATTGAGCCAAAAATATGAAGGTTCAAAGATCCATCACCACCTTTCACGGTCCGAGGCACGTTTAGGTATTTCTATTTTTCTTTTGTTATTTGTTCTCCAGTTTTACTCCGTTTGCTTTTCCTCTTCTACTTCAGTCTCTTCTTCTGAACTCCTTTCCATTCTGTTTAGTTCCTGAAGGTTAGTTTTTGAGATGCATGTTAGTTTTAAGAAAACCTTTTTCTTTAATCAGTACAATTAATCTGTTAATTAGATTAGTTCCGACTTGTTAATTTTAGTTCATCATTTCGGTTTGGAAATTGTTCGAATTGCTTTGTTCCTTTTCGCCTAAGATAATTTGGTTTTGTTTGGGCCTGGGGTTTGTACCTTTAGGTTTCAGGCTCGTTTGGTTGGATTGGGCTTTGAATTAACTCACCTAGGGTCAACTTGACCCGTATTTGGTTGGAGGGGTAATTTTCAGGGTCATGGGGGGTAGTCTAGGAAATTGGTCTAGGAAATCTCATGGTAACTGAATAGGGAAGCTTCTAGGAAGCTGGGGTGGGGGGCTATTTGGATTCTGAAAATTAAACTAAGGGCACCTAGGCTAAAATGAAAACTTCAGAAGGGGCCAAGTGCAAACTTGATTTTCTTTAAGCTACCCTAATAGCCTGCCTATAAAGGCATCCTAACTTGACACTCAAGTCAGGGAATTCAGTGATAACAAATCCAGAAAAAAAAACATCTGAAAATTTCAATGAAATCACTGTTTCATTGAACTTCTCTTGTAATTTTTGAAGTTTTCAATTTCTGATTCATCTGGGGTGGAAATGGATTAAATCTGGGTTTGTAAAGGTTTGGTTTGAAGTTTGTTGGGTGATTGTTCGATTGAACTATTTTTTTAGACTGTTTCATATCCTGTTTCTGGTTTGAAATTGGTTTTACTGGATATTTCCTGCTGCTGAAGTTCTAGTTCTGTTGTTGCCTACTGTTCCCTCACCTCTTTTTCCATTTCAAATTCCAGGTACATGTTCTTGAGACTCATACAATGTGACACTCAAACTGACGATTTGAAATGGAAACATAATCCTGAAGTTTTAATAGTAGTCTAATGGTCTATAGCCTAATCTCATTTCCTTTATGAATGTCTTCTGATTCATGTTCTTCCTACATGCTGTATGTTCACTTTAGGATTAAATATGATTCTGTTAAAGCGTAGGTGATTCATAATACTTTGAACCATACATAGCATGTGTTAAATGAGCCATTAATTGTATCTTATAACTCATTATGGAATTTAGGTGCAAAAGATTTCGTTAGGGCTACCTTGTTGTATGATTCATTTAAGAGGATATGACATATGTGTTATGCTTAAATAACATTCTGAAATAGCTAATCAAATGGGGTATATTAGCAATTGGATGGGGTTGAAATTTGTCAATACATGTTTCACTTGTTAATTATGGTTGTTTGCATTAGCCTAATTTCGATAATGAGTCTATGACCGTTAGTCTTTTTAAAAAAAATGGTTCTGAGTTCATTGAGCTTTGGGCGGTGAGGTCTCTTGCAAAGAAAGTAACCTGTTGTTGATACATGGGCTTACTTTTCGAGCCAGATCTGAGGCTGGCCCATTTGACGCCAGTTATGGCTTGCTCAGTTTGTTTGGAGGTGTGTCTTTGGACATTCATCTCACGTTAAGAGTTTGGTCTCAATCTAGGCCCAAAATCTTAAAATGCAATCGGAGGTATAAAATGGTAAACCTTGCATATGCGTTTTGCTTAACTGGCCCAAGCCCTCATCGTTACAATTTGGTTTAACCCGGTTTCATGGATTTGATTTGCTAATTTCCTATGCCTTTTAATCAGTTAGCCAAGCCCTTTAATAATTAAGGCAAGCCATATTATGTAACATGAATAGTCTATGACCCTCCAAATGTAATTTGAATTCCCTTTTAAAATTGGATTTGAGGTGTGCTACGCCAAACAAAACTCTTGAAATGCGTGACCCTTGCTTAATTGTTTCTTTTAAAGTCCTTAGAATTCGAGGCGTGCCATTTAGCTAATTTTTATGGCCCCCGCAAAGTTGCTAACGCGTAGTTGCCCTAGGCGCGCCATTTTAGTAAAGTTACCTTCCTAAATTCGGGTGCGCATTTATGTGACCCAAATCCATATCCCAACAATATTAAAATATGTCAAAGACCACGGGTGCATTTATGTGACGTGATTCAAGACATGTTTTAGTAACATTGCAATCTTCTTAAAAATGATTTAAAGCGGTTAATTAGTTAAAATTGTATCATAGGCTAAACATGTACTAAAATCAGATAATAGGCCAATTATAACAGTTGAGCGACCGTGCTAGAACCACAGAACTCGGGAATGCCTAACACTTTCTCCCAGGTTAACAGAATTCCTTACCCGGATTTCTGTGTTCGCGGACCGATAATAGAGTCAATCTTTTCCTCGATTTGGGATTTAAACCGGTGACTTGGGACACCATAAATTATCCCAAGTGGCGACTCTGAATTTAAAATAAAAATAATTCCGTTTCGATTGTTACTTAAATTGGAAAAACTCCCTTTACACCCTTATGGGGGTGTAGGTAAAAAGGAGGTGTGACAGCTCTGGCGACTCTGCTGGGGATCGAACCCAGAATCTCTGGCTTATGGTTCAAGAATTCGAGCTTAAAATAATTGTTATATTTGGCTTTGTTTATTATCTGGTTTTATTACATGTTTTGGCCTAATGTGCTAATTGTTGCTTTTTACCGCTTTGATATTATCTGAACTGTATATATAAACTGCTACGAAACCCCTCTCTTCTCCCTCCTAAGGAGTGCACGCTGGTCGTGACTTCTTTCTGTTAGTGTCATATCCCAAATAGAATGAGGTTCGGACAAGTTGCAAAGCCGAATGATCTTTTGGTTACCGGTACGCAGCCCCCCCTCGGCTCGAGCTGTCCGCTCGGGTAAGCCAGGTCTAGAACAATAAACCCAGGTTTTAAACCTAGTATAACAATACCTCATGCCGGATCCCTAGTAGGAACTTTTATTTGCATCATGTGCATTTTGACTTTGGAGACTCAACACAGGGGTTGGGTCTGTCTAGGACAGGTGCACCCGAAATAAAAAGATCATCCTGATGCATCTTACTTGCTACTTGCACATTTATTTGCTTCGGATTTGCATGCTGACCGGCTTTGGAATGAAATGAGAGAATTTGGGAAATAAATAGCAGTGTAGAGGATTAAGGGAGTGAATCACCTGTTTAAAGAAAAACCAGTGTCCAAATAGCGCTGAAACTCTGCCAAATTTTTGAAAAAAAAGAGAAACGAATTGAAAAATGAGAAAGGAGTTTTGTTTTCGAAAATAGTTCGTTTTATTTGCCCGAACTACGCCAGTTTGATTCCCACTGGATGTGGGATACGTAGGCAACCCCCATCGGGTCCAACTTCCTTTTTTGCAAAAATAGCCCAAAAGAACAAAATTTTTACTTTTATTTAAAAAATAATTAGGGTGGTGCCATTCTTGTCAGAAATAGCCGAATGTCTCTAAAAGGGCGCCGGAAGGCTGCTTTTGCAAGAACAGCCACCTGTAGCTATTTTTTCAAGATTTTCACCGGTTAGCCAACACAGCCTTAAAATCTTCGTCTCTGAGGTGCTGAAAGGCCGTACTTGCAAAATCGGATTTTATTTTTAAATAAAAAAAGAGAAAAAAGTGTCAATTTTGTCTTTGATTCAAATGAGTCTTGATGTTTTCTTAATCACCCTAATAAATGTGCAGAATGAGCACGAGTCCAAGTTTGTCGATAACAGTCATGAACAAGATCCCTTTGGAGTTGCATATGTGGTGGGAAGATCTGGGAAAATCGGAGCAAGATAAAGTCAATCTACATTTGGGAGGTCTCACCGGGTTGTTGAAAATCAGACCTAAAGGAGATATCATAAAGGCTTTGGTTACGTTTTGGGACCCGGCCCATAACGTATTTCACTTTTCGAATTTTGAACTCACTCCAACTTTGGAAGAGATAGCAGGTTATATGGGAAGTACTGAAGGGCTGAGACATAAGTATTTGATCGCTCCAAGAGCCGTTAACTCTCACAAATTCATGAATTTGTTAAAGATAAGCAAGGGAGTCCCGTATGCCAAGTTGGAGGAATGCAATTTGCTATTACAGATGTGGATGATCGAGCATCTGTGTCATCGCCCTCAGTATATGAGTTATGGATCTACAAAGAAAAGTTGCATTGAAGAGTTTGACACAAGGATTTCAGGGTCCAAGCTGCTAGAGGGGTTTGGAGATTGGGTATCCCACCTTCGTTCCATTACTGCGGGACAAATAGAATGGACATTGGGTTGACTTCCTGTTGAAGAAATTGTGTATATGCCTGCCACTGGTCCTTACTTCCTCCTGATGGGTCTGCGAGGTATTCAACCTTATGCTCCTTACCGGGCGATGAGACAGTTGGGAAGGTGTCAGGTGATGCACCAAGATGAAGATCTTAGTGTTTATGCGGTCGAGGCTAGTTCTGACGGTCAATTTCATGAAGAAACAGTTCGTTCTATTTAGAACGAATGCCAGTATTTTACGGTGAACACTCGAGTGCGTGACCTATCTAGAGGCGAAGTCTCACCCGCCTACCTTGCCTTGTATAGAAAGAAGAACACTGCAAGGGCTGAACCAGAAAGACCAGCCAAAAAGCCTCACATTCAGGAATTCGTTGAGGCATCACAAGAACAATGGGTTTGGTTGGCCAAGGAGAATGAGTACATGGCCACAATAGGAAAATTGGAAAACCAAGTCAGAGAACTTCAATTCAATAATATCTTGCAAGTCGTGGCAGATGAAGGAGAAAAGAAAAAGCTAGCCAAAGAAAATGAGGCCCTTCGAGCCCAAATTCAGAAAATGAAAATAGCGGCAGAAAACCCCGCCCGAAGTGCCAAAGATGAAAAACTCATAGATAACCTGAGGCAGAAAGTGAATGATTATAGTTTTGATTTGAACAAAGCAGAAAGTGAACTTGCCAAGGCTCGAAAGCAATTGGCTAAAAATGCAGATGAACGAGCACACCTGATTAAGTAGTTGAAAGAAAGGTACGACAATGAGGTCGCAGGATTAAAGAAAAGGGTTATCGCCACGGAAAACAAAATGATCAAACAGGCTAAAGACTTCAAGGTTGAAAGAGAGCATTGTTATACAGCATTGGCACAATTAGAAATAGATTTGCAACAACTTCAGGAGCAGAATCAAGTGGTCGAGCAAACTTTTGAGGCCAGAGCCCAACAGATCGGGCGTTTGTTACAAGAAAAGGGTGTCATAAGAGAGATAATTAGAAACATCGCCGATTACATTGTTATGAAGTGCCAAGTTTGTGAGGATATGACTCGCACCACCTTCTTCGCGGCAGTAACGACATTTGTTAAGCAGATAATGAGTGACTTTGACCGACTTCAAAGGGATCTTGCATATAGGCCCGTGGCGAGACCGAATGATGTCTCGCGGGCACCAGTAGCATTGATGTATTCATGATTTTTCATTTGAGTATGTATTTCCTTTTTCGTCTGTCAGTTGTGTTGAGTCTGTATTTTCTTTCTGCTGGAGTCTGTCATTTGTTTTCGAGTCTGCATTTTCTTCTTTTGAGTATGATAGTTTATTTTGGAGCCTACAGAAATCCCCCTGGAATAGGTTTTCGGCCCAATCAAGCCTTTAAGAATTAGAGGTTTCAGAAACAGAAGACTTTCACTCCATTGGGAGAATCATATACTAGTCTATTCCATAGATTGAGATAGTTGGGTATATTGAATCCGATCGAGGCTAAACTGCCAAATCCCCCTCCTAGAAATCTTGACCGATCGATGAGTTGTGACTATTGTTCAGGGACCCCGGGTCATGACACAGAGAAATGCTGGAAATTGAAAATAGCTATTCAGGAGCTCATTGATACTAATCGGAATGAGGTCCAAGCCCTAGAGGCACCCAATATCAATCAGAACCTGTTGCCGGCCCATCATGAGACAAATATGATTGAGATTGTGCATAAGGGAGGGGAGCCTAAGAAGCTTTCGCAAACCGTCATGATGATTCGGGCTAGTGAAGCCAAGCCGTGTGAAAAGTCAACAAGTGAGAAGTCTGTGATAAAGTTAAACGGGGCAAATAATGAACCATCTGTGGAGGTCAAGAAGGGGTCCTCAAGTGACGTTGCAGGAAAACATGAAAGAGAAAGTGGCTGTGCCGTGAGTGATGAACAAGCCTGTGGTAATTGTGAAGGGCGCCCACACAGATCCTGTCATTATCAAACCGGTAACTCAATTACCGATAGTCAACAGTAAGGCAGTCCCATGGAATTATGAATGAGTGACAGTGACTTACAAGGGGAAAGAGGTTAAAGAAGAAGTGTGTGAGACCCATGGTTTGACTCGATTGGGGAGATGCTTTGCCCTCGAAGAGTTGAGAAAAGCTAAGATCTCCAAAGATAACCCAGTGTTGGTAAAGAAAGCTGTGACCGAGGAAGAAGCAGAGGAATTCCTGAGAAAGATGAAAGTGTAGGACTATTCCATTGTGGAGTAGTTAAGGAAGACACCGACTCAGATCTCGCTATTGTCATTATTGATCCATTCAGACGAGCACCGTCGGGCTTTGATGAAGATCTTGAATGAAGCCCACGTTCTTGACAAAATCTTAGTAAACCACTTGGAAAAGATAGCTAACAAGATATTTGAGGTAAAAAGAGTCACCTTTTCTGATGATAAGTTGCCCGTGGAGGGTACTGAGCACAATAGAGCCCTCTATCTGACGGTGAAATGTGAAGATTCTGTGGTTACTCGGGTACTGGTTGACAATGGTTCCTTGCATATATTTGCCCTCTTTCCACTCTGAACAAGTTGAAGGTAGATGATGAAAGAATTCACAAGAACAATATCTGCGTTCGGGGATTCAACGGTGGAGGGAAAGATTCAGTCGGGGACATAGTGCTCGAGCTTACAATAGGGCCAGTTGAATTTACTATGGAATTCCAGGTGCTCGATGTGGCTGTTTCTTACAATCTGTTGTTATGTCGACCCTGGATTCATGCTGCCAAAGCGGTCCCGTCCACTCTGCATCAAATGGTTAAGTTTGAATGGGATAGACAGGAAATTGTTGTGCATGGCGAAAATAATTTGTGTGTTCCCAGTGCCATTGTTCTATTCATAGAGTTTGAAGATGACAAGGGGCCATGGGTTTATCAGGTTTTTGACATGGTATCAGTAGAGAAAATTCTTGAAGGGAAGTGCGTGCCGACTCCAAGGTTAGCTGCTGCATCAGTCATGGTAGACGTTGAAATATTGAAAAATAGTTTTGTACCGGGCAAGGGTTTGGGTGCATCTCTTCAAGGTATCGTGCAACCAGTTTCTCTTCCTAAAAACTTGGATACATTTGGTCTGGGGTTCAAGCCCACAGTCGCAGACGTAAGAAGAGCTAGAAAAATGAAACAGAGAGCATGGCCCTTCCAAAGCCAGTCCCGCGTCTTTCCAGATCATTTGTCAGGCCTGGTACCAGAAAGCGCCCAGTGACGACGGCTCCCAGTTTGTTGGTTGATATGGATCGAGATTTGATGGAAAATTTCGAGAGGATATTCGACGAAGTGAACATGGTGGAAGCTGGAGAGGGTTCTAGCAAGGCGGATGTGCAATTTGTTGGGCCCACTGCAAAGATTAACAATTGGGAAGCTACTCCTCTCCCCACAAGGAAGGAGTTTTGGTAGTTTGCTTTGATTTTCTTTCAGTTTATCTGGATTATCCCAGGGTTGTAGTTCAAATTCTATGTTCCGTCCATTTGGATGTATAAACCTTGTTATCTCTAATTTCAATGAAATGCAATTTCCCTTTTTCTCCCTTCCTAATAGTTTTATTTTTCTTTTTCTTTTCCTCCTTGTACAGTTATTTTTATGCTGGTTTCAATGATATGACATGCATGAGGAATTTCCGGCCAAGTCTCAAAAGCCAATCTAATTCCGAAATAGTAATTCAAGAAATAGAGTGTGAGGATGAATCAGAATATGATGAGGATGAGGCTTTTGAAGAGATTAGTAAAGAATTAAGCCATTTTAAAGAAAAACCCAAGCCTAACCTGAGTGATACAGAAGTTATCAATTTAGGGGACCAAGATAATGTCCGGGAAACTAAAATAAGTGTCCATCTTGAACCACAACTCAGAGAGGAGATAATTAAAGCACTGTTCGAGTATAAAGATGTTTTTGCATGGTCCTATGACGATATGCCAGGTCTAAGCACTGACTTGGTGGTTCACAAATTTCCCACTGACCCGACATTTCCCCCTGTCAAGCAGAAGCTGAGGAAGTTTAAAACTGATATGAGTGTGAAGATTAAGGAAGATGTCACCAAATAGTTTGAGGCCAAGGTCATTCGGGTCACCCGGTATCCCACCTGGTTAGCCAATATTGTGCCTGTGCCGAAGAAAGATGGAAAGACCAGGGTGTGTGTTGATTATCGAGATCTCAACAAGGCAAGTCCCAAGGATAACTTCCCACTGCCGAACATCCATATATTGATCGATAATTGTGCCAAACATGAGATTGATTCTTTAGTGGATTGTTATGCGGGTTACCACCAGATCTTAATGGATGAGGAAGAAGCAGAAAAGACAGCATTCATCACGCCATGGGGAACGTATTGTTATCGGGTCATGCCATTTGGTTTGAAAAATGCTAGGGCAACCTACATGATGGCAATGACGACCATGTTCCATGACATGATACATAGGGAGATCGAGGTTTATATGGATGATGTAATTGTCAAGTCTAGAAAGCAGTCTGACCATGTCAATGATCTGAGAAAGTTCTTCCAAAGGCTTCGCAGGTACAATCTCAAGCTCAATCCCGCAAAATGCGCGTTCGGTGTTCCGTCTGGAAAGTTGTTAGGATTCATAGTCAGCCGCCGAGGTATTGAATTAGACCCGTCAAAGATCAAAGCTATATAGGAATTGCCACCCCTAAAGAATAAGACTGAGGTGATGAGTCTGTTTGGAAGATTGAATTACATCAGCCGGTTTATTACTCAGCTCACGACAACTTGTGAGCCTATCTTCAAGCTGCTAAATAAAGATGCTGTGGCCAAGTGGACAGATGAATGTCAGGAAGCATTTGATAAGATAAAGGGGTACTTGTCAAATCCACCTGTGTTGGTCCCGCCAGAACCAGGGAGACCTTTGATTCTGTATTTGACGGTCTTGGACAATTCATTTGGATGCGTGTTAGGACAAAATGACATCACCGGAAGGAAGGAGCATGCCATTTATTATCTCAGCAAGAAGTTCACATCTTACGAGGTTAAGTACACTTATCTTGAAAGGACGTGTTGCGCCCTAACTTGGGTAGCCCAGAAGCTGAAGCATTATTTGTCATCTTATACTTACCTCATCTCTCGCTTGGATCCACTAAAGTATATCTTTCATAATCCTATGCCCACAGGGAGGCTCACAAAGTGGCAAATCTTGCTCACAGAATTTGACATCATCTATGTGACTAGGACTGCAATGAAAGCCTAGGAATTGGCTGATCATTTGGCTGAGAACCCAGTAGACATAGAATATGAGCCTTTGAAGACTTACTTCCCTGATGAAGAGGTAATGCACATTGATGAATTGGAACAGATTGAAAAGCCAGGGTGAAAACTTTTCTTTGATGGGGCTGCTAACATGAAAGGCGTTGGGGTAGGAGTGATACTTATTTCTGAAATAGGGCATCACTACCCTGTTACGGCTCAACTTCGGTTCTACTGTACTAACAACATGGCTGAGTATGAGGCATGCATTTTGGGTTTGAGGATGGCTGTGGATATGGGTGTCCAGGAAGTTTTGGTCTTAGGTGACTCGGACCTTCTGGTGCACCAGATTCAAGGAGAATGGGAAACTAGGGATTTAAAACTCATACCGTACCGACAATGTTTGCATGATCTTTGTCAACGTTTCCAATCAATAGAGCTCAGGCATATTCCGAGGATTCATAATGAGGTCGTTGATGCTTTGGCTACTTTGGCATCAATGTTACATAATCCAAATAAGGCTTATGTAGACCCGTTGCATATTCAGGTCCGCGATCAACATGCTTATTGTAACATGGTGGAAGAATAACTCGATGGCGAACTATGGTTCCACGATATCAAGGAATACATCCAGATAGGAGTATATCCAGTACAAGCTACGAGTGATCAGAAGAGAACAATTCGTCGTCTAGCAAGCGAATTTTTTTTCAGTGGGGGAGTTTTATACAAAAGGACTCCAAATCTTGGGCTGCTGAGGTGCATAGATGCTAGGCAGGCTACAACTATTATGACCGAAGTACATTCTGGAGTCTGTGGATCGCACATGAGTGGGTACGTATTGGCAAGGAAGATTCTCCGAGCAGGTTATTATTGGCTCACTATGGAGCGAGATTGTATCAGTTTCGTGCACAAATGTCATCAGTGCCAAGTGCATGGAGATTTGATTCATTCTCCACCATCTGAATTACACACGATGTCTGCACCGTGGCCCTTTGTTGCTTGGAGAATGAATGTCATTGGACCAATTGAGCCAGCAGCGTCCAACGGGCACATGTTTATTCTGGTGGCCATTGATTATTTCACCAAGTGGGTAGATGCTAAAACATTCAAGTCTGTAACCAAGAAGGCGGTGGTTGATTTTGTACACTCAAATATCATTTGCCAGTTTGGGATACCAAAGGTTATCATTACAGACAATGGGGCTAATCTCAATAGTCATCTGATGAAAAAGGTATGTCAGCAGTTTAAGATTACACATTGCAATTCTACCCCGTACCGCCCTAAGGTAAACGGAGCAGTTGAGGCGGCCAACAAGAATATAAAGAAGATACTTCGAAAAATGGTAAAGGGTTCTAGGCAGTGGCATGAAAAGTTGCCGTTTGCGTTGATGGGTTATCACACTACTGTCCGAACATTACTAGGGGCGACTCCTTATTTGTTGGTATATAGCACCGAAGCAGTAATACCCGCAGAAATGGAAATTCCATCCCTTCGAATTGTCGCGGAGGCTGAAATTGATGATGATGAGTGGGTCAAAACATTTAAGTTTGATCGATGAGAAGAGACTGGCGGCAGTATATCATGGCCAGTTGTATCAACAGAGAATGGCAAGAGCATACAATAAGAAGGTGCTTCCACGAAAGTTTGAAGTGGGTTAGTTAGTATTGAAACACATTTTCCGCATCAGGTTGAAGCAAAAGGAAAGTTTGCCCCAAATTGGCAAGGGCCGTTCATTGTAACTAGAGTGTTGTCCAATGGTGTATTGTATTTGACAGATGTAGAAGGCAAATGTGTAGAAATGGCTATCAATTCTGATGCAGCCAAGAGATACTATGTATGACTTCTTTGTTTGATTTTACTTGTTTGTATTTGGCATGTTTTGAATGTTGAAATTACGAAGGCATTTTGTTCTGCTATCAAAACACTTTATCCCTTGTCACCCATGTTGAGCCTTATTTATTTTCTTTCATACCCCTCTTTCAGAATCAGTAGCGAATATCAGAAACACAAGCGTGAAAGATAATAAAAGGAAGGAGAGAAAAATAGAAAGAAAAGAATGAAAAGAAAAAAGAAGAAGAAAAACAACAAAAGAGAAAAAGAAAGCAAAGAAAGAGAAAAAGAAAATCACAACAACAGAGCAATTCCTATGTCATGAACTACGTTCGACTTGATTCCTTTTAAGGATACGTAGGCAGCCTCACGGTTCGGTCCCATCAAAGTAGAAACTGGGGCAGAAGTTGTGGTTGTTATCAGAAATCTGATTCCGAAAGTTGTAATTTTGAACCCATTCGAATTGTTTTGAGCTTTTTACATCCTTTCTTTATAAACCCATCCAAAAGCCACATTACGGTCCAAAGAAAGACCTTCCGATCAGTCTTCGAGAAATGCCAAGTCAAGTAGGTAGAGGTGATTCATATCAGGGGCAACACTCTGGTCCAAATAGGAAGAGAAATAAAAAACGAGAGAGTCTTATTGGTAAAAACCCTCACGGGCACCATAAGGCGACGGGAGTTGAGAGAAATCAAAAAATGAGAGAGTCTTATTGGTGAAAACCCTCACGGGCACCGTAAGGCGAAAGTGAGTTGGGAGATGAACGAATGAGAGAGGTCTGCTAGTAAAAACCTTTCAAGACACCGCAGGATGAACAAGATCAGGATTTGGGTGAAGAAATCAGGTTATGGAAATTCCGGAGCAACAAAGTATGGCAACTAAAAGTTGATTGGTTGGACAGATTGGGCCGATTAATCCAAATTGCATGTCATGATCATTGGCAGCAGTTATTCCACTCAGATAAGTCTTTTTTTTTATCTCTTCAGATAGTCTTCCAGTTTTGGATTTCCTTATCCTTAACTCTGAAGGTCATTGCATTTCATTTCTTTTGAGTTTATTTCTCTAATATATTCCCAATGTCAGTTCCGTTTAAGCAAATAAGAAGGAATTTCAAAGCTCACTACTGGCTTTAAGATTGCAAAGCACAGTGCGGCCAGAGCACACCAAAGATAGCATGATGTAAAGTGGGATAAAGTGCCAGCAAGAGTTTCATCGGCAAAATGATTTGGTAATTTCATGGGAGATGTAGAGGTTCTGTTTAAGGGGTCAGTGGTGTGAAACAACGGTTCAGGTAAAGAACCCTCGGGTCATTCAGGGTCATAGGGTTTTGAAAGTCAGTCGGAAAGCCAAGCGGTTCAGGGTCAGTTCGGGGAAGCCAGTCAAAACAAAACAATGCAGCGGAGAGACCTTCAGCAAAGAATGCCATCAACTAACCACCACATTTTAAACTGACGAATTTTTCTTTGATTAAACAGGGATAGGAAATTTCGGTTGTTTCGGAGAAACCCTCTGTGGAGAAAGGCAGTCACCAAACAGGTTTGAGATTGATTTTTCATGACCCTCCTGGAAAATGGGACCTAGTTCAGAAATAGCGTAATCTAGCATAAATGTATCCCGAAGGAATATAAGATGGTTTAGAAGTTTGCATGTTCGAGATAAGATTCAATTAGGAGTTTTCAGGATCCTCCTGAATAATGGGACTTAGCTTTAAGATTTCGATTAGATAACAACATTTAGCGTAAATTCTGCTGTAGGGTAGTATAATTCAGCCATAAAAGTTGTCACTCTTAAGATAAAATTTGACCTTTAATTTTCAGGACCCTCCTGGATAATGGGAATAGTTTAAAGACCCTCTTAGATAACAAGATTTAGCAGAAGTCACACCTTTAAAAGATATAACTTAGATTTAAAATTGTCATTTAATTAAGAGTTGTCAGGACCTCCTGGATAATGGGACCTAGCTTTCAAATTCTTAGTAATACTTGGTAATATGATTTAGTTTTACACTTACATCTGTGCCCAACCACCAAACTAGGGCAGAAAAAATTTTCTTCATTTTTGTCTATTTTTTTGAAGTCAGGAGTCCGCCTGGAGAGCAGGGAATACATTTCAAGTCAGCAGTCAGGAGCCCGCCTGGAGAGCAGGGAATACATTTCAAGTCAGTAATCAGGAGTCCACCTGGAGAATAAGGGAGTATAACTCAAGTTTTAGCTTTCAAGTTCTTATTGATATTTGGTAATGTGGTTTGTTTTACACTTACATATGTGTCCAGATACCCAAACTGGGGCAGAAAATATTTCTTTGTTTTGTCTATTTTGTTGAAGTTAGGCGCCCACCTGGAGAGCAAGGGAATACAATTCAAGTTCATGCAATCAGGCGCCCACCTGGAGAGC
Organism: Nicotiana tabacum; assembly: GCF_000715075.1. NCBI lineage: Eukaryota > Viridiplantae > Streptophyta > Magnoliopsida > Solanales > Solanaceae > Nicotiana > Nicotiana tabacum. Next base: position 102,084,410 of record NC_134084.1, on the reverse strand, counting down.
AAGGGAATACAATTCAAGTTCATGCAATCAGGCGCCCACCTGGAGAGCAGGGAATACATTTCAAGTTCAGCAATCAGGAGCCCGCCTGGAAAGCAGGGAATACATTCAAATGCAGCAGTCAAACGCCCACCTAGAGAAAAGGAAAACATCTCAAAGTGTATTTGGCAGTCAGACATCCACCTGGAGAAAAGGAAAACATCTCAGATTACAACTCAAGGTGGCAACAAAAGGGATTCCACTGGAAGAATACAAGTCAACAAGGCAACCAGAACCACAAGAGCAAGTTTGAAGATATAGATAGGATCTCTTATAAACTCATAGATCATATTCTAGTATAGATTCTTTTATTTTTGACATAGTGTAATAAGGGGATGCAGTAAGTAGTAGCAGCAGCAACAACAACAATAAAACCACAGTTTCATGGTAGTCCCAACTACCAAAGTTTCCCGAACTACACTGACCTGATTCCTTTTCAGCCAAGGATATGTAGGCAACCTCAGAAGTAGGGTGCGGTCAACTCTTACAAAAGTGCTTCCCACAGAGTATTCAAACGGACAAAAATCGCTCGTATCCGCTCACTTTATCTTTGCACGAAAACTCTTTGTGTTTTCGAGCAAAGAGGGGCAGTTGTGAGCACGTGATTTTTTCCCTACATGAATTACTCCCATAAATTCAAAACAAAATAATTTCTTTTCATTATTTGCAATTTTGTGAATTTTGTGGCATTTTCTGATAATTGTTTGCATTTGTCTGTGCATTTTCATTTTTGTTTAATTAATGAAAAATACAAAATATCACACATTGCATTTAGGGTTTAATTTTACATTGTTTAGATTAATTAGTAAATTAGTTTGTTTTATAAAATATGAAAATCACAAAAAGTAGTTCATTTTTACATTTTTACTCCTTAATTTTGAATTTTATGGTTTTCTTTAAATTTAGGATTTAATTAATTATTAAAACTACTATGATGAGTGATTAATTTAATTGGGTAGGTTAATTTAGTTTAAAAAATTAATTTAGGATTTTATTTTTAAGAAAGGATTTGAAATTGAAAAAGAAAAAGAATTGAAATAAAAGGAAAAACCGATTTTTGGGCTGTTACAATTGAGTTTGTCCCAAGACCAAGTGTTAAACACTCCATAACCCAGCCCAATACCCATCCCCTAACCCGGTCCGCCCCACCCTAAGGCCAAACGACGTCATTTTATTAGGCTTGATCTGAGCCGTTGATAGTTCCTGATCCAACGGATCGGAACTAATTCCCCCCTGTATATAACTTTCCTAAACGAGCCTACCCCCTCATCGTCTCTCTCACCCTTCCACTTCAGAGGTCAGAAGTAACCCTAATCCGCCGCCCCTATTTCCCCACCGTCTCAGCCCGGCGGCGCCGGCCCAAACCGCCTCAAAATCACACCACAGAACCACCCTGACCCCCTCTTCCCAAATCCCGGGTCAATTCCCCTCGAATGTTGCCCGAGCTTCTCGAATCTTGAATCAGAGCTTGACCCTAAAAATTCCAAATTTTCCAATTCGGGGTTTCCTCAAAGTTTTAGGTTCATTCTGATGGTATCCGTGTGTTTTGATAAAAAAAACACACGGTTAGTCTCAGATTGAGCCAAGAATCTGAAGGTTCAAAGATCCATCACCACCTTTCACGGTCCGAGGCACTTTTAGGTATTTCCATTTTTCTTTTGTTATTTGTTCTCCAGTTTTACTCCATTTGCTTTTCCTCTTCTACTTCAGTCTCTTCTTCCGAACTCCTTTCCATTCGGTTTAGTTCCTGAAGGTTAGTTTTTGTGATGCATGTTAGTTTTAAGAAAAACTTTTTCTTTAATCAGTACAATTAATCTGTTAATTAGATTAGTTCCGATTTGTTAATTTTAGTTCATCATTTGGGTTTGGAAATTGTTTGAATTGCTTCAGTTCTTTTTCGCCTCAGATAATTTGGTTTTGATTTGGGCCTGGGGTTTGTACCTTTAGGTTTCTGGCTCGTTGGGTTGGATTGGGCTTTGAATTAACTCAACCAAGGGTCAACTTGACCCGTATTTGGTTGGAGGGGTAATTTTCAGGGTCATGGAGGGTAGTCTAGGAAATTGGCCCAGGGAATCTCATGGTAACTGAATAGGGAAGCTTCTAGGAAGCTGGGGTGGAGGGGCTATTTCGCATTCTGAAAATTAAACTAAGGGCACCTAGGCTAAAATAAAAACTTCAGAAGGGGCCAAGTGCAAACTTGATTTTCTTTAAGCTACCCTAATAGACTGCCTATAAAGGCATCCTAATTTGACACTCAAGTCAGGTAATTCAGAGATAACAAATCTAGAAAAAAAAACATCTGAAAATTTCAATGAAATCACTGTTTCATTGAACTTCTCTTGTGATTTTTGAAGTTTTCAATTTGAAGTTTTCAATTTCTGATTCATCTGGGGTGGAAATGGATTGAATCTGGGTTTGTAAAGGTTTGGTTTGAAGTTTGCTGGGTGATTGTTCGATTGAACTGTTTTTTAGACTGTTGCATATCCTGTTTCTGGTTTGAAATTGGTTTTACTGGATATTTCCTGTTGCTGAAGTTCTGGTTCTGTTGTTGCCTACTGTTCCCTCACCTTTTTTTCCCTTTCAAATTCCAGGTGCATGTTCTTGAGACTCATACAATGTGATACTCAAACTGACGATTTGAAATGGAAACAGAATCCTGAAGTTTTAATAGTAGTCTAATGGTCCATAGCCTAATCTCATTTCCTTTATGAATGTCTTTTGATTCATGTTCTTTCTACATGCTGTATGTTTAATTTAGGATTGAATATGGTTCTGTTAAAGCGTAGTTGATTCATAATACTTTGGACCATACATAACATGTGTTAAATGAGCCATTAATTGTATCTTATAACTCATTATGGAATTTAGGTGCAAAAGACTTCATTAGAGCTATCTTGTTGTATGATTCATTTAAGAGGATATGGCATATGTGTTGTGCTTAAATAACATTCTGAAATAGCTAATCAAATGGAGTATATTAGCTATTGGATGGGGTTGAAATTTGTCAATACATGTTTCACTTGTTAATTATGGTTGTTCGCATTAGCCTAATTTCGATAATGAGTCTATGACCGTTAGTCTTTTTTTTTTAAAAAATGGTTCTGAGTTCATTGAGCTTTGGGCGGTGAGGTCTCTTGCAAAGAAAGTGACCTGTTGTTGATACATGGGCTTGCTTTTCGAGCCAGATCTGAGGCTGGCCCATTTGACGCCAGTTATGGCTTGCTCAGTTTGTTTGGAGGTGTGTCTTTGGACATTCATCTCACGTTAAGAGTTTGGGCTCAACCTAGGCCCAAAATCTTAAAATGCAGTCGGAGGTATAAAACGGTAAACCCTGTATCATGCGTTTTGCTTAACTGGCCCAAGCCCTCATCGTTACAATTTGGTTTAACCCGGTTTCGTGGATTTGATTCGCTAATTTCCTATGCCTTTTAATCAGTTAGCCAAGCCCTTTAATACTTAAGGCAAGCCATATTATGTAACATGAATAGTCTATGACCCTCCAAATGTAATTTGAATTCCCTTTTAAAATTGGATTTGAGGTGTACTACGCCAAACAAAACTCTTGAAATGCGTGGCCCTCGCTTAATTGTTTCTTTTAAAGTCCTTAGAATTCGAGGCGTGCCATTTAACTAATTTTATGGCCCCCGCAAAGTTGCTAACGCGTAGTTGCCCTAGGCGCGCTATTTTAATAAAGTTACCTTCCTAAATTCGGATGCGCATTTATGTGACCCAAATCCAAATTCCAACAATATTAAAATATGTCAAAGACCACGAGTGCATTTATGTGACGTGGTTCAAGACGTGTTTTAGTAACGTTTCATTATTCTCAAAAATGATTAAAAACGGTTAATTAGTTAAAATTGTATCATAGGATAAACATGTACTAAAATTAGATAATAGGCCAATTATAACAGTTGAGCGACCGTGCTAGAATCACAGAACTCGGGAATGCCTAACACCTTCTCCCAGGCTAACAGAATTCCTTACCCGAATTTCTGTGTTCGCGGACCGATAATAGAGTCAATATTTTTCTCGATTTGGGATTTAAACCGGTGACTTGGGACACCATAAATTATCCCAAGTGGCGACTCTGAATTTAAAATAAAAATAATCCCGTTTCGATTGTCACTTAAATTGGAAAAATTCCCTTTACACCCTTATGGGGGTGTAGGTAAAAAGGAGGTGTGACAAATATAACACTGTGGTTATGGACAAAACACAACTAAAACAGATTAATGGTATTAATTCACTGTTTATGCATATATATATTAACCCATAATTACAGAATTAATAGCATTCAAAAACACAGTCACGTTTTTATCAAAAAATTACTATTCAGCAAAAAAAACGTAATTTAAACAAACTTTTATTTAAATATAACACCATTGTTTATACATGTGTATATTAATTTATAATTTTAATATTACAGAATTAAGATACTAATAAATACAATCACGTTTTTAACAAAGAATAATCATCCCAAACATGTATCAATAAATAACACGTTTTATATTACTCTATGCATGCTGTATTACATTATTAGTTAGATATAAGACAACGTCTGATACTGATGACGCCCAACTATGCCTTATAAAAAGGACAAAACAGTCGTTGCAAATATAATCTGATTTATAAGTCCGGAGTCGAATCTCACAGAGAACTAAGGCTTAACTACAACTGTTCAATATTACCAAGAAGACAAGTTTGAACAGTTCCTAACTTATAGATATTAATATTCTTGTGTTTAACTAATTAAGTAACAAATTAAAATAGTAAATTAACAACTACAGATACTGAGGGTTAGAGACAAGATTAAGGAGGTCTAGAGTTATGATTTCCCTAATTGTCGGAATCCTTCCCGCTATGTCTTCTATAATTTTGCCTAAGTATTCTCTACCGATCATGAGCGCTCTGCGTGTTGTAATTGTCTCCCGAGTAATTACGACAATTTACTAGACATACTCTCCCAAGTTACGCTAGCTGGATTTAATTATAGCTCACTTAGATCGCACCCAAGGTTTTGTTATCCCTAATCCCACCTTTAAACCCTTGGTTATTGATTCCTCACATACGTCGGGAGTGATGTTGTTCAACAACTACCTAAATATGCACTCTCTCCCGAGTAATACATACTAAATAAGCACAAGTAATTAAGAGCTCTTCAGCCAACCACAATATAAACGTAGTTGAACAAATAGAGAAAAACTACGACTCAATTATATAAAAACATAACAAGAATTCATCCTACAAAAGGTTCCATCAAAACCATTGATAACAAATTAGCTATTCATAATAGTATGTAAAACTACAATACTAAAAGTCATAACCAATAATGAAAATTAGGAAGAGGAAGGAAAAACTCGTAGAAGAATTCCCCGTCTTTCTCCTATTGTGTCTCTACCTCCTTAGGTCGAATCTTGGTCTACTTAATCTCCTTAGGTCTAAAATATGTCAAAAGTATGTCCAACTCCCTCAAAATAGCGTTTTTACATGTATTTATACCAAGTAGGGTCGAGCCCAGACGAAAATACCTTCTCCCGCACGAAATAGGACGCTCACTCTATAAAATTTGTACTACCGCGCCGCATGGGGCGACACACCGTGCGGGGTGGTAGTGGGAAAGTTTAGATTGCTGATTCTAACAGGCTGCAGGACTTTTCTACAGGCGCACCGCACTGCGCGCTGCAGTAATGGGAATTCATGAAAATACAAAACACGAAAGTTGTAGCCCTTTCAAATAGCTTTCCAACGATATATTGTGGAGCCCAAACGAAGTTGTGAGCAAAATGTTATGTCCATTTTACTAGACAATGCACCGTATGCCCGCTTAATTCTTCGTTCGTTCTAACTATCATCCGTTGATCCCCGAACACGATTCCGGCTTAATTCCTTGGGCTTTTACTCAGACTTCAAAGCTCCAAATCACTTGAATTCATTCTGTAACATCTACATAGCTCGGAATCACTCCTTCAAGGCATAAAACACATAATTAGTGCAATACACTAGCGATTAAAGCTCAAACTCAATTAAAGTGCAGTAAATTAGAGTGTAATAAGAGAATAAAATACGTAATTATAGCCAATCATCAGATACCAATTGTTAGACCATGCGGAGCGGAAGCAAGCATAAAAACCAGGCATCAAATACATGTAAACTAGACAACGCAATAATAACGAGATTAGAAGCACTAACCTCTTGAAGTAGTTGCACAAACCTTCCAAACAGCAAGAATCCAGGGTTGCAGTCTTCTGCTATTTGCCTAGTAAAATCTTGGACGATTTTGCTATTGGGTGGGCAAGAGCAATACTACTGAAAGTTAAGTTATTAGGTGAAACTAGTCTTCTTTTAATAGACCCGAAATTAAACCACAATAAGGGCTCAAAAACGTGTAGGATTCTCCAAGTATAATCCTATTCTAACTCAAAAGGATAACTTTTCTCCCAAACTACTTTTTACCCAAGTCTGTCCAGTTTTTTACTAGGTATAGCAGGGACCACAGAAATAATAAGAGGCTACTAATTATAGTACTAATTCGAAATTAGCATGAATTAATTCTTACTATAATTAATTGCAATTTATTCCATTAAAAACTGCAATTGAACTCCTCAATATGAATTTCGAAAATTCATTAACACTTATTTTAACTCCCCATGTTAAGATTTCAAATACCAGTTAATTAAATTAAATCACTGAAAATTTAATTCAATTAACTAATTAAATCCTTTATAATTCCGCTTAAGCTATTTCATGTGACGGATATAAAATCCACCGGCCGGGCTTTCACATGAAAACTTATAAGCTTACATAAAGGGGTATCATCAAACCCAAAATTGAGTCATGGATTCTATCAACTAATTATTATTCACAAATGTTATTCGTTATTGTCCAATCTATTAGGCATATACTAACTCTAAATAGAGTCGTACCTTTTGATAAATCAAAACAATAAACAAATTACATTGATCATAATAATTATATCAAGATTAGGAGTATAAGCTCATTTAATGAATTAGAGAAAATATTATATAATATTCAGTACAAAAACATCTTTTCTCTACTTGGTCTGTTCAATATACATTGAGTATACTAGCACAAGAAGTTGGAGTAAAACTACTCCCATAATCAAGACAAATTATACGATAATCTTGTGCTACAATCATCAAGATATTTTGTCCAACAATATCTTTGATTGTGAACATAGTTTATTAATTATGACAACCAACAATTTAATCTTCTGTGCATGAGCTAAGACTCCATACACTAAATTGTCTACTACATAACTAAAAGGATACACATGTAACAAATGATCTATTTAAAATAGTACATTATTGAATTGAATAAATTAAATAAACAATTGTTCCATAAAAAATAAAATATAATACTATGTCTAAATCGCATGGTTAATAGTATATCCCAACACATATTAGTGGAAGCCATTTCTTAAGATTTCAACAAGTTGGCCACTATGTTTTTGTACTAATAGTATCATATTAATTACTAATTAGAATTGTAATAAATGAAAGGGTCATACTTGCACTAAGGATCTAACTTGATATACACAAGGGAAAATGACATATGGTATATATGATCATTAGGGGACCATTGAGTTCAATTCTTTATTATTGACTCTCTCTCCCTTTGTACTATGTCAGAAAAGGGTTCATCCAATCCTTGCCTCTACGAGGACACCTTGTTTTTCTCTTTAAAGTTTCTCTTTGTCCAACAATTTAATAGACCCTTTAAAAATTTGCTTCCTCCCCTTTATATATAAACCTCACTTCCTTCTATTTCAATCATATTCAATATCTAATATTCCTCTTCTTTCTTACCAAGAAACATATAGACACTATAACCCTTTCCCCTTCTCTCATCTCTAAAGTTGCAAAAATATAGTTATGTATAACATGGAAGCTGCTGGGGTGATGACACAGAAACAAAACTATTTATCAATAAAAAGTCCATCATCAGTACTAGGGATGAACAAGAATTCACAAACAATATCCAAAATGAAGCCAAAAATTCGCATAATTCACATATTTGCACCTGAGATTATAAAGACAGACGTGGCGAATTTTCGGGAACTTGTCCAAAGACTCACTGGGAAGCCATCAGAGAAGAAGAAGAACAACATTTGCAATATCAAGAAAAGACTACAAATTACTACCAAGCAATTTGTTCCCAACAAAATGGAGCTAATTAAGAGTGGATGTAATTATCCCTCAGAGTTGAGAGAAAGAATTAAAGGAGAAGAAGATATATGGAGAAATGCAAATTCTGGGGCAGGTTTTTTGGGTGGTTTTCAAGATTATGAAGGTTGTTTCATGCAAGATTTTAATTTGCTTCCTTTGGATGCTTCTGCTCAGTTGGATGCTTATGGACCAGTTGCTTGATTAATTATCAAGCAACTGGTGTTAACCTTTGACTGCTTTGAGAGAGGAATTTAATTTATTGGTGTTAACCTAATGACTATTTGCTTAACTTTCCAATATTAATTTCTTGTTACTGTGGGTTATTAAAGTTTAACTTAATTATTAATTAGTCCTCTAATTGCTTAATTAAGCCAATTCTCTGATCATTATTCCCTTTTCTTTCTGGCTAACTAAGTGTATGTTAAGTTTATAAAGAGTCATATACACAAGAATGTTATATATTTGATTCTAATGGTTGAGGCTAGGGCCAGTGGTAATTTTCTTGCTGATGAGAAATAATGTTCTTACCATTTGTGCTCTGAATATCTGTTTTATTTTTATGTTAATTTTCTTTCTTTTTGTTGTTTTCTGTTAGATGCTTCACTCAATCACTAGGTCTTTTGTTTCTTCCATGTGGGCCCTTCTTGAAGTATAATATCTAATCTTACCTTAGCAAGAATCTGCAATTTGGCAAACCAACCAAATAAACCTTAGAAGGATATTAGTTTTATCATAACTTTCACGTAACATTTCTTTTTCATATATAATACTAATACAATTAAAAAGTAAACAGGTGAAAACTTTTTCTCTTCTTAAAAGATGAGTTATTGTTTTTCAGTTTCATCTATAAAACTCCTACTAGCTAGTCAAATAAATTGCCATTATAGAGAAATTCCATCAAGTCAACATATATATATAGTTCAGTAATTCCACAGAAATAATTTTTATATTGGAATAGTATATTTTTTATTTTTTATTTTTAAAAATCACCTAGTTCCAGTGCTCTAGGTGATTAATCTTTAATTTGATAAATATATGGATACAAATAATACAATGATGTAGGAGGACCATATACCTCTCACTGTATATAATGCATGGAGAAGCAGCATGACCTTAAAGAGTTAATTTTACGTACGATCATATCATTAAATTTTATCCACTATATATAATAAAACTGTCACAAAACGATTTTTCATGTCGCTTTAAAAGATAAAATATTTGAACAACATTGAATGGTTACAGTTTAAGATATGTTCCTAATTTATGTTGCTGTAGATCCACGCATGCTTTTACACATTATAGACCTTTTTTGTTGCCTTATATATAATACTAGCAGAAGTATCAAAATACGGTTAATAAACACTAGATGAAGTCTCATTAACCAGACAACAACGGCTTTTGTTTCCTTCATTTGAAGCTGTGCTTCCAGTGATCAACTTCACTTCCAATCAGTTTGATACTTGATAATAATGACTAATGACAAGGAGAAACCACCACCAAGGGCGTGATGGATGAATGAGATTCATCTGCCCTGAGCATGGAAAAACTTACTATAGGGAGCGTTTCCTCCTTAAATATTGGGCTCCAGGAGAGATGTGAATCTAGATTGATTGAGCTAGTGAATTTTGAATACCGGATATATGATTATAAATAAATTTGACAAGGAAAAGCAAGTAGAGAGCTAGCTAGGGAGAATGAAAACAAGCTGGAGTGAAAAGGACGGTCAAAGACTTACATGGTGTCCGGCACAAGTACTGTTATAGTGTAACGCTATACGTACGTAGGCAAAAATTCTTTCATCTCTCCCATAATGAATATTAAAACCAGAGTAAAAAATTCATTTTGAAAAGAAACAAAATTTACTCAAGGAAACACAAGATAGTTGGAGATTACGATTGTTCGGTATATATCGCGATAGTTATATCACTTGGTAGATGAGTACTAATCAGAATGCGAACGGCAATGGGATTTCATCAAATACCCTAAATGCAAATTGACAAACAAATAAAAACAAAAGAAAGAATCTAATTAAGTTTTATTTTTTGTTAATGTCTCTGGTTAGAGCAGAGATTAAAAAACTTTTTTACAGCTGCACCATGTTAACTAAGTTATTGGAAATTCTAATTGTCCGGTTAGGAGTTTTTTTTTTTTATTTCTTTAGACTTGAGAAGGTACATAATTAAATCAGGGTATATTTTAATTGTTTTATTGCATGTTGGATTGTTTATGAATGTAATTGGAAACATGTTCAGCAGAGGTGGTTTAACTTTGATGTGGAGATTATGTCTGAATCCGAGACGCAGATATGTTCCTTACTGAAAGGGCCATTATAATGCAGGCCATGACCTTTGCCCTTACATTTTTTTTTTGGGTTTTAAAATTATGGTGATTCATTTTACTTCACTTGTGGAATTATACTGGGCTGTTGTTGTCGTCATGTTAAATGAAATATTCCTCAATATACATGTTACCAATTACTATAATTTTGTCTCTATTTCCAATAATTGCCCCTCTTATGTGTTTGGGCAAAGGTATAGAGACAGGTGGAGGGTATGCACAAGAATATTTTAGATTGTCCATTGCGTCATTAATACAGTTTGCTAAAGTAAATAATACTGTATTCCCATTTGTCTAGATTATGCGATGCACTTTTTTTTAGTTTGTCTTAAAAGAATAATATCTTTTTATATTTAAAAAATAATTTAACTTTAAATTTATCAATTTACCATTATGAGATGAGTCATAACCATATAAATAGTTATAACTTATTTTAAATTACAAATTTTAGAAATCTTTCTCTTTTTATTAAACTCATACTACTGGAAAAATGCGAATTTCCAACGAAGTCTAACTAGCCTCATAATTTGTTGGCTGAAGAGTTTTTCGTTTTCCCCTTTCAAAAGGGGGAAAAATGACATTTGGAGGAATGTGAACCCTTCATCTGTATAATCATCACTAGCTGCAAGCCTGCTGGGTTGTTCGTTTTTAAATCCTATGTTAGTTTATATTATCCGAACAATGAAATGTTAAGCTGGGTTTGATCCTAATATGATCAAGTTGGCAACTATACATGTTGTCTATTCATCCAGAGAAGATATATTCAAATTAATATGATATTAGTATCATTCGATTCTGATAAAAGGCAAAGCCACTTTTGCAATTAATTAGTGAGGACTCTCTTGACATACGTAATACATGATAAGTGGGAGACCATTATGTTCAATGGTTTGTTGGCTTCCTCTTTGGGAAATGATCTCTTATAACTCCATAATATCTATAACTACATATTTTTCTATTTATAAGGGTACATGAACCACAGAATCCTAGGTAGTACAATTGGGAGAAATATTCTCTAGAATATTCTCTAGGGAACAATAATCCTAGAACTAGTCGTTACTGCTCTCCGAAGAGGAGTCCGAGTCCTCGTCCTCGTCTTCTATCGAGTCACTTTGACCTTGTCGATGACCTGTTATCTTCTCGTGAAGTCGACCCTTTGAAGTCAAGTCATCGTACCTTATTGACGACACGTGGCAGGCTCTAAAGGCTTCATTCATGTTGACATAGTTAACATGTAACATTATATTTTCCACCTATACAGGTAGTCTCTCCACTTGTTGGGGTCGTCCTCGTGGGAGAGTTCAATGGGCGGATAATAGTCGTCATGGTCGTTGTGAAAAGCGGGTGATGTGGCACTTTGAGGATCACATATTTTAAAATCTTAATCTTCTTGAGTGATTTAATGGAACTATCTTGTCAGGAAAAAGATGTGACGCCATGACGTTATTCGTCAAAATGATGCATGTTCCCGATGCACTGCATCGATACACGCGCAACCTTTGATTGGTTCTTCTATTTCGATTCTAGTTGCAATCATTATGAGGTGTTGCGGATTTGGTGCCTCTCATCTATAAATAGGGAGTGTTTCACCGTCATTCAAGCTTTACCTTCTTTAGAACAACCTCCGCTTTCTTTGGTTTTTCTGGGTCATCATTCTCGAATTTTCTTCTCTTGCTTTCCAACTTATAACGTTTCTTCATACTTCTCAGCTTTCTTCTTTTAACTTTCTTCAAGTTCCATAGCCATGTCGAACCATACTTATAATGTTAATGAGGAAATTCAATCCACTCCGCTAGCTATTGTGTTTCCCGTTAACGGGGGAGATGCCATCGCCGCTATTGAAGAGGATATTCTCCCTTAAGTGGAGGAAATCATCCCTCGCAATCCTGATGCTAAATCGGATTTTCAACGGCCGCCGAAGGTGATGACTAAGATTTTTCTGCCTTCCATGACGGCCAAGCGCTTGGTGGAGTTTAAGGTTAAATATGGCCTTCCCGACCATATGGAGATAATATTTGTTGATAAAGATAAAGTGCACGCCCACCGTCCAGGATACTATGCTCTCTATGCCTACCCGTTCACCATCAGCTATTAGTTCCCTCTCCTTCCGCTGGTGGAGGAGTATTTTCATTTTTATGGGGTCTACCCCGCTCAGCTCATCCCCTACATATACAAGGTGATTAAGATGCTGTCAAAATTTGCGAAGATGGTTGACATCGAGATCACAGTGCGGGATTTGGTGCATCTATTTGCACCTAATTTTTACCGAGGCACGATGCTGAATCTGCAACATTATGGGGGAAAATGCTTGGTGGTGAAAATGGATGACAAAGGCAGTCGCCAATTTTGGCTTGACTTCTTCTTTGTCAAGACTTGAGCTGTCGTGGCCGATGCCACAAGCTTTCCCGAGGCTTGGAATCATACTCGTAAGTATTCATATTCTTGTCTTTATCTCTTCGTTCAGTCATATATTACGAGTTTGTGGAATAATCCTTCTTGTTTTGCATCTACTGATTGACCTCTTCAGTTAATGGGTGCATCTTGCTGACTGGGTCAGACAAGTCCTCCCTTTTACCGTAGGGATCCGTTGCTGGCCAAGCTTCTGGCAGAAGTTCAAATCGGCCCTTCCCTCGACATATACTTTACTCTTCTGGTTGGCATTGCACTTGTATTCTCCTGTACTATCATGCCCATCTTTTTATGCTTCTTCTAGGTTCTGTCAGGGGGCACGAGAAGGAACAGGGCACCTGTGCCTTCTTTTAAGAGGAGAAGGGTTGCTACACCGTCTGTCTTTGCCCCCGTCTTAACTACTGTGCCCGCTCCCTCCTCGATTTCTTTCCACGCCGAGAAAGAGGAGGTTTCTCTACATGATGCTGATTTGAGGCCTCGTAAGAGGAATTTGTAGACATAGGAGAAGGCGTACCCACGACTTTTGACTTATCGGAGGCCGAAATCACAGTACGAGAGGCAGCGACTGTATTCATTGAGGATGATGCTGGGACGGCCTCTGAAGTGCCCAATTTAGAAGAGATCAATGCAACTGTGACTTTGCATCCCCGAGAGGAGGCGATCACGGAAGGTGCATCTGGTGACAACTCTATGCTTCCTGAGCGCGAGGAGGCCTCATCTTCTAACCTCGACCACAAAGACCTTAAGATGATCGATAGCAGACGATAAATGAGGGATAAAGAAATATCACGATTCCAGTGAATCATGATTTGTTAAAAGACATCGAGGATGTGATTAATGCCCTCGATCCTCTCTACTCCAAAGCTGAGCATGTGACTCTTCGGGAGTTGAGAGATAACACTCTATCGAAGAGCATTGCCATCCTCGCTCTCAGGGTGAGTGTCGTCGCTTTTCGTTCTTTTTTCTTTGCTTTGACTTGCCTCTAATTCTTAATTCTTACTTTTCTTTGGTTTGCAGACTATCATTTTGGAGATTGAAAATGTACAGAAGGAGAGAAGCGGAAAGAAATCTACCAGAAGTTAAAGGCTAAGTACGAGGGGTTTCAAGGGAAGTAACGGGATGCTCAGAGACGACTTCGCGAGGAGGGAAACATGCCTGCCTTGAGGGAGGAGCTAAAGAAGAAAGATGAGGAGTTGATGGCATCTATAGAGAAATTCAGCTTTCTTGAGGGAGCGTTGAAAAGGAAAGAAGAGGAGCTTGAATTGAGTAAGGGCGTGTAGGTCTAATGTAGCGACTTCCAGAGCTAGGTGGTCAAATTGCAAAGTCAATTGGACGGGTGCCAGTTTGAGATAGACGCTCTTAGGGGGGAGTCGGTAAGAAGCAGCAGAAGCTCGAGGAGGCGGAGTCCTCCCGAATGTAAACTCGAAGGAGGGTTGCTATTCTAGAGTTGGCGAATAGGACTCTTCGTTCTGAGCGGGATAATATTCTATCAACGGCCGAAGCTAAAGAGGCTAGGCTCGAGGAGAGAATTGGAGAGTTGGATAAGGAGAACTCTGAGCTGCTTGAGCGAGTTTCTGCTGTTGAGGTCGAGAATGCCTAATTGCTCGAACAACCCTCTACATCCCACGTGGATAAGTATGAGGAATGGATCCTCGCCAAAGCCCAAGTAAATGTGATTCGTGAGTTGAACCAGACTGGCTTTGTTTTTAGACGACCATCGAAGAATTTCGAGTTAAAGCACGTGAGGCCCGGCTCGCCTGTGGCAATGATCCCGCCACACCTCAGCCCGATTCCACGGAAGGCGATGAGGGAAGTGTGGACAGCTCGAGGATAGTGCTTGGTATGACTCCGCTAATGGTCGAGGCTAGGAAATAAAGAATGGTGGAGATCAAGTTGGCAATGGACATTGAATTTTTAACTTTTCGTTTTTGCTCCATTTGTAGTGTACCTTTTGTTGGAGCCTTTGAACGTCTTTGTAAGACCTTTTCTATGAATACAAAAGTTTGTTTTTGTTTTGTATGTACCTTTTTGTTTTTGTGCATTCTTGTATTTGTACTTGTGTTTTGCTTCTATGCTTTTTCCATTGTTATTTTCTATTGGGTTTAGACCAGAGCCGATAAGTGTTGCTCGAATGGGTCGAATATACCGTTGAGTTAGGTTGAGGCCGAGGGCCGATAGGAGTTGTTTGAGGAGTCGAATTTACCTTTTATTAAGTCGTGGTTGAGGGCCGATAGGTGTTGTTCGAGCTGGTCGAATATATCATTGAGTTAGGTTGAGGTCGAGGGTCGATATAAGTTGTTCGAGCTGGTTGAACTTACCTTTCATTAAGTCATGACCAAGGGCCAATACATGCTATTTGAGCTGGACGAACACTTCGTTGAGTTAAGTCATGGACATGGGCTGATAGGAGTTGTTTGAACTAGTCGAACACACCTTTTAGTTAGATCGAGGTTGGAGGCCGATGGGGGTTGTTAGAGTTAATCGAATGTACCATTTCGTTGAGTTGTGGCCGTGGGCCAATTGGAATTGTTCGAGCTGGCCGAATATACTTTTATTAAGTTATGGTCGAGGGCAGATATGATTTGTTCGAGTTGATGGAACGCACCTTTTCATAGAGTTATGTCCATGGGCTAATAGGAGTTGTTCGAGTTGATCGAACGTACCTTTTCTATGGCCGTGGGCTGATAGGTGTTGTTCGAACTGGTCGAACACCTTTTTAGGAGAGCATTTTCAATGAACGTGTATCTTATTTACTTCAATACTATTACTTTGATTACATCATTTCGCCCTAAGGAAACATTTGGAGAAAATTACAAGTTTTAGGTGCTGGTTAGTGTCCCCCATCCCAGTCCCAGTATATCTAATCCTCTTATTGTTTGACTTGGAGATTCATGAGGAGTCGGGCAATAAAAAATGTGTCTGCTCTCACGTACTCCAACTCAAAGTGTCCCATTTGTCATCTCATTAAAAATCTCCTTAAGAAAACCCTATTGGAGAAAACCCTATTGGGACAACACTTAAGTGAGGAAAAAAAGAGTACGACTTATGGGACATTTCTTATTTTTCAGAAGTTGAAGTGTTTAGTGTAGCTGAGTTTTCAATTGTTTGGTAAGAGCTTCCCTTCCATAGTTTCCACTTGGAATGAACCCTTTTCCGCTTTGCCTATGATTTTGTATGGTCCATACCAGTTGGTTCCTAATTTTCCCTCTCATAGATCTCTGCCTGCTTGGGTCTTGGCTTTGAGCACGTAGTTCCCAATCTTGAGTACTTGTACCTTTGCCTTTCTGTTGTAGTAGCGTTCTGCTTGCTATTTTTGTGCGACCATGCTTATGTATGCCATATCTCGTCGCTCTTCGACCTCATCGAGGTCTTGTCTTCTATTCTCATCATTGCGTGTGCCGCTTTCATAGGAGTACCTTAGGTTGGGTTCTCCGACTTCGACTGGTATGACCGCTTTAGTTTCGTAGACTAAAGAATACAGTGTTTTCCCTATGTTCATTTTTGGGGGTTGTTATGTGAGCCCATAACACTTTTGGGAGTATTTATGGCCACAGTGCCTTGGCCTCGAGTTTATTCTTCATAATGTTTAAGATATATTTGTTTGAGGACTCTTCCTGCCCATTGCTGGCGGGGTGGTAAGGAGTTGAAAGTATCCTTTTGATGTGTCATTTTTCGAGAAACTCTATGGTATTTCTTCCCGTGATGTTTTTCCATATTAAGGCGATTACCTCTTGCTTGTGAATTTAGGCGAATGCTCCTGATTCCACCCACTTAGAGAAATAGTCAATGAAAACTAAAAGAAATATTACATTACTTCGTCCTGGCAAAACTGGTCCCATGATATCTATTCCCCATTTAATAAATGGCGACGGAGAGGTGACGGAGTGGAGGTGTTCTCCTGTATGGTGGATTATTAGGGTGTATTTCTGAGTTCGAGAAATCTGGTCGAGCTGGCAGTCGTCGAACCAAGGTAGCAACTTGCATATGTCGGTCTGGTACTTCTGTAGTCTCTGCTCTTTGATTTGGAAAGTCCTAGTGACTTGGTTGATGACGAGTTGAGGTTGCAAGGCAGCTTTAATCATCTCACCCTATATTCGAGTGCTAGTCTTAATTCTGCAATTACGACCTCATACTCGAATTTGTTGTTAGTCATATATGGGCATCTTATTGATTGGCGAACTACTTCACCGATGGGAACCTCGAGCACAGTCCCGGTCCGGACCTACAGGCATTGGACACGCCGTCGATGTGTAAGACCCAGAGGTCCTGTGTTTGGTGAGAAGATTGAGTGGCTTCTTTCTCGGCCTCAGGCATCACTTTGGCACTAATGTCTGTGATAAAGTCGGCGAGCACTTATGATTTTATTATTGTGCGAGGCTGATAGGTGATGTTGTGTTCACTTAATTCGATCGCCCTTTTTGCTAGCCTCCACGACAGCTTGGGTTTGTGCAATATGCTTCTTAAAGGAAAAGTGGTGACGACCGAGATTGGAGTGCACTGGAAGTATGGCCTAAGCTTTCGTGAAGCTATGATGAGGGCCAGAGGTAGTTTTTAAGGATGAGGATACCTCAACTCAATGTCGATACGTGTTTTACTGATATAATAAATTGGAGATTACATACCTTTGTCTTCTCAAACTAAGACTGCACTTACCACTACTTCCGAAATAGCGAGATAAATGGGGAGACACTCCCTGGGCTCGGACTTGGAGAGAAAAGGTGGTGACGACAGGTATTCCCTAAGTTCCCTCAACGCTTGTATGCATTTAGGCATCCACTCGAGGCTATTATCCTTTTTGAGTACATAAAAAAACATGCGACACCTATCAGATGACCGTAAGATAAATCTAGACAGGGTGACAATTCGACCTGTGAGTCTTTGAATTTGGTTCTTTGTGGTTAGATGTTCTAGTATCCCGTCGATGGCCTTAATCTAATCTGGGTTGACCTCGATTCCTCATTTCCAAGCTGATTTTTGAACATTTTCGTGACCAACCATTGATAAGTAATCCTCCGTGTTCTTTATCCCAAATAGGATGACATTGTAACAATACGTACCCTTGTGAGTGATGAACATAGTCTTTTCTTGGTCATCTTCCTTTATGAGTATTTGGTTGTAGCTTGAGTAGGCGTACAGAAAATGTAATAGCTCATGGTTTGTTGTTGCGTCGATGAGTTGGTCGATGTGTGATAATGAGAATGAATCCTTTGGGCATGCTTTGTTCAGGTTGGTGAAGTCCACACACATCATCCATTTCCCATTTTTATTTTTACCGTGTTCTTCAACCCAAATAGGATGACCTTGTAACAATACATTCCCTTGTGAGTGATGAATGCAGTCTTTTCTTGGTCATCTTCCTCTATGAGTATTTGTTTGTAGCTTGAGTAGGCGTAAAAAAATGTAATAGCTCATGGTTTGTTGTTGCATCGATGAGTTGGTCGATAAGTGATAACGAGAATGAATCCTTTGGGCATGCTTTGTTCAGGTCGGTGAAGTCCACACACATCCTCCATTTCCATTCTTCTTTTTACCGTGTTCTTCAACCCAAATGGGATGACCTTGTAACAATACGTTACCTTGTGAGTGATGAACGCAGTCTTTTCTTGGTCATCTTCCTCTATGAGTATTTGGTTGTAGCTTGAGTAGGCGTAAAAAAATGTAATAGCTCATGGTTTGTTGTTGCATCGATGAGTTGGTCGATGTGTGATAATGAGAATGAATCCTTTGGGCATGCTTTGTTCAGGTCGGTGAAGTCCACACACATCATCCATTTCCCATTTTTCTTTTTATTATTACCACATTAGCGATCCACCTAGGATATTTCGACTCCCTGATAGAATCGTTGGCCAATAACTTTTCTACTTCTTCATAGACGGCCTGATTGATTGCAGGGTTGAACTTTCGTCGGACCTGCCTTACTGGAGGGTAGTAGAAGTCAATGTTTAGCCTGTGCATGTCTATCTCCTTGGGGATGCCGGGAATATCTGCATGGCTAAAAGAAAATAAATCGGCGTTAGTTATTAAGAGTTTATTGAATCTACCTAAGTCTTGGAGTTTGTAGCTAATGCATGATTTTTTGCTTGGGTCATTGTGATCTAGCTGGACGTGATCGAGGTCTTATATGGTCGATTCTGCGGCTTCGACCATTTCTAGGTCCATAATGAATTCTTTGGCTTCGGCTTGTGGTGACCTCGAACCTTCTGATTGCTATGCTTCTTTTTCCTTTTCTTTCTTTTCTTGAGTTGTCGTACCGTCTATGGCAATTCGATAACATTCCTAGGATGTGCATTGTTCCCCTCGTATACTGAATATCCCTAGGGTGTTGGGAATTTGATCACTTGGTACAAGCTGGATGGGATGTCTCTCATGCAGTGTATCCATTGTTTGTCCCAAAATGGAGTTATATGCGGTGTCCTGGTCCATGATATGAAATGTTATTTCCAGAGTCACCCTACCAGCGAGGACAGGGAGTGTGATCTCTCCTGAAGTCCGTTCAACTACATTTGTAAAACTAGTTAGTGTAATGCACTGCGTCACTAACTTATCCTTGAGTCTCATCTCTGTAAGGACTCGAGGATGGATGATGTATGCCCTGTTTCCGTCATCTACCATAATTCTTCTAACATCAGTATCTGAAATTCGTAAAGTAATGACTAGTGCATCATTGTGATGGAAAGTCAAACTATCGGCATCTGACTCATTAAAGATGATACTTTCTTCGATTTCGTCATACCGTTCATGGGTGATCAATCTTTTGAGTTTGTGAATTCCGGTGAATTTGATACCATTGATAGAGGTGTCGTCACTGCCACCAATAATCATATTGATAGTGCGAGCTGGTAAAGACGCTTTGGTGGGCCTAGGCGTTCTTGACCCCTTGCTAAAGTGTTCACGCCTTTGTCACTGAGTAATTCTTTGAGATGTCCTTGTTGCTGCAAGTTTGCTATTTCTAGTCTCGGAGCATGGCGATCTTCTATTTTATGTCCACATTCTTGGTGGAACTCGCAAAGGGCGTCAGACTTCCTGGTGCTCGGGTCGGACCTCATCTTTAGAGGCCACTTTACCTTTGTTCTAAGCTTCTCAAGGGTGTATAACACCTTTGTAGGTGACACAAAAAAGTTGTGAGCAGATAGTAAGGGGGTTCATGTGATTGCCTGATCACAGTCTAGAGGGGGCCGTCTTTGTAGCAGAAGGAAGAGACGTGTGTCCTGACATAGGATTGACGTCGTTCCTTGCCTAGACGCGATACTAGATGGACTCTCCTTGTGTTGTACCTGTATTTTTTTCTGAGCTCAGATTGTACAGAGATGAGTCATCGATTTGGATCATTGAGGTCATTATCGTCTTCCCTGACCTCGACACAGTAGGCATTATGGAGTTTGTCCCAAGTGGATGGTGGGTACTTCATTAACTGACTTAGTAGCTTTCTGGTCGCCCACGAGCCCTGTTTGCTCAATCTGTTCTGAAAGCTGTCACGGCCATCCCCTCGGAGACGTTTGTTAAAGTCATCCTCACCATGTTGAATCAGGCGAGGAAGTCCCTCAGTCCCTCTCCTGGGGATTGCTTGATGTCAAAGATATCGTTCACCCTTGTTTCAGCTTTCTTGGCCCTGGCATGTGCCGTTACGAACTTATCGGCCATATCTTCGAATATTTCTATTGAATAGCCTGGTAGCTGTGAATACCACATCAACTCCCCTCCAGTGAGAGTTTTACCAAATGTTTTCAGCAAGGTGGAGACACCTACTCTTTAGTGAGGTCATTGCCTTTTACGGCGGTGATGTAGTGAGTTACATGATCTTTGGGATCGGGCGTTCCATCGTAGATTCTGAGATATGGGGGCATCTTGAAAGTTTTTGGTATGGCATTAGGGGCTGCTTCTTCCTTGTATGGTTGTTCCACAAACCTACCGCCGTCTCTTTTCGGCAATAATTTGGGGCACCTGGTATTTTGTCTACCCGTTCCTGGTGCTCCTTCATTTGTTCCTTGAGTGCTTTGTTCTTGTTTTCCATTTCTTCCATTATTTTCAACATGGCGGCTTGGATGTTATCACCTACACTATCAACATTTGTATGAGTGTTACCTGAAGTTTGGAGGGTTCGGTTGGTCATCGTGTTCATTCCTGCGTTGTGCTGCATGGATCCTTGTGGTTTCTATGGTCGTGCATGAGGCTTGCTTACTAATCACGTTGACTAGAGTGTCAGTCAACCATGCTTTAGGGAGTTCTTTTACTACGGGTAGTACCCCTTCTCCCGTGGACGTAGAGGCCCCCTTCCCATTTGATTTGGTTGTGTTGGAAAACGGCATAGGCGACCTCCCTGGTCTGGGGGAGGACGTGGTAGTCGCCTCCTCATCTTGGGTGTCATACTCTTTGTCGATGACACTCATGAGGTTGAGCAGGGCGTTGTCTGCCGCTTTTATCCGGCTTCCTTGGTTACATGCCATGGAATTTTTGTATACACACAAAGAAAAAGGATAACCTTTGTGGTTTGTTAGATCAACAAGTCACGTGAGTTATAGAGCTGATGGAAACTAAAAATTTGACTGAAAAATCCCCATAGACAACGACAAACTATATGACCCAAATTTTTTATATAGGTTTATACAATTAGATTTATAGCGACAGAAGAGTTAATGTAAGTCAATATTAATACCCAAATGATAAATCAAGTGTATATGCTACTGGATTACAATAAATAAGAGTAATAATGGAGTAACGAATGACTCAAGAATATTAAAAAGAGCAATAAATAACAATAAATGACATTTAAGTAAACAAATGAATAGAGGTCACCCGATAAAGGTGAGATTCCCCAATAATTCCTCTAACAATGACATATAATGATAATCTTTTGAATATTTCGTCCTTCTTGGATCGGGAAAGAAAAGATAGACAATGATTAAAAAGGTAAACTTTGTACGTATGTGATAATATTCAGAGAATGTCAATAAATTGTTCTTTACCAAAAAGTGTTTAATCCCCCCTACAACTATGTATATTTCTCTTTTAAGGGTACATGAGCTACAAAATCCTAGATAGTACAACTAGGAGGAATATTCACTGAAATATTTTCTAGGGAATAAAATCCTAGACTAGCCATTTCTGCTCTTTGAAGAGGAATGCTCGTCCTCATCCTCGTCTTTTATCGAGTCACTTCGACCTTGTCGACGACCTGTTATCTTCTCGTGATGTCGACCCTTTGAAATCAAGACATCGCACCATTTTGACGACACATGTCAATCTCCGAAGGCTTCATTCATGTCAGGTCAACATGTGACATTACTTTTTCACCCATACAAAAAAATCTTATAATACAAAAAAAAAATTGTAATGGACCATAATATGAATCTCAGGAAAATGATATTCCATTACAAATGTTCTTTTAAATATGTGGCTGTTTTCACAAAAAATTGGTAAATAAATATAAAAGATCTTTATAGAATTATTTTCTTTTATTCAAATTGTAGTAAACTCTTTCCCCTATACATATAAAACCTTACAGCCTTCTGTTCTAAACAGATTCATAAACCACCGTTGCATCTTGTTCTTCTCACAGCTCTAACACCCCAAGAAACATAACTAAATTTTTACCCTTATTTTCCCTTCTCTTCTCCTTTCTAATTAAAGTTCCATCAATTGATATTGTCTAACATGGAAGGTGGAGGTTCGTTGATGCACAGAAACAAAGCTGTATTATTTCAAGAACAAGTCCTTCATCAGTACTAGGTACGAACAAGCTGGATTCACAAACAATATCCAAAATGAAGCCAAAAATTCGCATAATTCACATATTTGCTCCTAGGGGTGTACATGGACTGTATTGATTCAGTTTTATTGGGTTTTTCAAATTCTTTTTGCATGAATATTATTTTAATCTTACTTTGTTAAATATTTTATAAGTAAATATATGTTTAGTAAATTTAAAAATTAACAAATATATGATCTATTAAAATATTCTTGTGGGACAATTTTCTTAGTAATACGTAATAGTTATTTTTTTTTGAATAATCTGACAATAATTTTTCATTGATGTACATTTTCAAGATTAACCAAATTTAATTATTAAAATAAAACTCAATATGATATCTAAATAATGATATATTCTATTTACTTTTAAATTATTAAAATACCACTTCAAATTCGAAAAAGATATAAGAATTTCATAGATCTTGACATATGGAAAAACAAAAAAATTGACGCATTTGAGTAACACTGGATATGAAAGAGATCATACAACCCATTATTTAAAGTTATAAAAAAGGGAGCACTTCACATTTAACTAGGGGTATACATAAGCCGATTGGTTCGGATTTTTCAATTATCAAACCAAACTAATTGGTTCGAAATTTTAAATCTATAAACCAAACCAAATCAACAAAAGTCAAATTTTTCAATCTCGATTTTTCTCGCGTTTTTGGTTTTCTCGAATTTTTTGAATTTTTTCGGGTAAACTTTTCATAGCATAAAATATATAACTTGTGCTCTAATATATCTTAGGTTCTAGTAGGAAAACACTATATAAGATGTTATCCAAGAAAATAATATAAATTAGTGTGAGATGAGTCATGGTATTATACTAATAAAATACTCAGCAAGTCACATAAAATAAATATTGCTAATTGTTAGTTAGTTAGTTAGCTGTTGTGTAAATAAGCATAGTCCTACATGGAATAGGAGTAGTGTAGGCATTGCTATTTGTTATAAATAAGATACTTGTATTATAGTTAATATATGTGAATAATATATTTTTTGGTGCATTCTCACATGGTATCAGAGCCTGTGTTTTAGATCCTAAAGCATCAACTCCCAAAGACATCATTGGATTGAAGAGATGTCTATAAAATTATCACCAAACCCTAGTGAACATCTCCGGCAGCAGCCTCCTTAGGGGGAGTCTTGTGGCCTTGTATGTCGCTTGTACCAGTCACTTTATAGTCTAAAATAGCCTCCTCGAGCCTAGTTTGGTAAATTCAGCTTAGTTATCCAGGAGTTTGGCATGACTCGTAGTGAAGCTGATCACTTTGTGTTTTATCAGCATTCTGCTTCAAATCTTTGTATTTATCTGGTGGTCTATGTTGATGATATTGTTATTATTGGCAATGATCATTATGATATTAATAATTTGAAGCAGCACCTCTTCCAGCGTCACGACCCAAAATTCACTTAAGGCCGTGATGGCGCCGGACACCACTGTCAGGCAAGCCAACACAAAATAGTTAATTTAGTTCTCATTTTGGTATTTTTGAAATCATAATTTCCTTCAATTTAACTAGTAAAAGATGAATTTTACAGATTAAATAATAATATTTTTAGCAAATTTCAATACTGAATAATCCAATAATCATCCCAAAACCCGGTGTCACAAGTGCATGAGCATTTACTAGGAAGTAAAATAAAATACAATAACTGTCCGGAATACAAAATTGGACAGAAAAAAATACAAGTACTCTGAAGGAGACTCTGCTGGCTGCGAATCGTCTCATAAGATGCAGCTCACCTAAATCTCTGTATGAACCATGCCGTCGTGCCCACGAGGCCACTAGACATACATGTGCCTGTACAATAAAATGTACAGCAAGTGTAGTATGAGTACGAAAATAACGCGTACCCAATAAGTATCCAGTCTAACCTCAAAGAAGTAGTAACGAGGGGTCGACTTTGACACTTACTAGTGGTCCAATAATATCAGCTGCAGTAAATAACAACAACAATCCAGTAAAATTCCTCTAGTGGGGTCTGGGGAGGGTAGTGTGTATGCAGACCTTACCCCTACCCCGAATGAGTAGAGAGGCTGTTTTTGGAAAACCCTTGGCTCAAGAAAACAAAAAAACAAAAGGAGGCAATATTAGTAATCCTCATAAATCGTAAGAAAAATAGGAACAATATGAAATGTAGAAGAAAGATGCAAAGCTAAAGGGAAAGCTAATAAAAAGGTCTTGCATTGAAAAACGAGATAGTAAGACACAACATTGCCATTAACTAACTATCTTAGACAAAAAAACCCTACTAGACTAGTCTTACAAATGTACGAAGTAATGCATGACTCAAATGCCTCCTAACCTATAACCCTAATACTCGACCTCTACATCTTCCTATCAAGTGTCACGTCCTCGGAAATTTGAAGCCTCGTCATATCCTACCTGATCACCTCTCCCCAATATTTCTTAGGTCGCCCTTTACCTCTTCTCGTGCACTCCACAACCAGCTGCTCACACCTCCTTACCGGAGCATCTAGGCTTCTCCTCTTAACATGCCCGAACCATCTTAGCCTCGCTTCCCGCATCTTGGCATCAATGGGAGCTACGTGCACCTTCTTCTGAATAGCATCATTCCTAATCTTATCCATCCTAGTGTGCCCACACATCCACCTCAACATCCTCATTTTTGCTACTCATCTGCTGGATATGTGAGTTCTTAACAGACCAACACTCAACCCCATACATCATGGCCGGTCTAACCACCGCTTTATAGAACTTACCTTTGAGTATCAGTGGAAATCTCTTGTCACACATGACTCCAGATGCTAACCTCCACTTCATCCATCCTACCCCAATACGGTATGTGACATCCTCGTTGATCTCCCTTCCCTCTTGGATAACCGACCTAAGGTACTTCAAGCTACCTATACTAGGGATGACCTGTGATTCAAGCCTTACATCCACGCCCACTTCCCCCGGTTCAGCGCTAAACTTACACTCCAGGTATTCCATCTTCGTTCTGCTCAACTTGAAACCCTTAGACTCAAGAGCCTATCTCCAAACCTCTAGCCTATCGTAAATACCGGCTCACGACTCATCAGTAAGAACTATGTCATCGGCGAATAACATACACTATGGCACCTCTCCTTGAATATGTCTTGTTAATGTGTCCATCACCAGGGCGAATAAGAACAGACTAAGTGCAGAACCTTGGTGTAACCCCATTACAACTGGAAAATACTCAAAGTCGCCTCCTACTGTCCTAACCCGAGTCTTAGATCCATCATACATGTCCTTAATCGCCATAATGTATGGAACCGACACACCTTTTGCCTCCAAGCATCTCCAGATAACTTCTCTAGGAACCTTCTCATACGCTTTCTCAACGTCAATAAACACCATGTACAAATCCTTCTTCTTCTCCTTATATAGTTCCACCAACCTCCTAGCAAGATGTATAGCTTCTGTAGTTGAACGACTTAGCATGAACCTAAATTGGTTGTCGGATACAGACACTGTCATCCGCACCCTCGCTTTAACCACCCTCTCCCACACTTTCATGGTATGACTTAGTAATTTGATACCCCTATAATTGTTACAACTCTAGATATCACCTTTGTAGAATACATTAGAACCACCGTACTCTACCTCCACTCATCTGGCATCCTCTTCGGCTTAAAAATAACATTAAACAACCCAGTCAACCACCTCAAACCTACTCTCCCCACGCACTTCCAAAATTCCACCAGAATCTCATCTGGCCCGGTCGCTCTGCCCCTACTCATCTTACGCATAATTTCCACGACCTCCTCAACCTTGATGCGCATGCAACACCCAGAGTCATGGTGACTCCTGGAGTGCTCCAATTTTCCTAGCACAATATCCTTATCCCCTTCTCCATTCAGAAGTTTATGAAATAAAGTCTGCCATCTTCGATTGATTTGGGCATCTTCCATCAATACTCTACCATCTTCATCCTTGATGCATCTCACTTGGTCCAAATCTCGAGCCTTCCTCTCTCTTAACTTGGCTAACAGGAATAACTTCTTCTCCCCGCCTTTGTCCCCCAGTTCCTCGTATATACGACTATAAGCCACAACATTAGCCTCTATCACCGCTATCTTAGCTTCTTTCCTAGCTACCTTATACCTCTCCATGCACGCTCACCTCTCCTCCTCACCTTTGCTCCCCACTAACTTCAGGTACGCCCCCTTCTTTGCTTCTATTTTACCTTGGACCACTTCATTCCACCACCAGTCTCCTTTGTGCCTCCTAGAGGTGCCCGTCGAGACCCATAATACCTCTCTCGCAGCATTCCTTATACAGTCTACTGTCGGTGACCACATAGCACTCGCGTCACCGCTTCTTCTCCAAGCTCCCATAACCGACAATCATCGCTCCAATTCTTCGGCTTTATCCTTAGTTAAGCTCCCCACCTGATTCTCGGTCTTTCTCAAGTAGAACGTTTCCTCCTTCTTAACATAATACCTATGTCCATCACCAAAAGCTTATGCTGCATCGTGAGTATCTCACTCAAAATCACTTTGAAATCCTTGCACAACCCTCTATCCTCCCTCATGAGGAGGAAATAGTCAATATGAGTCTTCTCTACCACATTTTGAAAATTAATCAAATGCTCCTCCCTTTTCAGAAAGCTAGAGTTCGCAATCACCAACCCAAAAGCCTTAGCGAAGTCCAACAGCGAGGTACCTCATCCGTTCCTTTCCCCAAAATCGAAGCCTTCGTGTACTTCTCTATAACCACCTGCGGTTGACCCAATATGACCATTGAAATCCCCTCCTATAAATAGCTTCTCAGCAGGCGGAACCTGGCGCACAATCTCATCTAATCCCTCCCAGAAGCGTCGTTTAACCTCCTCATCTAGACCCGCATGCGGCGTATAGACGCTAATGACGTTCATGGTTCACTCTCCAACCACCAACGTAATAATCATCAATCTATCATTCACTCATCTAACCTCAACCACAGATTCTCTAAATTCCCTATCCACCAAGATACCCACTCCATTCTTACCTCTCTGGACTTCTGAGTACCAAAGTTTTTACCCGTCCGCGTCCTTCGCCCTCGACCCTACCCACCTTGTCTCCTAGACATACGCTATATTGACTCTCCTCTTCTGAAGGATCTTTGCCAACTCAATAGACTTACCCGTCAATGTACCCACATTCCATGACGCAATTCTCAACCTATAGACACCCTTATTCCCTTTACCTACCTTGCCTCCCGACCCACGTCCTAACCCCTGCCCTACCTCCCGCCCCGCCCCCTAGTCCCCCCAAGGACATGACCTCACTCGACTATCCCAGACTACAGCCACTATATCTACGACAGACTAAGGGGAACCACTAACACACATAAGGCAACAGACCAAACTAGAGAAAGACAAGATGCAAGTACATGCACACTAATACGGTGAATAAACTAATACTAACTAAGATAACAACAATTTAACTAACACAACAAGTGGAAACAGGAAAACGGGAGTCACCAACTCTCATGAGTAGAACTTGGGAATTGTCCTGGTATATACGACGATGTTGCGGCCACCTCGCACGTTCTTGTCCCACTCCTGCTGCCCCTTGCTAGCACTCGCCCAGATTGTTCTTTAATCTTTGCACACACATGTCCCGTTCGCCGCTAATAGCCCCAGGCCCTAACCTAAAATACACACAAAATACCATGAAGCCAAACAAAGAAAAGATGGGTTGTCACTGCTACCACTGGTGAGGCCCCACCCGTAGCAAAGGAGAGCCAAAAAATGATGAAATAAAATTTTAAGTTGATTTAAAAATAGTCAGTAATGAATAAAAAGGCCATTATAAACTTAGTAAAAATTAGATCTTCACTAAGTTCTTTACAAATTACGACAGAAAAAAGCAGAAACCAAAGTTTGGATTTTTGTGGTCGAAAGTAGCCTACCGGAGGAAAAGCCAAGAAAATCATATAAAAATAGAAAAAAGCAAATCTTTACCTTAGAAACAGCAAAACCCAGAAAGGATCGGTGTGAAATAAAATAAAATTTTTTACCTCAGAATCAGCTGCAGTAAAGACGTGAATAAATATGAAACAGAGTAAATATATCGAATAAACAAGTATAAAATACGTGGTACAATTTCCCTCTTTATAATTTTACTTGAGCTCTGATCGAGGCCAACCCTGTACTACTACAAAGTAGCAAGAGTGGTCGAAGCAGCTTTTACCCGAGAAGGTCGGGATCGATTTCAACAGGGAGCTAGAGATTGGAGTTAAGTTTCTATCTAAATTGGAGTTGCGTAATTGTTCCTAATTACACTTCTATTCATAATTGGTTTTGATATTACTTCTAATTTTATACTACTAAAATGCTAAATTAGTCTAAGTGAAGCTAAGAGTAAACTATTGAAAGTTGTCTAAATTGGTAAAAGACACTAGGGAAGTGACTTTCTCCTAGGTGGGTGATTGACGGATTCTCGAGTCTAAGGCTAGATTTCACATTTGGGGAGTATGATATAACCATTGCACAATTCTACTCACTCTATACCTCTCGGTAGTTTGAGTAATTTTGCTCTAATTGACTTTCTTAAGACCAATTGGGTATGATAATTTGTGCAAGCAATAGAGATTCAAGTCGGCTATTACTATCTCTAGGTTTAAACCTTTAATTGAGGCTATCAATATCTTGAATACGCCCCAATTCCTTGTTGGACCAATTTCATGGACTTAGGCTCTCTTTCTCAAGAAGAGCCAAAATTAACTAGGCATAAACTAGTGTTTGCAACCATTAATTCAACATTTAAACCATAAATTAGTCCAAATATCAAACACCCATAGACATTCAATCCTTAAAACACAAGACCCATCAATTACCCACACTAGGGTTGAGCCACAACCCTAGCTAAATGGTCTAGCTACTCATGATTATAGAAGAAAACAAAGAATTAGATGAAGAAAAATCCATAATATTTAATTACTTGATAAAACTTGAAGATTCAATGATGAAACTAAGCTAAAATTACTCAAAATAGAAATAGAGTACTGTTCACGAGCGCAGCTCTTCGTCAAAATACAACTGATGACCTAAAAATGGGAAAAAACTATTAATACTAGGCCGAAAATTCTGGAAAAAAATACCCCTGCGGGGCTAGTGCGAACCGCACTAAGGCTCTTGGCTGAAATAATCTACTTTCTGAAGTTGGCCACCGCGAGCCGCACAAAATGCACTGCGATCGCGGTGGCTTCTATTGCGGTTTGCACAAAATGGACCGCGGTCCACATTGGACATATTCCTCCAACTTGGAAACTCTATGATCTTGGGCTTTGCAGACTGCACAAAGTCGAGTGCGGCCGCAATGAAGTCAATGTGGTCCACACAAAATACTTTGCGGCCGCGTTGCTTGGTTGCCTAAAATGAACACTCTCTGAACCTCCTCTTTGCGGACCGCACAGAATGGTGTGTGACCGTACTAGTCCTATTATACTGAGCTTGGCATTGTTCTTGGTACTTGTGCATGTTTCACTCATTTTTGAGCCGGTTTTGACAGATTGTTGCCTTGTTGACCAAACCCTGCAATCAAGTACAACATGTGAGCCTTTGGAACTATTTTGTACACATTTCTAATCAAAACTTAAGCAAGAAAGAGTGTAAAATGCATCATAATCCCTAGTTATCAACTCCCCCAAACTTAAGCTTTTGCTTGTCCTCAAGCAAACAAAATAAGACCCACCCTTTAAGAGTAAATCCAAGAAAATTGTGCTGACCTAAAGTGACCTCATCTAGCATCAATTGGTACTAACAATTTCCCTCAATTCAAATGAATGATTAACAACATTCACTCTTTTGAACACCATGGATTTAGTGCGACACAAGAGGCTCAAGAGTTGACTTAACACATCAAAGAAACTCTTTCTATTACTTTGGTCATTGCGAAATCCAAACTCACACATCCTCGACTCTCCCTAAGAAAACCTCACCTTTAGGATAGTAGCACTCAAAACGAGGTTAATGGAAATACACTCATCTCTCTCAAGGAAAAATCACAAGTCCGGCTCTAAGTACCATATGCTTGCCCCTTATGTGAGTCACCACTAATGTAAGCTTCATTCAACTCAAGATTATATAGGGCTTTTGTGGAGACATAGTGAAGGCTTTTGGTTCAGGGTAGGAAATGCTTGATCTAAGTAGGTTCCATATTCCCTTTAGCACTTCTTTTGCTTCGTTTTGGCACACACTCACTTAACTTTTTAAGTCATTTCACTTATTTCTAAGGGGTTAGAGAGACACACTGTCACTCTTTCTTGTTCATTTAAAATCTTTTCTCCTTTCTCAACTTTCCACACCTTCCATTCTTTGCTTTTTTATTGAATCCCTTCATTCTTTTCTACATTGAACATTCTTTTTGTCTTTTTGATTTTCTTTCTTTTTTATCGCCTTTCCTTTTCTTCATTTCGTACCTTTTACCACTTTGTTTCAATCCTCGTCTCCCCCCCCTGACTTATACTTTTGCCATATGCTAAGGAAAGATCGGGTGCCAAGAGAGTGTATCTTTAGAACGAGTAAAGGCTTGTATCGTGGTTCTTGAAGGAAAAAGGTCTAAGGCTCAAAAGGGTTGACTAGGGATTTTATCATTGGTAGGCTATGAAATTGTTCAAGATATCATTCGGATCAAGGAGAGCCTATAATCATATCTCAAGTCAAACTACACTTAGGATTTCGCCTAGACAAACATTCAGGGCAAGTTCTAGACCAATGTCTTAGGACTTGGGCTTGCAATTCAAATTCTCACCACACAAGCTATGGGATTGCTAAAGACACAGAGTCGGGGTCCCACAACAACCTTACATAAGATTTGAGCACACAATGGTCCCAAAAAACAACTTGATGATTATCGGCCAACACAAGAGTCTCAAGGTCACAACTTTCACCATCCTATACACAATGATTTTTTTTACCATACGATCAAAGGCAAATATGTTAGGCCCAAGTGAAGCTTTGCTTGAGGCAGCCTTACCAACTAACTACTAAAAAGCAAAAAGAAAAACAGACTCAAACCCTTAAAAAGGTTGTTGTGCCATCCATCATCGGGAAGAGCCACCCGATTTACCCAAATTCCACCTTTGGAAAGAACCGTGGCATTAAGAAAACCAAAGGATTATTGCAAAAACTCAAAATAAGAAGCTACGAACATAAAATAAGAAGCTAAGAAAGGAAAAATGCGGAAAGTAAAATGAATATGTACAAGAGGGAATTTAATCGAATATACAATAGGGGGAATAAATATATACATAAGAACATAACTTTTATATAAAGACCCAAAGTAAAAAGTACGAAAAGTGCAATGAAATGCTAAAATTATATACACACCAAAGATAAAAAAGAAAGAAAGCATAAAATATTGTCATATGTACAGTCATCCAAATATCCAAATAGGGCTACCCCCTCAAATAAAAGCTGTCATTGTCCTCAATGCCAACTAACCAAAACAAGCACAAAAATAGAGAAGAGAGGAAAAAGAAACTCCCTATGCGCCCTCTATCTGCATGGGATCCTCAGTTTGGGTCCCTGAGTCCTCTATCTACTCGGGAACCTGTGACTGGCTCCCTGTGTTCTGTGGCTCTGCTGGGACCTGGGCTTGGACCTGGACTGAGTCCTGGACTGAGTCCTGGGGCTGGCAGGGGCTAGCTGGAGGAACCTCCCTGCGGGTCCTCCAACTGAATAACTGTATCGTCAGACCGGACGATCACCCTCTTCCTCTTGGGAGGCCTCTCAGACTCCTGCTTTTGCTGGGGCTGGGTGCTGGTGCTGGGTCATGCAATAACAAATCTAAAGGCAGGTGATTCGCCTTTATTTTCTTAACCTCGACCCCTAGCTCCTTCACCGACTCTTTTGAAGTCGAGTCTTCCTCATTTTCTTTGCCTCCCTAGCAAGTTACTTGAGTGCCTTTACATGTGAATCAACAACGTCCGTAAGCAATTTATGATTCTTTAGGATTTTCTTCTGGTTGTCCAGAAGATCCTTGAGAGTGTCCTCAATGGACTGTAGGACCCGTGGAGGAGGAGGTGCTGACTGAGCTGCCACCAAGGTAGATAGTACAGATAGCTTAGAAGTAGCTGTCTGCATCCAATTGTTGATGCTGGCAAGGGCTTGGCTCAGGCGGTGGGCAGTCAATGGGTATGCAGTGGTGGAGGGTATCTCTGGAGCTGTAGAAGTGGATGGACCTGGGGCCATGTCTACTGAGGTGGAAGGAGGCTGAGTATGAGCCACTACCACTACTGGCTCTTAAGACTGGCCAGTCGAAGTAGTGGCTTTGCCCTTAAAGTGCTTGCCTTTAGGGTTGTCATCACCCTGTAGGCTATACCGTTACCGTGAGAAAGGTGCCTTCGTCTTCACTTTCATATCAAACTTTCACTTTTCCACATCTTGGTCCCCCAGATACATGGTCAGGAAGTTGGGGAATGGATAAGATCTGTCACCTTCGTTCACTACCCGTGTAATAACTCGGGACATCACAATCCCGATGTTAATATACCCCATCATGATAGATGCTACCAAAATCGGCCGGTGAATAAGGAGTGAGTTGTCGTGGGTGGTTGGGTCTATCCTGGTGCATACAAATATCTCCCACCCCTTAGCCTCAAAGTTCAAAGTTCTCCTCAAGATCTTCACTCCCGCAGTCAACCAATCTGGGGTGGTACCTGGGATTGCCAAGTACTCCGCCAACCAAGTACGAGCTTCCTCACCCAATGCCATCTTCTCCAAGTACAAGGACACATCCTCCTCCAAAGCCTAGGTAATCATTTATGGTCTTGCCATCAAATTTCACCTTCAAGTTCTGCACTTTGGTGACTGTGGTACCCTTTTTTTGTGGGCCACATTGGTGTATAACTCCTTCACTAAATGCTCATTGGCGTCCTTCACATGGCCTATGAAGTAGTCCCATCCATCTCTCTTTCTAAATTGCCTCAACACATTGGGGTTGTGAGGCAAAAGGTCCCAGGTAATAAATTTATGCTCAGGTATCAATTTCCTCTCGGGCCACCACTCTCAGAATTTGTGGTAGGCAACCTCACTTACAAACTGGTCTTGCCATGCCTTCAGATTTCTAGTCCTCTCTACCCCACCTACTTGAGGCTCACACCCTTCTACTTCTTCCCCATCTTCTGCTACTGGACCCTCTCTGGATAGTGAAGATGTAGGAGAGGTGGAGTATTCATTTCCACTGCCGACAGTTGAGCCCACAAACGACTCATAAGATATACGCACTGATGCTTGGGCAGTGGGGGAGCCTAGAGGTGTATCCCTCAACCTATTCCTCTCCGGCCAGTCAAGAACATACTTTGGCACGGAGCCTGAAGATGCCTCCTGGGAAGGCTCATACACACTCCCTAACTGGTCAATAGCTCTGTCAACAGCTCTTATGATCCTCCTTGTATTCTTTATGTTTTGTCGGACTTGTGGGGTCAATTTTATCATTCCTTCTCCCCTACCCCGGGAGGACTCTCCTCTTCCTTATTGTTTACCACCTTTGCCTCGAGATTTCACCATTGTCTGCAAATAACATTTAGTTATGCTTTGTTAGTATCAATAGAAACAATGAAATGCAAAGTTGTAGAACAATTTGTTACAGACAGTTTAAATGTTGCAGAATGCGGACCACGCAAAATGAGGTGCGGCCGCAAAGAGGCTACCACAGACTGCATAAAATCCATTGCGGTCCGCACAAAGGTGGGGTTCAAACTACCCACTCTCTGAATCTATGCACCGCGGACCGCACAAAAAGGCATTGCGGTCCGCATTGAGGCACCGCAGACCGCACAAAATTCGTTGCGGCCGCGGTCCTCAAATGTCAGCATTCAGTACTTAGTCCATTGTGGTCCGCAAAAAATAGCATTGCAGACCGCACAGAGGCACCGCGGACCGCAAAAAATCCACTGCGGTCCGCACTGAGTGCCCAACAGCAATACCAACCTAGGGTTCATATTTTGTTCATTTTTCGTCCAATTATTCACCTATTAATGATTCCCTAAGTGTTGCCTCAGTGTTTTAACTACCTAGTCCTAATTAAAACAATATTTAACTAACCTAAGCTACAAGATTGAAAGAAAAAATGGAACGGGAAGGACGGAGAACTAAGAAAAAACAAAAATTCAAAGAAAATAATAAAATTAAACAACTAAGGAGGAGTTAAAGTTACCAGAAATGAGATTTACTGAAGATTAAAGAGTCTTAGCAGTTAGTTTCGTGCAATGAGAGTGATGAACAATGATTTTTATGCTTCTGAGATGAAAAGGATCGAAAAGTTTAAATGTAGGGCCTCAGGTCTTATTTATAGAAAAAGGTCCTGGGCCCCAGCTCACCTACCCACCGCAGACCGCACAAAATGGCACCGCGGTCCGCGGTGCTCAAAAAACAAGTGGACCACTGCGGACCGCACAAAATGCAATGCGGCCACGGTGGAAAACTTCCGAGATTCCCTACTTTTCTCAAATCACTTCTGCGGTCCGCATTGATTTCTTGCCCCCGCACAAAATGAGTACGGTCCGCATTGCCAACTTTGGAGAGTGAGAATTTTCCAACCTGTTCCTGCACTACATCAACACAATCCTACAACATCTCACAACCAGTCAATCCAAAAATAAATCCTACACTACAATGAAAATCAAAGAAAAATAAGAAGAAAGACACATGAGTTGCCTCCCAAGAAGCGCCTGATATAACATCGCGGCATGATGCAGGGTATGATCAAATCATTTGAGATGAAGAAGTGCCACAACGTGGCTATCATCAATCTTGCCCAGGTAGTGCTTGACCCTGTGCCCATTCACTCTGAAAACTTCCCCATTTTTGTTCTTCAAGTCAAGTTCACCAAACGGAGTCACAAACACCACTTTAGAAGGTCCACTCCATTTTGACTTAAGCTTTCCCAGAAACAGACGTAACTGAGAGTTGAACAAGAGAACCAAATCACCCAATTTGAACTCCTTGCCACGAACATATTTATCATGAAGGTACTTCATCTTGTCCTTGTACAAGGACGAACTGGAGTAGGCATGGAATTGGAATTCATCAAGTTCATTAAGCTGCTCCACATGAAGATTTGCTGCCATATCCCATTTAAGATTCAACTTCCTCAAAGCCTACATGACCTTGTTCTCTAACTCAACCGGTAGATGGCAAGCTTTCCCAAACACCAACTGATACGGAGACATACCAATAAGAGTCTTGTAAGCCGTCCTATAAGCCCATAGAGCATCATCCAACTTATTTTACCAATCGGTCTTATTTGCATTGACCATTTTTGACAATATGCTCTTGATTTCCCTATTTGAAACTTCAACTTGTCCACTCGCTTGAGGATGATAAGGAGTAGAAACTTTGTGGTTGACACCATACTTTGCAAGCAAAGTGTCACAAGCTCTATTACAGAAATGAGACCCCCCATCACTTATGATTGCACGAGGAGTGCCAAACCTTGTAAAAATGCTCTTCTTGAGAAATGCAACAACACTTTGGGCCTTATTGTTGGGTAAAGCCACGACTTCAACCGATTTTGAAACATAGTTAACCGCCACAAGAATGTATGTGTTCCAGCATGAGCTAACAAACGGGCCAATAAAATTAGTGCCCCATACATCAAAAATATCAACTTCAAGGATGGTATTGAGAGGCATCTCATCTTTCTTCGAAATTCCACCCGCTTTTCGACATTCGTCACACCTCTTCACATGTTCACTTGCATATTTGCACAAAGTTGGCCAATAAAACCCACAACTAAGAACTTTGGAAGCCGTCCTCGCCCCTCCATGATGGCCACCATAGGGAGAGGAATGACAAGCCTCCAAGATACTCGATTACTCTTCCTCTGAGACACACCTTCGGATCACGCCATCTATGCAAATCTTGAACAAGTACGGCTCATCCCAATAGAAATCCAAACTATCCTGTTTGAGCTTCTTCCTTTGGTTAGAAGAGAGATCACACGGGATTATACCAGTCACATGGAAATTAGCAACGTTCGCAAACCATGGCATACCATTCACCGACACCGAAAGGAGTTGTTCATCAGGAAATGAATCATTGATCTCTAGGCCATCACGAGGCCTCCCCTCCTCCTCCAAGCGGGACAAGTGGTCCGCCAGTTGGTTTTCACTATCCTTCCGATCCAAAATACCCAAATCAAACTCTTGAAGTAACAAGACCCATCGCATCAGTCTAGCTTTGGAATCCTTCTTCGTCATCAAGTACCAGAGTGCAGCATGATCGGTATGGACTATGACCTTGGCACCCATAAGATACAGCCGAAATTTCTCCATGGCAAACACAATAGCCAAAAGTTCTTTTCCGGTCACCATGTAGTTCACTTGAGCATCATTCATTGTCTTGCTCACATAGTACACCGGATGAAATATTTTATTCACTCTTTGTCCCAAAACTTCCCCAACCGCAACATCGCTCGCAACACACAAGAGCTCAAAGGGTAAGCTTCAATTAGGTGCGGTAATGATAGGAGTGGTGGTCAACGTGTGCTTGAAAAGTTCAAAGGCTTGCGTACATCGCTCATCGAACACAAACTTGGCATTTTTTTCTAATAACTTGCATAAGGGGTTCACTACCTTCGAAAAGTCTTTGATAAATCTCTGGTAGAACCCCGCATGCCCAAGAAAACTTCTAACTCCCTTGGCAAAGGTAGGGGGAGGGAGCCCTGTAATCAAATCAATTTTTGCTTTGTCCACCTCGATACCATGCTTTGAAATTTTATGCCCAAGAACTATGCCCTCTTCCACCATGAAGTGACATTTCTCCCAATTAAGAACAAGATTGGTTTCTTCACAACGGGCTAACACTCTATCAAGATTTTTCAAACACTCTTCAAATGAATCACCCACAACACTAAAGTCGTCCATAAACACCTCTAAAATATCTTCCACCATATCGGTGAAAATGGCCATCATACACTGCTGAAATGCAGCCGGTGCATTACACAACCCAAAAGGCATCCTAGCAAAGGCAAAGGTGCCATATGGACAAGTGAATATGGTCTTCTCCTGATCTTCTGGAGCAATCAAGATTTGGTTGTATCCAGAATACCCATCCAAGAAATAGTAGAAGGCACGCCCAGCAAGTCGATCTAACATCTGATCAAGAGAAGGCAATGGAAAGTGATCCTTGCAGATCATTTTATTCAGCTTGTGGTAGTCCATGCATACCCTCCAACCGGTCACGGTCCTGGTAGGAATCAACTCGTTTTGCGAATTTGAAACCACGATCATGCCACCCTTCTTCGGTACATATTGCCCCGGCAAAGTGCAAGAGCTATCAGAGATGGGGTACACAACACCGACATCCAACCACTTGATCACCTCCTTTTTTACAACTTCTTGCATTGCCTCGTTCAACCGCCTTTGATGTTCCAAGGAGGGCTTTGCATCATCTTCCAGAATAATCTTGTGCATACAGAATGCAGAGCTTATCCCCTGAATATCAACTAAAGTCCATCCAATTGCCTTCTTCCACTTTTGGAGCACCGCCAATGTGGAATCAACCTTTATGTTAGTAAGACAAGAGGAAAGAATAACTGGAAAAGTAGAACTAGGGCCTAAGAACTCATACTTAAGGTGTGGAGGAAACGACTTCAACTCCAACACCGAAGGTTCCTCAATTAAAGGTTTTGTTGGTGGAGTCTTCCTATTATCAAGGTCCAAATATAGTTTCCTAGGCTCATAAGAGTAAGAGCCCATCTCATGTAAGGCATTCACACACTCCACTCGGCCTTCATCATCATTGACATCAAAATTCAACAACACGACCTCT
Organism: Nicotiana tabacum; assembly: GCF_000715075.1. Taxonomy (NCBI): domain Eukaryota; kingdom Viridiplantae; phylum Streptophyta; class Magnoliopsida; order Solanales; family Solanaceae; genus Nicotiana; species Nicotiana tabacum. Next base: position 102,045,933 of record NC_134084.1, on the reverse strand, counting down.
AGAGGCTCTTCCACATTGATCATTGAACTTGTATCATCAAGTATCACTGCCGTGACAAGGTCCACAAAAGATCACACCTCAGAACTATTGGGTTGCTTCATTAACGTGCACACATGAAAGACCACTTTTTCATTACCCACCCGGAAGGTGAGTTCCCCTGCTTCCATATCAACTAAGGCCTTCCCAGTAGCAAGGAAAGGTCTCCCCAATATGATTGGAACTTCATAATCCATTTCACAATTCAAGATCACAAAATCAGCTGGCAAGATAAATTTGTCCACCCGGACAAGTACATCATCAATAATACCCAATGGTCTCTTCACCGTTCTATCCGCCATTTGCAATCTCATGGAAGTTGGCCTCGGTTGCCCAATACCCAAAGTTTTGAAAACTAAGTAGGGCATCAAGTTGATACTTGCCCCCACATCACATAGAGCCTTAGCAAAGTCCGCACTCCCAATGGTGCAAGGAATGGTGAAAGCACCGAGATTTTCAAGCTTCGAGGCCATTGAATGCACCATTGCACTAACTTAGTGGGTCATATTTATAGTTTCACAATCCATGGATCGTTTCTTTGTCACCAAGTCCTTCATGAATTTAGCATAGCCCAGCATTTGCTCAAGGGCCTCCACCAACGACACATTAATTGATAATTTCTTCATCATATCAATAAAATTTTTAAACTGATTCTCATTTTTATGCTTCGCGAGCCTTTGAGGATAAGGTGGAGGTGGCCTTGTTAAAGAAGCCTTGGCTTTAGACACAACATGCTCCAGCATGTCTATTACGTGTTCCCTAGACGGGTTCACATCATTTTGAGTTTCCACCTCGGCATCTTCAATATCAATCCACACTTCTTCATTCACATTCTCATCAATTACATTTTCAACCACCAAAGGAACTTCATCTTCTAGCAACTCAACTTCATCACTTAAAATTTGCTTTTGTTTGGAGGCATTCACATCACCGCGTCGTCCAATCCTTGTTGTTACCGCCATAACATGATTGTTCCCACTCTTCGGATTTACTACCGTATCACTTGGTAGAGCCCCCTTAGGGCGAGTGTTCAAGGACTGTGAGATTTGGCCTAACTAAACCTCCAAATTTCTAATTGAAGTATTGTGGTAAGACAACTGGGCATCAGAGTCCGTATTCTTTTTCATCATATGTTCAAACATCATTTCAATTCTCCCCATATCATTATTGGAAGAACTAGGACCTTGTGATGGAAATGGGGGTGGATTGTTCAGTTGTTGGTACATTGGGGGCCTTTGGAAGACTTGTCCCCAATTTCATTGATTGCCATTGTTCCAACCTCCCTGATTGTTATTACCACCCTAGTTGTTGTTGTTTCCATTCCAATTACCCTGATTGTTCTGATTGCCCCAATTGGAATTTTGGTTATTGTTCCCCCAATTACCATTGCCTTGTTGTTGTTGATTGCCTCAATTGCCTTGGGGTCTCCATTGTTGTTGGTTGGAATAATTGCCCCTTCGGCCTTGATAGTTGTTCACGTATTGCACTTTTTCATTCTGCCCATCACAACCATCATCTTGGAATCCACCACAATCATTGTCAAATTACTCCGAATTCCCTTGGTTTTGTTGACCTCTCTGTCTTCTTTTGTTCATTAGAATGTTGACACCCTCTATGGCATTCACTTGACGAGGATTCTGAACTTATTGCAACTGTGCCTTTGCTAGTTGGTTCATTGTAGTTGTCAGCTCAGTTATAGCCTGACCATGATCATGTAACTCTTTGTGCAAATGAGTGACCGTGGGGTCACCCTGGGGCACATTGGCTCTACTTTGCCAAGCGGAGGAAGTGTCAGCCATCTCCAAGAATGTCATTAGCCTCATCATAAGTCAGTTTCATGAAGTTGCCCCCAACAAGTTGGTTCACTATACACTGGTTTGTTGTGTTAATGCCCCAGTAGAAAGTCTGTTGGATCACCGCCCCAGTCATATCATTGTTGGGGCATTCCTTTACCATTGTTCTGTAGCGCTCCCAAATTTCATGTAATGGTTCGGTGGGCTCCTACTTGAAAGCTAAAATCTCATCTCTTAATGCTGCCATATGCCCCGGTGAGAAGAACTTTGCAATGAACTTGTCCGACAACTTATCCCAAGTAGTGATGGAATGGTTAGGAAGTCACTCAAGCCAATCCAATGCTTTCCCTCTAAGTGAAAATGGAACGAGTCTCAACCGAAATGCATCTTCAGACACATTAGTTTGCTTGCTCCTCCAACAGGTATCCACGAAACCCTTGAGATGTTTGTAAGCATTTTAATTGGCAGCGCCCGTGAAATACCCACGCTGCTCCAGCAATGTCAGCATCACATTGGTAATTTAAAAATTGCCCGCCCGGATATGGGGTGGGACAATTGCACTTGCATAGCCTTGGTTGGGAAGCACCCGAGGAGCCACTCTTGGAGGTGGCGGGGGAGGGTTTGGAATATTATCATTGACCTGGAGGCCTCTCCTTTGTCCTTGAGGCATAATAGGGACCCCATTATCAACATTGTCATCTACCTCCGCCTCCGGCGGAAGATCTCCAAGAGGTGCGTTGTTTAAGTTTGCTATCATTTTGTACCTAAAGTTGTGACACACACAAATTAGTAACACAGAAGGAAAGAAGAACAATACACAAAACTATTTTGATAGATAGCCAAAATCGTTATTCCCCGGCAACAACGCCAAAAAGTGATCGAGGCCAACCTTGTACTACTACAAAGTAGCAAGAGTGGTCGAAACAGCTTTTACCCGAGAAGGTCGGGATCGATTTCCACATGGAGCTAGAGATTGGAGTCGAGTTTATATCTAAACTGGAGTTGCGTAATTGTTCCTAATTACACTTCTATTCATAATTGGTTTTGATATTACTTCTAATTTTATACTACTAAGATGCTAAATTAGGCTAAGTGAAGTTAAGAGTAAACTATTAAAGGTTGTCTAAATTGGTAAAAGGCACTAGCGAAGTGACTTTCTCCTAGGTGGGTGATTGACAAATTCTCGAGTCTAAGGCTAGATTGTCATATTTGAGGAGTATGTATAACCATTGCATGATTCTACTTACTCTATACCTCTCAGTAGTTTGAGTGATTTTGCCCTAATTGACTTTCTCAAGACCAATTGGGTATGATAATTTGTGCAAGCAATAGAGGTTCAAGTCGGGTATTATTATCTCTAGGTTTAACCCTTTAATTGAGGCTATTAATCTCTTGAATACGCTCCAATTCCTTGTTGGACCAGTTTTATGGACTAAACCATAAATTAGTCCAACTATCAAACACCCATAGACATTCAAGCCTTAAAACACAAGACCCATCAATTACCCACACTAGGGTTGAGCCACAACCCTAGCTAATGAGTCTAGCTACTCATGATTATAGAAGAAAACAAATAAATAGATGAAGAAAGACCCAAAATATTTAATTACTAGAAAAAACTTGAAGATTCAAAGATGAAACTAAGCTAAAATTACTCAAAATAGAAAAGGAGTACTGTTCACGAGCGCAACTCTTCGTCAAAATACAATTGATGACCTAAAAATGGGAAAAGAAGCTATCTATCCTAGGCCAAAAATTATGGACAAAAATACCTCTGTGGGGCCGCACAAAATCGAGTGCGGCCGCACTAAGGCTCTTAGCTGAAATAATCGGCTTTCTGAAGTTGGCCACCGCGAGCCGCACAAAATGCACCGCGGCCACGGTGGCTTCTATTGCGGTTGACACAAAATGGACCGCGGTCCTCACTGGATATATTCCTCCAACTTGGCAACTTTGTAATATTGGGCTTTGCGGCAAAGTTGAGTGCGACCGCAATGAAGTCAATGCGGCCCGCACAAAATACTTTGCGTCCTCATTGCTTGGCTGCCTGAAATGAACACTCTCTGAACCTCCTCTTTGCGGACCACACAGAATAGTGTACGGCCGCACTAGTCTTGCTATACTGAGCTTGGCCTTGTTCTTGGTACTTGTGCATGTTTCACTCCTTTTTGAGCTGGTTTTGACAGATTGTCACCTTGTTGACAAAACCTCGCAATCAAGTACAACATGTGAGCCTTTGGGACTATTTTGTACACATTTCTAATCAAAACTTAAGCAAGAAGGAGCGTAAAATGCATCATAATCTCTAGTTATCAAGCTCTCAACTAGCAAATTCCCTCCGTAACCGGAGCATATATACAGATATAGTGGATTTCATCAAAGAAGTTGTCATGATTCAAATCAGGGAAAAACCCTCAGATACACTCGTTTCTTGCCAAATGTTGCGCACAATTCCATGAGGATGATATATATAGGAAATTTCGAGGCATACGGCCCAATCCAACATAAAAGTAAATTGTCCACTACCGAGGGTCGAACGACGCGGACCTTAGATGCACCTATTAACCTGTCGAGGCGAATGGCCCGCTCCCATGAGAGTGTGGTACATAAATCTTGTCGAGGCGAACAACCTGATCCCATAAGAGTAGTAGAAGGAAATACCCCTCTCGCGAATCATACGTGCAACAAGGTCAAATATAAATATAAGGAATCACCCCGCTCGCGGATAATACTTGCGATGCGGTCAAATATAAATTTAACATTAAAATCATATCTCTTTCTTGATTCTTTTTAAAAAAAAGGAAATTCAGCTTGTAGCTTTTTAAGAAAATTACCCCGCTCGCGAAACATACATGAAAATAAAACATACCCCCTCAATTACTTTCGAAATTACGAAGTTAAAATGAAACCTTTTAAATCATAAATCTTCAATTTCAACTCCTTTCAAAACATTTAATAAGCAAACTCGATATCGCTCCCTCTCAAGGCAACAATAAACATAAATCAATGACAATATCAATGAGGCATGATGTAAGCCTAAAACTACCCGGACATAGGCAAAGCTAGTAGCTATGTAAGGAATCTCGTCACCTCATGCGTACGTAGCCCCCAAAAATAGAAGCACACAATAATTTAGTTCACCTACGAGGTTAATTCCCTCTTACAAGGTTAGAAAGGAGACTTACCTCACTCCGAAGTTCCATACTCAAATATATGATTTATTCTCAATTCCATGCCTAAATTCGTAGTCAAAATCCAAAATATCAATTTTTAGGTTTTTCTTCAAAATCCTAAATTTCTACAAATTTTCATGGCTAGATCCATATATAATCGAAGTATTTAACTCAGAACTAGTAGAAGAAATCACTTACCTCATGTTTGATGATGAAAATAGCACTCCAAAATTGCTCCAAAATCGGCTCCCATGGAAGAAGTGAAGTGAAAATGAGCCAAACCCCCGATTTAAAACAACTCACTACCCAGGAGACCCTCCTTCGTGAACGCGGCAATACCCTCGCGTTCGCGAAGGCCAACTTGCACTGACTAACCTTTCATGAACGCGACCCTCCTATCGCGAACGCGAAGACCAAAAAGGCCCCCAGTCCACTTCCTTCTTCACGAACGTGTGAGGCCCTTCGCGTTCGCGAAGAACAAAACCAGCACCAGTAGACAACAACAGCAGCTCAACCAAGAATTGGTCAAAAATCACCCGAAAACACAACCGAGGCCCCCGAGACCCCGTCCAATTATACCAATATGTCCCAAAACACATTACAAACTTAGTCAAACCTTCAAATCACCTCAAACAATATCAAAATCATGAATCACACCCCAATTCAAGCTTAATGGACTTTAGAACTTCAAACTTCTATATTCGATGTCGAAACCTATCAAATCACGTCCAATTGACCTCAAATTTTGCACACAAGTCATATTTGACATTACGAACCTACTCCAACTTCTGAAATCGGATTCCAACCCCGATATCAAAAAGTCCACTTCCGATCAAACTTCTCAAAAATCTTGAAATTTCTAACTTTCGCCAAATGACCCCAAAATGACCTACATACCTCCGAATCCACTTCCGGACGCGCTCCCAATAACATAATCACTATACGGAGCTTTTCTCAGACTCTGAATCCCAAACGGACATTGATAACATTCAAATACACTTCAACCCAGATTTATGACATTCTTACAACATGCGAACTTCCACAATAGGCACCAAAATGATCCCAGGTCGTCCAACCCTGATCCGAACATACGCCCAAGTCTGAAATCATCATACGAATCTGCTGGGACCTTCAAATCCCGATTTGGAGGCTGTCTACCCTAAAATCAAATCTTAGTCAATTCTTCCAACTTAAAGTTTTTGAAATGAGAATTTTCTTTTCAATTCAACTCCGAACTTCCCGAAATTCAATCCCGACCATGCGTACAAGTCATAATACCTGAAGTGAAGCTACTCATGGCCTCAAACCACCGAACGACGTGCTAGAGCTCAAAACAACCGGTAGGGTTGTTACATTCTCTCACACTTAAACATGAGTTCATCCTCGAACATGCTAAGAACTGCGGTGGAGTTGTCCGAAATCACTGTTTAGCACCTCATGCACCTACTCGTGCTACTACAATTCAGTTGAGCACACTGGCTCGAGTAAATCTGAAGATTCCACTTTTGTTTAGTTAAATTAGCCTTAAAGTCAAATTCCAACATCCGGAATCTTCTGCCAGACCTATTTCAAACATATGATCACCGTATCAATCACCACACGATGTACCAAAACATGACTGTATACCTTTGCTGAATTCATACTATGCACCGTATAATTCACATGACCATAATAACATCCTCTGATAACAATAGCCAAAATTCCATGAACCTGATGTCCACAACACACCTCATGCCACATATATGTCCTGCTCCAACTCTAGTAATGCTGCCGCGGCAGAAAAGATGCATAGAAATTTACAACCAATTGCCGAGTCAACCATTCATTAAGTTTCTCCCCTTGAAAGAACCATTCTCTCATTGTGGACTGAATATCAATATTTACTCTTTAACTATGCCTCATACCGATCTGATCACACTGACCCCCAGGTCCAATAATCCCGTCTCTCCCAGTATAAGCTGCCCAGGCAATAAGCCGCCTCAGACTTTGCCAAAAATCTCATATGATGCAACAATGTGCCGACAAACTACAAACTTGAATGGGATATATAAGGAAAATGAACTTTGGAAAGAACTACTCAACCCACGTAACTAATTAAACAACCGAAAAGGCGTTATGAACCTTCCTAAAAAAATGAGAAACAAAACATACAAGAATAGATATAGGGAACTATACTCAACATCAGATTATTGCAACGTGCAACCCAATCCAAACAACATATCCCTGGCGGCATGCCACCTAATTTATACATAATACCTATAAGGAATTACTTAACTAGCTAAAATGTTCATACCTGCAAAATATCCAAATAACGGCCACAAACACGCTAAGTGCATAATACCATCCCTGGGGAGACAGATAGCTCCATACGCTACAAAAATCAAGCACAACTAAGGTGCGATATATGATCTAACTCTCGAGAACTATCCTGCTCACATAACACCATTGCTACGCGGAACCTCAACACATATGAAATCATCAAGCTGTTTCACAACTCACACGGCACAATATAGTATTACATGAAATAGTCTGGTGACGAAATAACACCTAATGTTCAAATACCCTCTATAAGGAGCGCTATGCTAAAATGAACATATTCGGCCTGAGATAGAGCCCATATTCATAATTAGATCCATCCACGGACCTCAAGCCGATTCTGATCGCACCACACTAGGCTAATAACCTTTCAAGGGTCCATAATAACCTCTCTTTTTCCCATGACACACAGGAACAACAAATAAATTCGGAACAAAATTCCATAGTTCCACCAGCCACACTAACGTTGTGAAGTAAATCAAAGATCCGCAATCAATACTCAAAGCCTCTTACACAAGACACCGATGTCAGGTAACGCTAAAGACAATACCAGCTGGCTCCAACCATCTGATTTCTTCCTCGCTCATCTGAGCTCATGACATTCTTGTTAATACTGAACCACAACCTCGATCCTCAACTTCCAAATCCCTTGCTACTCACTGCACTTAATCATGCCAATGCGCAAACGCACAAAAATTTCATCATAACTCTGGAACCATTAATAGGGTAAACAATTCATCATATAGAAACCTTTTACTTAGCTCATTTCAAGAAGACCATTGCAACTCATAGTGAAATTCCTGTAACCACAGAAAATACAAACCTCGAGTAGTGGTTTAAACCACCATAATCCTTTCAGGATCCGTCTATACATAACATGCCCTAATATTTGAATGCTTCCAAATAAAATCAATTATGGCGGCCATCAAGCCTCGCACACATCGCCACAATTCACATGTATAACTTAACACGCTGAAAAAACTGATCACTACCACCATTATGCTAATTCAGCCGTTGCTAATTGGTACACTCATTCTAATACTTCCTCTATGAGTCCAAAATTATTTTCTTCCATTTTCTCCAATGCTACACCGCAGATCGAAGATAACATAGAACATTCCAAGCCCCCTTTTTATAATCCGCTAAAAAAATCTGATACTTAACCATACTATGGACTCGAAATACTTAAGCATCAAACTTTACCCTTTGAATCCACTAGGACCGTGGCTGAGAGTCGCGCACTTTGACTTGGTCCCAAATATAATCGACTCCAAGGCTCTACTAGCACCTGAACACTCTTTCAAAGAAGCACCCGGATAAATCACTTTAATTCCAGATCATCTCCACATGAAGCATAGATCCTGAGTCTTCCCAAAGCCTGAACATAAATTGATAAGGTCAATTATAGCACACATTCTTCAAATCCTTTGCTCAAATCACCACTGATGTTCTCTTTACTTAGTCGTAATAACCCATCAATACACCGATAACCAGGAACCTCACAAATAGATAACCTTGCAATCCTATCGTAGGCAATGGGACTGTCCCACTTAGCTCGAAGCCACCACTGCATAACTCTAAAACCCACCAAGGTTCATTCTTCCTCTTTGACGTGACCCCGCACTATCGACCAGCCAAATTCCTTGAAATCTTCCAACGATGTTGTACTGAGCACAATTATACGAAACCTATAAACCATTCCAGGCCTGTGCCCATTCACTAGCTGTACAAGCCCGTTCACTCCCCATTTTACATCTACTAAAAGGTGTGACAGTACCTTTAAATCCAAAGTCATGTTGTATCCTTCTTCAGATCAAGCAACTCCTTTTTGTTGTGTCAAATTTGCTGTCGTATAATATCCAATATTTCAAATTAAATCTGTAGACCTAGTCGCTGCCCACCATGAATCCAAAATCACTCTAAACTTATCTAAAGGAGTGTAGTCATCCTACCACCGAACCCTTTTGCTACCCTGCCACTCTCCCACTTTGGTCAAACCTTCTCCTTTAAGTAACTACTCGACTTCTGCTTCTTACACCTGGCCTTCTAGAAATTTAACCATTACATGACACTTCCCACATGTCCTTCCTCATTCTTCGCTGCCCAGTTGTTGCCTTGAATCAAAATCTATCTCTGTAGCACTTGAACCAATAAATCGCTACTAACTTTAACTCTTTTCGAGAATCATCTTTCTCAAACCATCAACACTAGAAACACCAATTCGATCATGAACCACCACACACTACAATCTCTGATAGCCACTTCTCCTGTACTATTTTACACTACTTTTCCCTAAGGCGAATCGAAGAAAGCCATAACACCGACAAACTTAATTTATTCAACAAGGACAACGAGACCACATCACAGATAAAAATTCCACCACGCTCGAAAATATCAAGTCTCTCTACTCCATTAACCCAAACTTGAACTTTTATAGTCCGACTGCCTTTCCTCTGTCGTATCGAATCTTTGAATCATGCCCTAATAAAACTCCTTTCAGGTCATTCACTACTCAGACACATAGACAAGCATCCTACCATCACATCAATACTGTGTGATAACAACTCATGAGCACCATAGCAACCCGGGCATAGCTTTAAAGCTCTCAGAAGTACAGCTACTGAGTTGAAATGACAGAAAATCCTTCCACAAGGGGACGACAATAGCCCAATCAATCATGTAGGTAAAAACATCTTGCACCACATCTGTAGTACCATGAAAATTCCTCGATTCCCAATCTATAACAAGTGCTTCACATTGCATAAGATTGAATAAGAAGGAAATGAAGGCATAAGACTCAGAGGAATTAAATAGCACGATGAGGAATCAAGAAGGGAAGTGCTCCTAACATCCCTGTAGCCTCCCAAATATAAGTACAAATGTCTCTGTATTGATCTGCAAAACTCTACTAGACTCGCTCATGACTTGTGAGACCTAAGTGAACCTAGTGTTTTGGTACCATGTTGTCACGATCCAAAATTCACTAAAGGTCGTGATGGTGCCGGAAACCACTATCAGGCAAGCCAACATAAAATAGTTAATTTAGTTTTTATTTTAGTAATTTTAAAATCATAATTTCCTTCAATTTAACTAGTAAAAGATGAACTTTACAGATTAAACAATAATGTTTTTAGCAAATTTTAATACTGAATAGTCCCATAATTATCCCAAAATCCGGTGTCACAAGTGCATGAGCATTTACTAGGAAGTAAAATAAAATGCAATGACTGTCCAGAATACAAAATTGGATAGAAAAGAAAATACAAGTACTCTGAAAGAGACTCTGTTGGTTGTGGATCGTCTCATAAGATATAGCTAACCTAAGTCGTCGTATCAACCATGCCACTGCGCCCACAAAGCCACTAGACGTACATGTGCCTGTATAGCAAAATGTACAACAAGTGTAGTATGAGTAAGAAAATAATGCGTACCCAGTAAGCATCCAGTCTAACCTCGAAGAAGTAGTGACGAGAGGTTGACTCCGACACTTACTAGTGGTCCAATAATATCAGGTACAGTAAAGAAGTGAATAAATATGAAACAGAGTAAATATATGGAATAAACAAGTATAAAATACGTGGTACAATTTGTAACGACCCAACCGGTCATTTCATGAGTAACAACCCTGTTTCCCCCATTTTTTCCCTTATATATTATTCATTTGTAATGATCATATCGTGTTGGTTGCATTGTGTTCGGAGTGGTTTTGGAGTGGAATGAGACACTTAGTTCTCTTAATTGGAAACTTAGGTTGGAAAAGTCAACCGGATGTTAACTTATGATTAGAAGGTCTCAGATGTGAATTCTGATGGTTCGGATAGCTTCGTTATGTGATTTTTGACTTAGGAGTGTGTTTGGAATGTAATTTGGAGGTCCGTGGTAGATTTAGGCTTGAATTGGCGAAATTGGAATTTTGGCATTTTCCGGTCGGCAATGGAAATCTTGATATCGGGGTCGGATTGGAATTCTGAAAATTGGAATAGGTCTATTGTGTCATTTTTGACGTGTGTACAAAATTTTAGGTCATTCAGATAAGGTTTGATAGGTTTTTACATTGTTTGCGGAATTCGGAAGTTTTGAAATTCTTAGGCATGAATCCGATGTAGATTTGATGTTTTGATGTTATTTTGAGTGTTCTGAAGGTTGGAACAAGTTGGTGATATGTGACTTGTTGGCATGTTTGGTTGAGGTCGAGTGTTGGGTGAGTTTCGGGTGGTTAACAGACCAATCCTTGGTTTTGGGAGATGACAGGTTTTTGCTGGTATTTTGTTGCAGAAGGTTTGTTCTTCGCGTTCGCGAGGAGGGTCTCGCGTTCGTGAACAATATTCTCTAAGATGGTGAATTCTTGTTCTACGGGTTCACAAAGGAGATGACGCGAACGAGAAGGGTAAGGCAGTGTATGCACCTCGAATGCTTGAGTGGTGTCGCGTTCGCGAAGAGGAGTGAGGCAGTTGGGGACCCCAGGTCCTTAGCCTACGCGTTCGAGAGGTGAGGGTCGCATTCACGAAGGTTTGAGCTGGCGAAGCATCGCGTTTGCAAAGAAGTTGTAGCGTTTGCGAAGAGTAAAGAGGAGGGGCACTCTGAGTTGGTTTACGGGAACGCGAGAGGACGGTCGCGTTCGCGAAGAAGGAAATGTCTGGGAAGAATGTTTAAGTTCAAAAAATGAGGGTTTTGGTCCATACTCTCAAAATTCATTAGAGAGATCAGGAGAAGGCAATTTTGTAGGGGATTTTCAGAGGAGTGATCGGGGTAAGTGTTCTTCACTCAAATTTGGTTAAATTTCATGATTATGTCTTGATTTTTATCATTTAATTTGGGAAGTTGAGGTAAAAATTGGAAAAAATGGAAGGAAATTTGGAGAGTTGATTTTGGGGATTTGGATAGCCATTTGATGTCGGATTTTGGTGAATTTTATATGGGTAGACTCGTGAGAGAATGAGTTTTCCAGTTTTATGATTTTTATCGGATTTCGAGACATCGGCCCGGGGGTCGGTTTGTCCAATTTCGGAATTTTTAGCTAATTTGATAATTTTTGCATGGGCTTTGTTCCTTTGGCACGTATTGATGATATGATTTTGATTTTGGAAAGATTCGGGATGATTTGAGGCCGAGTCGAGAGGCAAGGGCATCACGGAGCAGATTTTTGCCCGGTTTGAGGTAAGTAACTATTGTAAATCTAGATATGAGGATATGAAACCCCAAAATTTCATACTGTTTTGATAAATGAGGTAATGTACATGGTAGATGATGGGCATGTAGGCATGCACCGGTAGGGATTGTGATTTGGTCCGTCCCGAGGAAACTGAAGAGTTGCATATTTGGATAAACTCTATATGAAATTTATGTGTTTATAAATAATTCTGTTAACTTGGGCTAAATGCCATGTTTGGGACCTTGTGCCGTATTGATTGGACCCTCAGGGGTATTTTTACTACTTTCCTCACACTGTTTTGATTCGAAAGCATATCCTTAGTCATGATTTTTACTTGTTTATTTTGATTAAGTTTCATTACTCTGTTTTAAATAAAATGAAAGTTGTTTAGGCTGAGTTACCTCATTTTTCACTGAGATGCCCGAGTGGCTGCGAGGTTGATGACTGAGAGAGGCCGAGGGCCTGATAGTAAGGATTATATATTTATGGATCGGGCTGCATCGGAGTCTGTACACCCCTAGTGAGCGCAATCGACTATATATATTTATGGATCAGGCTGCACGCCGCAACGGTTATTATAAGGTACCTATGTATTGAGCGGGAGTGTTGAGTGTGAGTACTGATTGATGAGAGTTGAGTCAGGGGTGGCTGAGAGGCTTGCCCGAGGGGCTTATTTATGAAATTACTGTTTTTACTCTTCTTTTATACTGAGCTTCTATTGAAAAATTTTGAACAAATGTTTTAAATAATTTTCATTGAAACTGGAGTTTTTACGAGATATTCGGAAATTGAGCTACGAATTTGACTTTGTTATTTCTATTGAGATTCTATGTTAGACTATGTATATGATTTAAAATGCTCGTCACTACACTCAACTTTTATTTACTTTGGTTACTTACTAAGTTGGTGTACTCACATTACTTCCTACACCGTGCAGATCCATATGCCAGAGCATCCGATTAAGAGCATCCAACAACTTCTGAGTATTTTTCGGGAGATAGCAAGGTAGTTGCACGACGTCCGCAACCCTGCCTTTCTCCTTTCTATCATTAGTATTATATATTTCAGTCTTATTTTGTATTAAGTAGACTGTATTTTAGTGGCTCATGACTAGTGACATCGGGATCGAGCAGTGATGATGTTTTTATTTACTTGTTTCCACTTATTGTGATACATTAAAACGAAAGGTTTGTGATCATATATGATTAGTTAATGAATTAAGAAGAAGACCTTTATGTGTTATGTGTTGAATCAACTGGCCTAGTTCTGCGATAGGCGCCATCACGACCGGGTTGGTTTGGGGTCGTGACAAGTTGGTATCAGAGCCTAGGTTACATAGGTCTCACCAGTTATGAGCCGATTTAGTAAAGCCTCGCAAATCGATACGGAGACGTCTGTACTTATCCTCGGGATGCTGTAGAACCTTTAAGAATAACTTCACATTCTTGAAATTCCTATCGTGCGAATCTGTTGATTCTGGTAATAACTTCTGTTATTCTATTCTCTCACAGATGGTGGGGATACGTGCTACCGGTCAGGATGGATGGCCACTAGTACCACCAGTTGGGGCGACTAGAGGCCGAGGTCAGGGTCGCGGCCATGGTAGGGGCATGGATGTAGCCTGCACAGTAGCTAGGGCAACACCTACAGATCCACCAGCTGCCCCAGTTCACGATCAGGTCCCAGTTGCTGATGCTCTAACGGGACCAGCTCATCCACCGGTTGTGCCAATTGTTATTACAGTCCTTTAGGAGGCCCTAGCCTAGATTCTATCAATATGCACTGACCTGGCTCATGCAGTCTTTGTTACTACGGCCGCAACTACTTCTCAGGCCGGGGAGGCACCTAGACTCCCGCCGCTCGCACACCTAAGCAGGTTGTGCAGAGACTCCAGACCCGGTGGCACCTCTAGCCCAGCCAGTTACACCTACTCAGGATTATGTGGTACTAGTTATGCGTGACGACGAGCAGCGTCGATTGGAGAGGTTTGGTAGACTTTAGCCTCCGACTTTCAGTGGTGCAGAGGGCCAGGATGCCTAGGGTTTCTTGGACAAGTGTCAGAGGATGCTTCGGACCGCAGGCATTTTGGAGACCAGTGGGGTCTCGTTCATTACTTTCTAGTTTTCAGGAGCTACCTTTAATTGGTGGGAGGCTTATAAGAGGTGTAGGCATGTTGATGAAGCACCCCTTACCTGGCAACAGTTCTCCGCCATCTTTTTAGAGAAGTATGTGCCACAGTCTCACAGAGAGGAGAGGCGTAGGCAGTTCAAGCAGTTGCGTTAGGAGGATATGACTGTGACGCATTATGAGATGAGATTTTCTGAGCTTGCTCGTCTTGCTATTTGGTTGGTTCCTTAGGATAGAGAGAGGATTAAGAGGTTCGTGGATGGCCTCACATATCAGCTTCGGATTCTCATGACCAGAGAGAGGGTGTCAGGTGCAAACTTTGAGCAAGTTGTTGATATTGCTCGAGAGATTGAGTCAGTTCATCTCTAGGAGCGAGATGAGAGGAAGGCCAAGAGCTCTCGGGGATCTGGTAGTTTTGGAGGTGTTCCTTCGAGAGGTCAGTTTCAGCACGGCTGAGGCCGTCCATTCAGACATGCTCAGTCAGCTCTCCTAGTTCATTGTGGGGCATCATTGGGCCATAGTTCTCATAGCTCTCATTAGGGCCATTCATCACTTAGTGCACTGCCAGCCTAGAGTTCGTCCCGTGCTCCATCAGTGTAGGGCTCTTCTATAACAGGTTCTTCTGCTAGTCATCCCAGTGCTAGGGGTTCCCTTTAGTTCCCGTTCCCCGCACTAGGGAGTAGTTATGAATGCGGAGAGTTTGGGCATATGAGGAGATAGTTTCCACGTCTTATTGGGGGTCCATCTTAGTAGAGGAGTCAGCCCTTGACTTCAGCTCTAGTTACTTCACCACCCGCCTAGGCAGCTAGGGGTGGGGGTAAGTCAGCTAGGGGTCGCCCCACAGGGGGAGGTTGATCAGGTGGTGGTCAGTCCTGTTTCTATGTACTCCCAGCCAGACTAGATTCTATTGCTTTAGATACCGTGGTTACAGGTATTGTCTCAGTTTGCCACAGAGATGTCTCTGTGTTATTTGATCCTGGTTCCACTTTTTCATATGTGTCATCATATTTTGCTCATTATTTGGATACACCCCGTGAGTCTATTGTTTCATTTGTTCGTGTATCTACTCTAGTGGGCGATACTATTATTGTGGACTGCGTATATCGGCCGTGTGTGGTGACTATTGGGGGTTTGGAGTCCCGAGTGGACCTTCTATTGCATTGTATGGTGGATTTTGATGTAATATAGGGCATGGATTGGCTATCTCCGTGTCGTGCTATTTTGGACTGTCATGCTAAGATAGTGACATTGGCTATGCCGGGTGTGCCACAGATTAAGTGGCGAGGTTCGACCGATTTTGTTCGTAGTAGGGTGATTTCATTTCTGAAGGCCCAGCAGATGGTTGGGAAGGGTTTCCTTTCTTACTTATCTTTTGTGAGGGACGATAGTGCAGAGCCTCCTAGTATTGATTCTGTTCCAGTAGTGAGGGACTTTCCTGATGTATTTCTTGCAAACCTGTCGGGCATGCCACCGAACAGGGATATTGACTTTGGTATTGATTTGGTGCCGGACACCTAGCCCATTTCTATTCCACCGTATCGTATGGCACCGGCAGAGTTGAATGAGCAACTTTAGGAACCTGTTGATAAGGGGTTTATTCAGCATAGTTTGTCACCTTAGGGTGTGCCTGTTCTATTTGTGAAGAAGAAGGATGGCATGATGAGAATATGCATTGATTACAGGCAGTTGGACAAAGTTACAATCAAGAACAAGTATCCTTTGCCTCGTATTGATTATTTATTTGACCAGCTTCAAGAAGCGAGGGTGTTCTTCAAGATTGATCTCTGGTCAGGGTATCACCAGTTGAAGATTAGGGACTCAAATATTCTTAAGACATCTTTCAGGACCTGATATGGTCATTATGAGTTCCTTGTGATGTCTTTTGGGCTAACCAATGCCCCATCAACGTTCATGCATTTTATGAATAGCGTGTTTCGACCCTATCTCGGCAAGTTTGTCATTGTATTCATTTATGATATTCTGGTATACTCACATAGTCAGGAGGAGCATGTAGAGCATTTGAGAGTGGTATTGCAGCGGTTGAGAGAGGAGAAGCTTTATGCAAAGTTCTCCAAGTGTGAGTTTTGGCTTAGTTTAGTGGCTTTCTTGGGGCACGTGGTGTCTAGTGAGGGTATTCCAGTTGATCCGAAAAAGATAGAGGCGGTTCAAAGTTGGCCTAGGTCATCCTCAGCCATAGAGATTCACAACTTTCTTAGTTGGCGGGTTATTACCGTCGGTTCGATCAGGGATTTTCATCTATTGCATCACCCTTGACCAAATTGATTAATAAGAGTGCGCTTTTCAGGTTGTCGTATGAGCGTGATGCGAGCTTTTAGAAGCTTAAGACTGCCTTGAACACAACTCCGGTGCTAGTTTTACCATCAACTTTAGGTTCATATACAATATATTATGATGCTTCTAGAGTTGGTATTGGATGTGTGTTGACGTAGGAGGGTAGAGTGATTGCTTATGCTTCTCGTCAGTTGAAGCCCCATGAGAAGAACTATCCTGTTCATGATTTGGAGTTGGCTGCCATTGTTCACACGTTAAAGATTTGGAGGCATTATCTCTATGGTGTATCTTGTGAGGTGTTTACTGATCATCGTATCTTTCAGCACTTGTTCAAGCAAAAGGATCTCAATTTGAGACAGCGGAGATGGTTGGAGCTGCTAAAAGATTATGATATCACTATCTTTTACTATCTAGGGAAG
This sequence comes from Nicotiana tabacum, assembly GCF_000715075.1. NCBI lineage: Eukaryota > Viridiplantae > Streptophyta > Magnoliopsida > Solanales > Solanaceae > Nicotiana > Nicotiana tabacum. The sequence goes on along the minus strand of NC_134084.1, from coordinate 102,028,625 downwards.
GCCAATGTATTGGTCGATGCCTTGAGTAGGAAAGCGGTGGGTATGGGCAATTTGGCATATATTCCTATTGGGGAGAGACTTTTTGGAGTTGATGTTCAGGCCTTGGCCAATCGGTTTGTGAGGTTGGATATTTCGGAGCCTAGTCGGGTCTTAGCTTGTGTGGTTTCTCGATCTTCCTTGTTTGATCGCATCAGAGAGCGCTAGTATGATGATCCTCATTTGCTTGTCCTCAAGGACAGAGTTCAGCATGGCAATGCTAGAGATGTGACTATAGGTGATGATGGGGTATTGAGGATGCATGGCTGGATATGTGTGCCCAATGTAGATGGGCTTCGGGAGTTGATTCTGGAGGAGGCCCATAGCTCGCGGTATTCTATCCATCTGGGTGCCGCGAAGATGTATCAGGATTGTAGGAGAATGAAGAAGGATATTGTGGGATTTGTAGCTTGGTGTCTCAATTGTCAGCAGGTGAAATATGAGCATCAGAGACCGGGTGGCTTGCTTCTACGATTAGATATTCTAGAGTGGAAGTGGGAGCGGATCACCATGGATTTTGTAGTTGGACTCCCACGGACTTTGAGGAAGTTTGACGTTATTTGGGTGTTTGTGGTTTGGCTGACCAAGTCCGCGCACTTCATTCCTGTGTGTACTACCTATTCTTTAGAGCGGTTAGCAGAGATTTATATTCGAGAGATTGTTTGCCTGCACGGTGTCCCAGTTTCCATCATTTCAGATAGAGGTACGTAGTTTACATTGCAGTTTTGGAGGGCCGTGCAATGAGAGTTGGGTAATCAGGTTGAGATAAGCACAACTTTTCACCCTCAGTCGGACGACAGTCCGAGTGCACTATTTAGATATTGGAGGACATGTAGCGCGCTTGTGTCATTGATTTTGGGGGTTCATGGGATCAGTTTCTACCGCTCGCAGAGTTTGCATATAACAACAGTTATCAGTTGAGTATTCAGATGGCTCCATATGAGGCTTTATATGGGAGATGGTGTAGATCTCCAGTAGGATGGTTTGAGCCGGGCGAGGCTAGGCTTTTGGGTATAGAGTTGGTGCAGGATGCTTTGCACAAGGTGAAAGTAATTCAGGAGCGGCTTCGTACAGCGCAGTAAAGAAGGTTCTACTGAAGGTTATGTTGACAGGAAGGTTCGAGATGTGTCTTATATGATTGGGGAGAAGGTTCTACTGAAGGTTTCACCCATGAAGAGTGTTATGAGATTTGGCATGAAGGGTAAATTGAGTCCTCGGTTCATTGGGCCTTTTGAGGTGCTTCGGAGGATTGGAGAGGTAGGTTATGAGCTTGCTTTTCCACCCAGCTTGTCGAGTATGCATCTGGTATTTCATGTTTCTATGCTCTGGAAGTATATTGGTGATCCGCCTTACGTTTTGGATTTCAGCACGATTCAGTTAGTCAGTGATTTGACTTATGATGTGGAGCCAGTTGCTATTTTGGAGCGGCAGGTCCGAAAGTTGAGATCCAAGGATATAGCTTCAGTGAAAGTGCAGTGGAGAGGTCGGCCCATGGAGGAGGCTACCTGGGAGACCGAGTGGGAGATGCGGAGCAGATATTCTCACTTATTTGAGGTTTCAGGAACGTTTCTTGACTTGTTCGGGGACGAACGTTTGTTTAAGAGAGGGAGGATGTAACGACCCGGTCGGTCATTTCATGAGTTACAACCCTGTTTCCCTATTTCTTCTCCCTTATATGTTGTTCAGTTGTATTTGTTCATATCGTGTTGGTTGCATTGTATTTAGAGTGATTTTAAAATGGAATGAGACACTTAGTCTCTTAATTGGAAGCTTAGGTTGGAAAAGTCAACCCGATTTTGAGTTAGGAGTAGAAGGTCTCGGATGTGAATTTTGATGGTCCAGATAGCTTCATTAGGTGATTTTGGACTTAGGAGCGTGTTCGGAATGTAATTTGGAGGTCCGTGGTAGATTTAAGCTTGAATTGGCGAAATTGAAATTTTAGCATTTTCCGGTCGGCAGTGAAAATCTTGATATCGTGGTCGGATTGGAATTCTGGAAATTGGAGTAGGTCCATTGTGTCATATGTGACGTGTGTGCAAAATTTCAGGTCATTCCGATGAGGTTTGATAGGTTTTTACATCATTTGCCGAATTTGGATATTTTGGAATCATTAGGCTTGAATCCGATGATGATTTGATGTTTTGATGTTGTTTTGAGTGTTCCGAAGGTTGGAACAAGATTGAATGGTGATATTTGATTTGTTGTCATATTTGGTTGAGGTCCCGAGGGCCTTGGATGAGTTTCGGGTGGTTAACGGACCAATCCTTGATTTTGGGAGATGGAAGAGTTTTGCTGGTATTTTGTTGCAGAAGGTTTGTTCTTCGCGTTCGCGAGCAGCGTCTCGCATTCGCGAAGAGTGTTCTATGAGATGGTGAATTATTATTCTACGTATTCGCAAAGTAGATGACGCGAACGCAAAGGGTAAGGCAGTGTGTGCATCGCGAATGCGAAGGGTAAGGCAATGTGTGCATCGCAAACAGGACAATTGGGGCAGTTGGGGACCCTAGGTCCTCAGTCTACGCGTTCGTGAGGTGATGGTTGTGTTCGTGAAGGTTTGAGATGACGAAGCATCGCATTCGCGAAGTAGTTGCCGCGTTTACAAAGAGTAAAGCGGAGGGCAGTAAGAGTTAGTCTATGCGAACGCGAGAGGACAATCACGTTCGCGAAGAAGGAAATGTCTGGGCAGAATGTTTAAGTTTAAAAAATGAGGGATTTGGTCCATAATTTCAAAATTCATTAGAGAGCTCAGGAGAAGGTGATTTTCAGAGGAGTGATTGCGTAAGTGTTCTTCACTCAAATTTGATTAAATTCCATGATTATGTCTTGATTTTTATCATTTAATTTGGGAATTTGGGGTGAAAATTGGGGAAAATGGAAGGAAATTTGGAGAGTTGATTTTGGGGTTTTGGATGGACATTTGATATCGGATTTTGGTGAATTTTATATAGGTAGACTCATGAGCGAATGGGTTTTCTGGTTCTATGATTTTTATCGAATTCCGAGACGTGGGCCCGGGGGCCGGGTTTGGCCAATTTCAGGATTTTTGAGCTAATTTGATAATTTTTGCATGGGCTTTGTTCCTTTGGCATGTATTAATGATATGATTCTGATTTTGGATAGATTCGGGACGATTTGAGGCCGAGTCGAGAGGCAAGGGCATTGCGGAGTAGATTTTCACCCGGTTTGAGGTAAGTAACTATTGTAAATCTAGACATGAGGATATGAAACCTTGAAATTTTGTACTGTTTTGATAAATGAGGTGATGCACATGCTAGGTGACGGGCGTGTGCTGGTAGGGATTGTGATTTGGTCCGTCCCGTGGAAACTGATGATTTGCATATTTTGATAAACTCTATATGAAATTTATGTGTTTAGAAATAATTCTGTTAACTTGGGCTAAATGCCATGTTTGGGCCTTGTGCCGTATTGATTGGACCCTCAGGGTATTTTTACTACTTTCCTCACACTTTTTTGATTCGAAAGCATATCCTCAGTCATAATTTTTACCTGTTTATTTTGATTCAGTTTCATTACTCTGTTTTAAACAAAAAGAAAGTTGTTTGGGCTGAGTTCCCTGATTTTTCACTGAAATTCCCGAGTGGTTGCGAGGTTGATGACTGAGAAAGGCCGAGGGCCTGATGGTGAGGATTATATATTTATGGATCGAGTTGCATGCTGCAGCTATATATAAATATATATAAATGCACGCCGCAACGATATGTATTGGATCGGGCTGCACACCGCAGCGATATAGTGCTTGGGTTGTAGGAGCTCTTCCGGAGTCTCTACACCCCTAGTGAGCGCAGTCGACTATATATATTTACGGATCGGGCTGCACGCTGCAGTGGTTATTATTATGAGATACCTATTGAGCGGGAGTGCTGAGTGTGAGTACTGATTGATGAGAGTTGAGCTACGGATGACTAAGAGGCTTGCCCGAGGGGCTATATATATGACTGACACCTTGCCAGAGGGGCTTATTTATGAAATTACTATTTTCACTCTTCTTTTATATTGAGCCTCTATTTAAAAATGTTGAACAAATATTTTAAATAATTTTCATTGAAACTGGAGTTTTTACGAGATATTCGGAAATTGAACTATGGATTTGACTTTGTTATTTCTGTTGAGATTCTATGTTAGACTATGTATATGATTTAAAATGCTCGTCACTGCACTCAACCTTTATTTACTTTGGTTAATTACTGAGTTGGCGTACTCACGCTACTTCCTACACCGTGCAGATCCATATGCCAGAGCATCCGATTAAGAGCATCCAACAACTTCTGAGTATTTTTCGGGAGATAGCAAGGTAGCTGCACGACGTCCGCAACCCTGCCTTTCTCCTTCCTATCATTAGTATTATATATTTCAGTCTTATTTTGTATTAAGTAGACAGTATTGGACTGTATTTTAATGGCTCATGACTAGTGACACCGGGATCGGGCAGTGATGATGTTTTTATTTACTTATTTCCGCTTATTTTGATACATTAAAACGAAGGTTTGTGATCATACATGATTATTCAATGAATTAAGAAGAAGAGCTTTATGTGTTATGTGTTGAATCGGCTGGCCTAGTTCTGCGATAGGCGCCATCATGACCGGGGTGGTTTGGGGTCGTGACACAATTCCCCTCTTTATAATTTTACTTGAGCTCTCAACTAGCAAGTTCCCTCCGTAACCGGAGCATATATACAGATATAGTGGATTTCATCAAAGAAGTTGTCATGATTCAAATCAGGGAAAAACCCTCAGATACACTGCTTCTTGCAAAATGTTGCGCACGATTCCATGACGATGATATATATAGGAAATGCCAAGCGATATGACCCGATCCAACATAAAAGTAAATTGTGCACTGCCGAGGGTCGAACAACACGAACCTTAGATATATATATTAACTTGCTAAGGCGAACGACCCGCTCACATGAGAGTGTGGTACATAAATCTTGTCGAGGCGAACGGCCCAATCCCATAAGAGTAGTAGAAGAAAATACTCCGTTCGCAAATTATACATGCGACGAGATCTAATATAAATTTAAGGAATCACCCCACTCGTGGATCATACTTGCGACGTGGTCAAATATGAATTTAACATTAAAATCATATCTCTTTCTTGATTCTTTTCAAAAAAAGGGAAATTCAGCTTGTAGCTTTTTAAGGAAATTACCCCGCTCGCGAAACGTACATGCAATGCAGTTACACAAAGATTTCTTAAGCTATTATAATATTCCTCAATTCCTTGCAAAATAATGAAGTTCAACCTTTTAAATCATAAATTCTTCAATATCAACTCCTTTCAAAACATTTAATAAGAAAACTCAATTTCGCTCCCTCTCAAGGCAACAATAAACATAAATCAATGACAATATCAACGAGGTATGATGTAAGCCTAAAACTACCCGGACATAGGCAAAGATAGTGGCTATGTACGGACTCTCAGTACCTCGTGCGTACGTAGCCCCTACAAATAGAAGCACACAATAATTTAGTTCACCTATAGGGTTAATTCCCTCTTACAAGGTTAGAAAGGGTACTTACCTCGCTCCGAAGTTTCATACCCGACTCCAACACCACTCTAACACCCAAACCGATGCCCAACACTCCAAAACTAGCCAAACAATGTGCAAAGTAATGAGAATAAACTCTAATACTCATAACAATTCAATTTACAACAATTCTCAACTCCGCTTAGAAAGTCAATAAAATCACCCTCAGACCCACGTGCTCGGATTCTAAAAATTTTCAAAGAAAAACTTTACCCATAAACCCAAGAACTCAAATATATGATTTATTCTCAATTCTATGCCCAAATTCGTGGGTCAAAATAAAAAAATACCATTTTCTAGGGTTTTCTTCGAAATCCCAAATTTCTACAAAGTTTCATGTCTAAATCCATATATAATCGAAGTATTAAACTCACAACTAGTAGAAATCACTTACCTTGTGTTTGACGATGAAAATGGCACTCCAAAATTGCTCCAAAATCGGCTCCCATGGAAAAATTAAAGTGAAAATGAGCCAAACCCCCGATTTAAAACAACTCACTACCCAGGAGACCCTCATTCGCGAACACGGCAATACCCTCGCGTTCGCAAAGGACAACTTGCATTGCCTCCAGAAATCCTTCATTGCGAATGCTGCAAGTTCCTCGCGTTCGTGAAGCACAATCCGCCTTAGCCCCTTATTTACTTTACACGAACGTGGGGCAGGGATCGCGAACGTGAAGCACCACTAACTAACCTTTCGCAAACGCAAAAAACAAAAAGGCCCCAGTACACTTCCTTCTTCGCGAACGCGTGAGGCCCTTTGCATTCACGAAGAACAAAACCAGGACCAGCTAATAACAACAGCAGCTCAACCAAGAATTGGTCCGAAATCATCCCAAAACACACCCGCGGCCCCCGGAACCCCGTCCAATTATACCAACGCATCCCAAAACACATTATGAACTTAGTCAAGCATTCAAATCACCTCAAACAACATCAAAATCATGAATCACACCCAAATTCGAGCTTAATGGACTTTAGAACTTAAAACTTCTACATTCGATGCTGAAACCTATCAAATCACGTCCAATTGACCTCAAAGTTTGCACACAAGTCATATTTGACATTACAGACCTACTCCAACTTCCGAAATCACATTCCAACTCCAATATCAAAAAGTCCACTTCCGGTCAAACTTCTTAAAAAACCTTCAAATTTCTAACTTTCGCCGAATGACCCCAAAATGACATACGAACTTCCGAATCCACTTTCGAACGCGCTCCTAATACCAGAATCACCATATGGAGCTATACTCAAACTTCGAATCCTAAACAGACATCGATAACATTGAAATGCACTTCAACCCAGATTTATGAAATTCTTCCAAAATGCTAACTTCACAATAGGCGCCGAAACGCTCGCTGGTCGTCCAAAACCTGATCCGAACATACGTCCAAGTATGAAATCATCATACGAACCTGCTAGGACCTTTAAATCCCAATTCCGATGTTCTTTACCCTAAAATCCAATCTTATTCAATTCTTCCAACTTAAAGCTTTCGAAATGAGAATTTTCTTTCCAATGCAACTCTGAACTTCTCGAAATTCAATCCCAACCATGCCTACAACTCATAATACCTGAAGTGAAGATGCACATGGCTCCAAACCGCCAAACGACACGCTAGATCTCAAAAAGACCGGTCGGGTCGTTACATCCAGCACTTCCAAACTAAGGATCTAGGTAGATTGAAGTACTTTCTAGGTATTGAGGTTGCTCAGTCTAACTCCGATATTGTTATTTCACAAAGAAAATATGCTTTTGTCACGACCCAAATTTCCCTTCATAAGATGTCATGACGGCACCTAGTCTCTAAGACTAGGTAAGCCTAACAATTTCAGAATAGCTGAAATAATAGCAGAAATAACGACTGTACTTCACAAATATATATAATACTACAAACTACCGCTTGGCATGTACAAGTAAAACCAACAACTCGAACTCCAAAAACCTGATAGTCATAAGCCACAAGCTCTAAGGAATGTACTATATGTCTTCATACATCAACATCTAAGAGAATAAAGAAGAAAGACAACATAAGGATAGATGGGGACTCCGATGTCTGCAGACGTTGGCAGATATAACTTGAAGTCTCCACATACTCACTGCTTATTGATATTGGGGCTGGAAGGAGGTACCTGGGTCTGCACACAAAACATGTACAGAAAAGTAGTATGAGTACACCACAACGATACCTAGTAAGCCCCAAGCCAAACCTCGGTAGAGTAATGACGAGGTTAGATTAGGGCTCTACTGGAATATAATAATTAAGGCAGAAGATATAGTAATATAATGAAAAGACTGAGAATTTAACAATGAGAAATCACAGAAAGGTAACAACACAACACATAGGTGTAAACTACAGGGGGCGCTCCCGAGGTACCGCCTTGTAGTCCCAAAAGTAAATACTCAACAGGCGAGCTCCCGTGGTACCACCTCGTAGTCCCAAAGTAAATATGCAATAGGGGAGCTCCCGAGGTATCGCCTCATAGTCCAAAAGTAAATATGCAATAGGGGAGCTCCCGAGGTACCGCCTCGTAGTCCCAAAAGTAAATACATAGCTCATAAGCTATGGAACAACAAATTCACAACAAGAAATCCTACAGTTAAAAACGATGTTCAAAATCTAGGAGAAACAAAAATTAAAGTAAGCATATTACGCAGATTTCAAGTACTAATTTAGACATGTAGACATGCGATATTAGGCTAAACATGATAACTATACATGCTAGAATATTTTTGTAATTTCCTATTTACAGTTCTTTATTATGCATGTTGCGTTATTCGCACTCGTTACTATATTACATTGTTTCTAACATTCTTTGTTACTTGGTGCTTTATTTTCATTGTTTCTTTAGCCGAGGGCCTATCAGAAATAGCCTCTCTATCTCAATGAGGTAGAGGTAAGGTCTGTGTACACACGACCCTCCCAAGACCCCATTTATGGGATCAAACTGGGTTTTTTGTTGTTGTGTTATGCACTCGTCACCTCGCATACACGACGCTCACATATCACAAATTGTTACAACAGTACCAAATCCTAAGGGATTTCCTCCACACAAGGTCAGACAAGTCACTTACCTCGAACCAAACTCAATCAGTCAATAAGAATGACTTTTTCTCGACTTTCTGACTCCGAATGGCCCAAATCTAGCCAAAAGAAATTATATACTATAAATAAAACTATAAGAAACTAATCTAATTAATGAAATCAAGACTTTAACAAGAAATTAAAAAATTGTCCCAAAAAATTGACCCGGGATCATGTCTCAGAATTGAGTAAAAGTCACCAAATCCGAACATCCGTTCAACTACGAGTTCACCCATACAAAAATTACTCAAATCCGATATCAAAACTCCAAAATTCGGTCTAAGAACTTTACAACTTTTTTCCCAAATTTCTCAACCCAAAACCTTAATTAAATGAAGAAATGAACGATAGATTAGTGGAATATAACCAAAATGAGTCAAGAATCCTTACCCAAATATTTCCTCTGAAAATTCTTCAAATTCTCGCATCAATCTGAGCTCTCTAGGTCCAATGAAATCAAACCCTCTACCTTTCCCTTTTGCTTCCCAGATACAGTCCAAAATTCGCATCCGCGGTACCGCTTTTGCGGTGAAATCTCCGCACCTGCGGGGTTCACTTAAAATCCCAGATATTGCACCTGCGCATAACCATCCACATCTGAGGACGCGCTTCTTCTCTCAACCGTCCATTTTTGCGAAAACCTTGGCCACCTCAGCTCCCTCACCCACTTTGCTTCTGCGATCACACTTCCACAGAAGTGGCTCCGCTTTTGCGCCCTTCACGTTGCACCTGTGACCACTGTACATCCTCATCATCTCCGCATCTGCGCCCAAATGCTGGCTTTTGCGGGTTCACACCTGCGGTCAAACTTGCGCAGGTGCAATTGCACCAACAGCTTCCAACTTCAACAATTCTCTAAGTTCCAAACTTGATCTCTTAACCATCCGAAATCCACCTGAGGCCCCCGGGACCTCAACCAAACATACCAATAAGTACGAAAACACAATACGTACTTAGTCGAGCCCTCAAATTATAGCAAACAACATCAAAAATACGAATCGTGCTCTAATTCAAGTGTAATGAACTGTTGAACTTCTGGTTTCCATATTCGATGTTGAAACTCATCAAATCACGTCTGATTGACCTCAAATTTTGCACACAAGTTACATTTGACATTACAAACCTACTCCAACTTCTAAAATTTGAATCTGACCCCGATATAAAAAAGTCCACTCCCGGTCAAACTTTTTAAAAATTCAACTTTTGCCATTTCAAGCATAATTAGACTACGGGCCTCCAAATCACAATTCGAATGTGCTCCTAAGTACAGAATCACCCAACGAAGCTATCGGACCCATCAAAACTCTGTTCTGGAGTCGTTTATACATAAGTCAACATCCGATCAACCATTTCAACTTAAGCTTTCAACCTTGAGACTAAGTGTCTCAATTCATTTGAAATCCCTTCGGACCCGAACCGACTAACCCGACAACTCACATAAACATAAAATAAAATAGAGGAGCAGTAAATAGGGGATCGGGCTAATACTCTCAAAAAGACCTGCCAGGTCGTTACAACTTTAGACATTCTTGAGGAGACAATAATGATGGGTTGCAGACCTGTTGACACTCTGATGGATCCGAATTTTATACTTCTGCCAAGACAAGGGGAGCCGCTTAGAGATCATGCAAGATATAAGCAGCTGATTGGTAAATTAAATTATCTCACAGTTACTAGACCCGACATTTCTTTTCCTGTGAGTATTATAAATCAGTTTATGAATTCTCCCTGTGACATTAGGATGCAGTTGTTCGCATTCTTCGGTATGTAAAATCGGCTCTAGGCAAAGGATTATTGTTTGAGGATTGAGGTCATGAACAAATCGTTAGGTACTCAGATACTGATTGGGCATGATCACCTTATGATAGACATTCTACGTCTGGATAGTGTTCTAGTAGGAGGCAATTTGGTGTCTTATAAGAGCAAGAAACAAAATGTAGTTGCTCGGTCCAGTGCAGAAGCAGAATATCGAGCAATGTCTATGGCAACACGTGAGTTAGTTTGGATCAAACAATCTCAAGGAGTTGAAATTTGGTGAAATCAGCCAGATGCAATTTGTGTACGATAATCAAGCTGCCCTTCAGATTATATCAAATCTGGTGTTCCATGAGAGAACTAAATACATTAAGATTGACTGTCAATGTAAGAGAAAAGATACACCCAGGAGAGATTGTTACAAAGTTTGTGAAGTTAAATGATCAGCTTGCAGATATTCTTACTAATTCCCCCATTTGTCCTCGTATTAGTTATATATGTAACAAGCTCGGTACATATGATTTGTATGCACCAACTTGAGGGGGAGTGAGAGTTAGTTAGTTAGTTGTTATGTAAATAAGCATAGTCCTACATAAATATGAGTAGTGTAGGTATTGTATATTGTTATAAATAGGGTACCTGTATTATAGTTAATATATGTGAATAATATATTTTTCGGTGCATTCTCACACTAATTAATAAGCCATAATAAAAATAAACGTAATTTAAAAGTATTAAATCATGCTAAAATAAGTACTATTAACACATATTAATTATTAATTACATGACTAAATAATAATAAAAATAAGTTATGCATTTTCATTGTCTAAACCAATGCAAAACTAAAAAAATAAATATCCAATACTATTGTCATTCCTAGTATTAAATAAATTTTTTTGTTAGGATTAGAATTAATTTGATTTTGCTTTGGCCTTTATTTGAGTTACTAACTTTTATGGATTATAAAACATATTTGACCATTCAAAAATTCAATGTGCAAGCTTGAAGTAATACATTAAAAGAGAGAACTATGAAAAAGTTTAAATAATATTTATAAATTACATTACAATAAGTATTTTTATATATAAAATATTTTTAAAACTTGTATACATGTAATATTGGGTTGAGTTGGTTTCAGTTTGTCTTTTTAGTTAAATCTAAACCAAACCAATTATGGTTGGTTTTTTTTCCAACACCAAACCAAATCAAACCAAACAATAGTCGGATTTTTTTTTCCTGGTTAGAGTCGGATTATCGGTTTCCTTTGTATACCCCTATATTTAACTATATATTAAATCTCACAAGAGAATCACAAATATTCCTAGATACTTTTTAAAGAAAATTCTATAAATTTTTTTAATTGTATATATAAAAATTATATATTTATATATCAATTCGCTTCGGATTTTTCTACTTTATACCGAACTAAATCAAACCAAATGTAATTGAGTTTTTTTAATCGGATTAGTTTGATTTTTCGATTTGGTGGGGTTTTAAAGTTTAGTTTGTACACTCCTATTTGCACATGAGATTATCAAGATAGACGTAGCAAATATAGTCCAAATATTCACAGGGAAGCCATTAGATAAGAAGAACATCAAGAAAAGACCAAGAATCACCAAAAAAGTTTGATGAGACGCGAAGCTTTCTTAATAAGCCTGGATTAATTAATTAACAAAATGGAGGTAATTTGGACTGTATTTTGTCTCTCGCAATTGAGAGAAAGGATTAAAGGAGATGAAAATATATGGACGAATGCAAATTCTGGTGGAAGTTTCTTGGGTGGTAATTTCCCTGAATTTGAGGGTTTTATACAGGATCAGTACTTTAATCGGTTTCCATTGCTTCCTTTTGATGATGCTCATTTGGATAGCTATGGAAAAACCCCACTTGCTTGATTAACCAGTTAGTTAACTTGAGAGATGAGTATTTAATTAATTTTGTAAACCAGTATTTTTGTTCTACTGTGTTTTTAGTATTTAAACTTAGTTAATCTTCTTGCTAATTGAGTCAAGTCTCTCATTATTTCCTTTTCTTTTCTGGCTATGGTTAATGATGTTGATGAATCTCCAAATATGTTACGTTATAGAGATTATGAGTTAGGAGTCCATTACTCCGGTGGTGGCGGAAAAAATTTTGTGGGTTAAAGTCAAACTTTACGAGGGACCTTAACTTTATTATTATTTTTATTATTTATTTGAAGTCTTTTTTTTTAGCTTTTCTTAGATACAAAGTTATTAATGATTTTCTTATAATCAATAACTCCTAATAATTATTTCTCAACTAACAATATAGCTGATTCATTTAACTTTTCTTGTGACATTGTTGTTCTTAGGTAAGTGTTTACCGTGAAAATGGCAATAATAATTAAATTTGATTTTGTGGTTCTAAAAATACGTGATCTATTTTTATGCTAGTTGTTAGGGCAATAGATGCTAAGTGAGGTACTTGGAATCAAGATATGAGCTTAAAACGAGATGTTAACCAAACCGAATGACTGTCGATCGGGGCCTCGATCTTGCTTATTCGGGGCCTCGGGGTCGGGTCCGATGGCCAGCTTAGAGTGATCGAGGGTAGTCGATGAGCGTTTAACTGGTATAATAAAATCAATGACGGCTCTTTTTGGCCAATAATAAGCAATAAATGAAGAACAATCAGTAGAACACAATAAATATAAGCAATAAATGAAGTGATGAGATCAAGAGAATATATTAGAGAGCAGAGAGAATGTTCTTGTGTATTTAGTATTGAGTAACAGGTCCCTACAAAATGACAGGGATCCCCTTTATATATGAGGGAGAATCCTAACATAGTACAAAAAATATTAATTACAAAGATGTGGAGATGGTACAACTAGTTAATGCCTTGCTTCATTTTTGGACTAGTCCACTAGACTTTGTTAGCCCTATTTATGCGCCTTGGGAACTTCCCACTTTTTCTCCGTAACGGTCGGTCTGTACTGCTCCGAGGTCGAGCGTCGATGGCCTTCGAGGGATGAAACTCGACCGTAGTCTCGAGCCTCCGAGACATGCTTACGAGGCATTGTAATGACAGAAAATTGGACCCTCCAATTTTACCATATACAGATAGTCCTCGCGTTTCTTAGAGTAGAACGATAAGAAACGACCTTGATATCCATCTCCTCGAACTTCCCGCGATGATGTTATACTAATTATGTGCGCCTTTGTGACAACCGAGGTGTCCTGTCGGTTCATCTTTCTAGAATCGTTCAAAGCACTGGCGTTTCTTATTCTTCAAAGCAATAATATCACCGCCGGTCCAGCTCCCAATGACGCATTGATTGAGCCTATCGATACATCTTTTAAAGACATTGATGGCACCACCGGCTACGCTTCCACCCTTTGTATAAGTGGGAGCCTCCTGGAACCTATCCTTCATTCAAATGTTCTCCAATAGCCTTTCACCCCTTTCTTCTCTTCATTCTCATCCATCGTTACTTCCTATGTTTGGGGCTTGCGGTCTTAAGGTTACATGGCGACGTTCTCATCAGTCGCACCATGGCCTTTTCCCAAGGCTTTCCCTTACCGAGAGAGATTGCACTAACTTCTTCTTGTTGTTGTTGTTTCTACCGTCGTCGGCTCGAGACGACGAGGTAGGGGGTCAATTTTTTCTGAATCAAGAAAATATTTGGACTCTACACCGCTGCTCAAGAAGGTGTTCAGACTTTACACTGATGGTCACTTCCCCCGACTACCCATGCGGTGACTTACTCCTTTTGCTTTCCGTGGAGTGAGGTGGTACTATCTACTAACTGTTGCATCCCGCACTGGTGTAACATCTCAAGAAGTGGCTTCACAATAGTAGTGCTGGCGAAATTCATACTAGCCAAATTTTTCACCCAGCCAGTTCTTCATCCCTTTCTGCTTCTTCTGCTTCACTTTCCTCTTCTCCATCACTTTCCTCTTCTTCATCTTCTTCCTTGAAGATGCCGCTTTGGAAGACCGAGATGAGACCCCCGAGGTGATGGCGCTCGAAGATACTGCCGCCGAGGATCCACCCCAGAGAATAGATTAGGATCTTGGCTTTTACTATATGTATACCTTTTTGCTTTTTTGTTTCTATGTAAGGACCCCTTGTGGGTTTTTGTAATCATATGTAAGGACCCTTCATGGGCTTTTGTAATTATGTGCTTATGAATACAAAGATTTTTCTTTAATTTGCCTCTGATTTATGCTATATTTCTTTTTATCTGCGTTTGTGGAGAATTTGAATGCACAACCCCACCGATTGGTACGAGTATTGAGCCCGGGTGCAAGTACTTCTTCTGGCCCTTGATTGATCAAAATGATTCCTCGTAGAACCTTTTGTCGTTCCTTGGACTGAGCCCGGATCAATTCGATAAACTCGGGTCATCGGGATCCCTGACTCTGAGTTGAGTGAGAGTAGGTCTTCAAACCTTCAGTATGAGACTTAGCCTTTTAGACCTCGTGATAGTCTTCGATGGGGGGATTTGGTTGGATGCCTAAGAATAAAGACAACCTTTAGGTTGTCGAGAGTAGTTCCCGAGTGGTGGTTCGCTCAATCTCGGGGCTACCTGGGGACTTGTTTTGAACTCAGTGTAGATAGCCTTAAGGAATTGCAGATCGATCTCGGATGAAGGCTTACTCGAGTTTAGATGGTACCTCAAGGCCAAGCCCATGTGAGTAGAGTTTAGCGCTTATTTTCTTCTTGAGAGGAGCCCTCGAGATCGGGTACCATCTCGAGTCTCATAATGATATTAATGGCCCCTTGGAGTATATCTTCTTTCTGGTGGAGGTCCTCGAGATCGGGTATCATCTCGGGACGTATAGTGATGTTATTGGCTTCTTGGAGCCTATCTTATTTTTGGTAGAGGTCCTCGTGATTGGTACCATCTCGGGACTTGTAATGATGACAATGGCTTCTTGGACCCTATATTCTTTTTGGTGGAGGTCCTCGAGATCGGTTACCATCTCGAGACTTCCAATGATACAGGGGTTTTTGACCCAAAAAAATATCGTACGACGGCGTTGAGTGTATGATATGGTTACAAAATTACCGAGGTGATCCCGTCGACACATCTTCTTAAAGCGATAAGAGCTTTAGCCAGTATTTTTAATCAACCTTTAAGGTAGGCGGGTAGTCGCCGCTTTTTCCATATATAGGGTTGTGTTCGCCTTTTTGGAGATTCCGCTATTCTGAGTAGTTATATTCTTTTATAGAGTTCTCTTTTCCTACGTTAGGTCCTTCCTCATTTCAACTTTGGTGCCCTTGATCGAGTTTCCGCTCCAATTCTCTAGTTTTACCACAGTCATGGCTGATGCGTCAGGGTCCGCTCGGCAAGGAGAAGGGAGCTCCGCCTCTTGGCACTTTGTTTCGAGGGGGGATCTTCTTGAGTCGGCGAGGAAGGATTGTGGATGGGGGCAAGAGGTAGTATCGCGGGTACCTTCCCCAGAAGAGAGCGTCATGGACCACGCTGAGAGGTTTTTGAACATATATACATACCCCTTCACTTTGGGCCCCCTTGATAGGGTTGTGCTCGACTTTTGTCGAAAGTACCAGGTTACCTTTGCACAGAATCATCCATCATTTTGGCGGATAGTTTTGATGATGAGATTCTTTGCGGAGAAAGAAGGGCTTGAATTCACTCTAAGCCATCTCATCAGGCTATATCGACCTTTTCACCATCGAGGTTTACTAACTCTACGATGCCGATCCACCACGCCTTTCATCGTTGATAATGAAGATGATGGAGATGGGGGTTTGGAAGAGCCGATTCGTTCGAATACAGTTTGTCGATATTATTCCACTGGAGTTTCTGCCATTTCCTGAGGAATGGAATTTTGCACGTAAGTGGTACACTCGTGCCTTCGTAGTTTTGTTTATGGCAAAGGCGGGCTCCGTAAATGCGCCTTCTTTTCCTTTTTTGCAACGATTTCGTGGATTCCAGGCGAGGTACCCGATCTGCCGGATTGGGTTTGAAAGTTGGCGACCCACTCAACTTGCAATGAGCGTAAGTGGAGAGCATTATCTAAGGCTAGGTGGGAGGCAAAATACCATGGTACGTGCTATGTGATTTTCTCTCCCCCCCACTTTTCTCTCGGAAGGGCGCTTTTTCTTTCTGCATACTAACTCTATCACTGTAAGCATTAGGGAGTCCCTTAAAGCGAAGTCGTTCCTTTTAGGAGAGGGAGTAAGACCGCTGGCTTCAGGACTGGGGGATGATAATAATAACAATAAGCAGGAGGGGCCTTTGCAGGACGACAATGATTGTAGCAAGACGAGTCCGGTCCGGAGGCTTAGAGATGGCATTTCAGCCAAACCTACAACACCCGAGGGTTCTCCGCTGCTAGATTCTTCTCCTGTCGAAGGCACTTCGAGGGATGTTCGACGCCAAGAGGCGCGTATATCGGGTGACTGTGTCCCAAACCGAGGCGGTTCTACCGAGGTAGATGGAGCCAGACCAATAGATATACGCTTAACTTTTGAGAAAGCTCAGCGGCTTTACTCGGAGGTAGGTTCAGGTCGTTCGTACTGGTTTTATATTTTTGTAATTTTCACTTTCTTACCATGTTTCTCTTCCACAGGCTTTTAATAAGCTCAAATCTGAGCTGCTTCGCTGTGAGGCCAGATTGCGAAAATCCGTTAATGGGGAGAAATCCCTTAGGCTTCTTTATGATGAAAAGGAAGATGAGTTGGCGCGTCTACAGTATGAGGCGATTCAAAGCTCGAATTATGAGAGCTACCTGGAGGAGTGGGTAGTTTTGTTCGGAGGGAGTGTGTGTTCCTTCTTCTAGCTCCCGAGGCTGATGTTTTGTTTATTTAAGTTGCAAAAAAAGACGGAGAACCTGGAGCACCTTCGGAATGAAGTTGGCCGAGCCAAGCGCGAGTATGATGAGTTAAAGGCTCAGGCGGACATTCAAACTTCAGCGGGGAAGGGTGCTCTAGCTAAAGACTCTGCCTTTGAGGTTCAACTTCACTTAGCTCATGATAATAGCTCGATTCCAACAAATATGATTACAAAGCTCGAGTTTGAGCTTTTGAAGATAATGGCCGAGGTTGTGGACGCCCGGGCTGAAGCCGTAATGAGCCAAACTAAGGCTGACAAAAAAGTGGCGGTCTACTTGAAGGACACTGTCGATGCTCAAGATGAGCTGAGTAGGACTTTTGACCGTGAGGGAAGGAGCAAGGAATATGCTCGGTGTAAATCTCGAAGGGAAACCCTCGAGGAGATCCATGCTAGGGGCTTCGATCTCTCAGAAAAGATAAAGCAGGCGAAGGCAGAAAAATGATGCAAAGATCCTTCTGTATGATGCTAAAGATATCGAGAAAGAAGATGACGGGCCTTAGTCCCCGATGGTGATGTAGATTAGGCCTTCCCTTTCTGCGTATAGTGCTTTCAAAGAACACTTTGTAAATGGAGCTTGTATTTTTTTGCATATATGTACAAAAGGAAGCCTTGCGGTTTTAATTTTCATGCATTCCTCTTTGTTTTGATTTTAGCCAGATGAACTGGTCTTTGAGTTAAAAGGAATCTTTAGATTCGTGGTATGGCCCTAGGGCTCATTAGGCTGGCCCGTAGGCTCTTACGTGCTTGGTCGATACGTCCTTTTATTATAAGCCAACATTCGAGCTCTTACGCTTGTGCTCTTAGGCATGTTTGGTCAACTGTTTTAGGTTCAGTCTCTGAGTCGGGTATCGACTCGAGTTCATTCGACCCTCAAGTTTTTGAATTTCAAGTTGGCCCTTAGGCTCTTACGCGTTGGGACGGTACAACCTTTTGTGTGGGCTGGCGACAATGGCTCTTATGCTTTGGGTCGATGCAACCTTTTATGTGGGCTGGCGATAGTGGCTCTTATGCCTTGGGTCGATGCAACCTTTTACATGGGTTGGCGACAATGGCTCTTACGTCTTGGGTTGATGAGACCTCTAATATAGGCTTTACTTTTCCCTCGATAAGGATTTTTCGAAATAATGTTTGCTTGACTCTTCGACGGTTTAATAAAAGCCACGATTGTGAGTCATTATATGGCGATGATCGAGCACCTCGGGAGGTTTGGCTCGGTGGCTGAGTATCTCAAAGCCTGTATTTAGGAGCTGAAGTGGTCGAAGCTCTTTTGCCTATGTCGAGGGTAGCCTGTTTAACAGGTTCTTTTCGATGTAATTGGAGGCCTGTGATTTTATAGCGACGATCGGGCGTCCCCAAGTCGCATTAGTTTGGTTGGTACAGCCTTGTGACTGTAGTCATTTGTGTTTGGCCGGAGCCTTTCAGTCCCGAGTGAAGTAGTTTCGGCGTCTATATTGAGGGTATGCCTTTTTAGGGATCTTACAAGTTCGATATATAGCCTTAACTTTGAGATCGGGTTTATGCCTTTAGTAAGGTCTTACAAGTTTTACATGCCTTTATGGTCTTACAATTTGGATATTTGGTACAAGTATGGTTCATGCCTTGCTTGAGGCCTTACAGATATTGCCACTTGGTACAAGTGTGGTTCATGCCTTGCTTGAGGTCTTACAGATATTGTTATTGCCTTATATAGGTCTTACGAGATCGAGGCTGCCTGCATGTGGTCTTACGACCTCGGGTTTTGATAAGTCGATGGAGATGGTGATTGACGGCAGTCATCAAGTCATCGAGGATTTCTCGGCTCGAAGGCCATTACTTGTATACTTGGTATTGGCTCATTGAGGTCTTATGATTTCGGAGTTTCTGACCCGGAGGTCATGTGGCCTTGAGTTTTCGACGCCAGTCCCCGGGTGTTCGGGATGTTTTTGGCTCTGGAGCTAATTTGTAATTTTGTTGTTTCCTCATAGAGGGCTTACGAGTTTGAAGCTCCGACCTGGGGGTCGTACTGTTTCAAGTTGTTGATGCTAGTCCTCGAGTATTCGGGACGTTTTTGATAGAGGAGTCATTTTTGCAAAAATATCGAGTTTCTTTTGAAGCGTGAAATGCTTTGATGGAAAGTATTCTTCGATTACTTGGTACAAGTATACATGTTTTTGCTGTCAAGGTCCTGGCTATTCTATACGGATACGATTCGTTCGACCATTTGGCCCGGTATATCATTTTCCTATCGAGATCCCATTTGGCGTATCTTGGCTTTTTTGAGTAGGTGACCTTCTGAGGGGATGTACCTCCAGTATTTGAGGTTGATTGCAAAAGGAAGCCTTGAATACTTGTTGAGTCTTCCTTAGGTAGCATATGGATGTTGCCTCGTTAAAAACCATGTCGGTAAAACCCTTTTTGGGATAAAAACCTACTCGAAGGAAAAGAGTGCAACACATGTTTTTGAAACCTAAGGCCTTTGAGTTAGAGGGTGCTTTGGCCGTTTCGATTGGATACCTACACACAGGTTAATGTAGAATGTAATTGAAAGAAAAAGGAAATGGTCATACCTTAGAGTAGAATGTGTCGTCGGTGTTTCGAGCCCTGATTTGTTTCAGTCGCTTGTGATGAGGACGCAGTATAGTCCTCTGCTTTGTTTAGTTGGGGGTAGCCGAGAGTGTAACTTGTTATTTTTATCTTACTATTATATAATCCTTCGGCTCCTTCGAAGGCAGAGGTACTGGTATCGATGCCACATCGTGCACCGCGAACATTTCCCTTGCTATTCCCCGTAGACGGTTTTAATCCCATCCTTTGTCGGGAATTTCATCATTTGATGGAGGGTGGACGGTACTGCTCTCATGTAGTGTATCCATGGCCTTCCGAGCAAGGTGTTGTACCTCATGTCTCCTTTGATGACATGGAATTTGGCATTTTGGGTTGTGCCGGCCATGTTGACTGGGAGGGTGATTTCCCCTTTCGTTGTTTCGCTCGCCATGTTGAATCCATTGAGGACTCAAGAGGCAGGTACAATTTGGTCAAGCAGTCCGAGCTGCTCTACCACCCTCGACTGATAATGTTGGTCGAGCTACCTGCATCCACAAGTACACATTTAATTTGAAATTTATTTACAAGAAAATAGATTACCAGTGCATCATTATGAGGTTGAGACAAGGTCTCGATGTCCTCGTCGCTGAATGTGAGAGCATCCTCAGGTATTGTAACGGCCCGATCGGTCGTTTTGAGATTTTGCACTTCGCCCGCCAGTTCTCAGGCATGACTTGCCCCGTGTGGTGTATTATGACTTATGTAAATCGTTGGTGTTGGGTTTCAGGTTAATCAGAATGAATTTGGAAGAACAGTCTTAGTTGAAAGCTTAAAATTTAAAAGGTTTGACCAAGATTTGACTTGTGTGTATTTGATCTCAGATTGGAATTTTTATGGTTTGGTTAGCCCCGTTAGGTGATTTGAGACTTAGGAGCATGATCGGAATGCATTTTGGAAGTCCGTGGAAGGTTTAGGCTTGAATTGGTGAAATTGAGATTTCGGCGTTTTCTAGTTGATAGGTGAGATTTTGATATAGGGGTTGGAAAGGAATTTCGAGAGTTGCAGTAGCTTTGTTGTGTCATTTGGGATGTGCGTGTAAAATTTCAGGTCATTCGGGTGAGATTTGATACTTTTGATCGAATGTATAAATTAAGAGTTCTTAGAGTTCTTAGGCTTGAATCCTATGTTAAATTGTAGATTGATGTTGTTGTGAGTGTTCCGAAGTTTTGAACAAGTTTGAACGATGTCATGGGATGTGTTGGTACAATTGGTTTGAAGTTCCGGGAGTTCCGGGTAGGTTCCGGGATATTTTAGGCCGAAAATCATAGCTGTAGTAGGTCCAGAAGGGTTGCAGGTCTCGGAACCCACCCGCGTGGTCCGCATAAAAAGAAGTGTGGCTGCGGTATGTGCTGTGCGGACCGCAAAAAATGAAGTGCGGCCGCGGTAGGTGTTGTGCGGACCGCACAAAATGCAGTGCGGCCGCGGTGGGGGACATTTCACTAGTCCTATTTTGGAAGCTCATATCTTTTGATCTACAAGGAATATTGAAATGATTCAAAAACAAAAGTTGTAGCCCTTCGTGTCTTGTTTCTAGAAAGGTAAAGATATTGCAATTTGTACATTTGTAGCGAAAGTTATGGCCAAGAAACTAAATCCTATCACTGCAGAGGAAAGCCTGTGCGGTCGTGGTCGTTTTTGTGCGGACCGCACTGGTTTCGTGCAGACCGCGGTCGATTTTGTGCGGTCCGCGGAGGTGGAAATCTATGGGGTACTCTATAGATATGAGGTTTTGGGTTTTATTTGATATTTTGACCTAGAGAGCTCGGATTTTGGCGATTTTTCGAAGGTTTTTCAAGAAATTCATCGGGGTAAGTGATTCTAACTCAGATTTGGTTAGAGTACAAGAATCTACCATTGAATTCATCATTTAATTCGTGATTTGGGATGAAATTTGAGAAGAAAATTGTGAAATCTTTCAAAAATGTAAAATGATGATTTGAAGGACTAAATGGTATAAGAATAGGATAATTTCGTATGGTTAGACTCATGAGAGTATAAGGATTCTAGTTTTGTGAATTTTGTCAAATTCTGAGATGTTGTCCTGGGGGTCGGGTTTGACCAATTTTTGGAATTTTGTGGTAATTCGATTGTTTTCACTTGAGCTTTGTTCCCTTAGCATATTGTGACGTATTCGTTCTTATTTTGGATAGATTCGACGCGCGTGAAGGCCGATTCGAGGGGCAAAGGCGTCGCGAGTTAGATATTTAGCCGGTTCGAGGTGAGTAATGATTGTAAATGATGCTCTGAGGGTTTGACACCCTGGATTGCACATCATAGTGCTATATTGAGGTGAGGCACACGTTTGTTGACGAGCGTGGGGTCATGCACTATTGGGGATTGTGACTTGGTCCTTCTCGATTGATGATTTTACCGCATATTTGACTGAAACTTATCTGTTATCATCATGATTTGGGCTGATTCCCATATTTGGGCTTCGTGCCAACTATTTGAACCCTCTGGGGATTTTTATTACTATTTCCTCACTGCTTTGACTTATTAATTGAACTCAATCATGTTATTTTCCACTGTTTTACCACTCAACCATTTTTACTCCATTTTGAGACTTAAATGATATTCTAAATGATGTTTTGGGCCGAGAAATACTGTTTTACTAAAGCTCGAGGGGCTTGTGAGTATTTTTGAATAAGTAAGGCCGAGGGCCTAGTTGTGAGGAAACACTGATACTGATTGAGGCCGAGGGCCTGAGATATGTACGCCACGAGGTGGCTTGTTGATATTGTTTATGAGGCCGAGGGCCTGAGATACATATATACGCCACGAGGTGGCTTGACTGATATGAGGCCGAGGGCCTCTCCTAGAGTTTGCACACCCCCAGTGAGCGCGGATACCCATTGTGATGTGAGATATAGCCCAAGGGGTTGGTACTGTTCTAAGATTGTGCTCGAGGGGCGAACCTTTATGTGTTTATCTTCTTCATTGCCTGTCATTACCTGTTGATTGTGTATTTGTGCCCGAGGGGCGAATTTCTATGCTTATCTGTACTAATTGTTTGCATTCGTTTGCGTAACTATTGAAAAAGTCATTTTTAAAGAAGTTTAAACTGAGCTAAGATATTTTAAGAGATTTTTTATAACTTCATTGCTTTCTTGTTGGTTTTGGACTGCTTCTATACAATATCTTGATATGTTTTACATGATTTTTTGCCTTCAGTCTTTATTTATTATTATTACTCACTGAGTCGGAGTAATCACATTACTCCATGCACCTTGTGTGTAGATTCAGGTATGTTTTGGCTGATCAAAGGCAGAGTTATCAGAGTTTAGCAAGGTAGCTGCCGGTGTTCGCAGCAATGCTTTTCTCTCTCTTCATTTCATTAGTCCGTATTTGTACATTTCATACTTTGAGTTGTAATTATACCCTAGTAGATGCTCGTGACTTGTGACACCCTGGTTAGGGTCGTGTTGGGCTGGATTTTCGTATTGTTATCTATGTTTCCGCTATTCAGTATTATGTAGACCATGTTTAGACTATATTTGTGTTTATTAACTATTTTGAAAGGCGAATTGGGTCTAATTGTATGGCCTTGTCTTCACGAGAGGCGCCATCACGATCGGGTTTGGGGTTAGGGTCGTGATAGGTATGTAACCCCGAGTTCGCTTTTCTCTGGTGATGGATATTTTTGTTCTTCTCATCATGGGTTCCTATGGGGAACTGATGCCTCCCAAGATCATGTGGATGACATGTTATGGCTCATTCGTTTTGTTCTTCTTGGTCGCCTCTCTTTCCCGGAACTAATTTTTGGCCCGGTCGCTTAGGAATTCTCAAAGGTGACCTTTACTGAGTAGTGTGGCTACTTCTTCGTTCTTCATACACTAAGTTATGATTTCTTTGTGAAGGATCTGATTGCACAGGCCTGGGCCACCTGGCGTCTCTGATTTTACTAATGGCAAACACGATGTCTGATATGTTGATGTCGAAGTTGTATTCTGACAAGCGAGGTGCCTTCGTTGGCCTTGTGTGCCTATCGAATCCAGCTCTGTTGACAAGTCCCCTAGGGTTCTGTCCTTGGTCCATCCTTCGTTCACTACAGGGTTTGTGCCTCGGGGCGTTTCTCCTGTCTTCGGTGTATGGCTGGTACCTTTTTTTGTTTGGCTTTAGCTCCTTCCCCGGTGCTACCGTGCTGGGAGTTATCTTGTGACTTTGCAGCTGAGCAATAGCCAGCTATTGTGCCTGCAACATTTCAAAGATAACGTGAAGGCTAACCTCCCGTTCTTCCCTAGCTGGGGTTTTCTGAGCTTCTTGTTGGTCTCCTTGGTGCGCACTCCTATTAGTGTGGGAGCTTATATTGATGTATTGGGCGTCGCGTGAGACCGCGTCCACGGGAATCAAATCTGGTGTGTTCTCAGGGTTTCGTGGTGGTACACCAACACCTGGGAAATCCACACTATACTCTGCATGGTTCACAAGATTGTTGTTCACTGAGTCAGACATTTTGACCTGAAATCAAAGATCTTGGGCAAGAAAAAGTGTGAAAGATAACTTGCGTTGTGTAGTAAAACCAGCAAGAAAATAATCACTATTATTTTTAGCCCCACGATGGGCGCCAAACTGTTTACCGTAAAAATGGTAATAATAATTAAATTTGATTTTGTGGTTCTAAAAATACGTGATCTATTTTTATGCTAGTTGTTAGAGAAATAAATGCAAAGTGAGGTACTTGGAATCAAGATATGAGCTTAAAATGAGATGTTAACCAAACTGAATGGCTGTCGATCGGGGCCTCGAACTTGCTTATTCGAGGCCTCGGGGTCGGGTCAGATGACCAGCTTAGAGTGATCTAGGGTAGTTGATGGGCGATTAATAGGTATAATAAAATCAATGACGGCTCTTTATGGCCAATAATAAGCAATAAATGAAGAACAATAAGTAGAAAATAATAAATATAAGCAATAAATGAAGTGATGAGATCAAAATAATATATTAGAGAGTAGAGAGAATGTTCTTGTATATTTAGTATTGAGCAACAACTCCATACAAAATGATAGGAATCCCCTTTATATATGAGGGTGAGTCCTAACATAGCACAAAAAATATTAATTACAAAGATGTGGAGATGTTACAGCTAGTTAATGCCTTGATTCGTTTTTGGACTAGTCCACTAGACTTTGTCAGCCCTATTTATGTGCCTTGGGAATTCCACACTTTTTCTCCGTAACTGTCGGTATGTACTGCTCCGAGGTCGAGAGTCGATGGCCTTCGAGGGATGAAACTCGACCGTAGTCTCGAGCGTCCGAGACATGCTTACGAGGCGTTGTAATGACAAAAAATTGGACCCTCCAATTTTACCGTATACAGTAAGATTTTATCAATTTTAATTTTGAAAACTTCTTTCCGTTGAAGCAACGGTAACATGAGTTATTAACATTATTCCATAAGAAATTTAGGCATTTGAAAAAGAATTAAATCTTTTTATTTGATTAAATGTATCAATTAAACTGTTATCTTCTAATTGTACTATTTTCCTTAATGCTTTTAATTTAGAAAATAAATTTAAACCATCAATATCGAATTGATTATTATGCTTTAAGGAACATTCAATATTAAAGAAATATTTTTTCAAATTTCCAACATCAAATGATCTTAATTTTTACTGTTAAATAGAAAATTAAAAATATTTTCAAATGCTTTAAATTATTCAAATCTATTTTGAAGTAAAAAAATAGCCTTCTCTATTATGTAATCAACTCTAAAGGACTTGACTCAATTAGCAAGAAGATTAACTAAGTTTATTTTCTATAGTACTTGCATGGAATATATATTTTAAAACTTTTATTTCTTTCATGCTCAAGTGTGTAAATAATATTTTGAGTTTTTTTGTTAATATCAAAATTATTATTATGAACAAATTATTCTAATTAACTTTCTACTATGCTCAATATTTTATTATTCCAATATTGTATATGCTTCATTACTATTTTATTTTTTTAATTTATAAATAAAATTTATTTATTCTAAGGTAAGTCCATAATATAAATTAAAAAGAGAAATTATTATATTAAAAAGCTAAAATAAGATAAAATTTGATAATTTAGAGGGTAAAATAGATATTTAGCGATCAAAAATTTGAGAAATCTAGTTGAGTGACCTTCTGAGTATTATTGGCATAGTTAAATGACTTTGTTGTTACAAACGAAAGAAAAATGACTTTGATAAATAATTTCGGATAGTTGAGTGACCATCTGAATAATGAACCTCAGAGATGGTTGTGTATACACTTTATTGCACGGTCATTAAACTTTATATATTAAAATGACAAAATTTTACTCATTATTACAGTAACATCACAAAATTATACATTAGAGTAACTGGATCTTACCAACTATAATATATAGAAATGGATAAAATTCATAACGATACATAGGGGTGGCAAACATGGGGTTTGGGACGGATATGGGCGGAACAAATGGGTAATATAAAAATGGATAAAATATCCGATTCACCCTACTTAATACAACTAGAAAATGGGCTAACCAGTGGATACAATAGGTATTCATATTATCCAAGGTTTCTTGAGTGTAATCACTTTTGGGAGAATATTTTATTCTCCCAAATTTGAGGAACCCCCAATTTGAGTCTTAAAAGTTAAACCCATAGGTTATCCATTAAGTATCTATTTTTAAAGTGGATAATATGGATAAGATCCATATTTGACCTATTTTTAAAATATTTATTATTCCTCCTATTTCTTAGTAGACTATTCTTAGAGTACGCGCCTTGCGCGTGTACCTTGTCTCAAAAAATATTAATTTTTTTTAAAAAGTCATATAAATATTATTTTAACGACTGTGTTTGAGTTATGTAATAAAGTTAAAAGAAGAAACATAAAATCATGAAAATGATGATTAATGTTGATCCTATTTAATTAACTCTATAAAGAAAGAAGCTCTACCTCATGGAAGTACTTCAAATCTTTAATGTTAGTTCTACTAAAAATATATTGTTAATTATAATTATGATTTTTATTCAGCATGAATTACACTTATGAAGGATAAAAGCTGATCAACATTTCATGTTAATATTTCATATTTTTATGATATATTGTATCAATATAGCTAGATAGATTAGAATCGTCTATCGAAAAGCTTTTAGTGCGAACATTGATGCTTAAATAATATTCCATCAAAATTATGGTGAAAATATTTAATTAGTTGGATTCAAAATTTTAAATATTAATATTGTAATGACCCGACCAGTCGATTTGAGAATTAGCGTACGGTTCGATGGCTTAAGGTCTCGATCAACTTCATATTATGTGTTATGACTTGCGGTGGTTGAGTTCGATTTTTGGACGATTCGGGATCAATTTGGAAGGACAATTCATGATTTAGAAGCTTAAGTGATAAGAGTTGACCAGAGTTTGACTTTTATGCAGACGACTTCGGAACGGTATTTTGATGATTACAATATCTTTTTATGGTGATTTTGGACTTAGGCGTGCGCCTGAATTTTGATTTAGAGGTCTGTAGGTTGATTTGAAGTATTTTGAAAAAACTTGGAAAGTTGAAGGTTTGAAAGATTGAGAGGCTTGACAGGGAGTTGACTTTAGTGATATCGGTTCGGAATTTGGTTCCGGGAGTTGGAATAGCTCCGTTGTGTCAATTGAAACTTGCATGCAAAATTTGACGTCAATCCGAGTTGATTTGATATGATTCAGCACAAGTTGTAGAAGCTGAAAGTTCATAAGTTTATTAAGTTCGTTATAAAGTGCAATTTATAGTTCTAGAGTTGTTTGATATGATTTGGGCCTCGAGTAAGTCCGCTTTATGTTATGGAACTAGTTAGTATGATCGGACAGGGTCCTGGGTGTGTTTCGGATGGGCCACAAACCATTTCCTCGTATTTTGAAGTGATGGTTCTGTCATGTGGTTTCTCTTCATCGCGTTCGCGTCAAAGGAATCGCATTCATGTAGTGTATTTGGAGGTAGCCGACAATTGTTCTTCGCATTCGCTAAGGTTGGAAGGCTTTTGTCTTCGCGTTTGCATACAGTGGTCTGCGATTGCGTAGAGGTAAAATGTAACAACCCGACCGGACGTTTTGCTTTATAGAACCCCGTTCCTCTGAATAAGACTTCTTGTACTTGCTTTTGTTGATTTATGACTTGCAAGGATGAGTAGTTCGGAATTGAAGAGTTTGGGGTAAAATCGGAACATTTGGTTCCTTAAGGTTGGCTTAAAAGGCCAAGTTTGACTTCGGTCAACAATTTGAGTAAACAGCCTCAGAATCGGGATTTGACGGTTCCATTAGGTTGTATGATGATTTCTTACTTGGGCGCATGTTCAGATTGGGTTTTGGATGACCCGGGAGCATTTTGATGCCTAATAGTGAAAGTTTGTTCTTGAAAGTTTTGAATGTTCTTTAAATTTGGTTTGGAGCGGGTTTTGGTGATATCGAGGTCCAAACAGAATTTTAAGATTGGGAATAGTTCCGTAATATCATTTAAGACTTGCACGCAAAATTTGGTGTCATTCCGAGTAGTATAGGGACGTTTCGGCGCATTTGAAGTAAATTGAAGAACTTGAAGTTCATAAGTTTGATTCAACTTGTTTTACGGTGTGATTCTTAGTTTTAATGTTGTTTCGGGAGTTCCGAGAGTTCGAGCGAGTCCGTTTTATGATTCCAAACTTGTTGGTATGTTCGAGCAGGGCCCTGAAGGCCCCGAGTGCCAATCGGACGAGGCTCAGACCAAGTTGAGAATTTGGAACTACAGTTGAGTGCACCAGATTTGTCATAACCACACCTGCGATTGGTCAGCCACAGGTGTGAGCTCGCAGGTGCGAGCCAAGCACCGCAGAAGCGGCCAAGGAAGGGAAGCCTAGGTTCCACAGATGCGGCCCTTCCTCTGCAGAAGCGGTTACTTGACCGCAGATGCGACCTAGCCGGACCAGGACTTTTCCGCATAAGCGGACCCTTACCCGCAGTAATGGGACCGCAGATGCGGCCCTATGACCGCAGGTGCGGAAATCGCTGGGGGCAGTGGCCTTCATTTAATACGGGCTTAGGCCATTTTTACTCATTTTCTTTCACACTTGGGCGACTGGAGAGCTTTTGAGGGGAGATTTCGACCTAGCTTTTGGAGCTAAGTGATTCCTACCAAATGTGAGTTAAATTCTTAGATTATGGGTAGATTAACATGTAAAAATTAGTAAAAATTAAGGGTTTAGTGGAAAATCTAGGTTTTTGATAAAAATAAGATTTGACTACGAACTTGGTTATGAAACTTAGTAAAAATCATATATTTATGTTCCTAAGGTTACGGCTAACAACTTTCTTCGAATATTTCCGGAATCTGAGCAAGTGGGCCCGGGGGTGAATTTTAGGAATCTTGCAACTTGGGTTGGGTAATCACTTTAATAGCGGAAATATGAACTTTTGAGCATAAATTGATTAGTTTATATGATGTTTGATTAGTTTCGATTGAATTGAGAAGTAGGCTTTGAGATGAGGTAAGACTCATTACGAACCTTGTAAGAGGGAATTAACCCCATAGGTGTATTAAACAGAGGTTTGTATCTAATTGTGGGGGCTACATACGTACGAGGTGACGAGAGTCCGTACGTAGCTACTATTATGCTATTGTCCGGGTAGTTTAGGACCCATATCATGCTATATTTGAAATGTTTGCGCCCTTGCTTGCGAATATAATTAATTGAGTCATGTTAGAAATTGATGAGACCAATGTGCATAGGATTTTTCTGCTCGTACTCAGTCAAATTCTAGCATAATTTATGATATCATCCCACAGAGATTGGTTAACCTAGGCTACAGACTTTTAATATTTTTACTACTATTTGAGAGAACCAAATTAATGAAAAGTGAGTTTTAAAACTTGTTAATTAATTAAAGCAAAACAAACAATTTCCGAAAGATTTATAATTTAAAAAGAGTTGGGAATCGTTGAATTCACTTGATAATATTATTACAATAAAATCTCAATTTCTACATGTATTTCTCTAAAGAATAATTATTTATTGCTAATACAATTATATTTGTTCACTAAGAAAAAGTCAATTAATAGCACTCCGTGAGGTTATATAATTAATTGAGTTAAAACTAGAGACGATCAAACCGAAATATTTTCTTGCTTGAATTGTGCTAAAAGGTAGTAAAAATTTCGTGAGAATATTTTTACTAAAAATCAGTAATCTTGCCTACAACAATTCCTCCGTGAGAATTAAAACTGAGACAAACAAGATTACAGATTTGAGAATCAGAGTTTTACGAATAATTATTCTCACTCTACTATTTTATTCATTGGTTATTATATATTAATTTTGCTCCGTGAAAATTACAAAATTAATATAAGAATAACTTAAATAAAATATATAGAAGTGATAATAATAATTAATTAGAAACTATTATTTCAGCACAATATGAATTATATAATGAAAATTTCAAGTCAAGGATGTATCAAAACTGAAATAATATTATAAAAATATTTATCAAGCTTCATCAACTATCCCAACAAAAGAGATTACTCCATTATAATGGAGTATTTAAATCTCACAACAAAAAGGAATTCTAGAATATTTCCAATACTCTTAGAAAATCCAAAACTAATAAAAAGAAAATAAAATAGTTAAAGAAAGATGTTAAAACAAAATTTTAGATAAAAGTAGTTCTTCTTCCTCTCCTCCCTCTGATGCCAATATTGCATTCTATTTATAGCCAAATCTTGCAAGCATTAAATGATTAGACGTGTCCAAGGAATGAGCTTGGATGTGTCCGAGGAGTGAGCTTGGATGTGTCTGAGGAGTGAGCTTGGACACGTCTGAAGAGTGAGCTTGGATGTGTCTGAGGAGTGAGCTTGGATGTGTCCAAGATTCAATTATAGGCTTGTGTTTCCCATTTCAAGTCTTGTGCTTGCCATAGCAGACTTTCATCGAGCATTTTGTCTTTTCCTTCTGTTATTTATAATCTTTTTTTTTCCTGCAAAAATAGTTAGAAAGAGGTAAAATACGAAATATAATTTAAGTATATTATTTAAAGTAGAATATTAATAATATATAATAAGTAAATATTTTATATTCATCAAATTCCCCCCTGCTTGAATCATTGCTCGTCCTCGAGGAGAATAACTTTATTAGTAATTATTGTTTCTTGTAAAGTGAAAAATTGAAAAAAAAATAAAAATTCACATAAAGTTCAACGCCAATAACTTTTTTCAAGTTCACCAAATCTTTACCTTGTTTCTGCTTCTGCTTTTATTTAGCAAAAGAAATTTCTTATCTCGTATTCATGATGAACCTTTTGAGATTGATAACTTTATGATCATAACTCTTGAGTTTCTCAAATTTTTCCATTAGCTTGCCCTTCATGTCAGTCTCCACTAATATACGATCAACATTGATTTTTAAAATCTTCTTAGGGCTTTTTTGGTTTGGTAATATTTGGCTTAATGCTGGTAAGGGTAAAGGATATATTTATAGTGATTTATCTCTCCATCGTTATCATAAGAGTTAATTATTTTGTCAACCACGACTTTATTTTGCTAGAATATATACTTTTTTTGTATTTTTGTATGGGACATTCATATATACATGAAGCACAGTTTTTAGAATGCTCATTTTTTCAACTTTTTTTTTTTTGATAATTCTCCATCCGTTGCTTTGATAACCATTTCTTCTCAATTATAGATAGCTTGGAAAGAGTAAGAATATTACTTTTGTATTTTTTCTTACTTTTCTGTTCATGATGGTGTAGCAAAGAAATTGAAAGCTCAAATTTGGGTGCTAAAAGGATATATATGTACAATTTTTTTTCTTTTCGGAATAAAGAGGCTAAAAAAAAGTTAAACAAAGAAAGCCTAATTTTTAAAAATCAATGTTGTCTGAAATTTCGCCTCGATAGACATTTGGGGTGTCACGACCCAAATCCCGACCCTAGTCGTGATGGCGCCTCTTGTGAAGACAAGGCCAGCCAGTCTAACCCAACTCGTCCTTTAAAACAGTAATTTAACACAAATATAGTATAAACATGATTTAATAGTACCAAATAGCGGATGTGAGCACGTGATTTTTGCCCTATGAGAACTACTCCCAAAAATTTAAAATAAAATAGTTTTGTGTTGTTTGTAATTTATGTGTATTTTGTATGCGCATGTTTATTTTCTATTTTAAATGAGAAAAATACAAAAATATGTGTTGCATGTGCATTTAGGGTTTAATTTTACAATTTTGGAATTAATTAAACGATCAAGTTTGTTTTACGAAATGGAAAAATCACAAAAACATATGTACTTTGCATTTTAGCATTTAATGTCCAAATTGTGTA
Source organism: Nicotiana tabacum (assembly GCF_000715075.1). Classification (NCBI taxonomy): domain Eukaryota; kingdom Viridiplantae; phylum Streptophyta; class Magnoliopsida; order Solanales; family Solanaceae; genus Nicotiana; species Nicotiana tabacum. The sequence continues at coordinate 101,996,491 of NC_134084.1, read as the reverse complement.
ATTTTGTCTTCATTTGATGTTTAACTTCGTGTGATAGCTATTATTAAGAGTTAATGTTTTAGCTAATTATAAATTTTATAATTAGGATTTTTAGTTGGTAATTAGGAATTAAAAGAGAATAAAAGAAAAGGAAGAAATAAAGAGAAAGTCGGACTGGGCCAGTTTTGAATTAAATAGACCAGGCCCAAACCAAAATAACCCCTTGCAGCCCAGTCCAAATGCCCTCTTGCCCGGTCCAACCCAGCTAGGTTTGGGGGCGGATGGAACGACGTCGTTCAGGCATGAAAAATCTGGGCCGTTGATCTCACTTGATCAACGGTCCAGATCACTTCGCCCTCACCCGTAACCCCATACCCGACCCGTGGCCCCGAACCACCCCGTCCCCTACTAAAACCAAACAACGCCGTCCCCATTAAGGTAATTAATCCAGGCCTGACACCTTCATCGATCCAACGGACTACATCAAATCCCTACCCCACTATATATTCCTAAACCATACCCCGCCACCCCCAAACCAAGCCCCCTCTCATTCTCTCCCAAACCTCGTCTCTTTCAGAGACGAGGAACCCTAATAACCGCCACCCCATCCCTTCACAGTAAACCCGGCGGCGCCAGCTCCGATGACCGCCAAAATAACACTCCTGAACCTCCTAACCACCCTCAACCTGAATCCCTATTCTGTTTGCCTCGAATCAATCTCCAGCTTCTCGAATCTTCAATCGAAGATTCGAGCAGAACTCGAACCTACCCCAACCAAGCCTAAATTTATACCCTGGCACCCCATGACCTCCCTTGTGCCCGAACCACCTTTGGTTCGAGTCGAATCTGGCTAGAAACACTCGAACCCCAAATCGAAACGTAAGAACCCTAGAAAACCAAAACTGGTTTCTGTCCGACGTTTAAGGGAATTTGGGTGTTTAACTGACCTTAGTCGAAGTGTTCTCAGTTGAGAACACTCGATTAAGGTCCGTTCAACCCCAAACAGTTCGAGTTTGAGTTCGAATCAAGGTCGTCCAGGTCCCTTGTTCTTGAAGTATTTTCCTCTTTCCTGTTTGTTCTATTTTTGTGTTTGTTTATTCTGTTTACTTTAGTTTAATTTTATTTGACTTTTCATTTTTCTTTTGTTGATTGATTCTATCCGTCTTCAATGACCCTTTATTCGGTCGAATTTTTTCTGGTCATCGGTTAATGAATGTGATAAAACTATATAATCGATTTGAATAAGTGTCGTCGATTAGTTAAGTTTTATTATGAATCCTTGTTTCCATCAATACGATTCGAATCACCTGTGTGCATGTTCGATTCTTATTTGCTATTGATTGTATGGGTTATAATTCATGTAGTCGATTGAATAAGTGTCGTCGATTAGTTTTACATGCTTCAATTCTGATTAAATAACCTGATAATAATGTGATTCGTACTGCTTCAATTCTGACTGAATCAGGGTTCTTCTGTTGATGCCATTTGATCTGATTTAAATGCTATTTTAAACGGTCATTTGAATTCGAATTGAATTGGTTATAGCTGAAAGATGTAGTATAGATTAAAGGGTTTAAGGTAGGACATTAAGTTACCGGAGTTTTCAGGGGTATTTTGGGGTTTTAAAAGGGTTGAAAGGGTTAGTATTAGTGGTCTGATCATGAGGGTACTTAATTGACCATTAAACTAATATTTTGTCTTGTAGTAGTGGCTTGGGAAACATAATAGCATGGGGATTAATGGAATATTATAAGCAGCCCATGCATTTGGTTCAAGACACATGATAATGGGCTGTAAGAGAATATCATGGGCAAAAGATGGTGGTGGAATTAGTTTAAGTGCTTTTGAGAGGGGGAAGAGTCTGTTTTTTGGGCAGATAAATTGAGCAAGGTTTAGACATTGAGGAGGAGTTTTTTTTGGAGAAATAGGCAGTAAAGGTTGATAGTCAAAAACAAATAGAAAAGTCCAAAGATTGGCACACACTGCTTGACTTTGAAAAAGATTGAGAAAACCTATTGTGGCATTAGTTTCCTGAAGTCAAATTAGAATTCCAGTTCATGAGTTGCATGTTTCTAGCTTGATTTCTGATTGTGAGAGTCTCAAAGGTTCCCTGGTTGGTCTTCTAGTGATTTTGGGTTTATTCAGGATGGTTTTGAGTCAGTTCTGGTAATTCTGTTGGGTTTTAAACACTTCTGGATTTCTGGTTTTTCGCTTGGGTCTGCTGCATATGTCACTAGCTGGTGGTACCTGCTGTTTGGTACTCGCAGTGTTTGTTCGCTGTTCTGCTGTGTTGTATTGCTACTGCTACTGATCCTCTTCTTCTTCTTCTTCTTCTTCTTCTTCATGCATTGTCAATACCTGGTACACTTCGAGACTTTGATGTAGTATCTCGTATCGGATATGAAATAGAAATGAAGCAACTTTTCCTGCTGCGGAATTATAGTGAAAAACTTCTGTTGCATATATGGATAATTTGCTTATGATGCGTGTATTTGTCCACTGTGTTTAAGTATTCTGAGCCCCAATGGACTGATGGACTGTTTGTTTTAACTTATGGACTGTGTTGGACTGTTATAATAGATTCTAGAATTTAGATTTAGTTAAACTAATTAGATGTGTATTCATGGAAGCATGAGAGTTCTATAGCTAACAATCTGATTTAACTTGTGTTGATTAATGGAATCTCAGTTCGCTTTCATATATATTCCACTAAATTGTTTTTCTAGGATATTGTTGATTTTGAAATCAGTATGACGACCACTTTAAGTTTTATGGCCTGGGATTCATTGTTATAGTATAGGTGTTGGTAATTCTGGATTAATAGTTCATAGCAGTAGTTAATCGAATTGAACATGCCTTATTAATAAGACTGCTTTGAATCTGCTCGTGGATGTTAGTGAAATCAAATAATCGAGCTGTCTAGTCAAAACTCGATCCCTCATTAGGAATCACCATTAGTTAAACAGGTGGAGTAAGCTGATATTTAATAAGAGATTCGAATGATCAAATGTTCCTTAATTTGAGTGGATAAACGTGATTCTCCCTTCTCATAAATTGTTGAGTGCACGTTAAATAATTTGAAGTTGTTCCAGTGATTCTGCGTTCAACTAGAATTGAAGTTGAGGTCAGTGGTCCACTTTGGACATTTTGGGCTTCGGTACCGTCACAAACGGCCCAGGTCTAGCTTTGACTGCATGTTCATTTGGACTTGGGACCAGATCTATAGTTGGTTGGCTCTTAGTACACACTCAGATAAGGGTTTATTTATACGAACTGCATTCAGAACCTAAAGCGAATAAAATTTGATTGCGTATGAGATCAATAGACCCAAGTCTTCTAATCCTTACATAATGCAAAACTAATTAGGATCTTCTTCTTTGTTTTAGAGGCAAATAAAAATAGAAAATTATAGATTGCTTTAGGATTGGGCCTTTAAATAAAAAATGATGAGATGAGCCTCGCTGAGTGAAAGTACAAGTTGCGGGGCCCTCAATGAATGGTTAAAATAAAACATTTAGATATCGGGACGGGCTATTTAGCGAATTTTACGGCTTTCCCCAGAATAACAACGCGTTAACCTCTTTAGGCGCGCAGTTTAATAACATTACCTCCCTAAACTCGGGTGCACATTTATGTGACCCAAATCCAAATCTCAACGAAAGTCGAAACGTCTTGATAACCACGGGTACATTGATATGACGTTGTTCGAGATACGTTTTCACAACGTTGCAAGTCTCTGTTAAAATAATAAATGATAAAAGCGGTTAAAAGTTAAAATTTGCACATATGTTCATAATTGTACAAAAATTCGATAATTAAGCCGAATATGACAGTTGAGAGACCGTGCTAGAACCACGGAACTTGGGAATGCCTAACACCTTCTCCCGGGTAAACAAATTCCTTATCCGAATTTTTGGTGTGCAGACTGTTAAATAGAGTCATTCTTTTCCACGATTCGGGATTCAACCGGTGACTTAGGACACCATAAATCTCCCAAGTGGCGACTCTGAATCTTTAAATAAAATCCCATTTTGATTGTCCCTTAATTGGAAAAACTCCCTTTACGTCCCCTCACACGGGGTGTAGTTGAAAAAAGAGGTGTGACAGCTCTGGCGACTCTGCTGGGGAACGAACCCAGAATCTCTGGTTCAGGGTTCAGAATTTGAGCTTAGATGAATTGTTATATTTGGATTTATTTATTATCTAATTTTATTACATGTTTTGTCCTAATGTGCTAAAATGTTGCTTTTACCGCTTTGATATTATCTGAACTATATATATAAACTGCTACGAAATCCCTCTCTTCTCTCTCTTGAGGAGTGCACGCTGGTCGTGACTTCTTTCTGTTAGTGTCATATCCCAAAATAGAACGAGGATTCGAAGGAGTTGCAAATTCGGATGATCTTTTGGTTACCGGTACGCAATTCCCATCCTCGGCTCGAGTGGTCCGCTCGGGTAAGCCAGGTCTAGAACAAACACCTAGGATAAACCTAGTATAACAAAACCTCATGCTGGATCCCTAGTAAGAACGCTTATTTGCATCATGTGCACTTGACTTAGGGGACTCAACGCAGGGGTTGGGTCCGTCTAGGACAAGCGACCTGAAATGAAAAGACCATCCTGCTGCATCCTGTTTGTTTTATTCATTTATTTGCCGTAGACTTGCATGCTGACCGGCTTCTGAAAATACTGGAATATCGAAAAAAGAAGGAAAAAAAAGAAAAAAAAATGAACAATGTTTTTTAGCGTAATTTATTTAAACAAGTTTTGTTTTCAGAATTAGGTTATTTTCGTTGTCCGAACTACGCCGGTTTGATTCTCACAGGATGTGAGATACGTAGGCAACCCTCATCAGGTCCAACCTCCCCTTTTGCAAAAAAAAAAAAGGCCAAAAAATGTCAAAAATTTTAATTTTTCGTCGTAAATAAGTCGGGTGAATCCATTCTTGTAAAAATAGCCGAATGTCCCTAAAAAGACGCCGGAAGGCTGTTTTTGCGAGAACAACCACTGTTGGTCATTTTTAAGGTTTTGTCCGGTTGGTAAAATACAGGCTTTAAATCTTCTTTGAAGTGCTAAAAGGCTTTATTGACAAAACCGGAGTTTTAAATGTGTATCAATTCTTCCTTTGAGTCCAATGAGTCTTAAACACCCCAAACAAACATGCAGAATAAGCACGGGTCCAAGTTTGCCGGTAACAGTTAGGAGCAAGATCCCTTTGGAGTTGCGCTTGTGGTGGGAGGATTTGGAAAAGTCAGAGTGAGATAAGATCAAATCAAATTAGGGAGGCCTCACCAGTTTGTTGAACGTCAGACCCAGATGTGACATCATAAAAGCTTTGGTTATATTTTGGGACCCGACCCACAACGTATTCCACTTCTCGAATTTTGAACTCACCCCAACCTTAGAAGAGGTAGCAGGTTATATGGACATTACTGAGGGGCTAAGGCACAAATATCTAATTGCTCTAAGAGCCGTCAATTCGCACAAGTTCATGGATCTGCTGAAGATAAGCAAGGGAGTCCCATACTCTGAATTGGATAGGGGTTTTTCTACTCTGCAGTTCATATACCAGAGGTATGGGAATATAGGAGGGTTCAACGATCTGGAAAGCGGGGTTTGCAGCAGAGGGAATCGGACAAAATGGGATGAACATAGGCGGTTCGCCTTCATGGTAGCGTTCTTGGGCATTGTGGTGTTTCCTCGGAAAGGCAGAAATATTGATTTGAAAGTGGCTGGAGTTGTCAAGGTCCTAATTACCAACAACAAAAGCAAGCTTGACCCTATGATAGTGTCCGAGATATACCGAGCTCTCACAGCCTGTAAAGTCGGGGCAGATTTTTTTGAAGGATGCAATTTGTTATTGCAAATGTGGATGATCGAGCACTTATGTCATCATCCTCAGTATATGAGCTATAGATCTACAAACGAAGGTTGCGTTGAAGAATATAACATGAGGGTTTCAGGGCTCAAATTACCAGAAGGGTCTGAAGACTGGGTATCTTGCCTTCGCGCCATCACTGCAGCACAAATAGGGTGGACATTGGGTTGACTTCCTGTTGAAGAAATTGTGTACATGCCCGCCACGGGTCCTTACTTCCTCTTAATGGGACTCCGAGGCATTCAGCCTTAAGCGCCTTACCGGGTGATGAGACAGTTAGGGAGGTGTCAGGTGGTACACCCAGATGAAGATCTTAGTGTTTATGCAATCGAGGTTAGCACTAACGGCCAATTTCATGAAGAAACCGTTCGTTCTATATGGAATGAATGCCAGTATTTAACGGTAAACACTCGAGTGCGCGACCTATTCAGAGGCGAAGTCTCACCTGCTTATATCGCCTGGTACAGGAAGAGAGACATTGTAAGAGACGAGCCAGAATGGCCAACCAAAAAACCTTACATTCAAGAGTTCGTTGAGGCGTCACAAGAACCGTGGGACTGGTTGGCCAAAGAGCGTGAATACCGGGCCGAAATTGGCAAGCTGAAACAGTAAATTGAGGACCTGAAATATGAAAATAGCGTGCAAGTCGATGTTGACACAGTAAAAAAGAACAGATTGACTCAAGCAAATAAGGCCTTGAAAGGACAAATCCAACGAGTCAGAATGGATGCCGACAACCAACAAAGGAGCCCGAGATGGTCTGATAACTAGGTTGAGAAACCAAGTCATTGAAAGCCGAGAGGGTTTGGCAAGATCGGAGGCCTGTATAGCAAGAATTCAGGCCAGATGGGCAAAAGGTACAACGGCGCGAGCAAAGCACTTACGGCAAGTGAGAAGGGATTATGAAGCGAGCATTGAAGTATTAAGAGAAACAAATTCCACTCTCAAAGATCAGGTATTTAAACAAGCCCGAGATGCCAGAACGTACATGAAGCGCTGCTATGATTCAATGGCCCGAATGGAAGAACAAATGGAGAGGTTCCAAGATCAAGTCGCTGACAACGCTCAAATACTGGGAGCAAAGAATCAACGAATAAAGCAACTGTTCATGGAAAGGGATAGAATCAGGGGTAGAATTGAGGAGATTGGGCATTACATCACCATGAGGTGCCTAGCATGTGAGGAAATACCCCGTGATACCCTTTTTGCTTCAGTCATGGGTTACGTCCACCAAATCATGGGAGAGTTGAAAAGCTTGCAAAGGGTCCTCGCACCTAAACCCGCGGCTAGGCCGAATGACGCCCCGCGGGCACCCAAATTTAAAACCTTAATGTGTTCTTAGTTTGAATCTGCATTTTCTTTCTCTTAGAATCTGTTGTCTGTTAGAGTCTGTCTTTATTTCGCATCAGAGTATGTCGGTAGTTCGTATTAGGTCTGGTTTCGAGTATGTTATTTTCCTTTCTAAGAAGCGTCTGGTTTGTAATAGAATGTTTGTTAATGAAAAATCAAAAATTTCCAAAAATTATCTTTTTCTTTTCGCGCTTATGTGGCATAACTACGCACGGTCTGATTCATGCGGGGACATGATACGTAGGCAATCCACATAAGATTCGACCACCACTAAAAAAGGAAAGTTTGGAGGCACTTAAAAGAAGTCGGAATGACGCATGCAGTCAGAACAAAGACATGATAGAAATGATTAAACTGCTTAGGAACATTGCATCCCCAACGTGAAATTGCAATATGTGTTAAACTCTAACGCTAACAAATTTGTTGTTGATTCCAGAGATTTCGAAACAGTTAGCTCGTTAGAACGTTCTGGCAGATTACCATTACCACACAAGATCTAAAGGGCTCATTCCGAAAAGTATGTCTAGTTCGGACAAAAGTGTTGAGGAGGAAAAGACAGAGATGCAAATGATGAAGCAGGAAGTAGACAGGTTGAGACAAGAGATAGCTGGGATGCACCTAGCCTGGGCTAGGGGACAAACATCACCAATATCTCCCCCTACTCCTACCCTCTCACCGGCTCGGACTCCGGAACACCCTCCCACTGGTCCATCAACGAGCCTCCCCATTGCCCAATATTATCAGGGGGAAACTTCCTATAATCCCCAAGCTTCACCACCCAAGAAAAACCCTCTTCCACCAACTGGTCATGTTTTCGTGGCACCTCCACCCGCCACATTGCAAAAATCATCCGATGAACCAGTGTTTCAGGTTCATGACAACCAATACTATCCTCCCGAACTCACCTTCAAAGCACCCGAGCCATACACTTACACCTCTCACCTTCAGCTTCCGGCGGAAACTGAGAGGCCGGCTAAGAATACGGAGCAGGACGAAGTGCTTCGTAAAGTGAAAAGCCTGGAGCAGTCCTTTAGGAATATGCATGGATTGGGAAGCCAAGTTAGTGTGGCCTATAAAGATCTGTGTCCCTTCCCCGATGTTCAATTGCCGACAGATTTTAAGATGCCAAAGTTTGATCTATATGAGGGACAGTGTGATCCCATGGCACATCTACGAGGTTTCTGCAGTAAGATGAGAGGGGCAGGTGGAAAGGATGAGCTGCTGATAGCTTATTTTGGTCAAAGTTTAAGGGGGTCTGCATTGGAATGGTACACGAGGCAGGATCCTAGCAGGTGGTATACCTGGGACGATCTAGCACAAGCATTTGTAGGTCACTTCCAGTATAACCTTGAGATCGTCCCTGACCGTCTCACACTTTGAAACTTGAGAAAAAGCCTGGAGAGAGCTTCAGGTAATTCGGATTCCGTTGGAGAGAACATGCAGCAAGAGTCGATCCACCAATGAGGGAAGGTGAAATGGTGGACTACTTCTTACAAACTTTGGAGCCAACTTACTTTAGTCACGTAGTGACGTCAGTTGGTAAATCTTTCAACGAAGTAGTAAAAATGGGCGGTATGGTTGAAGAGGGACTCAGGTCCAACAAGATAATGAGCTATTCGGCAATCAAGGCCACAACTCAGGCTATCCAAAGCGGCACGGGAGGTGCGCTCGGGAAAAAGAAGAGAGAGGAGGTCGCAACAGTTACAGGTACTTGGTCCAGATCTAGAGGTCCTTCCCCTCATTACCAACCCAGACCCCATCACCCAAATTACCCACACACTCCATAAGACCCTCCACAACCCTATTATCCACCACAAGAGCCACATTTCTCCGTCCATCACGCCCAAACTTACACCCAGCCTCTGGCTCGCCCACAATGGCGTGCACCATTTTCCCAGAATACATATCCACCACCAAGGGCCTACAGGAATCCTTCAGGGCCAAGCTTCCGCGAAAATCAGGCTTTCAAGAATGAAAGGGTGCACAGGCAAAGAACATTCACTCTGCTGGGAGAAACCTATACTACTCTGTTTCACAAATTGAGGCAATTAGGCCTATTGAGTCCTGTTGAGCCCAAATTGCCAAATCCCCTTCCCAAAAATCTGGACCACTCGATAAGTTGTGAATATTGTTCGGGGGCTCCCGGGCATGATACTGAGAAGTGTTTGAAGTTGAAGACTATCGTACAAGATCTTATTGACACAAATAGGATCGAGGTTCAGGCACCAGAGGCACCCAACATCAATGAGAACCCGTTGCCGGTGCACCATGAGGCCCACATGATCGAACTAGTGCACGAAGGAGGGGAGCCCAAGAAACCCTCACAAACGGTAATAATGATTCGTGTCAGTCCAAACGAAAAGTCGACCAATGGAAAGGCAGTGGTACAGTTGGGAAGGGTAGATGACAAGCCAGTTGTGGTAATGGGGAAAGGTTCGTCTGTTGTTACAAAGAAGCTAGAGCCGGTCAAGGTAGTGTTGCAGGGAGTACCAAGCGCACCAATGTTAGTTGTGAAGGGGGCCCGCGTAGAACCAGTTGTTATCATGCCAGTAATGCAGTTGTCGATAACAAGTGAGAAAGATGTGCCCTGGAGCTACAGTCAAGTGACGGTGATGCATAAGGGGAAGGAGGTTGTGGGAGAAGTATGCGAGTCCCAGGGGTTAACTCGTTCGGGAAGGTGGTTTTGCCATCGCAGAATTGAGAAGGGCCAATCCTATAACAATAAAGAAGCTAGTGACGGAGGAAGAAGCAGAGGAGTTTTGGAAGAAGATGAAGGCACACGACTACTCCATTGTAGAGCAGTTGAGGAAGACCTCGGCCCAAATTTCGTTGCTATCATTGTTGATCCATTCAAGCGATCATTGTCGGGCATTAATGAAGATTCTGAACGAAGCCTATGTTCCGGACAAGCTCTCAGTGAACCATTTGGAGAAAATAGTGCACAAAATCTTCGAGGTAAACCGAGTGACATTTTCTGACGATGAGTTGCCAGTAGAGGGTACAGAACACAACAGAGCACTCTATTTGACTGCGAAATGCAAAGACTCGGTGGTCACTCGAGTACTGATTGATAATGGGTCCAGTGCCAATATTTGTCCTTTGGCCACTCTGAACAAACTGAAAGTTGATGATGATAGGATTCACAAGAACATCGTCTGCATCCGAGGTTTTGATGGGGGTGGTACTGACACAATGGGTGATATTATACTGGAATTGACAATTGGTCCGGTCGAGTTCACCATGGAATTTCAAGTGATAGACATGGCGGTGTCGTATAATCTTGGGGCGACCTTGGATCTACGCAGCCAAAGCAGTGCCTTCTACACTGCATCAGATGGTCAAATTTGAATGTGATAGACAAGAGATTGTGGTACACGGGGATGATGGTACAGGCGCCGTTAGTAATGCCATTGTGTCATTCATAGAAACCGACGATGACAAGGGCCCATGGGTTTACCAGGTTTTTGATGCAGTCTCAGTGGACAAAATTCCTGAGGGCAGAGGCATTCCACTTCCCATAATCGCAGCTGCAACCTTCATGATAGCCTCGGAAATGTTAAACAACAGGTTTGTACCAGGAAAAGGTTTGGGGGTTGATCTGCAGGGCATTGTCCATCCAGTTTCTTTGCCCAAGAACCTGGATACATTTGGGCTGGGATTCAAGCCTATGGCAGCAGATGTAAGGCGGGCCCGAAAGTTGAAGAAAGTTTGGGTTCTTCCCAAGCCAATTCCACGTCTTTCCAGATCCTTTGTCAGAGCAGGTATCAGAAGGTTGTCAGTCCCCAAAATTCTCGGACCTCTGATTGGGTCAGATGGAGATTTGAATCAGGGTTTTGAAATGTTGTTCGCCGACGTCAACGTGATAGAAGCTGGAGAAGGGTCCAGTAGGGCAGAAATACAGTTTGTGGGACCTAGGGCCAATATCAACAATTGGGCAGTTACTCCTCTTCCTAACCGGAGGGAGTCGTGGTAGTGGGCTCTGATTTTTCTTTCTTGTTTTTGGATTATTCCAGGGTTGTAATCCAGTTTTGTTTTGTATTCGGCAAAGTGTGAAACTCTGTTATCCCGTATTTTAATAAAGTGAAAGCTTTTCTTTTCTTATTTTGTTCTAATTTTGTTTTCTTCTTTTTCTCTTTCTGAACAGTTCCCTTTATATTGGTTCTAATGACATGGCATGCACAATGGATCTTCAGCCCAGTCTAAAAAATCAATCTGATTCTGAACTAATTGAACAAGAGGTTCGGTTAATTTTTTCAAAGAATGCTTCACACGGAGTAGCCGAACGGGCAAAAATCGCTCGTATCCGCTCACTTTATCTTTGCACGGAAACTCATTGTATTTTCGGACAAAGAGGGGTAGCTGTGAGCATGTGATTTTTGCCCTATGAGAACTACTCCCAAAAATTCAAAATAAAATAGTTTTGTGTTGTTTGTAATTTATGTGTATTTTGTCTGCGCATGTTTATTTTCTATTTTAAATGAGAAAAATACAAAAATATGTGTAGCATGTGCATTTAGGGTTTAATTTTACAATTTAGGAATTAATTAAACGATCAAGTTTGTTTTACGAAATGGAAAAATCACAAAAAATATGTACTTTGCATTTTAACATTTAATGTCCAAATTGTGTAATTTTGTCTTCATTTGATGTTTAACTTCGTGTGATAGCTATTATTAAGAGTTAATGCTTTAGCTAATTATCAATTTTATAATTAGGATTTTTAGTTGGTAATTAGGAATTAAAAGAGAATAAAAGAAAAGGAAGAAATAAAGAGAAAGTCGGACTGGGCCAGTTTTGAATTAAATAGACCAGGCCCAAACCAAAATAACCCCTTGCAGCCCAGTCCAAATGCCCTCTTGCCCGGTCCAACCCAGCTAGGTTTGGGGGCGGATGGAACGACGTCGTTCAGGCGTGAAAAATCTGGGCCGTTGATCTCACTTGATCAACGGTCCAGATCACTTCGCCCTCACCCGTAACCCCATACCCGACCCGTGGCCCCGAACCACCCCGCCCCTACTAAAACCAAACGACGTCGTCCCCATTAAGGGAATTAATCCAGGCCGTCAACCTTCATCGATCCAATGAACCACATCAAATCCCCACCCCACAATATATTCCCAAACCATACCCCCCCCCAAACCAAGCCCTCCCTCACATTCTCTCCTAAACCTCGTCTCTTTCAGAGACGAGGAACCCTAATAGCCGCCACCCCATCCCTTCACCATAAACCCGGCGGCGCCAGCTTCGATGACCGCCAAAATAACACCCCTGAACCTCCTAACCACCCTCAACCTGATCCCCACTCCGTTTGCCTCGAATCAATCTCCAACTTCTCGAATCTTCAATCGAAGATTCGAGCAGAACTCGAACCTACCCCAACCAAGCCTAAATTCATACCCTGGCACCCCATGACCTCCCTCGTGCCCGAACCACCTTTGGTTCGAGTCGAATCTGGCTAGAAACACTCGAACCCCAAATCGAAATGTAAGAACCCTAGAAAACCAAAACTGGTTTCTGTCCAAAGTTTAAGGGAATTTGGGTGTTTAACTGACCTTAGTCGAAGTGTTCTCAGTTGAGAACACTCGATTAAGGTCCATTCAACCCCAAACAGTTCGAGTTTGAGTTCGAATCAAGGTCGTCCAGGTCCCGAGTTCTTGAGGTATTTTCCCCTTTCATGTTTGTTCCATTTTTGTGTTTGTTTATTCTGTTTACTTTAGTTTAGTTTTATTTGACTTTTCATTTTTCTTTTGTCGATTGATTCTGTCCGTCTTCAATGACCCTTTATTCGGTCGAACTTTTTCTGGTCATTGGTTAATGAATGTGATAAAACTATATAATCGATTTGAATAAATGTCGTCGATTAGTTAAGTTTTATTATGAATCCTTGTTTCCATCAATACGATTCGAATCACCTGTGTGCATGTTCGATTCTTATTTGCTATTGATTGTATGGGTTGTAATTCGTGTTGTCGATTGAATAAGTGTCGTCGATTAGTTTTACATGCTTCAATTCTGATTAAATAACCTGATAATAATGTGATTTGTACTGCTTCAATTCTGACTGAATCAGGGTTCTTCTGTTGATGCCATTTGATCTGATTTAAATGCTATTTTAAACGGTCATTTGAATTCGAATTGAATTGGTTATAGCTGAAAGATGTAGTATAGATTAAAGGGTTTAAGGTAGGACATTAAGTCACAGGAGTTTTCAGGGGTATTTTGGGGTTTTAAAAGGGTTGAAAGGGTTAGTGTTAGTGGTCTGACCATGAGGGTACTTAATTGATCATTAAACTAATATTTTGTCTAGTAGTAGTGGCTTGGGAAACATAATAGCATGGGGATTAATGGAATATTGTAAGCTGCCCATGCCTTTGGTTCAAGACACATGATAATGGGCTGTAAGAGAATATCATGGGCAAAAGATGGTGGTGGAATTAGTTTAAGTGCTTTTGAGAGGGGGAAGGGTCTGTTTTTTGGGCAGATAAATTGAGCAAGGTTTAGACATTGAGGAGGAGTTTTTTTTTGGAGGAATAGGCAGTAAAGGTTGATAGTCAAAAACAAATAGAAAAGTCCAAAGATTGGCACACACTGCCTGACTTTGAAAAATATTGAGAAAACCTACTGTGGCATTAGTTTCCTGAAGTCAAATTAGAATTCTAGTTAATGAGTTGCATGTTTCTAGCTTGATTTCTGATTGTGAGAGTCTCAGAGGTTCCCTGGTTGGTCTTCTAGTGATTTTGGGTTTATTCAGGCTGGTGTTGAGTTAGTTCTGGTAATTCTGTTGGGTTTTAAACACTTCTGGATTTCTGGTTTTTCGCTTGGGTCTGCTGCATATGTCACTAGGTGTTGGTACCTGCTGTTTGGTACTCACAGTGTTTGTTCGTTGTTCTGCTGTGTTGTATTGCTACTGCTGCTGATCCTCTTCTTCTTCTTCTTGCATTGTCAATACTAGTTACACTTCGAGACTTTGATGTAGTATCTCGTATCGGATATGAAATAGAAATGAAGCAAGTTTTCCTGCTGCGGAATTATAGTGAAAAACTTTTGTTGCATATATGGATAATTTGCTTATGATGTGTGTATTTGTCCACTGTGTTTAAGTATTCTGAGCCCCAATGGACTGATGGACTGTTTGTTTTAACTTATGGACTATGTTGGACTGTTATAATAGATTCTAGAATTTAGATTTAGCTAAACTAATTAGATGTGTATTCATGGAAGCATGAGAGTTCTATAGCTAACAAACTGATTTAACTTGTGTTGATTAATGGAATCTCAGTTCGCTTTCATATATATTCCACTAAATTATTTTTCTAGGATATAGTTGATTTTGAAATTAGTATTATAACCACTTTAAGTTTTATAGCTTGGGATTCATTGTTATAGTATAGGTGTTGGTAATTCTGGATTAATAGTTCATAGCAGTAGTTAATCGAATTGAACATGCCTTATTAATAAGACTGCTTTGAATCTTCTCGTGGATGTTAGTGAAATCAAATAATCGAGCTGTCTAGTCAAAACTCGATACCTCATTAGGAATCACCATTAGTTAAACAGGTGGAGTAAGCTGAATTTTAATATGAGATTCGAATGATCAAATGTTCCTTAATTTGAGTAGATAAACGTTATTCTCCCTTCTCATAAATTGTTGAGTGCACGTTAAATAATTTGAAGTTGTTCCAGTGATTCTGCGTTCAACTAGAATTGAAGCTGAGGTCAGTGGTCCACTTTGGACATTTTGGGCTTCGGTACCGTCACAAACGGCCCAGGTCTAGCTTTGACTGCATGTTCATTTGGACCTGGGCCCAGATCTATAGTTGGTTGGCTCTTAGCACACACTTAGATAAGGGTTTATTTATACGGACTGCATTCAGAACCTAAAGCGAATAAAATTTGATTGCGTATGAGTTCAATAGACCCAGGTCTTCTAATCCTTACATAATGCAAAACTAATTAGGATCTTCTTCTTTGTTTTAGAGGCAAATAAAAATAGAAAATTATAGATTGCTTTAGGATTGGGCCTTTAAATAAAAAATGATGAGATGAGCCTCGCCGAGTGAAAGTACAAGTTGCGGGGCCCTCAATGAATGGTTAAAATAAAACATTTAGAATTCGGGACGGGCTATTTAGCAAATTTTACAGCTTTCCCCAGAATAACAACGCGTTAACCTCTTTAGGCGCGCAGTTTAATAACATTACCTCCCTAAACTCAGGTGCACATTTATGTGACCCAATTCCAAATCTCAATGAAAGTCGAAACGTGTCGATAACCACGGGTACATTGATGTGACGTGGTTTGAGATATGTTTTCACAACGTTGCAAGTCTCTATTAAAATAATAAATGATAAAAGCGGTTAAAAGTCAAAATTTGCACATAGGTTCATAATTGTACAAAAATCCGATAATTAAGCCAAATATGACAGTTGAGCGACCGTGCTAGAATCACGGAACTCGGGAATGCCTAACACCTTCTCCCGGGTTAACAGAATTCCTTATCCGGATTTCTGGTGCGCAGACTGTTAAATAGAGTCATTCTTTTCCTCGATTCGGCATTCAACTGGTTACTTGGGACACCATAAATCTCCCAAGTGGCAACTCTGAATCTTTAAATAAAACCCGTTTCGATTGTCCCTTAATTGGAAAAACTCCCTTTATGTCCCCTCACGCGGGGTGTAGTTGAAAAAGGAGGTGTGACAGCGGAAAGTATGAATAAGAAATGCAGAAATCCAACCCGACACAGCCATAACCAGGGTGTCACAAGTCACGAGCATCTACTAGGGTATAAATACAATTGAAATCCTGGAGTGTACAAATACAGACAAATGAAACGAGGAGAGAGAAAAGCAGTGTTGCGAACGCCGGCAGCTACCTTGCTAAACTCTGATGACTTTGCCTCCGATCAGCCAAAACATACCTGAATCTGCACACAAGGTGCAGAGAGTAATGTGAGTACTCCGACTCAGTGAGTAATAATAATAAATAAAGACTGAAGGCATGAAATCACACAAAAACACAAGGCATTCCATGTTGAAGCAATAAAATCACTTTAAACAATAAATCAGTGAGAAATCAAGTGAAAGTCCCATTTTCCAACAAGTAAAGCAAGTAGTTTACAAGGGAGTAACAAAAATTATAGAAATGTAAACATCCCCTCGGGCAAAACATGTACAACAAACCGCCCATCGGGCATAATATCAACAGAACCACCCCATTGGGCTCGATATCAGAATAGTAACAGCCCCTCGGGCTCACTCTCAGAATAGTATCAGCCCCTTGGGCTACCTCACAATCACTCATATCAGCCCCTCGGGCATAGTATCAATCACTCAGAACAATGGGTACCCGCACTCACTGTGGGTGTGCAGACTCCGGAGGGGCCCCTTACGGCCCAAGCGTTATATCAAGCCACCTCGTGGCATCATCACTCAGCATATCCTCACATCACTCAAGCCACCGCGTGGAATATAAATTATCTCAGGCCCTCGGCCTCATATTGCTAGGCCTCACATCACTCAAGCCACCGCATGGCATATAAAGTATCTCAGGCCCTCGGCCTCATATCACTCGGCCTCACATCACTCAAGCCACCGCGTGGCATAAATAGTATCTCAGGCCCTCGGCCTCATATCACTCAGCATATCCTCACATATGGCCCTTGGCCTCACTCAGTCCGGAAATCATCATAAGCCCCTCGGGCATTTGTAAAACAGTAGTTCTCAGCCCAAAATACCATTTAGAAATATCATTTGAGTTTTCAAATATGCATAAAAGCGGCTGAGTTTGTAAAACAATAATTATCAACAGGACTGAGTTAAAATATAAGTCAAAACAGTGAGGAAATAGTGATAAAAATTCCCAAAGGATTCAAATAATTGGCACGAAGCCCAAGTATGGCAATCAGCCCAAATTATGATGATAACCAATAAGTTTCAATCAAATACACGGTAAAATCAATCGGGATGGACCAAGTCACAATCCTCGGTAGTAAAAGACCACGTGCTCATCGCCCAGTGCATGTCTCACCTCAATATAGCACTACGATGTGCAAATCCGGGGTTTCAAACCCTCAGGACATCATTTACAATCATTACTCACCTCGAACCGGCTAATCCTCTAGCTCGTGATGCCTTTGTCTATCAAATCGTCCTCCGAATGCCTCAAATCTAGCCACAATAATTTGATTCAGTTAATAAAAACTATAGGAATTAATTCCATATGAAATTCTACATTTTCCATTAAAAATCCGAAATTGCACTCAAAATTCGCTCGTGGGGCCCACGTCTCGGAACCCGACAAAAATTACGGAATATGAAACCTCATCCAACCACGAGTCCAACCATACCAATTTTACTAAAATCCGACATCAACTCAACCCTCAAATCTTCAAATTAAACCAAGAGGGTTTTCAAGATTTTCCCAACTAAAATCACCAATTAAATGCCAAAACTAGTAATAGATTCGGGTAATCTAACCAAAATTAAGTTAAGAACACTTACCCCGTTGTTTTCTCTGAAAATCTCCCGAAAATTGCCTCTCCCCGAGCTCCAATTTGGTAAAAATGGAAAATGGGACAGAACTCAACATTCTATCCAGAATTTCCATGGTCATGTTCACGCATTTTACTGTTCATGGGTACTGTTCACGGTACAGTTCATGGGTACTGTATACAGGGTACTGTTCATATGTACTGTACACGGGTACTGTACAAGGATACTGTTCATGTTTACTGTACACAGATACTGTTCGCGCAGGTGCGGTTACTGTTCACACGTGCGAAAAATGCAGAAACTGCCCAGAAAATTGCAGCAGCTTTTCTTTTCACTAAAAAGGCTCTAACTCCATCATACGAACTAGGAATTCGATGATTCTTGTTCCTATGAGTCACAAATAATAATAATAATAATAATAATAATAATAATAATAATAATAATAATACGAACACAGCCCTTCAGTCGAAACTCAATTCAGAGCTCATTTGCTTAGTTCAATACCTATTTTGCTCGTTAAACAATTAACTCATGTTTCGTGTCAAAAACCCAATCGCGACTTGATGAAATTAGACCAAACTTTCTAGCTTATTCCTATAATTCATTATCAAAATTCCAGAAGTCTCGAAATCAAATTTCGATCTCTAGAACTAAAAATGGACCTTTGGATCATTACATGCTTATAATCAAAACGCCAAAATCTTCCAAAAACTCTTCCAAAAATATCCGAGCCTCATGGGTCCCCGACCAAACATGCCAACGCATCCCCTAGTAATTCAAACTTGTTCCAACCTTTGGAACGCTCAAAACAACATCAAAACATCAAATCACACTCGGATTCAAGCTTAAGAATTCCAAAATTTTCGAAATCCGAATTCGATCAAAAAGTCAACCAAACGACGTCCAAATGACCTGAAATTTTGCACACACATTACAAATGACATAACGAAGCTATAAAAACTCTCAGAATTCCATTCTGACCCTCGGATCAAAATCTCACCTATCAACCGGAATTCGCCAAAATATTAACTTTGCCAATTCAAGCCAAATCCTTTCACGGACTTCCAAAATGCATTCCGATCTCGCTCTTAAGTCATAAATCACCCAACGAAGCTATCCAAATCATAAAATTTCCGATCTGAGCTCATATACAAATAAGTCAACTCTTAGTCAATCCTTTCAAATTCAAAGCTTTCAACTGAGACTGTTCCTTCAAATTCATTCTGATTTTTCCTGAAAACCAAAACCAACGATCTACATCAGTCATAATACGTTACACGGGGCAAGTCATGCCCGGGAACTGGCGATCAAAGTGCAAAAGTTCAAAACAATCGGTCGGGTCGTTACATCCTCCCCCACTTAAACACACGTTCGTCCTCGAACGTACCCAGAGTTGTTCTAAAAGCCCACCAATCACTGAATAACCTTACCATGCATATAGCCGGGGGTGATCCCACGTCACCCTATCTCATATAGGTCCGATAATAGCGTTTAACTAAAATTACACAATCCAATCTAGCCCATAAACCATAGAACCACATTTTCACTTCTGAAAACATCAATAAGATCAAAACCTCACACATATACTTTGAATAGACCCGAACTAGGTGTAGTAACCCATGCCTGCAACCTCAAGTGCAATTATCCGATATACCACGTAACTCAAACACATGTGGCGATAACTTCCATTCACAGCAGCTGCACACAACACCCAAATACCAGTAGAAACCTCTTATCAACTAAAGTCTCATTCCAACACTTCCATATACTGCCAATGATAAATGAAACACGCAATAAATCATAACCATCTCTCATATCAGTCATCCATAAGGTTACTTCTCCTTTGGCAAGGACCATAGCAAATTTCTGAACCGAACCTCGATATTTACCCATCAAACATGATGAAATCGAATCCGTTTGTATTTATTAATGATCCCCAACGATCTCCTCTAATCCAACACATTACTCTGGTGACATGACACATCCATACAGACCTAAGCCACAACTTGCACAATACGCGCATCAATACGCAACAATCCGAACATACTCAAATCATGAAAATGACTCAAATGAAAGAGTTGAACCTCAAGTTCACTAGTACCACCACAACACAAGACTGAGAACCCGTCTCATATCATAGGAATAGAACACATGAATCTAACCTGCAAGGTCATACCTCCACATATATTCACTGCAATGCGCGACCTTATTTAAACACTACTCCACATGGAACCACCTTAAGTCACTATGCTCGAAATCGAAAACCACGCACAATTTGATATCTTTAACCAAAGCAATTCATCATACTCACGGTGAAGAAAATAACATACACCACGCACACCCGATAGGACATAACCGATACGCTGTTCACCAAGCAACACAAAATTACTCTTCCCGCTCGACTTCCATTATGAAACTCTGATAGAACCGCACCATAGGTGCCTATAACCAACAGATCGTATTGTCTCACAACACATAAAGGTAACACATAGATCCCCATAATTGCTCATAGCTCAAAACAACCGAAGCCACACATCCTTCGCCAACAGCAACTTGAAGTCAACAAAACCATCTCGATGTCGGACACATATCCCATATAGGTCTACCAATGGACCATACATCAACTCCAGTTACACACAACAGATAAATAATCCTTCGAAGGTCCACAATGACTGAATCATATCACATACTATTAGCTGACTAACTTACCCACATTTTGCCATCCACAACCACAAGCTAACCTGTATATGAGAATTCCCAGTCTCAAAGTCCATAAAACACATGAATTACCATATCTGATCCCAATTCCGCCACTCTCATATATAACTCACCTCTAGTACCCAATCACCCCACGGGAGATACTCTAAGATTCTTCGGTGCTGCCAAGCTAACCCGAATATCAGCAGCTAACCTGACGAGAAGTGCTGCAATACTACCAAAGTACCATTAACTCAATCACATTGACTCTTTCTGGAACATATACCCTCGTCAAATCACCTCAATTAACATTACCATTTCCTTAATCATCTGGAGATCCCTTCTCAAATCATCTGAAGTTCATTTCTCTAATTATCTGAAACTGCCCGCGCTGCCTAAGAATTTATGACCTTCCATTCAAATCTGAACTGTGACTTTACACATGCAAATCTCAGTCTTACCCAACATACCGTATAAAACATACCACTCTAGGATAACCGCGAGAAATTCATATCCCTTCCGAGCCACAAACATCTATGTACTCAACCAGCCAATAACTTTCCATTGGTCCCATCTAGAAGAAAATCACTATACATCCCATGCTACGCATGCCCATAGAAAATATACATCTCCAAACCACGGTAAAACCATCAAGAACTCTCCGAGTTCCCTTTATACAAATCAGACCTGTCAGGACTGAATCCTTCTAACTCAATCAAGCTAAGCAAGCCATCAAAACCTAAGAGCATCGCCGCAAAATACCTGAAAGAACTTATTACCTCGAACACACACCAGGAATTAATCATATCCCTAACATACCGATTCGGTCTACTATCAAGCTACCCCATCTATCTAAATTTCCTTCTAATTCATCTTTAACTTGATATTCTCTCTTAAATATTCCCAAAAGCACCACATTCGAAATACTTCGCTCTGAAGAACTTCCTACAGATCTAAATCTGTTACCTCCTGATACTGATACATAGAATCCCACAATTAATATGGAAAACACCACAAGTCTTGACATCTTCCAAGGAAAACTCAGTTTCTATCCATAAGTACAACTTGAAATCCTCCAATTATTGCACGTAAAATTTTGAACACAATAGGACCATTCTCTAGAGGCATCCACTCTACTCAAATCGCAGTTAGATTGATTAAACGAACCGAACAACTTGTGCTTCATTTGCACCTGACATAGTAGAATGTGACCTCATTCCAATATAACCAAGCAACTTCCTGCTCTATGCACCGAGCATTTGTTACCAACCACAACTCAAGTCATTCCTTGATTCTCGTACACCCATAAAGCATAACATAGCCTTTATTTAAATTTCCTTTACTCGAGCCACAACTGATTTACAAATACGCCTCGAACTGGAACCATTAGAGCACATAACCATGCAATCAACTATTCAATAGTGGACTCCCCCACTTGGCTCGAAGCCATAGATCAACACACGCTCAATAACTCATAATGATTATACTCTATTGATGCCATGATACCATAATGAGATTAAACTCAAATCTTTTATAAGCTTGTGAAAAACACAGATCAACTAGAATTTTAACTCTTCTGCAAATCTCGCATTCCACTCTCGCAACAGTTACACCCACTCACTAAGTGACCTAATTTAAGTTGCAACAGATATCCTTCACTCACAAATCTAACAGACACATAAGGATCGTACAACCTCAGAACACTTTGCATGAGATAACCCACCTTTTTCGCCTTAAACTAACATTTATGTATACCTTCCACCGTCATAACCATTACGCAGTCACTTAGTCTTCCTGAGTCTGAACTCATACCGCAATATGAAATTTACTTCACTCCTAACTAGGACACATGAAAAGACTCTTAGCACACCCATAACTCGGGGCTATACCTCAAATCAAGATGGATACATCTCGCAGTACTAACATACTCATCACATAGTTATCCAGCCATCACTCCTACTAATAGGGACACTACAGAACATATAAGTTCAAAAATACTTGCTCACACAATCAGCACCTCGGTGCTTAAGCTATAGGCAAACATTCGGCATCAAGTCCTCCAGACTGGCCCAATATCAAACTCACAGAGATCACATCTCACCCCTTGATCGGGGAATCACAAGCCATCAAGGCACATCTGATACTGAGCGCTCATGTGCGCACACGAACGCGTGGAAGGAATTCAAAGAGTTACATTTCAAGCTGAATCAAACGACGCACGATAAGAATTCAAGAATGTAAAGTTTTCCTAAAGGTTTTGCAGCCTATCGAGGATAAATACAGACGTCTCAGTACCGATCCGCGAGACTCTACTAAACCTGTTCATGACTCGTGAGACCTATGTAACCTAGGCTCTGATACCAACTTGTCACGACCCAAATCCCGACCTTGGTCGTGATGGCGCCTCTCGTGAAGACAAGGCTAGCCAGTCTAACCCAACTCGTCCTTTAAAACATTAATTTAAAACAAATATTTTATAAACATGGTTCAATAGTACCAAATAATGGAAAGTATGAATAAGAAATGCAGAAATCCAGCCCGACAAAGCCCTAACCAGGGTGTCACAAGTCACGAGCATCTACTAGGGTATAAATACAATTGAAATCCTAGAGTGTACAAATACAGACTAATAAAATGAGGAGAGAGAAAAGCAGTGCTGCGAACGGCGGCAACTACCTTGCTAAACTCTGATGACTTTGCCTCCGATCAGCCAAAACTTACCTAAATCTGCACACAAGGTGCAGGGAGTAATGTCAGTACTCCGACTCAGTGAGTAATAATAATAAATAAAGACTGAAGGCAAGAAATCACGCAAAAATACAAGGCATTCCATGAAGCAGTAAAATCACTTTAAACAGTAAATCAGTGAGAAATCAAGTGAAAATCCCTTTTTCTAACAAGTAAAGCAAGTAGTTTACAAGTGAGTAACAAAAATGATAGAAATGTAAAAAGCCCCTCGGGAAAAACATGTACAACAAACCGCCCCTCGGGCATAATATCAACAGAACCGCCCCTTGGGCTCAATATTAGAGCAGTAACAACCCCTCGGGCTCACTCTCAGAATAATATCAGCCCCTCGGGCTACCTCACAATCACTCATATTATCCCCTCGGGCATAGTATCATTCACTCACAACAATGGGTACCCGCGCTCACTGTGGGTGTGCAGACTCCGGAGGGGCCCCTTACGGCCCAAGCGTTATATCAAGCCACCTCGTGGCATCATCACTCAGCATATCCTCACATCACTCAAGCCACCGCGTGGCATATAAAGTATCTCAGGACCTCGGCCTCACATCACTCAAGCCACCGCGTGGCATATAAAGTATCTTAGGCCCTCGACCTCATATCACTCAAGCCACTGCATGGCATAAATAGTATCTCAGGCCCTCGACCTCATATCACTCAGCATATCCTCACATATGGCCCTCGGCCTCACTCAGTCCGGAAATCATCATAAGCCCCTCGGGCATTTGTAAAACAATAGTTCTCAGCCCAAAATACCATTTAGAAATATCATTTAAGTTTTCAAATCTGCATAAAAGCGGCTGAGTTTGTAAAACAATAATTATCAACAGGACAGAGTTAAAATATAAGTCAAAAAAGTAAGGAAATAGTGATAAAAATTCCCAAAGGATTCAAATAATTGGCACGAAGCCCAAGTATGGCAATCAACCCAAATCATAATGATAACAAATAAGTTTCAATCAAATATACGGTAAAATCATCAATCGGGATGGACCAAGTCACAATCTCCGATAGTAAAAGACCTCGCGCTCATCATTCAGCGCGTGTCTCACCTCAATATAGCACTACGATGTGCCAATCTGGGGTTTCAAACCCTCAGGACATCATTTACAATCATTACTCACCTCGAACCGGCTAATCCTCTAGCTCGCGATGCCTTTGTCTCTCAAATCGACCTCCGAATACCTCGAATCTTGCTACAATAATTCGATTCAGTTAATAAAAACTATAGGAATTAATTCCATATAAAATTCTACATTTTCCATTTAAAATCCGAAATTGCACTCAAAATTCGCCTGTGGGCCCCACGTCTCGGAACCCGACAAAATTACGGAATATGAAACCTCATCCAATTACGAGTCCAACCATACTAATTTTACTAAAATCCGACATCAACTCTCAAATCTTCAAATTAAACCAAGAGTGTTTTCAAGATTTTCCCAACTAAAATCACCAATTAAATGCCAAAACTAGTAATAGATTCGGTTAATCTAACCAAAATTAAGTTAAGAACACTTACCCCGTTATTTTCTCTTAAAATCTCCCCAAAATTGCCTCTCCCCGAGCTCCAATTTGGTAAAAATGGAAAATGGGACAAAACTCAACATTCTGTCCAGAATTTCTGTGGATAGTTCACGCATTTTACTGTTCAGATGTACTGTTCACGGTACAGTTCATGGGTACTGTATACATGGATATTGTTCATGTTTACTGTACATGGTACTGTACACGGATATTGTTCACGCAGGTGCGGTTACTGTTCACACATGCGAAAAATGCAGAAACTGCCCCGAAAATTACATCAGCTTTTCTTTTCACTAAAAAAGCTCTAACTCCATCATACGAACTCGGAATTCGATGATTCTTATTCCTATGAGTCACAAATAATAATACGAACATAGACCTTCAGTCGAAACTCAGTTTGGATCTCATTTGCTCAGTTCAATACCCATTTCGCTCGTTAAATAATTAACTCATGTTTCTAGCACAGTCCTATAATTCATTATCAAAATTCCGAAAGTCTCGAAATCAAATTTTGATCTCTAGAACTAAAAATGGACCTTTGGATCATTACATGCTTATAATCAAAACGCCAAAATCTTCCAAAAACTCTTCCAAAATATATCTGAGCCTCATGGGACCCCGACCAAACATGACAACACACCCCATAACATAATTCAAACTTGTTCCAACCTTCGGAATGCTCAAAACATCAAATCATCTTCGGATTCAAGCCTAAGATTTCCAAAACTTCCGAAATCCGAATTCGATCAAAAAGTCGACCAAACGACGTCCAAATGACCTGAAATTTTGCACACACATTACAACTGACATAACAAAGCTACAACAACTCTCAGAATTCCATTCTGACCCTCGGATCAAAATCTCACCTATCAACCGGAATTCGCCAAAATATTAACTTTGCCAATTCAAGCCAAATCCTTCCACGGACTTCCAAAATGCATTCCGATCACGCTCCTAAGTCATAAATCACCCAACAAAGCTATCCAAATCATAAAATTTCTGATCTGAGCTCATATACAAATAAGTCAACTCTTAGTCAAACCTTTCAAATTCATAGCTTTCAACTGAGACTGTTCCTTCAAATTCATTTTGATTTTTCCTGAAAACCAAAACCAACGATCTACATCAGTCATAATACGTTACACGGGGCAAGTCATGCCCGGGAACTGGCGATCAAAGTGAAAAAGTTCAAAACGACCGGTCGAGTCGTTACATGGGGCAAGTTCTAGCTAAATTATATTGATTTCACTTGTCTGTGATCATAATTCTTCTCAATTTCTACAATTTCTCATATTTGGAGATACTCATCATTTGCCTCCATAAAAACAAAATTAACAAACTTGAAAGTTAGATGGCATAAATGAAAAAAAATTATGTTTAACGAAATGTAAAATTTTATCTTAACACTTTAAAACCGTACAAGAGCAATACTTACGAATAAAGGATGATTATAAACTAAAAAAAAATTAGTTATGCATAGATAAATATATTAGAAAATCCTTTAATTAGTTATGCATAGATAAATATATTAGAAAATCCTTTATATATATATAATATATATATATATATATATATATATATATATATATATATATATATATATATATATATATATATATATATATGAAAATAAGAATATATAAATAAAATAAAATCTTTTTGACTTTCAAATTTACAATCACAGAAGAAAGTTTGAAAGAAACTGTGACCACATATCTTCTATGTGTAATAGACTGAACTAATTTAACACTTTAACAGTCATAAAGTGCTGGTTATGAATATAAACCAGAAAATTTACATGTGCCAACATTCGAATTGAATTATTAAAAGGCTAACCGACCAGTTACTTAGGCATACCAATCACCATGGAGTTACTCCTATGTAGATGACACTGTTTTTGCAGAGGCCTTCATGAGATGTTACGGTTATACAATAACCTGGATATTGACCAGATTAATTGGTAAAGCATTTAATTACCCAAATCTATATCGGACTTATGAGGCTCCATTGCTTCACCCTCAATGGCTACGGGTAGGGTATCATAGTTCTGAGTTTAACGTCGTCAGCTCGACTTATTCATTTTTGAAATTCATCAATATATCAAAGTGACAGACGGATTTTGCTCAAAATGTCCTCCAAAGTACATTTTTAGCTTGTGTCCATTTACCTTAAACTTGTCTTCGCCATTATTTTGCTGAATTGCAATTGTACCATATGGAGTTTTATCTGTAACATTATAAGGAGCTGTCCACCTGAATTTCAACATTCCTGGTAATAGCCTGAGTCGACTATTGTAAAGAAATACCTGATCTCCCACTTGAAAACTTTTCTGTCGGATCAAATTATCATGCCAGATTTTTTTTTTTTTTTGAAAATTCTTGCATTTTCATAAGCTACTATCTCAGTTCTTCTAACTCATTAACCTGAAAAAATCTATTTTTACCAGTAGAGTCTAATTCAAAGTTTAGTGCTTTTAGTGCCCAAAAAGCTTTGTGTTCTAATTCAACTAGCAAATGACAAGCTTTCCCAAAGACTAAGCTATATGGGGATGTTCCAATTGGTGTTTTAAACGTCGTTCGGTATGCCCATAATGCATCATCTAATTTTAAAGCCCAGTCTTTTCTTGAGATTCCAACCGTTTTTTCAAGAATTTTTTTAACTCGCGGTTGGAAACTTCAACTTGCCCTTGAGTTTGAGCCTGATATGGTGTTCTTGTTTTATGAGACACATATTTTGTCAGCAAATCAGAAAATTGTTTATTCATAAAATGAGTCCCTTGGTCACTAATGATGACTCGTGGTGTGCCAAATCTAGTAAAAATATTTTTCTTGAGAAAATTGCACACAGTTCGAGCATCATTTTTCCTTGTGGGGATGGATTCAACCCATCTTGACACATAATCCACGGCCACAAGGATATATTCAAAAGAATGAGAAGAAGGAAAAGGACCCATGAAATCTATTCCCCAAACATCTAATATTTCACATACCTGTATTGATTGCAACAACATCTCATCTCTCTTAGTGATGTTACCTGTTCTCTGACATCTGTCAGATTGTGCAACATATGCTCAGGCATCTTTAAAGAGAGTCAGCCAGAAAAATCCGTTTTCCAAAACTTTAAAGGCTGTTCGATTTGCCGCATAATGACCTCCAATTGCTCCATCATGACAATGATATAAAATTTTGCTCATCTCATCTTCAGGCACACATCTTCTAATGATATTATCTGCGCAATTTTTAAACAAATAAGGTTCATTCCACAAATAATACTTTGCATCAGATATAAGCTTTTTTCTTTGCTGGTAAGAGAGATCTTGGGGTGTCCATTTTCCAACCAAGTAGTTTGCAATATCTGCAAACCAGGGTGGTTGTGTCACAATTGAGTTAACTGAGAAAATGCATCAGGAAATTCTTCCTTTATTTCTCTAAACTCAAGGGGGGGGGGTATTCTAATCTAGACAAATGGTCAGCTACTTGATTTTCTGTTCCTTTTTTATCTTTTATCTTAAGGTCAAATTCTTGTAGAAGTAAAATCCATCTTAACAATCTAGGTCGAGCATATTCTTTGCTAAGAGATATTTTAAAGCTGCATGATCAGTAAAAACAGTGACCTTGGTTCCTATCAAATAAGATCGAAACTTATCAAAAGCAAATACTACTGCTAGTAACTCTTTTTCTGTTGTGGCATAATTTAGTTAAGCCTCATTCATTGTTCTACTAGCATAGTAAATGTGACGAAAGATCTTATCCTTTCTCTGGCCTAAAACAGCTCCAACTGCTATATCACTAGCATCACACATGACCTCAAAAGGTTGATTCCAGTCTGGGGACACAACTATAGAGGCGGTTGATAACTTTTCCTTAAGGGTCTCAAATGCTTTCAAACAATCACCTGAAAAATCAAACTTAATATCTTTCAACAAAAGTTTAATCAACGACTTTGAAATCTTTGAAAAGTCTTTTATGAACCGTATGTAAAAACCTGCATGACCTAGAAAACTTCGGATGCCTTTAACAGTTGTGGGAGGGGGTAATCCTGCTATAAGATCAATTTTAGCCTTATCAACTTCTATCCTTTTAGCAGTGATTTTATGTCCTAAAACAATTCCCTCGGCAACCATAAAATGATATTTTTTCCAATTAAGAATCAAGTTTGTCTCTTCACATCTCTTAAGAACTAAGTTCAAGTGGTGAAGACAATCCTCAAATGTTTTGTCAAAGAGTGTAAAATCATTTATAAAAATTTCAAGAAATTTTTCAGTCATATCAGAAAAAATTACTGACATGCAATGCTGAAATGTAGCATGGGCATTGCATAGACCAAATGGCATTCTCCTATAGGCATATGTTCCATAAGGACATGTGAAAGTTGTTTTGTCCTGACCTTCAGGTGCAATTGGTAGTTGGTTATACCCTGAATAGCCATCAAGAAAACAGTAAAAATCATATCCTGCAATTCTTTCTAACATTTGATCAATAAATGGTAAAGGAAAATGATCTTTTCTAGTAGCATCATTGAGACGTCTGTAATCAATACAAACTCTCCATCCTGTAACTGTCCTGGTAGGTATGAGTTCATTACTTTCATTTTTTATAACAATCATACCTCCTTTCTTTGGTACTACCTGAATTGGGCTTACCCAAGGGCTGTCTGAAATGGGATAGATAATACCTGCCGCCAAAAGTTTTACGATCTCCTTTTTTACTACTTCTTGCATTACTGGATTCAATCTCCTTTGGGTCTGGACTATTGGAATGTAGCTATCCTCCATAAGGATTTTGTGCGTACAAACAGCTGGATTAATCCCTTTGATATCTTCTATAGTCCATCTCAAGGCTCCCTTGTGTGCTTTCAACACTTCAATCAGTTTTTCTTCTTGTCCTGCAGTAAGAGAAGATGAAATAATTACTGAAAATAATTCTTTCTCAAGGTAAACATATTTTAAATGAGATGGGAGAACTTTGAGTTCAATTTTTGGTTGAACTTGTTCTGGTTGGATCTCCTCATCTTCAGAATCTTTTTCTAGTATTTCGGCTTCTCTTCTGATGATAGGATCATCATCTTGTGTTGTGCCAGATTTGGCCAAACATCTTTCTATTGAGTCTGGAATTAATTAATCATCTTTGAATTCATTTGTAAGATAATTAAGCATGTAAATCGAAAAATACGACGATGATATCTCATCTCCTAAAAATCTTAATATTTTTTGCATATCAAAAATGACTATTTCTTCATCAACTCTCAAAATTATTTGTCCTTGATGGACATCTATGATTGCTCTACCTGTGGCAAGAAATGGTCTACCCAAAATGATTGGTTCATCAGGACATTCCTTCATTTCAAGTGCTATAAAATCTACAGGAAAAACAAACTTATCTACTCTTACGAGCACATTTTCAATTATTCCCTTAGGTTTCTTAGTACTTTGATCTGCAAACTGAAGAGAAACACATATGTATTTTATTTCACCAAGATTCAATTTTCTAAAGATAGAAAATGGCATCAAATTTATTGAAGCTCCAGAATCACAGAGTACTTTTTCAAAATATACTCCTCCCAATGGAATTGTAAAACTGCCTGGGTCACCAAGTTTTTGTGGTAGTTTATTTTGAAGTATAACACTGCATTTTTCAGTAAGCATTACCACAGAAACTTCTTCCAATTTTCTTTTGCTTGACAAAATTTCTTTTAAAAATTTGGCATATGAAGGCATTTGCAATAAAGCATCAGTGAACGGAACATTGATGTGAATCTGTTTTAAAATCTCCAAAAATTTGGCAAATTGACTATCAAGATTTTCTCTTTTCATTTTTTGTGGAAAAGGAATTGTCACAGGGAGAGGATTCAATTTTTCAATATTCTTTTCTTCTTTTTTCTTGACTTCTTTCTTTTCAGATGGTTCAGTGGGTATTTCAACGTTCTTACCGTTGTTTACCTGTTGTTCCGATTGGTCTGTATAGGGTTCATCAAGCTCCTTACCAGACCGTAAGGTGATGGCCTTAAGATGCTCTTTTGGATTTTTCTCTGTATTGCTTGGTAAGGGACCCTGAATCTTTTCTGAAACAAGAGTTGCCAATTGGCTCAACTGTATTTATAGATTTTTGAGGGATGAATTTTGTCTCTCCATCTTTTCATTGACCTTAATGTACTTATACAAAAGATCATCAAGACTTGAATGAGCTTGTTGAGGCCTTTGCTTATATGGAGTTGCTTGCTGATAAGGTCTGAAGTTTGATTGACCATGGTTTGGATTTTGGTATCCGGGTGGACCCTATATTTGTTGCTTCTGGAAGCTTTGAGAGTTCTCTGCACCATTTGGATTGCTCCTTTGAACTCCTGGATGCTTTTGTGCCGTTGGAATCCCAAAAGGGTACGGTTTATAACCGACAGAATGGACATGTTCGTCATTATGATTGTTTGCTTGACATTCATGGTTCAGATGGTTTCCTCCACATATGTCACAAGCCTCATATTGACTTGGTTGTTGTGTATTTACCTGAAAAGTTTCAAACTTTTGTGTCAAAGAAATAATTTGTTGTGTTAGTGTATTTAAAGCATCAACCTGATTTACCATAGCAGCCTTCTTGATGATTACACGCTCAGATGGCCATTGGATGGAATTCTCATAAATCTCGTTCAACAATTGCAATGCTTCCTCTGTGGTTTTTCCCATTACAGAACCTCCTGCAGCTGTATCAATCACATTTCCAGAAGAGGGTTTTAACCCGTAATAAAAAATATACAACTGCATATGTTCAGGAATGTCATGGTGTGGGCATTTTCTTAACATTGCTTTTAATCTTTCCCAAGCTTGATAAACTGACTCACTGTCAGTCTGCAAGAAATTAGAGATGTCTTGTCTTAACTTTGTGGTTTTAGCAGGGGAAAAATATTTGTTTAAAAATTTCTAAGTCATTTGATCCCATGTGGTGATGGAACCTTGTGGTAAACTTTGCAACCAAGTCTTGGCATCTCCTTTTAAAGAGAAAGGAAATAGCCTTAACTTGATAGCTTCAGAAGGTACTCCATTATACTTAGCTGTTTCAACAAGTTCCAAAAAGTCAATTAAATGACTGTGTGGATATTCACTTGCGTCTCCATTGAAGATGCAAGTCTGCTGAATCGTTTGAATCAGGCCAGTCCTGATTTCAAAGTTGTTTGCTGCCACTGGCGGTTTTCTGACACTAGATTCATAATTGAAGCGGTCAGGTCTAGCATAATCCCTTAGGATTCTGTTTACTGGCCTTGGTGCTACTTCATCAAACTGATCCTCCAGATGGACTAGTAGTTGAATGTCTTCTACTTCTTGATTCTCCATACCTTCACAAGCTGTGCTTTGAGAAGATATTGTTTGTCCTTTCCTGTGCAATCGAAGAGATCTTTCAATTTCAGGATCGTAATTGACCAACTCTTTTATAAAAGAGCGGGTCATAAACTACTCAAAATTCTAAAAAAAATGAACTTAACTCCTAAAGTAGTAGTAGTAGTAGTACTCAGAAGAAAGTAATTAAAAGAAAGTGATGAATAACAAGGACAACAAAGATTACAAAGATGACAAAAATAATAACCGATTAAATAAAAATAGTAGTATGATAATGTTGTTGTTAATATTATTATTACTATTATTAGTATATGATAATAGTAATTATATTAATACTAATTAGCAATAGATGTTATGAAGAAAAAAAATGGTAAACGAAATCAGTAAGTAGTAACAGTAACTAATGATAGAAAATATTAATATAATACTAATATAGAATATAGTTACAAATAGTACTAGCATTAATAAAAGTAACTGCTATGCTATAATGATGATAAGAAGGATACATGATAATAACACTTCTATAAGATGTTAGTACTTGTAAAAGTAATAGTAGTAATATTTAGTAAATATTGATAGCAAAGATAATAATACTAATAGTAAGTTCCCAAATTAGTAACAAAATATTTAGTCTGAAGTAGACTTGTGCCAATCCCCAGCAACGGCACCAAATATTTGACGAGATCAATGTGCATAGGATTTTTCTGCTCGTACTCAGTTAAATTCTAGTATAATTTATGATATCGTCCCACAGAGATTGGTTAACCTAGGCTACAAACTTTTAATATTTTTACTACTATTTGAGAGAACCAAATTGATGAAAGGTGAATTTTATAACTTGTTAATTAATTAAAGCAAAACAAACAATTTCTGAAAGATTTATAATTTAAAAAGAGTTGGGAATCATTGAATTCACTTGATAATATTATTACAATAAAATCTCAATTTCTACATGTATTTCTTTAAAGAATAATTGCTTATTGCTAATACAATTATATTTGTTCACTAAGAAAAAGTCAATTAATAGCACTCCGTGAGGTTATGTGCTTAGTTGAGTTAAAACTAATGACGATCAAACCGAAATATTTTCTTGCTTGAATTGTGCTAAAAGGTAGTAAAAACTTCGTGAGAATATTTTTACTAAAAATCAGTAATCTTGCCTACAACAATTCCTCCATGAGAATTAAAACTGAGACAAACAAGATTACAGATTTGAAATAAGAGCTTTGCGAAAAATTATTCCCACTCTACTATTTTATTCATTGGTTATTATATATTAATTTTACTCTGTGAGAATTACAAAATTAATATATGAATAACTTAAATAAAATATATAGAAGTGATAATAATGTTTAATTAGAAACTATTATTTCAGCACAATATGAATTATATAATAAAAATTTCAAGCCAAGGATGTAATAATATTGAAATAATATTATAAAAATATTTATCAAGCTTCATCAACTATCCTAAAAAAAGAGATTACTCCATTATGGAGTATTTAAATCATACAACAAAAAGGAATTCTAGAATATTTCCAATACTCTTAGAAAATCCAAAAACTAATAAGAAGAAAATAAAATAGTTAAAGAAAGAAGTTAAAACCAAATTTTAGATAAAAGTAGTTCTTCTTCCTCTCCTCCCTCCGATGCCAATATTGCATTCTATTTATAGCCAAATCTTGCAAGCATTAAATGATTAGACGTGTCCAAGGAATGAGTTTGGATGTGTCCGAGGAGTGAGCTTGGACACGTCTGAAGAGTGAGCTTGGACACGTCTGAAGAGTGAGCTTGGATGTGTCCGAGGAGTGAGCTTGGATGTGACCAAGCTTCAATTATAGGCTTCCGTTTCCCATTTTAATTCTTATGCTTGCCATAGCAGACTTTCATCGAGCATTTTGTCTTTTTCTTCTGTTATTTATAATCTTTTTTTTTTCTGCAAAAATAGTTAGAAAGAGGAAAAATACGAAATATAATTTAAGTATATTATTTAAAGTAGAATATTAATAATATATAATATGTAAATATTTTATATTCATGTTAGAAATTGATGAAAGAACTATAGAAGGTTATATTCACTTACTTGAAGATTTGTATGAGATACTTGACTGTAAATGAGAAATTTGTGTTTTTTTAAAAATAATTGTTATTTATGGATCGGGCCGAGCGCCTTGGTATTAAGTAGATGTATCTATGGTTCGCGCTCTTCGACCCTCCGGCAGTGCACAGTTTAATATTATGTTGGACCGGGCCATACGACCTCGGCATAATTTCGCATGATAGTTCTTTGGTACCCTCCATGATTGATATTGCTTAAATATTTTGAAATGTAAACTGTTAAATGGTAATTATCGAATTTGGCAATTATATTTTTGAAAGAAGGACTTATATTTTTCCTATTCTTAAGCTTCCAGTATTATTCATGCAAATCCATGCTTAGTATAACATTTTAATATATTATTGTTAGCCCTAGTAAGTGTCAAGTCGATCCCTCGTCACTACTTCTTCGAGGTTAGATTGGATACTTACTGGGCACATATTGTTTATGTACTCACACTACGTTTCTGCACTTAATTGTACAGGATCGGAGGCTGGTGCATCTAGTTACCCGCCCGGCGCGCATATTTGATCTTGGTTCGAGACTTCACGGTGAGCTGCCGCCTTCCAAGCCGTTCAGCAGCATGCCGGAGTTTCTCTTTTACTTGTATCTGTCTATTTGATTTCAAGCAGTAGGATAGCCATTTTTTTTACATTCTACTAGCTGTCTATATACTTGTGACACTAGATCTTGGCACACATTAGTAGACTTATAATTTTTGGGTTGTATGTCTATAGTTATGATTTCCTTTAGTTTGTTTCCACTTTTGTTTGCTTTAAAAATCCGTTATTTATCAAATGTTTTAATATATGGAAAATTAGTTGTTGAAATCATTTAATAAAGATGGGAAATCACTAAGTTTTTCACTGTTGGCTTGTCTAGCAACGGTGCTGTAGGCCATCACGGTCTAATGTGGAGTTGGGTCGTAACAACATGGTATCAAAACACTAGGTTCACGTAGGTCTCACAAGTTATGGGCAGACCTAATAGAGTCTTGCGGATCGGTATGGAGACGTCTATACTTATCTTCGAGAGGCTATGAGGTGTTAGGTAACTACTCTTTATTCATCTTTTATCGTGCATTTGATAATGTACTAAATTCTCTCTCTTATTCTCTCACATATGGTGAGAACACGCGCAATAGACATTTTGGACCCGGGAGGGGCTGCTCCCGAGGTAGGGGATGGGGACGTCCCATAATAACCTCAGTATCACCACAAACGGACCCAGTAGAGGATCCCATCATTGAGGATCCAGGTGAGGTGCCCGTAGCAAAGCCTGCCCCAGTAGATTTCTTGATAGGACCGGGCTTACAGGAGGTCATGGGTCGTATGCTTCGATTCATGGATTCTATGACCAATGCTGGTTTATTTCTAGCAGACCAAGCCACATCCCATGCAGGAGGGGGAGCACAGACCCCTACTGCTCAGGCTCTTGGGCATGCAGTTGTAATGTATTAGACTTTGGGTACACTACCCATGGATGGGGCCCAGCCAGTTGCAGTGGTTGTTCCTGAGCCTAGACTAGCTATGGACGGCGAGCCGCAGAAGCTATTTGATAGATGGACTAGATTACACCATCCTGTCTTCGGAGGCAAGCGTTATGAGGACACCCAGAACTTCATTGATAGGTGCAGGGACAGACTGCATAACATGAGGATATTGGAGTCTCATAGGGCGGACTTCACTATTTTCCAGCTGGAGGGCAGGGCCCGTTGATAGTGGCAGTCTTATCTTCTTGGTAGACTAATGAGTTCTCCTCCCTTAACTTGGGGTCAGTTCACACAACTTTTCTTGGATAGGTATATTCCACCCTCCGAGAGGGAAGAGTTGCGGTATTAGTTTGATCAGCTTGAGCAGGGTCAGTTGTCAGTGACCGATTATGAGGAGAGGTTTTCTGAGTTGTCTCACCATGCAGTTATGATACTTCCTACTGACGCAGAGAGGGTGCAGAGGTTTGTTGCGGGATTGCACTCTAGTATTAGGGCCAATATGGCCCAAGAGGTTGAGATGGGGACTTCTTATTAGTTGGCAGTGGAGATTGCTCGGAGGATTGAGGGTTGATGTTAGAGAAATAGAGAACATATGCACCAGGATAAGAGGACCCGTTTCTTTGGATAGTTTAGAGGTGCCCCAACTAGTGGCAGAGGTCAGTTTGGGAGGGGTCAGCCTAGCAGGCCCACATATTCAGCACCACCACTTCCTTGAGGTGCTCGGTGCGACCTTATTTCAGCGCCATACCAGAGAGTTCTTACCGTCCACCAGTCATCCAGAGTTCTTCCAGCTCCTATTTTGGTGCCATGCCGGAGAGTTCATACCCCCAACTAGCTATTCAGGCTTCTTCCAATGGGTCTACCGGCCATCAGGGTCAGACATCAGGGCAGTAGATCACTGCACCGAGGGTCTGTTTCAAGTGCGGAGATCTCGGTCACATAAGGAGATTTTACCCCAGGCTTCGGGGCTAGGCAATGTAGTAGGGTCAGCAATCCATGATTACAACACCGGCTGTCTGACTGCCCAGAGACAGAGGGTAGGCTGATAGGGGTCATCCTAGAGGTGGAGGCTAGGCTGGGAGAGGTCAGCCAGCTACTATTCAGTCAGGCAGAGTCCATCCACCCAACGCTCTAGCCAGATTCTATGCTTTTCCGACCAGACCAGATGCATTAGCCTCAGATGTCATGATCACAGGTACTATTTCCGTCTGCGGTAGGGATGCTTCAGTATTATTTGATCCAGGGTTTACCTATTCATATGTATCATCTTTGTTTGCTTGTTTCCTGGATATTCCTCGTGAGTCCTTGGGTACTCATGTTTATGTGTCCACTCCTGTGGGTGATTTTGTGGTTGTGGATCGGATCTATCAGTCCTATGTTGTCACATTCTGTGGTTACGAGAGTAGAGCAGACCTTCTGTTACTTGACATGACTGACTTTAAGCTCATCCTGGGCATGGAATGGTTATCCCCATATCACGCCATCCTTGATTGTCATGCCAAGACTGTTACTTTAGCGATGCCAGAGTTTCCGAGATTGGAGTGCAAGGGTTCCTCTGTTAGTACATCTAGTCAGTTGATCTCTTTTCTGAAGGCTCTACATATGGTCGAGAAGAGTTGTTGGCTTATCTAACCTATGTTCGGGATACCACCGAAGAGTCTCTGACGATTGATTCAGTGCCAGTAGTTTGGGAATTTGTCGATGTGTTCCCTTCTGAGCTTCCAAGCATGCCACCGAATCATGATATTAATTTCTGTATTGATTTGGCTCCAGGTACCTAGCATATATCTATCCCACTGTACCGCATGGCTCCAAAAGAGTTGAAGAAGTTGAAGGAGCAACTTGAGGAGTTGTTAGCAAAGGGGTTTGTGAGGCCAAATGTATCACCTTGGGGTGCGCCAGTGTTATTTGTGAAGAAGAAAGATGGGACTATGTGGATGTGCATTGATTACCGCCAGTTGAACAAAGTTACCATCAAGAACAAGAACTCGTTTTCGTGCATTGATGATTTGTTTGACCAGTTGTAGGGTGCTAGGGTGTTCTCTAAGATTGACTTGAGATAAGTGTATCTTTAGTTGAAGATGCAGGACTCAGATGTTCCAAAGATTGCTTTCCGTACATGATATGGCCATTATGAGTTTCTGGTGATGTCTTTCAGCTTGACTAATTCCCCAGCGGCGTTCATGGATTTAATGAATAGAGTGCTTAGGACGTATATTCATTCCTTCATTATTGTCTTCATTGATGACATCTTGATTTACTCACGTAGCCTGGGGAGCATGAGCAGCATTTGAGAGCGGTGCTTCAGACATTGCTAGAACAGAAGCTAAATGCTAAGTTCTCCAAGTGTGATTTTTGGCTAGAGTCTGTAGCATTCTTGGGGCATGGTGTATCAGGATAGAGTATTAAGGTGTATCCCAAGAAGATTGAAGTAGTTCAAAGTTGTCCACATCCCACTTTGGTGACCGAGATCAGGAGTTTCCTGGGTTTGGCAGGTTATTATCGTCGGTTTGTGCAGGGTTTTTCATCCATTGCAGCACCTCTGACTAGATTGACCCAAAAGGGTGCTACATTTCGTTGGTCGGATGATTGTGAGGCGAGCTTTCAGAAGCTCAAGACGACTTTGACTATAGCACCGGTTTTAGTATTGCCTTCCAGTTCGGGGATGTATACAGTGTATTGTGACGCTTCATGCGTTGGCTTGGGTTGTGTATTGATGCGGTAGGGGCGAGTTATTGCATATGCTTCGTGTCAGCTAAAGATTCATGAGACGAATTACCATATGCACGACCTAGAGTTAGCCTTGATTGTTCATGCTCTTAAGATCTAGAGGCATTCCTTTATGGGGTGTCATGTGAGGTTTACACTGGACATCGCAGCTTACAACATTTGTTTAAGCAAAGAGATCTCAATTTGAGGCAGCATATATGGCTTGATTTACTGAATGATTATGATATCACCATTCTTTATCAGCCGGGCAAGGCAAATGTGGTCGTGGATGCCTTAAGTAGGAAGGTAGAGAGTATGGGTTTCTTGGCATTCATTTCAGTTGAGGAGAGACCACTAGCTTTAACAAACTTGTGAGGTTGGATATTTCAGAGCCTATCCGAGTTCTTGCTTATGTTGTTGCCCAACCTTCACTATAGGGGAAGATCAAGGCTCGACAGTTTGATGATCCACACTTGGCAATTCTCAGAGAGATGGTAGTACAGGGTAGTGCGACTCGAGGGTCTTCTATGTGTTCCTAATGTTGATGGCTTGAGGGAGAGGATTTTAAAGGAGGCACACAATTCTCGGTATTCTACTCATCTAGGTACTACAAAGATGTATCATGATCTAAGACAACATTATTGGTGGCGGCAGATGAAGAAAGACATAGTGGGGTATGTATCTAGGTGCCTACATTTCCAGCAGGTCAAGTATGAGCACCAGAGGCCAAGTGGCCTACTTCAGTAGATGACTATACTTGAATGGAAATGGGAGCACATTACTATGGACTTTGTAGTTGGGTTTTCGCGGATCTTGCGGAAGTTTGATGCAATTTGGGTCATTATCGATAGGTTGACCAAGTCGGCACATTTCATTCTGGTTGTGACTACATATACTTTAGAGAAGTTGGCCCAGATTTATATTCGGGAGATAGTTCGGTTACACGGTGTGCCTATTTCCATCATATTAGAT
The DNA here is from genome assembly GCF_000715075.1 of Nicotiana tabacum. Lineage (NCBI taxonomy): Eukaryota > Viridiplantae > Streptophyta > Magnoliopsida > Solanales > Solanaceae > Nicotiana > Nicotiana tabacum. Next base: position 101,957,234 of record NC_134084.1, on the reverse strand, counting down.
AGAGGCCCTCAGTTCACTTCACATTTTTAGAGATCCGTATAGAGTGAGTTGGGGACCCGTGTAGAGCTCAGCACAGCATTTCATCCATAGACCGACGAGCAGTCGGAGCAGACAGTTCAGATCCTGGAGGACATGCTTAGAGCATGTGACATTGACTTTGGAGGGCAGTGGGATCAGTTCTTGCATTTGGCTGAGTTTGCTTACAACAATAGTTATCAGTCTAGCATCGAGATGGCTCCATTTGAGGCTTTGTATAGTAGGCGGTGTCGTTATCCCATCAGATGGTTTTAGCCCAGCGAGGCTAAGTTATATGGTACTGATTTGGTGAAGGATGCCATGAAAAAAAAGAAGTTGATTTAGGAGCGGCTTCGCACGGCACAGTCCAGATAGAAGAGTTACGTGGATCAGAAGGCGCGTGATGTATCATTTATGGTAGGCAATAAGTTTCTCTTGAAAGTCTTGCCGATGAAGGGCATTATGAGGTTCGGGAAGAAGGGCCAATTGAGCACCAGGTTTATAGGCCCATTTGAGGTGTTGAGGTGAGTTGGGGAGGTTGCTTATGAGCTTGCTTTACCTCCCAGCCTATCAGGAGTCCATCCAATTTTTCATCTGTCTATGCTCTGGAGGTACCACGCCGACTTGTCACATGTGTTAGACTTTAGCACTATTCAGTTAGATGAGAGCCTGAGTTATGAGGAGGAGCCAGTTGCCATCATTGCTAAACAGGATCGCCAGTTGAGATCCGAGAGGATATCTACGGTAAAAGTTTAGTGGAGGGGCCAACCAGTCGAGAAAGCGACCTGGGATTCTGAGAAGGACATGCAGAGCATATATCCATACTTATTCAGCACTTCAGGTATGAATCTAAACCCGTTCAAAGACGAGCGTTTGTTTAAGAGGTGGAGAATGTAACGACCCGACCAGTCGCTTTTCCCTGTTCCCCTGAATAAGACTTACCGTACTTGCTTTTGCTAATTTAAGACTTGCGGGGATGAGTAGTTCGGAATTTGGAAGAGTTTGGAGTGAAATCAGAACACTTGGTTCCTTAAGGTTGGCCTAAAAGGGCAAGTTTGTCTTTGGTGAACATTTTGAGTAAACAGCCTCAAAATTGAGATTTGACGGTTCCATTAGGTTCGTATGATGATTTCGGATATGGGCGCATGTTTGGATTGAGTTTTGGATGACCCGGGAGCGTTTCGGCGCCTAATAGTGAAAGTTTGTTCTTGATAGTTTTGAAAGTTCTTTAAATTTGGTTTGGCGTGGGTTTTGGTGATATTGAGGTCCAAATGGAATTTTGGGATCGGTAATAATTCCGTAATATCATTTAAGACTTGCACGCAAAATTTGGTGTCATTCCGAGTAGTATAAGTACGTTTCGGTGCATTGGAAGTAAATTGAAGAAATTGAAGTTCTTAAGTTTGATTCAACTGGTTTTAGGGTGTGATTCTTAGTTTTAATGTTGTTTCGGGCGGGGCCCCAAGTGCTTATCAGATCAAGTTGAGAATTTGGAACCACAGCTGAGTGCACCGGATCTGTCATAACCGCATCTGCGGTTGGTCAGCCGTAGGTGCGAGCTCACAGGTGCGGACCAAGCAGTACAGAAGCGGCCAAGGAAGGGCAACCCAGGTTCCGCAGATGCGGCTCCTCCTCCACAGAAGCAGGGCCGCAGAAGCGGTTACCTGACCGCATATGCAACCCATCCAGCCCAGGGCTTTTCCGCAAAAGCGGACCCTTGTCCACAGAAGTGGGAACGCGGCCCTATGACTGCAGATGTGGAAATCGCTGGGGGCAGTTGCCTTCATTTAATACGGACTTAGGCAATTTTTACTCATTTTCTTCCACACTTGGGCGGTTGGGGAGCTTTTGAGGAGGGTATTTTGACCTAGCTTTTGGAGGTAAGTGATTCCTACCAAGTGCGAGTTAGATACTTAGATTACGGGTATATTAACATGTAAAAATTAGTGAAAATCTAGGGTTTAGAGGAAAACCTAGGTTTTTGATAAAAACAATATTGGACCACGAAATTGATTATGAAACTTAGTAAAAATTATATATTTATGTTCCTAAGGTTATGGGTAATAATTTTCTTCGAAAATTTCCGGAATCCGAGCATGTGGGCCTAGGGGTGAATTTTAGGAATCTTTCAACTTGGGTTGGGTAATCACTTTAGTAGCGGAAATATGAACTTTTGAGCATAAATTAATTAGTTTATATGATGTTTGATTAGTTTCAAGTCGTTTGGCATCAAATTCGGAGGTTTGAGCGCATTCATGAATTGAGAAGTTGGCTTTGAGACGAGGTCAGTCTCCATTCGATCCTTGTAAGAGGGAATTAACCCCATAGGTGAATTAAATAAATATTTGTACCTATATTTATGGGGGCTACATACATACGAGGTGACGAGAGTCCGTACTTAGCTACTATTATGCTATTGTCCGAGTAGTTTAGGACCTGTATCATGCTATATTTGGAATGTTTGTGCCCTTGCTTGCGAATATAAGCAATTGAGTCATGTTAGAAATTGATGAAAGAACTATCTAAGGTTATATTTACTTACTTGAAGATTTTTATGAGATACTTGACTGTAAATGAGAAATTTGTGTTTTCTTAAAAATAATTGTTATTTATGGATCGGGCCGAGCACCTCGGTAATAAGTAGATGCATCTATGGTTCGCGTTATTCAACCCTACGGCAGTGCACAGTTTAATATTATATTGGACCAGGCCATATGACCTCGGCATAATTTCGCATGATAGTTCTTTGGTACCCTCCATGATTGATATTGCTTAAATGTTTTGAAATGTAAACTGTTAAATGGTAATTATCGAATTTGGCAATTATATTTGTGAAAGAAGGACTTATATTTTTCCTGTTCTTAAGGTTCCAGTATTACTCATGCAAATCCATGCTTAGTATAACATTTTAATATATTATTGTTAGCCCTAGTAAGTGTCAAGTCGACCCCTCGTCACTACTTCTTCGCGGTTAGACTGGATACTTACTGGGTACATATCGTTTATGTACTCATACTACGTTCTGTACTTAATTGTACAGGATCTGAGGCTGGTGCATCTAGTTACCCGCCTGGCGCGCATATTTGATCTTAGTTCGAGACTTCACGGTGAGCTGCCCCCTTCTGAGCAGATCAGCAGCATGCCGGAGTTTCTCTTTTACTTGTATCTGTCTATTCGATTTAAGGAAGTAGGATAGCCATCTTTTTTACATTCTACTAGCTGCCCACATACTTGTGACACTAGATCTTGACACACATTAGTAGACTTATTATTTTTGGGTTGTATGTCCATAGTTATGATTTCCTTTAGTTTGTTTCTGTTTTTGGTTGCTTTAAAAATCCATTATTTATCAAATGTTTTAAATCTAAGGATAACTAGTTGTTGGAATCATTTAATAAAGATAGGAAATCACTAAGTTGTTCACTGTTGGCTTGTCTAGTAATGTTGTTGGATGTCATCACGGCCTAACATGGAGCTGGGTCATGACATATGGCGGAAAAGGGGCATCAGGCATAATTTCTTTTCGCGTTCGTGAGTACATAGACACATTCCCATAGAGTCTGGAGATTTGGTCACCGCGTTCGTGACCTTTATGTCGCGTTCGCGAATCACATTTTGGCAGCCTTGATTTTTGTTATTAGCGATCGCGATGTATTAATCACTGGATAGTAATATAAGAACTATATTTCGAAGTTTGGTCTTTTTTATCAAATCTTGAGTTGCAAGCCTCAGATTTGAGAGATTTTTGATGGATTCATTACGTGTTGGATTACGGTAAATATTCTTTACTCAGATTTGATTTTATTTCATGATTTAATCTTTGTTTTTATCATTAAATTAGTGTTTTGAGTTGAGAAATTTTGGAAAACTTGTTGAAACTTCCTAGACTTTAATTTGAGGAATTGAAGATCGAGTTGTGATTAGATTTGAGTATTTTTGGTATGCTTGAATGAGTGTTTGGATTTTATAATTTTGGTCGGGTTCCGAGATGCGAGCTCGAGGTTGACTTTTTACTTATCTTTCAAGATCGAAGATTTATTAACCGAAATTATTTCCTATGAGTTTTATTTATGATATGAAGTTATTTTGATTAGATTTGAGCCGTCTGGAGGTTATTTCATACGAGAAGGTCATTTTAGAGTATTGTCTAGCTTCTTTGAGGGAAGTATCTTGCCTAACTTTGTGTGGGGGAACTTAGAATTTGAGTCGTTTGTGCTAATGGTGTCATGTGAAGACCGTGTACGCGAGGTGACGAGTACATACTCGGGCTTATTTGTGGGAATTTGACCGTCGTAGGCTCTTAGGTTCTTATGCTCATCAAAAATAAAATTGTCTTATCATGTTAAATCCTCCATTTACTAATTTCACCCTTACATGTTTTATTTGGAGTTGATTGATTCATGTTCTACCCTTGTTGCCAATAAAGTCTTATGTGCCTTAATTAATGTTGTCTCCCCCTTTATTGCCATGATGTGTTTTCCGTAATTGCTTATCCTCAATTGAAGTTATGTTGTCTTTCTGTAATTGCTTAACCTTAATTGAAGTTATCGTCGTCCTTTCTGTAATTTTCTTAACCTTAATTGAAGATTTGTTATCCCTTTCATTGTTGACTTATCCTTATTTGGAATCATTAATTCATGCTATCTCTCTTATCGTCGAGTTGTACCTATATGTGTCACGACTTAAGTTCACCCTCTGTGAACTATCGTGACGGCACCTAGTCTCTACGACTAGGTAAGCCTAAAAATTGGAGAAAAAGAAACAAAATGCGGAAAAACCAATAAAACAGAAGATAAATAAATATAGAAGCGTTTAAGATGTCGCTCGGTATATACAAATACAAGATCTCAAAAACTGAACAACTTCCCAAAATCCGGAATCTCATGAAATCGCAAGCTATGAATACTACATTGTGCTCTAACTCCAGAATGTCTAAATCAAGATAAATACAGAAGGGCTAAAACTATAAGAGAGAATGGAAAGGGACTCCTCGGTCTGCGGACGTAGCCGATATACCTCGAAGTCTTTGGAGAATCGCCTCGCCTCAAGGGTAGTAGGGCTGAGCTGAAGAACTTGGATCTGCACATGAAAAACATGCACAAGAAGGGCATGAGCACACCACAACGGTACTCAGTAAGTGCCAAGCCTAACCTCGGTCGAGTAGTGACGAGGAAGGTCAGGGCCCTACTGATTTTAACTGAAAAAATGAGGCAAAACAGTATAACATACGACAATATAATTAAATGCCAACAGTATGAAGTAACACGGGATAATAAGAATAACAATAAATACAATAGAGAAAAACATCAGAGAAAGAATACAGCTCAACACAAAGATAGCAACCGGGGATCTACCAGGACACCGTCGTGTAGCCCCCAAATGTAAATATCTAGAAAATCGGGGATCTACCAGAATACTGTCCTATAGCCCCCAAATGTAAATGTACAGTGGATATCCCGGGTGTCGTCCCATAGTCCAACTCATAATGCGTCGGGGATCTACCGGAATCCCGATCCGTAGTCCCCAAATGTAAATACCCAGTACTGGGGGAATCTACCTGGTGCAGTCCCGCAGTTCCAATATAAATGTGTAGGAGGATCTACCGGAATACAAATCCGTAGTCCTAAAGTAAACATGCAGGAGGATCTACCGGGATACCGTCCCGTAGTCCCAAAGTAAACACACAACAACAATACGAAGAATATTCAGTTCAATCCAAATTTCATACCAAGGTAAAACAGGTATTTCTAACCTAGCATGCTACATAGAATTCACATAAAGCAGTTTGAGAAAGTAAAGCAATTAAGTCAATTAGGCATGCTTCCCTAGCTAACAATAGGCTTAAATTGCAAGTAGTATAAACAGGGAAGAAAACACAATTATGGTTAAGTAAGGAAAAAATAGGATTTTCAACAATTAGCACATGCACGCACTCGTCAACTCACGTACAAGGCATTTTTTATATCAACAACACCAAATCCTAAGGGGAGTTCCCCCACACAAGGTTAGGCAAGCCACTTACCTCGAACCAGCTTAAAAATCAACTCGAAACCACGCTCTTGCCATGAGTACTCGACTCTAAATGGTCCAAATCTATTCAAATCAATTGCATAATGTAAATATAACTTCAAGTAAGTGATTCCACTAATTAATTCTAAGCTAATACGCGGAATTAGGAAAAATGACCAAAACGCCCCCCAGGTCCACATCTCAGAATCGGGTAGAATTTACAAATTTGGAATCATCACACTCTTACGAGTTCATATATACAAAAATTACTCCAATCCGACATCAAAATCTTGATTAAAACACCAAAATTAGGTCTAGGAACTTTTCTAATTTTTCTCCAATTTTTTCACCCCAAATTTGAATTCAAAGGATGAATTTAAGCATAGATTCGTGGAAATTAATAAAAACCGAGTAAGAATTACTTACCCAAAACACCCAGGTGAAAATCTCTCTCAAAATCGCCAATCCCGAGCTCCCAATTCAATTTTTCAAGTTTTGAGACTAAACCCTCGTTTCTGCCCTTTTCTGACTAGTGAAACCGCATCTGCGGCTCTTGGACCGCATCTGTAGCTTTGGGACCGCATCTACAGCTCTGGGACCGCACCTGCGGTCCCACTTCTGTGAAGACCAAGTCGCACCTACGACTTTTCATTTAACAGGGATTTTCGCACCTGCGACTTCCTTTCCGCAAATGCGGTGCCGCTTCTGTGGTGCCTGGGCCGCATCTGCGGTCAACTCCCAAAATGCCTCAGACTGCACCTGCGGTCCTCCTACTGCTTCTGCAGTCATCGCACCTGCGGCTCCCTAACTGCAGGTGCGGTTATGACAGTAGAAACAGCAGTTGAAGATGCTCCAACAAATCTCCCAAACTCCCCGTTAACCATCCGAAATCATCCCGAATCCCCCGGGACCTCAACCAAAAGCACGAACAAGTCATATACCACAATCCAAACTTATACCAATCCTCAAAACACCTAAAACTACATCGAAACATCGAATTAACTATAGATTCAAGCCTAAAAACTCAAAAGACTTCTGAATTCCGCTTTCGATCAAAAAGTCTATCAAACCTCATCCGAATGACTTGAAATTTTGCACACACATCACATTCAACACTATGGAGCTACTCCAACTCTCAGAATTCCATTCCGACCCTAGATCAAAATATCACTATCAAACCGGAAACTTCAAAAATTCAACTTTCGACATTTCAAGCCTAATTAAGCTACAGACCTCTAAAACACAATCTGAACACGCCCCTAAGCCCGAAATCACCCAACGGAGCTAACGGAACCAACGAAATTCCATTCTGAGGCCGTGTTCATACTGCTCCGACTACGATCCAAATTCTAAAGTTTAAACTCTCATTTAGGGACTAAGTGTCCCAAAACTCTCTGAAACTCTCATTAAGGGTAACGGCTGCGCATATCCTGCTCGATATCCCAGGTCGCCTCCTCGACCGGCCGACCCCGCCACTAAACCTTCACTAATGCAATGTTCTTTGACCTCAGCTTTCTAATCTGCCTGTCCAATATTGCCACCAGCTCCTCAACATAAGATAGATCCTTGTCCAACTGGACTGAACTGAAATCCAACACGTGCGACGGATCACTGTGATACCTCCAGAGCATCGAAACATGAAATACCGGATGAAATCCTGCCAAGCTAGGAGGTAAGGCAAGCTCATAAGCAACCTCCCCAACACGTCTCAATATCTCAAAAGGACCAATAAACCTGGGACTCAACTCCCCTTTCTTCACAAATCTCATAACGTCCTTCATAGGCAAAATCTGAAGCAAAACCTGCTCTCCAACCACATAGGAAACATCATGAACCTTCTGGTCCGTGTAACTCTTCTGTACGGACTAGGCTATACATAGTCTATCCTAAATCACCTTAACATTCTCCAAAGCATCCTAAACCAAGTCCGTGCCCAATAATCTAGCCTCACCCAATTCAAACCAACCCAATGGGGATCTAAACCGCCTACCATACAAGGCCTCATACGGTGCCATCTGAATGCTGGACTGATAGTTGTTGTTATAGGCAAACTCCGCCAGTGGCAAGAACTGATCCCAAGAACCTCTAAACTCCATCACACACGCACTAAGCATATCCTCAAGAATCTAAATAGTGCGCTCGGACTGTCCGTCTGTCTGGGGGTGAAATGCTTTGCTCAACTCCGCCCGGGTACCTAACTCATGCTATACGGCCCTTCAGAACCGTGATGTGAACTGAGTACCTCTATCTGAAATGATAGAAACTAGAATGCCATGTAGACGAACAACCTCCCGGATATAAATCTCCGCCAGTCGCTCCGAAAAATAAGTAGTACACACAAGAATGACGTACGCAGACTTGGTCAGCCGATCCACAATCACCCAAATGGCATTGAACTTCCTCAAAGTTCATGGGAGCCCAACTACGAAGTCCATGGTGATCCGCTCCCACTTCCACTCCTGAATCTCTATCTGCTGTAGTAACCCACCTGGTCTCTAGTGCTCGTACTTCACCTGCTGACAATTGAGGCACCGAGCTACAAACCCAATGATATCTTTCTTCATCCGCCTCCACCAATAGTGCTACCTCAAATCCTGGTACATCTTCGCGGCACCCAGATGAATAGAATACCGCGAACTATGGGCCTCTTCTAGAATCAACTCCCGAAGCCCATCAACAATGGGTACACTTACCCGACCCTGCACCCTCAATACCCCATCATCACCAATAATCACATCTCTGGCATCACCGTACAAAAAATAACGCTAGACCTTCAAGGCCTGAACAATAGCAGCTAACTCGAGATCATGGACAGGATAATTCTTCTCCTGTACCTTCAACTGTCTGGATGCGTAGGCAATCATCCTACCGTCCTGCATCAATACCGCTCCAAGGCCAATCCTCGAGGCATCACAATAGACAGTACAAGACCCCGAACCTGTAGGCAATATCAAAACAAGGGTTGTAGTCAAAGTTGTCTTGAGCTTCTGGAAGCTCACCTCACACTCTTCCATCCACTAGAATGGAGCACCCTTCTGGGTCAGCCTGGTCATCGGGGCTGAAATAGATGAAAACCCCTCAACAAATCGACAGTAGTAACCTGCCAAGCCAAGAAACTGCGAATCTCTGTAGCTGAGGATGGTCTGGGCCAACTCTGCACTGCTTCCACTTTCTTCGGATCCACTTGAATACCCTCACTCGAAACCACGTAGCCCAAGAATTCCATGGAATTCAACCAAAACTCACATTTCGAGAACTTTGCATATAACTTCTTTTCTCTCAAAGTCTGAAGCACTATCCTCAGGTGTTGCTCATGATCTTCCCGACTCTGGGAGTATACCAGAATATCATCAATAAAGACAATGACGAACGAGATCAAGATACGGCCGGAACACACTGTGCATCAAATGCATAAAGGTTGTTGGGGCATTGGTCAGCCCAAATGACATAACAAGAAACTCGTAATGACCATACCGAGTCCTAAAAGCAGTCTTCGGAATATCTGGCTCCCGAATCTTCAACTGATGGTAACCTGAACGCAAGTCAATCTTAGAAAACACTTGTGTACCTTGTAGCTGGTCAAACAAATCATCAATACGGGGAAAAGGATAATGGTTCTTCACTGTAACTTTGGTCAACTGGCGATAATCAATGCACATACGCATAGAACCATCCTTTTTCTTTACAAACAAGATAGGAGCATCCCAAGTTGATACACTAGGCCGAATAAAACCTTTATCAAGCAATTCCTATAATTGATCCTTCAATTCCTTCAACTCATGAAGGGCCATACGATACAGAGGAATAGAAATGGGCTGAGTGACCGGCAACAGATCAATGCCAAAATCAATATCTCTATCGGGCGACATGCCCGGAAGATCAGCTGGAAACACATCAGAAAAATCTCGTACTACAGGGACTAAATCAATTATAGGGGTGTCAATACTGACATCTCTCACATAATCTAGATACGCGTCACACCACTTCTCAACCAAACATTAAGTCTTACGGAATGAAATAACTCCACTGGAAGTATGATCTAAGGTACCCCTCCACTCTACTCGCGTTACACCTAGCATAGCCAGCGTCACAATTTTGGCGTGACAATCAAGAATAGCATAATGGGGCAACAACCAGTCCATGCCCAAGATAACATCAAAATCTACCATGATGAGCAATAATACATTAGCTCTAGTTTCAAAACCACTAAGAGCAACCACACATGACCGATAAACGCGGTCCACAACAAGAGAATCTCCTACAGGAGTAGAAACATAAATAGGACAACTCAAAGAATCCCGAGATACACCCAAATATGGGGCAAAATAAGAAGACACATAAGAATAAGTGGAGCCTAGATCGAATAAAATCGATGCATCTCTATGATAAACCAGGACAATACATGTGATGACAGAATTGGAGGCGACAGTATCGGTGTGGGCAGGAAGAGCATAATATCTGTCCTGGCCTCCCCCTCCAGGGCGAACTCTACCTCCCCGACCTCCACCTCTAGCTGGCTGAGTAGGTCGGGTAGCAACTGGTGCTGTAACCATAGCCTGAGAACTCTATGGGGCACGCTATGGCTGAGAAGTCTGTGGAGGTGCACCCCTCCTAAGTCTGGGGCAATACCTCACAACATGGCGTATGTCACCATACTCAAAACAACCTCGCGGCTGACATGGCAGTGGGAACTATGCGGTACGGGTACTTTGAAAGCCCTGAACATCTGAAACACTGTGTGAAGTCTGAGACACAAACTAAGCTGGTTGACCCACAAAACCTCTACCATGCCGTACTCTTCCTCCAAAATAAGGACCAGTGGATCTCTCCGGTCTACGAGGTCTCCTCGCTTCCCCATACTCTCTCTCCTGACCTCATCAGTCCTTTCTCTACTGGACCCACCTGTCCTCTACTCAGTGAGAGAGCCTCACCACCCGCTAAACTGGGACCACAGGCTGTGTCGCCATAACACCTGGAACCTGACCAATGCAAATTCCCTGCTCTAGAGTGGGGGCGGCGGAAGTTTGGGTCCCTTCCCCGATCTGTGAAGTAGTTGGTACAACCTGAATCAATCTCGCCTAAACCAATGTACCAAATATGCTCAGGAACTGTGTTAAGGTCTCCTGAAGTGCTGGAGTAGTAGTAACAGTAGGCGTATTAGGCGCTTGGGCTCCAGTTAGAAGTGATGGTGGCTCCTCCATACCAGCTCACGCGAGTGATCTAGCTGCACCGAGTGCGCGTCCTCGGCCTCTACCCCGGCCCCAACCTCTGACAGATCTCACACGGGGCGCAGGTGTCTGGTCACCACTGGTAGCACGTGTCCTCACCATTTGTATGAGAATGGAAGACAGAGGTTTAGGATTGTGATGTCAAAAATCTCGCACAACAGCGAAATCAAATGAAATGAAATTTTCCTAACGGTTACATAGCCTCTCATAGATAAGTACAGGAATCTCTGTACCGATCCGCGAGACTCTAATAAACTAGCTTGTGATTTATGACTCCTATGAACCTAGAGCTCTAATACTAACTTGTCACAACCCAAGTTCGCCCTCCGTGAACTATCATGATGGCACCTAATCTCTACGACTAGGAAAGCCAAACAATTGCAGAAAAAGAAACAAAATACAGAAAAATTGATAAAAACTGAAGATAAACAAATATAGAAGCATTTAAGATGCCGCTCAGCATATGCAAATACAAGATCTCAAAAACTGAACAACTTCCCAAAATCCGGAATCTCATGAAATCGCAAGCTATGAATACTACATTGTGCTCTAACTCCAGAATGTCTAAATCAAGATAAATACAGAAGGGCTAAAACTATAAGAGATAATGGAAAGGGACTCCTCGGTCTGCGGACGTAGCCGATATACCTCGAAGTCTTTGGAGAATCGCCTCGCCTCAAGGGTAGTAGGGCTGAGCTGAAGAACTTGGATCTGCACATGAAAAACATGCACAAGAAGGGCATGAGCACACCACAACGGTACTTAGTAAGTGCCAAGCCTAACCTCGGTCGAGTAGTGACGAGGAAGGTCAGGGCCCTACTGATTTTAACTGAAAAAATGAGGCAAAACAGTATAACATACGACAATATAATTAAATGCCAACAGTATGAAGTAACACGGGATAATAAGAATAACAATAAATACAATAGAGAAAAACATCAGAGAAAGAATACAGCTCAACACAAAGATAGCAACCGGGGATCTACCAGGATACCGCCGTGTAGCCCCCAAATGTAAATATCTAGAAAATCGGGGATCTACCAGAATACTGTCCTATAGCCCCCAAATGTAAATGTCTAATGGATCTCCCGGGTGTCGTCCCATAGTCCAACTCATAGTACACCAGGGATCTACCGGAATCCCGATCCGTAGTCCCAAATGTAAATACCCAGTACTGGAGGAATCTACCGGGTGCAATCCCGTAGTTCCAATATAAATGTGCTGGGGGGTCCACCGAAATACAAATCTGTAGTCCCAAAGTAAACATGCAGGGGGATCTACCGGGATACCATCCCGTAGTCCCAAAGTAAACACACAACAGCAACACGAAGAATATTCAGTTCAATCAAAATTTCATACCAAGGTAAAACAGTTATTTCTAACCTAGCATGCTACATAGAATTCACATAAAGCAGTTTGAGAAAGTAAAGCAATTAAGTCAATTAGGCATGCTTCCCTAGCTAACAATAGGCTTAAATTGCAAGTAGTATAAACAGGGAAGAAAACACAATTATGGTTAAGTAAGGAAAAAATAGGATTTTCAACAATTAGCACATGCACGCACTCGTCACCTCACGTACAAGGCATTTCATATATCAACAACACCAAATTCTAAGGGGAGCTCCGCCGCACAAGGTTAGGCAAGCCACTTGCCTCGAACCGGCTCAAAAATTAACCTGAAACCACGTTCTTGCCATGAGTACTTGACTCCAAATGGACCAAATCTAGTCAAATCAATTGCATAATGTAAATATAACTTCAAGTAACTGATTCCACTAATTAATTCTAAGCTAATACGCGGAATTAGGAAAAATGACCAAAATGCCCACTGGGCCAACGTCTCGAAATCTGGTAGAATTTACAAATTTGGAATCCCCACACTCTCGTGATTTCATATATATAGAAATTGCTCCAATCCGACATCAAAATCTTGATCAAAACTCCAAAATTAGGTCTAAGAACATTTCCAATTTTTCTTCAATTTTTCCACCCCAAATTCGAATTCAAAGGATGAATTTAAGCATAGATTCATGGAAATTAATCAAAACCGAGTAAGATTTACTTACCCAAAACACCCAGGTGAAAATCTCTCTCAAAATCGCCAATCCCGAGCTCCCAATTGAATTTTCCAAGTTTTGAGACTAAACCCTCGTTTCTGCCCTTTTCTGACCAGTGAAACCGCATTTGTGGCTTTGGTGCGGTCCCACTTCTGTGAAGACCAAGTCGCACCTGTGACTTTTCATTTAACAGGGATTTCCGCACCTGCGACATCCTTTCCGCAGATGCGGTGCCGCTTTTGCGGTGCCTGGGCCGCATCTGCGGTCAACTCCCAAAATGCCTCAGACCGCACATGCGGTCCTCCTACTTCTTCTGCGGTCACCACACCTACGGCTCCCTAACCGCAGGTGCGATTATAATAGTAGAATCAGCAGCTGAAGTTGCTCCAACAAATCTCCCAAACTCCCCGTTAACTATTCAAAATCATCCCGAGGCCCCTAGGACCTCAACCAAAAGTATGAACAAGTGATATACCACTATCCAAACTTATACCAATCCTCAAAACACCTAAAATAACATCGAAACATCGAATTAACCATGGATTCAAGCCTAAAAACTCAAAAGACTTCCGAATTTCGCTTTCGATCAAAAAGTCTATCAAACCTCATTCTAATGACCTAACATTTTGCACACACGTCACATTCAACACTACGGAACTACTCCAACTCTCAGAATTCCATTCCGACCCTTAGATAAAAATCTCACTATCGAACCAGAAACTTCAAAAATTCAACTTTCGGCATTTCAAGTCTAATTAAGCTACGGACCTCCAAAATACAATCCGAACACGTCCCTAAGTCCGAAATCACCCAACGGAGATAAAGGAACTAACGAAATTTCATTCTGAGGCCGTCTTCAAACTGCTCCGGCTATGGTCCAAATTCTCAAGCTTAAACTCTCATTTAGGGACTAAGTGTTCCAAAACTCTCTGAAACTCCAAATAAGTGTTCTCGGCAACTCACACTAGCAGAAACAAACATAGGGAATGCAGTTAATAGGGGTCGGGGCGTTAATTCTTAAAACGCCCGGCCGGGTCGTTACCATATGGAATCATTATTGCACATTATCTCTCCCCTTGTTGAGCTATTCTTGTTGAGAACATTATTCCTTGTTGTGCCTTTCTTTGTGAGCTTGTTCTTCTAATTTTTTTTGTTCTAAAGTTCTTATGTTGATTTACTTGTCGTACTCTCGTGTTATTGTTGTTGTTGTTTTTGTTGTACTCGGTGTTGTTTACCTGAGGGATATGCATGGTTTTAGTATTAAAATTGTTTTGAGGAAAAGTTATGGCATATGGGCACATGTGGTGAAAGACATTTTATTGTGTTATAATTTTATTGGCACACATGGTATTGTTGAGGGACTTGTCGGGGTGTTCGTATGTGAGTTGTTCATGCTATTATTATTATTGATATTTGCACATGCGGCGTGACAAAGGGGGCTATGGATGTGGGTTTACGCATGTGGCGAGACAAGGTGGGAATATTATTATGAGCATGTGGCGAGACAAGGCGGAGATTTATTTTATTGTTGCACACGTGGCTAGACAAGGTGAGCTATGTCGGGGAATGATTTGTGATGAATTGTGATGGAATGAGGCCTAGTTATTGTTGATGTTTTTGTAGTAGTGTGCCCACCTTGTGTGAGTTATACCTTGTTTATTTTGTGGTGATCGTTTCTTATGTGCCATTCATTGTCTCTACTCTTACATGTTAACTTGAATTGTGATAGATCACATACACAAGCATACACATAGTTAATTACCCATACTGGTTTAAGAAGATGAATCCTGATATTATTGACCATTTACATGTACTCTCGTTTACTTGATTTCTGTGTGAGAGTTGTTGTATTGAAACGTAAGTTGTCCGTGTGACCATGAGTCATTATTATTGTTGGCACGTGAGTTGTCCATGCAGATATTTAATATTGTCACTCCCTTGGCGCGTGATTCGTCCATGCGGTTATGAATGGTAATGTGGGCATGAAATGCCAAGTGATTAGGGTTCATGAACTAGGGCCCGTGAAATGTGACTATGAGGTGAAGTACCTCAGAGAAAATCCTTGAACGAATCTTGTGTGGAAGCAACATCTTATTGAGAGATTACTTGCTCCCTTTATTTGGTTTAACCGGACTTACTGTATTCAGCTTACTCTACGACATTATTATATGTTTGCTCCCTGCTGCTAATCGTTGTTTATAGTATTTCATTGCGAGTATTGTTTTGTTATCCTTACCCTACTTAGCTTTATATTAACATTGCTTCCCTGTTAGTTAACCTTCATGCTTGTTTAGGTTGTTTAGTCTTGTAGGTGTCTTGACTATTCCTCGTTATTGCCTCACCAAATTTAGTCTTGATACTTATTAGGTAGCTCTGTGGTGTACTCATGCTACACTTTCTGTATAATTTTGTGCAGATCCAGGTACTTCGGAGTTGGTTGATCCCTAGCTAGCTATTCGGGTTTTGATGTGGAGACTCAAGGTATACCTGTCGTCACGTTCGCAGACCTTGGAGTCACCTTCTGATATTTTACTATTTATTTTCATTCCGAAAGAGTCGTACTTAGAAGATTTTCCTAATAAACTTAGTAGAGCTTATGTCTTGTACTAACGATTTTGGGTATTATATTGCACTTGGGATTAATGGTTTACTATAGAAATCTCAGTTTCAGCTTAATAGTTGTTTCTGGTTAAATTCTATTTTTAATTCAGTAAGTGTTAGGCTTACTTAGTATTAGTGACTATATGCCATCAAGATATCATACAAAGAAAATTGGGGTCGTGACAAATATAATTTATTAACATAGAATTATTTGTTGAATGAATAGTTTAGCTTTTTAAAGCTACAAAAGTGTAGATGTCTGCCAATTTCAACTTTGTGACTACTATATTTTTAGATTGTTAGGTACCTTAAATATTTGATTTTTAGTTTGATTTATTTTCAAGATTTTATATTTACCTTATACTTTCAGATTATTTATCTTTCAAAATTCACATTTAAAAATAACTATGTAGGTAATTTTCAAAATTAATTCTTTGAAACTACACTAATTAATACTTTCAAATCTAAAATCCTTGTTGTTTCCAATCAATAAATTTTTTTGGGTTTGTTTGTACTTTTAATCTTTATAAATGTTTAGGTAAACAAATTATATGTCTACCTAACGTGAGAGGGTTCATATTTTTGGAGTTAAAGATTAGTTATGTTACCCAATTCAAATAAGGAATGTATTAGGCATAAAGATTTTGTGTTATTTAATTATACTTTAATTGTAAAATTTATATACGATAAAATTTTAATAATTTTAAAGTCCTAATTATAAGGACTTCTTATTTGATTCAAATAAGAAAAGATTTAATAAGTAATAGATTTAGTTTAATTAGCTAGGAAAATAATCAAATGACTATTTTGTATGGTATGAACTCTATTTTAAAAGGGTAAAAAAAGGCGAACGATATTTCTCTATGAGCCTTTATCCTTTTAATATGATACTAGTCTTTTTTTTTCTGAATTTTTTTTTTAGTCAATCCGCTAGGCAAACGCCTAGGGCTAGTTTTATTTATAACAAAATAAGACAAAATACAATGTCATGATATCCTACGAAATGAAAGGAATAAAGTTTGAATTTAACAAATAGCCTATTATCAAAATTGAGTGTTGCACTCAACATTGATATTACATTAATGGTATTAAACTTTGTAAAAAACAAGTCTGCATCCGAGATAACATTCCATTTTTGTTCGACAACATTTGTTGTCTTCCAGGCTTTCATATGTAATAAATGTGCATGTGAAAGGTCGTGGCTTCTATTAAAAATTCCCGGTTGTTTGTAGCAATTCCAGCTTTTGTCGACACCTGTTTTCTCTTTTGTTTCCAAGACGCATGCTGTAATTTTGGCCCATGCTCCCCTTTTCAGTATACTCGTATGCTCTCCTCGAGCCTCGAGTTACTTTCAGGATTAACTCTTGGCGTGCAAAACTGTCGAGCATCCCTGTTCGAAAGTCTTCCCAAAAAATCACAGGCCAGCTGATTTTGATAAAGCTGCCAGCTTCATGTTCGTGTATCAATATTCCTCACCACATGTTGATCGCACAACGTTGGACAACAGCAAAGGCGTGCAGGACATTTGCTGCCGTGCGTGATCAACATGCATTGTCGATCTAGATGCACTTATGTCCCCATTGTTGCGTTCCTTTTGATTCCTCGATTGAGCTGACCAATAGAGACAACTTTGTGTTGTAGAATCCAGAAGCACATGAACTCCACACACAGCTGAAACATAAAGAATTATATCCCATAGTACCATCATCCGAAAGTATTGCATGCTTTTATGTATCCTAGATAACTTTCCATGTGTATTACACCTTTCCATTTGATTCCTTTGCTCGACAGCATGTGTTGTCTGCCCTGCCTTCCACGCTACCCCATGTGTGCACATAAAAATGTTTTTCGTCCTTTGTTGAGATCCGTTGCATGGTGGTGCACACTCCAAACCATTTGGCTTCTGATAATGTGCATAAACTTCTTAAAAATACATGCTCAGCTTATTTCCCATGCTATTGCACTATTTCTCTTTGATGTAAGTCGTTTCCATGTATAATATATTGTAAAATTGTGAAAGCCCTTCTTTAATGTCCTCCCAGTGGATTGAATGCAATGCATTAATACCACCATTTCAGATTCTACTATAATATTAGGCTTTAGCTTCGATGAAATACCTGCAAAAAATGAACAAAGTTAGCCGAAAAATTGCTATCTAAACTCTCCTCCAGAATGATTCGAGTGTGATAACAAAATGACTCCTCTTTTCCTCCTAATTCCTTGCAACTTTCACTCTTATGTAAGGACATTGCATCTTATCTTCGTTAATAATCCTCCTTCCTTTTGAGTCCAGATCCCAGAAACCATGACATTCAATATTTCCTTCATCGAGGGCGTAATTGGCAAGATGGTCTGCTAATGTATTCCCTTCTCTGAAAATGTGTGTGACGTTGATGGTACTTTGTTCATTCAGTCTTAAAATCTCCTCTACATGTTCAGTAATATACCATGGAGGCTTCCATGATTCCTCTATAATGTTCTTTAATAGCATAGAATCTGTCTGCAGCCATATCCGGCAATAATTAAGATTTTTGCACATCTTCAATGCCTCCACAATAACTACCGCTTCTGATTCATTGTTGGTTCCTTCAGAAATCTCCCTTCCTTTTGCATATATCAAATCACCTGCCTCATCCCTTATGCAGAAACCAATTGAACTCCTTCCTGGGTTTTCTCTACATGCTCCATCCGTATTCACTTTGATCCATCCTCTTGAAGGAAATTCCCATAACACTTTATCATATTTCAGTCGAGGTGTGTATTGCTCCATCATTGTCAGTAAGTCCAGCCACTTGTGAGGCACATGTAGTCCTGGCTTTTTCAGTTGGACCAGCGATTGCAAAGTAGATGACACCTGGTAAATAACTCTGCTCACTGACACTGCTTCTCCATATTTCAAACTGTTTCTTCTCTTCCAAAGTTCCCATACAATGCATGCAGATAAAGCTTGTAACACTGGCTTCAATCTAGGTACTACTGGTGTTGTCCAACACTTTGTAATTGCTTGTTGTAAAGACAACCCATCTAATGCAATTCCTGATCTCCTCAGGAAGTATCTCCAAACACTTCTAGCTGCATTTGATGTAAAGAACAAATGTACTAAAGACTCCTCCTTAGGATCACCACAGCACCAATATTTAGATGGCATGGAGTATCCTATTTTACGCAAGAAATCATCAAGTGGCAGTTTTGCTTTCCACACCTTCCACGGGAAGAAGGATATCTTGAAAGGTAAACCTTTTACCCATATTATCTTGTAAGCTAATTTTGGGTTAGCTCTTCTTCGCAGGTAACCCCATGCAGATTTTACTATAAAATGTCCCATTGTTTCAAGCATCCAGAAAGGAGTATCTAACTGTGAACTTTCAGTTGGTGGTCTAATATTCTGCACAATGTGGTTTGCCAAATCTTCAGGTAGGCTCTCAAAATTTTATCCACATTCCACATACAATTTTCAGCCAGATCGTTGATATTATGAATATCCTCATCGATACCAAACTCTGCAGGCACCTGAAAATATAAGGCTCCCATCTCCGTCCAATTATCGAACCAGAATTGAGCTGATCCCATTCTCAGTTTCCAGTAGATTTGATGCTCAATCAAATCCCTACATTCTAGCATTTTTCTCCACACACGGTATCCACCTTTCCAAGGTACAATTACTGCATTTAGTTTCTTGCAGTACTTTTGACAAATAAATGCACTACACAAAGTGGGCTTAGTCCTGAAATTCCACCACAATTTGCAGAACAGTGCCTTCGATACGTCATGCAGGGACCTGAAGCCTATGCCTCCCTCGTCAAAAGGTATACACAGGTTAGTCCAAGACGCCCAATGTCTAGTGTTGCCTCCGACATTGCTGCTCTAGAAAAACTTGGCAAAAATGCTATGTAATTTGTTGATCACATAATTTGGAGGATTAACTGCTGACAACATATGAATTGGGATACTCTGCATGACATTTGCGATTAAAACAGCTCTGCCTCCTACAAACAGGAGTTTGTCTTTCCATGACTGAAGTTTGTCCATAACCTTGGTGATTAATCCCTGGTAATAGTCTCCCCTTCTTCTTGCATAAAAAATAGGACAGCCAAGATAGGTCATAGGGAAACATTGTCTTCGTATACCTGTAATCCTTTCCACCTTGTTAATCACCTCATTATCCGTTAAATGATGCAGGTATGCGGCTGATTTGGTTTTGTTCACCAGTTGACCAGATGATGATTCATAAGCTTGCAGAACCTCCATGACAAGTCTCAACGAAGTTTCATCAGATGAGCAGAAAATGATTGTATCATCAGCGTATGATAGATGATTTATTTTTGGGCTCCATTTTAGCATTCCAAATCCACAGAAATACAGGTTAGTATGAAGTGAATTCAATCCCCGAGAAAGTGCTTCTGCTGCTAGAATAAATAGAGTTGGTGACAAAGGCTCACCCTGTTTAAATCCCCTCGATGATTTGAAGAAACCATTAGGCTGGCCATTTATAAGCACAGAGTACCAATTGTTCCCAATCAAATCAAAGATCAAGCCAATAAAAGTTTCAGGAAATCCCACTTTCCTTAGTGTTTTGGTCAGAAATAGCCATGATAGCTTGTCGTAAGCTTTTTCTATATCAAGCTTAATCACAACGTTTGGACCTGCTTTTGTTCTCAACCTGATATCCGTAATGATTTCTTGAGTTAACAGTACGTTCTCAACTATGCTTCTGCCGTTCACAAAACCTGCTTGTTCCTCTGAGATTATGTTTGGTAATAATTCAACCAACCTATCATGAATAACCCTAGAGAAAATCTTGTTAACAAAGTTACTAAGACTGATTGGTCTCATGTCTACAAAGGTCATAACTTCTTTTTTCTTTGGTAATAAAACCAGGTTTGTGTGCGTAACACTCTTTGGCAGCCGTTGACCGCAAAAGAAAGCCTTGACCATTTGGACAACATCTTCTTCAATAATTTCCCAGCATATTTGGTAAAAAGCTCCATTGAAACCATCCGGTCCATCAGCTGAGTCCCCATTCAACCCCATAACTGCTCTCTTCACTTCTTCATTGGAAGGCAAGGCCATCAATCTTTCATGCTGATCACTATCTACCATTGAAGGTACATGATTTAAAATATCAAAATCATTTGTGTCACGAACCGGATTTCCCACCATCGGGTGTCGTGATCGAGCCTACTATCGGAGCTAGGCAAGCCAAATATTTAAAACACCTTTCCTGCTTTCTTTCAAACAATATAATAAACGAGACAAAATTTAAGCGGAAGACTTTAAATCTAAAGCAACTGAAAACCAAAAGTGCGGAAGTTTAATACACATCACTACCCAAGGTCTGGTGTCACTAGCTCACGGACTACTACAGAATACTACAAACAATGTCTGAAAGGAAATACATCATGTTTGTCTGATACAAGATGAACAAACGAAAAACATGGAAAGGGACTTCGGCCTGCGAATGCCAGCTAGGCTACCTCGAGAGTCCTTGGACTGAAGATAGCTCCCAGAAGTCCTACTGCTGTGGTCCGTAAGCTACTCCCTGATCTGTGCACAAAAATGCACAGAGTATAGCATCAGCACAACCGACCCCATGTGCTGGTAAGTGTCTGGCCTAACCCCGGCGAAGTAGTGACGAGGCTAAACAGGACCTACCACAATTAACCTGTACAGATATATATATACAAGTGCAAGAAAAAAAACAACAACAAGATAATACAAAGTAAAGCTAGGAGGGGACATGTTATCGGGGAGTAACAGGTAAAAATGAAATATCGGAAATAAACAGAAGAGACTCCGGTTCCCATGATATATATATATATATATATATATATATATATATAGTGGACGACGTGCCACACGATCCCATAATATCATATATAAGTGGACGGCGTGCCACACGATCCCATAATATCATATATAAGTGGACGGTGTGCCACACGATCCCATAATATCATATATAAGTGGACGGCGTGCCACACGATCCCATAATATCATATATAAGTGGACGGCGTGCCACACGATCCCATAATATCATATATAAGTGGATGGCGTGCCACACGATCCCATAATATCATATATAAGTGGACGGCGTGCCACACGATCCCATAATATCATATATAAGTGGACGGCGTGCCACACGATCCCATAATATCATATATAAGTGGACGGCGTGCCACAAGATCCCATAATATCATATATAAGTGGACAGCGTGTCACACGATCCCATAATATAATTTGAACATCTGATTTTGTAAGGAGAGTCCCATTAAGGGAAGTCAACAACTTATCACTCTAACTCGGCAAGGGTACAACTAACAGCCCAAAATATCCCGACAAGGGAGAGTATATATATCGGTCTACACATCCCGTTAAGGGAGTAATCACAACACATTCTCTTTTTAAATCCATTCTTCCTCAACTAACACATTCATGTTCGAGCTAACGCTCCAAAAGTACACCAATCACAATTTTACCTCAACCGTTCACATTATATGAAACTCATCAAATAAACAAGGAGGTTGTGTCACGTTATTCGAATTTAAAAGCAATTAAGACTCACGGTCATGCTAGACTCCAGTGCATAGATAACTGTCACCATGCCTATACACCGTACTCCACATTAGCAAGTAGCAAATAACATCCTAATCATATTCCCTCAAGCCAAAGTTAGAACAAACACTTACCTCGAATGCTCCAAACTCAACTCACGCTTCTAGTATAGCTTTACCTCTTTACTCCACCACCAATCCGCTCGAATCTAGTCATAAGTTACTTAATCACATTAATAATTACTAAATGAATCACTCCCCATGCATGAAAATAAATTTTACAAGGTTTTTCCCAAAATGGTCAAAAATACCCCCGGACCCACGTGGTCGAAACTCGAGGTTCGGACCAAAACCCGGTTACCCATTCTCCCACGAGTCCAATATATATGATTTGTTTTGAAATCGAACCTCAAATTGAGGTCCAACTCCTCAATTTGTAGAAAACCTAGGTTCTACCCAAACACCCAATTTCCCCCATGAAAATCTTTGTTTTGAAGTTGAAATCATGTTAAAAGATGTTAAGAAGTGAAGAAAATGAGTTAGAATCACTTACCAATCGGTTTGAAGAAGAAAAGTTGTTTGGAAAATCGCCTCTTAGGGTTTTGGGTTTTTGAAAAGTGGAAAAATTACTAAAATCCCGAATTTATACATTTTTCTGGGGGCTAGCGCGAACCGCACAGAAATGCACCGCGGCCGCGCCGAGGGAGGGGAGAAGTGGGCTCTCTCTGAACCCACCCAGCACGGACCGCACTGATTTGGTGCGCGGCCACACTGGTCAACCCTCTGAACCCCACCACGCGGACCGCACAGAAAAGCACCGCGGCCGTGTGGCTACCAGCGCGGAGCGGAAATGGTCGTGGCCGCGCTGGGCCTGCAACATCTGAACCTGTATATTTTTTTCTAAGTCTAAGACCTCCCGGGCCCTACTCAAAACTCACCCGAGCCCTCGGGGCTCCAAACCAAACATTCATATGATCTCGAAAACACCTTACGGACTTACTCGTGCGATCAAATCGCCAAAATAACATCATATACATAGGATCAAGCCTCATAATACATGATTTTCTTTCAACTTTCATAAAAACTCAAATTCCCCATTTTAAGTCCGAAACACGTCATATGACGTCCGTTTTTAGCCAAACTTTACAGATAGTTCTTAAAACATATTTAAGACTCATACCGGGCGTCGGAACCAAATACGAGCCCGATACCACAGTTTTCTGATCAATTTTCTCCTTCATTTTCCTTAATTAATTTCAGAAAACAATTTCACACAAAAATTTAGTTCTCGGGCTTGGGACCTCGGAATTTAATTCCGGGCACACGCCCAAGTCCCATATTTTTCTACGGACCACTTCGGGACCGTCGAATTACAGGTTCGGGTCCGTTTACCCAAAATATTGACCTAAGTCAATATTATGCATATTAATATCGAAATTCATCAAATTTTTCACATATTCTAACATAAAAACTTTCCGTCTACGCGCCCGAACTGCGCACGCCAATCGAGGCAACTAAAAGCGAGGTTTTCAAGGCCTCGAAAGCACGGAACAAGGAAGAACTACGGTGATGACCCTTCGGGTCGTCACAATTTGGGACTGCACTCTCAGTAAATTGATCCTTGTAGAACTTTAGTGCTTCTTCTGCTATTAATTGATCTTCTTCAATCCAGTTACCAATGCTGTTCTGGATCCTTGATAATTTCAGTCTCTTCCTTCTCCCATTAACTTGAGTATGGAAGAATTTAGTGTTTCTATCGCCATCTTTGAACCATAACATGCCAGCTTTTTATCTCCAGAATTCTTCTTCTAATGCAAGATATTAATCATTTCAGCTTGGACCTGTTGTAATCTTTGTCTATTCATCTATGTAGGATTGACTTCAAATTGTCTTTCATGAACCAAGACCACCTCCTCAAGGCTTGCAATCTTCTGGAATATATCCCCATATGTAGCTCTGCTCCAGGTAGATAGTGCTTTCTTAAGCTTCTTTAACTTGTAGTTAAAAATACAGAAAGGGTTAGCACTAAAATCAGCATTCCAATTCTTCTTTACTAAATCTTTGAAGGTTTCATGCTTAGTCGAGAAGTTAAGAAATCTGAATGACTTCTTAATTGGAGGAGTTTCTATATCACATTTCAGCATCATTGGGCAATGATCAGACCCAATTTTGGACAGGTGAGTTACCTCCAATCCAGGAAAGGTCTGTTGCAATTCATGATTGCCAAAATATCTGTCCAATCTCTTAAAAATACAGTCTTCCTCTGATCTTCCATTCCACCATGTAAATATGCTTCCTTTAAACTCCAAGTCTGTCAAGTTGCAGGTATTTATGCAATGCCTAAAGTCATCTACTTCAATGAGAGAAATGGGTAAGCCTCCAAATTTCTCTTCCTCATCTCATATCACATTAAAGTCGCCTCAACTAGCCATGGTACTGTCATATCTGATGCCATTGCATACAGAGAATCCCATAGTTCAATTCTTTCAATGCGATCATATTTGGCATAAACTAGTGTAAGGATGAGCTCAACATGTGTTTCAGTGTGCGTTAATCTCAAAGTCAGCTATTGAGTCATGTTATACAGAATAGTAACCTCAAATATTTCATCAATAAAAGCCCAAATCTTGGTTGATACATTCACCACAGCCTGTGCCAAACCAATTCTTGCTCTATACCTCTCCATTTTGTGAGACTGTTGCATAGGCTCAAGGATTCCTATGAACTCAAAGTGATGTTTTTTGTGCATTATAATCAACCTTTCAAATGCTTGCATTGTATTTACTGACCTTTATGTACGTGCCTAGCATGTATAACCACAGGCGCGTCTAACTGCTAATAGAAGATATATAGATATAGTTGTTACCTGAAAATGTTTATCTCATGCAACTAATGACATTAAAACGCTACTTTTTAGTTGCTTGTATGCAAAAATTGACAAGAAAGACTTACGTGAATTTGAAAAGATTTGACAGGTAGAACCATAAGAACTTGCTCCCTGTTATGTCTTTTTAATTTATAAAGGAGGAGAAACTTTGATCTTTGAATATTTTAATTATATTGGCCTTGCAATTTATCTAGACGTGCTACCATTAAAAATCATACATGTATTGCTCGTATATCTCATAAATTTATATCCAAAAAATAAGTTACCACTATTTTAGTTTACCTTGATCTCTACTATCCGTATTTAGGCTTATGAGTGGCTACTAACTCCCGCAATTTTCCGATGTGATTACCTGATAGGTCATTTATTATTTTACCCTTCATTTCTGTGCTCCGAGACCTCGAATAGCTCCGTTTAGCCTTCCTCAATTTGCATGCACAGTCCGTGTCTTTTTCTGAAAAATTTTTATGTGAAAAACTATGAAAAAGTGAAATTTAACCTTAAAAACTCATTTGAGTTGACTACGGTCAATGTTTTGTGTAGCTAGACCCGAATCAATGTTGTGAAAGACCCGGTGGGTCTGTATCGCGATTTGAAATTTGAGCGTATGCCCGGAATCGAATTCGGAAGTCCCTAACTTGAATTAACGTAATTTATTAAAAACTAGCAATTTAAAGGTTTAAAGAATTCCTATGTTTGACCGTAGGTTAACTTTATTGCTACTGGGTTCGTATTTCAGTTCCGAAACTTGGTATAGGTTCATTTCAGTACTTATCACTTGTCTGCAAAATTTGGTGCAAAACAGAGTTGATTTGAAGTGATTCGGACGTCCGGTTGTAAAATTAAAAGTTCTTAAGTTTCTTTGAAAATTTCATTTGTTTTGGTGTATGATCCATAGTTCTAGGGGTTATTTTGGTATTTTTATCGCGTGAGTGAGTTCTTATAATATTATTACACTTGTGTGCATGTTTGGTTTGGGCCCGAGGGGCTCGGGTGAGTTACGGATAGGCTATAGAGTGAATTTTTGAACTTAGAAGAATGTTGGTGCATCAGGTATGCAGATTTCGCATTTGCGAGAACCTGTTCGCAAATACGAGGTCAAGGCTCACATATGTGAAGTTTATGGGGGATGGGTCAGCTTCGTTTTTGCGAAGTTAAGTCCGTAGATGTGATGGTAGGCAAGTTCGCATTTGCACACTTTTGTATCGCAAGCCCTGCCAAATGGTGATTTTGGTAGTGAAAGAAAGCTCATACCCAACTCGCTATGCTTGGCGCGTTCCCGCTCAGAAGGAAAATCTATATGTTTAACACTTAGAGTTCGATATAGGTAAGGATGTGCTCTAAAGTTTTCTTGCGACTAACGGAAAACTAGGGCAGACCCATATTTGCGAACAGCCTTGGTTCGCATTTGCGACGAAAACAGGCTCAGTGACTTTTTCGCTTTTGCAAAGAGTTGATCTCTTTTGCGATCATCGCAATTGCTTACTATGTGTCACAATTGCGATAACGGTCGCTGGGTAAAAGAGGGAAAAATGGAATTTAGCTCATTTCTCACAAACTCTGAACCCTAAACACCCTAGAGGCGATTTTTTCAAGAGATTTTTTTCCTAAATATATTGGTAAGTGACTTTAATCTAGCTTTGGATTACCCATTATATTTCATAAGATTTTAGTATTAAATCTAGGATTTTCATAGTAGAAATTAGGGATTTGGGTAGAATTAGGAATTTATCTAAATTTCGGACTTAGACCTCGAATTAAGATCGGATTTTGAATTAAATTACATAACCGGGCTTGGGGTGAATGGATAATCAGGTTTTGGTCCGAATCTCGGGTTTTGACAAAGCGGGCCTACGTTGACTTTTGTTGACTTTTTCAAAAAATGATCTTAATTGAATCTTTTTCATTCGTGGGTAGTTTCTAAAGCTTATTTTGAATTGTTTGGTCAATAATTTGCTAGATTTGGTTGGTTTGGAGGCTTGTTCGAAAGGTAAGGCCGTGGTTGAACTTTGAGTTGATTGTGGAGCGAAGTAAGTGTTGGATCTAACCTTGATTTGAGGGAATTAGGGACCCTTGGACTACATGTTATGTGAATTATGTGTGAAACAATGTATATTCGAGGTGACGAGTGTATACGCGTCGTTTCATTACTTGCTTCCCTATTTTCATTATTTCATAATATATCTTATTTCATGCCTTATTTGCTACATGCTTATTTGATTTCCACGCCATAATTTCTACTTTCCATTTAGCATTTCTTGTATTAATTTGTCCATCCCCTCCATAATTTCATGCTTATTTACTCCTTGTCTTTATTTGCTTCCCTTACATGTCTAAATTGTCTTATGCCTTGTTTGCTTTATAGTTTCGTATTAATTATTGCCTTCATTGATGTAGTTTCACTTGTATGAATTGTTAAATGGTAGATACCGCTGAGTTGGTAAAGTTGAGATATCTGAATAGTTTGAGTCTCTTTGGTTACCATGTTATTCCCCATTGCTCTTACATTTGTTCTGTCGATGTATGATTTCTTGTAAATCTTTGTTATTGAGTTGCTATTGTTAATTGAAATTGTTTGGGGAGCGGGTTGCACGATGCAACTTAAATGGAAAGGTAATGAATTGAAATGATGGAATAAGGACGGACTATGATATTGATAGATGATTATATGGTTGGGATCGGGTTGCACGCCACAAAGAATGGTTTAAAGTTGATATTGTGGGATCGGGTTGCACACCACAATATATTGATAAGAGTTATATTTGGTTGTGACTGTTGGATTGGCCTCAGTTGTTGAGATGCGTTATATGACTTGTCATTCGGGACTCTTTGTTAGTTGATTTTGAGTCGTTGATATGAATTAATTGCTTTACTTCTATTCTTGTCTTTTTTGTTATTATTATTTCTATTGCGTACAGGTTAATGTAAATGACTTGCCTTAGCCTCGTCAATACTTCGTCAAGGCTAAGCTCGACATTTATAGAGTACATGGGGTCAATCGTACTCATACTATACTCTGCATTTCTTGTGCAGATATCGGAGTTGGTCCCAGCAGCATTCCATAGACTTGCTCGGATCCAGCTATTCAAAGGAGACTTGAGGTATAGTTGTACGGCGTTCGTAGCTCTGAAGTCCCCTTCTACTTTTTTTAGTTGTATATTTGATTCAGACAATTATGTTTATTTTAGACTAGTATCTGTAATATCTTAGATGCTCATGTATTCGCAACACCAGTTCAGGGATTTGTATTTGGATTTCTTCACTTATTAGTTTATTTACATTATTTCAGACTATTCAGTTTCTTATTGTCATCATATTTGAAATTTGTTAAAATGGTTAGTAACTATATCTAACATTGGCTTACCTAGCACGTAAAATATTAGGCTCCATCATGGTCCCGGGGGTGGGAATTCCGGGTCGTGACAAGTTGGTATCAGAGCACTAGGTTGCCTAGCTCTCACAAGACATGAGCATGGTTAGTAGAGTCTGTAGGATCTGTACGGAGACGTCTGTACTTATCTCTCATAGGCTATGATGTTTAGGAAAAAGTTCACTTCTTTCCTTCTCTATCGTGCGATTTTATTCTATCAATGATGATTGAACCATTCTATTCTTGTTTTCTCGCAAATGGTGAGAACACACACAACATCAGTAATAGGACAAGAGCTGGAGCCCCATTTTCCAGCTGCTACCAGGGGCAAAGGACGAGGCAGAGGCCGAGGCAGAGGTAGAGCTTAGACTAGAGCTCGAAAAGCAGCTCCTGCAGAGGAGCCTTAGATTGATCATGAGGAGGAGACTCCATCTCAGACCGTACCCATCGGACCAAACCAGGTCCTGAAGGGATTCATAGCCATTCTGGTACTTCAGGATGCTCTAGTCCACTTTGTGGGCCTTATGGAGAGTGTGGACCAGACTGGTGCATTTCCGGTGGCACCAACCGTCTCCTAGGCTGGGAAAGGAGCACAGACTCTCGCTACTCACACTCTTGAGCAGGTGGATCCCCTATATAAGACTCCAGCAGCCCATCAGTTGGGATGGTTCAGTCGATTATTGAGGCACAGGCCGGTGATAGGCTCGCTATGTCTTCTAAGGCCTTGTTGAGGTTGGATAAGTTTACCAAGCTTTTCCCTACTCATTTCAGAAATGCATCTTCTGAGGACCCACATGATTACCTGGATCGTTGCCACGAGGTATTGCGCAACATGGGTATAGTTGAGACCAATGGGACTGACTTTGTAGTATTTCAGATGACTGGTTCCGCCAAGAGATGGTGGAGAGATTATATGTTGACTAGACCAACTAGTTCACCTGCACTTACCTAGGATCAATTTTCACAGCTCTTTCTAGAGAAGTTCATTCCTTTCACTCTAAGAGAGGATTACTATAGCCAGTTCAAGCGTCTTCAGCTAGGTAGCATGATTGTTACCCAGTATGAGACTCGATTTGTGGACCTAGATCTCCACGCCACTATTTTGATTCCTACTGAGAGGGAGAGAGTGAGGAGATTTATTGATGGGCTCATTTTCACTATCAGGCTACAGATGGCCAAGGAGACTGGGAGTGATATTTCTTTCCCAACGACATAGACATTGCTAGATGGATCGATATGGTTCATGCTCAAGAGAGGGGGCTAGTGTCTGATAAGAGGCCTCGTTATTTCGGTGGTTTCAGTGGTGCATCATCTGGAGATAGGGGTTCTTTTGGTAGAGGCTATCATCCTAGGCCATTTCAGCTAGCTCTTCAGGTAACCCATGGTGCTTGGGCCGATTGTGGTTCTTATGGTTCTCGTCCTAAGCCGCCAGCATTCAGTGCACCTTCGCTCCTATCAATGCACCACTGCTTTAGAGTTACTATAGCAGATATTCGGACCATCAGGGTCAGTCCTAGTTTCAGCAGCCTCAGCAGCCAAGAGAGTTCTTTAAATGTGGAGGCATAGGTCACATCTGGAGGTATTACCTTAGATTGTCGAGCATCAAATTTCAACAGGGTTCTTGTTCCATCATACCGGCACCGGTTGCCCCACCGCCTGCGCAACCAGCTAGAGGTGGGGGTCTGATTGTTAAAGGTTGAGATCGGGCCACTAGAGGTGGGGGTCAGGCTATTAGAGGTAGAGGCTAGCCAACTAGGGGTTGCCTGAGGGGCGGGGGTTAGAGTGGTGAGGCCCAGCCCCAATTTTATGCTTTTCCAGCTAGGCTCGAGGCAGAGACCTATGACATCGTCATCATAGGTATTGTTCCAGTTTGTCGTAGAGTTGCTTCAGTTCTATTTGGTCTGGGCTCTACTTATTCCTATATGTCATCCTATTTTGTTTCATATTTGATTGTACCTCGAGATTCTTTGGGTTCTCCTGTATATGTATCCACGCCTATGGGATATTCTATCGTTGTAGATCATGTTTATCACTCGTGTGTGATTTCTATTGGGAGTCTTGAGACTATTGTAGATCTCTTACTTCTTGATATGTTAGACTTCGATGTTATATTGGGTATGGATTGGTTGTCACCTTACCATGCTATATCGGACTGTCACGCCAAGATAGTGACCTTAGCCATGTCGGGGTTGCCTTGATTAGAATGGAGGGGGACTCCTGATCATTCTACCAGCAGGGTTATTTCTTATGTGAAGGCTCGTTGTATGGTCGAGAAGGGATGTCTAGCTTATTTGGCTTATATTCGTGATTCTAGTGCGGAGGTGATGAGTGGTGATTTTATCACTTATTTTAATCTCTTTTCTTGAGATTTTGCATCCTTTAATTATAATATGAGGTTGTTTATGGTGTGTATTGCTAGATTTTCAGGTGAATGATGTCATGAAGAGAGTTGAATTCAATTGAAGTGGAATTGAGCAAGAAAAGAGTATAAAAGTGCAAAATCCTTTAATGATTTCGCATGTTCGGAACATTGTCCGCATCTACAACCTCGGTTCTGCGAGGTGGAAGGCCATATCTGCAAAATTAAGCTTTTGTCCCTAGGACCGCATCTGTGAGAGAAGAAACTCTTCTACGGTAGCGCATCAGCGCATAAAATACGCATCTGCAATTGCGCATCTGTACATGCAAGTGCGCTTCTGCGGAGTCAAAGTTTCCCTTCAATGTTTGCTTCTGTGATAGGCTATCCACATCTGCAGAGCCGCACCTACGAGGATCCTTTCGCAGGTGCGGCCAACGCGCTTCAGACCTGGGCAGACTTGGAAATTCACGTCTTCTCCATTCCAAACCCACAAATACACGACCTAGCTGATGGAAAACATATCTTTGGCTTATTTTCAGTCCTTAGACTAAATAGAAAAAAGTTTTGGAAGCGAGGGTTCGTGCACACAAACTTGGGTCTTGAAGATTTGAAGCTTTTGGTTGAGAATTTCTTGCCCATTTATGTTTATTTCTTCATTTCCTTGCTTTGTATTGAATATCTAAGTGTGTAGTATTTATTTAGACACTTGAATCTTGTTTATGGGAATATTCATATTTAAAGTGTGGATTATATATCTTGATGTGGTACTAATATAGTGTCTCTTGTTGCCTCTTTGAGCCGAGGGTCTCCTGGAAACAGCCTCTCTGCCCCTCGGGGTAGAGGTAAGGTCTGCGTACATATTACCCTTCCCAGACCCCACTTGTGGGATTACACTGGGTTGTTGTTGTTGTTGTTGTTGATGTGCTTATGTATTGAACGATTTTTATTTATTATGAAGTGAGTTATTGTTACTTTAATTATTCTTGTTCTTTAATATTTTCAAAGGGATTATCTAACCCTAGGACTCGCCCATCTACTTTGAATTAATTTTGGGAAAGATAATTTGGGGTTAGGAGAGATTAATTAACAAGAACTTGAGGCTTTGACCCTCATTTTATAGATTCTACCTAGGGATAGGATTTAACTACTTGTGACCATATTCGGGTGTGCTTAATCTCTTAATTGTTTTAGGGATAATTCAATTAGGAAGTCTTATTAGTCTTCGGAAGAAGCTAATATAAAATTATTACCCAAGGCTAATTAACATAAACTCGCTCATATTTGTAAAATCGTGAAATACATTAGATCGTTA
Organism: Nicotiana tabacum; assembly: GCF_000715075.1. Lineage (NCBI taxonomy): Eukaryota > Viridiplantae > Streptophyta > Magnoliopsida > Solanales > Solanaceae > Nicotiana > Nicotiana tabacum. The sequence goes on along the minus strand of NC_134084.1, from coordinate 101,924,848 downwards.
CTTGAGTGAATTTCGCATTGCATCCATACTTGTAGCCATTGATCATTTTACTTGCTTTCTAGGTTAGTTTTGTTTTCGCATTTAGATAAAAATATTTTCAAAAACCATTCTAAGTAAGCATTGCATAACAAGTGATAATTCTCTTACACGCCTAATCGCCTACATATTGTCCTCTGTGGGATTTGACCCCGACTCATAGTAGGGTAAATTATATTGCATGCGACCGTGTCCATTTATTTCTTAGTAAAGAATTTGGACGTCATCAGGAGGTTCCTTCCATGTATTTGGTGCCAGTTAAGTATAAGTTTTCCAGAGGTATTTCCTACAGATCTGTTGGGGATGCTACCCAACAGAGATATTGACTTCTGTATTAATTTGGCTCCGGGCACTCAACCCATTTCTATTCCACCATACTGTATGGACCCGTCGGAGTTGAAGGAATTGAAGGAGTAGTTGCAGGATTTGCTTGATAAGGGGTTCGTTAGACCTAGTGACTCACCCTGGGGTGCGCCCGTGTTGTTCGTGAAGAAGAACGATGGTTTGATGATGATGTACATAGACTACCAATAGTTGAACAAAATGACCATCAAGAACAAGTATCAATTGCCGACGAGTGATGACTTATTTGATTAGATTTAGGGTGTCAGGGTGTTTTCGAAGATTGATTTGAGGTCTGGCTACCATCAGTTGAAGATTTGTGCATCTGATGTCCATAGGACAGCTTTTCGAACTCGGTATGGGCATTATGAGTTCCTAGAGATGTCATTTGGGTTGACAAATGCCCCAACATCATTCATGGATTTGATGAACTGAGTATTCAAGCCATATTTGGATTCCTTTGTGACTATATTCATTGATGATATCTTGATCTACTCCCGCAATCGAGAAGAGCACAAGCAGCATCTTCGGATTGTTCTTCAAACTCTGAGAGACAGCCAGTTATATGCCAAATTTTCAAAATGTGAGTTTTGGTTAGACTTAGTCACCTTGTTGGGGCATGTTGTATTGGTATAGGGGATAAAGGTGGGTCTTAAGAAGATTGAGGTAGTTCAGAACTGGCCTAGGACTACTTCAGCTGCAGAGATTCGGAGTTTCCTAGGTTTGGCAGGTTATTATCGCCGATTTGTAGAGGGGGTTTTATCCATGACATCCCCATTGACCAAATTGTCCTAGAAGCATGCCCCATTCAGATGGTCAGATGAGTGTAAGTTGAGCTTTCAGAAGCTCAAAACTGATCTGACTACATCGCCAGTATTGGTGTTGCCCACAGGTTTAGGATCTTACACGGTGTATTATGAATCATCCTGTATTGGGCTTGTTGCAGTATTGATGCAGGATGAAAGAATGATTACATATATGTCACGGCAGTTGAAGGTAGAATGAGAAGAATTACCATGTTCATGACTTAGAGTTGGCAGCTATTGTTCATGCGCTGAAGATTTGGAGGCACTATCTTTATGGTGTCCCGTATGAGGTATTCACAGATCATCGGAGTCTGCAGTATTTGTTCAAACAGAAGGATCTTAACTTGAGGCAGAGGAGGTGGTTGGATCTATTGAAAGACTATGATATCACTATTTTGTATCATCCCGTAAAGGCCAATGTGGTGGATGATGCCTTGAGTAGAAAGGTTTTGAGAGTGGGTAGCCTTACGTATATTCTAGTTGGTGAGAGGCTGCGTGTATTAGATGTTTAGTCTTTGGCCAATCCGTTTGTGAGGTTAGATGTTTCGGAGCCCAGTCGTGTTCTCGTTTGCATAGTCTCTCGATCTTCCTTGTATGAGCGCATCAGAGAGCGTTAGTATGATGACTCTCATTTGCTTGTCCTTAAGGACACGGTGGTGCCAAGCAGGTTACTAATGGAGATGATGGGGTTTACAGATGCATGGTTGTATTTGTGCGCCCAATCTAGATGGGCTTCCACACCTTTTCAACAGTCCAAGTACCTTTCTATGTCCGTTCGAGGACGAACATTTGTTTTAGAGGTGGAGAATGTGATGACCCAATAGGTCATTTATAGTTTTACCCTTCATTTCTGTGCTCCAAGACCTTGAATAGATCTGTTTATCCTTCCTCGAGTTGCTTGTGCAGTCCATGTCTTTCTCTGGAAAAGTTTTATGTGAAAAATCTATGAAAAAGTGAAATTTAGCTTTAAAAACTATTTGAGTTGACTACGGTCAATGTTTTGTGTAGCCGGACCCAAATCAGTGTTGTGAAGGATCCGGTGGCTCTGTATCGTGATTTGGGACTTGAGCGTATGCCCGGAATCGAATTCGGAATTTTCTAACTTGAATTAACATAATTTGTTGAAAACTAGCAATTTAAACGTTTAAAGAATTCCTAAGTTTGATCATAGGTTGACTTTGTTGCTACTGGGTTTGAATTTTGGTTCCGAAACTTGGTATAGGTTCATTTCAGTACTTATCACTTGTCTGCAAAATTTGGTGCAAAACGGAGTTGATTTGACGTGATTCGGACGTCCAGTTGTAAAATTGAAAGTTCTTAAGTTTCTTCAAAAATTTCATTCGTTTTAGTGTTTGTTTCGTTGTTCTAGGTGTTATTTTGGTATTTTGATCGTGCGAGCGAGTCCGTATGATATTATTACACTTGTGTGCATGTTTGGTTTGGAGCCGAGGCGCTCGGATGAGTTTCAATAGGCTACATAGTGAATTTTTGAACTTGGAAGAATGTTTGTGATGACCCAAAATGTCATCTTTAATTTAAATAATTATCTCGGTATTTTAAGACCTTGAAAAGTGCTATCAATAAATCCTCGACTTGCGTGCGCAGTCCGTATAATTTTTCGGAAGGTTCTTATGTGAAAAATAGATTAAATTGTGAACTAGAGCTTTAAAACTCAACTGAGTTGACTTCGGTTAATATTTTGAGCAAACGAACCCGGATAAAAGCTTTGACCATTCCAGTAGTTCCGTATCGTGATTTGGGACTTGGTCATATGCCCGAAATCGAATTTGGAGGTCCCTAGATCAAATTATCGCCATTTAACGGAATTTAGAAAACTATGGCTAAAGATTTCTTAAGTTTGACCGGAGATTTGACTTTTTGATATCGGGGTAGAAATCCAGTTCTAAAATTTTTCATAGCTTAGTTATGTCATTTATGACTTGCGTGCAAAATTTGAAGTCAATCGGATTTGATTTGGTAGGTTTTTGCATCGAATATAGAAGTTGGTCGTTCCTAGTTTTATTAGGCTTGAATTGGGGTGTGATTCATGGTTTTAGCATTATTTGATGCGATTTGAGGTTTCGACTAAGTCCGTATCATGTTTTAGGACTGGTTGATGCATTTTTGTTGAAGTCCCGAGGGCCTCAGGTGGATTTTGAAAGGTTAACGGATAAAAAAAAAGTTGCTGAATTTTTCTCTTTGGACAGTTGCTGATTTTTCTATAGCATGTGAACAATATTCGTGAATAGTGACTGTAAACAGTAATCGTGAATAGTACCCCGTAAACAGTGCCGTTGAACAGTACCCCATGAATAGTGTAGTGAACAGTACCGCGTGAACAGTACCCAAACGCGTGAACAGTGCCCCCGACATTTTCTGGGTAGATTCTTAAGTTCTGAAAATGGGACTTGTCCCATTTTCCATTTTTATCAAATTGGAGCTCGTGGAGAGGCGATTTTCAGAGAAAACAATGGGGTAAGTGTTCTTAACTTAATTTTGGTCAGATTACTCGAATCTATTACTAGTTTTGGCATTAAATCTGTGAATTTAGTTGGAAGAGTTTGAAAACCCTCTTGGATAGATTTGAGGATTTGAGGGTCGAAATATTATCGAAATTTAGTAATTTTGGTATGGTTAGACTCGGGGTTGGATGGGGTTTCATATTTCGCAACTTTCGTCGAATTCCGAGACGTGGGTCCCACGGGCGAATTTTTAGTGCAATTTCGGATTTTTAATAGAAAATGTAAAATTTCATATGGAATTAATTCCTATAATTTTTATTGACTGAATCGAATTGTTTATTACTAGAATTGAGAATTTCGGGCACGAATTCGCGAGGCAAAGGCTTGTTGGAATTTTGAATTGGTTGCAAAGCGAGGTAAGTGTTTAGTATAACCTTAGCTTGAGGGATTAGAAGTTGTGTCCTATTTGTTATGTGTTATTTGTTGAGTACGACGTATAGGCATGATGACGAGTATCTATACGTTGGTGTCAAGCATGCCCGTGAGTCTTATACTTTCATTAATGTGACTCCGTTTCGTATTGTATATGCTTTATATAATAATTTCTACTGAGGAATATGACTTGTGGAAGTATTATTGTTAATTAAACATTGTAGAGCATTGGCTCAAGTTGAGAATTGAATTGTTGAACATTGTAGAGCATTGGCTCAAGTTAAGGATTGAATTGTTGAACATTGTAGAGCATTGGCTCAAGTTATGAATTAAGTTGTTAAGTAAACATGAAAGAAGAAAGGAGAGAGAGAGAGAATCATGATATTGTCTCCCTTGCCGGGATGTTATTGTTTTGATGTTGTTTCCCTTGCCGAGATTTGATTGTGATACTATTGTTCCCTTGCCGGGATTTTATTGTGATTTCGTTTATTTCCTTGCCCTTATTCCTTGTGATTGTTGTTTGGGTGAGGAAGAGTGTTAAAGCACGAAGGTTGATGCCGTGTATGATTTGGTGAGGAAGAGTGTTAAAGCACGAAGGGTGATGCCGTGTATGATTTTGTGAGGAAGAGTGTAAAGCACGAAGGGTGATGTCGTGCAGTACGATATACAATTCTGTGCCGATTATATTGATTTGATGGTGAGGATGAGAGTAAAAGCATGAAGGGTGATGTCGTACAGTTTATATTGATTCTTATGGTGAGGACGAGGGTAAAAGCACGAAGGGTGATGTCGTGCACTTGCCCTTGATTTTTCCTAATCCTAATTGAGTTATGTTGTCCTTTACGTTTGTTACTGATTTTCTGTTGTTACTTGATTTTATTTCGATGTTATAGATTCCCTTACCCTTATTTCTTGTGATTGTTGCTTGGGTAAGGAACAGTGTAAAGCACGAAGGGTGATACCGTGTATTGTTTTGGTGAGAGAGTGTTAACGCACGAAGGGTGATGCCGTGCACTTTCTATTTGTTGTGTTTACTTGTTATTAACAATTCAAGTGTATTAACTATTTAGATCCATTTACTGTTGTGATCCTTTGTGTTGGAATCCATAGTGTTTACAATACCTCGCCTTATTTTTTTTATATGTTCAATACTTCAAATTTCAGAATTTGTTACATTTTTAACTCAATTAATTTCTCAATTAAATTTTCCTTAAACCGTTTGAGGTTGTACTTTACTTAAAAAGGAATTTCTACTATGTTTTGATTTATTGATTTCTCGTATTAAAGGGAATGATTCATTCGATATTGTACTTTAATTGAAAAAGGTATTTTCTTTATCAAATGATTTCTAAATAAAACTTCATCTTTTCTTGTTGGTTTCCTAATTGGGTTGGAAGCTGTACTCTACTTATGTTAAGTGAATGAGGCTCTTTGAACATTCTTAATTGTATTGGGTTATGGAACCTATGAACTGAGTAACATGAGGATATTGTTGTTCAATGTGAGGCAGAAATATGTGGGCACGTGGTGCCGGGAAAATATTATATTTTTATTTAATGGCACGTGAGTTGTTCGTATGATTGTGATATAAATTCGGGCACGAGGTGTCGTGAAAATATGAAAGTTAGCGGAGACCTATATTATTTATGATTATGAAATGAGGCGTCACAAGGTGACCTTTACTCGAAAGAATTATATTCGAAAGATGCTTATTTGAAAGATATTTATTTAAAGGAAATATATTCATTGAAAAGCATATTATCTTAGAGATTTATATTTGAAGGACTTGATTAATTGATTGCACTTGTATCTTTTATTTGTTGAGAAACATTTACAGTGTTCTTGTTGTCTGCTATCTATATTACTGGTTGATCATTGTTGCCATCATTGTTATCTACTTCATATTATTTTCATACGCCATAACCCACAGGTTTATTTGGTAGTCTGGTCCTAGCCTCGTCACTACTTCGCCGAGGTTAGGCTAGGCACTTACCAGCACATAGGGTCGGTTGTGCTGATACTACACTCTGCACTGTGTGCAGATACTGATACCGGAGTGCTTGGACTATAGTGAGGGTGTTGTCTTCAGCCCACACAGGCGATACGAGGTAGTCCTGCAGACGTCCGCGGGCCTTGGCATCACCTCCTATCTTTTCCTTTATCTTGTTTCCTTTACTCATTTCAGAAATAGTATATATTTTATCTTTCAGACTTTGTATGTAGTATTCTTAGACCGTCTGTGAAACTGTGACACCAAATCCTGGGTAGAGTTGCATTTAGACTTCCGCAATTTTGTATTAAGATAAATTGTCAGATTTTGTCTTCCGCTTAATTATTTTTCGCTATTTGCATGATATGTACTCATCACTGATAATGGTTTAAAACTGGGAAAGGTTAAGTAATTAGGATAATTTGGCTTGTCTAGCTTTCACCAGTAGGCGCCATCACGACTCTCGAGGGTGTGAAATTCGGGTCATGAAAATGTTGGTGCATTAGGTCTGTAGATCTCGCATTTGCAAGGACCTGTTCGCAAGTGCGAGGCCAGGCTTGCATATGTGAAGTTGATGGGGGCTGGTTCAGCTTTGCTTTTGCAAAGTTAAGTCTGCATATGCGATGGTGGGAAAGTTCGTATTTGCAAACTTTTGTGTCGCAATTGCGACTAAAGGAAAACTGGGGCAGACTCGCATTTGTGAGTCGATTGTTTGCATTTGCAATAAATTCGTTGATTTAGCGACGAAAGCAGGCTCAATGACTTTTTCGCTTTTGCAAAGAGTTGATCGGTTTTGTAATCATTGGAATTGCGAATATGTGTCACAATTACGATAACTGCAGTTGAGTAAAAGAGGGGGGATATAGGATTTTGCTTATTTCTCACAAACTCTCAACCCTAAACACCCTAGAGGCAATTTTTTCAAGAAATTTTCTTCCTAAATACATTGGTAAGTGACTTGAATCTACTTCTTTTTAATTATCCATTACATTTCATAGGATTTCAATATCAAATCTAGGATTTTCATGGAAAAAATTAGTGATTTGGGTAGAATTATGGATTTTTGTAAATTTGGGATTTAGATCTCGAATTGAGGTCGGATTTCGAATTAAATTACATAATCGGGATCAATGGTGAATGGCTAATTGAGTTTTGGTCTGAATCTCTGGTTTTAACCAAGCGGGCTCGGGGCTGAATTTTACTGACTATGTCAAAAATGATCTAAAATGAACCTCTTTCATTTGTGGGTTCTAAAGCTTATTTTGAATCATTTGGTCAATAATTTGCTAGATTTGGTTGGTTTGGAGGCTTGTTCGAAAGGCAAGGCCATGGTTGAACTTTGAGTTGATTGCGAAGAGAGGTAAGTGCTGGGTCTAACCTTGATTTGAGGAAATTAGAAACCCTTGGACTACATGTTATGTGAATTATATGTGAAACGACGTATATGTGAGGTGACAAGTGTATATGCGCCATTACATTACTTGCTTCCCTATTTTCATTGTTTCGTAGTATATTTTGTTTCATGCCTTAATTGCTACATGCTTATTTGATTTCCATGCCATAATTGCTACTTGCCATTTAGCATTTATTGTATTAAATTGTCCATCCCCTCCATAATTTCATGTTTATTTACTACTTGTCTCTATTTGCTTCATTTACATGTCTAAATTGTCTTATACCTTGTTTGCTTTATAGTTTCGTATTAATTATTGCCTTCATTAATGTAGTTTCACTTGTATGAATTGTTAAATGGTAGATATCGCTAAGTTGGTAAAGTTGAGATATCTGAGTAGTTTGAGTCTCTTTGGTTACCATGTTATTTCCCATTGCTCGTACATTTGTTCTGTTGATGTATGATTTCTTGTAAATCTTGGTTATTGAGTTGCTATTGTTAATTGAAATTGTTTGGGGAGTGGGTTGCACGATGCAACTAAAATTGAAAGGTAATGAATTGAAATGACGGAATAAGGACGGATTATATATTGACAGATGATTATATGGTGGGATCGGGTTGCGCGCCGTAACGGATTATTTGAAGCAGATATTGTGGGATCGGATTGTACGCCACAACATATTGATGAAAGTTATATTTAGTTGTGACTATTGGATTGGCCTTGGTTGTTAAGATGAGTTATATGACTTGTCATTCGGGACTCTCTGTTAGTTGATTTTGAGTTTGTTGATATGAATTACTTGCTTTACTTCTATTCATGTCTTTTCTGTTATTATTATTTCTATTTCGTATAGGTTAATGTAAGTGACTCGCCTTAGCCTCGTCACTAATTCATTGAGGTTAGACTTGACACTTACAGAGTATATGGTTAGACTCGACACTTACAGAGTATATGGGGTCCGTTGTACTCATACTACACTCTGCACTTCTTGTGCAGATACCGGAGTTAGTCCCAGCAGCATTCCGTATACTTGCTCAGATCCAGCTATTTAGAGGAGACTTGAGGTATAGCTGCACGGCGTCGGTAGCTCTGAAGTCCCCTTTTGCTTCTTTTAGCTGTTTATTTGATTCAGACAGTTATGTTTATTTCAGATCATTATCTGTAGTATCTTAGACGCTCATCTATTCACGACACCAGTTTCGGGATTTGTATTTGGATTTTGTCACTTATTAATTTATTTACCTTGTTTCAAACTATTCAGTTTCTATATTGTCATCGTATTTGAAATTTGTTAAAAATGGTTAGTAATTATAACTAACTTTAGCTTGCCTAGCAAGTGAATTGTTAGGCATCATCACAGTCCCGAAGGTGGGAATTCCGGTTCGTGACATTCGACTATATCTATAGTAGGATAGATAGGTTTCTCCCTGTAATAATGATGTAGAAACTTCAATATGATACCAGATTTACGTGTTTGCTTTATAACCAATATGTATTATTCGGTAATTTAGAGCATGAAACCTCTATCTCTTTTTCTTTTCTTTGTTTTCTCATTTGAATACAAAAAGGAAAAAGGAAAAATATAAAGCTAGGAGTCCATTTTCGATGCAAAATACACAACAAACATGGTTCTCACTCACTACTAGAAATCCAAAAAAAAAAATGATCATAAAAAGCGACCAAAGTTGGTAGCTTATTGGCCAAAAAGCGACCAAAGTTGGTAGCTTATTGGCCAAAAAGCGACCAAATAGCGACCAAAATGGGCTGGTCGATATTAAGCTGGTCCCTTTACCTTAGGGACCAAAGTTGGTTGCTAATTAGCGACCAACTTTGGTCTCTAAAGTAAAAGGACCAAATATTCCTGTAAAGAAAGTAGCGACCAACGTTGGTCGCTATATTATTTTAATAATATAAATTTGGTGACCAACGTTGGTCTCCAAATGTAAATTACATTTTTTTTATTTATTATTAATCATAAAAAACGACCAACTTTGGTCTGAAACAAATATTATATTTTAAAAATCTGGAAAATAGAGACCAAAGTTGGTCGCTTTATTATTAATTTTTATAAATATTTTTTAAAATAAGCGACCAAAATTGGTCGCCAACAGCAAGTATTAATTTTTTTAAAATTATAAGCGACCAACTTTGGTCGCAATATTTCCAGAAATTGTTTTTTTAAATGGAATTGCGACCAAAGTTGGTCGCTTTTTTAGAAATCTGGGTTAAGTAGAGACCAAGGTTGGTCGCTATTGCCCAGAAAATTATTTTTAAGTGAAAAGCGGCCAACTAGAGACCAAAGTTGGTCGCTTTTCTTGGTATATTTTTGGCAGAAACTGCCTGTTTTGGCAACTACACCACCTGCCAGCTTACCAAAAATCCTAAACAGGCATTTTATGCCAACAACAACAACAATTAAAAGCAACAAAGTATAAAGTTCAATAGAACTAACACATTAAGCTAACAAAACTAAGTTAACGCTTATTACAATCGCATTCGAAAACGGGTTCTATTGTCTAGTTCAAAGTATATAAAGTACTCAAGGAGTGTTCTTTCAGCATCCTCATCCGAAAGTTGGATTGCCTTGCCCGACTCATTAGGTGGCTGACTGCGTATGAATTCCCCCACATCAGCTGTGAAGCGAACCTATAAGAAAAATTATATTGAATTAGTATTTCAAAATTTATATAAAAGTAAATCAAAATACTTAATGAAAAGTAAAAAACTTACATGTATAGTCGAGGCTCGACCCTCAACCCACCTTTCTGAATCAGTCTCTTTCTTCTTCTTTACAATACGAGTTTCATTGAATAGTTCATCTTGCTTCATTGGCATCATAAAGCTGTCTGGTGGCTTTGGTGATTATCCTCGTGGTACTATTACTCGGGATGAACTTGGATACAGAGAATAACTTGGATACAGTACCTGACAGGGTGTGTCTTTGATCAATTGTTGTTCTCATTAGCGACAATGATGATGAGAAGGCAATGGCATGTGTTTCAAATAGTGATGGTGTAGGTAGGAATTTAACATTTCCTAAGTAGATAAAAGAGGTTATAGAGGAATTCTCTACTTCATTTTCCAAGAGGAAAAGAAGTTTAATTGAGAGTGACAAGGTTGAAGGTGATGGAATGTTTTTCGTTGGTCGTGGCAGTTCCCATAAAACGGGGATCATAAGACTCTATGATGACAAAGACGAAAGGAAATTTTATTCTCAACTTTCTTCCAAGTCTGATCCGTACAAGCTTAATGGGATTGGTGATATTTCTTCGGATTCAGACAATGATTTGACTGACAAAAGTATGGAAATGCTAATAAAAAGAATTAAAGGTAAAACATTTTTCTTGGTAGAGGAGGATGCTGAACTCTGCATGAACGTGAAGCATCCTACTCTTCCAAGAAAAATATTTTACCTTTAATTCTTTTTATTAGCATTTCCATACTTTTGTCACTTAAATCATTGTCTGAATCCGAATAAATATCACCAATTCCATTAAGCTTTTACGGATCAGACTTGGAAGAAAGTTGAGAATAAAACTCCCTTTCGTCTTTGTCATCATAGAGTCTTATGATCCCCGTTTTATGGGAACTGCCACAACAAACGGTAAAACATTCCATCACCATCAACCTTGTCACTCTCAATTAAACTTCTTTTCCTCTTGGAAAATGAAGTAGAGAATTCCTCTATAACCTCTTTTATCTACTTAGGAAATGTTAAATTCCTACCTACGCCATCACTAGTTGATACACATGTCATTGCCTTCTCATCATCATTGTCGCTAATGAGAAGAACAATTAAAGGCACACTCTACCGGGTACCGTGTCTTAGTTATTCTTGGTGGAAGTTCCATTGCATTTCTAATAAAGTCATCAACTCCTTCTACAAAATCCTCCCGCAATCTAAAATTCCAATACATAAACCAAAATTTCAATTCATATCCTAAAGGTTCAATTCATATCCTAAAGGTTCAACTCATATCCACAAAAGTTCAAGTCATATCCTAAAATTTCAATTTATAAACTAAAATTCCAATACACAAACCAAAATTTCAATTCATATCCTAAAGGTTCAACTCATATCCACAAAAGTTCAAGTCATATTCTAAAATTTCAATTTACAAACTAAAATTCCAATACATAAACCAAAATTTCAATTCATATCCTAAAGGTTCAACTCATATCCACAAAAGTTCAAGTCATATCCTAAAATTTTAATTTATAAACTAAAATTCCAATACACAAACCAAAATTTCAATTCATATCCTAAAGGTTCAACTCATATCCACAAAAGTTTAAGTCATATCCTAAAATTTTAATTTATAAACTAAAATTCCAATACATAAACCAAAATTTCAATTCATATCCTAAAGGTTGTATCCTAAAATTTCAATTTATAAACTAAAATTCCAATACATAAACCAAAATTTCAGTTCATATGCTAAAGGTTCAACTCATATCCACAAAAGTTCAAGTCAAATCCTAAAATTTCAATTTATAAACTAAAATTCCAATACATAAACTAAAATTTCAATTCATATCCTAAAGGTTCAACTCATATCCACAAAAGTTCAAGTCAAATCCTAAAATTTCAATTTATAAACTAAAATTCCAATACATAAACCAAAATTTCAATTCATATCCTAAAGGTTCAACTCATATCCACAAAAGTTCAAGTCAAATCCTAAAATTTCAATTTATAAACTAAAATTCCAATACATAAACCAAAATTTCAATTCATATCCTAAAGGTTCAACTCATATCCACAAAAGTTCAAGTCATATCCTAAAATTTCAATTTATAAACTAAAATTCCAATACATAAACCAAAATTTCAATTCATATCCTAAAGGTTCAACTCATATCCACAAAAGTTCAAGTCATATCCTAAAATTTCAATTTATAAACTAAAATTCCAATACATAATCCTAAAGGTGCAACTCTTAAGGTTTCTTCTCTTCAAACAATTTCTTTCCCAAATTAGTAGGTACAACTAAATATTTTGGACTAAATGTATTAATAAGAACCCTAAAAATTGCAAATAATATATAACTTTGAACTCTAACATGGTTGAGCTAACTTTGAACCCTAACATGGAGAAATTAACTTTGAACCCTAACATGGAGAAATTAACTTTGAACTCTAACATGGTTGAACAAATAATATATAACTTTGAACCCTAACATGGAGATATTCGAAAAAAACAAAGAAAGGAGAGAGAAACCTACCTTGGGAATGGAGGTCGCCGGCGATGGAGCTACTACCGTCGGTGGTCATCGGTGGCGTCGCTGCTGCTGTGAGTCGGAGGGGGGGGGGGTTTGAGTGTGAGAGAGAAAAGAGAGATTTTGGGGAAATTTTTTGCAAGAATGGGAGGGGAAACCCGGTTTTGACACTGGAATTAAAATAGCGACCAACTTTGGTCGCTAATTTGGTAGCTAAATAAGTTTTGACTTTTTGACCAAAATAGCGACCAAAGTTGGTCGCTATTTTTTGACTGTTTGACCAAAATAGCGACCAAAGTTGGTCGTTATTTCTAAAAAAAATAAATTACTTTTAAGACGTTTTAATTTATTGTTAATATATATACATGCATATGAGTAGGTTATAAGTCGATGAATCAATTTACAAGTGTATCAATACCTAAAAGAACCCGTCCCTGTGTTCCGAGCGCTTCATGTTCTTATATATATATATATATATATAGACACACACGCACGCTTCGTTGTACTGCTTAACTGCATATATAGCATGTTAGAGTATATTTTAGTCTATTCATCCTTTGTATTACAAAAGTGTTAACGTGTTACATTTATATTATTTAGATAGTAAATACAAAAGTGATTTTTAATTTTGATAGAGAGAGAGAGAGAGAGAGAGAGAGAGAGAGAGAGAGAGAGAGAGAGAGAGAGACTATATATATCGAATATACCTTGATGTATAATAAACTATACTATATATATAGTATAGTGTATTATATAATACACTTAGTATATATAATACACTTAGTATATATATACTATACTATACTATACTATACTATGCACTAAGTATTAGTGCATTAGCTAATATTATATCGAATATAGCTTATATATATATATATATATATATATATATATATATATATATATATATATATATATATATATATATATATATATACACACACACACACACACACAAGTTGAGAGCTTTTATATATATATATATATATGCATATGAGTGGGTTATAAGTCGATAAATCAATTTACAAGTGTATCAATACCTAAATGAACCCGTCCCAGTGTTCCGAGTGCTTCATGTTCTTATATATATATATATAGCAAGAGAGAGAGAGAGCTTATATATTATATATTATATTATACTATATATATCGAATATACCTTGATTTATAATAAACTATACTATATATATAGTATAGTGTATTATATAATACACTTAGTATATATATACTATACTATACTATGCACTAAGTATTAGTGCATTAGCTAATATTATATCGAATATAGCTTATATATATATATAGATAGTAAATACAAAAGTGATTTTTAATTTTGACCATTGTTGACCTGAAAAGAGACCAACTTTGGTCGCTAAATATACATAAATTTAAATTAGCGACCAAAGTTGGTCGCTAAATTTAAATCAGATTTATTTATATTTTATATAATATTTAAAATAATAATATAATTGTTAAACATTAGAACTGGGTCCCAGATTAGCGACCAAAGTTGGTCTCTATTTTTTTAAGCGACCAACTTTGGTCGCTAAATTTGAATTATATTTTTTTATATTTTATAATTTTTTTAAATAAAAATATAATTATTAAAATTTTATAACTGGGTCCCATTTTTGGCGACCAAAGTTGGTCGCTATCTGCTTACCCCTTAATTAGCGACCAACTTTGGTCGCTAATTTTAAATTATATTTATTTATATTTTATAATTTTTTTAAATAATATTATAATTATTATAAGTGGGTCCCCTGTAGCGACCAACGTTGGTCGCTAATCTCAGTATACCTTTGACCAAGCAAGTCTGACTAGTCCGGTCAATATTTTGACGAAATTAGCGACGAAGTAATGACGAAGTAGCGACCAACCTTGGTCGCTAATCTATATCAAATAATTATTTTATTATTTTCGCCAATTTAGCGGCCAACTTTCATCGCTTTTCTTGACAGACCAATTTTGATTGCTAAAGTTTGGTCGCTTTTTTCCGGAATTCTAGTAGTGACTCACAATCTTGCATAGTTGTATTCCTTGTTGCTTTCTTGAAGTTTATCCGACAGACAATCAAGTTTCATATGTCCTATTTTAATCTTTTCTATGTTAGCACTTTTTAAGTACAACGAACAACGAACAACGAACAAAGGACTATACGCATTTAGCATACAAAGCGCTAAACTTACAGTAGTATTGTTTATATTTGTACAGAGCACTATCCAACCTTCTACAACTTGATCGTATCCAAAAGATTATTGAGTATTGGTATATTATTAGTTTTTTCTAGTATCATAAACTAAACATAAAAGAAAAGAAAGCACGTCTATTCATTAAAATTTAAGAAACCAAATATCTGACTTGAACCATAGTCATTTTTTCTTAAACTTAACTAAATCAATTTGAAAAATTATCTCAGCTTCAAGACATAACTATTACTCCTCAACATCAAATAAACCATCAGATTGCCGAATAGTTACTTAGATCATTAAAAAAAGCACATTTAAAATAGATTTAAGTCTGTCGAGTGTTTGTCATAAATCACGCAATTATAATTGAAAAACACTAAATGCAAATGTAGAATCTAATTAGAGTTTTATTCTATTTATTTTACTAAAATAACTATAAACTTAGCAGCCTTTCCCTTAAAAGAATATCATCGATATTTTTCACTATTGACTTGGCATTAGAGAGAATTGAAAGTGTGGTCATTGTTCTTCAAGCAAAGATAGCAAATTTTTTAATTTGATTATCTGCAACACAAAGTTAAAGCCTCTACTCAATCAGATTAGCGTAACAAAAAAAGAGGGAAAAAAAACGTAGCCAAAACTTCCAAAAAGATGAATATTGCAATATAAAAAAAAATTAACATGCTCTGAGCCTTTAACTTTGTAACAATGTAATACACCAATGAAAACGTTTGTATATAACTTAAGGAAAGAATCATTTAAAGTGTTCTTATCCATTTAGAATTACTACAGATTTGAAACTTCAAACCCGTATCACATAACAATTCAAATAGCTAAAAAGTTAAAATTGGACTCTTGTTTAATAAAGAGAAGGGTGCATTCCAATACGAATTTTAAACAATCTATTATTTATTGATTTATATTATAATTTTATCAACCACAAAATATATCTCTTTATGAAAATAATATTTACAAAATAAAAAAAAAACATCGATCCTCCTCCAGTAGCCATCACCATATTGGTTATAGGAATATAATAAATAATTAAAATTAGTCTTTAAGCCAACATAAGTAGAATTAGTCTTTTCCTATAATTTTAATCGTTCTCCAACTTCAAGTTGTAGTCTTTCAAAGTTTTACTTCTTAAAGGATTTATGTTGGACATAATTCTAAAAAGTAGGAAACTAATTGTGCTAAGAATTACAAAAATTAATATTAGGTCAAGTGTAATTACTATTTTATCCAATATGAAATTGTATTCTCAAAAAATTATATTTAGTTTAAAGGGCATAATAGTCCAATATTTTAATTTTTAAGAATATTTTTGTCATCTAACATTTAGTGTTTTGATATTCATGCTCTTATAATAAATAATATATATATATATATAATTTATTCAATTTGGCGATCACTAACCATTTGTGAAACTAACCCGTCTACTATTGTAGCTAGAAGGAGTCTTTTTATTATTATTATTATTGACTAGTCTTATGTTACGCGCGTTGCGCGCGTACACTATCTCAATGAGTAAAAGACTTTTTAAAAAGCGTATATGTTATATTAAATATTATGTTTGAGTTATAAAATAAAGTATATACAATTAAACCTCTCTATAATAGCATCGTTTATTCTGGATATTTTTGGTTGTTATAGCGAATTACTGCTATAGAAAACATATATTATAATAGAATATGAGATTTGGTTCCAGAAAAATTTGGCTTTTATAGAGAAGTTATGTTATATAAGGATGTTGTTATAGAAAGGTCTGACTGTATTCATGAAAATGATAAATATTAATCATATATTTATTACTCAATAAAAAAATAAGCTACTCCAATAGAAGTTCTCAATCTGTATATTCAACTTAAATTTATTCTTGTTCTCATTTTGTTTGATATAAAATAGATATAGATTAGTGTTTCACACGTATCCTGTTAGTCATTACAAAATTTATATAAATATCTCTTTCTCTTCTTAATTTTGAAATTCGTTAGGTAATTAAAATATTTTTAGATACAACTTGTTTATCTTACTATAATAAATAGTAATGGTTAAATATATTTATAATTTTTAATTTGTCACTACATGTAAAATATTCTTACATAATTATTTCAAATAAGATATAACTTTAAAAGTAAAATTTTAACTGATTTTAAAGTCTTATATATTATGAAAAATAAATAAATAAGTTTGTCACTGTGAAATATATTTTTAATAGGTACCACTTAGTCCACAAGTATATTTCTCTTAAAATAAAAATTAAAAAAATCTTCTAAACAAACGAAACAAAATGGCAATCCCTAATTATCATACAAAACAATCTAAAATAATAAAATAAGAATTCCCAATGAATACATGTCAAAATGGAAAAGAAATATGATCTTTTCGCTAATGATCTCCACCAATGACACTATCTTAGTTTACACGTGTCTATAATTGATTCCTATGTTGATTAGGACTTTTAAAGGTATACAACCGGAAGGGTACTTTTTAATTTAAGCAAAACATTTATACGAATAGATATTACTCGATTTAAAGTCCTAAATATTAGGAGTTCATACCTAATTTCAATAAGGAAATGATTTAATTTATAGGCTTAAATATTAGAGAAAATAATTAAATGACTATTTTATTTAGTGTGAAATTAGTTTTTAAATAGTAAAAAAAGGAACGACATTTCACTAAGAATTTTCGTTCTTTTAATATAGTATAGATGTGCACGTCTACTGATTGTAGCTAGAAGCAGCCTTGCTTTTTTTATTGATGTCCTGCATGCTCCATTTGGATGAATTTCCTTAGTTGAATAGAAAGTACGTTAAATTTCTTTATTCACTTTCATTTTCAAGATCTTTTTGTTCTTTTTATTGTTATCTCTTAGGTGCTTTGATAGGCTTTTGTTTCTGATGGTGGGTGTTTCTTGACATATAATATGAAGCCTGACCTTGAGAAGAATGTGAAATTGAGAATTGGTAAAGGTAGTTTCGTGTGGCTTAAGATTTAATTCTCTTGCGCCACAAAAGTTCAAAAATAAAAAGAGTTCTACTTCATTAAATTAATAAATTGACTGTGAAATTAAAATTCATTTCCTGATATGTGAAGTATTGATTGGCAGACTCTCAACTTTCAAATTGGTGTTAAACTGTCAGTGAAAAAATTCCATTTGCCTCTTCAAAATTCATGATATTTGATACTCTTTCCGTTCCAATTTACGTGAACTTGTTTGACTGGGCACAGAATTTAAGAAAAAAATGAAGACTTTTGGAATTTGTGGTCCTAAATAAGTCCAAATGGGGCCAGAGTATTTGTGTGGTTATAAAAGCTTCTCATTAAGTGTAGAGTTGTAACTTTAAGCTAAATTGTTACCAAATTTAAAAAATGTTCATTCTTTTTGGAACGGACCAAAAAGGAAATAGGTTCACATAAATTGGAACAGAGGGAGTATATGAACATGTTTAATTTAGACTTGGCAATAATAGACTATGAATGCATCACAGGCTAAAAAGTAAACGAATTCTAACAATATTAGCTGACGTTTAGAAATTTTTAATTAATTAAATACGACTCTGAGCACTCGGGCTAAAGTCCACCACTACAATTTATCCAACAATAATTTATTGGAAACTTATATAATTCAACAAATATTCAACAAGTTTCCGATTAACCTTCTTATTGTGGAACAAGTTTCCAGTCAATAAAATTCGCAGTTCATACAAAGTCAGCAAGCTCAACATTTCTTCTCTATTTGGAAATCTGATAAATATTTCACAAGTATATAAATCCTGGTCCACCATCAGAACATTCACACTTAGCCTTCAAACCTTCTCATTTCTTGGTAATATTAAGAAGAGAAGGATATATGAAGGAAATTATCTCAATTGGCAGTAATAAGTGTGAACATAGACGTCACAGAGAACAAGCATATAAACGTATGACCATGCTAATATAATACCAACTCTCATAACAACTTCCTATTTATTACTACACATCAACCACTACTTCCACGTCAAGAAGAACCCAATCAAGAGATAAGCACAAAATTCACAATGAATTTAGCTAATATATTATGTAGTTTAACCTCTTGCAGTAGGTTACCTATCTTATTTTTTATGTTCCCGATTCCCCTCTGTATTGGAAAAAATTGAGTTTACATATTGAAGTGATTGAAAGATGACATGTCATGACATGGAGGTTGGTCAAAGGATGATGATTAGCGAAGAGGCACGAGTTGCAACAGATACGAGCAGAGGCACAAGAAGAGGCACGAGCGGTTATTCAAAAGATTCAACGCTCGTACCTATTTAAAATCAAGGAGAATAAATCTGACAGCACAAGAGAGTACAGATACAATATTTAATAAGCATTAAATACTAAAAACGTTAGAGAATCTGTATTGAATTACAATGATTATGTAACGTAGCACCTAATGCCTTTAAATGTCTATAATGGCCTTATTATAACAAAGGCAAAACGTATATCTTGAAGATAGCTATAAAAGGAAGAGAATGGATCATTTGTAAGGACAGGAAATTATTATCTGAATACACTGGTTTACTTTGTTTTCTTTCGCTTATCTAATTGTTAGCAAAATTACTTCTTTTTATTCATTTTTTGATTATCAGTAACCAGAGTTCTTCTAAATTAAAGCTTTGACCAAATTTTCATTTTTTGGTTAAACAAATTGAATCCGTTACCGGGAATCTGATAATCTATTCTTTCTTAGCTTAACCTTTTTGTTACGTCAATCATGTCAAACATTAATGACAACACCCAAGGAAACCAAGGAAATCATCAACTCTAGGAGAATCCTCAGGATGAGCATACTCCGAACCTTTCTCAACAAAACTCCCCACGGCGGTCTCGAGAAGGCACTCTTGATGGATCTCATGCAAATGGAAATGCTCAATTTGAAAATGTTGAAGCTATCGATGAAGCTTTGCAAAAGCTAATTGCGCAACAGGTCAACAAAGCTCTTGAGGCTTTTGTTAGCCAGTTACCTGTTGCACCACCCACACCCACTCCAAATAACAACACTTTGGAGAACCCTCGTTCTGGGTTTGCTAATTCAGGCAGTGGTGGAACCCCCACTGAATCACGAGAAGGAGAACCAGGTAACTTAGTTAATTCTGATTTACAAAATTTAGAACTAACATTGCAGAAACAGCTCAAGGAGCAAAGTGACCGCATAGAGCAAATTCCTGGGGTGTCGCCCATGATCAAAGGGATAGATATGGATAAATATTCACAACAACCTTAGAAGCCAAGTGCTGCTCCTCTCCCAATTCAAAAGAAATTCAAAATGCCCGATATTCCAAAATACGATGGAACAAGTGATCCATGAGATCACGTAACTGCATTCACAACAGGTGTAAAAGGCAACGACTTGACCAAACAGGAAATTGAATCAGTATTGGTCAAAAAATTCGGAGAAACACTTACTAAGGGAGAATTAACATGGTATTCTCTTTTACCCGAAAATTCCATAAATTCTTTTGCTGAGCTTGCAGATTCATTTATCAAAGCACACTCGGGAGCTCAAAAAGTCGAAAAAAGAATAGAAGATATTTTCAAAATCAAGCAAGGGGACTCAGAGTTGCTTAGAGAGTTCGTGAATAGGTTCCAGCGTGAAAGAATGACGTTGCCGCGTGTACCTGACAGGCAGCTATAGCCTTCACTAGTAATTTGAATGAAAAAAGCTCAGAAGCTACAAGACGACTCAAAGAAAGTCTTCGTGAATTCCCAGCAACAACGTGGAATGACGTTTACAACAAGGATACCACGAAGCTAAGGATAGAAGAGGATATTATCTCACGATCTCAAAAAGAAGAAAAGGTAAGTTCGAGACGGGCGGAAACTGATAAAAGGTCTGGTAAAAACAGGTACGAACCATATATGGGCCTAGCAGGAAAAGATTCACGGTCAAAACAGGACAATCCAAGGAACGATCACAGGTCGAGGAATAGAGAGTCGGGCTCGTCGTCAAGATTTGGGAATGACCGAAACATGCGAGAGCCACGGGATGATGATAGAAACTTGAAGGCGAGGTTTGGCGGTTATAATTTTAATGTAAGCACTTTCAAGCTCGTAGTTGTTTTAAGAAGCATGGGTGACAAGGTAGGGTTGCCAAAATAAATAAGATTGAATCCAAACAAGCGCAAGCCTGATCACTGGTGCGAGTTTCACAACGATTACGGGCATAAAACGGCAGACTGTAGGTTGCTACAAGGTGAAGTTGATCATCTATTAAAGCAAGGGTATCTCACCGAGTTGTTCAGTGAGAAAGGTAAGCAAGCATACATGAAGAATAGGCAGTAGCCCCCCAAAACCACCTTCTCCCAAAAGGACTGTTAATGTCATCAGCGGAGGTGAAGACATCAATGGTGTGATGTACACAGCAGCCAATAAAGTTTCCAAAATCACAATTACCCACGGGAAGCAGGTGCGACATGTTTTAGAGGAAGAAAGTATTACATTCGATGATGCAGACGTGGATGGCGTATTATCTCCACATAACGATGCATTAGTAATATCTCTACTTGTACATGATACTAATGTGAAACGAGTTTTGATTGATCCAGGTAGTTCCGTGAATATTATCTTGCTAAGAGTATTATGCGAGATGCAAGCTGAGGATAAATTAATACCAAAGGCGCATACTTTGTTTGGATTTGACAATTCCAGTGTTGTGACAAAAGGAGAGGTAATACTGACTACATTCACAGAAGGAGTTGTCAAAGATACAAAATTTCAAGTAGTAGATATGGAAATGGCTTATAATATGATTCTCGGGAGACCATGGATCCATGAGATGGATGCAGTTCCGTCGACCTTACATCAAGTAATTAAATTTCCATCACCGTGGGAAATATGTCAAATCAGTGGAGATCAACAAACATCCAGGAGCATTAACTCTGTTGCAGATTCAAGTACGAGAAACGAAGAAAAATAGCAGTTACAGAATCTAGTCGAGGGTACCACAACACAAACCTCAACTGAACAAGGGCGAACAGATGTGGACTCAAGGCCTGATACCATTCAAAAACCAGAGGAAAATGAAAATATCAAAACAACGATTGAAGAACTGGAAGCTATAATATTATTTGCACAATGGCCTCAAAGGAAAGTTTACGTAGGGGCAAATCTAAGCCAAGACATGAAAGGTAAGTTGATTGAATTTTTAAAAACTAACGTGGATTGTTTTGTTTGGTCCCACTCTAATATGACAGGAATACCACCAGAGGTAATGACTTACAAATTAAATGAAGACCCATCATACCCAACTGTCAAATAAAAGAAGAGAAAGCAAGGAACTTTCATAAATCAGGTGATTCAAGATGAGGTTCAAAAATTACTAAAAATTAGGTCTATCTGCGAGGTAAAGTATCCTAATTGGTTAGTCAATACTGTTGTAGTACCAAAGAAGAATGGTAAGTGACGAGTTTGTGTAGATTACACAGATCTTAACAAAGCTTGTCCTAAATATTCTTTTCCATTACCACATATAGATCAACTAATTGATGCTACTGCAGGGCATAAGTTGTTAAGCTTTTTAGATGCGTATTCAGGATATATCCAGATCAAAATGGATCCTATAGATGAAGAAAAAACTTCATTTATAACAGACAGGGGGACTTACTGTTATAAAGTAATGCCCTTTGGTCTTAAAAATGCTGGTGCAACATATCAAAGACTGGTAACCAAAATGTTTCAAGAACATTTGGGAAAAACTATGGAGGTCTATATAGATTATATGCTCGTTAAAACTCAGCATTCAAGAGATCATATATCACACTTGTCTGATACGTTTCAGATCTTGCGAAAATTCAATATGAAATAAAACCCGGAGAAATATGCATTCGGTGTTGCTTCAGGTAAGTTTTTGGGTTTTCTTGTTTCTAATTGTGGTATTGAAGTGAATCCAGTAAAGATTAAGGCCATTGAAGAAATCCCTGACATACTTACAAGTAAAAAAGAAGTACAGGGGTTTACAGAAAAAATTGCAGCCTTGGGAAGATTCATTTCTAAATCATCAGAAAAATGCTTTAAATTCTTTTCAGCTCTTAAAAAGCAAGATCATTTCGAATGGAATGAGGAATGTCAATAGGCACTCAAAAATTTGAAGACATACTTATCAAATCTGCCATTGCTCGCAAAACCAAAGGCCGGGGAAAGACTACTCATCTACATTACTGTCTCAGAAGTAGCGGTAAGTGTTGTTTTAGTCCGTGAGGACCAAGGTAAACAATCTCTGATCTATTATGTCAGCAAATCTTTATTAGATGCGGAGACGCAGTATCCTCAATTAGAAAAGCTTGCACTTGCATTAATCATGGCATCTAGAAAATTAAGGCCTTATTTTCAATGTCATCCTATTGTTGTAGTAACTGCTTATCCATTACGCAATATATTACACAAGCATGAGTTATCAGGTAGGTTAGCCAAGTGGGCTATAGAATTAAGTGAAAATGACATCACATACCAGCCTAGAACTGCGATAAAATCTCAAGTGTTAGCAAATTTTGTGATTGATTTTAGCCAAGGAATGCAATTAGAAGCAGAAAAAGAATTACAGGTGTTCAACGGATCTAATCCAGGTATTTGGACTTTATTCACTGATGGTTCATCTAATGTGAAGGGTGCAGGTTTAGGAATTGTTTTGGTACCACCTACAGGTGAAACCATTCGACAAGCCATTAAATGTCATTCTATAACTAACAATGAGGCAGAGTATGAAGCTATGATTGCAGGTCTAGAACTGGCACGAGAACTTGGCATCAATCAGATTGTAATCAAAAGCGATTCGCAGCTCGTAGTTAATCAAATGTTGGATACTTATACGGCCAGGGAAGCACAGATGCAGTAGTACTTAGAGAAGGTACGGGATCTGATTAGACAATTCCAAACCTGGAAAGTTACGCAAATACCAAGAGATGAAAATGTCGAGGCGGATGCCCTAACTAATCGCGCATCTACGGCAGATGTGGCAAGCAATGAAAATGCTTCTGTAATTCATTTGTTTCATTCAGTGCTCGATCCAGAAAAAAATGAGGTAAATTTTAATAACTTAACCTGGGATTGGAGGAACGAGATTGTTGCTTTTTTGCAGTATGGTACCGTCCCTGAACACAAGAGAAAAGCTCACGCACTTTGAAAAAAGGATGCTCGATATTGTTTAAAGCAAGGCAATCTTTATCGTAAAATATTTTGTACTCCCTTAGCAAGATGCCTCGGACCTTCTCAGACAGAATACGTAATGAGAGAAATACACGAGGGGCATTGTGGGAATCACGCAGGAGGAAGATCACTGGTAAGAACCATAATTAGGGCAGGTTATTATTGGCCCAAAATGGAAGAAGAAACGGAAAATTTCATGGCTAAATGTGATAAATGCCAAAGGTACGATAATAATATGCATAGACCTGCGGAGTTGTTACATCCGGTCATTGCACCGTGGCCATTTATGAAATGGGGGATGGATATTGTGGGTCCACTACCACAAGTAAAAGGACAGGTAAAATTCTTGCTCGTACTCACTGACTATTTTACTAAATGGGTGGAGGCAGGAGCATTCAAACAGGTGCGAGAAAAAGAAGTTAGAGATTTCATTTGGCAGAATATCATATGCCGATTCGGTGTGCCAAAGGAGATCGTGTGTGATAATGGCCCTCAATTTATAAGCGCACAAATCACAGAGTTCTTTCAAAGTTGGCAGATCAAAAGGATTACATCCACACCTTATCATCCGGTAGGTAATGGACAAGCTGAGTCAACTAACAAAGTTATTGTCAACAATTTAAAGAAGCGTTTGGAGGAATCCAAAGGTAATTGGCCAGAACTGCTACCTGGTATTTTATGGGCATACCGCACAACAGCAAAAACAAGCACGGGGGAAACACCATTTTCATTGGTTTATGGAGTTGAAGCTTTAATCCCAGTTGAGATAGGAGAGCCAAGAACGAGGTTTACAAAAGCATCAAAAGTATCTAATAATGAAGAAATGCGCATAAATCTCGATCTACTTGAAGGAAAAAGGGAAGCTGCATTAATAAGAATAGCAGCACAAAAACAGGTCATAGAACGGTATTACAATCGAAAAGCACGCTTAAGATTCTTCAAGATTGGAGACTTCGTACTCAAAAAAGTTTTTCAATCTACGAAGACAGCTAATGCGGGGAATTTAAGTCCAACCTGGGAAGGACCCTACAGGATTCATGATATTGCAGGGAAAGGAGCATACGAACTGGAAATGATGGATGGCAAGATACTACCTTCACATTGGAATGTTGTTCATTTGAAGAGATACTATTTCTAAGGAATACACACAGTCAGGTATCTATATTTTAAAATTTTACTTTTGAATTGTTAAAATTTTACTAACGATTTTAGATGATAGGCAAAAAGCTAGCCCGTACTAAATAATGAATCACGACCTGCAAGGCACGTGGAATAAATTAAACTTCTCGGTCTAGGGCTACAACTATTTTGATAGAAATTTAAATGTGTTAAGCAGTCTTCATCTATAATCGCACCTCCGAGTCCCGTATATTTTTCCTTTTCAAGGGAAAGGACCAAATGAGAGGAACAATCAAGTGCTCGAGGCTTCATACTTCAACACTCAAACACTTGGGGGACTATATAATGTACATAGACATGTGTATAAAGAAGGCAAAGGAAGATCAAAGATCAAGCCTAAGAGAGTTCACTCATTGAATGAGTCAAGTGCAGAGCAAAGTCGCAAAGTCACGAGCCAAGGACGAAGAAAAACCTTATCATAGTTAGGGTAAAGGCAATATACTGAAACGGGTTATAAGTAAAAACCTTGTGTTCATTTTCTTTTTTGAAATCTGTTATAAGAAAAACAGTTACGAGAAAGTAATAGAAGTAATTCAAATACATGTAAAGTGTTATTCAAAACTTGATATAGTTCAAATAAAAACTTGTCAAAGTTATTTCAAGAAACATGTGTATTCCTATTTCTTTTGTCGTATATTAACACCAATATGAAGTTGAGACGTCTTCTTCATTAAGTGTCGAATATAAAAGGGTCCTCTTTTATAAAATTCATGATTAAGTATTCATGAAGTTAACAAAAACATTTTTGAAGAATAAAAATATGAGTTATTCAGTAAGTCCTTAGAAATAAAGGCAAGAATAAACAAAACAGAAGTTCAAAACAGCAACGGAAACTTCTTTTAAAAAAAAAGTTTAGACTAAGTATGAACTTAGTCATAAACCCAAAAAGTTGTTTACACATATTGCCCCATTAAAGGTCTGGGGATTTAACGTTTCCAACAAACCCTTAAAAAGACCAAGGGTCACAATCACATACCACCAAAAGAAGAAAAAAACGACACAAAGGAGTTCAAACAATATAGACTTTTCACTGAGAAGATGCAGGAACTGAAGCAGGGACATCAACAGCAGCGGGCTCAACTTGGCTTGAAGGAGTAGGGATACCCGTATCCTCTTCAACGTTTTCAGAAACTTCAGCCACGGGAGAAGAAAAATCTTGGTTCTACTGAGTTTTATCAATGGTCTTTTTGATCTTGGCTAACTCAGACTCCAAGTTAAAATTCTCCTGGCTAACTTCAACGAGGGTATCATGGCGAGAATTTAAAAATGCCCAACTCACTTCAATGGCAGTTTTATCTTCAAGGAGCTCGTAATCTCTTTCCCAATCAGCAATTTTATTTCTTAACTTTTCATTTTCAGCTAAGGCAAGATTCATAGGAAGCTTGAAGAGAAGCGTGGGAATTTTCTAAAGAACGAACCTTACCAGAAGATACCCGAAGGTCTTCTTGAGTTTGGGTCAAATTCTGCACAAGTTCACCAGCATAAGCTTCTTTTTTATCCAAGAGAGCCTTCAACTCTCTAATCTCTTCACTTGCCTTAGAAAGCTGCTCGGAAAAAGAGATTTCAAGACGAGCCTTTTCCTTATCTGCTTGGCTTGAAGACGCCCTTTCCACTGCCAACTCGGAAGTCAAAGCCTGTACCTGCTGCTCCAAGGTATTTTTACTTTCTTCTAAGAATTCCACATCAATTTGAAGACTTTCATACTGTTTCTTCCAATTATACGCCTCCAATTGATAATCTCGCACTAACTGCTCTGAGACGGTAACCCTTTTCATCATCTTCGTGCCGATGAGATTGGCCTAAAAAGGGAAAGGGAAGGAAATGAGAATCCCGAAGATAGAAAAATGACAAAGTAAAAGTTAGAAGAAAGGAATACCTTTAAAGAAGCATGCACTATGTCATTCATCAAGGTCAAAGAACTATAGCTGTCTAGCTTAGCTCTCTCAATAGGACCAATTAAAGGCTTTAGCCACACGTCAACTTGACCTAATTTCCTTAAAAGGTTACCCTCGGCGGGGACTTCAATAGTAACTTGCCTCATAGTACCACTCCTACTTGAGGAACCAACCTCAATACAATAAACGGGTGAAGGGGGAATTGTTGAAGGAGGAATAGTAGAAGCAGTAAAAACAGCTTGGGGAGAAACGGAAACAGCCATGATCGGCAAAGAAGGAGTCACAGGAATAGAAGTAGAAAAAGAAGCCAGGGGTGCTTCATCAGACACTGGACCTAAACTTTCACTACCAAACCCGCGGTTAAAAAGTTGCTCAACAGAATCATGAGCAGCAGCGGGAACGTCATCAACATCATCAGGGATCACTACCGGGGCTTCAACATACTCGGTAAGAGGAATATAACGGCGGAGGGACGCTTCTGCTTCATCATCGGAAATAATACGTCTACGAGCCCATGGCCTTGTTACCAAGGAACCCCCATCTTCCTCTTCTTCGGAGTCTTGGTCATCAACGATTTTTCTTTTTGATGAAGAGCCCAAAATTATTTCTTGGGCCCTTTCCAAAGAAATACGAGAGGCCACGACCGCCTCGGCACTAATCCCTCGAACTGCAAATCCTGATAGAAAGAAGGATTAAAATCAATTCAGGAAAAAAAACAATAAAGAGTTAAAAAAAATTTACCATGAGTTTTTACTATCCAACCAAATCGGTGAGAAAGATTTTTCCAATATCTACCCTCCATTAGGGCTGTATTTAGTAATTTTCCTACCCAATCACGGAAATTGGGAATTTCTTCAACAATTCTCATGGTTACTAGAAAAGAAAAGCAAAATTAGAATAATGATCATCAAAACTGAAGAAAAAAGTACGAGAAAGTTAATAAAAAGAAGACTCACGTGCAAAATTCCACTTCTCAGGGAAGGGAACGTTTTCATCACCCACTAAACCAACAGTGGGGGCAGCAACAAACCTGGCATACCAACCACGATCTCTGTCATCTTCGGGGCTAACCAGAACTCTTTCGTTCCTTGCTACTAGTGTAAAAACACCATTGCGAAAGAGTCCGGGGGAGTAAAGATGAATTAGATGGGAGAAAGTAAAAGGCACGCCGGCCATAGTGGTCAAATGCCTCAAACAGGTAACAGCCCTCCACACTATTGGGCCAATTTGACTTAAGCAAACATCGAAGAAATGACAAAACTCGAGAATAACAGGATCAGTAGCAGGTTTGAATCCTAATGTGAAAGGGTACGTATAAACAAAGGAAAATCCAGTTAAGTAGGAGGTAATTCTTTGATTTGGATTGGGAATAATGATAGGAAAGTCATGACTCCAATGGCAGTCATTACGAACTAGAGAAATTAGACCCTCTGTGATCTGAGTTGGATAGATGTCAGCACGATCTAAAGAGGACACTTGATTTCTCAGGGACTCCCTATCATTATAGAAAGATAGTTCAGCAGGAACTATTTCATCCACTGTGGGTTCACGAACATGCTCAGAGGGTTCTTTTCCTTTAGAAGAAGACCTTAGAGAAAAAGAACCTCTAGTTCTAAAAGCAGGACTGGAACCAGACAAAGGAAGAGAAGAACCACGTAGGGATGAAGACCCTAAATTATGAAATCTACCTCCTCTCCTGCTCCTACTGGGGGCATTAGGGAAGTTATCAACTATAGGGACTCTTCTAGAGTTAGGGTTTGATGAAGACATGATAATACGAGGAAGAAGCAAACAAAGATTCAAGAATTGAATATTCAGAGAACTTTATGTGGTAAAGACAAAAGCGAAAAATTATATTTATATTAAGAAGCAACCGTCAAAGGAAAAGGTGCAGTGATGGAAAGGTCATAATGAGAACTGTCGCTTCGTGATTAATGAAGCTGTAAAAAAGCCTTAAAAAGCGCTGCAAAGTTGCAGAACCAATAAAAGGGTGTCACGTGTAATGAGCATTAAATAGAAAATTGAAGCGTCGATTCTG
The DNA here is from genome assembly GCF_000715075.1 of Nicotiana tabacum. NCBI lineage: Eukaryota > Viridiplantae > Streptophyta > Magnoliopsida > Solanales > Solanaceae > Nicotiana > Nicotiana tabacum. Next base: position 101,895,700 of record NC_134084.1, on the reverse strand, counting down.
TCATAAGCATTAATAGTGACAAAAATTCCCGCTTTAATAAATTCCACTTCCCAAATATTCAATTGATGAATAAATGGCAAGTGGGGGGACTATCTGTATTGGGAAAAATTGAGTTTACATATTGAAGTGATTGAAAGATGACGTGTCATGACATGGAGGTGGGTCAAAGGATGATGATTAGCGAAGAGGCACGAGTTGCAACAGATACGAGCAAAGGCACAAGAAGAGGCACAAGCGGTTATTCAAAAGACTCAACGCTCGTACCTATTTAAAATCAAGAAGAATGAATCTGACAGCACAAGAAAGTACAGATACAATATTTAATAAGCATTAAATACTAAAAACGTTAGAGAATCTGTATTGAATTACAATGATTATGTAACGTAGCACCTAATGCCTTTAAATGTCTATAATGGCCTTATTATGACAAAGACAAAACGTATATCTTGAAGATAGCTATAAAAGGAAGAGAATGGATCATTTATAAGGACATGAAATTATTATCTGAATACACTGGTTTACTTTGTTTTCTTTTGCTTATCTGATTGTTAGCAAAATTACTTCCTTTTATTTAATTTTTGATTATCAGTAACCCGAATTCTTCTAAATTAAAGCTTTGACCGAAATTCCATTTTTTGGTTAAACACACTCATTATGAAGAGTTAGTTACCTTTTAAATGATGGAATAGAGTAAAAAAAAAAATCTTAAACACAGCAATGTATAAAAATTAAACTCCTTTATGATTCCTTTAGTGACATTAATCTATACAACACTTGGTGAGAAAAAGAAAAAGAAAAAGTATGAGGTAGATGCAACTGATGTATACGTTAATGTAGATTTTAAATACAGCTGTGAAGTGATGAAGGAAATGACCCGGTTCTTTCAGAGAAGTGGAGCTCCCCATTCTCTTAACTCTCATATTAAAATAATGGTTCGGGATCAGGGGCTGGATCCAACCTTGTTAAAACCTCAGGTTCTCCTGCAGAGTTCCTTACTATCTGTTTTTCAAACAACCAACATCAGAAATTAATATGAACTTTTTGGTTCAATGCACTATCATATGAATTGGCATACAATTGCAGAGATAATTTATTCAAGCGAACTGCAGATTCATACGCGAATATTCAAGCGCATAAATCCATAAAAGTATTCCTTATATCTTGTCATTCTACATTATAAAAGTACTCAGTTATAAATATAGTGAAGAAGCTACGAGTTATTAATTTTGCAAGGCCATTGGTTGTGGTTCGGTTTCAGCATTTATGAAAGCATCGCTGCATTTCATGTCCACTACTGGGAGTATTTCTAGTCTGATACCCATCCTGAATTACTAAAGCAGCTCATAAAACTAATTGAAGTGGACTTACCAGGATCTCTTCATCAAGGTAAGAAATCATAATGAGTCTTTGAAACGCCTCGCCTGTAAAAAGTAACTAGGAGTATTATATTATGTGTCTAATACAGTAGCACAAATATTGCTTTAGGAAAGATTAAACATGTCAAGCTTCTACGACGCCAAGATAGACCTTGCCAAGCAGTTGAAGGAACTGGACAACCAAGACGAGAAATCTGACCGTAACCAAGAATATTATCTTACACTTTAATGCAGAAAATGAACTTAACTACTCAAGATTCTGAAAACAACAAGAAGTGAAATAAAGAACTCAAGATTCCAGACAAAAGTGGGACAGAGTCTATGAGATGAAGTAGTAATGTTCAAAAGATAAATCACCCTCGTACATTATTATTTTTAGAAAAAGAAACATCACTCTAATATGTTCATAAGCTTAAATATGCTTGTGAAGGTGCATTATTGCACATTTAGCTCTCTTATCAAGAGACACTACCTTACTCTAAATCACTTAGATTAGTCCTTATAGTTGATAACAAATACCAAATCCTAAAGAGATATCAAATTCTTACCAAGAGGAATTTTCAACCCACTGGACACAGTATCTCTGACGGGAACAGGAAGTTGCTGGAGAGTGCTAACAGCCTGACCGAGAGCACCTCTTAGTTGCTCAGGCACGGTATCCTCATTTACCTTTGGAGTTTCAAATATCCCTTCAACATATTCCTCCTTCATTCGAAGAGGCCCCTCAACAGAAAACTTGCTGGAGAGAACAAATTTACTTTCGATCTGCATTCCACCATCAATATATTTGTCTTTGCTAATATTCAATGATCAGAAATATATGCAACTACTTTCCTGATGATCAGAAATAATTATGAAGCAGCACCTCGAGGCCTTGACTAGGTTGAGCCGAGATGGACTAACTTGCTTAGGCCAATCAGGGCTAAGGTAATTCTTCTTAATTAGAAGTATTAGGGTTAAGCTTTGAGTGTCAGGTTAACTGAGCATGAGCATTTAGGTTCAGAACTTAGTGTAAACCAAGGAATACTCGGCCCTTTGAATTTTCTTAATAGAAAACTTATTCAATAATTTAGAATATGTTTGTTTGGCCTAGCGGTCAATGATCTCCCAGGGTCTTCATTCTAGTTGAGGCAAAATAGCTAGGTGATTTCATCTCATCTACCTAATCATTTTTTCTTATAAGGCTCCCATATGCCTAATCCTTAGTGAGGAGAATGGTACATGTACCAGTTATCACAGCGCATTTGATTATGTTGCTTCTTCGTTTCCTGATACTAAGCCGCTAGTGTCAAAGCATCAAGCTTTTCTTATGCATATTGCGTGTGTTATGGTCCAACTCAGGGGGCTAGCTGCGAGCTTACAACATCATGTCAATCAAATGCCTATCAGTTCAATTTGTCTTAACTCTTTTTAACTTTTTCCATCATTAATATTTGCTAGTTCCTTTGCCATTTTTCTTTGTTTCTATCAATCCTTTGTCGCTTGATTATTTTGCATAGTTTTACAATACACGAAGCACCGATTACCAATGAAGTGTGAAGTAAAGGAAAGAAAGAAAACTAGAATGCAGGCTAGAATCCAGTTCTTGCACTGCATTGACTAAGAAAGCATAAACAAACTCCATTGCTATTCTTTTCCTTCCACCGTCTAATTAGTAAAAAGAAAACTCTTTTCTGTTTGACTATCACATATGTTCTGCATATGAAATGTATTGACATAGATGAGTTACCGAATTCAGTAATTTCACATGCGCAATAGCAGTCCCATATACATTTTTTATTAGGAGATCTAATTTTGATAGATTTGCCAGTGTTGGAGGAATTCTCCTGCAACAGCACAATATTCGTATATTAGCAGCTATTTGAATCAAACTGAACTATAACAAAAACCAGTGCATAATGTTTAATATAACTGGCTGTAATCCACTAAACGGAGGAAAAGAATACTTGCCCAAATAAAAGTCTGGTAGCCAAGAACACTGGACTTGCAGCTCCAAACCACTCAAAATTCCATCGACCTTCCAAATAAGGAGACCTGGATAGCTGAAAACACAAGTAAATATCTTATCAAGAAGCTTGAACAAATGGTGTTGCTCAGTCAGATTTTAAATCCTTACGTTGTTGGTCGAGGTGTTGGATTGAGTCTCTCAAGGGCAATGATCCTCTCATTCACATCAATGCGCTGTACATCTGTTGTCCTCCCCGTGACTACTGCCTCAAAACCTCCAGCATCTTTCAACTGTTGTAGAATATGCAACATATACAAGTGCTCAAGGGACAAATACTAAATACTCCCTATGTAAGAATAACACTAAGACTCTTTGGCGAGTCTACCATTTTTTCCAAATATTTTCCAATAATTTGTACTTTTTACTACCTCTATCCCAATTTGTTTCGCATAGTTTGACTAGACACAATGTTTAGGGAGAACGAACACCTTGTGACACATAGAATTGATATCAAAATATCAAAAGTGCACTTGTACCAGATGATTTGTTTGTAAAGGTAGAATTTAAGTTATATACACAGCCACGGTAGATAACAAGACCAGTGAATTTTAATTTGTAATAGCATGTTAGTTTCCATTCAAACCAGATTAGCAATTAGCATTTATTAACTGATGTACCTATAATTATCTAATAAATAACCTGATTGTGTAAATATGTTTTACCATATGTAGAATTTAAACTCATAAAAGTAAACTTTAAGGTGTCAATCATTTTAGTACCTACTCACGTATTGTTTTTTAGTCTTAGGTTTCTCTTATTGCGTGTTCTTGCTTTTATTTTGGTCATCTTACTATCTTGCTGTTATCAATGCTTCTTTTCCATGGCTCCTCACCTTTGTTTCTGGTAGTTTTCTTTTTCATTACGGTTGTGCTTATGCTTCACAGAACCGAAGGTCTATTGTAAACCTCTCTATCTCCACTGTTTGACTCAAAAGATATTAAAACCTTTTTGAATAAACCAATCAAAGAAAGTGAAGGGATAAATCTTAGTAAACCATAATAAATTCCAGATCAATGAGCTAACTGGATAAAGTACATAAGACGAAATAGAATTAACCAATCTTATTGGAACCTTCGTTGTGTCTCCCCTTGATCTATGGAGGAGGTTGTTTTACATATTCTTCTCTGGAGATTGCTAAATTGTTCCTTTTGTTTTTTGGAAGATTGCAGAATAGAGAAGTAGAGAGGGAGAAGCCCCCCCCCCCTTGATCGAAGGTTTTCCTTACTATATATAGTCATGGGTCCTTTGCTATCTACTTGGTCCGACGCCTTTACATTATGTCTGTCTTGGTCGTCCTCTAAACATCGTTTCTTCTGGTTCGACGGGTATCGAGAATGTTGGATATGGAATAGGCAATGTCGTCTTTCACCGCCTTGCCGCCTGGACGGAACGTTGGTCAGCTTGACGGCAGCGGTCAGATTTTGACCAATACAGTTAGTCCATTCGTCTGTCGGGGTCGTCCCCTGTCGGGCCAAGCAGACGGATCATGATTGCTACGAATTCGAGAGAAATCTACTACTTGTTCCTTGGTTATGCTTTTTGGGTTTCAAGTGGAATGACGGCGTTCTTTCAATATCCTTAGACCGTTGCAGCCGTTTCGTAACCGAAACGTCGTTTGGTATTGAAGCGTTGTTTCGTGGCTGCCGCCATTATGACACACGTTCCTGGGGAACCGAAACGTTTCGTGCCCTATCAGATTCGATTGGCAACTCTTGGGTTTCGTGCTTAGGGGATTTATGTCTCTTATAAATAGAAGGAACACATCATTCGATCGACACACTTCTTTGCCCTTTGCTTGAAAGAATTCTCCAGATATACTTTCTTCCTAATATTCCGAGTTTTTGTTTGCTCTTAGTTAATTGAAAACTCTCACCCTTTCTTTCCGTTGTCTTTTTACCGCATCACCCTGACAAAATGGTTGGTAATTCCTCTCGCACCGATCTCCCCGTCACAATTCCGGCACTGAAAAATGTTGCTCAGGCCACTGGAGGGGCAGAAGTGGTGGAAGACGAGGAGGTCCCGTCGGTAGTTGAGATTTTTCCTCGTCCTGGGAGAGAATTGACCGACTTCGGTAGTCGCGTCGGGGTGAAGCTGGAACTTGTTCCTTCTATCAGAGGTGAAAGCTAGGTGGGGGATCCCCGATTACGTTGACATGCGACCGGCGATAGGGAACGACATAGTTCATTTTGACTGTCCTGGGTACTGCGTGTTTTATGCCTACCCCTTTCTTATTGGATACACAATTCCTCTCCCTCTCCTGGTGGTAAATTTCTGCCGTTTTAATGAGGTGTGCCCCGCCCAACTTTCGTCGTACCTATATAAGATGTTCCTTATGTTGCTCAAGTTTGCGGAACTCGCTAGCCGTAAGATCACTTTGGATCACATGCTCAATATCTTCGCCCCACAGCTTATCCGCGGCACGATGCTTCACATGCGTCCTCGAGGGTCGAAGAGTCCGGTGGTGAAAATGGACGACAGGGCTAACCGTCGTTTCTACGAGAATTATTTCTATGTGCGGACTGAGCACATTGTGGCGGATCCAACGGGATTCCTTGAGAAGTGGAACTTTGCACGTAAGTTTCTTATGTTTTACTTTTTAGTCGTTGAGATGCCCGACCGCTTTCTATTACAGTACTAAACCCCATTGTCTCTGCAGCTAAGAAATTGCCCCCTCCATCTGTCAAGGGTATCCGCGAGTGGGTGAGTGCCATCCTTCCCCATACGGCGGGGGTCTGCACATGGTAGGCCTTTTATGAGAAATTTGGACGCAGGCCCCTCACAAGTGAGATGTTGTTCCATCTTGCTATTTTCCCTCTCTTTTTACTCAGTTGCTTATGTGCGGTTTTGTCGATGCCAGGGAGAGTACGGAGGGCGAGGGCTCCTCCATTAGCTTTTCGTCAGTCGGCATGGTCTGCTCGCCCTGCTGCAGCACCTACCGTCTGGCCTTCGTCGAGGGTTGCTTCAGTCGAGTCGGCGACTGTGGTTATTCTTGCGGAGGCCACTTCTCAAACTGAGGTTCCGACTCGTGTCGCTCGTCTGACAGGTGAATTTCCCTATTCTGAGGAAAAGAAGGGTCATCCAAGAGGCGGCGAGTGGAATTCGAGACAACCCCTCCAATTGTAATACACCTAGACGACTCTCCATTGACAGAATCTAGGGTGGGGGTTAACACCGCTCCGCCCATTGAGAAGGAGACAGCCGTCATATATGCCCCGTCGACGGAGGTTCCTGCTGCTATTGTTGATCAGCAACCTGTCGTGACGGGGGGTCGAGTTTCTGAGGCTGCCGTTGTGTTTTCGGACATACCCTCGTCCTCCGTGCCTGGTTGTGCTTCCTCTTCAGCTGCTCAAAAAGGAAAAGGCGTTGTGGTCGACGATTATGAATCCAAGTCGGACCTCGATCCTGATGATGTGAGGATGTTTGAGGAGGGTATTACCCACTCGGTGGTTCGTGCGGGAGGGCCAGCCCGCATTCTTGAGATTTCTTCGGATGTTAATCTCCTGGGGGATACGGAGGATATGGTGCCACAGTTCGACATTTTGTGTTCTGCTGCCGAGAACGAGGCTCTCCGGAACGTTCCTGATGTCGATTTGATGAATGAGGTGGCCGCTATGGGCTTGAGAGTACGTCGCACTTTTCTTTATACTTCTTTCATTTTTGCTGATATGGCTTTAAACCATCTTTTTGTTTTTCAGACATACATGGTGGAAGTGGAGAATATGCGCAGGGCCGATATTCGGGCCAAGCTTTTCTTGAAGATGTTGGAAAGGTATCGACGCTATCACAACAAGGGTCGTAAGATGCACGAGCGACTGAGGGAGAATCCTGGTGCTCGATCCCTCGGCGAGGAATTGGAGAAGAGAGACCAGCAGTTGATGGAGGCCATTCGCAGGAACAATGTGCTCGAAGAGCAGCTTCGCGCGAAGGATGAAGAGCTCGAGGTGGGAAAGTGGGTGGCCACAGAATGTGACTATCTGCAGGGGAGACTGAGGTCAATACAAGCCAAGATGGACCAGAATATTATCAAGGTCGAGGCGATGAGTGTAGAGTGGATGGGAAAGATGGCCGAGTTGGAAAGAAAGGTCGTCGGGTTGGAGAGTATCGAGAGTGCCTGGTCTGCGGCTTCAGCAAGGGCGGCGGCCCTGGAGAACACTATCCGCGTCCTCCAGTCCGAGCAGGATTCGGATAGAGCGACAACAACGCTAATGGAGGCGAGGCTTGAGGAGCGCATTGGTGAGATCGATCGGGAAGATTCGACTTTAGGAGATCAGGTCGCCGCTCTGGAGGCTGAAAAGGAGCGACTGTTGGCACAGATTGAATCTTCCTCCGCCGATGTTCCCCGCCGCTTACACGAGCTTTGTGTTCATGCTGAAGCTCAGCGGGATATATACAAGAGCCTGTGGGAAACGGGCAATGTTACTGAGGCCGCATATGAAGGAGCACGAGCAAAGGCGCAAGAGGCTCGTGTCAACTGTGGTTATGAGTGTGCGACTCCAGAGGCCGAAGAGGGCGCGGATGATGAGGGAGAGCTTCCTGGAGATGATGGCGATGATGTGGCGGTGATGACGCTGAGTGAAAGAATATTGTCTTAGTCTGTTTTTTTTATTCATCGTCGGTTATCGTTGTTCCTTTCTTCTTTTCTTCTTTTTTTTATTGTTGGCTTGGGCCGTGTGTAATCTGCGACTGTTGGCGCGGTGACTTTGTATAAAGAAGGATTTTTTCATTGTTATTTGCCTTGTACTTTATCTTTGTTTTCACTTTTCGTGATTTTGGTGCGGGATAGATTCCCGTATGGCGAGTCTCGGTCTTTCCTCCCCTTTTGGTTTATTGACGGCCCCTGGCCTTCTATATATTTCAAAATTTTCTCTTTGGTGATGGCTCGTGGCCTTAGGGGTGTGATTTCGAACTTTTGTCGAAATATCAACCCGTCGTTGTTCGATCGAGGTTGAACTTTTCTTTTTGGCGAAGGCCCTTCGCCTTAAAGGGTGTTATTTCGAAAGTATCAAAATAGTAACCTGTTGTCGTTCGATCGAAGTCAAATTCTTCCTTTGGTGAAGGCCCTTGGCCTTAAAGGGTGTTATTTCGAACGTATCGAAATAGTAACCCGTCGTCGTTCGATCGAGGCCGAACTCTTCCTTTTGGCAAAGACCCTTGGCCTTAAAGGGTGTTATTTCGAACGTATCGAAATAGTAACCCGTCGTCGTTCGATCGAGGTCAAATTCTTCTTTTTGGTGAAGGCCCTTGGCCTTAAAGAGTATTATTTCGAACGTATCGAAATAGTAACCCGTCGTGTCGTTCGATTGAGGTCGAATTCTTCTTTTTGGCGAAGGCCTTTGGCCTTAAAGGGTGTTATTTCGAACGTATCGAAATAGTAACCCATTGTCGTTCGATCGAGATCGAATTCTTCTTTTTGGCGAAGGCCCTTGGCCTCAAAGGATGTTATTTCGAACGTATCGAAATAGTAACCCATCGTCATTCGATCGAGGTCGAACTCTTCCTTTTGGCGAAGACCCTTGGCCTTTAAGCGTGTTATTTCGAACTTATCGAAATAGTAACCTGTCGTCGTTCGATCGAGGTCGAATTCTTCTTTTTGGCGAAGGCCATTGGCCTTAAAGGGTGTTATTTCGAACGCATCAAAATAGTATCCCGTCGTCGTTCGATCGAGGTCGAATTCTTCTTTTTGGCGAAGGCCCTTGGCCTCAAAGGATGTTATTTCGAACGTATCAAAATAGTAACCCATCGTCGTTCGATCGAGGTCGAACTCTTCCTTTTGGGGAAGACCCTTGGCCTTTAAGGGTGTTATTTCGAACTTATCGAAATAGTAACCTGTCGTTGTTCGATCGAGGTCGAATTCTTCTTTTTGGCGAAGGTCATTGGCCTTAAAGGGTGTTATTTCGAACATATCGACATAGTAACCCGTCATCAATCGATCGAGATCGAATTCTTCTTTTTGGCGAAGGCCCTTGGCCTTAAAAGGTGTTATTTCGAACGTATCGAAATAGTAACCCGTCGCCGTTCGATCGAGGTCGAACTCTTCCTTTTGGCAAAGGCCCTTGGCCTTAAAGGGTGTTATTTTGAACGTATCAAAATAGTGACCCGCCGTCGTTCGATCGAGGTTGAACTCTTTCTTTTGGCGAAGGTCCTTGGCCTTAAAGGGTGTTATTTCGAACGTATCGAAATAGTAACGCATCGTCAGTCCCAGGTTTTGGAGGTTTCTGCATTAGTGGGCATAATGTCGGAGAGTATGAATCGTTGTTGTTTCGCTTATGTTCATTTTGTGCCCATATTGGAGTTTCTTTGCCTGGTTCCGGCCTGAAGATGTTGTCGGCGGGCGATATTTCGATAGTCTTGTAGTGGTTTCTCATTCTTTAATTGAGATGTTTCTTTGCTCGCTCACCCGCGCGGCATTTGTGTTCCTGCTTGAGCGAAGAGCAGAAGGTGAGTTAAAATGATACTTTCCTTACCCTCATCCGATGGATCGGTGAATGAGAGCAGGTTTGTAACGTTGCTCGTTTTGTTTGGCATTTCGATGGTTGATGGGGCGAGGATTTCTAAATTTGGTGACTCTATTTGGCTCTCCTTCCCCTTTTATGCTGCGCCTTTGTCTCGCATGGGTTGGATTTTGCCTTAGCGCTCTTTCCGGTGGGCAATCGTGTTTCTTGTCTTTGATCTGGAAGAGACTAGGAAATTTCACTAAGAAATCCCCACAGACGGCGCCAAATTGTTTGACTCAAAAGATATTGAAATCTTTTTGAATAAATCAATCAAAGAAAGTGAAGGGGTAAATCTTAACAAACCATAATAAATTCCAAATTAATGAGCTAACTGGATAAATAGTACATAAGACAAAATAGAAGTAACCAATCTTATTGGAACTTTCGTTGTGTCTCCCCTTGATCAATGGGGGGAGGTTGTGTTACATATTCTTCTCTGGAGATTGCTAAATTGTTCCTTTTGTTTTTTGGAAGATTGCAGAAGAGAGAAGTAAGTAGAGAGGGAGAAGGAGAGAGGGAGAAGCCCCCCAGATCCCCTTAACCGAAGGTTTTCCCTTACTATATATAGTCATGGGACCTTTGCTATATACTTGGTCTGACGCCCTTACATTATGTCTGTCTTGGTCGTCTTCTAAACATCGTTTCTTCTAGCTCGACGGGTATCGAGAATGTTGGATGGGGAATAGCCCATGTCGTCTTTCACCGTCTTGCCGCCTGGACGGGACGTTAGTCAGCTTGACGGCAGCGGTCAGATTTTGACCAATACATCCACGAGGTAGTTGTAAGGTGTGCATACATACTACCTTAGTGGTAAGGTCTCCATACATGTAAAAAAGTAATTTTTTATTTATATATGTAGTATAATGTTTTATATACACAGTATAATTTTTTGATTGTATGTGGCTATGTCATTGACTACCCTCCCCGGATTATACTACAGCATAATATATGTAGTATAATTTTTGTATTTGTTGTTGTTGTTGAAGAAGAGAATTGCGCCAAATAAATTGGGACTGGAGGGAGTATATAATTTGTCGATATGTAAATTTTATTTCCAAATATTAGCTACTTTCACTCAACCACCATCACGTTTCAATTACATTTCTTTAGCTAAATAGGCAAACGATTGAAACTTTAAAGCAATAATTCAAAAGAGAACACAAAAGGCACATGAATTACTCACAGCAAGAAGCAGAGACTCTTTAGCTGAAAGTCTTTCTATTTCCTTAGCAAAAGGGGAAGAAGCTCCTTCAACTGCCATACTCTGCTGAACCATGGCTCTACAAATTCTCAATTTCTTCCGGGCATTTTGGTACTTCTGTGGGAAAATGGTAATAGAAAGTAAAGAAGAAGGGGGTGGATATGATGATGTATAGAGTGGACGCTGGCATGAAAATGGCGGTGACAATTTTTGAATTAACATTGCCATTGCAAATGAAAGAATAGACTGAAAGAGAGTTAATTTGGTTGGGAAAAAATAGTGAGTTTTATGGAATGGAATTTACAATGTGGCTTTGCTGGAAACTGGTGATCTCTAGTTCCACTCAAGCTTAAGTTCTAGAAGTCTCTTCTTTGTTTCTAGTGTTATTCTTTGAAACTGAACTTCCTCATGGGTCCATCTCCCTTACCCACCTCTTATTTTTTCTTTAAAATAAGCTTTTATGCATTTTATTTTTATTTTTTTGGGACTGGTCTTTTATTGGGCACAAGTTTTTAAATTTTTAGTTTTTGAAGGCATCTTGTGCACAAGTTAACCCAACGGCTTTCCTTTAAATAAACGAAAAGGGCTAAGGCTTCGTTTGTTTGCACTTAATTGAGGTCTGAATCTTAATTATTCAGATTTCAGATATTAAATGCGATTGTTTTTAAAGTGTGAATCATCATTCATATCTTATCATTTCGTTTGTTTGTTTTTCTACTTCACAATCACTTAATGAGTCTTAATAGGTCGTATGATTAAGATCTATAATAAAAACTTTATTTTATTAAGACGCTATCATCCATATTCATTATTAATTGTCACCACCGCCCATCATTATCAACTATTACCATGCCAACCACCACCATCATACTCAATCATCAGCATCACCACTACCACCCCAATTATAGTCGCCACCATTATCGACAACCACCAACCAGAATCCAACTACCCCACCACCATCATTCTCAACCACAACCGCAAACTCATCCACTTCAACTACCCCAACTAATCACCTCATCATCATCAACAACTATAGCCGGCACAACCCACCATTATAGACTATCACCACCTTTCTCAATCACAACCACCACCACCCACCATTATTAATTATTACCACCGATCACTACTATTCTCAACCATAATCGTCATCACCACCAATTATCAGTAGTTATTACTCACAACCACCACCATCAACCAAAACCACCACCAACCACCGCCTCTTGTTGGCAACAAAGCACCACCGTTAGTCATCATCACCACTAACTACCGTATTTTGAAAAAAAAATTATATATATAAATTTCAAAAAATTATATATATATATATATATATATATATACATAAGAATTGTAAAATTCTGAAAAAAGTGAAAAATAATTCAAGTGAAAATGGTATTTGAAAATTAGAATTGTGTTTGGACATGAAAATTTTATGCCCAAACACTAATTTCGAAAAAAGTAAAAAAAAAATCAAAAATAAAAATAAAAAAAATTCATGGCCAGACGAACTCTTAATATTTCTGCCCCCACATCCAACAGACTCTTTTTTTAAGACATTTGGCACAATCTACCCTTTTACCCCAACCGTTTAGCCCCGACCCGATATCCAAAACCACCCCAAGAAAATGATTTTAGCCCATAGATATGGTTCTTCTCCTTCGTTTATATGGAGGAACTGCTTCAGCCAATTTGAGGCTGTTAATTTCAAAAACAAAAATCAGAAAATTCTTTAACTTCGCTATTTGGGTTGGGATCTATAGTAAAAATTTCAAGTTTGAGTTTTAAGAATTTTCATATTTCAAATCAGGAGCTGAAAACTTAAACTCAAATAGTGGCTCATTGTTTGGATGATTTGGTATTTGAACACTTGATTAACTTTTAAATTCTTTGTGATGCTCGTAGTTTGAGTTTGTGCGAAAAATTTTGAGATCCACCATCGATGAACAACCTGTAAACTTTAGAAGTGGGTTTGAAATTTGAAATCGAAGAAGACGAACTAGTGTCTTAATTTCGTTGATGTTTGCTCGAATTGGTGCTTTCTATTGTAATCTGTATTGTTTATCAAGCTTCAATTATTAGTACACTATTGAATCTTTGATTAAAGAAGAAGAAGAATCTCATTGCTAAAATTTTGAGATCTTGGTTCACAAAAATTAAGAAAGCAGAAATGCCATTGTTGAATCTTGAAGGTCTTAGGATTAAACTAGATTGGAAGGTTATTTGACACAACTTTGGACTAGATTTGGTCGATATTTGAGAGCTGAAAATGCAGGACTTGTTATCTTTGTGTACTCTTGGCTAGATTAGCTTAGCATTAATACATATTAAGTAATATCTAGTCTTTTTTGTTCTTAAATTATTTGTGCTAATTTTATTCGCATTAGAATAGCTTAGACTCGTAAAAAATATTAGTTTTTAAGGAGAGAGAATTTTATAAAAGAAAAAAAACAGAACAAATGCAAAGAAAGAAAAGAGATGGATTTAAGGAAATGTTATAAATTGAACTAATGATGACGTTAAGAAAAGTGAAAAAAGTAACATATATGGGTCTAGAGTTACAGGTATGGATTCTCGGTTGAAAAGGAAAAATCGATTTGGACACTTAAAAGCAGCCACGTGTAAGTAGCGCACGACTCCATTAGATGTGGGGGCAGAAATATCAAAATAGATAACGGCAGGAATAGATAATGAAGGATAGTACAAGGGAGATATTGATAACTATTTTTTGATAGTACAGGGACATATCTAACCCTTTTTCGTTAAATAAAATGTGTTTATTTGGTCTTTGCGATCATTTTGGTATCTCTTGTATGGTTGTATCATGTTTACCAATAAAATGGTACAGTTTAATTTATAGTATGGTTTATTGACAAGCGAATCAATTTGATCCAAAAATGATAAACAAATAGGAGCAAAAATGAGATTAACGACTGAAAGTAAAGGAGATAACAAGCCTGACTCAGAACTTAGCCTTTTCGAGGACAAAAGTAAAAGCAATTGTTAAACTGTTCAATTTGAGCGTAACAAAATAATAGGTTATAGTTTTTTTGTGCAGAATGTTTCTTCTTCCTTCAATGGTCGTTAACCCTACTATTTATACCTCTATTTAGAGAGACAAGATCCTTAAATTAAGCTCCTCTTGAATGATATAAAAATCGACATTAATGGGTGCATAACGACTGGCTTTAAATGTAAATATTCTCCATAACGACTGCCCAATAAATATTACCAGATAATAATGCGAAAATCTTTGTTATCGGTTGTTCTGTCTTTGGGGCTTGTTCGACACTGATTTCCCGCTGCTTGCAACCGGTGATGGATATTCGCTAACTCATATCCATATGTCTTCAATTCCATGTGTCACACTGATATTCGCCCAACTGTCATAAATTAATTTTACCCCATACAGATATTTCCTCTACTTTTCGGTAACACAACTTAGTGTGACCGGGAAGTAGATAAGAATTCCTTCCTTGGTAGGAATGTTCCTAAACAGTCTCTTACATTCGAAAGGATGCGCGTCTTCTTGCATTTAATAACCCGAACACGTGTTGCTCGTGATTCAGCAAGTATTTTCTCTGGTTTTCAAGGTAATCATGACCACAATTTTTACCGTCTATAATTCACCGCTACTCATCATTTTACTTCTTTACTTTTATTATTTTCACAACTCCTTCTTCTTTTTCTTCTTCTTCGAATCTCCTTAGCGCTTTTCTGCTACACTCAACCCTTTCAGTAAAAATGTTTCTCACAGATTTCTTATCATCATGTCTTCTCGTACCGCCATCTTCGGAAATTCTGGTTTTGTCATTGGTGGAGGTCCAAAGAAAAATAAAAACGAAGAGGTTGATGTTGAATCTGAACCTCCAACCGCTCCATCTTAGCATGACATCTGATCTCCAAGAGAAAAAAGCACTTGCAAATTCCTAAAGTGACAGGTTTTGGCCAATTCGTAGGTACCCCTTATCCATTCGTCCTCCTAGCATCCCCGTTGTAAAGGATGACTGTAACTGCAACAAAGAACTATGGTAAGCAAAATTATTTTATCCTTCAATCTTATCTGTGTAAAATAGCTCACTTACTAACTATTTTTCTGCGTGTACAGGACTTCCGAGGGGTTCTGTCATATGCCCCGATGTCGAGGTCCTTGATAACACGACGGAAGCCGCACTGATGTTGCAATGTGCCCTTTAACCAGCAGAGGACTCATGAATCTACTTGCGCCTCTAGTGAAGGTGCTTACTCCCAAAGTCCCCAGTCCAAGAATAAGAAACCGAAGAGGAGACATTCTTCCTTGGCTGGGACTCAGGAGAAGAGAAGAAAGGAAACACTAACCGAGCCGACCATACTGGTCCTCAATGATGAAGGGGAAGCCAATAATGAAGAGGCTTCCCTCCAAAGGAGCAAAATATCTTCATTAGCTCAACCAGATGCTCAGTCAAGGGGCTCAAAAATATACCAGTAGAGGAAGTTCAGGTGCTTTGGGTGAAATAGGCTCGGTTGAGAATGTTGATTCTCGTTTTCCAATCCCTATCGTTGTTTTCGGTCCAAGGAGTTCGGCCCCTGAACTTCTTTTCTCATCAACTTCTGAGCCAGCAATAACTGCCACTCCTTCTACTGCAGTTGCTTCTTCTTCATCCACTCTGTACCCACATACACCAGTTGTTCATTCGCCACCAGCACTGATTACATCTTCACCACCGGCATTAGCTGAACAAGTACGGAATGTCTCTTCTCCACAATCTCCCGACCACGGGAACTTGGGGAAGACTTACTCAACACCTTCTAATGATCCTCGAGTAAGCTGAAGCGCCACTCTTTCGATTTTGAAAGAGTGCTATATTCTCTCCAAGACGGTGGAGCTTGCCAATTTCTTGAAGCGAAGGATTGGAGAAAGATGGGCTCTCTTTCTGGGGAGTACCTGAAAAACAACAACATGCATTGTCTAGTGCAAGTGTCATTCTAACCTCCTTCTCTCTTCTTTTCCTTTTATATTTTTCAATAATAACCTTGATTCTAACCTTTTTAGGCCAACCTCCTTGCCTTTGAGGGCGTACAAAAGTTGATCCTGGATAAACAACAACTTGCTTCCTAGCAGAATCAAGTTTTGGCTGAAAGAAATCAGCTTGTCGAGCAGCTCTCGGTGATGGAGGCAAAAGTTGCACAGATGAACGAGAACGAGGCTCAATTACATTAAGACCTTAGGGAGGCTAAGGCTAAGTAGGTCTAACTTCATGATATTGTAACTGCCACTGCCGAGCGTGAGTCTACCTTCGAAGAACAAGTTAATAACTTGAAGGCTAGCTTATGCTCCAAAACCGAGGAGGCCACTGTTACCAAGGAAAGGAGGGCCAAAATGGAATAGATGCTCAAAAGAGTTATGGAGCATAACTGACTTCACTCAACCACCAGCATTGAGCTTGATTCCAAAATCAGCGCAATGAAGGTTGAAAATGAAGAGCTCCAAGCCAAAATTGATAAGCTCCGAGCAAAAGTTTAGGACCAAGAAGATTCCCTTATCTTCGAGAAGACCTATTCCATGTATAATATGAAGAGGAAGACTTTAGAGAACGCGAAAGAGGGCACTGCCAATATGGATGACTGCATTGCAAAGCCCAAAAACTGGAGTTAACTGCTCGTGAGAACCTTCCTACTCGGCCGGTTGCAACCGACTTTTTGAATACCAATTCTGAGTATTTAGGATCTGAAGGGGAAACTGAGGAAGATGAAGACCCCGAACCGGTAGCAGAACAACCCTCTTCCACCAGAGAGGATGAAGACCCATCGGGTTCTGGAAGCAAAGAATAATGCATAAATTTTATCTTTTATCTTTTGTAATTATGCCAAAAGATTTTACTAAGTTTGGCACTTTAATAAATAAAAAAACTTGTTTCTTAAGTGTTGTGCAAAAATATCCTTTTTTACGTTTAATTGATAAAGCTTCGGGAATATTTTGCATTCGATAGCTTTTGATTACGTGCATAAACACTTCTAAAATCTACCATTTACCATTAGGAATTTATGAGAAAGAGGCCTTATGTTTACAGTGCTCTTGAAGAGAACATCTCATGTTTATTACGGCACAGAAATTTGAAGTTTTTGTTAATTTTAAAATAATAAAATAAATTAACTTATCACTTGGATAGCAATAAGATAATATGAAAGGACTTTAATTTATTCCCTCTATCTTTAAGAGTTATTTTAATAAATATTCATTTGCTTAAGTAAATAAAGCTGCCAATATATGTGACTACCTTGTACAACTTATTTTTAAGGGGCTGATCAGGCAATCCCCAATCCTGAGAAGACATTGAACCCAATTCTAACAGTCCCCGATCTGCGTGGCACTCTTGGTTTTGGAACATATATGCGTGGCACTCATAGTGCCGGAACATATATTATTCCCCCTAGTGTCCGAATATTAAATATGAGAATTCGAACACTGGAGTCTTGTATTCAGCGAAGACCTTTCACTTTGTTTTACACTTTATACTGTTGCTTCATCAATGGAGACAACTTGTGAACAATTAAATAATTTATTTGAATTTTTGGGGGTGAGATTTGCCATCGAACCAAAAATTATTTGACCATCCACAAGCTATTGCCACACGAGCTCATGGTCGTTGATCCCATCGGTAGAAGAACTTTAGTGACTTGATATTGAAGGCCTTTCCTTAGCCGATTATCCCTCCTTCGTATATTTTACGTTGCTACCTTGTTAAAAACCTTGTCAGAAATATCCAATTAGGACAAAAACTAGACAAAGGAAAAAAGTGCAGCACATACAATCAGTACCAGCAAGGATCTTCAGCAATAATACCTTTTGAGGTGAGTTACATTCTAGTTGTTTGGTAATTTGACTCCATTTTGATTTTTTAGTTCATATGAGCCTTTACCGGTTATAACTGAGACCTAGTAAGGCCCTTCCTACATTGGTCCCATCTTCCGGCGTTAACTTTCCGAGTGCTCTGAGTAATCTTCCTCATGACCAAATCTCTTACTTTGGAATAACGAAGATTTGCCCCGTGGTTGTAATACTTGTCCATCCTTTGCTTTTGGGCCACCATCCTCACATATGCCAGTTCCTGGTGCTCCTCAAGTAAATCTAATCTGATTAGTAACCGTTGACTGTCAATTTTGACCCTCACTTTTAAAATTAATTTATTTGTACTTAATAATTTATCATGCTACTTCCGAGATCGCTAAATAAATTAGAAATTGTTCATCATCAATGCGTGGCAAATGATACTTGTTCTTGATTGTAACTTTGTTCAACTGTCTATAATCGATGCCCATCCGCATAGTACCATCATTCTACTTCACAATGCACTCCAAGGAGACACACTAGGCCTAATAAACCCCTTATCAAGAAGCTCCTAAAGTTGTTCTTTCAACTCCTTCAATTCTGCTAGGGCCATACGATACGGAGGAATAGAAATGGATTGAGTGCCCGATACCGAGTCAATACCAAAACCAATATCTCTATCGGGTGACATGCCCCGTAGGTCTGCAGGAAACACATTCAAAACGTCTCGCACCACCAGAACAAAATCAATAGTAGGGGTATCAATACCAATATCCCACATAAAGGCCAAATATGACAGATACCCCTTTCCAACCATCTATTGGGCCTTCAGATAAGAAATCACCCTGTTAGGAACATAATCTAGAGAACCTTTCCAATCGATCCTTGGAAACCCCGGTATCGCCACGTCACGGTCTTAGCATGACAATCCAGAATAGCATGACATGGAGACATCCAATCCATACCCAAAATCATGTCAAAATTGGCCATACTTACGGGCTGAGTTCCACTTTTCAAGTACTCAAGAAGAAACTTACGGGCTGAGTTCCACTTTTCAGGGAACAATAAAAATTCAAGGGGAATGAGGTCTTTAATTTTCACCCGAACAAATCTCCCCCGCCAACCTCGATCCTGATCTTCATAGATGCTTCAGAACGGAGCTTTGCTCGCTTGATGGACGAGCTTGATCAACCCCCCTCGGAAAACTCGGGAACTATACAGACGAAGTAGGTGGTCGATGGTAAATCAAGGTGCTTCGGTGTTGTTGACAAACTGGCGGAGGAGGATTACGATCCTCCAATAGGACGGGTGAATCTGCCTAAAGTAGACCTCATACCTTTTTCAAAAGCTGGGGATTATAGGGTCCACCTGGGCAAGCGTGAAGGGATAAGTTTAAACACTTAGATACCCCTCCACATGAGTGGTAATGTCCTCATCGGGACTAGGGACGACCACTTCCTTACCCTCCCAATTGCAGTCCTCCCGAACTGTAGGGAGTGCATCCTCGGTAACGGAGCATATGTACCTCCATACCCCATCGCCTCGGTCCTGTTGACTTGAGGCTTTCTCGACCGTGAAGTCATTCTCAATGGAGCAGCCCCAAGGATGAAGCTCTTCAAGGGAGGTTCTGGGGCCACCTCAGGCACGACCACCTTGGCATCCATGGCCGGGTTGAAATTTGAACGGATGGTTTGTTGAGGCTCATATTTGGAAGTCTTCACCATCGAATTCTAGAAAATATGAAGATTTGAAGGCGAGAATGAAGATTTGAAGGAAAGGACGAAGATATGAAGGTCAAATTTGAAGATTTGAAGAAAGAGTATGAAGATTTAAAGATGAAAATATGAAGATCTAGAAAACAATGTATGAAAGTTTGAAGGGAATATGGATAAGAAATCCAGGGTAAATTAAAGAGCTCTAGAATCGAAAAGTAAAAAAGTCAAAAAGGGATCGAAGCTTTTATAGAGAAAGGGTAATCAATGTGTGAAGTTTCACATTCGGGGAATGTCGACCAACAATTGACATGTGTCCGAAGCCAGAGTGACACGACTGATGGGATGTTTTGCTGACCCGTCAACTCGGTTGTAGCATACAGAAGAAGAAACCAGGGTTAACTTATCGCTTCCCGTCGCTTCGATAAATTTGCTCTCCGGAAAACAAGGAGAGAATGTACGAATATAATGGGGGCAGAGTTTTCCCTAATTCCCCGATGAGGAAACAAAAGGGAATCACGTGTCGGCGCAATAATTATAATAGAGGCCCAAGTACTCCTTGTACCAAAACCCGTGAGGAATTAACGTTGTACTTGGGATTGGGCATGGTGAAATAACAGACTCAGACCTAGTATGGTTTCTGGACCTCGGAAAACGCGGCGAATAGTTATGCATGACGAAGTAGGAGGCCGAAATAACCGGATATTACAGCACGAATCCCATCTGATATCAACTACAGAACGATATTTACCGAAAAAGAAGATTTTTACCTTATTTAGACTTGTACTAGGACTGAAATTCTCCTACTATATAAAGCGGAAGATTTTCTTTATTCTAATACATTGTGATACGCATATCAAATCAATAAAAGATTATTTTTGTCTTCTAGTTATTGTTCAAAGTGTTCTTCATTGTTCTCTTCATTATTCGCGACCGAACTTGTACCGAAGGTCCGATCAAGGACGAATTCTATTGTTCAACCTAAGATCAGGCTTGGTCATCACATTGCGATTGGTTTGATTACTTATTTTACCTTTAATTTATTTATCTATTGTTCTTAATCATTCGTATTGCATTAAATCCCTTATCCTTTAAACCGTGTACAGATTTAATTGTTACTCATTTTTTTGGGTAAACATTATCATTTAATCATAATTCTTTACAACTTAATCATAATTACTTAATTACATTTTAATACATTTGTTTATCGTTTATTTACCATGATAATTAATATACTTTCGTACATGTCGGGATCCGAGCAATTTTTTCCTTTCATAAAGTGTGTAACAAATATGAGGTCCTAATCTTGTAAGGCGCCTTCTTAATGAACAAGGTCATGATCAGCCTATCAGACCAAAATGGGTAACACCTCGCACTAGAAAGGTCGAACCGTTATGTGTTCTGTTAGGGCTAGTAAAGAATTTGTCAAAATGTTGGACAACACCAAAGAAACTCCAGTGAGTAGGCTGTCAGTGTAGTTCCCTCCAGAATGAATCTAAATATACACAACTATGTTGTGGTAGGATAGAATCATAGAATCGATTTCTTTATTAGAGGTCTCGCCTTCGAACTTTACCGGATTAATAGTGGCTTTCAAAGCGGGTATCAAACATCGAGTGAGAAATAAAAAAATATTTCTCAAAGTTCATACTTGGATGGAAGCCACATGGCATAATTAAAAATTAAAGGTTAAGATTTAATTAATTAAAACAAGGTTCTAACCATAGTTAGAATAATTAATATTTTCTTACCAATTCCCAAGTGTCCCATAATTCTTTTTTGTTTCCCAATTTTCTGAACTTCCATTATTTCTTAAATTTCCAACAGTTCTTCTTTTTCCTAGTTTTCCAAACTTCCACTCTTTTATAAAAGAGTTAATCTTTATTTGACTTTGTGGTAATCTTTACTTACTTCAGATTTAATCTCTGTTGGCAACTAATTTTAAAGAAGAGTGCAATCTCTGTAGGATCGATTTTCTGCATTAGAGGAGATAGCTTGGTGGAATTTTAATGTCAAACAAGTTCTTTTTTGTTTTTATCTAGAAAATATTTTTTGCACAGTCCTTTAATTTTTATTATCATTGGTTCACTCAGGGCGGATCCACAGTATAAAATGTGGTTTACGTAAATATGTGATTTTTGGGTTAAAGTATATATATGATGTACATAATTTGACAAAAATACATATACATATTTGATGGAACCAATGATCAAAACAATGATCAAAAGAGGTGAAATGATTAACTGGTTTTGGTGGCCCCTTATTTCTAGCAGCCTAAGGTTAAGGGATTCGATACCAAATATTTTGTAATTTTTTACTTTCATATTTGTTTTTTCTTTCTATTTCTACTAAAGTAACTTTTTTTATTATTATTTAAATCACTAAAGCAATCAATTCCCAACTTCTAAGTTCTCATACCTCTAGAGTTTACCCGATTTTTCTATCCCGAAATGATGCACCCATCTTTTCAAAATTCTAGATCCGCCTCTAGATTAACTTCTAATATTTCTCATCTTTGAATGGGAATGTGATGAATATCTGTGAGAAGATCTTGTAAACATATTGAGGGAAGAAATTTTCTTGAGGTAATTTTCTAAGTTTTATTTGGAGATCATATCACAATTGAGAAGATCTCGTAGAATGGAAAAAAGAACGACGAATCGAAAGAGAGAATTTCAATTAACATACTTAAGAAAGGGATAATGTTGCAGTTAGAATTATGGGACCGTAAAAATATATGGAGCAAAGACAAGAAAATATTAATTATCCTAACGATGGTTAGAACCTTGTTTTAATTAATTAAATTCCAACCTTCAATTTTTAATTATGTCATATGGCTTCCATCCAAGTATGAATTGGAGAGAATGAGAAATGGAGAGGAATTTCATCGAAAATCTAAAATACTTCATATCATATACCGCATTTATCGCGCACAGTGTTAAAAACACTTAAAAGTCCCTACAATAGCTTCGAAATAAGTAGCGCAAGCAAATACTGTTTACCGTGAAAATGGTAATAACAATTAAATTTAATTTTGTGGTTCTAAAAATACGTGATCTATTTTTATGCTAGTTGTTAGGCAATGGATGCTAAGCAAAAGATTAGAAAGCAAGATTATAGAGATGATATGATAATCAATCCAAACGGCCGGAGATCGGGGCCTCGAGCTATCGTATATGACGCCTCGAGGTCGAATTGGGTGGATGGCTTAGGGCGACCGAGGGAGGACTAACAGTTGTGAGAGCTACGATGATAGCTCTTTATGATCAATGATAAGCAATAAACGAAGAACAATAAATATAACACAATGAAGATAAGCAATAAATGGAAGTAATGGGATCAAGAGAGTATGTTAGAGAGCAGAGAGAATGTTCTTGTATATTTAATATTGAGTATCCGATCACTGCAAAATGACAAGGATCCCCTTTATATATGAAGGGGAATCCCAACATAGTACAAATACATTTATTACAAAGATATGGAGCTGGTACGGCCAATTAATGCCATGATGCGGGTTTAGACTAGCCTGACAAACTTTGTCGGCTCTAGTTACGCGCCTTGGGAACTTCCCATTTTTTCACCATAACCGTTGATCTATACTGCCCTGAGGTCGGGTGTCGATAGCCCCTCGGGGGTGAATCATGACTATAGCCCCGAGCCTTTGAAAACGTGCTGACGAGGCATCATAATGACGGAAAATTGGACCCTCTAATTTTATCGTATACAGATAGTCCCCGCATTTCTTAGAGTGGAACAATATGAAACGACTTCGATATACATCTCTTCGATCTTCCCGTGATGATGTCATACTTATGAAGTGAGCCTTTGTGATAACCGAGGCGCGTCGTCAGTTCATCTTTCCAGAATCATTCGATGCACTGCCGATTCTTATTCTCCAAAGCGATAATATCGCCGCCGGTCCAGTTCCCAAAAATGCATTGATTGCATCTGCCGATACGTCTTTCAAAGACATTGATGGCACCGTTGGTTACATTTTCCAAAGAGTATTGATTGCGCTTGTCGGTTGTGCTACCCTTCCTCAATGAATGGAAGCTTTCTCGGATCAAACTTCACTCAATCATTCTTCACCATTTTTCAACTCCTTTCTTCTCATCGTCCCCATCCAATTTTATTTCTCAAGCCTAAACCCTGTGGCCGTAGGGTCATGCGACAACATTTTCACCGGCTACGCAAAGGCCCTTTCTCAAATCTATCTTTCTCCGAGCGGGATTGCACTAACTTGTTGTTGTTGTTGTTGTTGTTGTTGTTGCTACTGCTGTCGTCATTGGCTCGAGGCGACAAGATAGGGGCACCGATTTCTTCCGACTCAGGAAGGTATTTGGGCTTTACACCGCTGCTCAGGAGGATGTTCGGACTTTACACCGTTGCTTACCTCCCTACTCCGGCCTGGTGTGGCACTTCATCCCTTTTGCTTTTCGTAGGGTGAAGTGGCACTACCGACCGCTAACTTGCGGCACAATGTTCCAAGAAGTGGACTCAAAGTAGCCGTGCAGGTAAGGCCCGACGCTCGCCAAGTCTTCTATCGGGCCGTGATTTCCTTGGCCTGGTAAAAGCTTTTGCTCTTTGGCGGGCTAAGACTTTTTCTTCATCTTTTTCTGCTCCTTCCGCATCACTTTCCTCTTCTTCATATTCTCCCTTGAAGATGTCGCTTTGGAAGATCGAGATGAGGCCCCCGAGGAGACAGTGCTCGAAGGTATTGCCGCCGAGGATGCACCTCCGGGAATAGATTAGACTCTTCGCTTTTATTATATATGTATTTCTTTTTGCTTCTTTGTTTCTGTGTAAGGACTTGTAACGACCCGATCGGTCGTTTTGAGCTCTGGCGCGTCATTCAGCAGTTTGAGGCCATGAGCAGCTTCATCTCAGGTATATTGACTTGTGTGTATGGTCAGAATTAAAATTCAGGAAGTTTGGAGTCAAATCTAAATGGAAATTCTCATTTTGAAAGCTTAAAATTGAAGAAATGAACTAAGATTGGAATTTTGAGTAAACGACCTCGGAATTGGGATCCGAAGGTTCCAGCAGGTTCGTATGATGATTTCGGACTTGGGCATATGCCCGGATCGAGTTTTGGATAACCCGGGAGCGTTTTGGCGCCTATTGTGGAAGATAGCATTTTAGAAGAAATTGCATCAGTTTGGCTTAAAATGCATTTCAGTGTTATTGATGTCCATTTGGAATTTCGAGCCTGAGAGTAGCTCCGTATGGTGATTCTGGATTTGGGAGCGCGATCGGAAGTGAATTCGGAGGTTCGTAGGTCAATTTGGAGCCGTTTGGCTAAATATAGAAATTTGAAGGGTTTTGAGAAAATTCGACCGGAAGTAGAAATTTTGATATCGGGGTCGAAATGCGATTCCGAAAGTTGGGGCAAGTCCGTAATGTCGAATGTGACTTGTGTGCAAAATTTGAAGTCATTCCTGAATGATTTTGGTAAGGTTTGAGACACTTAGTCTCTTTTAAGGAAACTTAAGTTGGAAAAGTCAACCGGATATTGACTTATGTGTTAGAGCGCTCGAAATGCGAATTTTATGGTTCGGATAGCTTTGTTAGGTGATTTGGAACTTAGGAGTGTGTCCGGAATATTTTTGTGATGACCAGTGTAGAATTAAGCTTGAATCGGCAAAGTTAGTATTTTGGCGAATTCCGGTTGATAGGTAATATTTTGATCTGAGGCTCGGAATGGAATTCCGAGAGTTGTTATAGCTTCGTTATGTCATTTTGGACTTGTCTGCAAAATTTGAGATCATTCGGACTAGTTTTGACGTGTTTCGACATCGGATGTGAAAATTAGAAGTTTCAAAGTTCATAGGCTTGAATCCGAGGTGAATTTATTATTTTTGCGTTGTTTTTGGTGATTCGAAGAAACAACTAATTTTGTGTCATATTATGGGACTTGTTAGTATACTTTGTTGGGATCCCATAAGGCTCGGATAAATTTTGGAAGAGTTTTTGGAAGATTTTTGCCGTTTTGAGCATAAATGTAATTATCTAAAGGTTCATTTTTAGTTCTAGAGATCCAAATTTGATTCCGAGACTTCCAGAATTTTGATAATGAATTATAGGACTGATCTGGAAATTTTGGTCTAATTTCATCAAGTCGCGATTGGGTTTTTGATGCGAAACATGAGTAATTATTTAACGAGCGAAATGGATATCGCACTGGGCAAATGAGCTCCGAATTGAGTTTCGATTGAAGGGTTGTGTTCGTATTATTATTTGTGACTCATAGGAATAAGAATCGTCTAATTCCGAGTTCGTATGAAGGAGTTAGAGCCTTTTTAGTGAAATTAAAGAGTGCTGGTGCATCAGGTCTGGTGTGG
The DNA here is from genome assembly GCF_000715075.1 of Nicotiana tabacum. NCBI lineage: Eukaryota > Viridiplantae > Streptophyta > Magnoliopsida > Solanales > Solanaceae > Nicotiana > Nicotiana tabacum. The sequence continues at coordinate 101,869,766 of NC_134084.1, read as the reverse complement.
CACTTTTAGCGACCAGATTAGTACCTTTAGCGACCAGATTTGGGTCTTTAGCGACCAGATTTGCTTATTAAAAGCTGCTGCGTTTCTGCTCGTTTTTTTTTTACCTATTTTCTTGCGAAATAACACGGTTTGGGGCGATTTTTGAGCAAGAAATCATGAGAAATCTTGAGGTAAGTCACTTGTGATTATTTCTACTCCATAATATTGAATTATCATCGAATAATCCGACTAGATTACATGTTTTTGAGGTGTAAATTGGGGATTTTGGACCTAGGGATTTGAAAATAAGATTTGAAGATTTGAGGGGTCATTTGAACTCCGATTTTGGTAAATTTTATATGTACGGACTCGTGGCGAGACGAGGAATCCGGTGATGTGACTTTCGTAATTTTTCGATAAGTGAGCCCGGGGCTCGGGTTTTGCCAACTTCGTGATTTTTAGCATTTTTCGAGTATTTTCGATTGGGTATTGTTCCCTTAGCATATTGTGATGTATTAGCTCTGATTTTGGTTAGATTCGACGCGCGTGGAGACCGATTTGAGGGGCAAAGGCATCGCAAGCTATAGATTTCACCGGTTCGAAGTGAGTAATGATTTTAAGTGATGCACTAAGGGTTTGAAACCCCTGATTGCACAACATACTGGTATGTTGAGATGAGACACGCGTTGTATGACGAGCGCGAGGTCATTTACTATTGGGGATTGTGACTTGGTCCATCCCAGTTGATATTTTTACCGCGTAATTGATAAAGATTTATTGTTTTTCACTATGATTGGGCTTATTGCCATATTTGGGCTTCATGCCAATTATCTGAAATCTTTTGTGAATTTACATCACTATTTTCCTCACGAATTGAAATATTATTTGAACTCAGTCCAATTGAATTATATTATTTTGTGAACTCAGCTACATTTATACTCAACTCGAGATTTAATGATATTTATAATGCTGTTGAGCTGAGCACTATTGTTTTACTGATGCCCAAGAGGCTTATGATTATTTTCTGGACTGATTGAGGTTGAGGGCCATACGTGAGGATATGTTGAGTGATGTGAGAAGGCTTTCAGGCCTCGAGTGTTATATGAGGAGGCTTTCAGGCCTCGAGTGTGATGTGTGAAGGCTTTCAGGCCTATTGATATTGCGCTTGGGTTGTAGGAGCCCCTCCGGAGTATGTACACACCCCCAGTGAGTGCAGGGTACCCAGGTGAGTTGGGAGTGGGCCCGAGAGGCCGTTGCTTATGTGTGGTGAGTTGGGAGTGAGCCCGAGGGGCTGATACTATACTGAGATTTACATATTGAGCCCGAGGGGCAAGCTTTTGATTTATCCTTACTATGGAAATTATTTGTCTTTATTGTTTTAAAAGAAGAATTATCTGATACTGTATAACTGATTTTACTGCTTGGGATAGCGCTATATTGTGCCGTTATGAGATTTCATGTTTCCAGTCGTTATTTATTTTTATTACTCACTGGGTCGGAGTACTCACATTACTCCCTGCACCATGTGTGCAGATACAGGCATAGCTGAGTTCGCTCCTGAGCGCTGATTCTTTCCAGGCCAGGCGGTGACTAGGAGTAACGAGGTAGCTGTTGACGTCCGTAGCCCCGTTTTCTCCCTTATCTTTGTTATTTATGATAATTCCAGACTTTGTAAAATATTAGTAAACTCTGTAGTAGCTCATGACTTGTGACACCCCGATTTCGGGTTGAGTTGGGATGGTTTTCCTTGTTCTATCACGTTTATTTCGCATTTAAGATTATATTGCCCATGATTTAGACTTATTCCTGCTAAGTAATTATAAAGAGGTGTACTGTTTTGTTGATTGGCTGGCCTTGTCCTCACGAGAGGCGCCATCACGACCGAGTTGGGATTTTGGGTCGTGACAGGACCCCTCGTGGGCTTTGTAATCATATGTAAGGAGACCTCCTGGGCTTTTGTAATCATGGTCTATTAATACAAGGATATTTCTTTGATTTGTCTCTAATTTATGCTAGATTCCCTCTCTATTTGCATTTGTGAAAAATCGGAGCATGTGACTCTACTGGTTGGCCTGAATATCGGATCGGGCTGTAGGTATTCCCCCGATTCTTGATCGGCCAATATGATTTTCCCTGAAACACTTTGCCGTCTCTCGGACCGAGCCTGAATTAACCCGGAACAGACTTAGGCTGCCGAAACCGGCGACTTTGAATCGAGTGAGAATGATGCCCCGATTTTTAGAACAAACTTAGCTCCATTTAGATCCCGTTGGTAGTTCTCGAGGGAGAATTTTCTCGAGTGCCTGGGAATAAAGATAGCCCCAGAACTTCCACGGACAATCCCCGAGTGAGATTTAGCCTAAGTTCAGGTGGCCCAAAAACTTAATTTGAACTTAGCGCAAAGGTAAACTTGGGGCTTCATCAGTAATTCTTGAGTGTGATCTGGCTCGAGCTCAAGTAGTTCGAGGGTCAACGAATCGGGTAAATGACCCGTATTCGCAATAGCAGAAACCCTCAAGGTAGGATGCTACCTCGAGATTAGGCTTATAAATGAGCAGCTCTTTTTAGAGCTTAACTTTCGTTTTAGCAGGGACCCTTGAGATCGGGCACTATCTCGAGACTCATAGTGACATTAATGGCTCCTTAGAAGCCTTTCTTCCTTTTTGATGGAGGTCCTCGAGATCGGGTACCATCTCGAGGTTTGTAATGATATTGATGGATCCTAAGAGCCTTTCCTCTCTTTGACGGAGGGCCTCGAGATCGGGTTCCTTCTCAAGGCCTGTAATGATATTGATGACTTCTTAGAGCCTTTCTTTTTTTTAGAAGGAAGTCCTTGAGATCGGGTACCATCTCGATGTTTGTAATGATATTGATGGCTCCTTAGAGCCTTTCTTCTTTTTGATGGAGGTACTCGAGATCGGGTACCATCTCGAGGCCTGTAATGATATTGATGGATCCTTAGAGCCTTTTTCTTTTTGACGGAGGTCTTTGAGATCGGGTACCATCTCGAGGCCGGTAATGATATTGATGGCTCCTTAGAGCCTTTCTTCCTTTTGACGGAGGTCCTCGAGATCGGGTACCATCTCAAGGCTTGGTTGATTGGGGGTCTCTGACCCCAAAACGTCGTATGGCGACGTCAAGTGTATGACATGGTTACGAAATGACCGAGGCGATCCCGCTGGCACATCTTCCCAAAGCGATAAAGGCTTTAGACAGTATTTTTAATTGGCCTTTGAGGTAGGTGAATAGTCGCCGCTTTCTCCATATATATAGGGTTGTTTTCGCCCTTTAGAAGATTCCACTATTCTGAGTAGTTATCCTCTTTTATAGAGTTCCCTTTCCTGCATTATGTCCTCCACCATTTCAATTTTGATGCCTTTGTCCAAACTCCCGCTCCGATTCCTTAGTTTTACCATAGTCATGGCTGCCACGTCAGGGTCCGCTCAGTAAGGAGAAGGGAGTTTCGCCTCTGGTTCCCGCCTGGTTGGCGGCGTACCACTGGTACAGGCGAGTCATCCTCTGGGCATTTTGTTTTGAGGGGGGATCTTTCCTTAGAAAAGTCTTCAATCGTTCGAGGTTATTGGGAGCATGCCTCGAAGTTTATTTCTTTAATAGGAGAAGAGCACCTTGAGTCAGCGAGGAAGGATTGTGGATGGGAAGAAGAGGTAGTATCGTGGGTACCTTCCCCAGAAGAGAGCATCATGGACCATGCCGAGGGGTTTCTGAATGTGTACACATACACTTTTATGTTGGGCCCCCTTGATAGGGTTGTGCTCGACTTCTGTCGAAAGTACCAGGTTACCTTGGCGCAGATTCATCCGTCATTGGGTTTTGCTAACCCTACGATGCTGATCCTCCACGCCTTTCGTTGTTGATGATGAAGAAGACATAGATCGGGGGTGGATGAGCCGATTCGTCCGAGCACGGACTGTCGATATTATTCCTGTGGAGTTTCTGCAATTTCCTGAGGGGTGAAATTTTACACGTAAGTGGTATACTTGTGCCTTTTTAGTTTTTAATTATGGTGAATGCGGGCTCCATAAATGCACCTTCCTTTCCCTTTCTATAGCAATTTCATGGATACCGTGCGAGGTCCCCGACCTGCTGGATTGGGCTCGGAAGTTGGCGACCCACTTGACTTATAATGAGCGTAAGTGGCGAGCTTTGTCTAAGGATAGGTGGGAGGCAAAACACCACGGTACGTGCTATGTGATTTGCTCCCCCCCTTTTTCTTGGAAGGGCACCTTTTATTTCTACGTACTAACTCTGCCATCGTAGGCATTAGGGAGTTTTTTGAAGCGGGATCACGCCCTCTGGGAGCAGGATGAGGATTTCCGACTTTAGGATCGAGGGATAATAATAACAATAAGAAGAAAAGGCCTTTGCAGGACGACAGTGATTGTAGCAAGAAGAGTCCGGCACGGAGGCTCAGAGAGGGCGTATCAGCCAAACCTGTAACACCCAATGTCTCTGGCTTTAGAAAAATGGTCCCTCCTCCACTGCCATCTTCCTTTACCGTCGAAGGTACTTCGAGGAACGAGGGTTCTCTGCCGCTGGCTTCTTCTCCCGTCGAAGGCACTTCGAGGGATGTTCGACACCAAGGGGCACGTATATTGGGCGATCGTGTCCCAAACCGGGGCGGTTCTACCGAGGTAGATGTAGCCAAACCAGTAGATGTACGCTCAACTTTCAAGGAAAGGTAGGTTTTGGCCGTTCGTACTAGTTTTATAGTTTTGTAATTTTCACTTTCTTACAACGTTTCTCTTCTATAGGCTTTTAACAAGCTCAAATCTGAGTTGTTACGACGTGAGGCCAGATTGCGAAAATTCGTAGATGGGGAGAAATCCCTCAGGCTTCTTTGCGATGAAAGGGAAGACGAGTTGGCGCACTTGCGGTATAAGGTGAGTCGCAGTCTGAACTGCAAAAGCTACCTCGAGGAATAGGTAACTTCTGTTTCAAGGGAGTACGCATTTCTCCTTCTATCATCTGAGGCTAATGTTTCGTTTACTTTAGCTGCAGAAAAAGACGGAGGACCTAGAACGCCTTAGAAATGAAGTTGGTGAAGCCAAGTTCGAGAGTGATGGGCTAAAGGCTCGGGTAGACACCCAGATATCGGCTAAGAAAGATGCTTTGGCCAAGGCTTCCGCCCTCAAAGTGCAACTTCGCAACGCTCACGAGAACAGCTTGGTCCGAACGAACATGATTCCACGGCTCGAGTCCGAGCTCCTGAAGATGAAGGCCGAAGTCGTAGATGCTCGGGCTGAAGCCGTAACAATCCGAACTAAGGCTAATAAAAAGGTGGTTGTCTATTTGAAGGATGTTGCCGATGCTCGTGCTGAGCTAAGGAGGGCTCTCGACCAGGAGAGTAGGAATAAAGAGTACGTGAGGTGTAAATCTTGGACCTCGAGGAAATTTATGCCAGGGGTTTCGATCTCTTGAAAGAGATAAAGCAGGCGAAGACGGAAGAATATGATGCTAAATTCCTTCTGTCTGATGCCGAAGATGGCGAGAAAGTGGCCGACGGACCATAGTCCCCGCGGGGGACGTAGATTAGATTAGGCCTTTCCTTCCTTGTTTTGCGTAGACTGCTTTCAAAGGACTTTGTAAATGAAGCTTGTATTCTCTTGCATATATGTATAAAAGGAAGCCTCGCAGTTTTATTTTTCATGCATTTCTCTTTACCTTGATTTTAGCCAGATGAACTGGTCTTCGAGTTAAAAGGAACCCTCAGATTCATGGTATGGCCCTGGGGCTCATTGGGCTAGCCCGTAGGCTCTTACGCACTTGGTCGGTATGACCTTTTAGTATAAGCCGATGTTTGAGCTCTTATGCTTTTGCTCCTAGGCATATTTAGTTAACTGTTTCGGGTTCAGTCTCCGAGTCGGGTTTCCACCAGAGCTCATTTGACCCTTAATTTTTTGAATTAAAGTTGGCCCTTGGGCTCTTATGCGTTGGGTCGGTACGACCTCTTGTATGGGCTGGCGATAGTGGCTCAAATGCATTGGGTCGGTGCAACCTCTTGTATGGGATGGCGACAGTGGCTCTTACACATTGGGTTAGTACGACCTCTTATATAGGCTTTATTTTTCCCTTGTTAAGGACTTTCTGGAATTTTGTTTGCCTCGCTTTTCAACGGTTCGATAGAAACCTCGATTGTGAGTTGTTATATGGCAATGATCGAGCACTTCGGGAGGTTTGGCTCGGCGGCTGAGTATCTTGAAGCCTTATAGTTTGGAGCTGACATGGTCGAAGCTCTTTTGCCTATGTCGAGGGTAGCCTATTTAACCGGTTCTTTTCAAAGTATTTTCGAAGTAATTGAAGGCCTATGATTTTATAGCGACGGTCGGGCATCCTCGAGTCGCGTTAGTTTGGCTGGTACAGCCTTGTGACCGTAGTCATTCGTGTTTGGCCGGAGCCTTTCAGTCCCCGAGTGAAGTAGTTTTGGCGTCTATATCGAGGTTATGCCTTTTTAGGGGTCTTAAAAGTTCGATATATATCCTAAACTTTATGATAGGGATTTATGCCTTTAGTAAGGTCTAATAAGTTTTACATGCCTTTGAGGTCTTACAGTTTTGGCTACTTGGTACAATTATGGTTCATGCCTTGCTTGAGGTCTTACAGATATTGTTATTGCCTTATATAGGTCTTACGAGACTGAGACTGCCCGCACGTGGTCTTGTGGCCTCGAGTTTTGATAAGTCGATGGGGGCGGCGATTGGCGGCAGTCGCCGAGTCATCGAGGGTTTCTTGGCTCGGGAGCTATTACTTGTAAACTTGGTATTGCCTCATTGAGGGCTTACGATTTCGGGGTTTTCGACCCGGAAGTCATGTAGCTTTGAGTTTTCGATGCCAATCCCCGAGTGTTCAGGATGTTTTTGGATCTGGAGCTATTTTGTGATCTTGATGTTGCCTCATTGAGGGCTTACGAGTTTGAAGCTCTGACCCGAGGGTCGTATTGTTTCGAGTTGTAGACGATAGTCCCCGAGTGATGGGGACGTTTTTGACAGAGGTGCCGTTTTTGCAAAAATACCGAACTTCTTTGAAACTCAAAATGCTTTTGGAAAGTATTCTTTGATTACTTGGTACAAGTATACATGTCTTTGTTGTTAAGGGCTCAGTTATTCTACACGGACACAGTTCATTCAACCGTTTGGCACGATACACTATTTTCCTATCGAGACCCTATTTAGTGCATTTTGGCTTCTCCGAGCAGGTGACCTTCCGGGGGGATGGCCCCCAGTATTCGAGGTTGATTGCAAAAGAAGCCTTGAATACTTGTTGAATTTTCCTTAGATAGCATATAGATGTTGCCTCATTAAAAACCTTACTGGTAAAACCCTTTTCGGGATAAAAACTCGGTCAAAGAAAAATAGTGCAACGTATGCTTTGAAAGCTTAAGGTCTTCGAGCTGGATTAGCGCTTCGACTGTCTCAGTCGGACACCTGCATAAAGTTTAGCGTGAAGTGTAAATTAAAAGGGAGATGGCTATACCTTAGTGGTGATGGCGCTTTGAGACTCGATAAGCCTTTAGTTTTTGCTCTAAGGACACGGTACAGTCCTTTATTTGTTTTGTTCGGGTATAGCCGAGAATGTGTCTCATAGTTGCTATTTCACTGCTTGTTTGTCTTGCGGTTTCTTCGGCGTCAAAGGCGTCGGTGCCGGCACCACATCATGCACTGCGAACATCTCCCTTGCTGTATGTTGTTCCCCGTACACGGTTTTTATTCCGTCCTTTGTCTGAAAATTCATCATTTGATGAAGGGTTGATGGTATTGCTCTCATGCTGTGTATCCATAGCCTTCCGAGCAAAGTATTGTACCTCATGTCTCCTTCGATGACGTGGAATTTGGCATTTTGGATAGTGCCGACTACGTTAACCGGGAGGGTGATCTCCCCTTTGGTTGTCTTGCTCGCCATATTGAATCCGTTAAGGACTCGAGTGGCAGGTAGGGGTGGGCATTTGGTCAGTTCGGTTCGGTTTGAAGAAATTCGATTCGGTTATTCGGTTTTCGATTTTGTAAAAGTAGTAACCGAAACCGAACTGAAATAAGTTCGGTTCAGTTCGGTTATTCTAATTTCGGTTCGGTTATTTCAGTTCGGTTTTCGGTTTAAACATTATCATATTGGACTCCTTCTATGTAATAATACGACCGGCGAATTTGTTGATTTTTCCCAAAACTTCGAAATTGTTGGAAATATTGTGTTTATAGAAAAAAAAATAGACTAAACTTTGCACACTTTATGGATCATAAAATTCAAAAATAGTGTAAATTAAAACTCTGTGTGAAATTCTCCCGGTATCTATCACATATGCTATGGAAGTTTTAATAGACTGAAAGTCTTTGAGATTGGAAACTTGATGGACTTACTTAATTGGGTTGAGTCTTTGATAGATTGGACCTAATAGTATTAATTTATTACCTATGGGCTTAGCCTATGTATAACTTAAAGAACATATATGTTAATAATTCGATTTTTCGGTTAATTGAATTAAAATACTTAATAACCGAAAATCAAACCGAAAAACCGAAATTTTAAAATTTTAAACCGAAACCGACCGAACAAACCGAATAACCGAAACCGAAATAAAAAAAAATTCGGTTCGGTCGATTTATTCGGTTCCGACCGAAATATGCCCACTAGTGGCGGGCACGATCTGGCCGAGCAGTCCTAGTTGCTCCACGACCTTTGACCTGATGATGTTGGCTGAGCTAGCTGGATCCACAAGTACACGTTTAATTTGAAATGTATTCACAAGGAAAGAAATTACCAGTGCGTCGTTGTGAGGCTGAGATAAGATCTCGCTGTCCTCATCGCTGAATGTGAGGGCGTCCTCGGGTATGTAACCTCGAGTTCACTTTTCTCTGGTGATGGATATTTTTGTTCTTCTGATAGTGGGTTCTTGTGGTGTGTCGACCCCTCCCATGATCATGTGGATAACATGTTGCGGCTCATCTGCTTTGTTCTTTTTGTTCGCCTCTCTTTTCCGGAACTGATTTTTGGCTCGGTCTCTGTGGAATTCCCGGAGGTGACCTTTGCTAAGTAGTTGGGCTACCTCTTCCCAGAGTTGCCAGCAATCTTCGGTCCTCTGACCCTGTGTGTTGCGAAATTCACACACTAAGTTATGGTTCCTTTGTGAAGGATCTAATTGTACAGGCCTTGGCCACCTAGTATCTCAGATTTTACTGATGAAGAATATGATATCTGAAATATCGACGTTTAGGTTGTATTCCGACAAGAGGAGTGCCTCTGTCGGCCCTGCGTGTTTAGGTTGTATTCCTACGAGTCCCCGAGGGTTCTGCCCTCAGTCCGGTCTTCGATCATTCCGGGGTATGTTATGCCTCCGGGCGTTTCTCCTGTATTCTGTGTATGGCTGGTACCTTTCTTTGTTTGGTTTTGGCTCCTTCGCCAGAAGCCTGCTTGGGTATAACGAGCCCGAGGGGGATCCTAATTGGTCGTCCTCGACCCTGATTTTCGATTGATATCGGTTGTGAACATCTGACCAAGTCACTGCAGGGTATTCAACCAAATTCTGCTTCAGCTGTTTTGAAGCCACCGAGCTTCATTCGTTCAAACCTTGAGTGAAGGCCTGCATTGCCCAGTCGTCAGAAACTGGTGGTAGTTCCATTCATTCCATTTGAAAGCGAGATACGAAATCGCGCAACATCTCATTCTCCCTCTGCTTGATCTTGAAGACGTCGAATTTCCTTGTTGCTACTTTGATGGCACCAACATGTGCCTTTATGAAAGAATCTGCCAACATGGCAAATGAATCTATCGAGTTTGGGGCCAGGTTGTGATACCACATCATTTCCCCCTTTGAAACCGTTTCTTCAAACTTTTTTAATAGGACGGACTTGATCTCGTCGTCCTTTAGGTTGTTGCCCTTTACTGCGCAAGTGTAAGCAGTAACGTGTTCATTGGGGTCTGAGGTTCCATTGTACTTTGGAAGGTCTGTCATTCTGAACTTCTTTGGAATGGGTTTTAGAGCCGCTTCCTGTGGGAACGACTTCTGTACGAACTTCTTTGAATCCACACCTTTCAGGATCGGGGGTGCGGCCGGAATTTGGTCGACCCTGGAATTGTAGGTCTCGACCTTCTTGTCGTTGGCTTTTATCTTTTTCTCGCCCGACTCGATCCTCTTTGTGAGGTCCTCGAGCATCTTTACGATGGCAGGGTTGGCTGCCGACCCGTTATTGCTTGATCTTTCTGGTGCCTGTTCGGTCTGAGAGGCTATTCCCAGGACCGCTGTACTCGAGGTTTTTTGTTGGCTCTGCAGCTGAGCGATTTCCAGCTGTTGTGCCTGCAACATCTCAAAAATAACGTGAAGGCTGACCTCATGTTCCTCCCAAGTTGGGGCTTTTTGAACTTCTTATTGATCTCCTTGATGTACGCTCCTGTTAGTGTGGGAGCTTATATCGATGTGTTGGGCTTCACGTGAGACCGCGTCCACGAGAATTGGTTTTGGTGCATTCTCAGGGTTTCGTGGTGGTACACCAACACCTGGAACATCCACCCCATTCTCTCTATGGTCCTCAAGATTGTTATTTAGTGAGTTAGATATTTTGACCTAAAATCAAAGATCTTGGACAAGAAAAAGTGTGAAAGGTAACATGCGTTATGTAGTTAAACCAGCAAGAAAATAATCACTATTATTTTTAGCCCCACGATGGGCGCCAAACTGTTTATCATGAAAATGGTAATAACAATTAAATTTGATTTTGTGGTTCTAAAAATACGTGATCTATTTTTATGCTAGTTGTTAGGCAATGGATGCTAAGTAAAAGATTAGAGAGCAAGATTATAACTTAGAGATGAAATGATAATCGAACCAAACGGCTGGAGATCGGGGCCTCGAGCTCGAATTGGGTGGCCGACTTAGGGCGACCGAGGGAGGACTAATAGTTGTGAGAGCTACGATGATGGCTCTTTATGATCAATGATAAGCAATAACCGAAGACCAATAAATAGAACACAATGAAGATAAGCAATAAATGGAAGTAATGTGATCAAGAGAGTATGTTAGAGAGCAGAGAGAATGTTCTTGTATATTTAGTATTGAGTATCCGATCACTGCAAAATGACAAGAATCCTCTTTATATATGAGGGGGAATCCCAACATAGTACAAATACATTTATTACAAAGATATGGAGCTAGTACAACCAGTTAATGCCATGATGCGGGCTTAGACTAGCCTGACAGACTTTGTCGGCTCTAGCTACGCGCCTTGGAAACTTCCCACTTTTTCACCATAACCGCTGATCTATACTGCCTCGAGATCGGGCGTCGATAGCCCCGAGGGTGTGAATCTCGACCATAACCTCGAGCCTTTGAAAACGTGTTGACGAGGCATTGTAATAACGGAAAATCGGACCCTCCAATTTTAGTGTATACAAATATAGAGCACTAAAGTTTTAGCGTTTCAATTTCTTATCCTTTGGTTTACAGGCTACTCACCTTTTACATTTTACTAATTATTAATCAATAAAACATGAACTCTTTGTTAACTAATTATCTTAGTCAAACATTCGGAGCTTTACTTGTAAGAAAAAGGATCATGTGTATAAAGAACTTTACTCTTCTAGGCTCATTATCAAAGTTCCCAAACCAACTTCCGTAAAGATATAGATTCATGTATCGCAAGATCAAAGAAACCTTAATTCTATCAAACAGTAAGGGGAAGAAAACCAAATAAATAACAACGTAGTAGTACTCCGTTAATTTTTTGAATTACAGAGAGAATTACCTATATAGAATCCCATTTTATTCATCACTTTTGCACTAGCATTTAAATAATCAAAACTTCAGTGAATCCTTTGAATATTAGAAGGAACGAATAGAGCTTATATATAATTAATTTTAACCGACCCAACAATTTGAAATTAAGGTATACTTGGTTGATCGACTCTTTCATGATCACTTTTAACCTCCCAACAAGAAGAGGTGATTATGACTACTCACTCTAGTATTAATCAGATCACCACCGAAAGCTTTTGAAAGAAAAGATTTTTTTCATCAGCAAAAATATTTTTTTTTTGGGTTTCTTATTCCGTATTTGGTTCCCATTTTGGAAGGCGGAGCCAAAATCTTAACATAAATATACTATTTGAGCAAAAGTTACTCGGCCGAACTCACATTCGAATTTCTAGCTCCGCCTCTGCTTGGAGCTCCTGCTAATTCGGATTTGCGGTCACTTATGACCCTATTAAAGGAGGAATTACTCTCTACCAAGATTCCTTTTTTATTTTCAGGTCTCCAATCCAAAAAAATTTATTACAAAAAGAGAAATCATATCCATCGTACTACAATTCATGACGGTCTCTTATACTCCCTCTGTTCCAGTTTTATATGAACCTATTTTCTTTTTGGTCTATTACAAAAAAATGATCTCTTTCTAAATTTGGAAATAATTTAGCTTAAACTTACAATTATACCCTTAATGAGAAGCTTTTGTAACCACACAAATACTCTGTACTCTTTTTGACTTGTTTAGGATGATAGAAAAATAATTTTGATATCTCAAAAATAAATATTCCAAATCTATGTCTAGATTTATTTTCTTACAATTATATTAATGAATCATTATTATAATAATTATCTTAAATAAATTTGTAACAAAAAATTAGTTCAATTTTGAATTCTCTTTGGACAAATTAAATCTGATTATTAAATGCTCATTAGTGGGTAATTTGAACATTATGTTGAAAGAAGAAGTTACCGTTTCTTAGCATTGCCGTTTCTTAGCCTTAAAATGGCCTTGTCTTTAATGTATTGAAAATTGGAAAAGCTTTTATGGCTTTATGGATTTGAACCTGATAGTCTATCTTCATTTAGACTATATATATATATATATACATACGCTTTTGTTTCATCTTGAAGAAGTAGTCAAAAAAACAAAGTAAAATTTTTCTATTATCTTGCTGGGTTATCTTTGTTAAACTTTGTTGTTTCTGCTCCTAGTTATACTAGAAGAGCTTGTTGAACCCTTGGGGAATACACCTAATAATATTCATCACGGTGTGGGCGAAATATCCTCAAGGACAGTGTCCTTGACACGCCTCAAGCTAAATATTATTCTCCATAATACAATATTTTTACAACAATCTTAAGGATATTTTATGTTGTTATTATGGAGAATAACGCTGCTAATGTTGCTATTGATGCTACTACTCCTGCTGCACCAACTGTTTCTGTTGATGTTCCATCACCAATTACCTATGCCAAACCTTTTTCCTGATGTTTCGAAAATTAAGGTTTTTGGTGGAGATAATTTTAAGCGTTGGCGGGAACGGGTGCATTCTATTTTGGATATGCATGGAGTTGCTTTTGCACTTACTGATCCTAAGCCAACTGAAGCAACTTCCATTCAAATGGATCAATGGGTTCATGCTAATAAGGTATGCAGACATACTATAATTTCTACTCTTTCTAACAAATTGTTCGATGTATACGTTTCCTACAAGGAGGCAAAAGAAATTTGGGAGTCAATAATAACAAAGTACACTGTTGAAGATGCCACTAAACAAAAGTTTGTAATTGGAAACTACTACAAGTGGGAGATGACGGAAGACAAGGACATAACTGTACAAATCAACGAATATCACAAGTTGATTGAAGATCTCAAATCTGAAGATATTTCTCTGCCCGAATAGTTTGTTGCTGGTATGCTTATAGAAAAACTTACCAAATCTTGGAGTGACTACAAACAACAATTGAAACACAAACACAAGCAATTGTCGCTGAAGGACTTGGTCAAGCATATTATAATTGAAAATACAAATCGCAAGCAAGCTATTGCTGACAAAGGAAAGGAGATTGCTACAAGAGTCAACCTGATGGAGAACAATAAGCGGCAGAACAATTCAAATAACAGGTATGATAAAGGAAATGGTTATAAGCCCAAAACCAACAATCAAACCTTCAAGAAAAAAGGTAACTGCTTTGTGTGTGGAAAACCTGTCCATCATGCTGCTCAATGCCGGAAGAGGGTTGGTAATGACAATCCCGCTAAGGCTAAAGTAAATTTAACCGAAGCCAAAGCGGATGACATAATTGATGCAGTTGTTTCCCAAGTGAACGTTGTGGCTAATGTGAAAGATTGGGTGTTAAATTCTGGAGCCACTAGGCACATATGTGCTAACAAAAAAGACTTTGTATCTTACACCCAAGTTGAGGAGGGAGAAGAAGTTGTCTATCTTGGTAACTCAAGGACTACTCTAGTTCTTGGAAAAGGCAAAGTTCTTCTCAAACTCACATCTGGCAAAATTTTGGCATTGAATGACGTGTTGCATGTTCCTAGTATCCGAGCCAATTTGGTCTCTGTGGGATTATTAGAAAAAGTGGGGGTGAAGGTTTCTTTTGAATCTGATAAGGTCGTGTTAACCAAGAATAATAATTTTGTTGGCAAGGGTTATTATAACCATGGCTTGTTTGTACTCAATGTTATCAATGAAAATGCTAGTACTTCTCATTACTTGATTGATTCTTTTAATTTATGACATGCTAGATTAGGACATATTAGTTTATCTTATATTAAGAAAATGCATTCTAAAGGTCTTATTTCAAATATTAATTTTTCGAATATTGATAAGTGTGAAGTTTGTGCAGAAGCTAAACAAACTAAGAAATCATGTGCTTCGGTATTTAGAGAATCTAAATTATTAAGTTTAATTCATACCAATTTAGGAGACTTGAAACAAACTATGACTAGAGGAGGGAAAAAATATTATGTGACTTTTATAGACGATTTTTTCTAGATATACAAAAGTTTATTTGTTGAGAAATAAAGATGAAGCTTTTGATAAGTTTATAATTTATAAATTTGAAGTAAAAAAATCAGTTAGATAAGAAAATCAAAAGAGTTAGATCCGATAGAGGTGGTGAATTTATTTTGCTAAATGATTATTGTGAGAAAGAAGGCATAATTCACGAGATAACTCCGCCATATTCTCCACAATCAAATGGTGTAGTGGAAAGAAAAAATAGGACCTTAAAGGAAATGATGAATAGCATGCTTGTTAGTTCTGGTGCTCCAGATAATCTTTGGGGTGAAGCCATTTTATCTGCTTGTCATTTACAAAATAGAATTCCCTATAAGAAAATGGGTAAAACTCCTTATCAGTTGTGGAAAGGCTATCCCCCTAATTTGAAATATTTGAAAGTGTGTGGGTGCCTTGCTAAAGTTATGTTACCCGATCCTAAGAAAACAAAATAGGATCTAAAACATCTGATTGTATGTTTATTGGTTATGCTGAAAGCAGTGCAACATATAGATTTTTAGTAGTCAAAAGTGAAGTACTTGAAAATAATACTATTGTTGAAACAAAAAATGCTGAATTTTTTGAAAATATTTTTCCTTTAAAATTTGAGAAAATTTCTGATGCTCCTATTATTCCAAGTGATAATATTTCACATGTTCCAATTATTAAAAATAATTTTGAAAGTGAGGATTTAAGAAGAAGCAAAAGACCAAGGAAAGAAAAATCTTTTGGTAATGTTTTTTTATACTTATCTTGTGGATAATGATCCTTTAACATATTCTGAAGTTATTTCTTCGTCTGATGCCTCATTTTGGAAAGAAGCTATTGATGTAGAATTAAATTCAATTTTACAAAATAAAACTTGAATTTTAGTTAATTTACCTCCGGGAGCTAAACCCATTAGTTGTAAATGGATTTTTAAGAAGAAACTCAATCTGGATGGTTCCATTGATAAATACAAAGCTAGACTTGTTGCAAAAGGTTTTACCCAAAAGCAAAATACTGATTATTTTGACACTTATGCTCCTGTAACTAGAATTTCCTCGATTCGTGTTTTACTTGCCTTGGCTTCTATTTATAAACTTTTTATTTATCAAATGGATGTTAAAACTGCATTTTTAAATGGTGATTTGGAAGAGAAAATTTACATGGAGCAACCAGAGGGTTGTATAGTGTTTGACCAAGAAAACAAAGTATGTAATTTGCTAAAATCTTTATATGGTCTAAAGCAAACACCTAAACAGTGGCATGAAAAATTTGATCAAGTATTGATTAATGATGGTTTTTCATCAATTGAAGTAGATAAATGTGTTTATACAAAATGTGTAGATGGTACATGTGTTATTATTTGCCTTTATGTGGATGACATGCTTATTTTTTGTTCTAGCCTTGAATTGGTACATAAAACCAAATTTTTCTTGTCTTCTAATTTTGAGATGAAAGACATGAGAGAAGCTAGTGTTATTTTAGGCATGAAAATTATAAGAGATGTCAATAGTTTGATGTTGACTCAAGAACATTATGTTGAAAGAATTCTTAAAAAATTTGATAATTTGATGTGGTACCTGTAAGCACTTCTTATGATGCTAGTAGTCAATTAAAAAAGAATAAGAGAGATGATGTAGATCAAAATGAATATGCTCAAGTTATTGGTAGTCTAATGCATTTGATGAATTTTACTAGACCTGATATTGCATATGTTGTGTGTAGATTGAGTAGATATACTCAAAACCCAAGTCATGACCATTGGAATGCATTAGTAAGAGTAATGAAATATTTGAGATGCATGAACTATGGTATTAAATATAGTGGATTTCCCACTGTACTAGAAGGATACAGTGATGCTAACTGGATCTCTGATTCAGATGAAACAAAATCCATTAGTAGTTATGTGTTCACTCTCGGTGGGGGTGCTGTGGCATGAAAATCAGCTAAACAAACAATAATAGCTAGATCTACCATGGAATCTGAGTTTGTGGCATTGGAATTGGCTGGTAATGAGGTTGAGCGGTTAAAAAACTTTTTGGCGAGTATTCCGCTAGGAATTAAACCGACACCTTCTGTGTCGATGCATTGTGATTGCCAAGCTGCAATAGCCATTGCCAAAAATAAATCCTTTAATCATATCTGATTGAGACATAATGTGATAAAGCAACTGCTGAAAGATGAAATTATTTCCATAGATTATGTGAAGTCAGAAGTGAATTTGACTGATCCTCTGACTAAACTTTTGGGAAGAAAATTAATATCTGAAACATCGAGGGGAATGAGACTTTTACCAATTTGAGTTATATCAACTATGATGGTAACCAACCTATGTGATTGGAGATCCCATGAAGTAGGTTCATATGAGTAATAACAAGTCATTAGTTGATCAAATGTGCATTATTAAATTATATCTCTTCCTATGGTGTGTGTGTATATAGTGCAAGACTGCAAGGAATGAGAGGCTGAGTTATTAAACGCTTAATCTAATAATCCAAAGCCTTTTATAGGTGGTGTATTGTGGTGCAGAATACACTTGATGGATGGACCTATATGAGTGTGGAGTGGGGTTGCTCCTATGAAATTTGTGGCAAAATTTCTAGAGCACTCATGAAAACCAGGCGCGCGCATGGCCTATTAGCGCAAAACCGCGACAAACAACAAAGTGTGTGCCGGTATAATGTGATAGATAAGACACTAAACTTACAAAAGAATTGTTGGTTCATAGAAGTTTTAAACTTCACCAATTGTTCTGTAAGTTTAATCTTATTTTATCTAGGTCTGGTTCATAGTCCAAGAGACAACAGATTCGACGCATTATGCTCATTTGTGAAACCCAGCAAAATATTTTATTATTTTATTATTATTATTTTTTATATTCTTTTGAGATTAATATTCTTTTTGAGATATGTGGGGGATTGATAGAAAAATAATTTTGATATCTCAAAAAGAAATATTCCAAATCTTTGTCTAGATTTATTTTCTTACAATTATATTAATGAAATCATTATTATAATAATTATCTTAAATAAATTTGTAACGGAAAATTAATTTAATTTTGAATTCTCTTTGGACAAATTAAATCTGATTATTAAATGCTCATTAGTGGGTAATTTGAACGTTATGTTGAAAAGAGAGGTTACCGTTTTTTAGCAATGAATTTATCGTTTCTTAGCATTGCCGTTTCTTAGCCTTAAAATGGCCTTGTCTTTAATGTATTGGAAATCGGAAAAGCTTTTATGGCTTTATGGATTTGAACCTGATAGTCTATCTTCATTTAGACTATATATATATATATATACATACGCTTTTGTTTCATCTTGAAGAGTAGTCAAAAAAACAAAGTAAAATTTTTCTATTATCTTGCTGGGTTATCTTTGTTAAACTTTGTTGTTTCTGCTCCTAGTTATACTAGAAGAGCTTGTTGAACCCTTGGGGAATACACCTAATAATATTCATCACGGTGTGGGCGAAATATCCTCAAGGACAGTGTCCTTGACACGCCTCAAGCTAAATATTATTCTCCATAATACAATATTTTTACAACAAAGGACCACAACTCCCAGAAATCTTTATTTTTTTTCTTAAACTCCGTGTCTAATCAAACAAATTCACATAAATTAGAAAGGGAGTACGTTTTTGCGGAAAAGTGTTTTTTGAAGGGGAAAGGCAAAATTTGATAAAGCTTCGTGGTGACAACCGTATAGGTAGGCACGTCTAAAGATTCATTTTGCCACATGAGTTGTCTATATGTACTTTTTTCCCACAACTATATAACTAGGATATTGGATATTTTATTCTGCGGATATTATATATTTTTTTCTTCTGGGATTATGTTTTATAAGTCTAGCTATCAACATTAATGCTTATTAAAGGATAGCCAATTTTATTGTTTAAATTGCTGAATAAATATGCCAGATCATCTCTGCCATGTCTTTCTTTTTTTGTTAGAACCAATTGCTTTGCAACTTCCCCCTCTCCTAACAGATTGACTTGGAATATACTATTTAAATATATTTTTTGGGAATATTTTAATCATTTCAAGGGCGAATTTGCGATGAATTTTGCGGGCTCAACTAAATCCAATCTCCCGGCCCGTTAACACACACCTCATATTCCATTAAATTTAGTGCGAGATGCTTTGGCTATTCATGAGGGATAGAGGTGGATTCAAAATTTAAATTTTATAGGTTCAGTCTCGCAATTTTATCATATCTTATTTAATTTAATGAGTTCAAAATTTACTATTTATATATACTTATATTCTTTTGGGCAAAAATATAGGACATGAGCAAAAGGTATGGATTCAATTGAATCCATATTTTTTACGCTGCGTACGCCTCTGACGAGGGATGCAACTGAGCTTCTCTGCGATGACGCTCGCACGTTAGGATATAATAAAGATTGTCCGTTACTCGTTAGAATATAAACTTTAGAATACCAAATTTACCCATAAAAAAATAATGTGAGTGGACATCCACCCCACACGTGAGGAAAGAGGCCAACATGATTTCTCGAGACCTGTTGGGTGGTGGTAGGGGATAATTCTTTGCTGGCAAAGGGTCCAACTACCAATTATAGGAGGAGCATCCTTTCCTGAGTCCTTTTCCTTCCCCCCCCCCCCGACCCCCACAACGTGTCATTATTATCCTCGCCTACCCCACGATGTGTTGACAGTTTAAAATCCCCGTCAAAGATTATGGAATGAAAATGATTTATTAATTACGTATTAATCAAAATTTTGGGTTTTAACATTGAAAAAACAATTATAATAGGAAACTTCTCACTTGCCATATGTGCCGTGAATTAAAATTTTAGAAAATTACGTTGGGTGGACTCACTGTTTAAATTCTGACCTTATAAAACAATCTAGGGAAAATGATCTCCAATAAAAATTTTGAAAGTGCTCGTGTGATCAAAAGGGGAAGCCACAATTTTTGTAATTCTTTTAAGTTATTGGGTTCTAAATTAATAATTTGTACATATTCAAATAATTTCTTAAAACTAATATAGGATTTGAATAAAAACTACTGGATTCGGCCGGACGTGCAATCCACACCCTTGCTCCCCCATGCCTGTGATCGCCATAATTTTCCTATGAAAAATTCTAGCGATTGCCTGTTTCGTGGCAAATCCCAATAATTACCATATGAAAATTTCTTGCGATTATCATATTTTGTGGCAAATCCTAGTAATCACCATATGAAAAATTATGATAATTACAATGTGTTTTGGCAAATAGTGTTGATTACCATATGAAAATTTTTGGCGAATGTGGCCGGGAGGACTTTTTAAAATTCTGGATGGAGACTATTAATCCAAGACTTTTTTTTTATTGGGATCCAGATGTAAACGGCAACATAGAATAATCCTATTTATGCTAATCTCCCTTCAAATTAGTCGTGCTCCGATGTGACTATTAAATGAAAATCTCAATTAAAACCACGAGAGCTAGAAAAAAAAGTATAGTATTTGGAAAAGAGTTGCTAAGGGCTCCTCTCACATGTCAAATTTGCCCTTTGGTCTACACTAATTGGAAAACTATGTCCCATGCGTTTTTTCTTAAATTTGGACACCAATGTCTAAAAAACATGAAAGGCTATGTTTAATGTTTATACATAATTTGGAGTATTTTGTGATATATTAACATTAATCGATGATACATATATAGTATCACAACAAGATCAACTAAAGAAATTTGAATTTTACATTGCGCCTATACTTTTATATCAAACAATTTACATACAGTGTAATTCACTTTTTAAGGGTAAAAGTGAATCAAAATGTCACGACCCAAACTGAAGGGCCATGACTAGCACCCGACCACACTTGCCGAGCACCAACGTACATTCATCTATCCTTCATTATTATCTTTTAGGACTGACGAGATCAATATAAATGGTAGACCTAGATCATGGACAACCAACAATAAAATATGACGGCATGAACATACATAGCAGGGGATGACCAGACAATCAAGAAACTACATATAAGGTATGAGCTACCACGCTACTATGAAAGACTATACAACAAAAACTAGCCGACAAGGCATACCAAACTATACATGAGCCGACACCTGTCTATGAGCCTCTAAAAGAACATAAGTGCTGCAACATAGCCAGAACAGGGCCCCGACATACCCATAATGTCTATAACAAAAATTGCATACCAAGACCAAGGCAAGTCCGGAGAAGGGATCTCGCCAATCACCGCTGAACTGGACAGTCTACTGTGGTGGAGGAGCTGCACCTGCCTGTCTATCAGGACCTGCAGCACGACATGCAGCGTCCACAAATAAAAGGACGTCAGTACGAATAAAGTACTGAGTATGTAAGGCAAGGAACCATAAATACGATCAGTAATGTAAGCAAGGATAGAGAATATACAACCTGTAACATTTTAGTACCTCTGAGGGCTACTTACATGAAATGCATGATACATATGTATAAATACATAAACCTTTAAAGCATTCGCCTCTGAGGGCATCATAATCATCATATCGTACCCGGCTATAATAGGCTCGGTAAAAAAAACGTACTCGTCCATCATAAGGCTCGGTAGAATCGTACCCGGCCACGTGGAGCTCGGTAAAACCCAACTGATCAGTGGTTGCACAATAGGTGCCGTACCCGGCCAACTATAGTGTGGCTCGGTAGAGTAAAATAGATACATATATATAATGCATGCTCGACTCATGGAATCACATTCTAAACCTTTCGGAGTGACGTAAGGTCGGTATCCTCTGTACACGTTATTAGGACTAACTCTTCACTATGAATCTTATAAGAATCAGGAAGTACCAACAACATTGATAACATAAGAATAAGAGAAGCAACACTAACATCAATCGTTCCATAAGAGGGAAAACAATGTAAGTACTGCTAGCTTCTAAGAGTAGAGTATCTTGGAAGCTCGTTCATTACATTATGTACAATCGGAGTTGTGCAAAAGAAGGAAAGGGATAGCCTCACATACCTTGTATATACTGCCCCAATCTCAAGCTATGCAATTGTCAAAACTCCTTAGTCTACAATAAGAGAAACGATAATATCGTTATCATTTAAGCGTCATAACTATTATGTATCGACCACAACCTATTTTACGATGAAACGGACATCACCTCCCCTATATATATGACCTCACACCATTCAAAACAGTCACCAAACAGCCCAAACAATATCAATAATAAATATATTGAGCCTCCCAAAATAGTCCACACACAGCCTAATCACTCCATACATACGATGACCACCGTAGTCGTGTCAAACAACCTGGAAATGTTACGAATAACTATCAGCCCATAACCCTACATATATATGGTGTTTCTCCACACCCTTCCTCCTCCAAAACTCCACAAGATAGTAGTAAAATACGCAGCCCAACAACAACGCAAAATAGTCCACAAAACAATAACATTACTACCAAGCCTTTCGATATATATTTTTCACAAGTTCTAGCTTCAATGGCTTAGCCGCAACTTGGATAATCTTAAATACATATAGAGTAAGAGGTTCCTTACCTTTATACAGAAAGAACAACTCCAATTTGACCTTAAATTTCCATGAAATATCCCTCCAATGTTGCCACAACAACAAAAAAGCGAAACTAGAGATCAATTAGTATTTTTCGGCACTAGAATCACTTTAGAAGGCTTGAAATCACCTAGGATTGATATTAAGAATATGAGGGAGTATTTACAGAACATAAACCCTTTAAAACAACCTCCCACACGAGCTGGAACGACACAAAAATGAGCAACAACAAGAAGAACAAGAGACTTACTAGCGCCACAGAATTCCCGACACTTGATTTGTGTTGTTTGCCCTTTTTTGGGTCTTGAATCTTGAGAGAACCTTGAGAGGATGTTCCTAGGGTTCTAAGGTCTGAAAATAATGAGAATAAATGACTTAAAACGGGTTGGAGGTAGGGCTGTGCACGGATTGGATTGGATCGGATTTAGCCTATTTCGGATTCGGATTTCGGATTTCGGATTCTGAAAAGGGTAATCCGAATCCGATCCGAATTAACATTGGATTGGATCGGATTTTAAACTTTGGATCGGATAATTTTTCGGATTGTCGGATCGGATTGTCACAAAAAATTTCAACAATTTAAAGTTCATTCGGTGTCTCTATCTCATCTTTCATCTACCAAAACAAACAAAAAAATCAAAATAAAATCAAAAGTTGAATAATAGAACATGAAATAGACATAAAAGACAGAAGAGAAGAGAAGAGAGGCGGAAGAAAGAGACATAAAATCAAAGTAAAATCGGAAGTTTGAGTCATTGAGACTCTTTTAGTCTTCACTGACGAGATTTTAGTCTTCACTGACGAGAAGAGAGGTGCAAGAGAGGCGGAAAAATCTAAGTGAGTGAGGGGGTGTGTGAAAAATGAATAAGCATAACCCTAAAATTTTAGTGTGTATTTATATAGGTACATATAATTTCGGATATCGGATCGGATCGGATTAAAATCATACCAATCCGAATCCAATCCGAAAATCCGAAATTTTATAAAACACAATCCGTATCCAATCCGAAAATCCGAAATTTGAAATCCGAAAATCCGAAATATAGTGGATCGTATCGGATTTCGGATATCCGATCCAAATGCACAGCCCTAGTTGGAGGCATCCTATATAGGTCCAAATATCTTAAACCGCCTTAGTGGGCCCCATAGAGAGGTGCTTGGCGCAGTCTCGCGAAAACATAAATATCTCTCTACTCCAAGATTGTATCGATGAACGGTTTAATGTGTTGGAAACTAGACTCATAGATCTTTAATTTGGTTGGTAGATCACCCCGTAATTCCTTGTAAATTATGAGAAAAGATTAGAAACATTTGACCTAATGTTTAAGTAAAATTATGAACCTAAGTTGCGACAACTTTTGTCGACTTTTGTTTCATAACTCGTTTGACTTCAAGACTTATGATACGGATATTATATGATTAAAATACCTTAATAAATGAACTCTTGAGTGTATTAAGCACCGCTAGATTACCTGAAAATACGAGTTACAACATCCTTGATTCGTTTAACTTCTAATACTGGTTAATCACCCTTATACACTCTTGCATCACTTAAGACCAGTAGGATTGACTTCTTATCATCTAAAAGATAATTCCTTCTTGGATTTATGTTAACTAATATATGGCATGAACTAACACATGTGGATATGGGTTGTAACACCCTCCCCCTTAGGAACATTCGTCCTCGAATGTAAGGGTTTATGGGGAGTTTAAATCATCGTGGATTCCAATGGAAATTTCCGATCAATTTTCCCCTATAAAATGGTCACTAGCAAAACTTGCAAGTAATTAAGCCCAACATATGGCTTCACAAGGCTACACAAAGCATTATGCGTATTTACATTATCTACATATCACCATTTTGTATTAAGGAGGAGTATTCTCAAATTATTGCTTACCTCATAGAGCTATTTCACCTTCCAATGTATCCTGTCTTCCACCAGCATCCTTGTTATCTTCATTCTGGAATAAGTAAGGGTATTTAGACTTCATCTCCTCTTCTGCTTCCCATGTCATTTCTTCCATATTTTTGTTCCTCCACAATACTTTGACGGAAGCTACATCTTTTGTTCTCAGCTTGCGGACTTGCCGATCTAATATCGCCACTGGCACTTCTTCATATGATAGGTCCTCTGTAACTTGTACATCTTGGATAAGGACGACTCGAGAAGGGTCTCCAATACATTTTCTCAACATAGATACATGGAATACCGGGTGGACAAATTCCAATTCGGATGGCAATTCTAACTCATAAGCAACCTGTCCAATTCGTCGAAGAATTTTATACGGCCCGATATACCTTGGACTCAGATTACCTTTCTTCCCAAAACGCATAATACCCTTCATTGGTGAGATCCTCAGGAAAACCCAATCACCAACCTCAAACTCTAGATCACGACGTCGGACATCAGAATAAGATTTTTGCTTGCTTTGTGCCGTCCTCAATCGCTCCTGTATCACTTTCACCTTCTCAATAGCTTGGTGAATCAAATCTAGCCCATATAATTCTGTTTCACCGACTTCGAACCATCCAACTGGTGATCTACATCTCCTCCCGTATAGTGCCTCGTATGGGGCCATTTTAATACTGGAATGGTAGCTATTATTATAGGCGAATTCTATGAGTGGAAGATGATCATCCCAATTCCCCTTAAAATCTAGAACACATGCTCGTAGCGTATCTTCCAGTGTCTGAATGGTACGTTCAGCCTGTCCGTCAGTCTGCGGATGAAATGTAGTGCTGAGATTTACCTGTGTGCCTAAACCCTTCTGGAAAGACCTCCAAAAGTTAGCCGTAAATTGAGCTCATTGGTCTGATATAATAGATACGGGCACACCATGAAGCCTAACAATCTCCTTGATATACAACTTCGCATAATATTCAGCCGTGTAAGTTGTCTTCACTGGCAGAAAATGGGCACATTTTGTAAGTCGATCAATTATCACCCAGATGGAGTCAAACTTATGATAAGAGCGAGGTAATCCAATAATAAAGTCCATATTAATCACCTCCCACTTCCAGGTCGGAATCTCTATATTTTGAAGCAATCCACCGGGTTTCTGATGTTCTATCTTTACTTGTTGACAATTGGGACACTGGTCTACAAATTCTGCAATAGACTTCTTCATATTATCCTACCAATACTACTCCTTGACATCATGATACATCTTTGTCGAGCCGGGATGGATGGAATATCGGGATTGATGAATCTCATTCATAATCTTCTCTCGCAACCCTGCCACATTAGGCACACACAATCGGCTCTGATATCTCAGTGCCCCGTCTTTTCCGATCCCAAAAGCCATACTTTTACACTGTTGAATGCTTTCTCTTAATCGTACTAAGATAGGATATTCATATTGTTGTGCTTTTACCTCAGCTACCAAAGATGATTTTGATGTATTATGTACAGTAACACCTCCGTCATCAGAGTCTAACAATCTGATTCTCATATTGGCTAGCTGATGAAGCTCTTTAATCAACCCCCATCTACCTGCCTCAATATGTACTAAGCTTCCCATTGATTTACGGCTGAGAGCATTTGCCACAACATTAGCTTTACCGGGATGATACAATATCTCGACGTCGTAGTCTTTCAATAATTCAAGCCACCTACGCTGCCTCAAATTCAACTCTTTCTGCTTGAAGATGTATTGTAAACTCTTGTAATCTGTGTAGATGTCAACATGGACGCCGTATAAGTAGTGCCGCCATATCTTCAAAGCATATATTACTGCAGCCAATTCCAAATCATGGGTTGGATAATTCTTTTCATGCTTCTTCAATTGTCTTGATGCATAAGCAATCACATTCCCACGCTGCATCAATACGCACCCCAAACCTATACCTGAGGCATCACAATATACCACATAACCTTCTGTTCCTTCAGGAAGAGTGAGCACTGGTGCAGATGTCAATCGATTCTTCAGCTCCTGAAAACTACGTTCATAAGTGTCAGACCACTGGAATTTGGTAGCTTTTTGTGTTAACTTAGTCAATGGTGATGATATAGAGGAAAATCCTTCTACAAACCGCCTATAATATCCTGCTAGCCCTAGGAAGCTGCAGACTTCTGATGGTGTTGTAGGTCTCGGCCAATTCTTTACTGCATCGATCTTCTGAGTGTCGATACTAATACCCTCATCAGATATCACATGGCCAAGGAATGCTACTGAGTTCAGCCAGAACTCACATTTGGAGAGCTTAGCATATAACTTACGATCCTGAAGCGTCTGTAATACTATCCGCAAGTGGCCCGCATGTTCCGCCTCCGAACGAGAATACACTAGAATGTCATCAATGAATACAATCACGAACACATCAAGATAGGGCCTGAATATAGTATTCATGAGATCCATAAAAGCTGCTGGGGCATTTGTTAGCCCGAACGACATCACCAAGAACTCAAAGTGCCCATATCTTGTCCGGAAGGCCGTCTTTGGAATATCCTTCTCCCTAACCCTCACCTGATGATACCCTGAACGTAAATCAATCTTGGAGAAATACTTGGCACCCTGGAGTTGGTCAAACAGGTCATCAATTCTTAGAAGTGGATACTTGTTCTTTATAGTAGACTTATTCAACTGTCGATAGTCGATACACATCCGTAACGACCCGTCTTTCTTCCGCACGAATAGGACTGGTGCACCCCAAGGTGAAGTGCTAGGCCTAATAAAGCCCTTATCCAGCAAGTCCTTCAACTGCACCTTCAACTCTCGCAACTCTGCCGGGGCCATTCTGTATGGAGGAATAGAGATCGATTTAGTGTCAGGCAACACATCAATGCTAAATTCAATCTCCCTTTCAGGAGGAAGGCCTGGGAGTTCATCTGGGAAAACATCTAGGAATTCGTTGACCACAGGGATTGATTGTAAAGTAGGCGGTTTCGCCTCCGCATCCCTAACGCGAACGAGATGATAAATGTAACCTTTTGAGATCATTTTCCTTGCCTTAAGATAGGAAATAAACCTAACTTTCGGTGTAGCAATGTTCCCTTTCCATTCAATGACGGGTTCACCCGAAAATTGGAAGCTAACCATCTTCGTACGACAGTCAACATTTGCATAGCATGAGGCCAACCAGTCCATTCCCATTATCACATCAAAATCAACCATTTCTAACTCAAATAAATTTGCCGAGGTTTGACGACTACAAATCATCACAGTGCAACCTCTATATACCCTTCTAACAATCACAGAATCTCCTATCGGAGTAGATACCACGAGGGGTTTACTTATCAATTCAGGTTCAATGCCAAACTTATTAGCCACAAAGGGTGCAACATATGATAATGTAGATCCCGGATCAATCAGCGCATATACATCATAAGAAAACACAGATATAATACTTGTAACAACATTTGGAGACGACTCGAGATCCTGTCGACCTACTAGAGCATAGGTTCGATTTTGAGCACCACTCGAACTCGGCACTACACCTCTACCCCTACCACGACCTATCGACTGCTGAAAACCCCGTGCTGGAGGTCGAACTGATGAGGAAGAACCAGACACAGATCCAGTCGGCTGAGCCATACCATCACCTCCTCTATTAGGACAATCCTGCATCATATGGCCAGGCTGTCCGCACGAATAGCATGCATCAGAACCTCGACGACACAGTCCAAAGTGGGCCTTGCCGCACTGATCACAATGTGGTGTTGGGGGTCTCATCTGACTAGTATCCCTATGATGTTGCGAGCCAGATGCCCGCGAACTCTGACCTGGACCAGAATAGGATCGATCATATCGAGGCCTCTGAAACTGTGGAGGAGCACTAGCTACAGGTGGTGTCGAACTCCTCAAAAACTGTGGCTTAATGCGGCCTCTAAAGTCATCAGAATACCCTGCAAATCTCGCCCTCTTATGCTGGCCCCTATCTTGCTCCCTACCTGCCCTCTGCTGGCGCTTACGATCCTCTAGGGTCTGGGCATAAGCTTGAATACGGGAAATATCCATGCCCTCCACCAAGGAGGCTGTCGTACACTCATTTATCAGATGTGGTCCCAACCCATTCACGAACATATGCACCCCATCACTCATCTCGGCCACCATATGGGGAGCATACCTTGCCAAAGAATCAAACTGCATACTGTACTCTCGCACACTCATATTACCTTGTCTAATGTTCAAGAACTTATCAGCTCTAGTTCGTCGTATCTCAACTGGCAAGTAGTGACGAAGAAAGGCCTCAGAAAATTCCTTCCACACAGCTGGAGGAGCGTTCAGACCCCTGGATCTCTCCCAACTATCATACCAGAGAACCGCTAAATCCCGTAGCCGATAAGAAGCCAACTCTACTGCCTCTGTATCACTAACATGCATAACTCGAAGTGTACAATGAACCTGGTCAATAAAAGTCTGTGGGTCCTCCTTGGGGTCTGATCCGGTAAACACTGGAGGGTCTAAATTAATAAAATCACGAACTCTTGTACTAACTGGTTTCTCAGCAGCACCTGTATTCTGCCTCTGAGCATGAGCAACTACCAAGCTAGTCAATAACTGCAAAGCACTCCGCATATCCTGGTCTGGAGTGCCAGACGGAGGAACTGGAGGTACTGGGTGCCTTCTAATATCCTCTGGAGGAGATGGAGTAGATGAGGTATGAGAGGGCATCTCACTCTGAGCCTCACTTTGTCCTGCTCTGACTTGGGGCACCTAACTGGTACCCTCTCCCGCTGCTGTATCAAGCCGTCTACTAATCGTTTGCTTCCTAGTCGAAGGCATCACTGAAAAAAACAAGGTGAATATTAGAGACGAACACTTACGACGCAACTCTACGCACGATCTAGATTCAGGAAGAAGGTAACAACCCTAGATGTCATGTAGCCTCCTGATTATAAATGTGGCGCGCTACACATCTATAATCAAGACTCTACTAGACACGGCTCATAGACAACCCCTAGGACAGACTTGCTCTGATACCAAGTTTGTCACGACCCAAACTGAAGGGCCATGACTAGCACCCAACCACACTTGCCGAGCACCAACGTACATTTCATCTAACCTTCATTATTATCTTTTAGGGATGAAGAGATCAATATAAATGGTAGACCTAGATCATGGACAACCAGCAATAAAATATGACGGCATGAACATACATAGCAGGGGATGACCAGATAATCAAGAAACTACATATAAGGTATGAGCTACCACGCTACTATGAAAGACTATACAACAAAAACTAGCCGACAAGGCATACCAAACTATACATGAGCCGACACCTGTCTATGAGCCTCTAAAAGAACATAAGTGCTGCAACATAGCCAGAACAGGGCCCCGACATACCCATAATGTCTATAACAAAAATTGCATACCAAGACCAAGGCAAGTCCGGAGAAGGGATCTCGCCAATCACCGCTGAACTGGACAGTCTACTGTGGTGGGGGAGCTGCACCTGCCTGTCTATCAGGACCTGTAGCACGACATGCAGCGTCCACAAATAAAAGGACGTCAGTACGAATAAAGTACTGAGTATGTAAGGCAAGGAACCATAAATACGATCAGTAATGTAAGCAAGGATAAAGAATATACAATCTGTAACATTTTAGTACCTCTGAGGGCTACTTACATAAAATGCATGATACATATGTATAAATACATAAACCTTTAAAGCATTCGCCTCTGTGGGCATCATAATCATCATATCGTACCCGGCCATAATAGGCTCGGTAAAAAAACGTACCCGACCATCATAAGGCTCGGTAGAATCGTACCCGGCCACGTGGAGCTCGGTAAAACCCAACTGATCAGTGGTTGCACAATAGGTGCCGTACCCGGCCAACTATAGTTTGGCTCGGTAGAGTAAAATAGATACATATATATAATGCATGCTCGACTCATGGAATCACATTCTAAACCTTTCGGAGTGACGTAAGGTCGGTATCCTCTGTACACGTTATTAGGACTAACTCTTCACTATGAACCTTATAAGAATCAGGAAGTACCAATAACATTGATAACATAAGAATAAGAGAAGCAACACTAACATCAATCGTTCCATAAGAGGGAAAACAATGTAAGTACTGCTAGCTTCTAAGAGTAGAGTATCTTGGAAGCTCGTTCATTACATTATGTACAATCGGAGTCGTGCAAAAGAAGGAAAGGGATAGCCTCACATACCTTGTATATACTGCCCCAATCTCAAGCTATGCAATTGTCAAAACTCCTTAGTCTACAATAAGAGAAACGATACTATCGTTATCATTTAAGCGTCATAACTATTATGTATCGACCACAACCTATTTTACGATGAAACGGACAACACCTCCCCTGTATATATGACCTCACACCATTCAAAACAGTCACCAAACAGCCCAAACAATATCAATAATAAACATATTGAGCCTCCCAAAATAGTCCACACACAGCCTAATCACTCCATACATACGACGACCACCGTAGTCGTGTCAAACAACCTGGAAATATTACGAATAACTATCAGCCCATAACCCTACATATATATGGTGTTTCTCCACACCCTTCCTCCTCCAAAACTCCACAAGATAGTAGTAAAATACGCAGCCCAACAACAACGCAAAATAGTCCACAAAACAATAACATTACTACCAAGCCTTTCGATATATATATTTCACAAGTTCTAGCTTCAATGGCTTAGCCGCAACTTGGATAATCTTAAATACATATAGAGTAAGAGGTTCCTTACCTTTATACAGAAAGAACAACTCCAATTTGACCTTAAATTTCCATGAAATATCCCTCCAATGCTGCCACAAAAAAAAAAAGTGAAACTAGAGATCAATTAGTGTTTTTCGGCACTAGAATCACTTTAGAAGGCTTGAAATCACCTAGGATTGATATTAAGAATATGCGGGAGTATTTACAGAACATAAACCCTTTAAAACAACCTCCCACACGAGCTAGAACGACACAAAAATGAGCAACAACAAGAAGAACAAGAGACTTACTAGCGCCACAGAATTTCCGACACTTGATTTGTGTTGTTTGCCCTTTTTTTGGGTCTTGAATCTTGAGAGAACCTTGAGAGGATGTTCCTAGGGTTCTAAGGTCTGAAAATAATGAGAATAAATGACTTAAAACGGGTTGGAGGTAGAGCTGTGCACGGATTGGATTGGATCGGATTTAGCCTATTTCGGATTCGGATTTCGGATTTCGGATTCTGAAAAGGGCAATCCGAATCCGATCCGAATTAACATTGGATTGGATCGGATTTTAAACTTTGGATCGGATAATTTTTAGGATTGTCGGATCGGATTGTCACAAAAAAATTCAACAATTTAAAGTTTATTCGGTGTCTCTATCTCATCTTTCATCTACCAAAACAAACAAAAAAATCAAAATAAAATCAAAAGTTGAAGAATAGAACATGAAATAGACATAAAAGACAGAAGAGAAGAGAAGAGAGGCGGAAGAAAGAGACATAAAATCAAAGTAAAATCGGAAGTTTGAGTCATTGAGACTCTTTTAGTCTTCACTGACGAGATTTTAGTCTTCACTAACGAGAAGAGAGGTGCAAGAGAGGCGGAAAAATCTAAGTGAATGAGGGGGTGTGTGAAAAATGAATAAGCATAACCCTAAAATTTTAGTGTGTATTTATATAGGTACATATAATTTCGGATATTGGATCGGATCGGATTAAAATCATACCAATCCGAATCCAATCCGAAAATCCGAAATTTCATAAAATACAATCCGTATCCAATCCGAAAATCCGAAATTTGAAATCCGAAAATCCGAAATAGAGTGGATCGAATCGGATTTCGGATATCCGATCCAAATGCACAGCCCTAGTTGGAGGCATCCTATATAGGTCCAAATATCTTAAACCGCCTTAGTGGGCCCCATAGAGAGGTGCTTGGTGCAGTCTCGCGAAAATGTGAATATCTCTCTACTCCGAGATTGTATCGATGAACGGTTTAATGCGTTGGAAACTAGACTCATAGATCTTTAATTAGGTTGGTATATCACCCCGTAATTCCTTGTAAATTATGAGAAAAGATTAGAAACATTTGACCTAATGTTTAAGTAAAATTATGAACCTAAGTTGCGACAACTTTTGTCGACTTTTGTTTCATAACTCGTTTGACTTCAAGACTTATGATACGAATATTATATGATTAAAATACCTTAATAAATGAACTCTTGAGTGTATTAAGCACCGCTAAATTACCTGAAAATATGAGTTACAACATCCTTGATTCGTTTAACTTCTAATACTGGTTAATCACCCTTATACACTCTTGCATCACTTATGACCAGTATGATTGACTTCTTATCATCTCAAAGATAATTCCTTCTTGGATTTATGTTAACTAATATATGGCATGAACTAACACATGTGGATATGGGTTGTAACACAAAATTTCATTCAATTTATCTTCTTTACATTAGTGGATTGATATTTTACTGTCATATATTGAGCAAAGTTAATTTACTTAAACCTTGTTCTTTGTGAGATTATTTAAGAGTTTATTGGTGTAGGTGAGTCCATAAATTGGAGAAAAAGGAAAAGTCAAAAGGAAAAGACCATTATGCTATTGGATTTCTATATCTGATAGTGTACAATAAATATATATAACTATCAAGTTGCAATTCAAATTAATTTGAGATAAGAGGCAGGTTAGGGCCTGTGATAATAGTTGAATTTAATTATAATTAGGCCCTAAATAACCACCTTCTTGTATAGTTTGGATGATAAAAGTGATAACAAAATACTCTTATTAGTGTTTTTCATGTTTTGCAGGTTATATATGACCAGAGAAGGCTATGGAGTACTTTTGGGATCAAATATGGAGAAAAAGAGGCCGATCGTAAAATTCCGTCAAGTAAACCACGCGAAACAGCTCAAGTCAGAACTGAAAGAGGACTGCCGCGGTTCCACCGCGACCGCGGTAGAACCGCGGTAGAAGATGGTTGCAGACAAAGTGAGAATCAGAGAGCATGTTTGGCCGCGACCGCGGCAGAACCGCGGCGGAGGCGGAGAACTTCAGGGACTAAAGTGCAAAACACGGGATTTTAGCCCAAAACCCTATTTTAAATGCTAGACTTTGCCCAAGAGAGGCATGTAATGTTTTAGAGAGTACTTTGGCAAGAAACACAATTGTGAGAGATCACCCAAAACATCTTTCTTCTTTTCTTTGTTTTTTCTTGCAAGTTTTATGATGAATATTGTTTTAGTTTGTTTACCCATAGTTATGAGTAGCTAAATCCTTTGTCTAAGGTTTTGATGGAACCTATTGGGGGATGAACTTCTTATTTATGTGAATACAAATTGCTAGTCTCAATCTTTATTTGTTCAACTTTGTGCATGTTGTAGTTAATTGACAGGATCCTCAATTAGCTGTGCCTATTTAGTGTGCATAACTCGGGAGAGAGTGCATATTTAGGTTATTGTTGAACAACACCACTCCCAAAGTATAAGAAAGATCTATAACTGCGGGTTTAAAGGCGATATTAGGGATAACGAAGCCTTGAGTGCAATCTAAAGTGAACCGTGTTAATTAGAGCTAGCTAGTGTATCTCGGGAGAGTGCATTGAGTATATTACTGTGATTACTCGGGAGAGATTTACAGTAAGATGAGAGTTCATGATTGATAGAGAGGTGTTGGTCAATTTGTATGAAGCATAAACAGAAGGAATTCCATCAATAGGGGAAGTCATTACCTTAGCGTTTTCTCATTATTGTTTACAACCTTAGCATCCTTAGTTTACAACTGCTTATTTACTTGCAATTTTAGTTATTGAAGACACCATCAAATGTGATTCAAATGTTTGGGGAAATTGGTTCTCAAGAGTTTAGTGGGTCTAAAGATAGTGATTGATAGGTTAACTCTCTGTGGATTTGACTCTGGGCAGAATACTTAGGTTATATTTGCAGCATCCGCAGGGTCCTTTTTATAAGGCATAGTTGGGCGTGATCAAATTTTGGCGTCGTTGCCAGGGAGTTAACGGAATTATCAATTACCAGTGATAGAAATACAAAAATTCTTAGTGTAGTCAATTTTCTCTACACCAAATTTGTTATTGAAATTTTTGACGGTTGTTGACGTGGTTGCACTGGTGTATGCCTAGAAACTCTACGAGGACTGGAGAACTACTTGAAGGACTCTCAGACCCCGAGAAAACATTCCGAATATTGAACCGTGCTGACAAAAGACTTCAACAACCTCATCAAACACACAAACTCGAAATTGACATGGGTGACGGAGACAACGTCAACGGAAACATCAGAGATATGGCACCTCCTGTGCATGAGGATGCACTATATGACTGGGCACAACCCACAACTGACAATCTGGCCACTGCCATTATTGTGCCCGCGATACAAGCTGAATCGTTCCAGATCACGAACAACATGCTGCAAAACAAGGGACTATTTTTTGGGACACCAGCCGAAGATCCTCAGCAGCACTTGAAGAACTTCCTGTCGATTTGCAAAACTCAAAGGCAACCCAACGTAACTCTGGAAGCAATCAGGCTGTTATTATTTCCATTCTCGGTGACAGGAGCTGCTCAGGTCTGGCTAAACTCACTCCCCATAAACTCTATAGAAACTTGGGATGAGTTAGTCAAGCAATTTCACATCAAGTTCCACCCGCCCAACAAAACAGCTCAACAAATTGATGAGATTGTGAGCTTTAAACAGAAACGAATGGAGACACTGCATGAGACATGGAGCCAGTTTAAAGGAATCTTAGTTATATGTACACACCATGGTATTCCAGATCAGATGTTGGGACAACGGTTTTACATGGGACTGTCAGATAGCATGAAGAACATTGTAGATGCCTCAGCTGGTGGGGCATTTTTGAGCAAAACTTGGAGAGAAGGTCAGAGTCTGCTTGACAAAATGGCTCAGAATTCGGGGTGGACGACGAGGAATGCACCTATCACTCCAGTGGTGCACTCAGTGCCTTTTGACCCATCAAATTCCATGGCTGAAAATGTGGCGACCCTCTTGACACAAATGAGCATACTCACCAAAAAGGTGGAGGAATCAGGGCAGAAATAGCAAGTGCACATTGTAGATACTACCAATGGGGGCTTGTGCACATCTTGCATTAGTTAGCCAGTTGGTAATCCTTGGAATGCAGAACATGATCATCATCATCAGCACCCTGAAGACATGAACTATGTGTCAAACTATGGAGGCCAGAGACATAGCATATGGATGCCATGTCTCAGCGGCAGGCCAGGTCTGAGAGCCGGTTTATGTCCTAGTTCCGTGCTTTGGGGAGATCTTGCCATGTGGACCCCAGCACCGTCTCCAACTCTGATTGAGGCTCAGGGAAGTCTTCTTACCCTTCTGCTCATTATTTTTTATATGACATGGGGACATGCCATAATTTTTAAGTGTGGGGTGGGAGACTTGCTCGGGTAATATATTGTAGTGTATATAGACATGGTGTATGTTGTAGTATTTTATTGGTGTTGTTGTGTATAATTGACTGTACTCACATTAGAAGTAACTGACTTGGCCCAACGACGGACACTTGTCGACGGGTCTCTTGAGGGTCAAAGTCAGATTTTAAAAAAATATAGAGGACTCTTCCTGAGGACGGACCACTTGGACAGTACTCTTGAGGGAAGTAGTCCATGTAGTTTCTTTATTTTTTTTTCTTTTTTCTTTTTTAGGTAGTGTAGTAATTTTTCCTTGGTTTTTCTTTTGACCATGGTTCTTTTCCAAGGGCTTTTCTTGAACCGGGTTAGGTAGATTTTTCGTTTGTAGTTTTAGGACCAAAATGGGTGAAGGCTAGAATGCAACCCTTGATGTACACACCTGAGAATAACAAAAACGAACATGAGGGTGCGACGTCTAGGCTCATTTGTAGACTCATAAATCTATGCCCTAATTTTGCACATCCTGTCTTGCTTGAATGCTCGTATGAGTGTGTTGATAAACTGATTCGGAATGAGTTACATGCCAAGTGTGTGTGAGATATTACTTGTATTCTGTGCTTGCATGTGATACCTAGAACTTGCCCTGTGTGTTTGCAAAGCGAAATAGAAGCTGTTTGGTTTTAGAGATGATTGAGGCATTTCTTTGTGTAGCTTGTATAATTGTGAATCCACCTGTATATATTGCCATAGTTAACCCCTTTGAGCCTGAAGCCTGTTATTTGATAACCCTATAATGACCTATATCCCTGTGTTTGAATAGTTTGACTGTTTGAACCTGTACCTCCTAGAAGCACTTGAATTACTAAAGAACATACAAAAGTCAAAGTGTGGGGTGGTAAGGAAGTAGAAAAAAGGGGAATCAGGAAAGAAATACTTGAATGGTGCAATGGATTTATAAAAGTCTAAAAAAAAAACAGTTGCACTTAAAGAAAAGTGGGGGTCACCTATGAACTAAAATGTGGAAGAACGAGTGGGCTGAGCATGGAAATTGAAATAAAAGAAAGTGTAGTAAAAGTGCTTAGGGAGGTTAGTCACTATATCCAAATATATCCTACCCGTCCTTTAGCCTACATTACAACCAAATAAAGACCTCTTGATCTTTGACTGAATAGTTCGATTAGTAGAGTACTATACTAGGGGCAAGCTTATGGTGTATCTATGTGGCATGTGAATATTCTTTGCTGAGAGTGAGTGAATTCTTCCTATCTTTGGTTCCTTGTTGCTTGAATTTTATGTGTGTGGAACTTCTCTCAGAATTATGATGTGAGGGCATGTGACTTAGGAAGAAAAAGTGAGTTTTCACCTCTGTTAGAGTAACTAGAGTGAGCATGAGTGTGTCATGGTGTTAGAGTCTTCATCTGAGGCGTGACTGTTGCACTGCTTAGGTTGTTCCTTTATAATGGTGGGTGTGGCATAAAAAAATTGGGTAATGCATCGAACGATTAGGCCTAGAAGTGTGGTTTAACTTGCTCGAGGACGAGTAAAGGTTTAAGTGTGGGGTGTTGATAATAGGTGAATTTAACTATAATTAGGCCCTAAATAACCACCTTCTTGTATAGTTTGGATGATAAAAGTGATAACAAAATGCTCTTATTAGTGTTTTTCATGCTTTGTAGGTTATATATGACCAGAGAAGGCTATGGAGTACTTTTGGGATCAAATATGGAGAAAAAGAGGCAGATCGTAAAATTCCGTCAAGTAAACCACGTGAAACAGCTCAAGTCAGAACTGAAAGAGGACTCCCGCGGTTCCACCGCGACCGCGATAGAAGATGGTTGCAGACAAAGTGAGAATCAGAGAGCATGTTTGGCCGCGGTTTGACCGCGACCGCGACAGAACTGCGGCGGAGGCGGAGAACTTCAGGGACTAAAGTGCAAAACACGAGAATTTTAGCCCAAAACCCTATTTTAAACACTAGACTTCGCCCAAGAGAGGCATGTAATATTTTAGAGAGTACTTTGGCAAGAAACACAATTGTGAGAGATCACCCAAAACATCTTTCTTCTTTTCTTTGATTTTTCTTGCAAGTTTTATGATGAATATTGTTTTAGTTTGTTTACCCATAGTTATGAGTAGCTAAATCCTTTGTCTAAGGTTTTGATGGAACCTATTGGGGGATGAACTTCTTGTTTATGTGAATACAAATTACTAGTCTCAATCTTTATTTGTTCAACTTTGTGCACGTTGTAGTTAATTGACAGGATCCTCAATTAGCTGTGCCTATTTAGTGTGCATAACTCGGGAGAGAGTGCATATTTAGGTTATTGTTTAACAACACCACTCCCAAAGTATAAGAGGGATCTATAACTGCGGGTTTAAAGGCGGGATTAGGGATAACGAAACCTTGAGTGCAATTTAAAGTGAACCGTGTTAATTAGAGCTAGCTAGTGTATCTTGGGAGAATGCATTGAGTATATTACTGTGATTACTCGGGAGAGATTTACGGTAAGATGAGCATTCATGATTAATAGAGAGGTGTTGGTCAATTTGTATGAAGCATAAACAGAAGGGATTCCATCAATAAGGGAAGTTATTACCTTAGCGTTTTCTCATTATTGTTTACAACCTCAGCATCCTTAGTTTATAGTTGTTTATTTACTTGCAATTTTAGTTATTGATGACACCATCAACTGTGATTCAAATATTTGGGGAAATTGGTTCTCAAAAGTTTAGTGGGTCTAAAGATAGTGATTGATAGGTTAACTCTCTGTGGATTCGACTCTGGGCAGAATATTCAGGTTATATTTGCAACGTCCGCAGAGTCCTTTTTATAAGGCATAGTTGGGCGTGATCAGCCTGCACATTAACAGAGTAATATACAACTTGTGACAACAACGACGGATTGTTATAAATATATTATATTATGGATGTTCATTTAGTACTCCGTTGTAAATAAGCTTCCTGAAGAAGCTTATCCATATGGGACTCCACCGTAAATATGTTTATCTATTTAGTACTCTATTGGAAATAAGCTTCCTGAAGAAGCTTATCACTTCGGTACCCGGTTATGGATAAATATTACCCAGTAGAAGATTATCCATACCGGGTATAATAAGCTTATCCTTTCAGTACCCAGTTATGGATAAACATTACTCCCGGTAGAAGATTATCCATACCGGGTATAATAAGCTTATCTTTTCAGTACCCAGTTATGGATAAAAATTATCCCCGATAGAAAATTATCCATATCGGGTATAATAAGCTTATCCTTTCAGTACTCAGTTATGGATAAACATTACCCCTGATAGAAGACTATCCATACCGGGTATAATAAGCTTATCCTTTCAGTACCCAGTTATAGATAAACATTACCCCCGGTAGAAGATTATCCATATCGAGTATAATAAGCTTATCCTTTTAGTACTCCGTTATGGATAAATATTGCTCTCGGTAGAAGATTATCCATATCTGGTATAGTAGCAGCTTACACAACAGCTTCCTTTCTTCTATAAATAGAAGACATTTCAGTTCATTATGTACATCAGTTTGAATTCGAATAATATAACAGTTTCTCTCTATACTTGTCTTTACTTTACAGTCTTTATTTTATAACACGCTATCAGCACGAGACTCTGACATCTCGAGCAAATACTTTGAAAGTATTAGAGGTAAGAACTTTCTTTTCCTAAATAATGTCAAATCTTTCTAAAATCGAATTTGTAGCCCTGGATATATCGGGCAAAAGCTACATGTCTTGGGTGCTTGATGCTGAAATTCATCTTGATGCGATGGGTCTGACAGACACCATCAAGGATAAAACTCAAGCATCAAACCAAGACCGTGCCAAAACAATAATATTCCTACGCCATCACCTTGATGAGGACCTGAAAATGGAATATCTCATTATTAAAGATCCAGTCATACTGTGGAATAATTTGAAAGATAGATATGACCACCTGAAGATGGTCATTCTTCCACAGACACGTTATGATTGGACTCATCTAAGACTACAAGATTTTAAATCTATCAGTGAGTATAATTCTGCTATGTTCAGAATTATTTCCCAATTGAAATTATGTGGTGATAATATTACTGATCATGATATGTTGGAGACAACTTTCACCACTTTTCATGCCTCGAATATGCTCCTGCAACAGCAATATCGAGAGATGAGATTTAAAAAGTACTCTGAACTTATCTCACATCTTCTTATAGCAGAGCAACATAATGTGCTATTAATGAAAAATCATGAAAGCCGACCTATAGGTTCTTGTCCATTCCTTGAAGTGAATGAGACGAACTTCTACCAAGCTAAACGTGGAAGAGGTCGTGGCCCCAGTCGTGGTCATGGCCGTGGTCGGGGAAGAAACCCCAATCATGGTGATAATAATGCACCAAAGAAGCCTCCTCACCACCAGCAGTGGAAAAGGAAAGAACAAAAGTATGAAGCGGTGCAAGCGCCAAATGCAGAAAATACATGCTATAGGTGTGGAGGAAAAGGGGTACTGGTCACGTACCTGTCGTACGCCAAAGCCCCTGGTTGAGCTTTATCAAGCCTCCCTGAAGAAGACAGAGAAAAATGCTGAAACAAATTTTATTTCTGAAGATAATTTAGACTTCATGCATTTGGATGTAGCTGATTACTTTGCACTCCCAGAAGGAGAAATAAGTCATGTAATCGGTAGTGAATCTGTAGAAATGTAAATATTTTAATTTTTGTTGTTTGTAATAAATAGTATGGTTATGTAATTGTTGTACATAAATAAAAGTTATGCTTTGATAATGATGTTTACTATAATATATTTTATTTATGTTATTTTGAAGAATATGGATAACCCTCAAATTATGTTTGGATCAAAGACAAATCATGAAGATATTTGTGTTATTGATAGTGGAACAACTCATGCCATATTCAACGATCAGAAATACTTTTCTTATTTGCATAAGGAAAAAGCAAATGTTTCAACAATTTCTGGTAATATAAGTTTGATTGAAGGCTCCGGAAGAGCCATAATATTTCTGTCTAAGGGAACAAAACTTATTATAGACAATGCATTGTTCTCCTCCAAGTCCCGAAGAAACTTGTTGAGTTTTATAGATATCCGCCGAAATGGGTATCATGTTGAGACAATAGATGAAATGAACAGGGAATATCTTTGTATTACAAAGAATATTTCTGGCCAGAAATGCATTGTAGAAAAGTTACCAACTTTATCTTCTGGTTTATACTATTCAAAAATTAGTACAATTGAAGCACACTCTATCATAAACCAGAAGTTTACGGATTCAAATACTTTTGTGCTTTGCATGGCCGTTTGGGCCATCCCGGATCAATAATGATGAGACGAATTACTGAAAATTCGAGTGGGCATCCATTAAAGAACTTGAAGATTCTTACAAATGACGAATTTTCTTGTGATGCTTGTTATCAAGGAAAAATGATCACTAGACCATCACCAATGAAGGTTGGTATTGAATCCCCTGCCTTTTTAGAGCGTATACATGGGGATATATATGGACCTATTCACCCACCAAGTGGGTTGTTTCGATATTTTATGGTCCTAATAGATGCATTTTCAAGATGGTCTCATGTGTGCCTACTATCATCTCGCAGCCTGGCATTTTGCAAAGCTATTAGCCCAAATAATTCGATTAAGGGCACAATTCCCAGATTATCCTATAAAGGCTATTCGCCTTGATAATGCTGGAGAATTCTCATCTCAAGCTTTTGATGATTATTATCTATCCGTTGGGATAAAAGTTGAACATCCTGTAGCTTATGTTCATACTCAAAATGGCCTTGCAGAGTCATTTATTAAACGCCTGCAATTGATAGCAAGACCACTACTTATGAAAACAAAATTGCTCACTACTGCTTGGGGCCATGCTATCTTGCATGCAGCATCACTTATCCGTCTCAGACCAACACACTATAATAAATATTCTCCGTCACAATTAGTTTTTGGTCATGAACCAAATATTGCCCATCTACGAATTTTCGGATGTGCTGTATATGTGCCAGTAATACCACCACAACGTAGTAAGATGGGACCACAAAGAAGGATATGAATATATGTTGGGTTTGAATCACCCTCTATTATTCGCTATCTTGAACCATTGACAGGACATTTATTTACTGCTCGATTTGCAGATTGTCGGTTTGATGAAACAAATTTTCCACAATTAGGGGGAGAGAAAAAGGAAATCAGAAGAGAAATTGTGTGGAAAATTTCATCATTATCTCACCTTGATCCCCGTACCCATATATGTAATCAGGAGGTCCAGAAGATCATCCATTTACAGAATATAACAAATCAAATGCCAAATGCATTTACTGATTTGAAAAGGATAACTAAGTCACATATCCCAGCAGAGAATGTGCCTATCCGAATTGATGTCCCAGTAGGACCATCTACTAGTATGAGAGCTAGTGAACCTAAAACACGCCTGAAGCGTGGCAGGCCTTTGGGTTCTAAGGATCGAAATCCTCGAAAAAGAAAATCGACAAATGATCAAAACGATACTATGAAGGGATCTCCTGAAGAGACCCAAAATCTGATTAGTTCTGAGATTCCTGAAGAAATCAATGAATCTGAAGCTCATGTGAGTGAAGAACTTTTAATAAGTTCGATCGGCGATGAGATTAATTTAAATCGATCTGAAATAGTGGTGGATAATATTTTTGCATATAATGTTGCACTTAATATTATGCAAGATAGTGAGGATCTTGAACCTCGATCTGTCGAAGAATGTCGACAAAGATCTGATTGGCCAAAATGGCAAGAGGCAATTCAATCGGAATTGAAGTCACTTGCTAAAAGAGAGGTCTTTGGACCAGTAGTCCAAACACCTGCTGGTATAAAACCAGTTGGTCATAAATGGGTTTTTGTGCGAAAAAGGAATGATAAAAATGAAGTTGAAAGATACAAAGCTCGCCTTGTTGCACAAGGATTCTCACAACGACTTGGAGTCGATTTTGATGAAACATATTCACCTGTTATGGATGCCATAACATTTCGATATCTCATCAATTTAGCACTACATGAAAAACTTGAAATACATATAATGGATGTAGTTACAGCTTATCTGTACGGTTCACTTGATAATGAAATTTATATGAAAATTCCTGAAGGATTTAAAATGCCTGAAGCAAAATCTCAGGAAATGTATTCAATCAGATTACAAAGATCTTTGTACGGTTTAAAGCAATCTGGGCGCATGTGGTATAATCGCCTTAGTCAATATTTGCTGAAAGAAGGTTACATAAATGATATTATTTGTCCATGTATTTTTATAAAGAAAATGACATCAGAATTTATTATACTTGCTGTTTATGTTGATGACATAAATCTTGTTGGAACTCCAGAAGAACTCCAAAAGGCAATTGAATATCTTAAGAAAGAATTTGAGATGAAAGATCTTGGAAAGACAAAACTTTGTCTTGGTCTGCAAATTGAACATTTAGCAGACGAGATCTTTATCCATCAATCTGCCTATACAGAAAGGGTCTTAAAACGCTTTTACATGGACAAAGCACACCCATTGAGTACACCAATGGTTGTTCGATCACTTGAAGTGAATAAGGATTTGTTCCGACCTCCAGAAGAGGACGAGGAACTCCTTGGTCCCGAAATACCCTATCTCAGTGCAATTGGTGCACTAATGTATCTTGCTAATGCTACAAGGCCTGACATAGCATTTTCTGTTAATTTACTAGCAAGATATAGTTCTTCTCCTACACGGAGACATTGGAACGGGATTAAGCATATATTGCGATATTTAAAGGGAACTCTTGATATGGGTTTGTTTTATGCTAACAAAGATAGTGCAGACCTTGTTGGTTATACAGATGCAGGTTATTTATCTGATCCCCATAAAGCTCGATCTCAAACCGGCTACGTATTTACATATGGAGGTACTGTCATATCATGACGCTCCACAAAGCAATCTATTGTTGCTACTTCTTCAAATCACGTTGAGATAATAACTATTCATGAAGCAAGTAGGGAATGCGTATGGTTGAGATCAATAATTCATTTTATTCGAGAAAAATATGGTTTAGAATGTGAGAAAAGACCCACAATTTTATACGAAGACAATGCTGCATGCATAGCCCAATTGAAGGGAGGATTTATAAAAGGAGATAGAACGAAGCACATTTCACCAAAATTATTCTACACACACGATCTTCAGAAAAGTGGTGACATTGATGTGCAACAAATCCGTTCAAGTGATAATCCAACAGATTTATTCACTAAATCTTTGCCAACTTCAACTTTTGAGAAGATGGTATACAAGATTGGAATGCGGAGACTCAAATATTTGAAACAAGGTTTTCATTAGGGGGAGTAAAATACGCGATGCACTCTTTTTCCCTTACTAAATTTTTTTCCCATGGGGTTTTCCTTATAAGGTTTTTTAATGAGGCACCTAACAATGCGTCTTACTAAATATGTGTACTCTTTTTTCTTCACTGGGATTTTTTCTCACGTGGTTTTTCCTAGTAAGGTTTTAATGAGGCACATTATATTTTAATGAACATCCAAGGGGAGTGTTATAAATATATTATATTATGGATGTTCATTTAGTACTCCGTTGTAAATAAGCTTCCTGAAGAA
This sequence comes from Nicotiana tabacum, assembly GCF_000715075.1. Lineage (NCBI taxonomy): Eukaryota > Viridiplantae > Streptophyta > Magnoliopsida > Solanales > Solanaceae > Nicotiana > Nicotiana tabacum. The sequence continues at coordinate 101,825,572 of NC_134084.1, read as the reverse complement.
GCTTATCCATATGAGACTCCACCGTAAATATGTTTATCTATTTAGTACTCTATTGGAAATAAACTTCCTGAAAAAGCTTATCACTTCGGTACCCGGTTATGGATAAATATTACCCCCAGTAGAAGATTATCCATACCGGGTATAATAAGCTTATCCTTTCAGTACCCAGTTATGGATAAACATTACCCCCGGTAGAAGATTATCCATACCGGGTATAATAAGCTTATCCTTTCAGTACCCAGTTATGGATAAACATTACCCTCGATAGAAGATTATCCATACCGGGTATAATAAACTTATCCTTTCAGTACTCAGTTATGGATAAACATTACCCCCGGTAGAAGATTATCCATATCGGGTATAATAAGCTTATCCTTTCAGTACTCCGTTATGGATAAACATTGCTCTCGGTAGAAGATTATCCATATCTGGTATAGTAGCAGCTTACACAACAGTTTCCTTTCTTCTATAAATAGAAGAGATTTCAGTTCATTATGTACATCAGTTTGAATTCGAATAATATAACAATTTCTCTCTATACTTGTCTTTACTTTACAGTCTTTATTTTATAACACGTTATCAGCACGAGACTCTGACATCTCGAGCAAATACTTTGAAAGTATTATTGGAGTTAAATGAAAAGGTTAGGGGTAAATCTGTCAAAAACTAAAGAAATGGAAAAGTGAGACAGCTATATCCACCATGAAAATGATGCTGTCATGAGGTCCACTCAGTTGTGATTTAATGATAACCAACGAACTCCTCCTCAACAGAAATTGAATTTGAGGCTCATTTAAGCTCATATTCATTTGCTGTTTAGAGGAGTTATACTTGTCCCCTTTCAAAACAAGAACGCGGGTAGCACAATAGGCCATCGCCAACAATAACCATATTGGGAAAATCCATTTAAGGTACAAACTTTACCTTGGAATCTTCATTTCTTTTTCATTCTCAATTCAATTTTTTGGAAATTCCTCAATAAAGCTTGATAATTTGGAGAATTTTTTTCTGGGTGTACTCTCTTTGGATTGATCATTAAGTTGGTAGTGTATGTGATTTTCATCTTCTTCTTTTTTTGGGTTCATTTGTTTTGCTGGGAATGGATAATAATTTAACCTGCTGAAGTTAGATTTTGGATCTGCAATTGGGTGTTTTCCATTTGAGTAAAAGCTACCACTAAAGGTTGTAGATGGACAGAATTCCTCCACGCTTAATAGAGGGTCTCGGCTTCGAGTCCTGGAATGCAAAAAAACTCCTGGTAGGAGCGCTTACTCAGCGCGAATCTAGATTACTCCGGCCCCTCCACCCTTAACTAGGGGTCTAGGGTTCGCATCTTGGGAATGAAAAAAATCCTAGTAGGAGCGCATATGCGGGGCGAATCTGAATTAGTCTGGGCCCAAAAGCTGGTACAAGACACCGGATGGAAAACAAAAAAAAAAAAAGGAAATGTCAAAAGCTAGATGTGATTTTATTTGATTAACTTTCACTTTGGTTTTTAGTTTTCTTTCTTTTTGGTAGATCTAGTTCCTTTCAATCTGTTCTTCCATCTTCTCTATATCTGGTTGTGTATCAGAAAAAAATCGTCTTTGAGAATTGACCCGTGCCTGGTTATTCAAAGATTTGCAGTTGATTAAGCATGCACCTCAAATGGCAATTCTGTTGGTTTTTATTATCCAAATGAGACTCCTTTCACATCAAAAAAGAAAGTATGAGTTTGATGGAAAGATCTGATTTACGTTGGATATGCGTCCATATCATTTGTTTTTCAAAAATATATGTGCATGTATCCGAGTTTATGTGAGATGATTATATGAGGTTATTTTCAAAGCCTTTCATGATCTCAGATATAGGCATCAAGTCGATATATGTGAATTTGATTTGCTTATTTAGCCGCAGAACTTGTGCAATTAAACTGATCAGATTAATATGATTTAATGCAATTTCTGTCTTACTGTTTAGGAATAATAGTTGCAGAACCAGTTTGTCTGTCATAGATGAAAGAAACAAATTACCCCTTTTTGTTGCTATCGTTTAGGATTTCCTTTTTCACTTATTGTGGTGTTTGATCTTCTATATTGTATGAGATCCTTATATGTTTTCAGTTTATTAGCATAAATATAGTCTTTTTTATTTCCAGAGAGTAAAAGATGGCAGAAGGTGAGGAAATTCAGCCTCTTGTCTGTGATAATGGAACTGGAATGGTTAAGGTAATTACAATGTTTCACTCGTCTCTACTGAATGTTTTGGTGACATTGAATACAACATTGCCCTTATTTGATCTGACTGCTGACTGTTAATCGTGGCCTAAAATTGTTAGGCTGGATTCGCCGGAGATGATGCTCCAAGAGCTGTGTTCCCTAGCATTGTTGGACGCCCTCGTCACACTGGTGTGATGGTTGGCATGGGCCAGAAGGATGCTTATGTTGGTGATGAGGCTCAATCCAAAAGGGGTATTTTGACTTTGAAGTATCCAATTGAACACGGAATCGTTAGCAATTGGGATGATATGGAGAAAATTTGGCATCACACCTTCTACAATGAACTTCGTGTGGCTCCAGAAGAACACCCTGTTCTCCTCACAGAAGCTCCTCTTAATCCAAAGGCCAATCGAGAAAAGATGACTCAGATCATGTTTGAGACCTTCAACGCCCCTGCCATGTATGTCGCCATTCAGGCTGTTCTTTCCCTCTATGCCAGTGGACGTACTACTGGTAAGCTTTGTCTTCAGTCAACCACCTTTAAATATGTGTATGTAGTGCTTGAAATCCAGCTCTTTTAGTGATGTTTGTGAATGATTTTTTGGTCCAAACATTATGTTGAATCCTGTGCTTTTTTATGTCAGGTATTGTGCTGGACTCTGGTGATGGTGTCAGCCACACAGTTCCCATCTATGAAGGTTATGCTCTCCCACACGCAATCCTGCGTCTTGATCTGGCAGGGCGTGATCTCACAGATCACCTCATGAAGATTCTCACAGAAAGAGGCTACTCTTTCACCACCACGGCCGAGCGGGAAATTGTTAGGGATGTGAAGGAGAAGTTGGCTTACATTGCTCTTGACTATGAACAAGAACTTGAAACAGCAAAGACCAGCTCATCCGTGGAGAAGAGCTACGAGCTGCCTGATGGACAGGTTATCACCATTGGTGCTGAGAGATTCCGCTGCCCAGAAGTTCTGTTCCAACCATCAATGATCGGAATGGAAGCTGCTGGTATTCATGAAACCACATACAATTCCATCATGAAGTGTGACGTTGATATCAGAAAGGATCTGTATGGAAACATTGTCCTCAGTGGTGGTACCACCATGTTCCCGGGCATTGCTGATAGGATGAGCAAGGAAATTACCGCATTAGCTCCAAGTAGCATGAAGATCAAGGTTGTCGCCCCACCTGAGAGGAAGTACAGTGTTTGGATTGGAGGATCTATTTTGGCCTCTCTCAGCACATTCCAGCAGGTTTGCAAAATCAAGATCTCTTTACTTCTTGCAGTCTGCTGCATTTCATATTTGCAATTCTTAAAGTTTAACCACTATCTCATCACACCATTGTCAACAATAACTCAAAAATGCCAGTTATCTGAGAACAAATGCTGAGCAGTAGTTTATGCTAAATACTTAGCTCTTTAAACTGAATGTGATGAACATTTGTCAAGGCGGCACATGAAAATTTACTTATGGATTTTTTTTCCCGATTACAGATGTGGATCGCTAAGGCAGAGTATGATGAATCTGGACCTTCAATTGTTCACAGAAAATGCTTCTAAATACAGCATTCCAAGAAAGAGAAACAGAAGAAATATACAAACTCTCATTTTGAGAGCAGCACCGCGTTTATTGATTGCATATAATATGCTTCTCATTTGTATTTCCTTTTGATTATTTTTGTTTCTATCTCTTTATCTGAATCAATCTCAAATATTCGGTCATTGTTGGTATGAAAAAGCAAGCAGTTCATGTTAAGAGTCAATTTAAAATTAATATTTTTATATAGAGTTGTATGTGAAATGATGTTGTGATTTGGTATATGGATAAAGAGCTTGTCAGTTCATTTTATATATTCTCTTGGTCTCAATTTTTATGGTATCCAAATAAGAAACAGAAAATTATAGGTATCACTTGTTATACTATTCGACACTTTCTACCCCTGCCGTTACCTATTTAAATGTATTTACCCCTCCATCTACCCCAGTCTTCCTGTTACACGTGGCTTCATCTTAAGCCCCCAAACCTTTTTCTTATTTTTGATTTTTAGAGCCCCATCTTAAAATTTATTACTCAAATCAATACCTCTTAGTAACCCACCCCAAGGACCCCAGTAATTAAATATCCAGATTAGCTCCAGTACTTGGGGTTCATATTAGCTCCAGTCTTAAATTTTAAAGGCCACGATCTTGGTTCATTTATGCTCAAAGAATACTCAATGTTCTTTAGTGTTTAGATAACTTTTCGTAAATCATATAGATTGTTTCCAAAAAGAAAAAGAAACAACTCAATAGTATATTTTCCCATAAAAGTTACTCAAAAATTCTTTAAAATTACTTTCTCAAAAAATTGTTCCAAACATTTCCCATAATTAATCTCAATCTGTTTTCCGAAACCTAAATCAAAACCAATCCAACTACCTTATATTATATATAATCAATACATTGTAAAGAACGGCATGTTCTTTTGAGCTTTGGTAGGCAAAGTTATTCGGTAAACAAATGATATGTGGAATAGTCGAGGTGTAAACAAGCTGACCGACATGATTGTTATAAAAGAAAAAGATTTCTTTTGAGTAAATCAGTTGCACAAATATAATTATTTGGTGCCACCCTTTAAATTTTTACCCTGGTAGAAAGTCATGGGAAAATAGTCTCCAATCAAATTTTTGAACCATGTTAGTCAGAATTTCTTCGGCATGTCTTATGGCGATTTGTCAGAATTCTGACGGTCGCCATATAGCACACACCGTATTAGGGTGGAGTGGATGAAGTGGAGGTTAGCATCTGGAGTTCTGTGTGACAAGAGAGTGCCACCGATACTCAAAGGTAAGTTTTACAAAGCGGTGGTTAGACCGGCCATGATGTATAAGGCTGAGTGTTGGCCTGTTAAGAACTCACATATCCAGAAAATGAAAGTAACAGAAATGGGGATGTTGAGGTGGATGTGCGGGCACTCTAGGATGGATAAGATTAGGAATGAAGATATTTCAGATAAGGTAGGCGTGGCTCTCATTGATGACAAGATGCGAGAAGCAAGGCTCAGATGGTTCAGACACGTACAAAAGAGAAGCCCAGATGCTCCAGTAAGGAGGTGCGGGCGGCTGGTTTTGGAGGGCATGAGAAGAGGTAGAGGACCTCCTAAGAAGTATTGGGGATAGGTGGTCAGGCAGGACATGGGGAGACTTCAGATTTTCGAGGACATGACCCTTGGTAGGAAGCTGTGGGGGTCGAGTATTAGGGTTGTAGATTAGGAGATAGTTGAGTTTTTTCTTACTTTGTCCCTTCGTGAGGTTACTCTGGTAGGGTTTCTGTCGAAGTCAGCTAGTGACAATGTTGTGTCTTACTACTATTTTGTTTTCCATAGTGTCGGGTCTATGTACCGTCTATCGTTTTTACTTTGCATCTACTTTCATATTTTCATGATGTTATTTTTCCTATATTTTCTATTGGTGGTACTGATATTATCTCTTTTTGTCTTCTTGGGCCGAGAGTTTTTCGGAAACAACCTTTCTACTTCTTTGTGATTGGGGTAAGGTCTGCGTACATACTACTATCCCTAAACCCCACTAATAGAATTCTACTGGATCGTTATTGTTGTGTGCGGTCACCATAATTTTATAAGTTATGATGATCGTCACAAAATTCTGAATGATCACCTGAACTTTTCGCGTTATGGCTGAAAGCAGGATTCCTTGTGCTTCAAAATTGTGACCAATGTGCTTTAAAATTCTAATTAGTGTGCTCTAAAGTTCTGATGCAATTTTTTTTTTTAAAATTTCTTAGTAAGGTCAAAATATAAACGGTAATTTTAAAGAGGTTCATCCAAGGGGTGTTAATGGTTCAGTTCGGTCGGTTATTTTGTAAATTTTGTACCATACTAATTTTTTGATTATTCTATTATGTATAATCAAAATTAGACTTTTCGAAACCGTCCCAATTATATCGGTTCCTCTTCGGTATCGGTACGGTTGGGTTAATTTTCTGTATTTTTTTAAAATATCATATAAAAGTCACTAGTAGAAGTAGAATGCAATAACATAAAGTAAAATGTAATAACATACATACTTTTTTAGGACTTAACAAATCTCTCTAGATATTTTTACATTTTAAAGGGTGATAAATTAAGAAAATATAAAAGATGGCTAGAGTAAAGATCCATCAACTACTCTATAACAACGTAAAAGAAACTAAACAAATTAATGTAAAAAAATATAAATCACACGAGTGGAAAGATATTAACCAAGTTGGAACTGAGACTCAAGAATAAAATCTATAGAAGATTAAATATTCAAAAAGATAAATCTAGATCATACGAAAGGAAACATAATCAATGCATTGTAGTTTGCTACTGATAACCGCTAAATAACTTGTGTCTTGCTAGTGAATATGTTGGAAATAATTTAGTTTCAATAGGAGTAGCATAATAGGTTTGAGAATTATGTTTTGCGATTATTACTTGTTGTCTCGAAATTGTTTTCATAATTCCAATACCCAAGGAAAATGTAATGTTTTATTATTTTTGAACTTAATATATAAATATAATTTTCATATGTAAATTTGTTCGGTACGGTTCAGTATTTTTTCGATTTATTTTTATAAAATAAAAAATTTATTCTAATTATCGGTACGGTTATAAATTTATATAAAAATCTACGGTTTTATTTAAAGGAATCAAAAATTCGATTTGGTACCGTACGGTTCGGTTGGTTTAGTCGGTTTTTAAATACCACTGTTTCGGATAGAAGGATGTAGAAGGAGCTTCAACACAATGGGATGACATTCAAAGGAAGCTTGGAAATCACCCTCCAAAACCCCCTGCTTTTAAGCCTCCACCTTTTACTCCTGAAACTTCCAATTCCAAGCCTAAAGACAAAGATTGGATAGATGAAAAGACCCAAGATGAACTTGATGAACTTGAAGATGATCCCCAACTCAACGACGATCGCTTCCTCCAAGAATACAGGTTTCGCCCTTCTTCCCCTTTTTTTTATTTTCAATTTTCGCACTTTGATTCCTTAATTATTCTTTTGGATCGCTCCTGAAAGACCCCTTTAGGATATTAAAAAAGAAATCCGTTCAAGTCCCTTCTTTTTCAGTTCATTGCCGCTTAATTTTTTGGGACAAGTGTTAGTGTGCCACGTATTTTGATATTTTGTATTATCCATGTGAACGTAGTTCAAATTGACCGAACTAACACATTAAATATTTGTGTCTCTTTTGTTATCTGATTTATCGTCGTTCAAGATTCGATTTACTATCTTTCGCATGACACCTAATTATTTTGATTTTGTGGACCCCTTAAGACGAAAAGGGGGAATCTTTGGTCTTAAAGAAGTTTTTTCTTTGAACTCATGGACATCCTTAACTGAAAGATGATTTCTTTTGAATGCATGATATCACCATAGTGATGTTTGTTCTTGTAGGGATCATAGTTGTCCTTTGGTTTGTATATTTGACTCCTGAGCTTCTAGTTGAATGAGAGTTAACTAAGGAAAGCATTGTCATATTCACTTTACTAGGTTAAAAGGTTGGAGAAGAACAGTCCAAGCAGACATGGTAAAATATGCGGGAAATAACTTGTTTAGGACTTGTCTACAACTGGTAACTCGAAGTATTCTGCACTAAAATCCAAGAATAAAGCTCCCAAAATAAAAAGGATTTATGACATACACTTATCTTTGACTCCTTCCTCCCCCCCCCCCCCCCAAAAAAAAAAAAAAAAAAGAAAAAAGAAAAAAGGAAATCCTGATAAGTAAGAAACGTAAGTACTCTTGGCTAAAGATATGAGTCACAAGTGGAATAAACTCCAAATCAATGTTCACAATGATGCTCCAACTAGGTTTCTTGAGTCATTTCATTTCTAGATTAGTTCAATTTCTTTGTTGTAAACGTATAAGCTACTCTCCCTATAAATTCTAGACTATGGATGTTAACTTAATAACATTTTATTAGAAATAATATGTGCTTATCAAGCTATCGTGAAGTTAGAGTTTGGAGGGCATTATAAAGAATGACCATTAAGCTTGAGAATTGAGATGGAGTTGAGCGGTTCTTATATTCTTTTTTTCTTGTTTTCAAATGCTATAGGAAGAAGAAGTTGGCTGAGATAAGAGAAGCTGCTAAGATTGCACGATTTGGAGCAGTGTTACCGATTTCTGGATCACATTTTGTGCGGGAGGTTTCCCAAGCTCCAGATGATACTTGGGTGGTTGTGCTTCTTTATAAGGATGGGTAATTATTACGTTCATCTCCTTATTTAGTTATCCATTCAATCTTCAAATATGTTTTATCTGTACTTGGTAACTTTCTTTCTTCAATTTTAACCCTGTGCCTGTCCTTTGTTGATGTCTCTCTCTTTGATAGATATTCAGGATGTCAGATACTGTTACAATGCTTAGAAGAACTAGCAATGAGATATCCTGCAACAAAATTTGTCAAAATTATCTCTACAGATTGCATCTCAAACTACCCAGATCGTAATCTTCCTACTGTTTTGGTTTACAACAATGGTGCACTGAAGTCAAACTACGTTGGACTTCACAATTTTGGTCGGAGATGCATACCTGAAGTTATGTTCTCATTGTGTCTGTCCCTCGCCCCTTTCTCCTGTCCTTCTTTTTCTTGCAATATTTTTGCATGCCCTGGTGGAGTTTTTACTGTCTGTGCCAACTCCTTTCTTTCATTTGATCTTTTAATGGATAATTAATTCGATGGCTTTTTTACAGCTGTGTCTGAGGTCCTGTGGAGATATTTTGTATGGCTTTTCATGTTGAGTTCTAGATGATAAGGCTTCACAATTTTCTCCTCCTATGGAAGTTATTCAAGAGATCAAGCAATGTGTTTCTCGTTATATAAAAAATTAAAAAAGTAATCACTCCCTATGTTCCATATACAATGTCACATAAGGAGAAGTTAAGGACAACCTCTTCCCTTTCTACCTAAATTTAGAATGAAAAGGCACCATTCACAGGGCTGAATTTTTATTAAACATCTAACAGAAGATTGACTAGAAGATATAGAGGACTGACTAAAAGAATTGTCATCTTTCTTTTTGTTATGATAAATATCACATTATGGTGGATGTCTACTCTTCTTCCATGATCTTCATCTCAAATGCTTAATGACATATTCAATGACATATTTTGTATGTTCAATGACATATTCCATGACATATTTTCTTCACTTTTATGCCTATATAAATGCCTTGTAATAGATAGAAAAATACACACAATTGAAGAAGAAATAAGAATCTCTCTTCCTCTCTTTCTATCCATATCTCTTAGTTTGTTTTGCTTGTTCTATATTGTTATTTTGGGTTATATTTTATAACACGTTATCAACACGAGGCTCTACCATCTCAAGAAGATCTTTGAGAAAATTAAGGTATAATTTTTCTCAAATTTGTATTTTTTTAAATGTCTGATATTATGAAAAGAAAGTTCGTTGCCCTTGAAATTTCGGGCAAGAACTATATGACATGGGTATTGGATGCTGAAATCCATTTAGATGCAATGGGTCTTGGAGACGCCATTAAAGATAAAGATAAAGCATCTACACAAGACTGTGCTAAGGCCTTGATTTTCTTGCGCCATCACCTTGATGAAGGGTTGAAAATTGAATATCTCACAGTGAAAGATCCATTTGTTTTGTGGAATGGTTTAAAGGAAAGATATGACAACTTAAAGTGGGTCACTCTTCCACAAGCACGATATGATTGGGCTCATCTTAGGCTCCAAGACTTTAAGTCTGTTTCTGAATATAATTCTGCTATGTTTAGAATTACTTCCAAATTGAAACTCTGTGGAGATAATATCAGTGACTATGATATGCTTGAAAAAACGTTTACAACGTTTTATGCTTCCAATATGGTCTTACAACAGCAGTACCGAGAGAAAGGCTTCACAAAGTACTCTCAGTTGATTTCTCTTCTACTTGTGGCTGAACGAAACAATGAATTGTTTATGAGAAATCATGAAAATCGACCCATTGAGTCTACACCATTGCCTAAAGAGGATGAGGTGTATTCCCATTATGCTAATTGTGGAAAAGGTCGTGGCCATATTCGTGGTCGTGGTCGCGGTCGTGGTCGTGGCCATGTCCAAGGAAGAAATTTTCCTGGCGTTAATTATCCTCCACCGAAAAATAACTTCCAAAAATGGAAAGGTAAAGATAAGAAGCGAAATGCAGAGGGTTCAGAAACTAAATGCTATCGTTGCGGTGGAAAAGGGCATTGGGCAAAAATTTGTCGCACACCAAAACATTTGGTTGAGCTTTATCAAGCATCTCTGAAGAATAAAGGCTCTGAAGCCAATCTTGTCTATGATAATGAATTTGACATCACCCACTTGGATGTGGCAGATTTTTTTGAGCACCCTGATGAAAAAATAAACCACTTGATCGGTGATGGATCTGTGGTTAGAGATGATTGAGCAATTTAATTTTTATGCTTTTCTATTCGTAGTATGTAATGAATAAACATCTCGTAATTTTTATTGCACTCTATAATTCTTCTTATGTAGTTCTTAAGAATATTTTTATTTCCGAAATTTTATAAATTTCACAAACAATGAGTAATATCCTATTAATTAGTATTCTAGTCTCAATGATATTTTAACGATTTTAACTTTCCCATACATTGCTTTAATTCTCTTTAAGAAAAGGTTTACAAGCACCCTGGAACAACTTTTGTTACTTCACCCTTAATTTTTTTATGAGTATGTTCTTTTCTTACACGGATCAATTATGTTTCATACAATGTGTAGGAAAATGCAAATAATTTATACTTGTAAATAAATTTGTTGTAGTTGTATTAGTCATATGTGTACTTGTATTATTTTTACATAATTATTTGTATAATAATTAGAATTTGCCAGAAAATGCATTAAAGGCTACTATTAAATTATTGGTTTAACTTTATTTCTTTTCCATTTTTCTCTAAAAATACTAATATTTATTCATATACTTCTTTTGTATGTCAAACTATGGGAAACAAATATAGATATCTTTCAAAGCAAACTTGGATCAAAGTTCAATTATAAAAATATTTGCTTAATTGATTCATGTACGACACATACAATATTCAAAGAGAAGAAATATTTCTCTCATTTAAGTATGTGTAAGGCAGATATTACTACAATTTCTGGTAGTAGTAATCTAATTGAAGGCTCTGGAAGAGCTACTATAACTCTGCCTATGGGAACAATAATTATCATTGAGAATGCAATGTTCTCCTCCAAGTCCAAGAGGAACTTGTTGAGTTTTAAAGATATCCGCAAAAATGAATTTCATATTGAGACAATAGATGAGAATAATATGGAATATCTCATCGTTACCAAGAATGTCTCTGGCCAGATAAGAATTATTGAGAAGTTCCCATCTTTATCTTGTGGCCTGTATTGGACAAAAATTAGTGCAATTGAGGCACATTCTACCTTAAACCAAAAGGTTACTGCTTACAATACTTTTGTACTTTGGCATGATCGATTGGGCCATCCTGGATCAATTATGATGAGACGAATCATAGAAAACTCAAATGGGCATCCATTAAAGAATTTGAAAATTCTTTTAAATAATGAATTTTCTTGCACTTCTTGTTATCAAGACAAGTTAATTATAAGACCATCACCAACAAAGGTTGGGATTGAGTCCCCTGCGTTTTTAGAACGTATACAAGGGGACATTTGCGAACCTATTCACCCACCTAGTGGGTCGTTTAGATATTTTATGGTCTTAATAGATGCATCCTCTAGATGGTTTCATGTATGCCTATTTTCATCTCGCAACCTCGCGTTTGCAAAATTAATGGCACAAATAATCCGATTACGGGCACAATTTCCCGATAATCCAATTAAGTCTATTAGACTTGATAATGCTGCTGAGTTTTCATCCCAAGCATTTAATGATTATTGCTTATCAATTGGGATAAAAGTGGAACATCCTGTAGCTCATGTTCACACTCAAAATGGCCTTGCAGAGTCTTTAATTAAACGTGTGCAATTGATAGCAAGACCGTTACTCATGAAAACGAAGTTGCCCACTTCTGTTTGGGGTCACGCCATTTTACATGCAGCAATGCTAATTCGTCACAGACCGACAAATTATCACAAATATTCCCCCTTGCAATTAGTTTTGGGTCATGAACCTAATATATCTCATCTAAGAATTTTTGGATGCGCTGTATATGTGCCTGTAGCACCCCCATATCGCACCAAGATGGGTCCCCAAAGAAGGTCAGGAATATATGTTGGGTTTGAATCACCCTCCATTATTCATTACCTTGAAACATTAACGGGAGATTTGTTCACTGCTCGTTTTGCAGATTGTCGATTCGATGAGGCATTTTCCCCAAAATTAGTGAAACAAAACGTGAAATTTTGTGGAAAAATACATCATTGTCTCATCTTGATCCACGTGCATCTATTTGTGACACAGAGGTGCAAAATATTATTCATTTGCAGAAAATAGCAAATCAAATGCCAGATGCATTTACGGATTTGAAAAGGATAACAAAATCACATATCCCTGCAGAGAATGTTCCAATCCGTATTGATGTCCCTATTGGACAATCTTCTAGTGTCATAGCTAATGAGTCAAAATCACACCTAAAATGTGGCAGACCATTAGGTTCTAAGGATCGAAATCCTAGAAAAAGAAAAACAAATGATCAAGATGACACTACGAAAGAGTCTCATAAAGAAATTCACGATTTAACCAATCCTGAGATTCATGAGGAAATCAATGAGCCTGAGACTCTAAGAAAATAAGGAACTATCAATAAATCCAATCGATATTGAGACAAATTTGAATCGAATGGATATAGTGGCAGATTACATCTTTGCATATAATGTTGCATCTAGCATTATGCAAGAAAGTGAGGATCTTGAACCTCAATCTGTTGGAGAATGTCGACAAAGACTTGATTGGCCCAAATGGCAAGAAGCAATCCAATTAGAGTTAAGTTCACTTGCAAAACGTGAAGTTTTTGGGCCTGTAGTCCAAACACCTAATGGTGTTAAGCCTGTTGGCTACAAATGGGTCTTTGTATGCAAAAGGAATGAGAAAAATGAGGTACAAAGATATAAGGCACGCCTTGTTGCACAAGGATTTTCTCAAAGGCCTGGTGTCGATTATGAAGAGACATATTCTCCTGTTATGGATGCTATAACATTCCGTTATCTCATTAGTTTTGCTGTCCATGAAAAGCTTGACATGCATTTAATGGATGTAGTTACAGCCTACCTTTACGGCTCACTTGATAATGAGATATACATGAAAATTCCCGAGGGATTTAAAATGCCTAACGCACAGAATTCAAATTCCCGGAAAACATTTTCAATCAAATTGCAAAGATCTTTGTATGGTCTAAAGCAATCAGGAAGAATGTGGTATAACCGTCTTAGTGAGTATTTATTAAAGAAGGGTTATATAAATGATGCCATTTGTCCATGTGTTTTTATAAAGAAAACAACATCGGAATTTGTTGTACTTGCCGTATATGTTGATGACATAAACCTTATTGGAACTCCTACAGAACTCCAAAAAACAATTGATTATTTAAAGAAGGAATTCGAGATGAAAGATCTCGGAAAGACAAAATTATGTCTCGGTTTGCAAATTGAACATTTGACAAATGAGATTTTTGTTCATCAATCTGCCTACATTAAAAAGGTATTGAAACGGTTTTACATGGATGGAGCACATCCATTAAGTACTCCGATGATTGTTCGATCACTTGATGTGAATAAGGACCCGTTTCGACCTCAAGAAAAGAATGAAGAGCTTCTTGGTCCTGAAGTACCATATCTTAGTGCAATTGGTGCACTAATGTATCTTGCTAACACTACAAGGCCTGACATAACTTTTTCGGTTAATGTCTTAGCAAGATATAGCTCTGCTCCTACAAGGAGACACTGGAATGGGATCAAACACATAGTGCGATATCTAAAAGGGACTACCGATATGAGCTTATTTTATGGCAATGATTGCAATCCCGATCTTGTTGGTTATGTCGATGCTGGGTATTTATCTGACCCGCATAAGGCTCGATCTCAAACAGGTTATGTGTTTACATGTGGCGGCACTTCCATATCTTGGCGATCGACTAAGCAATCAATCGTGGCTACTTCTTCTAATCATGCTGAAATAATTGCTATTCATGAAGCAAGTCGAGAATGTATTTGGTTGAGGTCTATAATACATCTTATCCGAGACAAATGTGGTTTTAAGTGTGAAAAACTACCCACAATTTTGTATGAAGACAATGCAGCATGCATAGCCCAATTGAAGGGAGGATTCATAAAAGGAGATAGGACAAAGCACATTTCCCCAAAGTTATTTTTTACACATGATCTTCAAAAGAATGGTGATATCAATGTGTAACAAATTCGTTCAAGTGATAATATGGCTGATTTGTTCACCAAATCTCTACCAATATCAACCTTCAAGAAACTAGTGTACAAAATTGGGATGCGAAGACTCAAGGATGTGAGTTGATGCTCTCATCAGGGGGAGTTAATACGCGTTGTACTCTTTTTCCCTTACAAGGTTTTGTCCCACTGGGTTTTCCTTGCCAGGTTTTTAACGAGACAACCAAAAGACGTATTTCTAAACATGTGTACTCTTTTTCCTTCACTAGGATTTTTTTTTCATAGAGTTTTTTTTCCTAATAAGATTTTAACGAGGCACATTATCTTTGGACATCCAAGGGGGAGTGTTATGATAAATATCACATTATGGTGGATGTCTACTCTTCTTCCATGATCTTCATCTCAAATGTTTAATGACATATTCAATGACATATTTTGTATGTTCAATGACATATTCCATGACATATTTTCTTCACTTTTATTGTTATTTTGGGTTATATTTTATAACACTTTTCACATTCCAGCTATTTTATACTTGATGTATTCTGTTACTTTGTCATTTACACATGACTAGCTAGTTTCATCTCTTTGCACTAGGCATCGTCCTGAGAAGTGAGACTTAATTTTTATTATTACAAGTGTGCAAGAGAAAGAAGAGCTTCATTTCTTTATATAGTTGTGCATGCACTGTACAGAAAGATGAAAGGGTAGAGATTACTGGAGTCCTTAGGGTGATAGATTAATAAGGTGCAGTCATAAAGCTACTAACATGGCTGATTGATATGTGGTATTCTTTCTGGTATCTTGCATTTATTTGGCGTCAGTGTAGTAGGTGGAAATATGCCCATTTACGTTCAAAACGTTCTTGACGTGCTGACATTCTTTTGGGAAAGTTTCACGTGTTACCTCTTTTTGCCTACTCATATTTAGACAAAGGTTGAGTGTCTCTTGAATTCCTTTTAATGTTGTAAGGCATATATCTTCTCTTATATAAAACATTTGCTGAAAGCAGAGGTGTGCACAACATTAGACATGACTATTAATCTTCATCAGTTTCTTGGTTATGTTGGTAGCTGTTCTCTTGCTAAGTTTGCCTGCACTTTTAAGACAATTTTGGACCTTGCCCTGTTTTCAGGAAGGTTTTGTCTGCTGCATCTAACCGTTTTCGGCTAGTTATTTCCACATGTATTTCTATAGCAACTTTTCGTCTTTGTGCATGGTTTTAGTGTTTTCTTTTCTAGTGTTTTATCAGGTATTAGGTTTGCTTTTATCAAATTGTTCTGGTAGCAATTTGCTTCTTTTAATACTATTTGCTGGCTTGTCAGTTGATATGATTGCTCTTCATCTATTCGGTTTTAGGTGTTGCACTAACACTCTGCCAATCGGATCCTGTACTAAATGATGGACGTAGAAAACATGAACAATCCAGAGAAGCTGTTTTGGATGGAGTACGAAAGAGTTTCCTCGAGAAGGTTGTGGCAGAGCATGAAGATGATGATGGATCTTCAAGTGATTAATTGTGTAGTTTTCTTAATGTCTTTGTGGCTTGGTAGAACATGTATGGTTTGTAGCAGTAACTCATCTAGTGGCTACTTTTTGTTTTCAGTTTTTACTTGACGAAATCTGATGCGTGGATTAATCCATTCGTCTTATTTGCTTGATACCAGTGAATTCCGGCAAGGATTTAACTTACGACAGACAAACAATGTAGAATCTTTGGTATACAGTTATTGATGATCTTGAGAAATGTTTTCAGTTATGATGACCTGCCCAAAATTAGTAAGGAAATGAGTGGAGCAGTTTAAAATATTTTTGAGAATAACAGATTAGGTTGACATATATGGACAAACAAATGATAAATGTTCAAGTTGACTATATCATTATCTACAAGGAAAACTATTTACAATGCAGAAGCACTTCTCTCTGAAGAAGGAACCTTCCCTTCCCAACACACACACACACACAAAAAAAAAAAGGCAACATTCTTGCCTTGCTAATGTGAAATTACAAGTATATTTTGCCTCCTAAATAGTTAGCTGTTTTGACAGCAGATTATATGAGCACTTAAGTTTGAACAATGTTGAGGTTCCTCAGAATCTGCATTCCAATCAGACAAACCTAAGGCATAGAAGGTATCATCTGCCACTGAGAACTGTAATTGGTGTAAGTTGGCCTTCCATGAGAGAGTCACCTGCAGCATCATTCGACGATGGAGCTCTAGCTGGCCACACAAATGCAGGTTTCTCAGTAGGAATAGTTGGTAAAACTGATTCCCCTGTTAGAATCTGTAAAGCAGTTTTCATGCTTGGCCTCTCATATGGATTCGGCTGGCAGCAAGCCAATCCTAACATTAACACACATTCAGCTTGCCCTTCATCAAATTCTCTATCCAATCGAACATCTATGGCATCAATGATCCTTTCACTCTTATAGAGATCCCACACATATTCAATGATTCTGTTGCTGTAGATATTCTCCTCATTTTGGTTTCCAGGTTTTCGACCACAGGCAACTTCAAGAATGAGCACTCCAAATGCAAACACATCTGTCTCAACTGTGGCTCGGCCTATAAGGAAACTCTCTGGAGCCATATAGCCAAGAGTTCCAGCTATCTCTTTCGTCGAATGGTGAGTCATTCCACTCACTTGAACTGTCCTAGCCAATCCAAAATCTCCCAACCGAGCATTGAGTTCTGAGTCAAGCATGATATTGCTGGCTTTTATGTCCCTATGAAGTACTCTTTTCGCGCACCCATTATGCAGATAATCCAGTGCTTGAGCTATGCCACAGATAATGACACGTCTTTTTTCCCAACTCAGGCTCAACCCTTCTCTGATTTCACCTTTTTCTTCACAAAATATCAACTTGTCTAAGCTCCCATTTGGCATGAACTCATAGACCACAAGGAGTTCATTGCTTTCATAGCACCATCCTATCAATTTGACAAGGTTTTTGTGGTGGAGATTGCCAATGGTTGTGACTTCTGCTATGAGATCTTTTGCCCCTTGACTTGAATCTCTAAAGAATCTCTTCACAGCTACCTCTTTATCAGCTAGCAACCCTTTGAACACTACTCCACATCCTCCTCTTCCAAGAATGTTCCTGGGATCAAAGCTCCCGGTCCCTCGTTTCAAGTCCTTTAGCTGGAATCTCTGTGGTGCAGTAGCTGAACTCCGAATCAGTATCTCTATTTTCTCATCTTGATCTATCACTTGCATCCTCTTCTTTTTCCTCCTCCAGGTGAAATATATAAAAACCCCGCCAAGAAACATAACCAGAACCGATATTATTGGTATCAAGATCCACAACCATAATAGGCTACCATCATTATCATTACCAATTTCTATGCTTGTAAAATTCCATGCCTTTATGCAGTTCAGCTGAGTATATATCCCAGTTGAAGCTGAAAATCCCACGAAAACATCCTCGGGAAGATAGGAAAGATCAAGAGGCATGGAAATGATGGGATTTCTCGCGTTAAAGTCCCCAGTCTGATTACTCATGAATGCATAAACATTCAAGATCTTTGATTCTCCATCATACTCAACACTTGCTATAACATCAATAGCTCGTGAAAGATTAACACCACGGTCGGTTAAAGAAGCTTGATTGATAGAATAGATGCTGTTTATGTCAATGCCAACATGATTATCATCAAGATCTTCAAAGTAACTTTTCCTTGTGTCAAATTCAACTGCAAAAATGTTGTTTGATAAAGATCCATTTGTACTTGCATTCACAATTCCAAGCCATTGTCCATCACTATTATCTGGGATGGAATAAAGACCACTTTCCTTTGTCAATATGAAAGCTAATCCTTCACCCCATGGATTACTCTGAGGAGTGATATTAATCACAAACGTGGAATTAAACGATGCTGTGATGTCCTTCTTTCGATTCCATAACTTGAAAGGCTGATGATACCATATTCTTCCAGATAAGTTTGTGATAGTAGTTCCACGAGCATCGCCTGTTACTTGCATAGCAGCATTCAATCCTATGAAGGAATAATTAGTAGTGATGAAATCATTTTCGTTTTGCTTGGGGAAATTTGCGTAGCTGAAATTCAGGCAATCCACCCTAATAACAAAAAAACCTTCCAAGAAAAGTGTGAATATGAAGAAAATTAGATAAAGAAGGGAGGTTAAATAACTAATCTTGCCTAGATAAAACATAGTAACATGTCACAAACTTATGTTTTATGCTTCAATATGTAAGTATGTAGGGAAAGAATTGGACTTGGAAATCTCTATGAACAAATGAATTAAGAAGGAAATGATTTGTTTGTGCAGGACAGAATATTATTCTCAGTTGAAACAAAGGAGGTGATAGTTTCTCCATTTTATGGAGAAACTTCAAGTGATTTGATCAAAACGTTTGACTTGAATTAAGAAGTAACTTCCTTGGTGTTGCGCTGCATGTTTGTTAATACTTTTCTCACAGTCCCTTGCTTATCAAGATATACTATTCCAAAGAGAGCTATAGAGAGAGACAGATAGAGAGAGAGAGAGTTCATGAACATATTGTTCTCTCATTTTGCATTTTATGTGATGGTATTATAAACCAAGAAATAAAAAAAAAATGAAATAATACTTCTGGATATCATTTTTTGTTATTAATCTGTATTGCTGTAAATAAATAAAACAATAATCTTTCTGAAAACAGAAACAGAAAGTTAGTAGAAATAAATTCTGAAAACAGTATTTGAACTTCAAAATAAATTTTGAAAACGGTATAGGCACAAATCGAGCCCATTAAATACACAGTGTGTCCTTAAGAAAATTATTCCCCTCAAGTACCCGAGGTTCTGGAATATATTCTCCCAGGATAGAACGATTTAACTCATCGGAGTGTTGGTACCAAAAATGCCGATGAACAGTGAACCACTTGAAGGCTGTAAAACACACTGGAATTTTTGTGTAGAAGAAGAAGAAGATTATCAGAAAATTTCGTAAGTAAATATTCTGGGATTTGAAGGAATATTTATAGCCAATTTGGTACTGTTTCTGAAAAGGTTTGCAACCTTCAGAACAGCCATAGCTGTTTGAACAGGTTTGACACTGTTTCAAAACAGCCATAGTTGTTGGAAATATTGCAGGAAAATTAAACGGATTTAAAATAATCCGGGAAAGAAAAAATTAGACCGGACCGGACCGGGTCGCGGGTCATGGGTGATTTGAATTTTCGTTAATTAATTTTAATTAATTAATTAAATATTTGAAAAGAAATTTGTTCAAAAAGATTAATCAATCAATCGATCTTTGACCAAATCCAAATCCAAATCCGAAGCCGAGCCGAATGAGCGAGCCACGACGGCGACGATGCGAGGCTTGCCTTCTTCTTAGCTCTTTAAGAGCCAAAAGATGAGCTTCTCTATATGTACACAAAGATTTTCTTTCCTTCTACCAATGATGGACAAAGTGCATTAGTAAAGTGAACTCATTCAAAATTTCACTTCCCTCCATTTATTTTCCCACCATTTTCCATTCACACTTTTTTTGTTATTAAATAACAAAATCCAACAATCCCCCACATGAATGGGAAATGGCTATAAACTTAAAGGAATGCACGAGCGTGCGTGTTTCACATGCAAGAATTAATTGCATTTGGATAAGTAGGTTTCCCTTTGAACTTTCCGTAGTGAACTTATATCAGATATACTCGGTCAATCAGTAGATTTGATATCTTTGAACCGTCGACCTTTGTTGTATACCTAGACAACATAAGTCACACAATCAATCCTTAACCATCTATAGTTCTCACGGTTGTGTTCGTTTCAGCCATGAACACCGTCTGGTTTCATGAGTGCTTAGAGAATGGGCCTTTACTTTCATTCCCCTTGAAGTGGCTTACACTTCACACTCATATAGGTGATTCCTAAACGTGTAATCCTAAAGACACACTATCTGGTCATATCCTGCCAGACTTAACAAATCATTAAAAAGCTTTAAGCTTTATTGACTCATCAAAAAGCCTTATTGCTTTACCTCGTTTTTGAACATTGTCTTCATCACGAGAATGAGTTGAGTTATTTGACAATGTTGAACCGTCATTCATAACTTTGTTTGATCTCTTTGAACCTAGCTCTTGGGATCTCTAGTCTGCTAGGTAGAGTTACCGCCATGATGACTTGTCCTAGGCCTTTAACCCCATTCCCTTTGATGATCTTTCAACTGCCTCTCTAGATAGACCTTTTGTAAGTGGATCCGACACGTTATCTCTTGACTTTACGTAGTCAATTATGATAACACCACTAGACAGTAGTTGTCTAACGGTATTGTGTCTCCGTCGAATATGACGAGATTTTCTGTTATACATACCGCTCCCTGCCCTACCTATTGCCGCTTAACTATCACAAAATATACAAATAGGTGCCAAAGGTTTGGGCCAAAATGAAATATCTTCCAAGAAATTCCGGAGCCATTCAGCTTCTTCACCGGCCTTATTTAAAGCTATGGATTTAAATTCCATTATAGAACGGGCGATGCACGTTTTTTGGATGATTTCCAAGATAATGCTCCACCCCAATTGTGAAAACATATCGACTCGTAGATTTAATTTCAGATGATCCAGTGATCCAGTTTGCATCACTATATCCCTCGATCACGGAAAGATATTTGTTATAATGCAAAGCATAATTTTAGGTATGTTTCATATATCCCAAAACTCGTTTCATTGCCATCCAATGTATTTGATTGGGATTACTTGTAAACCGACTCAGTTTGCTAATAGCACATGCTATATCTGGTCGAGTACAATTCATGATATACAACAAACTTCCCAATACTCTTACATAGTCCAGTTTTGAGTCACTTTCACCTTCATTCTTTTGAAGTGCATAACTCACGTCACTTGGAGTCTTGACAATTTTGAAATCCAAATGCTTGAACTTGTCAAATACCTTTTCAATGTAGTGAGACTGTGAAAATGCTAGACCTTGTGGAGTCTTGTGAATTCTGATTCCTAATATCACATAAGCAACTCCTAAGTCTTTCATGTCGAATTTGCTAGCCAACATGCGTTTTGTAGCATTTATATCTGTCATGCTTTTGCTCATTATCAACATGTCATCAACATATAAATAAACAATGACTTCATGACCTGGAGTGATTTTAAATCCATTTGCCAACATTGTTTGGTCAAATTTTGTATGCCATTGTTTGGGTGCTTGTTTAAGTCCATAAAGCGACTTAACAAGTTTGCACACTTTCTTTTCTTTACCAGGAACCACAAAACCCTCAGGTTGTTCCATGTAAATCTCTTCCTCCAATTCTCTATTTAAGAAAGCTGTTTTAACATCCATTTGATGAATTTCAAGACCATACATGACCGCTAGTGCCACTAACACCCTAATAGATGTTATCCTTGTTACTAGCGAGTAAGTGTCAAAGTAATCAAGACCTTCCTTTTGTCTATAACGTTTGACAACAAGTCTTGCCTTATATTTGTCAATAGTACCTTCAGCTTTACTGTTTCGTTTAAAGATCCATTTAGAACCTAAAGGTTTATTTTCCGGAGGAAGATCAACCAATTCCCATGTATGGTTATCCAAAATTGATTGAATCTCACTATTGACCGCCTCTTTCTAAAACGCTAAATCAGAAGACGACATAGCTGCTTTAAAAGTTTGAGGCTCATTTTCAAGCAAGAATGTCACAAAATCTGGTCCAAAGGAAGTAGATGTTCTTTGACATTTGCTACGCCTTGGATCTTCTATACTTGGAGTATTTTCCTTTGGTTCTTCCCGAGGTCGTTTAGGTCTTTCACTTAACGACTCACATTCAGTTTTATACGGATAGATGCTTTCAAAAAATTCAGCATTATCTGATTCCATTACCGTATTAACATGAATCTCGGGATTATCGGATTTATGAACCAAAAATCGACATACTTTACTATTTGTAGCATATCCAATGAAAACACAATCTACTATTTTTGGTCCGATTTTAACCCTTTTAGGTAAAGGAACTTGTACCTTTGCTAGACACCCTCACACTTTGAAATATTTCAAGTTGGGTTTTCTTCCTTTCCATTTTTCATATGGAATAGATTGCGTTTTGATGTGGGATACTTTGTTGAGTATTCGGTTAGCTGTAAGGATAACTTCCCTCCCCCCAAACTCTGCGGTAATCCGGAACTTATTAATAAAGAATTCATTATTTCTTTTAATGTCCGATTTTTCCTTTTTGCAATTCCGTTGGATTGAGGTGTGTAAGGTGCAGTAGTTTGATGGATAATTCTATATTCCGAACATATTTCTGCAAACGGAGATTCATATTCTCCACCTCTATCACTTCTAATCATTTTGATCTTTTTATTCAATTGATTCTCCACTTCATTCTTGTATTGCTTAAATGCTTCAATTGCTTCATCCTTACTATTAAGCAAATAAACAGAACAATATCTAGTGAAATCGTCAATAAAAGTAATAAAATACTTTTTTCCACCTCGAGATGGTATCGACTTCATATCGCAAATGTCAGTATGAATTAAGTCTAAAGGATTTGAATTCCTTTCAACAGATTTATAAGGATGTTTTACAAACTTAGATTCAACACATATTTGACATGTCGATTTATTACACTCGAATTTAGACAATACTTCTAAATTAATTAACTTCCGCAAGGTCTTATAATTGATATGTCCTAAACGAATATGCCATAAATCATTTGACTCCAATAAATAAGAAGAAGCTAAAATTTTATTCATACTGTCAACAACCATTACATTGGGTTTGAAAAGGCCATCCGTGAGGTAGCCTTTTCCAACATACATTTCGTTCTTACTTACATCAACTTTATCAGAAACAAACAAACATTTGAATCCATTCTTTACAAGTAAAGAAGTAGAAACTAAATTCTTCATAATAGTAAGAACGTGAAGAACGTTGTTGAGTGTTAGCACCTTACCAGAAGTCATCTTCAAGAATATCTTCCCATAACCTTCAATCTTGGCTGTTGCATTATTTCCCATGGAAATTTCTTCTTCGGGACCAGCAGTAGAGTAAGTCGCAAATGCTTCTTTGCCAGCACAAACATGTTGAGTGGCTCCAGAGTCAATCCACCTTTCCTTCGGATTTCCAACTAGGTTGCATTCCGAAAGCATTGCACAAAGATCATCAATGTCATCATTCTTCTCCACTATGTTGGCTTGTCCCTTCTTATTATCCTTTTTAGGGAGACGACAATCAGGGCTTTTGTGACCAACTTTTCCACAATTGTAGCAGCTGTCCTTGAATTTCTTTTTGTTATGCTCCTTAGTTTGTCCAGAATACCTCTTCCTCTTCTTACTTTTTGGAGCATTCTCCTCAACTATATTAGCTCCCATGATCGTTGAATTTCCACGAGACTTCTTCTCGGCTGTTTTGTTGTCTTCCTCGATCTTTAGACGTATCACAAGATTTTCCAACTTCATTTCTTTGCGCTTGTGCTTAAGATAGTTCTTGAAATCTCTCCACGAAGGAGGCAATTTTTCAATCATAGCAGCCACTTGAAATGCTTCATTCACGACCATACCTTCAGCAATAAGGTCATGAAAAATAAGTTGAAGCTCCTGAACTTGGGTTCCCATAGTTTTGCTGTCTATCGTTTTATAGTCTAGAAACTTGGCAACCACGAACTTCTTCAAGCATGCATCTTCTGTCTTGTACTTCTTCTCAAGTGCGTCCCATAATTCTTTCGAAGTATTCATTGCACTGTACACATTGTACAAGTCATCCTCTAAAGCACTTAAGATATAGCCTTTGTAAAGAAAATCTGCCTGCTTCCATGCCTCAACAATCATGAACTTTTCATTGTCCGGCATGTCCGCAACAGGCACCGGAGGCTTTTCAATAGTGAATTTCTGCATACCAAGTGTGGTAAGCCAGAAAAACACCCTTTGTTGCCATCCTTTGAACTTGGCTCCAGAAAATTTCCCCGGTTTCTCGGTCGGAGGAACAACAATGCAGCTTGATGAGGCTATCGTCGTTGCACCAACAGTCACAGAAGAATTTCCGTTATCAATTGTTATTTCTCACTGTCAACAATAGAAGAGTTCAATTAATGGAAAAACCAGAACAATAAATAATATTGTAATCAATAAACAGTACGTAATAAAAACCAACCAAAGTTTTTATATAATATTTTACAGAAAAACAATGAAGTCTATATGTTCTTCAAATCGTTTTCTGAATTTCAATACTCTGATAAAGTTTTTATATCTTCAAATCAGAATAGTAAAATTCAGACGGAGTAGAATATAGAATACATAATATAATAAAATAATTTCTTTAAGATTGTTATTAATCTGTATTGTTGTAAATAAATAAAATAATAATCTTTCTAAAAACAGAAATAGAAAGTTAGTAGAAATAAATTCCGAAAACAGTATTTGAACTTCAAAATAAATTTTGAAAACGATATAGGAACAAATCGAGCCCACTAAATACACAGTGTATCCTTAAAGAAATTATTCCCTTCAAGTACCCGAGGTTCTGGAATATATCCTCCTAGGATAGAACGATTTAACTCACCGGAGTGTTGGTACCAAAAACGTCGATGAACAGCGAACCACTCGAAGGCTGTAAAACACATTGAAATTTTTGTGCAGAAGAAGAATATCAGAAAATTTCGTAAGTAAATATTCTGGGATTTGAAGGAATATTTATAGCCAATTTGGTACTGTTCCTGAAAAGGTTTGCAACATTTTAGAACAACCATAGCCGTTGGAACAGGTTTGACACTGTTTCAGAACAACCATAGCTGTTGGAAATATTGCGGGAAAATTAAACGGATTTAAAATAATCCAGGAAAGAAAAAATTGGACCAGACCGGACCGGGTCGCGGATCATGGGTGATTTGAATTTTTGTTAATTAATTTTAATTAATTAATTAAATATTTGAAAAGAATTTTGTCCAAAAAGATTAATCAATCATTGACCAAATCCGAAGCCGAAGCCGAGCGACGACGACGACGCGAGACTTAGGTCTTTAAAAACTAAAAGATGAGCTTCTCTATATATTCATAAAGATTTTCTTTCCTTCTACCGATGAAGGACAAAGTGCATTAGTAAAGTGAACTCATTCAAAATTTCACTTCCCTTCATTTCTTTTCCCACCATTTTTAATTCACACTTTTTTTGTTATTAAATAACAAAATCCAACATTTTTTTTCATGCAACCAAAACTTGCAAATGAATGCAATACATGGGTCTTGCATATAAACTTTTATGATTAAGTGATATATTTTCCACTTCAACCATCTAACTATATAGTTTAGTGGTATCGGCGAGAGTCCCCATCCATAAGTGTGTGTTCGATTCCCGTTACCCCCGTCCCCGTCCCTATCCCCTAACGTAATGGGAATTGTTTTTAGAAAATATTTTCACTTTAATTTATCATTTCTAGAGTTAAATTACTTGATTTGTTGTAAATATTGCGTGTTTTTTCCGAACAAAAGGGTTGAATTATGATATTTCAGGTTTTTGCTTGAGAAAAGTTTAACTAGAGGATTCTGTCATATATATATATAAACTAATCATCAAGACTTTCAAGTATATCTTAGATCAATACCACAGAATGCTCCACGTTTTCTGATATTATTTGTAAACCATTATTTTATAGTTAGTAGAGACTTCTAAATACTTTGCAGACAGATATATAAGAGGGAAAGTTTAAATAGATAAAGTAAACTCACCTTCGCTCAAACTTCAAACTATTTTTCAATTGAAGGATAAAGTATCCAGAGGTTAAGTTGAATTTTATGTGTTCTTCTATTCCAAGTATTTATTTGGTTAAAAATCTTATTATATTGAATTAGGCCCCCATCCCCTTTTGTCATGAATATGACACATATTCCTTTTCAACGGTAGAATTAGTCGGAATAGCTTCTTTGCCATATATGACTTAAAAAAATCATGAGCCATCTATAGTTTGAGAACCACACTAAACTTTTTAAAATATTTTGAAACCTCCAATGGCTAAAAAGAATTTTAATATGATTGTCAAACTAACTTTATAATGGATCTTAGTGTAGAGATTCTCCAGTATTAAGTGGTACATGCACAAGATGATGAAAATTAGGAAGACAAGACTATATTGACTTGCCAATAGGCGTATTACTAGGAAATCTGTTAGCATCTATCACTTATTCCTAATGGCAATTACAGTGAAATTTATCTTAGGTTGCCTCTGAACTGAAGTTGCGACGACAGATATACCTTAGGGTGAATACTTATATTAGAACTGTCAATATGGGCGGGGCGGGGCTAGCCTAACCCAGCCCACGTGGGCTTTAGCAATTGATAGGCTGGGTTGGACTAGCCCACCATTTTGATGGGCCTTGTAATGGTCAGCCCGCTCCAGCCCTATGTGGGTTGCGGGCCCCCACGGGCCATCCCATTATTTTTTTAAATACAATTTTATATTTTTTCTTTAAGTTCTAACCTAAAAAAGATAATTATTTAAAAGTTAAAAAAATCTTATTGGAAATTTTTTACAAAACTTAATAACAATAAATACTAAAAAGTAAAAGACAAGACTATATTTTATTCACTAAAAGTCAAAACTCAAATCAAACTATTCACGAGAACGTCCATACGCTTATGAGATATCCAACACATCATCTTTATCAAACACATTTGAATCCGCTTGTGAGAAGGTTGTCTTAACATCTTCACTTTCATCTACATTTACAATTCGTATGCAATATTAATTAGTTAAATATTAAGAATAATTAAAATTTTAAAACTAATTAACGTTTTAAGATGTTGATCTTTTAATATGATGAGCTTAATAAACTTTAAGCTTCAGATACTCTTCATGTTATTTTTGTGTCATATACTTTTTATATTTTATATATTTTAAATACGTATTTTTATTAGGCCCACTAGCCGGTCCAGTCCAGCCTTATTCAAGCCTCACGGGCCATGGGCTTACTCGGGTTGGGCTTAAAAGCCTCATTTTAAAATGGGCTCCAAAAATTCTAGCCCAGTCCTGTTAAATTACGGGCCAGGCCGGGCTGGTCCAACGGGCCAAGCCCATATAACGGCTCTAACTTATATGCATGTGGTGTTTACGTCAAAATAGCACGGTATAGCCAGTTTTCGGATTGGTCAATCAAAAATAGCCACCGTTTACGAAGTCAATGAAAAATAGCCACTATTTTGCTGCAACAGAGATCAGTCCCGTATAATATACGGGAGTTTGGTGCATCTGTGTATGAACTCCAGCATATTATGCTGGACCGGTATACTTTGCTGACTCCTGTATAATATACGGGAGACTGGAGCACCGGTGCTCCAAACTCCAGTATATTATACTGGACATTTATACTTGCTGGAACTCCCGTATATTATGCTGGAGTTCTAGTGTACTTATGCTGGAACTCCAACATATTATGCTGGAGTTCCAGCATAGTTATCTTGGAACTCCCGTATAATATGCTGGAGTTCAAGCATACTTATGCTGGAACTCCAGTATAATATACGGGCGTATTTTCCGGGTTTTGAACAGTGTTTTCACTCAGATTTATCTTTACATGAAAAGTGGCTAAATTTCGATTACTTTTGAAACTGTGGCTATTTTTGAATGACCAGTTGTAAATCTGGCTATTTTTAAATTTCTCCCGGTGTTTACACCAAACCTTATGACAACACATTGTCCTTACTAGCCCTTTACTATGTTGGGACTTGGGCGGCTGAATCAAGTTTGTTTCTTTTCAAGCTGACTATTGAGGAACTCGAGCACTCATAGTCGCTGCAAGCAGACACAACGCCAGATCAGTTTTTTCCTGGAAAATACACCACTGAAGTAGAAGAAAACTAAACAACGAACAAATGAATACAGAGTTCTCTATAACACAATCGCTATATAATAATTATTCACTATCAAAGCCAAGTTATTTATTGAACTAATTTTCATGATATTTTTTTAATAATAACACTTTGCTATAACAATCAAAAAATTTGGAACAAATGAGATTTTTATAGAGAAGTTTGACGATATTGCCCGTTTTTCAAGGCTAATTTCATGGGGATTTAGTTTAAGGGATTGCAGTAATTTGACGCGCGCCTTCTTGAAATCTATCAACTGCAGCATCGTTATCCCAAGATTTCGATCAACATCTGCAGCATTTGCTAAGGAAGTGGCCACATCGACTATCTGGAGTATGGAAGATTTTTAGTAAATAGTGAAGAGAGTTATTTGAAGCAGGAGAGCGCAATGCTTCGAGTTTCAATCAAAGGAAAAATGATGTTTGTTAGACTAGGAAAGTTATACTGATCTTGAGATGGCACAGACAGTTGGTTGATGGCATTGCGGCGAAAATCCAACGCCTGAAAATAATGTGATCTTGCAGCTTGCAAATCACCATCATAGTATTTCAGATCTCCAAGTTTGTTCAGCAAAGCAGAAAGTGTATGTTGATCTGTAGTGATTTTTTAAGGAATTAAAGAATGCACACTCATATATGAACATATACATAGTATATCAGCATAGATTATGACAAAATCAAATTAGGTATACTGCTTAGTTCACAAGAATATATTGAGATACATATACGTACATACATGCATGTGTGTGTATGTGTAACATCATTAACAGTTACCTCTAGATCATCTTTGGGTACTTTCAGAAGGATATTGAGATCTCTTCAAAGTAAATGACTGCAGATACAGCATCTCCTCAGGAATTGAGTGTTAACAATTTGTAACATTTATAAATTGTGATTCTCCTGTAGCTCGACTGTAGTAGACCTCAAGCTATTTTGTTATGAATGAAAATAACATCTTGGAGGACGTATTGGGAAATTTAACAAGTTATGTGTGGGACCCAGGTTAGAGAATGTTTAAATAGCAGTAGGTTAGTAAAATAAAGTAGACAATTGTATTGTGAAGTTCCTTTCCCCTCCTCTGAGTCTGTCTTCTCACCCCTTTTCTATTTCTGTATCTCTGGCTTCTCTTCCCCTTCTGGTTATGCTCCCTTTGTTTCTCTAATTCTATTAGTATTTCTTGCTTCCACTGTAATTCAATTCAGTAATAATAATATACAAGTATGTGTTTGTGTTGAGAACTTAGGGTTCATTACATTAGGGTGCTCTTGTTACTAAACGTGCAAAACTTTTACAATCACTTGGAAATAAAAATTCGTAAGATCATTTGATGACACAGAAAAATGACTAAAGGAAAGGCACAGTTTTTAAACAAAGAGGCTCGGATAGAGATATACCAGCAGTCACCAAGCATCCCAAGAACTGCTCCAAGTCTTAGTTTTGCAGTATCAATATTATTGGCACGAAAAGCCTGCAAGTTAGTGGAAACCGTGAATTGTGATTCACTAGCTAGTCTCAGAATTTATAAGAAAGAGAGACGACAGGATGAATCAGCTAAGTCAGTGGGAGAAATTACGGACAATTTCAGCACGAGACTAGTGAGATTTTTGCTAAACTTACCCGCATGACTTGTTGAACACGGAAAGCTCCCCTCTCCAAGACACATCCTCGTATATGTTTAATCAGAAAATAGGAATTTCAGTCGAAGCTTACTTTTAGAAGAACTCGAGTTACTAATAATCAAATGTAGAATAAATAAGAAGAATTGACTTAAATGATACCTGGATAGGTAAAAGAAAACAAAGTAAATCAGTGTATCCCAATAATCTTTCCCCCCTTACAAATGTTATTTCTCTCCTTTTATAGATATCTCTAAGTAATACGTTTCTTTCCTCTCATAATAGAGCCATTATGAGCAATTAATGACATTTAATGTAACGTTATAATTGGCAATCGACCAATCGTAACTGTTTCGTGAAAATTCTATAACGTTTTCCATCATTGATGCTCATTAATTACGGATAATACATATTGTGAGCACGTGATTTTTGCCCTACAAGAACCACTCCCAAAAAATTCAAAATAAAAATAGTTTTGTGTTGCTTGTGATTTATTTGTACTTGTCTGTGCATGTTCATTTTTACTTTAATTAAGAAAAATACAAAAAAAAAACATATATGTGTTACATTTGCATTTTAGGATTAATTAAACAGTAATTTGTTTTACGAAAATAAAAAAAAAAAATTAAAAATAACGTACTTCGCATTTTTAGGGTTTAATGTCAAACTGGGATTATCTTTGTATTTAATTTTGTGTGATATTTGTTTTTAAGAGTTAATTAGCATTTTAAGTTAAATTTGGTGTTACAATTTAAATTAGGATTTTTAGGATTTTAATTTTGAAGATTAGTTTAAAAAAAAAGAAAAGAAAATAAAGAGGGAACTAATCAAAGAGAGGAAACCTGATTTGGGCCGAAAACCCCAGTCCAAACACGAAACCCGTCCAAACCCGTTCGGAACTGGCCCAACCAGCCCAGACCCGTCTCCAGCCTCAACCAAATGACGCCGTCTCAAGCCTGTCGATCCAGGCCGTTCATTTCATTCGATCCAACGGCCGCAAATCGCCCCATGCCCCGACCCATTCCCAACCAAAGACCGATCCGGTCTCGAGGTAAGTGAAGCGATGTCGTTCCCATTAATGAATGGATCCAAGCCGTTGATCTCATCAGATCGAACGGCCTGGATTCATTCCACCCTTTAGTATATATTCCTAAATCTCTACCGGTATATATTCCTAAATCCTACCCCGCCCCCTAAACCAAACCCCCCCTCGCCCCATCGTCTCTCTCAGATATCTTAGAGACGACCCCTCGAAACCCTAGAGCCGCCACCCCGCCGCCTGAAAACCCGACGACTCCGGCTCCGATGGCCGTGAAAATCACACCCCTGAACCACCAAACCATCCCCTCTCCGAATCCATGCTCATTTTCCTTCGAATCACCCCGAGCCCCTCGAATCTTAGATCAAAGGAATCGAACCAAACCCTAATCCGTTCAATGGCCACCAAACTCACACCCTGTGATCTCCTGGACCCCCTCACCATGAATCCTTGATCGATTCTTTTCAAATCATCGTGGGACAACTCAGATTCCAGATCGAAGTTAGGCAGGCCAGGTTCCATGAATTTTGAGCCAGAGACTGACTTTAGCCATGCTGTTTTCCTTCGAAAACACATGGTTAAAGTCCGTCTCAGCTTGAAAGTGGGAAGATCCTCGAGTTTTTTTATCAAGTTGTGATTCGGGTAAGTCTTTTACGTCCAGTTTTGATTGTTCACTCTTGCAGTTCCGTTTGTTTACTCTGTCCCTTCCTCTTCTATAAATTGGCATGAGTTTCCCGTTTGAATTATGGTCAGTAGTCTAAGGTCCAAATTTGGGCCAGTTTGCGAGTTGAATTTGTCAAGAACTGGTCTAATTTGTGTTTGTTTAGTTTGGTTTAAGTTCAGGCTACCAATTACTTTGTCGTTGTGATTCCTTAATCAGTGATGTTGGCCTGTACAATAGACCTAATGCTTAGGAAATGGTTCATGATTGTTTGAATCTAGACTTGTGCTATTAATCAGGTTTCTTTTCATGACACTTGCTTTGCCTCATCTCTAATTGCAGTCTAATGTTGAGAGTAGTTGGGTTTAGTCAAAATTGTTGTGAACTAAAACTTGTTCTATAGTGTGTGATTCCCATTGTTTGTAATTCATGCTGTCGATTACCTGCCTAATTGGTCATCAGGAGGTCTACTGGTCTTTCAAATCTGAAGTTTTGTAATCTGTCCAGTTGAGTTAGGAGTCAGTTGTTAGGAATTTGATAGTTTGAACTGGTTATAGCTGAAGGGTTTGGTACAGAGTGAAAGGGATTGGTTAGGACAGTAATTTCAGGGACTTTATGAGGGTATTTTGGGATTGAAAAGGTTTGAAAGTGGTTTAAGCTGAATGGTCTGGCAGTAGGATACTAAAGTACCATTAAACTAATGAATTGTTTAAGTGCTAATGGGGAACAAAGCATAATGGTAGGGGAAGGTTTAAAGGAAATGGATTAAGAAATAGGTGCCCATACCTATTTAAATTTAAATAAGGAAAGGACAAGGGATAATGGAAAAAAGACATACTCTAGTGGAATTAAAAGAAGATCATGGGCAGAATCAGTAGGAGGATTCTGCCTGAGTGCTTAGGAGAGGGGGGCAAGGTCAGTGTTTGGTATAAAATAGGGGTCTGGACAGAGTTAAGGGGGGATCTTTTTTTTGGAGGAGTCTGGTCTTGGTTTTTCTTTTGGGCAGACCTTAGAGGAGAAAAGCAATCTGAAAAGAGAGAGAAAGGAGTTCAAAGTTTGAATACAACAGGTTTTGAGATAGCTTGAGATGAGTTTGGGTGTAGTGTTGCAGTAGTGTGTTTTTCTGATTTCATTTTTGAGGTCGTTTGAGCTGTTCGAGTTTGAGTGTTTCGGTTTTAACTGGTTTCAAATTCACCTGGGTTTGCTGCATATGTTACTGGGCTGTTTGTGGATTGCTGTTTGTATTGCTGCTCGTATTACTGCTGTACTGCTGCTGACTTCCTTTTTATTCTTCTGTTTGCTCCAATCCAGGTACTCCCCCTTGACCTCGTATGAAATGTAAGGGATCAATGTAGGTCTGATTTGGAGATTAAATGATAAAGTGCTGCTTGGGTTGATCTCTGAATTTTTCTGTTTTGTTTTGGTTTAAAGGTGTAAAACAGTCACGTTTATTTGAAACTTTGTATCGTATGTATAATTGGATTGTTCAAACTAGAATTGTCTGTATGTTGCTTCATTAGTTTAATCCTAGTGTATTTTAATTTCCTATAAATAATCAGTACTTTAGAACTTATATTGACTGGAATTACTCATCTCATACTCTACATCAGAGTATCTATGAGATATGAGTACCGTTGAAGAGATGCGATTCAATTAATGAATTCACAGTTCGACGAAGATTTTAAGCCGTAGTTTTACGTATTCTAGTATCACTGGTGAATTCCAAATCGAGATTGAAAAGTTAACTAACATATAGGTCATTTAAAATGAAGAGATAAGTCACCAGTTGTGCAGATTCAAATAACCTTGAGTTCAGTTTCAACAAATTTGCTTTTGTTTCGTCAAACAATCAACGTGTGTTGCTTAGCCATAACAGATTTGAATTGAAGTGCCTGCCAAAAATGAATTTGTTTTACTCATTTTAACTGTGTGACAGATTCAGCATGTCTGGTAAACCATGTATGAATCAGTGAATATGCTTGTGATGATTCAAAGTTAGCATGTTGAAATTAGCATGAATTCAGAAATGATTATGTGTTCACCAATAATTGAGTCCGTTGTGGGTGAAAATCAGTAGGATGAGATTCACATAAAATCAGTACGGGATCTAGGCTCATTTAAGAGCCTACACATGACAGCCTTTGTTTGAACAAGATCTGGGCCTGAATCTGCTTAAGGCCCAGCGTCAGACAACCCTTCCCCTGTTGTAAGGTTAAACCATTCCCCTTCTTTTGGGCTGATTTTGAAGCCCAATCTGCTAAAGATACTAGGTTGTTTATTAAAGCTTTTTGATTTAACATTGTGATGTAATACTTTCAATGATGGTTTATTAATAATTCTAATTAATTAGGGCCCTTTAGAGACAATACTTAATAGAAAAATCATAGTTCTTTTAGGTTGGTTTTAAAATAAATGAGGTGCGCCGTGCCAAACCAATATCATACATTGCGTGGCCCTCTCAATTATAGTAAAAATATTTTTAGACCTCGGGACGTACCATTTAGCGAATTTCATGGCCTTCCCCAAAATTAATAATACGCTAGTTATTCTAGACGCGCTTTTAATAATTTACTTTCTTAAACTCGGGTGCACATTTATGTGACCCAAATCCAATTTTCAACGGAGTCGAAATGTGTCAATAACCACGGGCGCATTGATGTGACGTGGTTCGAGATGTGTTTTCACGACGTTGTAATTCTCGTTAAAAATAATAATACTAAAAGCGGTAAAAGGTTAAAATTTGCACATAGGTTCAACATGTATTAAAATCAGATAAATAAGCCGAATATGACATTTGAGCGACCGTGCTAGAACCACGGAACTCGGGAATGCCTAACACCTTCTCCCGGGTTAACAGAATTCCTTATCCGGATTTCTGGTTCACGGACTGTAATACAGAGTCAATATTTTCCTCGATTCGGTATTCAACCGGTGACTTGGGACACCATAAATCTCCCAACTGGCGACTCTGAATTAAATAATAAATCCCATTTCGATTGTCCTTTAATTGGAAAAACTCCCTCTACGCTTCCGCGGGTGCAGGTAAAAAGGAGGTGTGACAGATCTGGCGACTCTGCTGGGGACAGGACCCAGAATCTCTGATTCAGGGTTCATGAAACACCATATTCATGAAACACCATATTCAGGGTTCATGAATAGGACATCAAACCATGCCCTATTCATGAAACACCATATTAAGCAAGCTCGAGGGATGTTTACTTCAGTCAAATTCTTGGAAGGCAAGAGACGACTGTTGATGAAGTACAACCAACATTTGGCCTCGAACTTCAGGGCATTAGTGTGGAACTTGTTCCCATATTTATACCATTGGATATCTGCATCTAGGCGACAAATTATGTCGGTGAACGCGGACCATGGTATTAGCTTGCTGTTATATGCCTGGAACATATCTATGTAATCTTCCTCCACTGGGGGTAGCCTGTACATATCCTGAATTGTTTATATAGATGCATTGACTTGTCGCTTTCGGACTGTAACGTTGTAGTTATCATGTTCCGGAAGGTTGGCATAATATTCCCTCACTAGCATTACATTTGTCGTGATTGGCTCCTCGAAGAATATGTCAAGCCCACGCCTCCTCAACTCGTTTACTAGGTTTGGACAATTAATAGCCAAAGCATTTGCATCCATTGCTTGTTCAGGCACTATTGTTTTCTCCTCCTTTTTGTTAAATCTGTCATGTGCCTTGGCTGACACAAACTTTTGACTGTTGAATGGCCTAGTATCAACTGATTTTCTGGGCCGTCCACCAACATTTGCTGTAGCTG
Source organism: Nicotiana tabacum (assembly GCF_000715075.1). Lineage (NCBI taxonomy): Eukaryota > Viridiplantae > Streptophyta > Magnoliopsida > Solanales > Solanaceae > Nicotiana > Nicotiana tabacum. The sequence goes on along the minus strand of NC_134084.1, from coordinate 101,790,087 downwards.
GGCGTTCGGATGAGGAACTTGATGCTGGGCGTTTACGAGGGGCCATGATACCTGCAAGTAGTTTAGAGTTAGCCCTATTCAATTGGGTAACCAAACCGGGCTACTTAGACTTCACCACATAGTTGGTTACATCACTTCCTCCAAAGAGGCATTTTTTCAAACACATTGTGAGCATGTTGAGTTTCAAGCTTTTTCTAACCCTATGTCACAATGTATTCACCATCAACCAACCCAATCACTACTTTACACCACCATATTCCTAATTTTTCACTTCCTCAACCCAACCAAACATCAAACATATGTTTAAATCTTCTATAAATGCTAAATTCTAATGTTAAATAAGAAAAATTTAAGAAACTATCCTAAAAATATACAATCTTGACAACCACATAATAATGTTACATAATAAAACTAAACAAGGAAACAATTGAAGACATTATACTAAATATATGCAAGGAAATTGAAAATCATACAAAAAAAATAGAAAATTAAAACTATGTTTACAAAAAAAAAATGAAATAATCTGAAAAATAAAAAAAAATTAACTAATAAGAAGAAGATGAAGAAGATATCCTTAGAGGAAGATGGGGTATGGGGTGAATGAAGAGGTGGGGAGATTTTATGAAGAAGAAGAAGTGGGGTGTTGATGAAGAAGAAGAAGAAGAAGAGAAAGAGTAGGGTTTTTCGGTTTTGGGGGGTATTATTAAGTTAAGTTAAAGAAGTAAAAAAAACTTTTAAAACGAAGTTACCTCTGACTAGCGCGGGTCGTGCGCTAGCCATGCGCTCCCGCGCTAGTCAGTTTATCCCGAGGCAGACTAAAACTTGATTAGCGCGGGCTATGCGCTAGTTATGCACACCCGCGCTAATCACTGAAGGTCAGGCAGACGGAAACCCAATTAGCGCGGGCTATGCACTAGCCATGCGCACCCGTGCTAATCACTGAACGTTTCTCCTTTTTTTCCAAATATATAGCCTCTCAAGAAGGCCAAGTTATAAATTCTCATTTACAAACTATATTTACACTACATTTGTGGGTTGCCTCCCACACAGCGCCTGATTTAATGTCGCGGCACGACGCCATATTGCATTATACATCAATTAAATCTACTGAGGTTTTGTGACGTTGAATGTCACCACCCCAATAGTGTTTAATTCGTTTCCCATTTACCAAGAACGTGCCTGTTGAATTAATGTTTCGCAATTCAACTGTTCCATGAGGAGTTACACTTACTACAACAAAAGGGCCTGCCCAACGGGACTTAAGCTTTCCAGGAAAAAGCTTTAGCCTTGAGTTGAACAAGAGAACTTCTTGACCCGGCTCAAACTCACGATGTTGGATGTGTTTGTCGTTCCACTTCTTGGCCTTTTCTTTATATAACTTGTCATTTTTATAAGCATGCAACCGAAACTCATCAAGTTCATTGAGTTGTAGCAGTCTTTTTTCTCCAGCTAAGTCCATATTCATATTTAGCTTTTTGATTGCCCAATAAGCTTTATGTTCTATCTCAACAGGCAAATGACATGCTTTTCCATAAACCAACCTGTATGGAGAAGTACCTATTGGAGTCTTGTATGCAGTTCGGTAAGCCCACAATGCATCTTCTAACTTACCGGACCAATCTTTCCTATTTGTGCTCACAGTTTTCTCCAAAATCTGTTTTACCTCCCTGTTTGACACTTCAACTTGACCACTCGTTTGAGGGTGATATGCAGTAGCAACCTTGTATCTCACACCATATTTTGCTAGAACATTTTTCAACAATTTGTTGCAAAAGTGTGTTCCTCCATCACTTATCAACACCCTTGGAGTTCCAAAGCATGTGAAAATGTGTTTCTTCACAAAACTTACCACTACCTTCGCATCATTAGTAGGAAGAGCAATGGCCTCAACCCACTTAGACACATAATCCACTGCAACCAAAATATATCTATGTCCATTAGAATACGGAAATGGTCCCATGAAATCTATTCCCCAGACATCAAAGAGCTCTACTGCCAAAATATTTTGTAAAGGCATCTCGTGCTTCTTCGTGATCATTCCGGTTCTTTGGCACCTGTCACAATTTTTAACAAAAGCATGTGCATCTTTAAATAATTTTGGCCAGTAAAAACCTGATTGCAAAACCTTTTGTGCAGTTCTGGCTCCACCATGATGACCTCCATAAAGAGAAGAATGACAGTCATGCAATATTGCATTCATCTCCTCCTCAGGGACACACTTTCTTACCAATTGATCTGCGCATTGCTTGTATAGAAAAGGCTCGTCCCATGTGTAGAATCTCACATCATGTAAGAACCTTCTTCTATGGTCAGCTGTGAATTCTGGTGGAGTCACCCCACTTGCAATGAAATTCACATAATCAGCATACCACGGGGTTTTATCCGAAGTGATGGCTAGCAAATGTTCGTCAGGGAATGTTTCTTTGATTAATTCTCCTTCAGTGACATGACCTCTATTTTCCAGCCTGGATAAATGATCTGCAACCTAATTCTCTGTTCCCTTTCGATCTCGAATCTCCAAATCAAATTCCTGCAAAAGAAGAACCCATCGAATTAACCTTGGCTTGGCATCTTTCTTTGCAAATAAATACCTTATAGCTGAGTGATCTGTGTAAACTATGACTTTTGTCCCCACTAGATAGGATCTAAACTTATCAAATGCCCATACTACTGCGAGCAACTCTTTTTCAGTAACACTGTAATTCATTTGAGATGAATTAAGAGTTCTACTCACATAGTGAATGGAACAAAATATTTTCTCTTTCCGCTGCCCCAAAACAGCTCCAATGGCTATATCACTTGCATCACACATCAATTCAAATGGAAGTTTCCAATCTGGAGAAATGATAATCGGTGCAGTAACTAATCTTCGTTTCAGCTCATCAAATGCTTTCAGACAAGCATCATCAAACTTGAAAGATGTATCTTTCTCAAGAAGCCTGCACAAAGGAGATGAGATTTTTGAAAAATCCTTGATGAAACGACGGTAAAAACCAGCATGGCCTAAGAAACTGCGAATGCCTCTAACTGATGTTGGTGGAGGTAATTTTTCAATTACTTCCACCTTTGCTTTATCCACCTACAATCCATTCTTGGACACTTTATGCCCTAAGACTATGCCTTCTCGTACCATGAAATGGCATTTTTCCCAATTTAGTACCAAATTTGTTTCTTCACACCTAGCAAAGACTTTATCAAGATTCATTAAACATTCATCAAAAGAACATCCAAATACATAAAAATCATCCATAAATACTTCCACAAATCTTTCAACCATATCAGTGAAAATAGCCATCATACACCTTTGAAAAGTCGCAGGTGCATTACAAAGACCAAATGACATTCTTTTAAATGCATATGTCCCATAGGGGAATGTAAATGTGGTCTTTTCTTGGTCTTCTGGGGCTATAACAATTTGATTATATCTCGAGTAGCCATCCAAAAAATAGTAGTATTCCTGCTCGGCTAATCTATCAAGCATTTGGTCAATAAAGGGAAGGGGAAAATGATCTTTTCGGGTGGCATTATTCAATTTTCTATAATCTATGCAAATCCTCCACCCAGTAACAGTTCTAATGGGAACAAATCATTATTTTCATTTGTCACTACGGTCATTCCTCCTTTCTTTGGAACACATTGGACTGGACTTACCCATTTGCTATCAGATATTGGAAATACAATACCTGCATCAAGGCATTTAATCATTTCTTTTCTTACCACCTCTTTCATGTTTGGGTTTAGGCGGCGTTGTTGTTCTATGCTTGGCTTGTGCCCTTCCTCCATGAGAATTTTATGCATGCAAAAAGCTGGACTAATACCTCTTATGTCATCCATTGTCCACCCAATTGCTCTTTTATGCTCACGTAGTACTCTTAACAATTTCTCCTCCTGCAATTCAGACAAGTCAGCAGAAATAATAACAGGTAACATTTCAGAACTACCCAAATAAGCATAATGAAGGTGAGAAGGTAAAGGCTTTAATTCCAATTTGGGAGCTTCTTCAACTGAGGGCTTCAGAAGAGGACCATCTGGCCTGTTCAAAGGTTCAAAGGAATTAAAACCTTTTATATATTAACATGTTGCATTCAAAGTATGTTTCATCTCCTCAACCTCATCATTAATCTCCAAACTTTCAAACAACAAAATTGCTTTTTCTAAAGAATCCTGCAAATATACACTTGAGGTAGCAAGTTGTTCATCAATCTCCATGACAGATATCATAGACAATTCTTCATACTGCCGAGGAAGTTGAATTGCTTTATATACATTAAAAACAGCTTCCTCGTTGTCAACTCTCATGATCATTTTTCCTTCTCTTACTTTAATTATAGCATCACCTGTAACCAAGAGAGGTCTTCCCAATATAATAGGAACTTTTTCATTGGCCTGAAAATCCAAGATAATGAAATCAACCGGGAAAATAAATTTCCCAATTTTCAGTAGCACATCCTCTATCACCCCTTCCGGGTAAGCTATGGACCTGTCTGCTAGTTGCAACATCACCGTGGTGGGTTTTGGAGCTCCCAAACCCAATTGTTTGTACAAAGACAATGGCATAAAAATTATGCTTGCTCCCAAATCACAAAGTGCATGGCCTACATCAACATTGCCTATTCTCACAGGGATAGTAAAGCTGCCAGAGTCCTTAAGCTTTTGAGGAAGCTTATTTTGGACCCTTGAAGTGCACTCTTCAGTAAGTGCAACTGTTTCAAATTCATTCAGTTTCCTCTTGTTAGCCATAATGTCTTTTATGTATTTGGCATATTTTGGAATATCACGAATCGCATCTACCAACGGAATATTCAATTGAATCTGACTCAACATAGAGAGAAATTTGTTGAACATGTGATCGTCATTCTTTTTCTGCAATCTTTGTGGAAAAGGTGGTGGTGGCCTTGAAACATTCGCAGGTGCTGAAATTGTATCATCTTTCCTTACTTCCCATGTTGCTTTGGGAATCAATTCACCCTCAGGTACAAGCTTGTCTTTTCTCTTCTTTGGAACTTCTTCTAATTCCCTTCCAGCTCTAAGTGTAATTGCACTAACTTGCGGATTTTTCTCTGTATCACTTGGAAGAGCACCTGCAGGCCTAGTATTTTGATTTGCAGCTAGTTGTCCCAATTGTCTTTCAAGATTTCTAAAGTCCGTTCTGAGTTGTTGATTGTCTTGCAATAATTTTTTCAACAAATCATTTGTACTTTCTTCTGCTTGCTGTGGCGGCCTTTGAGGTTGATTAAAATTTCCTTGGGGTCTATATTGATTCTGATTTGATTGATTTCCACCCCAAGAGAAATTAGGATGATTTCTCCAATTTGCATTGTAAGTGTTCCCATATTGTGCCTGTTGGTTCATCGGCCCTCTGCTTTGTTGCCCCACATAATAAATAGATTCAGGATTCGTTGGGTACATGTCACTTGTGTGATTATCGCCACACATTTCACAACAAACTGACATTTGTTGAACCTGCTGCATTGGTTGTGATGGTCCCATTGTCATTCTGGTCATTTGATTTGCCAATTTTGCTAAATCTGCTCTCATGGCGGAGATGTCATCCAGTTCAAGTAACCCTGCTTTCTGTTTCATTGCTCTCCTTGGTTCTCCTTCACCTTGCCAATTATGATCATTAGCAGTAAAGTTATTCAGCAGAAGTTGTATTTCACTGTATGGTTTTGCCATGCAACTACCTCTACAAGCTGAATCAAGATTCATTTTGGAAGTTTCGTCTAATCCATCAACAAAAGTATGGCCCAATACTTCATTAGTTTGACAATGATGAGGACAATCCCGAAGTAGTTTCTTGTATCTTTCCCAAATTTGGCGAAGAGTTTCACCATCCCGTTGTTGAAACCCAAGAATCTGACTCCGCAAAAACTTTGTCTTTTTAGTGGGGAAAAACTTGATTAGGAATTTCTTTGCTAAATCATCCCCATTGTGGATTGAATTAGCTGGCTCTTTTTGCAACCATTCTCTAGCATCCCCCAATAATGAAAAGGGAAATAAGGTCAGCCTGACATAATCCTTGGAAACATTTGGATAATTGTAAGTATCCGTTATTTCCAAAAAATTTTGAATGTGCCTTTGTGGGTCTTCATGAGATAGACCAACATATTGCCTAGTGGACTGTATCAGCTGCACCATGTACTGTTTAAGCTCAAAGTGACCGGTGATTTCAGGCTTCACAATGGCCTGAGTCATATTAGCAAGGTTTGGCCTTGCTGCTTCTATCACCGCACGTTCTTGATTACCTGCCATCACTGTTGGCTGTGGTTGAACTTGAATGTCCAACTCTCTTTCTGTTTTGTTTCTAGCTTCCCACTCCTTCCTTGTTCTATTGAATTGTTCGTTCAATTTCAGGATCAAAAGGGAAGAGGTTGTTTGTGCTTCTACTCCTCCGCATTCAAGAGAAGAGCCTGCACAACACAAACAAAGTAGATGGAAAATTTAGGTTTTTATTAACAGCTAATAAAATCTTAAAACAGTCAAGTAGCTAATTTCAATTCCCCGGCAACGACGCCAAAAACTTGTTGCGACCAAAACACTCACGCAAGTGCACGCGATCGACAAGTAATATAGTAGTAAGTAGAGTATCGTTCCCACGAGGAATTGTGATCAACTTATCGACTGATGTAGACTCAAACAATTATTAATTCAAGCTAAATTATCACAAAATATATAAAGAACCAATTTACAACTTACTTAATAATTGCACAATAATTCAACACAAAATTACTACAACAATTACACAATATGTTTATAACAATTTGGGTAAATATATTCCCGGGTCATGGACTTGCTAGAAATTATGCTACTATTTTAGCTTAAAATGGATTTATTGAATTATCCGGGTTATTGATTATAAGGTTAATAATATTCATAAGAATCTTTCGAGTTCTTATGCATCTATTCAAGTTAAACTAATACCTATATGTCTATGGTATTAATATTAGCAAGAATGCATCTACAACTCCTATTTTTCAACCAAGCAAAACAATTAAGTATAGTTCTATCTTAATTGCGAATCTTTCACCCGATGCCCAGGATCCGGATCTTGCTCTATTTGATTCTATATTCAACCAAGAATTTCCTTTGTCAAGTTTAATTCAAGATTCGTAAATAATATTTCACTGTTGGCTACGCAGTAAAATAATTAGAAGCAGAATCAAATGAACAACCCATAACAATAAACTCAAGATCTTCAATCTAAGCTTCAAATAACATAATTATCTAACATCCATGACCCAAGAATACTAGAGTTTTTAGCTACTCATAATCATACAAAAATCAACAATAAAAGTCTTAAACATAATATAAACAAACAAATAGAAGAAAGTTAAGAAAAACTTTGAATCCTTGCTTCAAGATTGTAATCCCCTTCTTTTTTTCACTTCAAGATTGAGTCTTCTCTTCACTTTCTCTCTCTAAAATTCTTTCTTCCTCTAAAAACTGATCTTCCAATAATGGAGTCTTTGCTTTTTGTAAATTGAGTGGGATTAAGAAGGAATTCCAATTTTACCCCCAAATAATTGATTTCCCGGACAGGACTAGCGCGGGAGCGCATGACCAACGCATGACCCGTGCTAGTGAGGTTTCTTTCTGTCCAAAACAATTGAACTAGCGCGGGAGCGCATAACCAGCGCATGACCCGCGCTAGTGGGGTTTTCTCTTGTTAAGATGTTGCTGCTCAACTTTTCGTCATTTGACTCCATTTTTCACTTGATTACCATCATAAATCGTCATTTGTTTATTGAACTCATGTGAGACATTAAGTCATGATTAGAGCCAATTTTTGCATTATTTGAACATTTACAATAGTAAACCATCCTTAAGTTGAGCTAAAACATAGGCTATATTAAACAATTTAGCCTATTATCACAAGATGAGGGGAGCGGGCGGAAGAGATGAATTACTAATGGCGTATTTCAGCCAAAGCTTAAGTGGATCGGCATTAGAATGGTACACCAAATAAGATCATAGCAGGTGGTACACATGGGACGATTTGGCCCAAGCACTCGCTTGTCACTTTCAATATAATCTTGAGATCATTCCGGACCGACTGTCCCTGACCAAACTGGAAAAGAAGCACAGTGAAAGCTTTAGAGAATATGGTTTCCGGTGGAAGGAGCAAGCAACAAGGGTAGATCCCCCAATGAAAGAAAGCGAGATGGTCGATTACTTTTTGCAGGCTCTGGAGCTAACTTACTTTGGTCATTTGGTGTCCGCAATTGGCAAGTCTTTTAATGAGGTTGTAAAAATGGGGGGCATGGTCGAGGAGGGGCTTAAGTCCAACAAAATCATGAGCTATTCAGCGATCAAGGCAACCACTCAGGCCATCCAAAGCGGTGCTGGGGGTGTACTTGGGAAGAAGAAGAAAGAAGATGTCATGACTGTTGAGTCCAGAGCCTGGTTCGGATCTAGAGGCCCGTCACCCTACTATAGCCAACCATGACCCTACCACCAAAATTACCCCCATACTCCATATAGCCCTCCACAACATTACTATCCACCGCCAGATCCCCATTTTTTCGTCCATCATGCACAAACCTATACCCAAACTCCGACACACGCGCCATGGCGCACACCGGCTCCACAAAATCCATACCCAGCTCCACAAAACACATATCCACCCCCAAGGGTCTACAGAAATCCCCCCGGGATAGGTTTCCGACCAAACCCAGCCCTCAAGAATGAGAGGTCACAGAAGCATAAGACTTTCACTCCCCTGGGGGAATCATATACCAGTCTTTTCCATAGATTGAGGCAGTTGGGCATGTTGAATCCAATTGAGCCTAAAATGCCAAATCTGCACCCTAGAAATCTTGACCATTCAGTGAGTTGTGAGTACTGCTCAGGATTCCTTGGGCATGATACAGAGAAGTGTTGGAAACTAAAAACAGCTGTGCAAGAGCTTATTGATACTCATCGGATTGAGGTTCAAGCCCCAGAAGTGCCAAATATCAATCAGAATCCACTACCAACTCACCAGGAGACACACATGATTGAGTTGATACACAAAGATGGGGAGCCCAGGAAGCCCTCGCAGACGGTAATGATGATCCGTTCTAGCGAAACCGGCTCAAAGGAAAAAGTAATTAGTGGGAAATCAGTGGTCCAGTTGAGAGGGGTAGATGATAAGCCAGCCTTGGTAGCTGAGAGAGGGTCGTCGACCTTTGTTGTAGTGAAACCCGAGAAAGCTAAAGTGGTAGTGCCAGGGATTGCAAGTAAACCTGTTGTGGTCGTGAAGGGTGCTCGAACAGAGCCTGTTATTATAAAACCGGTAACTCAGCTTCCAGTGATCAACAACAAGGCTGTTCCTTGGAACTATGAATGGGTGATGGTGATTTACAAAGGGAAAGAAGTCAAAGGAGAAGTGTGTGAAGCCCAAGGTCTAACTAGTTCGGGAAGGTGTTTTGCTCCCGCAGAGTTAAGAAGGGCCAATCCAGTAGCAACAAAGAATCCAGTTACCGAGGAAGAGGCGGAAGAATTTTTAAAGAAACTTAAGGCGCATGATTACTCTATTGTCGAGCAGTTGAGGAAGACCCCGGTGCAGATCTCATTGTTATCCTTGTTGATCCATTCAGATGAGCACCGCCGGGTATTGATGAAAATTCTGAACGAAGCCTATGTTCCGGATAAGATCTCTGTGAACCATCTAGAGAAAATAGCAAACAAGATTTTCGAGGTCAACATGGTCACTTTTTCAGACAATGAGTTGCCCGTGGAGGGTACAAAACATAATAGAGCCCTCTATTTGACTGTGAAGTGTGAAGACTCAGTAGTCACTCGAGTACTGATTGATAATGGGTCCAGTGCCAATATCTGTCCTTTGACCACCTTGAACAAACTGAAGGTCGATGGTGACAGAATTCACAAGAACAATATCTATGTTTGAGTGTTTGATGGTGGTGGTACAGACACAGTGGGTGACATCATACTTGAATTAACAATTGGTCCGGTCGAGTTTACCATGGAGTTTCAAGTGTTAGACGTGGCAGTGTCATATAATCTTTTGTTGGGGTGACCCTGGATCCACACCGCCAAAGCAGTGCCTTCTACACTACATCAGATGGTCAAATTCGAATGGGATAGGCAAGAGATTGTAGTACATGGGGAAGACAATACAAGCGCCGTAAGTGATGCCATCGTACCCTTCATAGAGACTGACGATGACAAGGGGCCGTGGGTTTACCAGGTTTTCGATACGGTTTCAGTGGACAAAGTTCCCGAGGGTGAAAGCATCCCACTTCCCAAAATAGCAGCTGCAACTGTCATGGTAGCCTCGGAGATGTTAAAAAACGGGTTTGTGCCAGGCAAAGGTTTAGGGGCTAATCTTCAGGGTATTGTTCAACCGGTTTTTTTGACAAAAAATCTGGATACCTTTGGGATGGGGTTCAAGCCTACATTGGCGGATATGAGACGGGCCCGCAAGTTGAAGAAAAGAGTCTGGGTCCTTCCCAAGCCAATCCTGTGCCTGTCCAGATCTTTTGTCAGGCCGAGCGTCAAAAAGCAATTGTTGTCCAAGGTTACAGGGCCATTAATTGGTGCAAATGGAGACTTAAATTAAGGCTTTGAAAGATTATTCACCGAAATCAACATGGTAGAAGTTGGGGAGGGGTCCAGCAAGGCGGATGTGCAGTTTGTGGGGCCAAAGGCAAAAATCAACAATTGGATGGCTACTCCTTTCCCATTCGGAGGGAGTCTTGGTAGTTGGCTCTGATTTTCCCTCCTGTTTTCTGGATTATTCCAGGATTGTAGTCCAGATTTCTTTTATTCTTGTTTTGTTCATCAAAGCGTGAAACCTTGTTATCCCGTAATTCAATAAAATAAAAAAGTTTCTTCTTCATTCCTTATTTTATTTTAATTTTGTTTTCTTCTTTTCTTTTTCTGTACAGTTCTCTTTATACTGGTCTTAATGACATGGCGTGCATAAGGAATCCTCAGCCCAGTCTTAAAAATCAATTTGATTCCGAAATGTTAGTTCAAAAAGTAGATTGTGGTTACGAATCAGAATGTGATGATGAAGCCTTCGAAAAAATTAGTAAGGAGTTAATTCACTTCGAAGAAAAAGCCAAACCCAATTTGAATGACACAGAAGCCGTCAATTTAGGGGACACAGACAATGTCTGAGAGAGTAAGATAAGTGTCCACCTCGAGCCAGAAATCCGGGAGGAGTTAGTCAAAGCACTCATCGAGTACAAAGATGTTTTTGCGTGGTCATATGATGACATGCCGGGTTTAACCACTGATTTAGTGGTCCACAAATTGCCCACTGATCCAGCGTTCCCTCCCGTCAAGCAAAAGTTGAGGAAATTCAAAACTGATATGAGTGTGATGATTAAAGAAGAAGTTACCAAACAGTTGGATGCAAAGGTTATCCGGGTCACCCAATATCCTGTTTGGTTGGCTAATGTCGTGCCTGTGCCGAAGAAGGATGACAAGATCAGAGTATGCGTCGATTACCGCAATCTCAACAAAGCAAGTCCGAAGGATAACTTCCCACTACCCAATATCCACATTCTGATTGACAATTGTGCCAAGCGCGAGATTGGATCTTTTGTGAATTGCTATGCCGGATATCACCAGATTCTAATGGATGAAGAAGATGCGGAAAAGACAGCCTTCATCACGCCATGGGGAGCTTATTGCTACCGAGTAATGCCATTTGGGTTGAAGAATGCTGGGGCAACTTATATGAGAGCAATGACTACTGTGTTTCATGATATGATACACAAGGAGATTAGAGTATATGTAGATGATGTGATCATAAAATCAAAGAATTAGGCCGACCACGTCGAGAATTTGAGGAAATTCTTCCAGAGGCTTCGCCGGTACAACCTCAAGCTTAACCCCGCCAAGTGCGCATTTGGTGTTCCATCTGGAAAGCTGTTAGGATTCATAGTCAGTCGGCGAGGCATCGAGTTGGACCCATCAAAGATCAAATCCATACAAGAATTGCCACCTCCGAGGAACAAGACTGAAGTGATGAGTCTGTTAGGAAGGCTGAACTACATCAGCAGGTTTATTGCTCAGCTCACGACAACTTGTGAACCTATTTTCAAGTTGTTGAGGAAGGACGCTGCGATCAAGTGGACTGATGAGTGTCAAAAAGCGTTTGATAAGATAAAAGGTTACTTGACAAACCCACCTATACTGGTTCCGCCAGAGCCAGGGAGACCTTTGATTCTTTACTTGACAGTCTTGGAAAATTCATTTGGTTGTGTACTGGGGCATCATGACGTCACCGACAGGAAGGAACAAGCCATCTATTATCTTAGCAAGAAGTTCACAGCTTATGAGGTTAAGTACACTCACCTGGAAAGGACATGTTGCGCCCTAACTTGGGTGGCTCAGAAGTTGAAACATTATTTGTCATCCTACACTACTTACCTCATTTCACGCTTGGATCCATTGAAGTATATCTTTCAAAAGCCTATGCCGTCAGGAAGACTTGCAAAATGGCAGATTTTGCTCACAGAGTTTGACATAATCTATGTGACTCGGACTGCGATGAAAGCCCAAGCATTGGCCGATCATTTGGCCGAGAACCCGGTCGATGAAGAGTATGAGCCACTAAGGACTTATTTTCCTGATGAAGAGGTGATGCATATTGATGAACTAGAACAGGCCGAAAAACCAAGCTGGAAACTTTTCTTTGATGGGGCTGCTAATATGAAAAGAGTCAGAATAGGAGCTGTGCTTATTTCTGAAACAGGGCATCACTATCCTGTTACGGGTCAACTTCGTTTTTATTGTACCAACAATATGGCTGAGTATGAAGCATGCATTTTGGGTTTAAGGTTAGCTGCGGACATAGATATCCAGGAAGTTTTGGTCTTGGGAGACTCGGACCTTCTGGTACATCAAATTCAAGGAGAATGGGAAATGCGAGATCTGAAGCTCATACCATACCGACAATGCTTGCATGATCTTTGTCAACGATTTAGATCAGTGGAGTTCAGGCATATCCCAAGGGTCCATAATGAGGTCGCCGATGCTTTGGCTACCCTAGCGTCAATGCTGCACCATCCGGATAAAGCCTATGTCGATCCTTTGCACATTCAAATGCGAGATCAACATGCTTACTGCAACATGATTGAAGAGGAATTTGATGGCAAACCATGGTTCCATGATATCAAGGAATACATCAGAATGGGAATATACCCAGTGCAAGCCACGGGGGATCAAAAGAGAACAATTCGATGGTTGGCAAGTGGATTTTTCTTGAGTGGAGGAGTTCTATATAAGAGAGAACCAGACCTGGGATTGTTAAGATGCATAGATGCTAGACAGGATATGGTTGTCATGTCCGAAGTACATTCAGGAGTCTGCGGACCACATATGAGCGGATATGTGCTGGCGAAGAAAATTCTCCGAGCAGGTGATTATTGGCTCACCATGGAGCGAGATTGTATCGGTTTTGTGCGCAAATGTCATCAGTGCCAGATACACGGAGATCTGATTCATTCTCCACCATCGAAATTGCACACAATGTCAGCGCCATGGCCCTTCGTCGCTTGGGGCATGGATATCATTGGACCAATTGAGCCAGCAGCATCCAACGGGCATAGGTTCATTGTGGTAGCCATTGATTATTTCACCAAATGGGTTGAGGCCAAAACATTCAAGTTTGTGACCAAGAAAGTAGTGGTCGATTTTGTTCACTCAAATATTATCTGTCGATTTGGAATCCCAAAGGTGATCCTCACGGATAATGGTGATAATCTTAACAGTAATTTGATGAAAGAGGTATGTCAACAGTTTAAGATTACACACCGCAATTCTACCCCATATCGTCCTAAGGTGAATGGAGCAGTTGAGGCAGCCAATAAAAACATAAATAAGATACTTCGGAAAATGGTAGAAGGTTCAAGGCAATGACATGAAAAATTACCATTTGCATTGTTGGGATATCGCACCACTGTCCATACTTCAGTAGGTGCAATTCCTTATTTGTTGTTATATGAAACTGAAGCCGTAATACCTGCGGAAGTTGAAATCCCGTCCCTTCGGATTGTCGCTGAAGCTGAGATTGATGATGATGAGTGGGTCAAAACTCGTCTGGAGCAGTTGAACTTGATTGATGAAAAAAGATTGGCAGCTGTGTGTCATGTCCAGTTATATCAAAAGTGAATGGCAAGAGCATACAACAAAAAGGTGCGTCCCCGGAAGTTTGAAGTGGGCCAGCAAGTGCTGAAACGCATCCTTCCACATCAGACTGAGGCAAAAGGCAAGTTCGCCTCGAATTGGCAAGAGCCATTCATTGTAACCAGAGTGTTGTCCAATAGTGCTTTATGTTTAACAGATATCGAAGGAAAATGCATCGACATGGCTATCAATTCTGACATAGTTAAGAGATATTATGTATGATTTCTTTTAATTGTAATTGTTGTTTATTTGCATTTGGCATGGTATCGGAGAATGAAATGACGGAGGAAATTTGTTCTTCCATCCAAACACTTCAACCTTTGATCCCCCTTTTGAGCCTTATTTATTCTTTCATACCCCTCTTTTGGAATCATTAATGAAAATGAAAAAAAGGAGAAAAGAAAAATAATGATAATAAAGACAAAAGAAAAGTCACAAGAAAAACACCAGGGGAACTATGTTCGACCTGATTCCTCAAAAAGGATACGTAGGCGCATCACGGCTCGGTCATAGTGTAATAAGAATAAAAAATCCCCAGGCAAGAAAAAACTGGGGCAGAAGTTGTGTTTATAATTTTGGGGAAAGAAAGTTGATTCCAAGAGTTGTAATATTTTACCCATCAAAATTATTTTAAAATTTTTCTTTAGCCATACACCAAAAACCCAAATTGATGTCCAAAAAGACCTCCCGATCAGTATCCGAGAAGTGCCAAGTCGGGCAAATGGAAGTCTGGAGTAACACTCTGGTCCCCAGCAGAAAAGAAATGAAATGAGAGAATCTTATTAGTAACACCCCAATCCCCAGCTGAAAAGAAATAAAATGAGAGAGTCTTATTGGTGAAAACCTTCACAGGTACCATAAGGCAACGGAAGTTGAAAGAATTAAAATGAGAGAGTCTTATTGGTGAAAACCTTCACAGGCACCATAAGGCGACGATAGTTGAGAGAAACGAGAGAGTCTTATTAGTGAAAACCCCTCGAAGGGCACTATAAGGCGACGAGGAATTGAAAGGGGACAAACGAGGTAAGATTGATAGAAATGATCCGTCAAGGCATCAAGCAGAACAAAGATGTTGATTCGGCAAAAGAGTTGGGTTGCGGGACCTTTTGAAATGCAAATTAAGGTTATCAGAAAGATTTATGGATGTAAACAGACTGGGTTGATTAAGCCGAAATGCACGACATGATCATTGAGATCAGTTATACCATTCAGATAAGTCCTTTTCCTTTTTCTCTTCAAACAATTATTCAGAAAGAATTTTCTTTTCATCTTTGGAAGTCATCATCTTTCATTTCTTCTGGTTAAAGATTTTTTTTATATATAGTAGTTTGTTTTTTAAGAAGGATTTTCAAAGCCAACTACCGATCGCCAACATGGGGCAAGGTAAATGGGGATAAGACAGGCCAAAGATAATGTGACGGGACAAGATAGACGTCATTATAAGACCAAATGATGGATTGCTCTAAGATGTCGTGGAAAGTATGGAGTAAAAGTGGGAAACAACGGTTGAGAAGTTGGCAAATAACAGAAGCATCAAGAAGGTCGAAAGTTATCGGCCAAGTTTCAAGATGGTCGAACAACGCAGAGAGTGGAAAAAAAGAAAAAGGGAAACCATCCCCAGCAGGAACGTCCCCCACATTTTAAACTAACAAATTTTCTTTGATTTGAAGTAGGGACAGGGAATGTTATTGATGATGGAAAGACATGCCACAAGAAAGATTGTCAAACTGGGGCAGAAAATTTTCTTTCATTTCGAAAATTTTCTAGAAGTCTAACACAAGTTTGTTGAAAAGCAGTATTCCCAGCAGTTTTCGGGAGAAGGCAAAACAAGTTTTAAAGAAAGCAATGTCAGGGGGGAAGATAACACAAGTCTTAAGGGAAGTAGTTTCAGAGGAAGGAAAACACCAGCTTTAAGGGAAGTAGTCTTTGAAGGAGGAGAATAACATATTTTAAAATGAAACACCAGAGTTATCCCCAGCAGTTTTCAGAGGAATGAAACACCACTTTTGAGGGAAGCAGTTCTGAAAGAAGATTATTCAAGTTAGAAGGAAAATGGTTCAGGAGGCAGGAAGGAACAACGACAATATAACGTATTTTTAAGTAGTAGTTGAAGTCAGGAGCCCGCCTGGAGAATGGAAGTGTTATGTTTTTAATTTATAGTTGAAGTCAGGAGCCCGCCTGGAGAATGAAGTTGTTATATTTTTTAATTTATAGTAGAAGTCAGGAGCCCGCCTGAAGAATGGAGGTGCTATATTTTTATGTTGTGTTGAAGTCAGGAGCCCACCTGGAGAATGGAGGTGTTATATATTTTAATTTATAGTCGAAGTCAGGAGCCCGCCTGGAGAATAGAGGTGCTATATTTCAAATTATAGTCGAAGTTAGGAGCCCTCCTGGAGAATGGAGGTGTTATATTTCAAATTATAGTCGAAGTCAGGAGCCCGCCTAGAGAATGGAGGTTGTTATTTTTTGAGCTGTAGTTGAAGTCAGGAGCCCGCCTGGAGAATGGAGGTATTATCTTTAAATTGTTTATTGAAGTCAGGATCCCGCCTGGAGAATGGAGGTTGTTATATGTTTTAAAGTTATAGTCGAAGTCAGGAGCCTGCCTGGAGAATGGAGGTGTTATATTTCAAATTATAGTCGAAGTTCAGGAGCCCACCTGGAGAATGAAGGTGTTATGTTTTTAATTTATAGTTGAAGTCAGGAGCCCGCCTGGAGAAGGGAGGTGTTAAATTTTATTGAAGTCAGGAGACCACCTGGAGAATGGAGGTATTATCTTGTTAAGTCATAGCAGAAGTCAGGAGCCCGCCCGAAGAGCGGAGGGTTGCAACAAAGATCCCCAGCATAAATTAAAGTTCAGAAGTCGGAAGGAAGGCAACACTAGTCAGAGGAAGGCAGTTCATGCTTCGAAGGAAAAATAATTCGAAGCTCACAAGCAGTTCAAGTTTAGCAATCAGGAGAGGGTACAAGTCAAGTCGGAGGTAAAGAAACATCAGGGGAAACACAAGGCAACAAGAGCAAGTTTGAAGATCTAGATTTTGTAATTTCTAGTTTAGTCTAGCTTCTTGCTTTCTTTTAGCATGGTGTAATAAGGAGGTTAGTAAGCAGATAGCAGCAACAACAATAGCAGTGACAACAAAACCACAGCTTCATGGTAGTCCCAGCTACCAATACTTCCCGAACTACATTGACCTGATTCCCTTTTAGCCAGGGATATGTAGGAAACCTTTGAAGCAGAGGTTCGGTCAAATCTTTCAAAAATAAAATGCTTCACATGGAGTAGCCGAACGGGCAAAATATCGCTCGTATTCGCTCACTTTATCTTTGCACAAAACTCTTCATGTTTCCGGACAAAGAGGGGCAGCTGTGAGCACATGATTTTTGCCCTACAAGAACTACTCCCAAAAAATTCAAAATAAAAATAGTTTTGTATTGCTTGTGATTTATTTGTACTTGTCTGTGCATGTTCATTTTTACTTTAATTAAGAAAAATACAAAAAAAACATATATGTGCTGCATTTGCATTTTAGGATTAATTAAACAGTAATTTGCTTTACGAAAATAAAAAAAAAATAAAAAATAACGTACTTTGCATTTTTAGGGTTTAATGTCAAACTGAGATTATCTTTGTATTTAATTTTGTGTGATATTTGTTTTTAAGTTAAATTTGGTGTTACAATTTAAATTAGGATTTTTAAGATTTTAATTTTGAAGATTAGTTTAAAAAAAAGAAAAGAAAATAAAGAGGGAACTAATCAAAGAGAGGAAACCTGTTTTGGGCCGAAAACCCCAGCCCAAACACGAAACCCGTCCAAACCCTGTTCGGAACTGGCCCAACCAGCCCAGACCCGTCTCCAGCCTCAACCAAACGATGCCGTCTCAAGCCTGTCGATCCAGGCCGTTCATTTCATTCGATCCAACGGCCGCAAATCGCCCCATGCCCCGACCCATTCCAAGCCAAAGACCGATCCGGTCTCGAGGTAAGTGAAGCGACGTCGTTCCCATTAATGAATGGATCCAAGCCGTTGATCTCATCAGATCGAACGACCTGGATTCATTTCGCCCCTTCATATATATATACTTCAAACCATACCCCGCCCCTCCAAACCAAAGCCCCTCGCCCCATCGTCTCTCTCAGATCCTTCAGAGGCGACCCCCCCAAAACCCTAGCCGCCCTCGTTCCCTTCGCCTAAAAACCCGGCGGCGCCGGCTCCGATGGCCGTGAAAATCACACCCCTGAACCACCAAACCATCCCCTCTCCGAATCCACGCTCATATTTCTTTGAATCACCCCCGAGCCCCTCGAATCTTAGATCAAAGGAATCGAACTAAACCCTAATCCGTTCAATGGCCACCAAACTCACACCCTATGATCTCCTGGACCCCCTCACCATGAATCCTTGATCGATTCTTTTCAAATCATTGTGGGGAAGCTCAGATTCCAGATCGAAGTTAGGCAGGCCAGGTTCCATGAATTTTGAGCCAGAGACTAACTTTAGCCATGCTGTTTTCCTTCGAAAACACATGGTTAAAGTCCGTCTCGGCTTGAAAGTGGGAAGATCCTCGAGTTTTTTTTATCAAGTTGTGATTCGGGTAAGTCTTTTACGTCCAGTTTTGATTGTTCACTCTTGCAGTTCCATTTTTATTACTCTGTCCCTTCCTCTTCTATAAATTGGCATGAATTTACCGTTTGAATTATGGTCAGTAGTCAAAGGTCCAAATTTGGGCCAGTTTGCGAGTTGAATTTGTCAAGAACTGGTCTAATTTGTGTCTGTTTAGTTTGGTTTAAGTTCAGGCTACCAATTACTTTGTCGTTGTGATTCCTTAATCAGTGATGTTGGCCTGTACAATAGACCTAATGCTTAGGAAATGGTTCATGATTGTTTGAATCTAGACTTGTGCTATTAATCAGGTTTCTTTTCATGACACTTGCTTTGCCTCATCTCTAATTGCAGTCTCATGTTGAGAGTAGTTGGGTTTAGTCAAAATTGTTGTGAATTAAAACTTGTTCTATAGTGTGTGATTCCCTTTGTTTGCAATTCATGTTGTCGATTACCTGCCTAGTTGGTCATCAGGAGGTCTACTGGTCTTTCAAATCTAAAGTTTTGTAATCTGTCCAGTTGAGTTAGGAGTCAGTTGTTAGAAATTTGATAGTTTGAACTGGTTATTGCTGAAGGGTTTGGTACAAAGTGAAAGGGATTGGTTAGGACAATAATTTCAAGGACTTTAGGAGGGTATTTTGGGATTGAAAAGGTTTGAAAGTGGTTTAAGTTGAATGGTCTGACAGTAGGGTACTAAAGTACCATTAAACTAATGAATTGTTTAAGTGCTAATGGGGAACAAAGCATAATGGTAGGGGAAGGTTTAAAGGAAATGGATTAAGAAATAGGTGCCCATACCTATTTAATAAATAAGGAAAGGACAAGGGATAATGGGAAAAAGACATACTCTAGTGGAATTAAAAGAAGATCATGGGCAGAATCAGTGGGTGGATTCTGCCTGATTGCTTAGGAGAGGGGGGCAAGGTCAGTGTTTGGTATAAAATAAGGGTCTGGTGAAGAGTTAAGGGGGGATCTTTTTTTTTGGGGGAGTCTGGTCTTGGTTTTTCTTTTGGGCAGACCTTAGAAGAGAAAAGCAATCTGAAAAGAGAGAGAAAGGAGTTCAAAGTTTGAATACAACAGGTTTTGAGATAGCTTGAGATGAGTTTGGGTATATTGTTGCAGTAGTGTGTTTTTCTGATTTCATTTCTGAGGTCGTTTGAGCTGTTCGAGTTTGAGTGTTTTGGTTTTAACTGGTTTCAAATTCACCTGGGTTTGCTGCATATGTTACTGGGCTGTTTGTGGATTGCTGTTTGTATTGCTGCTCGTATTACTACTGTACTGCTGCTGACTTCCTCTTTATTCTTCTGTTTGCTCCAATCCAGGTACTCCTCCTTGACCTCGTATGAAATGTAAGGGATCAATGTAGGTCTGATTTGGAGATTAAATGATAAAGTGCTGCTTGGGTTGATCTCTGAATTTTTCTGTTTTGTTTTGGTTTAAAGGTGTAAAACAATCACGTTTATTTGAAACTTTGTATCGTATGTATAATTGGATTGTTCAAACTAGAATTGTTTGTATGTTGCCTCATTAGTTTAATCCTAGTGTATTTTAATTTCCTATAAATAATCAGTACTTTAGAACTTATATTGACTGGAATTACTCATCTCATACTCTACATCAGAGTATCTATGAGATATGAGTACTGTTGAAGAGCTGCGATTCAATTAATGAATTCACAGTTCGACGAAGATTTTAAGCCGTAGTTTTACGTATTCTAGTATCACTGGTGAATTCCAAATCGAGATTGAAAAGTTACCTAACATATAGGTCATTTAAAATGAAGAGATAAGTCACCAGTTGTGCAGATTCAAATAAACTTGAGTTCAGTTTCACAAATTTGCTTTTGTTTCGTCAAACAATCAACGTGTGTTGCTTAGCCATAACAGATTTGAATTGAAGTGCCTGCCAAAAATGAATTTGTTTTACTCATTTTAACCGTGTGACAGATTCAGCATGTCTGGTAAACCATGTATGAATCAGTGAATATGCTTGTGATGATTCAAAGTTAGCATGTTGAAATTAGCATGAATTCAGAAATGATTATGTGTTCACCAATAATTGAGCCCATTGTGGGTTAAATTCAGTTGGCTGAGATTCACATAAAATCAGTACGGGATCTAGGCTCATTTAAGAGCCTACCCGTGACAGCCTTTGTTTGAACAAGATTTGGGCCTGAATCTGCTTAAGGCCCAGTGTCAGACATCCCTTCCCCTCTTGTAAGGTTAAACCATTCCCCTTCTTTGGGGCTGATTTTGAAGCCCAATCTGCTAAAGATACAAGGTTGTTTATTAAAGCTTTTTGATTTAACATTGTGATGTAATACTTTCAATGATGGTTTATTAACAATGCTAATTAATTAGGGCCCTTTAGAGACAATACTTAATAGAAAAATCATAGTTCTTTTAGGTTGGTTTTAAAACAAATGAGGTGCGCCGCGCCAAACCAATATCATACATTGCGTGGTCCTCTCAATTATAGTAAAAATATTTTTAGACCTCGGGACATGCCATTTAGCGAATTTCATGGCCTTCCCCAAAGTTAATAATACGCTAGTCATTCTAGACGCGCTTTTAATAATTTACTTTCTTAAACTCGGGTGCACATTTATGTGACCCAAATCCAAATCTCAACGGAGTTGAAATGTGTCAATAACCACGTGCGCATTGATGTGACGTGGTTCGAGATGTGTTTTCACGACGTTTCAATTCTCGTTAAAAATAATAATACTAAAAGCGGTAAAAGGTTAAAATTTGCACATAGGTTCAACATGTATTAAAATCAGATAAATAAGCCAAATATGACATTTGAGCGACCGTGCTAGAACCACGGAACTCGGGAATGCCTAACACCTTCTCCCGGGTTAACAAAATTCCTTATCCGAATTTCTAGTTCGCGGACTGTAATACAGAGTCAATCTTTTCCTCGATTCGGGATTCAACCGGTGACTTGGGACACCATAAATCTCCTAAGTGGCGACTCTGAATTAAATAATAAATCCCGTCTCGATTGTCCTTTAATTGGAAAAACTCCCTCTACGCCCCCGCGGGCGCAGGTAAAAAGGAGGTGTGACATATATCTATACTTTTTGCTATCTAGGTTCATTCCTCCGATGCCTCTTCAAATTACCAAGAGGTACGAGTACCCGTTCCTTCCTGTTTTCTTGAATTTCTGGCCGCGCCTATTAAAGCTCGTGTCTCTTCAGCTATCCTTTGCCAGCTGTCATTTTTTTATTGATCCACGTGTCTTGGCATATCATCACATAATTAATTCAATATGTTAACTTGATTTTTCCCAATACAGATAGTCCCCCACTTTCCATTTATTCTACAATTGAATATTTGAGAAGTAGATCTCATTAAAGCGGGAATTTTTGTTGCCATTATTCCTTCTCCAGAACTGATGCGTCGTATGTCACTTCCATTTAATGCTCGTGACACGTGGTGTCTTTTGATTGGGTCTGCAACCCTTCAACGTCTTTTCGGGCTTTTTTGTGACTATATCAATCACGAAGTGACAGCTTTCATTATGACATTCCCATCATTACCTTTTTTGTTTGACGGTTGCTTCTGAGTATAAATATAACCTTTGTCTTGTCTTTCTCGTAAAAGTTTCCTATCTTTGAATATTCATTCTTGTTTTCTTCCTCGTACAACCATGTCTTCTTCGAACCCTAATCCCCGAAGAGTTCCTATTGTTGATGAACTTCCCTTGCTCCTGTTAGAAGCAGAAGAGGGGGAAGATTACACAGTTTAGGATCATCATCTATACGAGGTGCTTCTTTACCTCCACTTAGTTCTACCCCTCCTTCTTCTTCTATAACTAGGGATTCTCTTCCACGTAGATCTTCTTCTAGAAGTAGAGACTCTAATGAACCAGTTAGTGAACCCTTAGTAGATGAAATTGTCCCCTCTGAACTTTCTTTTTACACTGATAAAGAACCGATTAGGAATCAGGTTTCTTCTATGTTCTCTCTTGATCGTGCTGATGTTTACCCTTCTCAAATTACCGAAGGTTTAATCTCTGTTGTCCGTAGAGATTGCCATTTGAAATTTGACTTCCCAATCATAATTTCTAATGCAAATCAAAGGATCACATCCTACATGACTGGATTTTCTTTCGTGTATACGTATCCGTTTACACTGAATTTTAGACCTCCCAATGATCTTGTTATCATCGAGTTCTGTCATTTTTCAATGTTTGTCTAGGAAAATTTGGCTCCATTGTGTGGAGGTTTGTTGCTTGTCTAAGTTACTTAGCTAACTTAACTCAATTTCCTTTTACCTTCTTTCATTTGATCCACCTCTACTTTGGTGGCGAGGAGTAAGAGGGTTTTAGTCAGCCCCGAGGATGACAAGGACTGTGGCTGGTATGCCTGATTTGTTGTTGCTCCTACTGTAGGTTTTGTAGGTGAAGAAAATATATCATTCCCTGAAAAGTGAAATTTTGTACGTAAGTTTACTTTACAACTTTCTCTCTTCTCTTCCCCCCCTTTTTTCGTTTTGAAAGGGTTTGTTTTTCCCGTGACTATTTCACTTTCTCTTTTTTTAGCAACCATGGGAACTGTTGAAGAGCTTCCCAATTTTCGTGGTTGGGTAGAGAAGTTGTTGACTATTGCTCCGATGGAGGTTAGATCTTAGAATACCTTTCAAACAGGTTTGGTTGGAAGGCTAAAACTCATGGTAAAAACTTTACCTTTTTCCCTTTCTATTTTTGTCTATCTTTCCTTTAGAATATTTTTAACCCTTCTTTTTATCAGGGTTTCCTATTCGTGGTTTAAATGACGAGTCAATAGTGGCTTCTGGGGTTTCTTTGGCAAGAGCTCGGGAGATAATCTTGAGTTCTTCATCGAAAAGGAAAGCTGATGCGTCCCAGGATTGTAAGGAGGAAGAGGAACATGATGGAAGTTCTTTGGTTAGAAGGCCGTGGGCCAGAAGACGCGTCTTTTCAGATGACGAAGCTACTCCTCCCTTTTCTATTCCCGCGACCGAGCCTGTTGAATCAACCTTAGTGAGTTCTGATGATGATACTCCTGCGGCAGCTCGTGACTCTGATGAACAACTTTTTTAACGTGGGTTTGATAGTGAAAATTTTGATTTGGTGTCTGATGAAGTACCTCTTGCCTCCTTTCCAGTGTCTGTCCCTATGGAACGTTTTTTGCCAGTTTTTACTACTACTATTTCTGCTCCGCCTCAAGCCATTATGACTTCCTCTACAGTCCCCGCTACTAATGTTTCTCGAACCGAAGTTGGTTCTTCAAATGGAGGTAGAGTGATGAAACAAATTACCATTGAGGTCCCTGCCAAAGGTAATCTTCTAAAGAAGTCAGATCAAGCTGACGTGTGGTTGAAACTCCTGATTGGTCCAGTTGAAAAATCCAAGCTGGAAAGTCATAGTTCTCTGACTTGGATGAATGATATCGTGCAATCATCATTGAAGGTTTAAATTTATTTTCATATTATATATCATTTTCCTTTTACTAAGATTCTTATGTATTCCCTTTTTTTAGATAATCTCGTCGGCATAGAGATGATAAAAAGGGTTTCCCAGACGGAACAATTGATGCATGATTACCAGACCGAGGAAGACAACTAGAAAGAGTAGCATGACAGTCTTCAGCTTGAAATGGAAGTTTTAGAAGAAAACAAATGTACCTTAGAGCAGCAGTTAAGTGTCATGGCATCGGAATTGGCAGTTGAAAAAGCTTCTTCCAACCAAGCGGGTAAGGATAAGAATTTCCTTGAATCTTTTTTTTCCTGAACAACTCTCCAAAGCTACTGAAGAGATCAGAGGCCTTAAAGCTTTGCTAAATGCGAAAGAAGTTTATGCTGGTGAGCTTGTTCAGACCCTCACGCAGGCCCAAGAAGATCTCCAATTTTCTTCTGACAAGGTTAAGTTTTTGGAGAGTTCACTTGCCCCTTTGCAATCTTCTTATGATGCTGCTTTGGCTGAGAGGGAGGAGCTCAAGAGTGAAAGTAATCAATGGGAAAGAGACTACGAGGCTTTTAAGGACAAAGCTGCTGTTGAAGTGAGTTGGGCTATTTTGAACACGCGCCATGATACCCTTGTGGAGGCTAGCCAAGAGGGTTTTAACTTGGACGCTGAGTTAGCTAAGATAAAAGAAACCATTGAGAAAACTCAGCAAGGCCAAAGTTTTTCTTCTCCCGTGGTCGATACTCCCGAGTACGTTGAAGCTAACCCTGGTGCGGTGGATGTCCCAGCTCCTTCAGACCAAATCGAGCCTTCTGTTATTGATGATACCATTTTAGACTCTTCTTCTACTCCATAGTGAAAGTTTACTTATGAAGTTTGGCTTCTTTTTTTTCTTTTTGGTGGAATATGTGGTATTACCCCTGGTCCCATTTTGGGGGTTATGTTTTTGGTAATAGCAAGTCCCCAGGTCTTTTCGGGGCTTTTTGTAAAAAATGATAATCAGTTTATGACTAAGTTCATACTTAGTTTAAACTTAATATTATAAAGTTTTCGTTTCAACTCAATTCTCTCGAGTATCTGTTTTACTCTTTTTGCCTTGTTTTTTATAAGTCCAAGGTCTTGCTTTTTAATTTGTGGGTTTTTGTCTTACCCTTTTGACTTTTTTTATTTTTAGAAATGCTTTATTAACTTCATGGATCTTTGAATCAATGATGAATTTATAAAAGAGGGCCCTTTTATATTCGACACTTAATGAAGAAGACGTCTCAACTTCATAATGGTGTAAGCATACAAAAAAAGAAATAGGAACACACATGTTTCTTGAAATAACTTTGATAAAGTTTTCATTCGAACTTTGTCAAGTTTAAATAATATCTTACATGTATTTAAATATCTTATATTACTCTTCCGTAATTGTTTTCTTTACAACAGATTTGCAAAAAAAAAGAAAGAAAATCCAAGGGTTTCTTTATGACCCATGGCTAAATACTTCCTTTAACCTAAACATCGTAAGATTTTGAAATCTATATCCACGAGTGTACTCTTCACAAGTTTTTTTTATCAGACTTGTGTTATTGGCTCGTGACTTTGCTCTGAACTTGATATTTGATGAATAGACTTTTAGGCTTGACTTGAAATTTAATTGTTTTCAGTCTTCTTTGCCTTCCTTGTACATATATCATATGTATATTATATAGTCCCCCAAGTGTTTGAGCTTTGAAGTATGCAATCTCGAGCACTTGATTATTCCTTCCATGCAGTCCTTTTCCTAAAAATGAAAAACATACAGGACTCGGAGGTACGATTTTAGATGAAGACTGCTTAACCCATTTAAATTTCCATCAGAATAGTTGTAACCCTAGACCGGGAATTATGTTCTTTCCATGTGTCTTTCAGGTCATAATTCATCATTTAGTGCAGGCTAGCTTTTTGCCTATCATCTAAAATCGTTAGTAAAAGTTTCATAATTCAAAAATAAAAATCGTTAGCGAGGATACCTGCCCCTGGGTATTTCCTTTCCTTAGAAGTAGTATCTCTTTAGATGAACAACATTCCAATTTGAAGGTAGAATCTTGCCATCCAATGTTTCAAGCTCGTATGCTCCTTTTCCTGTGATACCATGAATCTTATAAGGTCCTTCCCAAGTTGGACTTAACTTTCCTGCATTGGCTGCCCTCATGGATTGGAAAACTTTCTTGAGTACGTAGTCCCCAATCTTGAAGTATCTGAGACGAGCTTTCCGATTGTAATACTGCTCCATAACTTGTTTTTCTGCTGCCATCCTTATTAATATAGCTTCCCTCCTTTCTTCAAGTAAATCTAGGTTTTCTCGTGTCTCTTCTTCATTCGATTCCTCGGTAGCTTGTGTATATCTCGTACTTGGTTCCCCTATCTCGACTAGAATTAAGGCTTCAGCTCCGTATACAAGTGAAAATGATGTTTCTCCCATACTTGTTTTTGCTGTTGTTTGGTAAGCCCATAAGACTCCAGGTAGTACCTCTGGCCAATTGCCTTTAGATCTTCCAGTCTTTTCTTCAAGTTGTTGATAATGACTTTATTTGTTGATTCAGCTTGTCCATTACCCACTAGATGGTAAGGAGTTGAAGTAATCCTTCTAATTCACCAACTTTGAAAATATTCTATGATTTGTGAACCTATAAATTGTGGGCCGTTATCACATACGATTTCCTTCGATACCCCAAACCGGCATATGATAATCCTACAGATGAAGTCTCTGACCTCTTTTTCTCGTACCTGATTGAAAGCTCCCGGTTCTACCCACTTAGTAAAATAGTCAGTGATCACTAATAAAAATCTTACCTTGCCTTTGGCTTATGGTAGTGGACCTACGATATCCATCCCCCACTTCATAAAAGGCTATGGTGCAATGACCGGATGTAATAATTCAGCTGGTCGATGCATGTTGTTACCATATCTTTGACACTTGTCACATTTTGCCACAAAATTTTCTGCGTCTTCTTCCATTTTTGGAAAATAACAACCGGCTCTAGTCATGGTTTTTACCAAAGATCTTCCTCCAACATGATTTCCACAATGTCCCTCGTGTATTTCTCTCATCACGTATTCTGTTTTTGAAGGCCCGAGACATCTTGCTAGAGGATCACCGAACATTTTTCGATAAAGATTGCCTTGATTTAAACAGTAGCGAGGAACTTTTTTGTGAAGTGCCTGAGCTTTTTTCTTATCCTCTGGAAGTATTCCATACTATAAAAAATTGACAATTTCATTTCTCCAATCCCAAGTTAAATTATTGTAATTTACCTCGTTTTTATCTTGGTCAAGCATTGAATGAAACAAATGTATCACAGAAGCATTTTCTTCATTTGTTACTTTCGTGGCGGATGAGAGATTAGCTAAAGCATCAGCCTCGGCATTTTCTTCTCTTGGTATTTGCATGACTTTCCAAGTTTGGAATTGCCTGACTAAATCCTGTGCCTTTTCCAAGTATTGTTGCATCCTTGCCTCTCTAGCTATATAAGTCCCTAGCATTTGGTTAACTGTAAGTTGTGAATCACTTTTGATTACGACCTGTTCTATACCGAGTTCTCGTGCCAATTCTATACTTGCAATCACAACTTCATAGTCTGCCTTATTGTTAGTAATAGGATGACATTTTATGGCTTGTCGTATGGTTTCTCCCGTAGGTGGTACCAAAACAATGCCTACACCTGCTCCTTTTACATTCGATGAACCATCAGTAAATAAGGTCCAAGTACCTCGATTAGACCCGTTAAATACCTGTAGTTTTTTTTCCTGCTTTTAGTTGTATCCCTTGACTAAATCTGCCACAAAATCTGCTAAAACTTATGACTTTATTGAAGTTCTTGGTTGATATGTTATGTCATATTCGCTTAGCTCTATAGCCCATTTGGCTAGTCTACCTAATAATTCTTGCTTATGTAGTATATTATGTAAGGGGTAGGCAGTTACTACAAAGATAGGATGACATTAAAAATAAGGCCTTAACTTCCTAGATGCCATAACTAACGCAAGTGCAAGTTTTTCTAGATGAGGATATCGAGTCTCAGCATCTAATAATGATTTGCTAACATTTTAAATCGGAGATTGTTTACCTTGGTCCTCTCGAACTAACACAACACTTACCGCCACTTCTGAAACAACAAGGTAGATGAGTAGTATCTCCCCATCTTTTGTTTTTGCGAGCAACGATGGATTTGACAAGTATACTTTCAAATTTTTAAGCGTCTGTTGACATTCTTTAGTCCATTCAAATTGATCTTGCTTTTTTAGGGCTGAAAAGAACCTGAAGTATTTTTTTGATGACTTGGAAATAAACCTTCCCAGAGCAGTTATTCTTCCTGTCAGTCTCTGTACTTCTTTTTTACTCGTCAGTATATTGATAACTAGGGATTTTGACGCATTTTATACTCCTTCTTGCTTATGCTTTGGTTAAATATTCATACAAAATAGTCCCAAAAAGCTCATAAGTTGTGCTCGATTGCAGGTTTGATCAACAAAGTGACAAGATGTCAAAGATCAGCTCAAAAAGAGTGAAACCTGCACAAGTGCCAAAGACAAGACAAGCTTAGGCAAAATAGGTCCAGTGTGGCCGCACACCATTCTGTGCGGTCCGCACTAGGAGGTTCAGAGAGCAGGTTTTTCAGGCTAAAAGGCAATGCGGCCGCACTTGATTCCATGAGACCGCACTACCATTATGTGCGGTACACAAAGCCAAGATTCAGAGAAGTTAAAGTTGGAGTGTTCAAGCCAATGCGGTCCGCAGTCCACTTTGTGCGGACCGTACTAGAAGTCACTGCGGCCGCAATCCATTCTGTACAGTCCGTGGAGCCTGAGTTCAAAGAGCTGGATTTTGAAGCCAAGAGTCCTAGTGCAGTCACAGTCCATTCTGTGCGATCCGCACTAACCCCGCATGGGCATTTTTGTCCAAATTTTTCAGCTTAGTATAAATAGAACCTTTTTTCCATTTTTAGGTTAGGAGATAAAGTTTAGAAGCAGCTGCGCTCGTGGGAACGACTCTTGTAGCCATTTTGGGCAATTTTACTAACTTTTCATCATTGAATCTTTGTATTTAAATTAGCAATTAATTAATATGTGTTTATCTTCATCTATTTCTTATTTTTCTTCTTTGAATATGAGTAGCTAGACCCCATAGCTAGGGTTGTGGCTCAACCCTAGTGTGGGTAATTGATGGGTTTTGCATTTTAGGGCTAAATTGACTATGAGTGTTTGATATTTGGGTCAATTTCATGGTTAATTGCTGAATTAGTGGTTGCAAACACTAGTTTGTGTTTAGTTGACTAGGGCTCTTCTTGATAAAGAGAGCCTAAGTCTCCGAAATTGATCCAATAAGATATTGGGGCATACTTAAGAGATTGATAGCCCCAATAAAAGGGTTAAACCTCGAGAGAGTAATACCCGACTTGAACCCTAAGTTGCTTGTGCAAATTTGCATACCCAATTGGTCTTGAGAAAGTCAATTGGAAAAAATCACTTGAACCACTGAGAGGTGTAGAGTGGGTAAAGTAGTGCAACGGTTATATCATACTCCCCAATCATGTCAATTGTGCCTCAGTTTCAAGTACCCGTCAATTGACCACCTAGGAGGATGTCACTACCCTAGTGCCTTTAACTATTTGAACAACCCGTGGCATTTAACTCTTAGCTTAATTTACAATTTGTAGTTTGTTAAAAGTAGAATTAAAAGAAAACCCCAAAAATTATGAGAAGTGCAGTTTGGAACTCTGCGCAATCCTAAGCTAAATAGATACACCACTCAATTTCTAGCTCTCTGTGGAAATCGATCCCGACCCAAAATTGGGTAAACGCTATTGCGACCCTCTCTCGCTACTTATTAGTGGTGCGGAGTAGGCTGCAATCACTTTTTGGCGCCGTTTCCAGGGAGCTAACGGTTTTGGCTCTCTATTTAGTTTGTTTTGTGTATTGTTCTTCTTTCCTTCTTTGTTGCTTACTTGTTTGTGTCACTACTCAGGTACTAAAATGGCATGGAACAACGCAAATGACCCTCTTGGAAATGTGATTGTGGGGGAGGAGGTAGATGATGTTGAATAAGATGAGGTGCCTTTTGTACCTCAAGGACAACGTAGAGGCCGCAATGCCAATGCTAATCCAAATGACAATATTCCAGACCCTCCTCCACCACCTCCAAGAGTGGCTCCCAGAGTACTTCCGAACCAGGGTTATGAAAGTGCTATTATCCCACCCAGAATCTGGGCAGGCAACTTTCAGATAACCAATGTGATGTTGACCTTACTTGAACAGCGTGGGTACTTCACGGTCGTTGCGGATTAAAATGCATACAAATATCTCAAGGGGTTCATGGATACATGCTGGGGGAGCAAATAGACAAATGTGTCCGAGGATGCTCTTAGGTTGAGACTTTTCCCATTCTTACTTCGTGGGAAGGCATTAGATTGGCTTGAGAGACTTCCCAACCATTCCATCACAACTTGGGATGAGTTGGCGGATAAATTCATTGCTAAATTCTTTTCACCCGGGCATATGGCGACACTTTGAGATGAGATATTGGAGCCCATGAAACCTTTGCATGAGATTTGGGAGCAGTATAGAACAATGGTGAAGGAATTCCCCAACAATGATATGTCCGAGGCTATGATACAACAAACCTTCTATTGGGGCATCAATACAACAAATCAATGCATAGTGAACTAACTTGCCAGGGCAACTTTATGAAGCTGTCGTATGATGAGGCATGTGATGTACTTGATGAGATGGCTGACACTTCTTCTGTATGGCAAAGTAGAGCCAATGTGCCTCAAGGTGACCCTACGGTTATTCATTTGCATAAGGAATTACATGACCATGGGCAAGCTATAGCGGAGTTGACGACTACCATGAAGCAATTGCTAAGGCATAGTTGCAACAAGTTCAAAATCCTTGCCAAGTGAATGCCATGGAGGGTGTAAGTATGCTTGTCAACAAGAGAAGGCAAAGAAGGCAACAAAACCAAGGGAATTATGAGCAATATGATGATGCATGTGATGGGTTTCAAAATGATGGTTATGATGACCAAAGTGAAGAGGTTCAATATGTCAACAACTATCAAGGCCAACGGGGCAACTCTTCCAACCAACAACAGTGGCGATCTCAAGGAAATTGGGGCAACCAACAACAAAACAGTGGTAATTGGGGGAACAACATCCAAAACAACAACTGGGGTAATCAGAACAACAATCAAGGCAATCAAGGGAATTGGAATGGTAACAACAATAATTGGGGTGGCAATAATAACCAAGGAGGATGGAATAATGGAAACCAAGGGAACCGGGGGCAAGACTTTCAAAAGCCCCCAATGTACCAACAACCGAACAATTCACCCCCATTTCCATCTCAAGGTCCTAGTTCTTCGGGTAATGATATGGGTAGATATGAAATGCTGTTCGAGCACATGATGAAGAAGAATGCGGATTCTGACGCACAATTGGCTTCTCACAATACCTCTATCTGAAACTTGGAGGTGCAATTAGGCCAAATCTCTCAGTTATTGAATACTCGCCCGAAGGGTGCTCTACCAAGTGATGCGGTAATGAACCCGAAGGGTGGGAACAATCATGTTATGGCTGTTACAACAAGAAGTGGGAGAGGCGGTGATGTGAATGCCTCGAACAAAAGTAAGTTGTGGATGATGATGATGAGTTGCAAGAAGATGAAGTTCCTTTGGTAGTTGAAGATGTGGTTGATGACAATGTGAACAATGACGTGTGGATTGACATTAATGAGGCCGAGGTGGAAACTCAAGATGCCGTAAACCCGTCTAGGGAACACGTGATTGACATGCCAGAGTCGGTTGTACCAAAAGCCAAGGCTCCTTTGCCAAGGCCACCTCCAACTTATCCTCAAAAGCTCGCAAAGCAGAGAAATGATAATCAGTTCAAAAAGTTTATTGATATGATGAAGAGCTTGTCCCTCAATGTGCCTATGGTGGAGGCTCTTGAACAAATGTCGGGCTATGCAAAGTTCATGAAAGACTTGGTCACAAAGAAGCATTCTATGGATTGTGAAACTAAAAAGATAACTCACCAAGTTAGTGCTATAGTGCATTTAATGGCCCCGAAGCTTGAGGATCCCGGTGCTTTCACCATTCCTTGCACCATTGGAGTGCAGATTTTGCCAAGGCTTTATGTGACTTGGGAGCTAGTATCAATCTGATGCCTTACTCAGTTTTCAAAACTTTGGGTATTGGGCAACCTAGACCGACTTCTATGAGGTTACAAATGGCGGATCGATCAATGAAGTGACCTTTGGGCATTATTGATGACGTCCTTGTCCGGGTGGACAAATTCATATTGCCAATTGACTTTGTGATTTTGGACTGTGAAGTGGACTATGAGGTCCCAATCATTCTAGGGAGGCCTTTCCTTGCGACGGGGAAGGCATTGGTTGATGTTGAAGCGGGTGAGCTTATTTTCTGAGTGGGAGATGAAAATGTCATTTTTCATGTTTGCAAATCTATGAAGCAACCCAATAGCACCGAGGTGTGCTCATTTGTAGACATTGTCACAACTATGATTGTGGATGACACTAGTGCTATGATCAACGTGGACGACCCCCTTGAGGTCGTGCTATTAAATCTTGATGTCAATGATGATGCAAGCAGAGTGGAGTGCGTGAATGCCTTACATGGGATGGGCTCTTATTCCTATGAGCCTAGAAAATTGTCTTTGGATCTTGAAAACTGGAAAACTCCACCAACAAAACCATCAATTGATGAGCCATCGGTGTTAGAGTTGAAACCACTGCCTCCACACCTTAGGTATGAGTTCTTGGGCTCAAATTCTACTTTCCTAGTTATTCTTTCTTCTTGCCTAACTAACATGCATGTTGAGGCCACTTTGGCGGTGCTTCAAAGGCGAAAAAGGGCAATTGGATGGACTTTGGCTGACATTCAAGGAATAAGCCCCGCATTCTGTATGCACAAAATTATCTTGGAGGATGATGCAAAACATTCCTTGGAGAATCAAAGAAGATTGAACGAGGCAATACAAGAGGTGGTGAAAAAAGAAGTAATCAAGTGGTTGGATGTCGGGGTTGTGTACCCCATTTTCGATAGCTCGTGGACTTCTCCGGTGCAATGTGTACCAAAAAAGGGTGGTATGACTGTGGCAACAAATTACAACAATGAACTTATTCCCACTCGGAAAGTTACCGGATGGAGGGTATGTATGGACCACCGGAAGCTGAACAAGGTGACCCGCAAGGATCACTTCCCATTGCCATTCCTTGACCAAATGTTTGATCGCCTTGCGGGGCGTGCCTTTTATTGCTTTTTGGATGGATACTCGGGGTATAATCAAATCTTAATCGCTCCAGAGGACCAGGAGAAGACCACCTTTACTTGTTCATATGGAACCTTCACTTTCTCTCGAATGCCGTTCAGGTTGTGTAATGAACCGACGACATTCCAACGATCTATGATGGCTATTTTCACCGACATGGTGGAAGATATTTTGGAGGTATTCATGGACGATTTCAGTGTGGTTGGAGATTCATTTGAAGAGTGTTTGGGAAATTTGGATAGAGTTTTGGCCCGATGTGAAGACACAAATCTCGTACTTAATTGGGAAAAATGCCACTTCATGGTGGAGGAAGGCATAGTGTTGGGCAACAAGGTTTCAAAGCGTGGGATTGAAGTTGACAAAGCCAAGATAGAGGTGACTTCAAGGCTTCCTCCCCCCATTTCCATCAAGGGGGTGAAGAGTTTTCTTGGTCATGTGGGCTTCTACCGGAGGTTTATAAAAGATTTTTCAAAGGTGGTAAATCCCTTGTGCAAGCTACTAGAAAAGGATGCAAAGTTTGTGTTCGATGAGGGATGTATGCAAGCATTTGAGCTTCTCAAGCTTAAGTTGACCACTACCCCTATCATTACCGCACCAAATTGGAGCTTGCCTTTCGAGCTCATGTGTGACGCAAGTGAAGTTGCGGTTGGGGCTGTCTTGGGTCAAAAGGTTAACATGATATTTCATCCAGTGTAATATGCAAGCAAGACCATGAATGAGGCTCAACGGAACTACACGGTTACCGAGAAAGACTTGTTGGCCATAGTGTTTGCAATGGAAAAGTTTCGGCCGTATCTTATGGGGGCCAAGGTCATAGTGCACACCGACCATGATGACCTTAGGTACTTGATGACAAATAAATACTCCAAGGCAAGGTTGATGCGATGGGTGTTATTACTTCAAGAGTTTAATCTAGAAATTGTGGACCGGAAAGGTAGTGAGAACCTAGTGGCGGACCACTTGTCCCGTTTGGAGGAGGAGGGGAGGCCTAGAGATCAATGATTCATTTTCTGACAAACAACTCCTTGCGGTGTCGGTAAATGATATGCCATGGTTTGCCGATGTTGCTAATTACCTTGTGACCGGAATAATCCCGTGTGAGCTCTCTTCTAACCAAAGGAAGAAGCTCAAGCGGGATAGTTTGGATTTTTATTGGGATGAGCCATACTTGTTCAAGATTTTCACAGATGGTGTGATCCGAACGTGTGTCCCAGAGGAGGAGCAATTAAGTATCTTGGAGGCTTGTCATTCCTCTTCCTATGGTGGCCATCATGGCAGGGTGAGGACGACTTCTAAAGTTCTTAGTTGTGGGTTTTATTGGCCAACTTTGTTCAAAGATACGAGTGATTTTGTGAAGAAATGCGATGAATGCCAAAGAGTGGGTGGAATTTCGAAGAAAGATGAGATGCCTCTCAATACCATCCTTGAGGTTGATATTTTTGATGTATGGGGTATTGATTTCATGGGCCCATTTATTAGCTCTTGTGGGAACACTTACACTCTTGTGGCGGTGGACTATGTTTCAAAGTGGGTTGAAGCCGTGGCTTTGCCCAATAATGAGGCCCAGAGTGTTGTTGCATTTCTCAAGAAAAGCATTTTTACAAGGTTTGGTACTCCCCGTGCAATCATAAGTGATGGGGGGTCTCATTTTTGCAATAAAGCTTTCGACACATTGCTTTCTAAGTACGGTGTCAATCACAAAGTTTCTACCCCCTATCATCCTCAAGCAAGTGGTCAAGTGGAAGTCTCCAACAGGGAAATCAAAAGCATATTGTCAAAGACGGTCAATGCAAATAGGACCGATTGGTTGAAGAATTTGGATGACGCTCTCTGGGCTTATAGGCCCTCTTTTAAGACTCCGATTGGTATGTCCCCGTATCGGTTGGTGTTTGGGAAAGCTTGCCATCTACCGGTTGAATTAGAGAACAAGGCCATGTGGGCTTTGAGGAAGCTTAATCTTGAGTGGGATGTTGCAGCCAATCTTCGTGTGGACCAGCTCAATGAACTTGATGAATTCAGATTCCATGCCTACTCCAGTTCGTCCTTGTATAAGGACAAGATGAAATACCTTCATGATAAATATGCTCGTGGAAAGGAGTTCAAAGTAGGTGATTTGGTTCTCCTGTTCAACTCCCGGTTACGTCTGTTTCCGGGAAAGCGCAAATCAAAATGGAGTGGACCTTTTGAAGTGATGTGTGTGACCCCGTTTGGTGTTCTTGATTTAAAGAATAAAAAATGGTGAAGTTTTCAGAGTTAATGGGCACCGGGTCAAGCATTATCTTGGAAATATTGATGACAACCACATGGTGGCACTTCTTCATTTCAAATGATGTGATGGTAACCTGCGTCATGCTGCGATGTTAAATCAGGCGCTTCTTGGGAGGCAAACCATGTGTTTTTCTTTTTGTTCTTCTTTGATTTTTCTTTGAAGTATAGGATTGATTTTTGGGCTAACTGGTTGTGAGATGTTATAGGGTTGTGTTGATATAGTGCAAGACATAGTGGAAAAAAATGCACAGGTCTCTGAAGTTTCCAGTGCGGCCGCACTACATTTTTTGCGAACCGCACTGGTGAACGTTAAAGTATAGCCTCTCTGAAGTTTTCCACCGCGGCCGCACTACATTTTGTGCGGTCCGCGGTGGATCTCTACGGCTGCAGTCCATTTTGTGCGGACCACAAATTCTTGCCTTCTCAAGCTTGAACATAACAGTTCAGTGTGGATCACGGTCCATTTTGTGCGGTCCGCACTGGTAGGTGAGACTGGGCCCTAGGTCCTTTTCTATAAATAGGGCCTGAGGCCCTCCTTTTAATCTTTTCGCAATTTTGAAACTCAGAGCCTAAATCACTGTTCCTTTGTTTATTTACCCGTACTTCATTGCTTGGAATTGTTATCATCCTTTTCATGTCACATCTAATAGTTTAATTTCTCTTTCATGGCTTTAATTTTGTTATTTTTTTCCTTTATTTTTCTGTTCTTCTCATCTAGTTTTATTTGCTTTCCGTGTTTACTTCAATTAAGTAGGTTAGGGTTGTTAATTTTTTTGATTAGATTAGAATTATTTAGTTTAATGAACTGGGCAACCACTTAGGAACACTAATTAGGTGAAAAATTGGACTTAAAAGCAAAAATCCTTGAACCTTAATTTAGTGTCAAAACTGGGCACGTAGTGTGGACCACAGTCGATTCTGTGCGGTCCGTGGTGCCCTTGTGCGGTCCGCAGTACCATTTTGTACGGACCGCACTGATGAATTCTGGGAAGCTGAACTTTGGGTAGTGAGACCGCACTACATTTTGTGTGGACCACACTGGCCCTTGTGCGGCCGCACTACTATTTTGTGCGGTCCGCACTGGCTAGATACAGAGGGTGGGTATTATGAACCCCACCCATGTGCGGACCGCACTCCTTTTTGTGCGGTCCGCACTGTCCCTTGTGCGGCCGCACTCCATTTTGTGTGATCCGCACTAGGCTGTTTTCTGCAACTGTCTGCAATTCTTCATGCCTGATCTGCAACTTATTCTGTAACACTACTTTCAACTGCTGCAATGATATTAATGTGTTCATTCGATTGTGCTTGTAGGCTATGGTTAAACAACAAGGAAAAGGCTCGAAACAACCCGACAGAGGTGAATCCTCCCGGGGTGGAAAGTAGGAAATGGTACGACTCACTCCCCAAGCGAGACAAAACATCAAGAATATGAGAAAGGACATAAAAGCAGCTGATAGGGCCTATGACATGTCAGGGAGTGAGTACGAGCCCTCCTGAGAAATCCCTTCGGATTCTATACCTGAATACATCCCTGACTGGATGGAGAGGCATCAATTTAGAGACACTCCTCCTCCATCACCCACTACCCAAGCACCAACACATGTTTTTTCTGGGTCGTCTGAGGGCTCAGCAGCCGGTAGTGGGGAATACTCCACCTCTCTCACACCTTCATTATCCGAGGAGGGTGCAGAAGGAGGTAAGGAGGAAGTATAAGGAAATG
Source organism: Nicotiana tabacum (assembly GCF_000715075.1). Classification (NCBI taxonomy): domain Eukaryota; kingdom Viridiplantae; phylum Streptophyta; class Magnoliopsida; order Solanales; family Solanaceae; genus Nicotiana; species Nicotiana tabacum. The sequence continues at coordinate 101,752,612 of NC_134084.1, read as the reverse complement.
AGGAGGTAGCTGAAGGGGGTGAGCCTCAGGTGGGAGGCGTTGCTAGAACTAGGAATCCCGAAGCTTGGGAGGATAGATTTGTGAGTGAGGTGGCATACCATAAGTTTTGAGAGTGGTGGCCGGTGAGAAAATTTATTCCAGAGAGGAGCTCCATAGATAGAGACCTACTACCTCACAACCCCGACGTGCAGAGATAGTTTAGGACTAGAGTGGGCTGGGAGCACTTTATGGATGACTGTGTGGATGCCAATGAACACTTGGTCAAGGAATTTTATTGCAATGTAGCCCACATCAAAAAGGGCTCCAAAGTGACCAAGGTTCGGAACTTAAAAGTGTTGTTTGATGGGAAGTCGATCAATGAATACCTGGGCTTCAATGAGGAGGATGAGACCTTGTACATAGCGAAGATGGAAAAGGGCGAGGAGGTCCGTCCATGGCTAGCACAGTACCTGGCAATCCCAGGTACCGTCCCCAACTGGTTGACTGCTGGAGTCAAGATATTGAGAAGGAGCTTCAACTTTGAAGCAAGGGGACAAGAGACCTTTGTTTGCAGCCGGTTGGACCCTACCACTCATGACAACACCTTACCTCTCCACCGAGCTATATTAATGGCTTCTATCATGGCAGGGTATCCCATCAATGTGGGGAATGTTATGTCCAGAATCATTACTGTTGTAGGCGTGGAGCATGACCGAAACTATCCTTTCCCTAGTTTCCTCACAATGTACTTCTCGGACCTGAAAGTGGACAAGAGGCCCTATGACATCAAGGTCAAGGCAAAAGCCTCGTTTTCCTGGTACAGCTTGCACGGAGATGACAACTCCAAAAGCAAGAACTTTAAAGGTACCGCTACTTCTCCAACTGGCCAGTCTGAAGAGCCAGTTGTGGTAGTGGCTTCTGCTGAACCTACCTCCACTTCTACAGACATCCCTCCCGGTCCTTCCACATCCATAGCCACTCCTGCCAGTCTATCCACCTCAGCAGGCCCGGAGATTCCATCTTCCCGGGCCCATCCTATTACTGCTCACCGACTGAGCCACACGCTTCTTATCATAAACAACTGGATGTAGACTGCCTCATCCAAGTTGTCCACACTCACCACTATGGTAGAGGCTCAATCGGCACCTCAGCCAGCACATGTTCCACAGTCGATAGAGGATACACTTAAGGAGATACTTGACAACCAAAAGAAGATCCTCGACACTCAAGCAGCGCTCTCCAAGGCAGTGGATTCACATAGCAAGGCTCTCAAGGAGCTTGCTCGGGAGCACAAGAAGCTGAGTAAGACACGGGCCTCCAAAGAGTCCGTGAAGGAGCTGAAAGTAGATGTAGACAGACTGAAGGCAGATCACCTGCCTTTAGATTTATTGCTCCAAGACCCAACCCCAACAGTTTATCCAGAGCCGGAGCAGTCACAGAGGCCTCCTCAGAGGATAAGGATGATCCCTCAAGCTGATGATGCAGTCATCCAGCTGGCTAACCCACAGGAGACCTCTTCCAGTCAGCCATAAGATGCACTACCTACAGAGCCTGTCCAGGTCCAGGCCCAGGTCCCAGTAGCAGAGCAGCAAACCACAGGGGACCAATCTGAGGTCCCCGAGCATAGAGAGGACCCAGGGACTACACATGACCCTATGCAGACAGACAGGACTTAGGGAGTTTCCTATATCCTTTTCTCTTATCTTTTGATGCTTTATTTAGACTAGTTGGCATTGGGGAAATGCCATCTTTCATTTGAGGGGGTAGGCCCTACTATTCATTTGGATGATTGTATATATATTTGATACATTTTTATGCTTTCTTTATCTTTTTATCTTTGGTCTGTATATAATTTTGATATTTCGTTACATTTATCATACTTTTATTTTACTTTGGGTATGTATATAAAGTTATGCTACATTGTACATATTCATTCCTATATATTGTATATTCGACAAATCCCCTCTTGTATATATTCATTCTATTTTCTGCAAATTTTTTTGTTTTTAGCTTCTTATTTGTGATTCGTAGCTTTTTGTTTTCGAAGTTTGCAATAAGCCTTTGATTTTCTTAATGCCACGGTTCTTTCCAAAGGTGGAGTGTTGTGTGAACCGGGTGGCTCTTCCCAATGATGGATGGAGTGACGACCTTCTTAAGGGTTTGAGTCCATTTTTCTTTTTGGTCTTTAGTAGTTAGTAGTTAAGGATGCCTCAAGCAAAGCTTCACTTGGGCCTAGCATATTTGCCTTTTATCTTATGGTCAAAAACAATTGGTTGTGTTTAAGATGGTGAAAGTCGTGACCTTGAGACTCTTGTGTTGACCGATAATCATCAAGTGGTTTTCCGGGACCATTGTGTGCTCAAATCGTATCTAAGGTCGTTATGAGCCCCCAACTCTATGTCTTTAGGAATCCCTTAGCTTGTGTGGTGAGTAATTGAATTGCAAGTCCAAGTCCCGAGCCATTGGTCTAGAACTTGCCCTGAATGTTTGTTGAGGCAAAATCATAAGTGAATTTTGACTTGAGACATGATTATAGGCTCTCTTTGATCCAAATGATAGTTTGAACAATTCCATAGCCTACCAATGATATGATCCCTAGTCAACCCTTTGGGCCTTTCAAGAACCATGATACAAGCCTATACCCGTTCTAAAAGATACTCTCTCTTTGAACCCAATCTTTTCTTTAGCACATGGCAAAAGTATAAGTTTGGGGGGAGAGACGAGGATTGCGACAAAGTGGTAAAAAGGCACAAAAATGAAGAAAAGGAAAGGAAATGAAAAAGAAAGAAAAGCAAAAAGACAAAAAGAATGATCAATGTGGAAAAGAATAAAAAGGGATTCAAGAAAAACAAAGAATGAAAGGTGTGGAAAGTTGAAAGAGGAGAAAAAGGTTTGAAGTGCATAAGAAAGAGTGACTGTGTGTCTATCTAACCCCTAATAAAGAAGTGAAAATAACTCAAAGAGTCAAGTGAATGGATGCCAAATGAATCAAAAGAAGTGCTTAAGGGAAGATGAACCCACTTAGACCAAAACATTTCCTACCCTGAACAAAAAACCTTCACAATGTCTCCACAAAAACCCTATATGATCTTAAGTTGAATGAAGCTTGCATTAGTGGATACTCACATAAGGGGCAAGCTTATTGTGATGACCCTCATCACCACAGTTCTTCCTTGTTCCACGCTTCCGAGGCCTTGAAAACCTCACTTTTAGTTGCCTTGATTTGCGTGCGCAGTTCGGGCGCATAGCCGAAAAGTTTTTATGTTAGAATATGTGAATTTTGTGAACAATTTGATGAATTTTGATATTAATATGCATAATATTGACTTTGGTCAACATTTTGGGTAAACGGACCCGGACCTGTGATTCGACAATCTCGGAGGGTCCGTAGAAAAATATGGGACTTGGGCGTGTGCCCGGAAGTAAATTCCGAGGTCCCAAGCTCGAGAAATGAATTTTTGTGTGAAATTGTTTTCTGAAATTAATTAAGGAAAATGAAGAAGAAAATTGATCAGAAAAATTGTGGTATCGGGCTCGTATTTTGGTTCCGACGCCCGGTACGAGTCGTAAATATGTTTTAAGCACTATCTGTAAAGTTTGGCTAAAAATGGACGTCATATGACGTGTTTCGGACTTAAAATGGGAATTTGAGTTTTATGAAAGTTGAAAAAAAATCATGTGTGTTGAGGTTTGATTATATGTATATGATGTTATTTTGGCGATTTGATCGCACAAGTGAGACCGTAATATGTTTTAAGATCATATGTATGTTTGGTTTGGAGCCCCGAGGGCTCGGGTGAGTTTTGAGTAGGGACCGGGAAGTCTTAGACTTAAAAAATAATGCAGGTTCAGGTGTTGCAGGCCCAGTGCGGCCGCGACCGTTTTCGCACGGTCCGCGCTGGCAGCCACGCGGCCGCGGTGCTTTTCTGTGCGATCCGCGTGGTGGCAGTTCAGAGGGTCGGTAGCCAGGTAGACCAGCGCGGCCGCACACCAAATCAGTGCAGTCCGCGCTGGGTGGGTTCAGAGAGCCCACTTCTTCCCTCCCTCGGCGCGGCCGCGGTACATTTCCGCGCGGTCCGTGCTGGCAGCCACGCGGCCGCAGTGCATTTCTATGCGGTCCGCGCCAGCCCCCAGCAAAAATATATATATATATTCGGGATTTTCAGTGATTTTTCCACTTTTCAAAAACCTAAAACCTAAGAGGCGATTTTCTAAACAACTTTTCTTCTCCAAAACTATTGGTAAGTGATTTCTAACTTAATTTCTTTATTCCTTGACATCTTTTAACATGATTTCAAATTCAAATCAAAGATTTTCATGGGGAAAATTGAGTGTTTTGGGTAGAACCTAGTTTTTCTACAAATTGACAAGCTGGACCTCAATTTGAAGTCCGATTTCAAAACAAATCATATATTTGGATTTGTGGGAGAATGGGTAACCGGGTTTTGGTCCGAACCTTGAGTTTCGACCATATGGGTCCGGGGGTGTTTTTGACCATTTTAGGAAAAACCTTGTAAAATTTATTTTCATACATGGGGAGTGATTCATTTAGTAATTATTAATGTGATTAAGTAACTTATGACTAGATTCGAGCGGATTGGTGGTGGAATCAAGAGGTAAAGCTATACTAAAAGCGTGAGTTGAGTTTGGAGCATTCGAAGTAAGTGTTTGTTCTAACTTTGGCTTGAGGGAATAGGATTAGGATGTTATTTGCTACTTGTTAATGTGGAGTACGGTGTATAGGCATGGTGACGGTTATCTATGCACCAGAGTCTAGCATGACCGTGAGTCTTAATTGCTTTTAATTCGAATAACGTGACACAATCTCCTTGGTTATTTGATGAGTTTCATATAATGTGAACGGTTGAGGTAAAATTGTGATTGGTGTACTTTTGGAGCGTTAGCTCGAACATGAATGTGTTAGTTGAGGAAGAAGGGATTTAAAAAGAGAATGTGTTGTGATTACTCCCTTGTCGGGATGTGTAGACCGATATATATACTCTCCCTTGTCGGGATATTTTGGGTTGTTAGTCGTACCCTTGCCGGGTTAGAGTGACATGTTGTTGATTTCCCCTAATGGGACTCTCCTTACAAAATCAGATGTTTCGAATGATATTATGGGATCGTGTGGCACGTCGTCCACTTATATATGATATTATGGGATCGTGTGGCACGCCGTCCACTTATATATGATATTATGGGATCATGTGGCACGCCGTCCACTTATATATGATATTATGGGATCGTGTGGCACGCCGTCCACTTATATATGATATTATGGGATCGTGTGGCACGCCGTCCACTTATATATGATATTATGGGATCGTGTGGCACGCCGTCCACTTATATATGATATTATGGGATCGTGTGGCACGTCGTCCACTTATATATGATATTATGGGATCGTGTGGCACGCCGTCCACTTATATATGATATTATGGGATATATATATATATATCATGAGAACCGGAGTTTCTTCTGTTTATTTCCGATATTTCATTTTTATATGTTACTCCCCGATAGCATGTCCCCTCCTAGCTTTACTTTGTATTATCTTGTTATTGTTTTCTTGCACTTGTATATATATCTGTACAGGTTAATTGTGGTAGGTCCTGTCTAGCCTCGTCACTACTTCGCCGGGGTTAGGCCAGGCACTTACCAGCACATGGGGTCGGTTGTGCTGATGCTACACTCTGTGCATTTTTGTGCACAGATCAGGGAGTAGCTTACGGGCCACAGCAGTAGGACTTCTAGGAGCTATCTTCTGTCCAGGGACTCTCGAGGTAGCCTAGCTGGCGTTTGCAGGTCGAAGTCCCTTTCTATGTTTTTCGTTTGTTCATCTTGTATCAGGCAAACATGATGTATTTCCTTTCAGACATTGTTTGTAGTATTCCGTAGTAGTCCGTGAGCTAGTGACACCAGACCTTGGGTAGTGATGTGTATTAACTCCTGCACTTTTTGTTTTCAGTTGCTTTAGATTTAAAGTCTTCCACTTAAATTTTGTCTCGTTTATTATATTGGTTGAAAGAAAGCAGGAAAGGTGATTTAAATATTTGGCTTGCCTAACTCCGATAGTAGGCGCCATCACGACACCTGATGGTGGAAAATCTGGGTCGTGACAAGTTGGTATCAGAGCACTAGGTTACTTAGGTCTCACAACCCCCAGACAGCTTGGTAGAGGCTGAGGGATCGGTACGGAGACGTCTGTATTTATCCCGCAAAGGCTACTGAGTTAGGAAAACTTCACCTTGTTCATTCTTGTCGTGCGATTCTGTTTCTCAAGTACTGATTGTCTTTCCACTCTGTTCTTTCGCAGATGGTGAGGACACGTGCTTCCTCTTCTACCGCGCAGCAGCCCGAGCCCCCAGCAGCAGCTCCTATCAGGGGCAGGGGGCGAGGCCAAGGATGTGCCAGAGGCCGAGGCCGGGGTAGAGCTCAACCCCGAGCGTCAGCCCCAGAGGTGGAGCCTCATGTTGACTACGACGAAGGTGTTCCAGCTCCAGCAGCTCCGGTGGGCCCAGATCAGGTCCCAGAGGGTTTCATAGCCACTCCAGTGCTTCAGGATGCTTTGGTCTGACTGGTAGGCTTTATGGAGGGCATTTCTAGAGCGTGTTTGCTTCCCGTAGCTCCAACCACATCTCAGGCTGGGGGAGGAGTTCAGACTCCCGATACTCGTACTCCAGAGCCGGTAGCTCCTCAGGCTCAGGTTCCAGCAGTTCAGCCAGCCGTGGCAGTTCAGCAAGCTGTGGCAGCCCAGCCAGGTATTGCGGCTCAGTCCAGCAATGGTGCGGCTATGTCCGCGGATGCTTTGTGGAGGCTTGATCGTTTCACCAAGCTTTTCACAACCACATATAGTGGCACCCCCTCAGAGGATGCTCAGGATTTCATATTCAGTTGTCATGAGGTTCTACGGACTATGGGCATTGTAGAGACCAGTGGGGTCGACTTCGCCACTTTTCGCCTGGCAGGATCCTCCAAGACTTGGTGGAGGGATTTCTTCTTAGCCAGGCCAGCAGGGTCGCCATCATTGACCTGGGATCAGTTTTCAGAGTTATTTCTGGGGAAGTTTCTTCTAGTTACTCAGCGAGATGCTCTTCGCAGGCAGTTTGAGCGTCTCCAGCAGGGTCCTATGACGGTCACCCAGTATGAGACCCGGTTCATTGATCTTGCTCGTCATGCAATTGTGATACTCCCCACCGATAGAGAGAGGGTGCGGAGGTTTATTGATGGGTTGGCCCAGCTGATCCGTGTTCAGATGGCCATGAGTGCCGGTAGTGAGATTTCATTTCAGGAGGCGACAGATGGTGCCCGCCGGATAGAGATGGCACTTTCTCAGGGAGGTGGTCATGGGTCTGATAAGAGGCCCCATCATTCTGGTAGATTCAGTGGTACCTTGTTTGGAGGTAGGGATTCTTATGGTAGAGGCCATCCTTCGAATCCCTTTCAGTCAGCTCTCCAGGCTTCTCATAGTACACCAGGTGGTCGTGGTTCTCAGCCGCAGTATTCTGACCAGCAGCTCTTCAGTTCACCATCAACACCTATCAGTGCACCACCACTTCATTATTCTCAGCAGCGAGGGCTTGTTATACTTGCGACGAGGTGAGTCACATTGCCAGATATTGCCCTCGAGCTTCCAGCAGCTCGTAGCAGCAGGGTCCTCGCCCGATGATCCAGGCACCAGTTGCCCCACAGCCTGCCCAGCCAACTAGAGGTGGGGGTAGAGGACATAGAGGTGGAGGTAGAGGTCTTAGAGGTGGAGCTCAGACCACTAGAGGCAGGGGTCAGCCAACAACAGATCGTCCTAGGAATATGATTTAGGGAGGTGGGGCCCAGCCCTGTTGTTATGCCTTGCCAGCCAGGCCAGAGGCTGAGTCATCAGATGTTGTGATTACAGGTACTATTCTGGTCTGTGATAGGGATGCTTCTGTGTTATTTGATCCCGGATCTACGTATTCATATGTGTCGTCCTATTTTGCACCCTATTTGGTTATGCCTAGTGAGGCCTTGAGTATTCATGTATATATGTCTACGCCAGTGGGGGAATTCTATAGTGGTGGACCGGGTTCATCGTTCATGTGTTGTGGTATTCAGGGGTCTTGAGACCCGTGTTGACTTGTTTCTCTTGGATATGGTGGATTTCGACGTCATATTAGGGATGGATTGGTTGTCCCCGTATCATGCGATCTTGGATTGTCATGCCAAGACCGTGACCTTAGCCTTACCGGATTTGCCCCGTTTAGAATGGAGAGGGACTCCTGGTCATTCTTCTCGCAGCGTTATTTCTTATATAAAGGCTCGACGCATGGTCGAGAAGGGGTGTCTAGCTTATCTGGCTTATGTTCGCAACTCCAGCACTGAGGTCCCGTCTATTGATTCTGTTCCTAATGTTCGGGAGTTTCCCGAGGTCTTCCCTTCAGACCTGCCGGGCATGCCGCCCGACAGGGATATTGATTTTTGTATTTATCTGGCTCCGGGCACTCAGCCCATTTCCATTCTGCCGTATCGTATGGCGCTGCCAGAACTGAAAGAGTTAAAGGGTCAGCTTCAGGATTTGCTTGAGAAGGGTTTCATTAGACCAGTGTTTCGCCTTGGGGCGCACCGGTGCTATTTGTGAAGAAAAAGGATGGTTCGATGAGGATGTGCATTGATTATCGGCAATTGAACAAGGTGACAATTAAGAACAAGTACCCACTACCGAGGATCGACGATTTATTCGACCAGCTTCAGGGTGCGAGGGTGTTTTCAAAGATAGATTTGAGGTCTGGCTACCACCAACTGAGGATTAGGGCGTCTGATGTCCCTAAGACAACATTTCACACTTGGTATGGGTACTATGAGTTTTTGGTCATGTCATTTGGATTGACTAATGCCCCAGCATCGTTCATGGAGTTGATAAACCGAGTGTTCAGGCCTTATTTGGACTTTTTTGTGATAGTCTTCATTGACGATATTCTTATATACTCCCGCAGTCAGGAGGAGCATGAGAAGCACCTCAGAGCGGTTCTTCAGACCCTGAAGGATAGTCAGTTGTATGATAAGTTCTCGAAGAATGGGATTTTGTTGAGTTCGATCGCATTCCTGGGTCATGTCATATCAGCAGCAGGTATTCAGGTAGACCCGAAGAAGATAGAGGCAGTCAAGAACTGGCCTCGACCAGCTTTAGCTACGGAGATTCGGAGTTTCCTGGGGTTAGCAGGTTACTACCGTCGGTTCATGGAGGGGTTTTCATCAATTGCAGCCCCTATGACCAGATTGACTCAGAAAGGTGCCCAGTTCAGATGGTCAGACGAGTGTGAGGCAAGTTTTCAGAGGCTCAAGGCAGCTCTGACCACGGCACCGGTGTTGGTTTTGCCAACAGGTTTAGGGCCCTATACAGTCTATTGTGATGCATCTCGTATTGGACTTGGTGCAGTGTTGATGCAGGATGGCAAGGTCATTGCCTATGCCTCGAGGCAGTTGAAGGTTCATGAGAAGAACTATCCAGTGTATGATTTGGAGTTGGCAGCCATTGTTCACGCATTGAAGATTTGGAGGCACTATCTGTATGGTGTGGCGTATGAGGTGTTCACGGATCATAAGAGTCTTCAGTATTTGTTCAAGCACAAGGAGTTGAATTTGAGGCAGAGGAGGTAGTTGGAATTGTTGAAAGATTATGACATCACTATCTTATATCACCCGAGAAAGGCCAATGTGGTGGCCAATGCCTTGAGTAGGAAGTCAGCTAGTATGGGCAGTCTGGCTTATATTCTGGTCAGTGAGAGACCGCTTGCTTTGGACGTTCAGGCTATGGCCAATCAGTTTGTGAGGCTGGACATTTCTGAGCCTAGTCGAGTATTAGCTTGCACGGTCGCTCGTTCTTCGTTATTAGAGCATATCCGTGATCGGCAATTCAATGATCCCCATTTGTGTGTCTTGAGAGACACGGTGCAGCATGGAGGTGCCAAGAAAGTAACCTAAGATGATGATGGCGTATTGAGATTGCAGGGGCGAGTTTGTGTGCCCAATGTTGATGGGATTCGAGAGTTGATCTTAGCGGAGGCCCACAGTTCTCGGTATTCTATTCACCCGGGCACCGCGAAGATGTATCAGGATCTGAGGCATCACTATTGGTGGTGTAAGATGAAGAAAGACATCGTTGCGCATGTGGCTCGGTGTTTGAATTGTCAGCAGGTTAAGTACGAGCATCAAAGACCTGGTGGTCTATTTCAGAGGATTGCACTTCCCGAATGGAAGTGGGAGAGGATTACGATAGATTTCGTTACTGGACTTCCGATGACTCGGAAGAAGTTTGATGCAGTTTGGGTCATTGTTGATAGGCTGACCAAGTCAGCGCATTTTGTTCCTGTTGCAGCCACATATTCGTCTGAAAGGTTAGCCGAGATTTATATTAGGGAGATTGTTCGCCTTCATGGGGTGCCGCTATCTATCATCTCGGATCGGGGTATGCAGTTCACCTCGCATTTATGGAGAGCGGTTCAGCGAGAGTTGGGCACCCAGGTTGAGTTGAGTACAACATTTCATCCCCAGACGGACGGTCAGTCCGAGAGGACTATTCAGATTCTTGAAGATATGCTCCGAGCCTGTGTTATTGATTTTGGAGGCTCGTGGGACCAGTTTTTGCCTTTAGCAGAGTTCGCCTACAACAACAGCTACCAGTCCAGCATCCAGATGGCTCCGTATGAGGCATTGTATAGTAGGCAATGTCGGTCTCTAGTTGGATGGTTTGAGCCGGGAGAGGCTCGATTATTGGGTACTGATTTGGTTCAGGAGGCCTTGGACAAGGTCAGGATTATTCAGGATAGACTTTGTACAGCTCAGTCCAGACAAAAGAGTTATGCAGACCGCAAGGTCAGAGATGTTGCTTTCATGGTTGGGGAGAGGGTATTGCTCCGTGTATCGCCTATGAAGGGCGTGATGAGATTTGGGAAGAAGGGCAAGCTCAGCCCTAGGTTCATCGGTCCATTTGAGATTCTTGATCGTGTGGGAGAGGTGTCTTATAGACTTTCCTTTCCACCTAGCTTGTCAGCTGTGCATCCCGTGTTTCATGTATCTATGCTTCGGAAGTATCGCGAAGATCCATCGCACGTGTTAGATTTCAGCACTGTCCAATTGGAAAAGGATCTGTCATATGAGGAGAAGCCGGTGGCTATTCTAGATCGGTAGGTTCGACAGTTGAGGTCAAAGAGTTTTCCTTCGGTGCGTGTTCAGTGGAGAGGTCAGCCTCCTGAGGCATCGACCTGGGAGTCCGAGTCTGATATGCGGGGTCGTTATCCTCATTTATTTCGCGACTCAGGTACTTCTTTCTTTTGTCTGTTCGAGGACGAACGGTTGTTTTAGAGGTAGAGAATGTGATGATTGGGTCATCACCATAGTTCTTCCTTGTTCTGTGCTTCCGAAGCCTTGAAAACCTTGCTTTTAGTTGCCTCAATTTGCGTGCGCAGTTCGGGCGCGTAGCCGGAAAGTTTTTATGTTAAAATATGTGAATTTTGTGAAAATTTTGATGAATTTTGATATTAATATGCATAATATTGACTTCAGTCAATATTTTGGGTAAATGTACCCGGACCTGTGATTCGACGATCCCGGAGGGTCCGTAGAAAAATATGGGACTTGGGCGTGTGCCCGGAAGTAAATTCCGAGGTCCCAAGCCCGAGAAATGAATTTTTGTGTGAAATTGTTTTCTGAAATTAATTAAGGAAAATGAAGAAGAAAATTGATCAGAAAAATTATGGTATCGGGCTCGTATTTTGGTTCTGACGCCCGGTACGAGTCTTAAATATGTTTTAAGCACTATCTGTAAAGTTTGGCTAAAAACGGACGTCATATGACGTGTTTCGGACTTAAAATGGGAATTTGAGTTTTATGAAAGTTGAAAGAAAATCATGTGTGTTGAGGTTTGATTCTATGTATATGATGTTATTTTGGCGATTTGATCGCACAAATGAGACCGTAAGATGTTTTAAGATCATATGTATCTTTGGTTTGGAGCACCGAGGGCTCGGGTGAGTTTTGAGTGGGGCCCGGGAGGTCTTAGACTTAAAAAAATGCAGGTTCAAGTGTTGCAGGCCTAGCGAGGCCGCGACCGTTTTCACGCGGTCCGCGCTGGCAGCCACGCGGCCTCGATGCTTTTCTGTGCGATCCGCGTAGTGGGGGTTCAGAGGGTCGGTAGCCAGGTCGACCAGCGCGGCTGCGCACCAAATCAGTGCGGTCCGCGCTGGGTGGGTTCAAAAAGCCCACTTCTTTCCTCCCTCGGAGTGGCCGCGGTACATTTCCACGCGGTCCGCGCTGGCAGGCACGCGGCCGCGGTGCATTTCTGTGCGGTCCGCGCCAGCCCCCAGCAAAAATATATATATATTCGGGATTTTCAGTCATTTTTCCACTTTTCAAAAACCCAAAACCTAAGTGGCAATTTTCCAAACAACTTTTCTTCTCCAAAACGATTGGTAAGTGATTTCTAACTTAATTTCTTTATCCCTTGACATCTCTTAACATGATTTCAAATTCAAATCAAAGATTTTCATGGGGGAAATTGAGTGTTTTGGGTAGAACCTAGTTTTTCTACAAATTGACAAGTTGGACCTCAATTTGAGGTCCGATTTCAAAACAAATCATATATTTGGATTCATGGGAGAATGGGTAACCGGGTTTTGGTCCGAACCTCGAGTTTCGACCACGTGGGTCCGGGGGTGTTTTGACCATTTTGGGAAAAACCGTGTAAAATTTATTTTCATGCATGGGGAGTGATTCATTTAGTAATTATTAACGTGATTAAGTAACTTATGACTAGATTCGAGCGGATTGGTGGTGGAATCAAGAGGTAAAGCTATACTAGAAGCGTGAGTTGAGTTTGGAACATTCGATGTAAGTGTTTGTTCTAACTTTGGCTTGAGGGAATAGGATTAGGATGTTATTTGCTACTTGCTAATGTGGAGTACGGTGTATAGGCATGGTGATGGTTATCCATGCACCGGAGTCTAGCATGACCGTGAGTCTTAATTGCTTTTAATTCGAATAACGTGACACAATCTCCTTGGTTATTTGATGAGTTTCATATAATGTGAACGGTTGAGGTAAAATTGTGATTGGTGTACTTTTGGAGCGTTAGCTCGAACATGAATGTGTTAGTTGAGGAAGAAGGGATTTAAAAAGAGAATGTGTTGTGATTACTCCCTTGCCAGGATGTGTAGACCAATATATCTATACTCTCCCTAGTCAGGATATTTTGGGCTGTTAGTTGTACCCTTGCCGGGTTAGAGTGACATGTTGTTGATTTACCCTAATGGGACTCTCCTTACAAAATTAGATGTTTCGAATGATATTATGGGATCGTGTGGCATGCCGTCCACTTATATATGATATTATGGGATCGTGTGGCACGACGTCCATTTATATATGATATTATGGGATCATGTGGCACGCCGTCCACCTATATATGATATTATGGGATCGTGTGGCACGCCGCCCACTTATATATGAAAATTGGGATCGTGTGGCACGCCGTCCACTTATAAATGAAAATTGGGATCGTGTGTCACGTCGTCCACTTATATATGATATTATGGGATTGTGTGGCACGCCGTCCACTATATATATATATATATATCATATATATCATGGGAACCGGAGTTTCTTTTGTTTATTTCCGATATTTCATTTTTATTTGTTACTCCCCGATAGCATGTCCCCTCCTAGCTTTACTTTGTATTATCTTGTTATTGTTTTCTTGCACTTGTATATATATCTGTACAGGTTAATTGTGGTAGGTCCTGTCTAGCCTCGTCACTACTTCGCCGGGGTTAGGCCAGGCACTAACCAGCACATGGGGTCGGTTGTGCTAATGCTACACTCTGTGCATTTTTGTGCACAGATCAGGGAGCAGCTTATGGGCCACAGCAGTAGGACTTCTAGGAGCTATCTTAAGTCTAGGGACTCTCGAGGTAGCCTAGCTGGCGTTCGCTGGTCGAAGTCCCTTTCCATGTTTTTCTTTTGTTCATCTTGTATCAGGCAAACATGATGTATTTCCTTTCACACATTGTTTGTAGTATTCCGTAGTAGTCCGTGAGCTAGTGACACCAGACCTTGGGTAGTGATGTGTATTAATTCCCGCACTTTTGGTTTTCAGTTGCTTTAGATTTAAAGTCTTCCGCTTAAATTTTGTCTCGTTTATTATATTGGTTGAAAGAAAGCAGAAAAGGTGTTTTAAATATTTGGCTTGCCTAGCTCCGATAGTAGGCGCCATCACGACACCCGATGGTGGAAAATCTAGGTCGTGACACTTATGGTACTTAGAGCCGGACTTGTGACTTTTTCTTGAAAGAGATGAGTGAATTTCCATTAACCTCGTTTTGCGTGCCACTATTCTAAAGGTGAGGTTTCCTTAGGGAGAGTTAATTGAAAGATTTCTTTGATGTGTTGAGTCAACTCTTGATGCTCTTGTGTCGCACTTGATCCATGATTTTTCAAAGCGTAAATGTTGTTAATGATTCATTTGTATTGAGGGCAATTGTTAGTCCCAATTGATGCTAGTTGAGGTTGCTTTAGGACAACTGAATTTTTTTTGGATGTTCCCTTGAAGGGTAAGTCTTATTTTGTTTGTTTAAGGACAATCAAAAGCTTAAGTTTGGGGGAGTTGATAACTAGGAATTTTGACGCATTTTATAATCCTTCTTGCTTATGTTTTGGTCAAATATTCATACAAAATAGTCCCAAAAGGCTCATAAGTTGTGCTTGATTGTAGGTTTGATCAACAAAGTGACAAGATGTCAAAGATCAGCTCAAAAGGAGTGAAACATACACAAGTGCCAAAGACAAGACAAGCTCAGGCAAAATAGGTCCAGTGCGGCCGCACACCATTCTGTGCGGTTCGCACTAGGAGGTTTAGAGAGCAGGTTTTTCAGGCTAAAAGGCAATGCGGCCGCACTGGAGTCCATGCGGCCGCACTACCATTCTGTGCGGTCCGCAAAGCCAAGATTCAGAGAAGTTGAAGTTGGAGCTTTCAAGCCAATGCAGTACGCAGTCCACTTTGTGCGAACCGCACTAGAAGTCACCACGGTCGCAGTCCATTATATGCAGTCCACGGAGCCTGAGTTTAGAGAGCTGGATTTTGAAGCCAAGAGTCCTAGTGCGGCCGTAGTCCATTCTGTGTGGTCCGCACTAACCCCACAGGGGCATTTTTGTCTAGATTTTTCAACTTAATATAAATAAAACCTTTTTCCATTTTTAGGTTAGGAGACAGATTTTAGAAGCAGCTGCGCTCGTGGGAACGACTTTTGTAGCCGTTTTGGGCAATTTTACTTACTTTTCATCATTGAATCTTTGTATTTAAATTAGCAATTAATTAATATGTGTTTATCTTCATCTATTTCTTGTTTTTCTTCTTTGAATATGAGTAGCTAGCCCCATAGCTAGGGTTGTGGCTCAACCCTAGTGGGGGTAATTGATGGGTCTTGCATTTTAGGGCTAAATTGACTATGGGTGTTTGATATTTGGGTCAATTTCATGGTTAATTGCTGAATTAGTGGTTGCAAACACTAGTTTATATTTAGTTGACTAGGGCTCTTCTTGAGAAAGAGAGCCTAAGTCTCCGAAATTGATCCAATAAGATATTGGGGCGTACTCAAGAGATTGATAGCCCCAATAAAAAGGTTAAACCTCGAGAGAGTAATACCCGACTTGAACCCTAAGTTGCTTGTGCAAATTTGCATACCCAATTGGTCTTGAGAAAGTCAATTGGGCAAAATCACTTGAACCACTGAGAGGTGTAGAGTGGGTAAAGTAGTGCAACAGTTATATCATACTCCCCAATCATGTCAATTGTGCCTCAGTTTCAAGTACCCGTCAATTGACCACCTAGGTGGATGTCACTACCCTAGTGCCTTTAACTATTTGAACAACCCGTAGCATTTAACTCTTAGCTTAATTTGCAATTTGTAGTTTGTTAAAAGTAGAATTAAAAGAAAACCCCAAAAATTATGACAAGTGCAATTTGGAACTCTGCGCAATCCTAAGCTAAATAGTTACACCACTCCATTTCTAGCTCTCTGTGGAAATCGATCCCGACCCAAAATTGGGTAAAAGCTATTGCGACCCTCTCTCGCTACTTATTAGTGGAGCGGAGTAGGCTGCGATCATCTATCTGGAATTTCCTCAATAGCTTTAATCTGTGCGGGATTTACTTCAATGCCATGGTTAGAAACAAGAAATCCCAAGAACTTACCTAACGAAACTCCAAACGCACATTTCTCAGGATTTAATTTCATGTTAAATTTACGAAGAATCTGAAATGTATCAGACAAGTGTTGAATATGATCTCCTTCTTTTTGTGACTTGACCATCATATAATCTATATAAACCTCCATGGTTTTCACTAGATGTTCCTAAAATATTTTGGTCACCAGCCTTTGATATGTGGCTCCAACATTCTTGAGACCGAATGACATTATTTTGTAACAGTAAGTCCCCTTGTCTGTTATAAATGAAATCTTTTCTTCATCTATAGGATCTATTTTTATCTAATTATACCCTGAATATGCATCTAAAAATATAAATAATTCATGTCCTACAGTAACATCAATTAGTTGATCTATATGCGGTAAATGAAAAGAATCTTTAGGACAAGCTTTATTTAGGTCAGTATAATCTACACAAACTCGCCACTTACCATTTTTTTAGGTACTACCACAGTATTAACTAACCAATTCGGATACTTTACCTTGCAGATGGACCCAATTTTAAAAGGTTTTGTACCTCATCTTGAATCACCTGATTTTTGAAAGATCCTTGCTTTCTTTTCTTTTGTTTGATAGGTGAGTATGATAGATCTTCATTTAATTTGTAGGTCATCATTTCCGTAGGTGTACCTGTCATATCGAAATGGGACCAGGCAAAACAATCTACGTTAGTTTTTAAAAATTCAGTCAACTTACCTTTTATTTCTTGGCTTAGGTTGGTCCCAATGTAGACACTCTTAACAAAATGATATTCACGGAACTACCTGGATCAATCAAAACTCGTTTCACATTAGTGTCATGTACAAGTAAAGATATTACCAGTGCATCATTATGTGGGGTTAGCATGCCATATGCATCATCAAATGTAATACTAACTTCTTCCAAAACCTGTCGAACTCGCTTCCCGTGTGTAACTGTTATTTTTGACACCTTCCTCGCTGTCGTATATGTTACGCCATTTATCTCTTCTCCTCCACTTATGACATTAACCATCCTTTTTAGTGAAGAGGGTTTTGGGGGCTCCTATCTATTTTTCATATATGCCTGCTTTACCTTTTCACTAAATAATTCAGTTAAATATCTTTGTTTCAATAAACGTTTTACTTCACCTTGAAGCAATCTACAATCCCCTGTTTTGTGACCATGATCGTTGTGAAACTCGCACAAAAAATCAGGATTTTGCCTGTTCGGGTTTGATCTCATTTCTTTTGGTAGTGTACCTTGTCTCCCATGCTTCTTAAAATATCCACCTACTCGGATGTGCTAATATTAAAACTGTAACCGCCGATCTTTGCCTTCGAGCTTTTGTCATCATCTCGCGTCTCTCGCATGTTTCGTTCTTTTCTCAACCTTTTTGATGAACCTAACTCTCTATCTCTTGATCTATGATCGTACCTTAGATTTTTCTATTTTGAACGTGAGTCTATTCCTGCTGGTCCCATGTAAGGCTCGTACCTATTTTTTCTTGACCTTTTTTCAATTTTAGCTTGCCTTGAACTTACCCTTTCATCCCTTCGAGATTGAATGATGGTATCTTCTTCTATCCGCAGCTTCGTGTTGTATCTGTTATAAACATCATTCCAAGTTGTTGCTAGAAATTCTCATAAACTTTCCTTGAGTCTCCTTGTGGCTTCTGAACTTTTTTCATTTAGATTACTGGCAAATGTCATAGCTGCCCAGTTATCTGGTACACGTGGCAACATCATCCTCTCACGCTGGAATCTGTCTACAAATTCCCTGAGCAACTCCATATCTCCTTGCTTTATTTTGAAAATGTCCTCCATTCTTTTCTCAACTTTTTGAGCTACCGAGTGTGCTTTAATGAATGAATCTACAAGTTCAGCAAAAGAATATATAGAATTTTTGGGTAAAAGAGAATACCATGTTAATGCTCCCTTAGTGAGTGTTTCTCCAATTTTTTTGACCAATACTGATTCAATTGTCAAGTCATTGCCTTTTACACCTGTTGTGAATGCAATTACGTGATCCCGTGGATCAGTTGTTCCATCATATTTCGGAATATCGGGCATCTTGAATTTCTTCGAAATTGGTAAAGGAGCAGCACTTGGCTTCCAAGGTTGTTCTGAGTATTTGTCTATATCTATTCCCTCTATTACAGGCAACACTCCAGGTATTTTCTCTATGCGGTCGCTATACTCCTTGAGCTATTTCTGCAAAGTTAGTACAAAATTTTGTAAATCAGAATTAATTGGGTTACCTGACCCTCCATCACGAGATTCGCTTGGAGTTCCTCTACTGCCCGAGTTAACGAGTCCTGAGTGAGGATTTTCTAAGGTGTTGTTGTTTGGAGTTGATGTTGGCGGCACAACTGGCAGCCGGTTAGTGAAGGCCTCAAGAGCATCGCTGACCTGTTGAGTGATTAACTTTTTCAAAGATTCGTTAATAGCCTCATCATTTTCAAACTGATCATTCACATTTGACTGAGATCCATCAGGAGTTCCTTCTCAAGATTGTCGAGGAGAATTTCATGGGGAAGGGACCAAAGTTCCATCGCCTTGCTAATTCTACTGGTGTTGATGGTCTCCTTGATTGTTTTCATTTACATTCGACATGATTGATTTGACGAAAAGTTGATTTAGAAACTAATAGATTATTAGTTTCGCGGTAACAGAACCAATTTGTTTAACCAGAAAATAGGAATTTCGGTTAAAGCTTACTTTTAGAAGAACTCGGATTACTGATAATCAAATATAGAATAAATAAGAAGAATTGACTTAAATGATAGCTGGATAGGTAAAAGAAAGCAAAGTAAATCAGTGTATTCCAATAATCTTTCCCCCCTTACAAATGTTATTTCTCTTCTTTATAGTTATCTCTAAGTAATACGTTTCTTTCCTCTCATAATAGAACCATTATGAGTAATTAATTACATTTAAAGTAATATTATAATTGGCAATCGTAATTGTTTCGTGAAGATTTTATAACGTCTTCCATCATTGATGCTCATTAATTATAGATAATACGTATCTATACTTTTTGCTATCTAGGTTCATTCCTCTGATGCCTCTTCAAATTACCAATAGGTCCGAGTACCCATTCCGTCCTGTTTTCTTGAATCTCTGCCTGTGCCTGTTAAAGCTCGTGTCTCTTCAACTATCCTTTGCCAGCTGTCATTCTTTTATTGATCCACGTGTCTTGACATATCATCACATAATTAATGGAATATGTTAACTTGATTTTTCTAAATACAGATAGTCCCCCCACTTGCCATTTATTCTACAATTGAATATTTGGGAAGTGGATCTCATTAAAGTGGGAATTTTTGCCACCATTTTGCCTTCTCCAGAACTGATGCATCGTATGTCACTTCCATTTAATGCTTGTGACACGTGGTGTCTTTTGATTGGGTATGTGATAAGTAGGATTTTAACATGTTTTATACCCATACTTGCCTGCGCTTTGAGTGTAATTTTCTACAAAATAGTCCCAAAATGCTTACATATTGCGCTTGATTGCAGTTTTGAGCTATAAAGTGACAAATCTTCAAAGATCGGCTCAAATCGGAGTGAAACCTGCTCAAGTGTCAAAGATCATTAAAGTAAGGACATTCAGAACTTGGTGCAGACCGCACCATCATGTCATGCGGCCGCACCATAGGAGTTCATAGACTATGAAACTACAAGTCAAACTCATGCAGCCGCGTCCCACTTCATGCGGCCCGCGTCTCACTCATGCAGCCGCAAAATCTTGCTATGCGGCCCGCGCCCCTCTCCATGCGGCCGCACTCTATGGTCACGCGGTCCGCGTCCAAGAAGTTCAGAGAAGCTGCCAAACTATTCATGCGGCCGCATAACAACTTTGTGCGGTCCGAGCCAGTTTTCATGTGGCCGCATTTCATCTTTGTGCGGTCCGCATCACCATCTTCAGAGAGCAAGATTCAGAGGTCAAGCAACCCAGTGCGGCCGCGTGCCAACTTTGTGTGGACCGCACTAACCCTGTAGGAGCATTTTTGTCTAGTTTTTCCAGCCCACTATAAATAGAACATTTTACCATTTTTAGGAGGATTTTGGTACATCTGATAGCTGTTGCACTCGTGAGACTTATGTTTTGGCCTATCTTGGGCATTTATCGCTTAGTTTCATCATAGATTATTGTAGTTTAACATTAGCAATTAATTAATATGGTTGTTTCATTTTCTATTTCTTCTTTTTCTTCTGTAATTATGTCTAGCTAAACCCATTAGCTAGGGTTGTGGCTCAACCCTAGTCTGGGTAATTAATGGGTGTAGCTTCTTAATGATAGATTGATATTGGGTTCTTGTTATTTGGGTTAATTTTATAGTTTAATTAAGGATTGTTGGTTGCAAACATTGATTCTAGCTTAGTAAGTTTTGACTCTTCTTGAGAAAGAGAGTCTATGACCCCAAAATTGACCCAACAAGAAATTGGGGTGGACCCATGAGAAATAGAAGTCCCAATTAACGGGTTAAACCTTGAGAGAGTGATCACCCTACTTGAACCCTAGTTGCTTGGTCTAATTGGCTTACCCAATTGGTCTCAAGAGAGTCAATTGGGCAAAATCACTCTCTCTACCGAGAGGTGTGAGAGTGGGTATAATTGTGCAACGGTTATAACATTGATCCCAAATATGTCAATCTATTATTAGTAGTTTCTACCCGTTAGTTAACCACCTAGGTGATGCCGCGACCCTAGTGCCTTTCTCTATATTAATCACAACTTAGAACATCTCTCTTTAGCATAAATTAGCCTAAATTTGTAGTTGATAATAGTAGTTATTAAATAAAAACTCCAAAAACTTTTAGAAGTACAATTAAGAGCAAGCACGCATTCCTAGTCTGAGCAAATACGCAACTCCATCCCAAGCTCCCTGTGGAAATTGATCCCCATACCACTATTTGGGTAAAAGTCTTAGAGCCCGCTCTTCCTACCGTTGTGTGAGGTTGAGTTTGCTGCGACCACTTTTTGGCACTGTTGCCGGGGAGTTTTGCGGTGTTGATTATTTGTGTAGCTAGTTTTGTGTTTTGCTTCTCTTTCCTTCTTGATTACTAATTTTGTTTGTGTCGATCAATCAAGTACAATGGCTCTTAATGCAAATGACCCTCTCGGCAATGTGATAGCGGGGGAGGAGGTAGAGGATCTAGAACAAGATGATGTCTTACCTCAACTTCTACGGAGGGGCCGACATGTCAATATAAATTCAAATGAGAACAACAATATTCCAGACCCTCCTCCGGCACCACCGAGAGTGGCTCCCAGAGTTTTACCAAATCAAGGATACGCCAGTGCTATTGTTCCTCCCCGCATCCGGGCGGGGAACTTTCAAATCACAAATGTTATGTTGACCTTGCTCGAGCAGAGAGGTTATTTCACGGGTGCCTCTGATCAAAATGCCTACAAGCACTTGAAGGGGTTTGTGGATACATGTTGGGGTAGCAAGCAGACAATCGTGTCCGAGGATGCGTTGAGATTGAGGCTTTTCCCATTTTCTCTCCAAGTCATAGTGCAACTCTTCGGGATGAAATTCTAGCTTTCAAGAAAGAGCCAACGGAACATTTGTATGAGATATGGGAAAGATATAGAACAACGGTGAAAGAGTTCCCTAATAACGATATGACCGAGGCTATGATTTAACAAACCTTTTATCGGGGCATCAACACCACAAATCAATGCATCGTGAACCAATTGGCCGGAGGGAACTTTATGAAACTTTCTTACCAATAGGCATGTGATGTATTGGATGAAATGGCCGACACCTCTTCGGCATGGCAAAGCCGAGCAAACGTGCCCCAAGGTGACCCCACGGTCATCCATTTGCACAAGGAATTGCACGATCATGCCCAAGCTATCGCCGAGCTTTCAACAACTATGAATCAATTGGCAAAGGCACAATTGCAACAAGTCCAAAACCCGCGCCAAGTCAACGCAATGGAAGGTGTTTCTATGTTGAAAAGGAGGCAAAGAGGACAACAACCTCAAGGTAATTGTGAACAATATGACAACAACAATGATGGTGGTGGTTATTCAAATGAGTGCTATGATGATCAAAGCGAAGAAGTCCAATATGTCAACAACTATCAAGAGAATAGAGGTAACTCTTCAAATCAACAATGGCGTCTTTAATGTAATTGGGCCAATCAACAATAAGGCGGAGGTAATCGGAATAACAAAAACCAAAACAACAATTGGGGTAATCAAGGAAACCAAGGAAATTGGCATGGTAATAACAATAATTGGATCAACAACAACAACAATCAAGGAGGGTGGAACAATAGCGGGAACCAAGGCAACCGGGGGAAAGGTTTTCAAAGACCCCCCATGTACCAACAACCGAAAAATCCACCCCCCTTTCCTTCTCAAGGTCCGAGTTCGTCCGGAAGCGAGATGGGGACAATTGAAAGCATGTTCGAGCAAATGATGAAAATGAACCAAGATTCCGAGGCCCAACTAGCTTCGCATAACACATCTATCTGAAACTTTTAAGTGCAATTAGGCCAAATCTCTCCGTCTTTAAATACTCGCCCAAAGGGTTCTCTACCAAGTGATATGGTAGTGAACCCTAAGGGTGGGCACAATAATCATGTGATGGCGATGACAACGCAAAGTGGAAGAGGCGGTGATGTGCATGCCTCAAGAGGAAACCAAGTTATGGTGGATGAAGATGAGTTACGAGATAATGAAATGCCTTTGGTGGTTGAAGATGTAGTTGAACCAAGTGTGAGAGATGATGTGCGGATTGATGTTCATGAGGTTGAGGAGGAAACACAAGAGGCCATGAACCCGTCTAGGGAACACGTGATTGATATGCTCGAGCCGGTGGTGCCCAAAGCCCAAGCACCCTTACCTCGACCTCCTCCGCCCTATCCGCAACGGTTGGCCAAGCAACAGGGTGACAACCAATTTAAGAAATTCATTGAGATGATGAAGAGTTTGACTATCAACGTGCCTTTAGTAGAGGAACTCGAGCAAATGCCGGGGTACGCAAAGTTCATGAAAGAGTTGGTTACAAAAAAGAGATCAATGGAGTGTGAGACAATCAAGATGACCCATCAAGTGAGTGCAATTGTGCATTCTATGGCTCCGAAACTTGAGGACCCCGGTGCATTCACTATCCCATGTACCATTGGAAGTGCCGACTTTGCAAAAGCCCTTTGTGACTTGGGGGCAAGTATCAATTTAATTCCATATTCGGTCTTCAAGACCTTGGGAATCGGAAAACCTCGTCCAACTTCTATGAGGCTTCAAATGGCGGACCGGTCAATGATGAGGCCTTTGGGGATTATTGATGATGTCCTTTTCGTGTTGATAAGTTCATATTGCCAGCTGATTTCGTTATTTTGGATTGTGAGGTGGATTTTGAGGTGCCAATTATCCTTGGAAGACCTTTCCTAGCTACTGGGAAAGCTTTGGTAGATGTCGAGGCAGGAGAGTTGACCTTCCGAGTTGGTGATGAAAAAGTGGTGTTCCATGTGTGCAAATCTATGAGGCAACCGAATAGCATCGAGGTGTGCTCATTTGTTGACATTGTCACGACGGTGATAGTGGATGAGACAAGTGCAATGGTGAATGCTGAGGACTCACTTGAAGTCGTGCTCTTGAACATGGATGTTGATGATGATGCTAGGAGAGTTAAATGTGTAAATGCTTTGCATGGTATGGGCTCGTATTCTTATGATCCTAGGAAGTTATCCTTGGATCTTGAAAATCGCAAAACTCCCCCAACCAAGCCATCTGTTGAGGAGCCGCCGGTGTTGGAGTTGAAACCACTTCCTCCTCACCTCAGGTATGAATACTTGGGCCCTAATTTCACTTTGCATGTTATTCTTTCGTCTTGCTTGACTAATGTGCAGGTTGACGCCACTTTGGCGGTTCAACAAAAGTGCAAGAGGGCGATCAGATGGACATTGGCAGATATTTGGGGTATAAGCCCCGGCTTTTGCATGCGTAAGATCATATTGGAGGAGGATACGAGGCCCTCACTTGAACACCAAAGAAGACTCAACGAAGCTATGCAAGAAGTGGTCAAGAAGGAAGTTATCAAGTGGCTTGACACCGGTGTGGTGTATCCTATTTCTGACAGCTCATGGACTTCTCTGGTGCAATGTGTACCGAAGAAGGGCGGGATGACTGTGGTAACCAATGCTAACAATGAGTTGATTCCTACTCGGACGGTGACGGGATGGAGAGTTTGTATGGACTATAGAAAGCTTAACAAGGTGACTCGAAAGGATCATTTCCCGTTGCCGTTCCTCGACCAAATGCTTGATCGTCTTGCGGGTCGGTCGTTCTATTGCTTTTTAGATGGGTATTCGGGGTACAATCAGATTCTCATCGCCCCGGAAGATTAGGAAAAGACGACCTTTACTTGTCCCTAAGGCACATTCGCATTTTCGAGGATGTCGTTTGGATTGTGTAATGCCCCAGCGACCTTTCAACGATGTATGATGGAAATTTTCACCGACACGGTAGAAGATATATTGGAGGTCTTTATGGATTATTTTAGCATGGTGGGGGACTCCTTTGAAGAATGCTTGACAAATTTGGATCGTGTGTTGGCCCGATGTGAAGATACAAACCTAGTTCTCAATTGGGAAAAATGCCATTTTATGGTAGAAGAGGGTATTGTATTGGGTCATAAGATTTCAAAGAGAGGTATTGAAGTTGACAAAGCCAAGATTGAAGTCATTTCAAGGTTACCTCCCCCTACTTCTGTCAAAGGGGTGAGGAGCCTTTTGGGGCACGCGGGTTTCTACCGAAGGTTCATCAAAGATTTCTCTAAGGTAGTTAACCCGTTGTGCAAGTTGTTAGAGAAGGAGGCCAAGTTTGTCTTTGATGAGAAATGCATGGAGGCGTTCGAGCTTCTAAAACACAAGTTGACAACTACCCCTATCATCACCGCACCCAATTGGAGCTTTCCATTTGAGCGCATGTGTGACGCTAGTGATGTTGCGGTAGGGGCGGTCTTGGGCCAAAGGATCAACAAAATGTTCCATCCGGTGTACTACGCAAGTAAGACAATGAATGAAGCTCAAAGAAACTATACAGTCACCGAGAAGGAGTTGCTAGCTATTGTTTTGCCATGGAAAAGTTCCGACCATACCTTATGGGGGCCAAAGTGATTATCCATACCGATCATGTCGCCCTTAGGTATTTGATGACCAAGAAAGATTCAAAAGCAAGGTTGATGAGATGGGTGCTACTTCTTCAAGAGATTGATCTAGAAATTGTGGACCGGAAAGGAATTGAAAATCAAGTGGCGGACCACTTGTCCCGCTTAGAGGAAGAGGAGAGGCCTTCTGACGGCCTTGAGATCAATGATGTGTTCCCGGATGAACAACTCCTTGCGGTATCTATGCATGATATGCCGTGGTTTGCCGATATGGCAAATTATCTTATGACCGGTATAATCCTGTATGAGCTCTCTTCTAACCAAAGGAAGAAGCTCAAGCGGGATAGTTTGGATTATTATTGGGATGAGCCATATTTGTTCACGATTTGCACCGATAGTGTGATTCGCCGATGTGTCCCGGAAGAAGAACAATTAAGTATTTTGGAGGCTTGTCATTCCTCTCCCTATGGTGTCCATCATGGCGGGGTGAGGACGGCTTCTAAGGTGCTTAGTTGCGGTTTCTATTGGCCCTCATTGTTTAAAGATGCCGGGGATTTTGCCAAGAGATGTGATGAATGCCAACGAGCCGGTGGGATTTCTAAAAAGGATGAGATGCCTCTCAACACAATTCTAGAGGTGGACATTTTTGATGTGTGGGGTATCGACTTTATGGGGTCGTTCGTGAGTTCTTGTGGGAACACCTATATCTTGGTAGCGGTTGATTATGTGTCGAAATGGGTCGAAGCCGTCGCTTTGCCCAACAATGAAGCTCGAAGTGTGGTGGCGTTCTTGAAAAAGAGTATCTTCACAAGGTTTGGCACTCCACGTGCTATCATTAGTGATGGTCGTTCTCATTTTTGCAACCGGGCTTTTGATTCATTGCTTGCCAAGTATGGTGTAAATCACAAGGTGACCACTCCTTATCATCCTCAAGCGAGTGGCCAAGTTGAGGTTTCCAGAGATCAAGAGTATTTTGTCCAAAATTTTCAATGCCAATAGGACCAATTGGTCGAAGAAACTAGATGATGCTCTTTGGGCCTATCGGACAGCTTCCAAGACCTTGATTGGCATGTCTCCGTACCGGTTGGTGTTTGGGAAAGCTTGTCATCTTCCGGTGGAATTGGAGCATAAGGCAATGTGGGCCTTGAGAAAATTGAACTTAGAATGGGATGTCGCTGCGAATCTCCGGGTTGAGCAACTCAATGAGCTAGACGAGTTTAGATTTCATGCCTACTCCAGCGCGTCCTTGTACAAGGACAAGATGAAGTACCTTCACGATAAGTATGCCTGAGGGAAGGAATTCAAAGTTGGTGACATGGTCCTTCATTTCAACTCCCGGTTGATTTTATTCCCGGGAAAGCTTAAGTCTAAGTGGAGCGGTCCATTTGAAGTTGTTGGTGTAACCCCATTTGGAGCTATTGATCTCAGAAACAAAAATGGTGAAGTTTTCCAGGTCAATGGGCATCGTGTTAAGCATTACTTGGGAAAGTTTGATGACACCCCCGTGGTGGCACTCATTCATTTGAAGTGACTTTGATGGTAACATGCGTCGTGCCGCGACATTAAATCAGGCGCTTCTTTGGAGGCAACCCATGTCTTTTTCTTTCTTTTTTTATTTATTTATTTCTGTTGTAGATTAGGATTTTTGAGCTAATGGTTTGTGAGATGTTGCAGGAATTATGATTGAACTAGTGCAAAACAACTGTGCAAAAAGTGCACAGTCTCTGAACAGTGACCGTGCGGCCGCAATCCCACTTTGTGCGGTCCGCACCGACCAAAGAAAATATTGCCAAGTCTCTAAATTGTGTTCACGCGGCCGCGACCCACTTTGTGAGGCCCACGTGGTTCTCATGCGGCCGCAGTCCGTCTCATGCGGTCCGCGCGCCTTCGCTGCATCTACTTGTAAATGGTAAAGTCCCAGTGTGGCCTGCGGTCGTGTTGATGCGGCCACACTGGACGGTAAGTGATGGAGCCCACTGTGTTTCCTATAAATAGACCATTAGGATCTTCAGTAGAACTTTTCGCCAAAATTAACCCCTGAGCCCTAAAAGCTACTGTTCACATTCAGAGACCCCTCTTAGTGTTAATATCAAGAGCATTTCTTCGCTTTCCTGGTAACATATCTCTCACATTAGTCTTTACTTAGTATTAATTTAAACATTATACATGTTCTCCTAGTCATAACTTCTTCATTTTTTTTCTTCGTCATTTCATGATTAGAATAGTTTTATATTGTTCTTGTTGTTCTTTGAAATGATGGGCATGTTATAAATGAGTAGGGACAAAGTAGGATGCTAAAACGTGAAAGACTTGAGTTTTTTGTAAAACCCTAATTGCCCCTGTAATAAAAGCCCAGTGCGGCTGCACCCCCTAACTATGCGGTCTGCATGCCTTTTACGCGGCCACATCATTCTGCTATGCGGTCCGCGTAAACCTTGAACCTAAAGGTTGATTATCCCAGCGCGGCCGCATGCCCAGTTTGTGCGGTCCGCGCCATGCCCCACACGGCCGCATCCCATGTTTGCGCGGTCCGCGTTGGTGAGGTTCAGAGGGCACCAGTTTTTAATAGTATGGCCAATGCGGCCGCATGACCAGTTTGTGCGGACCGCGTTGGCCCCCACGCGGCCGCACCCCTTGTTCATGCGGTCTTCATAGTTCCTAATCAGAGAGGGTTCATTTCCTAACTTGGTCAGTACGGTCTGTATGCCTTATTTGTTCGGTCTGCACTGCTATCATCTGTTCCCTATCTGTGTTTCTACTCTGTACTGAAACTCTGCAATTGCCTGAACTAACAATGTTAGAATTATTTATGTGCAGAAAATGGTTAAATAACGAGGGCGTGGAGCTAAACAACCCGGACGAGGAGGTGACCCGTCCCGGGGAGGTAAAGCAAAATTGAAGAAACTCACTCCCCAATCAAAACTAAAAACAAGAAAGCAGGTGGTGTGTGATGAGGAGCAGTCGGGGAGTGAGTACCTCCCCTCCCAGGATGTCTCAACTGATTCAGGGAAAGCCCCCGCAGGCCCAGCTAAAGCTCCAACTGTTATACAACCTGAGTCGTCTGAGGGCTCAGAAGCATGCGGTGCCAAATACTCCACCTCCCCCACAGCTTCAGAATCCGGGGAGGGTGCAGAAGATAAAAACAAGAGTGATGAGGAGGTCCCGGACAGTGGGGTACGTAAAGTTGGGGGAATTGAAAGAACTAGAAACCCAGTTGTATGGCAGAACAGATTTGTCAGCGAGGTGGCCTTTCATAAATTCCGGGAAGTGTGACCCAAGAAGAAGGTGATTCCGGAAAGAAGAATAATCACCCGGGATTTGTTACCCTACCTTCCCCGAGTCCATGAACAATTTCTGACTAGAGTGGGGTGGGATTTCTTTAAAGATGAGCTGGTCGATGAAAATGAACATATAGTAAAGGAATTCTACAGCAATGTGGCCCACACAAAAGAAGGGTCAATTGCAACCAAAGTGCGGGATACGAAGATAGTATTCTCGGGAAAGGCATTGAACGAGTATTTGGGTTTCAATGACGAGGATGACTTTCACTATAGAGAGAAGTTAGCATTGAAAGAGGAAGCTCGTCCTTGGGTGGAACGGTTCTTAGCTCAGCCGGGTACTGTTCCAGAGTGGATTCAGGTGGGGAAGAAAATACTGCGAAAGGACCTTAATTTTGAGGCGAGAGGATGGTTAACTTTTGTAAACAACAGGTTGGACCCTTCATCCCATGACCAGAACATTCCAATCGCCCGAGCGGTTCTCATTGCATCCATCATGGAAGGTTTCCCCATCAATGTGGGGAATGTTATGTTCAGTGTGATCACATCCATTGGCATTGATACGGACAAAAACTACCCCTACCCGAACACCCTAACAATGTACTTTGAAGATGCAAAGGTAAAAAAATACCCTTTCGATGTTGGAGTTCGGCTGGTGTCCCCGTTATCATGGCTTAATATTCAGGGGTCGGACAACCCGAAGGGGGATAAGAAGGGAAAAACATCCACCTCTGCCCCGACTGGCCAATCTGAGGAGGCAGTTGCTGTAGAGGCTTCTATTGAGCCACCTACTCCTGCTGCCACTACTGTTCTGGACATCCCATCCTCCTCTGCAGGTCCCAGTTCTTCAACTGGCCCAGTGGTTCCCACATCCAAATCCAACCCCCTCACGTCCCAGCAGTTAGCAAAGACATTGGCCAGTTTGAACAACTGGATGTCCGTCTCGACATCCAAGTTGTCCACTTTGGCAACCACAGTTGCTGCCCAGTCTGTTCCAGCCACTATTGAGATTCCTCAGTCCATTGAGGAGACATTGAAGACACTCCTGGCCAACCAAGAGAAGATTTTGGTTACTTAGGCTGCCTTGACAAAGGCAGTTGATGCACAGGTCAAAGCTCTAAAGGAGTTTGCCAGAGAACACAAGAAGATGAGAAAATCCCGGGCATCTAAGGAAGAGGTGAAGGAGCTCCGAGCTGAGGTTGACAAGCTAAAGGCAGACCAGCTGCCTTTAGACTTGTTCTTTGATGAGTCAGCACCTCTACCAGCAGTAGTTGTACCGGAGCCACAGTAGGAGGAGGAGCCTAGGCACCCAAAGAAGAAGAGGAAGCTTCCTAGCACTAAGGGTGTTGTGATAGAGGTAGCACAGATTCAGGAGGATACTTTCAGTGCTCCACCAGATGTTCAGCCGGTTCATGACCCAGCCCCTATCCCAGCAGCAGAGCAACAGCAGGCAGGGAACCAGTCTGAGGTTCCCGCCAGTACAGAGGACCAGGGGACCACTGATCAGCCCATGACGATGGATCAGGCTTGAGGAGCCACTCTATATCTTTTCTCTGTTTATATGCTTATTTTCGTAGTTGGCATTGGGGACAATGCCAGCTTATATTAGTCGGGGTACGCCCTACTATTTTGTATTTTGATTGTTGATACATTTGAGATGACTGTACATATTTATTTGACTCTTAGCTTATGTTGCTAGTTGATAGTTGGCATGTACATAACTTTTCATTCTAGTTACTTTTTTACTTTATGTACATATTCATTCCCCCCCCCCCCCGTTGTATATTCTACTCCCCTATTGTACATATTCATTCGGTTTTTCTATTTTCGTTAAAAAAAATTGTTTTTAGTTTCATAGCAGGCTCGTAACCTTTTTGTTTTGTGTTGGCGTTTGCAATAAGCCCTTGGTTTTCTTAATGCCACGGTTCTTTCAAAGGGTAGAGTGTTGTGTGAACCGGGTGGCTCTTCCCAATGAGAGATAGCGTGACAACCTTATTAAGGGTTTGAGTCCATTTTTTATTTTATTTTTCTATTTTTTTCTATTTTTTTTATTTTCAAGTTTTGCAGTCAAAGGTACTTCAGGCAAAACTTCACTTGGGCTTAACACATTTGCCTTTGATCCCATGGTCAAAGACATAATATTGTGCTTAGAATGGTGGAAGTCGTGGCCTTGAGACTCTTGTGTTGACCAAACAGTCATCATGTGGTCGTATTGGACCATTGTGCGCTTGAATCATAACTAAGGTCGTTGTGGGCCCTCGACTCGATATCTTTAGCAATCCTTGAGAGTGTGTGGTGAGAATTCGATTTGTGAGTCCAAGTCCCGAGCCGATGGTCTAGAACTTGCCCCGAATGTTTGTTGAGGCGAAATCTTAGGTGAAATTTGGCTTGGGAAGTGATTGTAGTCTCTCCTTGATCCAAAATGCTAAGATTGAACAATTCCATGACCTACCAATGAAATGATCCCTAGTCAACCCTTTTGAGCCTTGAACCTTCTTCTTTCAAGAACCAAAGCTACAAGCCTATACCCGTTCTTAATGATATCCTCTCTTGACACCCAAATCTTCCCTTGAGCAGATGGAAAATATCTAAGTTTGAGGGGAGACAAGAAAGGAAACAATATGGTAAAAGGTACAAAAGCAAACAGAAAAGAAAGGTAATGACAAAAAAAAAGAAAAAACAAAAAGAAAGACCTAATTGAATAAGGTCAAAAAGGGGATTCAAAGAAAACAAAAGTGAAAAAGGGTGTGGAAAAAGTAGAAAAAAGGAGAAATGTGTTGAATTGCATAAGAAAGGGTGACAATGTGTCTCTCTAACCCCTTGAAAAAGAAGTGAATACTCAAATGAGTCAAGAAAGTGTGCCAAAATGAATCAAAGAAGTGCTTAAGGGAAGATTGAACCCACTTGAGCAAAACTATGTCCTACCCTTACCCAAAAGCCTTCACAATGACTCCACAAAAGCCCTACATGATTTTGAGTTGAAGGGAACCTACATTAGTGGATACTTACATAAGGGGCAAGCATATGGTACTTAGAGCCGGACTTGTGGCCTCTTCCTTGAGAGAGATGAGTGAAAATCCATCAACCTCGGTTTGTTTGTCAATACTTTAAAAGGTGAGGTTCACT
The DNA here is from genome assembly GCF_000715075.1 of Nicotiana tabacum. Taxonomy (NCBI): domain Eukaryota; kingdom Viridiplantae; phylum Streptophyta; class Magnoliopsida; order Solanales; family Solanaceae; genus Nicotiana; species Nicotiana tabacum. Next base: position 101,720,913 of record NC_134084.1, on the reverse strand, counting down.
TAGGGAGAGTTGAAGATGTGTGAGTTTGGGTTCCACAATGGCCAAAGTAATTGAGAAAAGTTCTTTGATGAAATGTATCAACTCTTGATGATCTTGTGTCACACTTAATTCACAAGTTTTCAAAGTTTAAATGTGTTAATGATGCATTCGCATTGAGGGCAATTGTTAGTCACAATTGATGCTTGTTGAGGTTACTTTAGGATAAGCTGAAATTGCTTGGATGTTGCCTTTAAGGGGTGGGTATTGTTTTGTTTGCTTGAGGACAAGCAAAGGTTTAAGTTTGGGGGAGTTGATAAGTAGGATTTTAACATGTTTTATACCCATACTTGCCTGCGCTTTGAGTGTAATTTGCTATAAAATAGTCCCAAAATGCTTACAGATTGCGCTTGATTGCAGGTTTGAGCTATAAAGTGACAAATCGTCAAAGATCGGCTTAAATCGGAGTGAAACCTGCTCAAGTGTCAAAGATCATTGAAGTAAGGACATTCAGAACTTGGTGCAGACCGCACCATCATGTCATGCGGCCGCACCATAGGAGTTCAGAGACTGTGAAACTACAAGTCAAGCTCATGCGGCCGCGGCCCACTTCATGCGGCCCGCGTCTCACTCATGCGGCCGCAAAATCTTTCTATGCAGACCGCGTCCCTCTCCATGCGGCCGCACTCTATGGTCACGCGGTCTGCATCCAAGAAGTTCAGAGAAGCTGCCAAACTATTCATGCGGCCGCACAACAACTTTGTGTGGTCCGCGCCAGTCTTCATGCAGCCGCATTCCATCTTTGTGCGGTCCGCATCACCATCTTCAGAGAGCAAGATTCAGAGGTCAAGCAACCCAGTGTGGTCGCGTGCCAACTTTGTGCGGTCCGCACTAACCCCGCAGGGGCATTTTTGTCCAGTTTTCTAGCCCACTATAAATAGAACATTTTACCATTTTTAGGAGGAGTTTGGTACATCTGATAGCTGCTGCACTCGTGAGACTTATGTTTTGGCCTATCTTGGGCATTTTTAGCTTAGTTTCATCATAGATTATTGTAGTTTAACATTAGCAATTAATTAATATGGTTGTTTCATCTTCTATTTCTTCATTTTCTTCTTTAATTATGTCTAGCTAAACCCATTAGCTAGGGTTGTGGCTCAACCCTAGTGTGGGTAATTAATGGGTGTAGCTTCTTAATGATAGATTGATATTGGGGTTAATTTTATGGTTTAATTAAGGATTGTTGGTTGCAAACATTGATTCTAGCTTAGTGGGTTTTAACTCTTCTTGAGAAAGAGAGTCTATGACCCCAAAATTGACCCAACAAGGAATTGGGGTGGACCCATGAGAAATGGAAGTCCCAATTAATGGGTTAAACCTTGAGAGACTAATCACCCTACTTGAACCCTAGTTGTTTGGTCTAATTGGCCTACCCAATTGGTCTCGAGAGAGTCAATTGGGCAAAATCTCTCTCTCTACTGAGAGGTGTGAGAGGGGGTATAATTGTGCAACGGTTATAACATTGATCTAATATATCAATTTATTATTAGTAGTCTCTATCCGTTAGTTAACCAGCTAGGTGATGCCGCAACCCTAGTGCCTTTTTCTATATTAATCACAACTTAGAACATCTCTCTTTAGCATAAATTAGCCTAAATTTGTAGTTGATAATAGTAGTTATTAAGCAAAAACCCAAAAACTTTTAGAAGTACAATTAGGAGCAAGCATGCATTCCTAGTCTGAGCAAATACGCAACTCCATCCCAAGCTCCCTGTGGAAATTGACCCCGATACCACTATTCGGGTAAAAGTTTTAGCGCCCGCTCTTCCTACCGTTGTGTGAGGTTGAGTTTGCTGCGACCAGTATGCAACCCTTCAACGTCTTTTAGGGCTTTTTTGCGGCTACATCAATCACGAAATTACAGTTTTCATTATGACGTTCCCATCATTACCTTTTTTGTTTGATGGTTGCTTCTGAGTATAAATATAACTTTTGTCTTGTCTTTCTCGTAAAAGTTTCCTATCTTTGAATATTCATTCTTGTTTTCTTCATCGTACAGTCATGTCTTCTTCGAACCCTAATACCCGAAGAGTTCCTATTGTTGATGAACTTCCCCTTGCTCCTATTAGAAGCAGAAAAGGGGAAAGATTACGCAGTTTAGGATCATCATCTATAAGAGGTGCTTCTTTACCTCCACTTAGTTCTACCCCTCCTTCTTCTTCTAGAACTAGGGGTTCTCTTCCACATAGATCTTCTTCTAGAAGTAGAGACTCTAATGAGCCAGTTCGTGAACCCTTAGTAGACGAAATTTTCCCCTCTGAACTTTATTTTTACACTGATAGAGAATCAATTAGGAATCAGGTTTCTTCTATGTCCTCTCTTGATTGTGCTGATGTTTACCCTTCTTAGATTACCGAAGGTTTAATCTCTGTTGTCCGTAGAGATTGACATTTGAAATTTGACTCCCCAATCATAATTCCTAATGCAAATCAAAGGATCACATCCTACATGACTAGATTTTCTTTCATGTATACATATCCATTTACACTGAATTTTAGACCTCCCATTGATCCTGTTATCATCGAGTTCTGTCATTTTTTCAATATTTGTCTAGGACAAATTGGCCCCATTGTGTGGAGGGTTGTTGCTTGTCTAAGTTACTTAGCTAACTTAACTCAATTTCCTTTTACCTTCTTTCATTTGATCCACCTCTACTTTGGTGGCGAGGAGTAAGAGGGTTTTAGTCAGCCCCGAGGATGACAAGGACCGTGGCTGGTATGCCAGATTTGTTGTTGCTCCTACTGTAGGTTTTGTAGGTGAAGAAAATATATCATTTCCTGAAAAGTGAAATTTTGCACGTAAGTTTACTTTACAACTTTCTCTCTTCTCTTCCCCCCCCCCCCTTTTCGTTTTGAAAGGGTTTGTTTTTCCCGTGACTATTTCACTTTATCTTTTTTCAGCAACCATGGGAACTGTTGAAGAGCTTCCCAATTTTCGTGGTTGGGTAGAGAAGTTGTTGACCATTGCTCCGATGGAGGTTAGATCTTGGAAATACCTTTCAAACATATTTGGTTGGAAGGTTAAAACTCATGGTAAAAACTGTACTTTTTTCCCTTTCTATTTTTGTCTATCTTTCCTTTAGAATGTTTTTAACCCTTCTTTTTATCAGGTTTCCTATTCATGGTGTAAGTGTCGAGTCAATCGTGGCTTCCAGGGTTTCTTTGGAATGAGCTTGGGAGATAATCTTGGTTCTTCATCGAAAAGGAAAGTTGATGCATCCCAGGATTCTGAGGAGGAAGATGAACAGGATGGAAGTTCTTTGGTTAGAAGACCGTGGGCCAGAAGACGTGTCTTTTCATATGACGAAGCTACTCCTTCCCGTTCTGTTCCAGTGACTGAGCCTGTTGAAGCCACCTTAGTGAGTTCTTATGATAATACTCCTGCGGCAGCTCGTGAATGTTTGATAGTGAAAATTTTGATTTGGTGTCTTATGAAGTACCTCTTTCCTCATTTCATGTGTTTGTCCCTATGGAATGTTATTTGCCAGTTTTTACCGCTACTGTTTCTACTCCGCCTCAAGCCATTATGACTTCCTCTACAGTACCCGCTACTAATGTTTCTCGAATCGAAGTTGGTTCTTTAAGTGGAGGTAGAGTGATGAAACAAATTACCATTTGAGGTCCCTACCAAAGGTAATCTTCTAAAGAAGTCAGGTCAAGCTGACATGTGGTTGAAACCCCTGATTGGTCCCGTTGAAAAATCCAAGCTGGAAAGTCATAGTTCTCTAACTTGGATGAATGATATCGTTCAATCATCGTTGAAGGTATAAATTTCTTTTCATATTATATATCATTTTCCTTTTATTAAGATTCCTATGTATCCCTTTTTTTAGATCAATCTCATCGGCACGGAGATGATGAAAAGGGATTCCCAGATGGAACAATTGATGCATGATTACCAGATCGAGGAAGATAACTGGATAGAGTAGCATGACAATCTTCAGCTTGAAATGGAAGTTTTAGAAGAAAACAAATGTACCTTAGAGCAGCTGTTAAGAGTCATGGCATCGGAATTGGCAGTTGAAAAAACTTCTTCCAACCAAGCGGGTAAGGATAAGAATTTCCTTGAATCTTCTTTTGCTGAACAACTCTCCAAAGCTACTGAAGAGATCAGAGGCCTTAAAGCTTTGCTAAATGAGAAAGAAGTTTATGCTGGTGAGCTTGTTCAAACACTCATGCAGGCCCAAGAAGATCTCCGAGTTTCTTCTTTTCTATATCTTCTTGCTCATTATTAGCTTGAGACCTCTTTATCATTACATGTTTCAATAAAGCGATCAACAACATTCTTTTCGATATCAGCACCACATAATGGACAGTCCTTAAAGCGGACAATACATCCTCTGTATACCAAATAGGTGTACTACTTAAAAATGTCCCGAGGTATCTTTGTTTTTCTCCCTTTTTCTTGCTTTTAAAATGGAGGAGTTGCGCATGTAGAAGCAGAAATTAAAGATTGTTAAACAGTTGCAGAATCTATATGAACAGGGCAAACATCTGCTGCAATGATAAAGAAGTGCAGCTAAAAGGTACCATTTTAAATGTCTGAGAATTATATCCATAGGGGCACTTAGGTGACACAGTTGCACATTCTCCAAACATATTTTTACGCTTCATCTCCTGGACAAGTTTGTTAAATATTTATTTTGGTTGTGGCAAGGTTTCTTAAGAGTTGCATCCTCAGGTCTAACAAAAGGGCATACCGGGGTACACAAAATTATTCATATCTGTTGCACAAAAACAGAATATTACCTATCTTGACAGCTATTGGAAAGCCATAAATCTAACAGTTTCACAAGAACTAGCTATTACCTTTTTACTTCACATAAAAACCAAAGGCTGATCAACAGATAATAAAGTTTATGTTAGCTTAAGAGCATATCTGGCCCAATGAAAACATAGTACTGTATGAGTCCAAATTTGCACAACCATGCTATTAACAAACACGACAGAAGACGAGATCTTCATAGCTCGACGTCCTGTGGAGGACGACAAACAACAAATAGAGGACGTATGATTTTTACAGTAGTGTAGGCCCAATAGGGGAACTAGGAATATACTCTTAAATATTCCCTGTGATATATCCTTTAGGATTCAGAAGGGAGTTATCCCTTATATATAGTGGGATATAAACCTTGTAAGGGGTGCTTTTTGGACTGAGGAAGCTAATAACACTGATTGTAATATCTTTTACATATTAAAGATTGACATTTTCAACGTTCGATCGATCGCTTTCACAAGATCAAGAAATATTACCCATTGTGTTCATATTTTATACCTTTTGTTCTAGAGTTTATTAAACTTAGCTAAGATTTGCCCCTTCATTCTCTTTAATTGATTTATTCAAAAAGATTCCAATATCGTTTGGGTCAAAACATTTGGCGCAGTCTGTGGAGATTTCTTTAGCTGAGATTTTAGTTTCATCTAGATCCTTGAAAGGGATAATCGCCTCTTCTTAGCCTCGTGAAGATCAACAATGGCAGGAAATGGGGAAACAATATTAAAGGCAATAGTAGATGTCACGAACAACCTTCTAGATTCCATCAACAAAGCCGGTAGGGAAGACAATGAAAACGCAACGCCAAGCGCTACACTTGAGGGAGATACCTCCCCCTCTCCCCCCACACGAAAGCGTGATTGTCTCGCGCGAGAGGGGAACCTCAATATCCGTAGCAAGAGAAGCACCACCGGCTGTAAAAAAGCTATTAGAAGAATGGTAGACAAATGCCTTGAGCAACATACTCGACAAACCTGTCCAAAGGGATATCGGGGGCACGATACCCACAGATACCGCAACTGTCGCCGATGAGCCAGAAACTCCACGCATAGGTAACACTCATACCGTCATTGATGCAGGTAATGATGCACTTGTAGTCATCTTAAAGAAAATGGAAGAAATGAAGAATGAGAACAAAACGCTCCGTGATCAGATGAAGGAGCATCAAGAAAGGGTCGATAAAATACCGGGCGCTCCGAAGTTGCTACCAAAACGAGACGTCGGCCGATTTGTCGAGCAACCATACAGTGAAAGGGCAGGCCCCCACTCTATTTCAAAAACCTTCAAAATGCCGTCATACTTGAAAATATTTGATGGCACCATGGATCCGGAAGATCACATAATCCACTACGTCACGGTAGTAAAAGGCAACGATCTGTCGAAAGAACAGGTGTCATCGGTGCTGTTGAAAAAGTTCGGCGAAACCCTGACAGGGGTAGCGCTGACTTGGTATTCCCAACTACCGACATGATCAATATCAACGTTCGAAGAAATGGCAGATAAATTAGTCACCGCTCACGCGGAAGCGAAAAAGACAGAAGCCAGGGTAAATGACATCTTCGTCATTAGGCAGACGACGGGCGAAGGACTTAGGGATTTCCTAGCCCGATTCAACAGGGTAAGAATGAGCCTACCGAACGTATCAGAGGGGATGGCAGTAGCAGCCTTCCAAAATGGGTTAAATAGAAATAGGTCAAAAGCAACCAAAAAACTGCTAAGTAGGATCATGAAATACCCTCCCACCACGTGGGAAGAAATCCATAATGCCTACTTTGCCGAAGTAAGGGTAGATGAGGACGGTCTAAATGGTCTGATCCAACGGCTAACATCGGTCCAAACCGAAACAAGGAGATATCGCCGCAACGATGGTCGAAGGGACCAACTATCTCATTTCAGTCGAGAAAGGCATCAACCCTACATCCGGACATCCATCCCACCTCCTCGACGACATGCAGACGTCACACCTCGACACACCGTGCCAAACCGAAACGAAAGAGGTATTCCCCCACTATTATCTGCTCATAACTTTTGCATTTCTCCTTCAGAAATAGTGTATGCACTAGAAAAGCTCGGCACAAAGGTGTAGTGGCCGCAAAAGATGAAGTCAGATCCAAGCATCTAGAGATTGAATGTTCTGTGTGAATTCCATTAGGAAAGAGGACATAAGACCGAAGACTACATATGCATGCGGAAGGAAGTGGTAATGTTAAACCAGGGACACCTGAAAGAACTACTGAGTGATCGAGGATGGGTTAACTTCGCTCGTAGGCGCGATTAACCTCAAGGACCCCCAAAACCACCTTCACCAGCTCATATCATACAAATGATCATTGGCGGCGGAGATGATATGGTAATCAACCATGTGAAATTCACCACTACACAAAAACTCAAGCGTACAGTCGCTCACGAACGGTATGATGACCTCGAAGATAGTATCATCTTCGATAAGTCAGATACCAACGGTTTGTCTTTCCCTCACTATGATGCTTTGGTTATAACTTTACGTATCGCAGACATCGATGTAAAAAAGAATAATGGTGGATTATGGAAGCGGCGGGTGTATTATTCACCCACGAGTCCTCATACAGATGAGACTCGAGGATAATAATGCAGTGGAACGAACCTCTAGAGAGATAGTGCTGCCCGTTCTGGCTAGAGGAGTCACTCTGGAAACGACGTTCCACGTCATGAACCAGGAAACAGCCTACAATGCTATCATAGGGCGTCCATGGATACACTCCATGCGAGCTGTCCCATCAAGTTTCTATCAAGTAATCAAATTTCCTACCCCATGGGGAATATTCAGCATCTATGGCAAGCAACGCACTGCACAATAATGCTACTGAATCGCCCAAGATTTCACACACACCCAACAACTAAAAGGGGCAAGTGCGGAAGCATAGCAATAAGCCATATCGGGAACCAAACCCGACGTGCAAATAGAAGCCATCAAAGACCCAGATGTTGTAGAAGCCTGCAAGGCAACTGTATAAGACCTCGACCCCATTCAATTGGATAACACCGACAGCACAAAAAAGCCTATATTGGGCACAACCTCTCAGAACCAAGTGAGTTCCATGAATTTTTAACTAACAATGCCGATTTGTTCGCCTTTTCCCATTCAGATATGTCGGGAATCCCAAGAGACATTGCCACACACAGGCTGAAGTCGACCCTCTTTACCCGCCCGTGCGACAAATGAGGAGAAAGTTCAATGTCGCATTCAACGACGCAGTTAGCGAAGAAGTCGATAAACCGCTCGCTAATGTTTCTGTCCGAGAATCAAAGTATCCTCAGTGGGTCGCCAATGTGGTCATGGTAAAAAAATATAACGGGAAGTGGCGGATGTGTGTCGACTTTACCGACCTGAGCAAAACATGCCCAAAATATTCCTTTCCGTTACCACACATCGACCAACTCATCGATGCAATGGTGGGGCACGAACTATTAAGCTTCTTAGACGACTATTTTGGTTACAACCAAATTCTAATGGCAGAAGAAGACCAAGAAAAGACCACTTTTACCACTCACCAGGGAACGTACTGCTACAGAGTCATGTCGTTCGGACTCAAGAACGCAGGGGTGACGTACCAAAGGTTAGTCACCAAAATGTTCAAAGAACAAGTCGGGAAGACTATTGAGGTCTACATCGATGACATGCTAGTAAAGTCTAAGAGGAAGGAGGATGACATTGGTCATCTGAAGGAAGCCTTCAAAATATTGAGGCGATACGGAATGAAATTGAATCCCGATAAATGCGCCTTCGGGATAACCTTAGGAAAGTTCCTTGTTTTTTTGGTGTCTCAAAGGGGTATCGAGGTCAACCCGGATCAGATCAAGGCAATTGAAGGAATACCGGAGACATTAACCAGCAAAAAACAGGTACAGAAATTGACAGGACGAATAGCCGCCCTGTCAAGGTTCATCTCGCGATCGTCAAACATATGCCATAAATTTTATAATGTACTAAGGAAGGATCATGGACTACTGTAGAATTCAGAATGCGTCGACGCCTTGAGAAAACTAAAAACATACCTATCCTCGCCGCCACTACTTGTCAAGGCAAAGCCGGGCAAATGCCTCCTAGTGTACCTAGCAGTCTCCGAAGTCGTGGTAAGTGCTGTTTTGGTCTGCAAAAATAAAGGTATGCAATCTCCAATTTATTATATCAGCAAAACCTTAATTGATGCCGAAACAAGGTACCCCACCTTGAGAAATTAGCTCTGGCATTAGTCATAGATTCACGAAAGCTTAGACCATATTTTCAATGTCACCCCATAAAGATGGTAACGACCTTCCCCCTCAGGGGTATCCTACAAAACACGAACTATCTGGTAGTTTGGCCAAATGGTCCATAGAATTAAGCGAGCATGATATAACATATCAACCGCGAACTACTATAAAGTCACAAGTGCTCGCCGACTTCGTCGCCAATTTCAGCGCAAAAATATTGCCTGAAGTACAGTAGGAGGCGCTCCACGCTTCTGCATATTCTGACCTCTGGGTCCTCTACACCGACGGCGCATCTAATGCACCGGTATCGGGACTGGGACTCATCCTCGAAGTCCCTATGGGCGAAGTGATTTTCCAATCCATACGGTGCCCCGAGATGACTAACAATGAGGCCGAGTATGAAACTGTGATTGCAGGATTGAAATTAGCCCTCAAATATGGCGCTCGATGACTTGTCCTCCATTGCGACTCTCAACTCGTGGTGAATCAAGTCACTGGGACTTTACAAATCAAAGAGCAGAGACTACAGAAGTACCAGTCAGAAATTCACAAACTGCTACCAGAATTTGACGAATGTCGCCTCGACCAGATACCCAGAGCGCAGAATATCGAAGAAGATGGTCTCTCCAACCTAGCAGCAGCCACCGGAAATATGAACAAAGAAAACGTGGTCACCCTTCTCCATTCTTTGATAGACCAGGTCGAGGTACATTCCATAAACCTAACTTGGGACTGGCGCAACCGTATCGTAACATATTTGCAGGAAGGAACACTCCCACAAGACAAGAAAGAAGCCAAAAAGCTCTGAATACAGGCGGCCAGATATAGCCTCGTAAACTATGATCTTTACAAAAGGACGCTCGGCCCCCCCCCCCCGACCAAATGTCTTGGGCCAAATCAAACAAGGCAGGTACTAGAAGAAGTACATGAGGAGCACTGCGACGCCCATACGGGAAACTATTCCCTCGTCAGATGCCTTATCCGCGCAGGATACTACTGGCCTACCATGAAAAATGAAGCCGCGGATTGCATCAATAAATGTGAGCAGTGCCAAAAATACGCCCCTATGATACACCAAGCAGGAGAACTCCTGCATTCCGTCACTTCACCATAGCCATTCATAAAGTGGGGGATGGATATTGTCGGACCCCTTCCAGCAGGGCGATGTAAGGTACGTTTCCTTTTGGTTTTAACTGACTAGTTTTCTAAGTTGGTGGAAACAGGTGGATACACTCAAATATGTGAGCAAGAGGTTATCGCATTCAAATGGAAAAATATAATATGCCGCTTCAGAATTCCCAAAGAAATCAGGTGTGACAATGAACCTCAGTTTGTCGGAAAGAAAGCAATCGAGTTTTTTGAGAAATAGCACATCAAGCGAATACTCTCCACACCATACCATCTCACCGGCAATAGCCAAGCCGAATCCTTCAATAAAATAATATTGAATATATTGAAAAAGAAGCTCAAGGACGCCAAAGGGTTATGGCCTTAACTACTGCCAGAAGTACTATGGGCATACCGCACCATGCCAAAAACTAGCACAGGTGAGACACCATATTCATTAGTCTACGGGACTGACGTGGTTATACCCGTCGAAGTCGGAGAACCTAGCCTGAGATACTCTAACGAGAGCGGACCAAGTAATGACAAAAATAGGTTACAAGACCTGGATAAAGTCGAAGAGCAAAGAGATATGGCTCACGTAAAAATGGTAGCCCAAAAGCAACAAGCAGAAAGGTACTATAACAAGAAGACCAAAATACGACCACTCAAGGTCGGAGACCATGTTCTCAAAGCTAAAATACAAGAAGCAAAAGACCCTAATGAGGGAAAATTGGAAACAAACTGGGACGGGCCATACAAAATCACGGCAACAGCAAATAAAGGAGCATTCCAGTTAGAGACAATGGAAGGAAAACTACTCCAAAACAATTGGAATATTGCCCATCTCAAATACTTCCACTTCTGAAAAGAGGCGCCGCCTAAGTCGTACTCTTTTCCCCTCACTCGGGTTTTGTCCCAATATGATTTTCTCGGTGATGTTTTTAATGAGGCGGCAAGGGAAACGTCTCGAGGTCCGAAGTGTTGTTTATTACCCCGCCCATTGACATGATCTTCAGGCCGAGTAATGAAGGGACTGGGTATATATAACCAAATCTCCACTGTATGTAATCTCCATTGTATGTACAAAGTCAACACGTATTTCCTACAAGAATATAATCAAATCTCCAATGTATGAATGAAACTAGCATCCACGATACTCCAACAAATAAAATAGAGCGCCATCCTCACGACGGGATACTACTTCGACGTCAGCTCGAAAGTAACATCCCAATGGCCAAGGCCATTGATAGAGATATGAGTTCAACTTCACTCGAACTACGACGGGATACTACTTTGACGCTAGCTCGAAAGTAACATCCCAATGGCCAAGGCCATCGACAGAGATATGAGTTAGACTTCACTCAAACTACGACGTGATACTACTTCGACGCCAGCTCGAAAGTAACATCCCAATGGCCAAGGCCATCGATAGAGATATGAGTTTAACTTCACTCGAACTACGACGGAATACTACTTCAACGCCAGCTTGAAAGTAACATCCCAATGGCTAAGGCCATCGAAAAAATATGAGTTCGACTTCACTCGAACTACGACTGGATACTACTTCAACGCTTGATCGAAAGTAACATCCCAATGGTTAAGGCCATCGACAAAAATACGAGTTCAACCTCACTCAAACTATGACGGGATACTACTTCGACGCCAGCTCGAAAGTAGCATCCCAATGACCAAGGCCATCAACAAAAATACAAGTTCTACTTCACTCGAACTACGATAGTATACTACTTCGACGCCAACTCAAAAGTAACATCCCAATGGCCAAGGCCATTGATAAAAATACGAGTTTGACTTCCCTCGAACTACAACGAGATACTACTTCGATGCCAGCTCAAACGTAACATCCCAATAGCCCAGTACATCGATAGAGATATGAGTTCGACTTTACTCGAACTACGACATGATACTACTTGGACGCCAGCTCGCAAATAACATCCCAATGGTTAAGGCCATCGACAAAAATACGAGTTCGACTTCACTCGAACTACGAAGGGATACTACTTCGACGCCAACTCAAAAGTAACATCCCAATGGCCAAGGCCATCGATAGAGATATGAGTTCGACTTCACTCGAACCACGACGGGATACTATTTCGAAAGTAACATCCCAAAGGCTAAGGCCATCGTCAAAGAAAAGGGTCTGACCTCACCCGAAGCAAAATTGGCTTAATAGTTCGACAAATACCCGGGATATCATAAATAATACAAAGATTACCACCGAATCGACAAAACAGTTTATTCATTACAACAAAATAATACTAGCACCTATCTTTACAATGGGCTCAAACACGCCCTTACAAAAATCCTGAAGCAAAAGTAAGTATGAACCAAAAATTACACATCATCCCCAGTAGCATACACATCTTCATACCAAGAGTCGGAGGCAAAATGGTTCATATCATCAGAGTTAATACCATCCCCGTCAGGCGTAAGAGGGTCGTATCCTCATGCCTCATGGGTTGCACGAGCTTTGGCACGCATATCCTGAAGTTCTACTTCATATGCCCTCCCGTCAGCATGAAGAGCCTTGTATACATCAAGCTGGGCCTCAGCGTGAACTCACAAATCATAAAAATGATGAGGCACGATATGATCGGCCGAAGCACGAGACGTAGAAGGTTGTGAGTGTCGCGCGCGTCCTTCGTTCTCAATAATGCCACTTATCCGGTCAACGCGGATAGCTCCGCCTCCAACTTTATTATACGCCCCTCAAGCCTTGCTACCTTAAGCTCGAATTCCTCCTTCTCCTTGGTCCGCTCCGACCTACAAACAACGGAGGTTATCTTCCAAAACCACCGCTTCAGAAATAACAGCCGCCAGTCTATCGGCACTCACACTCAACTCACCTTTGAGCTCATTGATCTCCGCCGCCTTCATACCCAACCCAGCAGTCAAGCTGGCCATCTTTGATTGTAAGTCAGCGTTCTCAGCCATCACCCCTCTACTTAACTCAAGTTTACTGTTGTGGGCGATGGCTTTCATAAAATCCTCGTCTCGCTGTCTCAACTCCTCGACCTTGCGGGTCAATTGATCCTCTCTCTATTTGAGCCCTTCACGGAACAGTTGGAAGTTAGGGTCCTCATTGTAGATGTCGGCCATTGCACGATGCTTGGTGCGATATTCTTGATATTTAGAAGACATCTTCCCATAGATGGCCGTCCTCTTCCTTTCCCGACGCTCGCGCTCAATCTCCATGATAAGGGTCTGGCACAATAAGAAAAAGTTAAAACAAAAAGACAGGTCAAAAATAACAACGCAAACCCAACGACGAAAAGGAAGAAAAAGACATCTACTCACAAGGCCATGCCGGTGACATTTCGAGACAACTCCATGTCGCTCATCGCTCTAAGTACCTCGCTCTCTAGGGAAGCACATAAAGAGGCTAAAGCAGATGCCACCTCACAGTTTGACAACAAGTTATAGTCCCTAGGGACAAATATATGCTGATCAGAACCCTCCACTCTGACCTCCACATGAGTATGGCATTCTGAAAACTCATGAACATCCTCCGGGTCAACATCCGAACCCGAGCTTTTACCCTCGCCGCGTAGGCCCCCTCCAACATTAGACGATGCACCACCCTCGGCGTAGCGCACAGAACCACCTCCTCGGCACAGGAACCATCTGCGATGCACCCGTCCCTCTTTTACTAATGTCCATGGCCACATCCTTCCCAAGCTCCACTCTCCTCATTTTCCTCAGTAACGACTCGTCCCCATTAAAGGATTCGTCCATAAGGTGATGGATCATTACGGAAGAGGCCTTTTAACTTACGACCATATCGCGAGAAGGATCTCCCATCTGTATCAGTTGAGCATGACCCTCTCGGACGGACTCACTCAAAGTAAACTGCATTCCTGCAGCAGCGACAGCCTGTCAAAATGCAGGGACTGGAGCCCTCCGCCTAGAAGCTCCTTGACCTGTCATCGCAAAAAGTCGTATCAATGGACAACGATATACAATCAAGGAGTGATATAGGGGAAAACACTTACCATATAAAACTCTCGGCCCAAAGCATTTCATGAAAGTGGGCTAGTCTCGAGTCTCCACTGCATGGGGCTGAAGACGAGATACCCAATCCCTTATACCTGCAATGGGGTAAGGTGGACGCCCCATAACTTCAAACGAGAAGCACACAAACACTAAGATGAATGAAGAAGAAAAGAAAGAGTAAAACAAGTGGCGACACTTACGGTTCTCGTTCTATCACTCCGGTAACCAAGCGGGGTCAGACACGATGTGTGTGGTTCTGACGAAGAAGAACTTGTGCCAAAATTTATGACTCGCTCGGTCGTCGGTCCCAACCACCAACCCTTTTGTCCCACGGTGCCTCAAATGCACCATAGTACCCCTATGAAAGCTAGGTGAAAACAAGTGCAAAAGATGGTGAATGGTAACCTCGCACCCCGCCAACTCCGCATATTTCGTCAACAACAAGAGTATTTTAAGCGTGTAAAGGGAAAGTTGTGCCAGGCAAACTTGATAGAATCGATAGAATTCTTTCGCTAACGGAAGAAGGGGGAAGGAATGACCGATCACAAAGGGGTACTCATAAAAAGCACAGTACCCAGGCCTATGGACTTCCACGAAGTCCCTTCCCACCGGAACCATATTAACATGAGCAGGAATGTTATATTTTGCACAAAGAGAATCGATATGAACTTGCTCAATTTCAGAGAACACAGGGATAGGAGTAGGAGGAGGATCCTTAATAAAGTCGCTTCGAGATATAGGGTGTCTCGACAGAAACTCCTCCACAGTGGGAAAGTTGTCCCCCTCCTCCACCGTCATGCCCCCATCGCCAGAGGGGAGTGCCATGGACAACGGAGTGGCGTCAGAAACCTCCTCATGAGATCGATGTGTTCTAGGCATCTCTTCGGTGGAAAATATGTTAAAACAATAGAGAAAGCTAAGAATGAAGAATGGGAGAAGAGGAATCAGAGAAATTGTTAAAGCAAACACGGGGGAGATGAGAAAGAATAACTCTAGACGAAATAGCCAAGAGTTTTTGAAAAAACAAACCCTCCACCTATTTATAGGATTGGGTGGTGCCAGAATCGAAGCGGAAGGCTGCAGGATGGCACCAAAATCGAAGCGACAAATCATCAGCCCCTGTCTCGAAAACACGCATAATGATGACGCATATGGAAATGACATCATTTCCCGATAAGACACACTACCCAGGGTCTTGTTGAGCACGATAACCTCCCATTGTTGGCCAAGCCATAATGCTTCGTGAAACCAAATTTCTCCACAGGAGTGGGTGGTGTCTGCTTATCAAGGACGCACCAAGTTGCAACCCCGACAAGAGGAGGGACTAATTGTATGGTTCCAAATTTAGACGACCACGGCTATTGACAAACATGACAGAAGACGAGATCTTCATAGCTCGACGTCCTGTGGAGGACGACAGACAGCAAACGGAGAACGTATGATTCTTACAGTAGTGTAGGCCCAACAGGGGGCACTAGGAATATGCTCTCGAATATTCCTTGTGATATATCTTTTAGGGTTCAGAAGGGAGTTGTCCCTTATATATAATGGGATATAAACTTTGTAATGGGGCTTTTTGGGCTGGGGAAGCTAAGAACACTGATTGCAATATCTTTTACATATTAAAGATTGGCATTTTCAACGTTCGATCGATCGCTTTCACAATATCAAGAAATATTACCCATTGTGTTCATATTTTATACCTTTTGTTCTAGAGTTTATTATACTTAGTTAAGATTTACCCCTTTATTCTCTTTAATTGATTTATTCAAAAAGATTTCAATATTTTTTGGGTCAAACAAGTACCATGGTAGAAAATTTCAACAGGCAAGGAGTTGCCACCACACATCGTATTTCTAATGTAATGTTCGTTAGCGATCAATATATAAATATCACTACTAGAAATCCGGTAAAAAGCGACCACAAAAAGCGACCAAAGTTGGTCGCTTATAGGCCTAAAAGCGACCAAAAAGCGACCAAAGTTTGTCGCAATATTGCTGGTCTCTAAGGTAAAAGGACTAAATATTCTGATTTTGACTTTAGTGACCAACTTTGGTCGCTATATTAATTTAATAATATAAATTTGGCGACCAAAGTTGGTCTCTACATATGAAATACGTTGTTTTTAATTTATCATTAATCATTAGAAAGCGACCAACTTTGGTCTCTAATCCAAATATTATATTTTAAAATCTAGACAATAGAGACCAAAGTTGGTAGCTAAATTCAAGAATTTAATTTTTTAAAGATAAGCGACCAACATTGGTCGCTATATTTCCAGAAATTGTATTTTTTTTAATAGAAATCTGGGCAGGTAGCGACCAAGCTTGGTCGCTATTGCCCAGAATTTTTTTTTATAGTGAAATGCGACCAAAAAGAGACCAAAGTTGGTCGCTTTTCTTGGTATATTTTTGGCAAAAACTGCCTGTTTTGGCAGCTACACCACCTGCCAACTTACCAAACATCCTAAACAGGTATTTTATGCCAACAACAACAACAACAACAATTAAAAGCAACAATTAATAGAACTAACACATTAAACTAACAAAATTAAGTTAACGCTTATTACAAGCCCATTCGAACTAAAAAGAACTAACACAATAGAACTAAATTTTTTGGTCTAGTTCAAAGTATATAAAGTACTCAAGGAGTGTTCTTTCAGCATCCTCGTCCGAAAGTTGGATTGCCTCGCCCGATTCATTAGGTGGTTGACTGCGTATGAATTCCCCCACGTTAGCTGCATGTGAAGCGAACCTATATGAAAAATTATATATATTGAATTAGTATTTCAAAATTTATATAAAAATAAATCAAAATACTTAATGAAAAGTAAAAAACTTACATGTATATAGTCGAGGCTCGACCCTCCTTTCTGAATCAGTCTCTTTCTTCTTCTTTACAATACGAGTTTCATTGAATAGCTCATCTTGCTTTATTGGCATCATAAAGCTGTCTGGTGGCTTTGGTGATTATCCTCGTGGTACTATTACTCGGGATGAACTTGGATACAGAGAATAACTTGGATACAGTACCTGACAGGGTGTGTCTTTGATCAATTGTTGATCTCTATAGCTACAATGATAATGAGAAGGCAACGACATGTGTTTCAAAATAGTGATGGTATAGGTAGGATTTAACATTTCCTAAGTAGATAAAAGAGGTTATAGAGGAATTCTCTACTTCACTTTCCAAGAGGAAAAGAAGTTTGATTGATAGTGACAACGTTGATGAAGACGGAATGTTTTCCGTTGGTCATGGCAGTTCCCATAAAGCGGGGATCATAAGACTCTATGATGACAAAGATTATAGGAAGTTTTGTTCTAAACTTTCTTCCAAGTCTGATCCGTACAAGCTTAATATGATATTGGTGATATTTCTTCGGATTCAGATAATGATTTGACCGACAAAAGTATGAAAATTCTCTTAAAAAGAATTAAAGGTAAAATGTTTTTCTTGGTAGAGAAGGATGTTGAAAAGATTTTACCTTTAATTCTTTTTAAGAGTATTTCCATACTTTTGTCGGTCAAATCATTGTTTGAATCAGAAGAAATATCACTAATATCACATTAAGCTTGTACGGATCAGGCTTGAAAGAAAATTTAGAACAAAACTTCCTATAATCTCTATCATCATAGAGTCTTATGATCCCCATTCTATGGGAACTGCCATGACCAACGGAACACATTCCGTCTTCATCAACCTTGTCACTCTCAATTAAACTTCTTTTCCTCATGGAAAATGAAGTACAGAATTACTCTATAAGCTCTTCTTTTATCTACTTAGAAAATACTAAATTCCTACCTACACCATCACTATTTGAAGCATATGCCATTGCCTTCTTATCATCATTATCGCTAATGAGAAGAACAATTAAAGGCACACTTTGCCAGGTACTGTGTCTTAGTTATTCTTGGTGGAAGTTCTATTGCATGTCTAATAACGTCATCAACCTCTTCTAACAATCCTCCGGCAATCTAAAATTCCAAAACATAAACTAAAAGTTCAATTCATATCCTAAACCTTCAATTCATATCCACAAAAGTTCAAGTCATATCCTAAAGGTTCAACTTATATCGTAAAAAGTTCAAGTCATATTGTAAAATTTCAATTTATATCGTACAAGTTCAATTCACAAGAACAAAACCTAAAACCTAAAAGTTCATCAATTCTTATCATACGAGTTTAAACATAAACTAAAAGTTCAATTTATATCCTAAAGGTTCAATTCATATCCACAAAAGTTCAAGTCATATCCTAAAATTTCTATTTATATCCTAAAAATTCAACTCATATCCTAAAAGTTTCAATTTATATCCTACAAGTTCAATTCACAAGAACAAAACCTAAAAACTAAAAGTTATATTCATATCCTACGAGTTTAAACATAAACTAAAAGTTCAAGTCATATCCTAAAGGTTCAATACATATGCTAAAGGTTTAATTTATTTCCTAAAAGTTCAACTCATATCCTAAAAGTTTCAATTCATATCCTAAAAAGTTCAAGTCATACATAAAAGGTTCAATTTATATCCTACAAGTTCAATTCACAAGAGCAAAACCTAAAAACTAAAAGTTCATCAATTCTTATCCTACGAGTTTAAACATAAACTAAAAGTTCAATTTATATCCTAAAGGTTCAATTCATATCCACAAAAGTTCAAGTCATATCCTAAAATTTCTATTTATATCCTAAAAATTCAACTTATATCCTAAAAGTTTCAATTCATATCCTAAAAATTCAATTCACAAGAACAAAACCTAAAAACTAAAAGTTATATTCATATCTTACAAGTTTAAACATAAACTAAAACTTCAAGTCATATCCTAAAGGTTCAATACATATCCTAAAGGTTCAATTTATTTCCCAAAAGTTCAACTCATATCCTAAAAGTTTCAATTCATATCCTAAAATGTTCAAGTCATACATAAAAGCTTTAATTTATATCGTACAAGTTCAATTCACAAGAACAAAACCTAAAAACTAAAAGTTCATCAATTCTTATCCTACGAGTTTAAACATAAACTAAAAGTTCAATTTATATCCTAAAGGTTCAATTCATATCCACAAAAGTTCAATTCATATCCTAAAATTTCTATTTATATCCTAAAAATTCAACTCATGTCCTAAAAGTTTCAATTTATATCCAACAAGTTCAATTCACAAGAACAAAACCTAAAAACTAAAAGTAATATTCATATCCTACGAGTTTAAACATAAACTAAAAGTTCAAATCATATCCTAAAGGTTCAATACATATGCTAAAGTTTCAATTTATTTCCTAAAAGTTCAACTAATATCCTATAAGTTTCAATTCATATCCTAAACAGTTCAAATCATACATAAAAGCTTCAATTTATATCCTACAAGTTCAATTCACAAGAACTAAACCTAAAACCTAAAAGTTATATTCATATCTTACGAGTTTAAACACAAACTAAAACTTCAAGTCATATCCTAAAGATTCAATACATATCCTAAAGGTTCAACTTATTTCCTAAAAGTTCAACTCATATCCTAAAAGTTTCAACTCATATCGTAAAAAGTTCAAGTCATACATAAAAGCTTCAATTTATATCGTACAAGTTCAATTCACAAGAACAAAACCTAAAAACTAAAAGTTCATCAATTCTTATCCTACGAGTTTAAACATAAACTAAAAGTTCAATTTATATCCTAAAGGTTCAATTCATATCCACAAAAGTTCAAGTCATATCCTAAAATTTCTATTTATATCCTAAAAATTCAACTCATATCCTAAAAGTTTCAATTCATATCCTAAAAATTCAATTCACAAGAACAAAACCTAAAAACTAAAAGTTATATTCATATCCTACGAGTTTAAACATAAACTAAAAGATCATATCCTAAAGGTTCAATACATATGCTAAAGGTTCAATTTATTTCTTAAAAGTTCAACTCATATCCTCAAAGTTTCAATTCATATCCTAAAGAGTTCAAGTCATACATAAAAGCTTCAATTTATATCCTACAAGTTCAATTCACAAGAACAAAACCTAAAAACTAAAAGTTATATTCATATCTTACGAGTTTAAACATAAACTAAAACTTCAAGTAATATCCTAAAGGTTCAATTTATTTCCCAAGAGTTCAACTCATATTCTAAAAGTTTCAATTCATATCCTAAAAAGTTCAAGTCATACATAAAAGCTTCAATTTATATCGTACAAGTTCAATTCACAAGAACAAAACCTAAAAACTAAAAGTTCATCAATTCTTATCTTACGAGTTTAAACATAAACTATAAGTTCAATTTATATCCTAAAGGTTCAATTCATATCTACAAAAGTTCAAGGCATATCCTAAAATTTCTATTTATATCCTAAAAATTCAACTCATATCCTAAAAGTTTCAATTTATATCCTACAAGTTCAATTCACAAGAACAAAACTTAAAAACTAAAAGTTATATTCATATCCTACGAGTTTAAACATAAACTAAAAGTTCAAGTCATATCCTAAAGGTTCAATACATATGCTAAAGGTTCAATTTATTTCCTAAAAGTTCAACTCATATCCTAAAAGTTTCAATTCATATCTTAAAAAGTTCAAGTCATATATAAAAGCTTCAATTTATATCCTACAAGTTCAATTCACAAGAACAAAACCTAAAAACTAAAAGTTATATTCATATCTTACGAGTTTAAACATAAACTAAAACTTCAAGTCATATCCTAAAGGTTCAATACATATCCTAAAGGTTCAATTTATTTCCTAAAAGTTCAACTCATATCCTAAAAGTTTCAACTTATATCGTAAAAAATTCAAGTCATACATAAAAGCTTCAATTTGTATCGTACAAGTTCAATTCACAGGAACAAAACCTAAAAACTAAAAGTTCATCAATTCTTATCCTACGAGTTTAAACATAAACTAAAAGTTCAATTTATATCCAAAAAGTTCAATTCATATCCACAAAAATTCAAGTCATATCCTAAAATTTCTATTTATATTCTAAAAATTCAACGCATATCCTAAAAGTTTCAATTCATATCCTAAAAATTCAACTCATATCCTAAAAGTTTCAATTTATATCCTAGATTTCTATAAACCCTAGATTTTTATAAAATGTTAAATAATGATAAATACAACCTAAACCCTAGGTTTCTATAAAATACAATGTTAAATAATCAATTGAAACACTAGTCATTTGAAACTAATTCATAACTAATAAACAAAACATTATAAGCTTACACAAAATATATAAATTGTAATTATAACCTAGAATTTTTAGGAGGTGGAGAAGGAGAGAGACGCAGCAGCGGCAGAGGCGACGGGGCGGCGGCGACTGGGCGGTGGTCGTTGGTGGCGTGGGTGGGGCCTCTGGTGCTGGGAGTTGGAAGGGGGGGGGGGGTTGAGTGTGAGAGAGAAAAGAGAGATTTTGGGAAATTTTTAGAAAGAATGGGAGGGGATCCCGGTTTTGACACTCTGGAATTAAAAATAGCGACCACAGTTGGTCGCTATTTTGGTAGGTAAATCAGTTTTGAATTTTTAGAAATAGCGACCAAAGTTGGTCGCTATTTCTAAAAAAATTATATTACTCTTAATTCAATTTAAAATTATATATATATGTAGTATAAATTTAGGATTTTAATTCAATTTAAGCTATATATATATATATATATATATATATATATATATATATAAGCTATATTCGATATAATACTACCTAATACACTTATACTTAGTGCATAATATAGCGTAAGTGTATATATATATATATATATATATATATATATATATATATATATATATATATATATATATATAAAAGCTATATTCGATACAGTATTACCTAATACACTTATACTTAGTGCATAGTATAGCGTAAGTAAGTATATATAATATATATATATATATAAGCTATATTCTATACAGTATGACCTAATACACTTATACTCAGTGCATAGTATAGCGTAAGTATATATATTTATATATATAAAAGCTATATTCGATATAATACTACCTAATACACTTATACTTAGTGCATAGTATAGCATAAGTATATATAGTATATATATAAGCTATATTCGATACAGTATTACCTAATACACTTATACTTAGTGCATAGTATAGAGTAAGTATATATATTATATATAAGCTATATTCGATACAGTATGACCTAATATACTTATACTCAGTGCATAGTATAGCGTAAGTATATATATATTATATATATAAGCTATATTCGATATAATACTACCTAATACACTTATACTTAGTGCATAGTATAGCGTAAGTATATATTATATATATATAAGCTATATTCGATACAGTACTACCTAATACACTTATACTCAGTGCATAGTATAGCGTAAGTATATATATTATATATATATATATATATATATATATATTATATATATAAGCTATATTCGATACAATATTACCTAATACACTTATACTTAGTGCATAGTATAGCGTAAGTATATATATATATATATATATATATATATATATATAAGCTATATTCGATACAGTATTACCTAATACACTTATACTTAGTGCATAGTATAGCGTAAGTATATATATTATATATATATAAGCTATATTCGATACAGTATTACCTAATACACTTATACTTAGTGCATAGTATAGCGTAAGTATATATATTATATATATATATAAGCTATATATATATATATATATATATATATATATATATATATAAGCTATATTCGATACAGTATTACCTAATACACTTATACTTAGTGCATAGTATAGCGTAAGTATATATATATATTATATATGTAAGCTATATTCGATATAATATTACCTAATAGACTTATACTCAGTGCATAATATAGCGTAAGTATATATATATATATATATATATATATAGAGAGAGAGAGAGAGAGAGAGAGAGACACACACACGCACGATTCGTAGTACTATTCATCCCTTATATTACAAAAGTGATTTTTAATTTTGACTATTGTTGACCTGAATAGAGACCAACTTTGGTCGCTATTTATTCAAGAATTTAGTTTAGCGACCAAAGTTGGTCGCTATATTTAAATCAGATTTAATTATATTTCATATAATATTTAAATTAATAATATAATTATTAAAATTGTATAACTGGGCCCCATTTAAGCGACCAAAGTTGGTCGGTATCTGCCTACCCTTTAAGTAGCGACCAACGTTGGTCGCCATTTTTATATTATATATATTTATATTTTATAATTTTTTTAAAATAATAATATAATTATTAAAATTTTGTAGGTGGATCCCACTTTAGCGACCAACATTGGTCACTAATCTCAGTAAATATTTGACCAAGAAAGTCTGACCAGTCCAGTCAACATTTTGACTAATATAGCAACCAAGTAGCGACCAACCTTGATCGCTATTTTGTTTCTTTTATTTATTTTATTATTTTCGCTAGTTTAGCGACCAACTTTGATCGCTTTTTCCCACGGACCAATTTTGGTCGCTAAATTTTGATCGCTTTTTTCCGGATTTCTAGCAGTGTCTCTATCCTCATTCACCCAACAACCCTCAAAGAACCTAGAAAGTCCCTCTTTTTCCTTGCTGAAAGGTTATATATTTCGATCTTGCTTCTTTCTCTCGTCACCAAAGGGGGGGAAAAAGTCCTCGCATAGCGGAAACCGGTGAAAAAAATTCTAATTGCAGATCAAAATTATAGTGTTAAAAAATTGTCTTTACTAATATTGGATGTCCTAAATTTCAATAGAGATTGATCATCAATCACCATCCAGGTGACCCCTCCATAAATCAAGTAAGACAACCGCTTTAGGCCCCATATTTATGGAGGCATCATATTTGTTACACCTAATAGATTATGTATATATTTAAAAAAGAGTTCTGTAAGGTGAAGAAGTTTCATTTCTTTCTTTAACAAATATAGAGAAAAAGAATTTGTTATTGCTATGATTTCTACAAAGGAAATTGCACTTGAAATGAACATCAAACCCGAATTTCGTAAGAAATGTGTGGTATATAGGAAAGTAACAATTTGATGCAAACGTTGATAATAAAATCTCAAAATCTTTCGAAGAGTTCTTTAGAGTTGATTACATTTTTACATACTAAACAAGGCTATTTTTTCACTTCAAAATAGATTTGAACAAGTCGAAACATATGAAAATATTTTTAGTTTTCTATTTGGCAGTAAAACTAAGATCATTAGATGTTGGAAATTTGAAAAAATATTGCCTTAATCTTGAATGTTCCTTAAAACATAAATAATTAATTCAATATTGATGGTTTAAATTTATTTTCTGAATTAAAAGTATTAAGGAAAATAGTACAATTAGAAGATAACAGTTTAATTGATACACTTAATCAAATAAAAGATTTAATTCTTTTTCAAATGCCTAAATTGCTTATGGAATAATGTTCATAACTCATGTTATTGTTGCTTCAACAGAAAGAAGTTTTCAAAATTAAAATTGATAAAATCTTACCTAAGAACAACAATGTCACAAGAAATGTTAAATTGATTAGCTATATTATCAATTGGAAAATACTTATTCGGAGTTATTGATTATAAGAAAAGTATTAATAACTTTGTATCTAAGAAAAGTTTTTAAAAAAATAGACTTCAAATAAATAATAAAAAAAAATTAAAAGTTAAGGCCACAAAATTCATCGAGTTGCACCCGTCACCATCCATGCAATAAATGGAACTTTAACACTTCACACTTGCAGTTTAGCTTGAGACAAAAAAAAAAAAAAAAAAAAAAAAAAAAAAACCTATTACTCTGTTTAAAATATTAAGGCCAGAATTACAGGAAAACACAATCAATTTAAAATCAACCAATATGCATATAACAAATCCGAGTAAAGGACGATGAGGGTACGACGAACATATAAATTATGATGTATCTTTAAATACTAGCAAAGCTAAATAGATACAGTAGATTCAAATAGCAAAAACCTAAGAAAACAAGCTACAAATATAAGCCTGTAGAAAATTAATATTGTCGGTGCTGTTGCTGGATTCTTGATTAATATAAGCACCTCTAGTTTGAGCTGCTCCTGTTTTTTCCTTAAAATATAATCAATTCGTTAAACTTTGGTTGATATTTTGTCCTTCACCCCTAATCTATCAAATCAAATCTTTTGTTGATATTTACCATTATCTAGATATAAGCTGACATTTGGGTGACACGTACAATTTTTTTTTTTTTTTAAGTCAAGACATATATATATAGTTTGACCTCTTCTTCATTTATTAATCATTTAGTAATTGATTTTCCACGGTGGTGAACCATTTAGGGAGAACCCAAGACAATTAAAAGGCATGGCATTCAAGTACTGCGAAATTCCAAGACAAAATCAAAGGTACACTGAAAAACGTCAGTTTGTTGCTCTATAGTCTTATCACTTATGTACTACAACAACAACGTAACCCAATAGAATCTTACTAGTGAAATTTGGATAAAGTAGAATATATGCGGATCATAGCCCGGAGGGATATAGAAGTTGTTTCCGGGAAACCGTCGGTTCGTGTTGATGGTGAAAGAGAGACTCATTGGAAGTATATATATATATATATATATATATATATATATATATATATAGGACAGTAATGACACAACATTCAATTTACTTAAATAGCACTCCAATAAACTACCATTGATCTCTATTTCGTAAGTAGCGATGTTGAAAATGTGATGCCACTACAAAGGTCAAAGTTAATAGTACATAGACCAAATTTTAGTAGCCTAGTTAACAAGGAAAAAATTAACATAGTATTTCTCGTGACCAGGTTGAAAATACCTAAAAGGTGAAAGAAAAAACTACCAAAGCGCCAGTGCGTGAGTGGGTAGCTGGGTGGAATATGAAAGGCCAACAAATTATGGTCCCATTTGGGCAAACAATTTTTTGTCCAAACATAAATTTAGTCATTATGCAACCTAAGCTTATCTAACATGCAGTAAAATGGATATGATCATTTCCATCCTTAATCAAATATCTCATGTTCCAACCATAAAAATGAAAATACTTCTCATAAGGAGTACTTTAATTCCTCTTTAGTGAATCTTGCGCAACGCAAATTTGGATTAGACGGAAACCCAATGGGGATATCAATCACCGGATAAGAAATCAAAAAGAAAAAAAGAAAAACAAAAGCTTATCTAACTATTGTGACCCCATGCTTACCACTTTTTTTCGTGTTATATATATGGGGTCCAAAACTCCCAATGGACTCTTTCTTGTATTGTGGTTGGAATCCTTTTGGAATGCCATCATCTTACCTGTTAGCCAGAAAGGCAATTTGGTTGCGTGCAGCTTGCACATGACACCACCAGCAAACAACAGCTTGGACTTTCTAATATACCTCGTACATAATGTCTTTCAAATTATACCAGATGTTTGGTCGTTAAACCGGCACAAGATAAAAAGATAAAACAACAATCTTTAACTAATTTTATACATACACTAACAATGTATTATCTAACCTATTATAGCTGGTTGTTAATAATTTCAATTATTGTTGACAATTACCTATAGTTTTCTTCTAGGTAATTTAATTGTGTAAAAAATATTATTTTATGGCACTGTCTATTTATAGAAGTTAAACTCCATTTCATGCACGTACATTCACTTCTTTCATATTCAACCAGACATTTGGTCGTTAAATCGCAGAAAAATAGCTAGGGGACAGGTTGATGTGCCATCCCGGCCCTATAACGATAAAGAAGATGGTGGAGATAGTAATGTAAGATCGAGGTGATTAAATAACCAGTTTTCAGAAAAAACGAAAATAACTGAGAAAAATAAAGTTGAAGACTGCTTAGGAAGGAGGAGCTAGCGACAACCTTGTATATATTTTTTGTAGTACTCCAATATATATGCTTATAAATGCACAAAAGAATTTGAAAATTGGTGCAAGAGATTATTGTTTTGACCCTTATATAATAGGGTTGAAGGCTCGATCAATTGCCCTTGTAAATGCTTGGATTGTTAAGCTAGTTAGCCAACGGTTATGACTCTCATGTTGTTAAAATAATGTGTTTTCTTGTTGTATTATATTGCTTTCTCCTTTTGCTCTTTTTCTCTTTCACTTTTGCTCTACCCGTCCCATCTGTTTGTCCTTTTAATTTCTGAAGGCAATGTTTTGGAGTTGCTTGATAGTACTCCCTCCGATCCAAAATAAGTGATTTTTTGATTGTTTTCACACATATTAAGAAATTCACCTTTTAACATTAATTAACAATGAAATTGATCATATTAACCTTTATTATCTCTTCACATAAACACTCCTAATACATACTCCAACATTAGTTACTCCAAGGGTAATGTAGGAAAAAAATAATTAATTCATTCTTGAAATCTTGAAAATCCCCTTATTTTGGACCACAAGAAAAAAGGTAAAAAATCACTTATTTTGGACTGAAAGGGAGTAGTAATTAGATCATCCCAATCTATATTAGGAGAACACACAAGAACATTTGACTCGACAAAATATCTAATGGAAACAAAAGAACTAGGTCTAAAAGAAACATATTGTTATTATGAAGGGTGGTCTTTCGTCAAATTGATTATTTCAACGTTGGTGAGCTCTTAGAGAAGACGTTGACGACCAGTACTCTTTTTTTTTTCCTTCATAAACTGATAATTAGAGAATGTCTATACAAAGGAAATCTTAATTTGGTGTGCGTGATCTGAAAATTTAAGTTAGAAATATAATTTACACCTTTTATTTTCTATAACACGACTCTTAATACGCACGAGTCTAATTTTTTTTTAATTTTGACTCGGACCAAGTAGATGAAAATGCTACTCCCTCCGTTCTAATTTATGTGAACGTGTTTGACTGGGCACAGAGTTTAAGGAATAATGAAGATTTTTGGAATTTGTGGTCCTAAACAAGTCAAAAAGGGCCCAGAGTATTTATGTGGCTATAAAAGCTTCTCATTAAGAGTAGAATTGTAAGTTTAAGTTAAATTCTTACCAAATTTAGAAAGGGGTCATTCTTTTTGGAACGGACCAAAAAGGAAATAGGTTCACGTATACTCGAGTCTATACTTGCTTTGAGATCTCCATTTTTTTTTTCTTTTTTCCAAAATGCGTGAGACACGACTTCACTAAATAAGGTCAGGAACACATCACCAAGAAAACGAACGATACAACACACCTAGAGCAGACTAGTTCCGGTCGTCCCAAGTCCAACTATGAAGTATGAACCTTTTAACTACATACTGAGTACGCCTGTTGTGCCATTGCCATTAGGTCATTACAAAAGACACTTAAATAATTTGACATACTCTCATTGTTTAAGAATGAAAGCTACAAGAAAGTCTCACACAAAAATTGAAATAGCACTTGCCTCATTTCCAGCCAAGGCAGGTGGAGACAAAGAAAAATGAAGTATTTAGATTGTGGGACATGAGTTGCAATGCGCCTCAACTGAGTGGTTTGAGAAAACACATGCATGAAAACAAGGTTTGAAAATACTCTAAAAAAGCAGATGCTTTTACCTGTCCATATGGAGGTTAATTCTTCTGTTAATTAACGGCCACAATAGTACTCTCTAGAGACAGAATTTTTTGTTATCTTATTTTGTCCGCATTCAAGATTTGAGCTTTTAAACGGCCGTTTTTAAAATCTATTATTTTTACGTTTTTAGTGAATTTTGAATACATAAAAATCTAAGTTAAAACTATTGGATTCGGATAAACTCGTAGCTACTTCACTAGATTTGCCTCTACTTGTGCTTCCTTCGAAATATCTTGTAACAGAAAGATCTAATAACATCACAAATTGACGTCCTATCTTAAAATGGCTTTAATTTTATCCGCTTACAATATTAAGATGTTTTACACTGTTATAAGGTCATTTGTAGACCTACTAAAAGTCAAATTAACTGTTAAAAGGAGTGATGTGGGTTCATATATAAACTGAAAAAGAAGACAAATTCACTTCCAAAATTGAACTTGATTTAATTGATTTAATTAACAACATGCTCTTTCGTTGCTACACTATATCAAAGTAACAAATTCCCTAGCATTAATAGTCCATTATTTTTTTGGTTTTTCATCCAATGTCCAACACTTGCATTGGGGTCCCAACTAATTTGAATCTGTGTAAAGTCAAATAAAAGGAAAAGTGCTCCTTACCAAAAGAAAAATTCCTTATTCAAGACTCGAATAAGACTCGAATCTGTTTTCTGTATGGAACTAATCCTATACATAACAAGATGCCATTGCAAGACGCATACTTCACGAAGAATAAACATTACCTTAGCACTATCATAATCGAGGATTAAATTATCGTCAACGTCTCGAAGTTATATTAAGAAAAGTTTTTTACATAATGTGCACCTGATTTTTTTTCTTTCAAAAGATGCATAAACTAAAGAATTAGTATTACTAAATATATATATATAGCACTGTCTTTGAAAGTTTGAAATGTCAAAATATATACAAAAGAGTACTTCAAGAACTTGAGTGGAATTGTCCACGAATCAAATTGACCATAGATGTCGCTAATGTATTCTCTCAATAAAAATATTCATCACATGTGAGCAACTAAGTATGTGCACATTTCTTTCCTTTATTGATGATAAAGTTATTGTTATTATAACAACATTAAGGAATCACAAATGTGGTGGCTAGCTTGTCGCAATTGCATAAATCAATCTTAAGCTGTACCCAAGAGTAGCTCCAAAAAGAGTAAGAGAACATTAAAGGAGAGATTTATTAATGAAGAAAAGCTAGCAAATGGACAAAATTCATGCAATTAAAGATCACATACTTTGAGCAAACATCCTTAGCTCCGTCTTAAAGAAAAGCACACCACAAATTGTAGATATACAATAAGCTTAACTAGGACTTCCAACTCTTCCAAGTTATGTTGCTTGAATCTTCTAAAAATCTTGCCACATTTGTGTCGGTATCCTTCAAAAATGCATAATTTTTTTAAAACTTGACACGAGTGCGACAATATATTTGGAGAATCGAACATCATATAGCTTCTTGAGTACATAAAATGATATCCGATTGTCTTCATTTGCTACTCTTTCTTAATATTATCAACTACAAATGCTGCAACTAAATTGTCTGTTTGACCAAGTAGACTGCTTAAAGATCTAGCTTTCACCACTCCGAGCTTTTTCATCTTCTTCATTAATGGCTTTTTCTTATCATCTTGACCATAATAATGATCTTCCATATTATCATTTGACGAAGGATTCTCCTCTTTTTCTTCTTGTTTCTTCTTCGTTGTATTTCGAACACTAGTCATGCTTCTAAGTCTTCCTTTTCCCAAATGATGTTCACACAATGAATAACCCACAAGGGTTTGTTGACAACACCTCCATCCTCTCCCATTTACACGACTGCACCTTGATCCCTCTAATATAACACTCCCTCTTTTGCTCTTCTTATTTACACCAAAACCCTCTTCAGTAATTAGTCCATTTTCCCCCTCTTTCTCCTCTTGACCATTTTCTTGTGGGCATTTCTTGTTAGTCTTTGACTTCATCTTGGCCTCTATTGTGTTAATATTGCTTGTGTGGTTGTAGCTGTCTCTTCTCTTTTTGAATGGAATTACTTTATCTCCTTCACACCATCTCCTATCTGCTATACATATGCATGTCCAATATCATAGCATAAAAGAAGAATAATAGTAGTAAATACATTTGATGAAGCATTAATCTTGATTGGGGATAAGCTATGCTGCTCGAACTCTCCAAATATGTTGTCGGATTGCATGTCTGATCCTCTAAAAGGAGTATAGTTTTTGAGGATCCGACACGGGTACGGTAGCATTTTTAGAGAGACCGTACAGCATAGGGGTAAGTAATTTTGAAGATTTACCTAGATCAGGTGAAGATGATGGCTGTGGAAATAAAGAACCTAGTTGTGGAGTTGTTGAAAAGCTTTGCTTACTGTGAACAAGCAAGAACAAGAAGATCCAGAAAAAGTTCGTGAATTCCCAAATTACAAAAGGAAAGTGCACAGGGCAACAATCAGAATTTTCCGTGTGATGTGTTTTAATATAAATGGGGACCATGTTAAAATTTATAGGGTATAGAAAAAGAAAAGAAAAGATGGAAAAATGCAAGACAACACAAAAACAAATGGATTAGATGAGATGGGAAATTGAATCATTGGATAGGAAAGCATCGTGGGTACATATTATAGCCAAAGCTAAAACAAACCTAAACAGTATTTTCCAGATACAGTAATATTATTTCTTGTTTCTCGTATTATTCACCTTTTTTTACTATCATAGAAGAATTCATGAAAGAAATAAAGGGATTTTTTAACTTTTCTTTTTTATGCATTATATTCTTACTTGTTATCATTGTCATTACTACCAAAACTCTTCTCGTTCTCCCTCAATAATTTCTCATCTTCAGCTTCTACATCCTGCAAATCAAATCACATCGAAAAAAGCCACAGATAATAAATAAGAAAATAATAACACTATACATCATGGGCAAAGTTACGTTCTTTGGGTGCAAAATTCCATTTTATTTTAAAGAAAACAAAAGGACAGAAAGAAAGACAGTGCAATTCTCAATAAAATAATTAGGCTTATTTTAGGATGCATATGATAATAATAGCAATACTTTTATCAACAAAACTAATAATAACTCACTTTTTCTTTCATTTTCTGTTGATTACTATTGCCACCAAAGAAAACCCAACTCGTTGCTTTGCCCTTAGAGACCGCCGGTTGATCAGACGGCTGTGAAATAGTTAGATTTGGAAGATCAGACGGTAAATATTCGTTCTTTGTGGTTTCTGGGCAAGGATTTATCTCACGTTTCAGTTGTTGCACCACTACTGGCCTATTGAGTTGGGGATCTGATTCTGAAGTAGGAGGAAAACGCTTCCTGATTCTCATAATTGGATGATACCAAAGTAAAAAAAAAAACTATATTACTACTTTGTATGTGTATATTAATGGTAAAAAACAAAAAGGGAGGAAAAAGGGCTCAAAGGGAAGAAGCAAAAACTGGGATTTTTCAGGTTTGATCTTGAGAAGAATTTTTGACAAAGTGTTTGTGAGTTTCTCGGGTTTCTCTCTCTAGCTTTTATTTGTTGCACCACACAGACTAATAAGACCACTAGGACATAAAGAAAGAAAGAGATAGAGATGGTATGCGAAGTGGCACGTGCGATGAGGAACGTAGATGGTGAGCAATGGCACGTGTGCATAATGTGTGGGTCCGGAGGCGACCGGCAACCGGAATCCGTACCGGATGGTGACAGAGTGGGAGTTTGTGTGTGTATCTGTGTGAGAGGGTAGAGTACAAAATGATGAGAGGATTTTTTTAGTCAAGTAATTGCTTGGTCACCATGTAATTGGAGTTAATTTTATGGATGATCATTGAATTTTTGTGTTTATTACCAAAAATCACTTCTTCTTTTTTGTTATGTAAAAATTATTTAACTGTGTCATTACTCAAAAATTACTTTCTTTCTTTTGTTACACAAAAATCATTTTACTTTGCTCTAATTATCACAAAAGTCACATTTGTCAGATTTTATAATATATTTACTTGAAAAGTCTATTATACCCTTGATATTACATAAACCTTCATATTTATGTAATACCTTCTATAGTAAATACTATATAATATATTTTTACCCAGGTATTTTATTTATAACTAAAATAGCTTAATATTATTTTTGTAATATAATCGTATATTTAACTTTTCCTTAACGTTAATTTCAACATATATTAGTATCGTTATTAAATTTGTCAATAACTTTACTATGAACAAATCTTACGTCAACGTTCTTAATCACTCCTAATAAAACATTTTTAATAAGAATTATAAAATCAAAGCTCACGGATTTATCAATCAAGCTATATTTGTTAATCCAATAAATAAAATACCAACATTTAGTAAACTCACACATCAGATTAACAGTTTCAAATAAATAATATCAACCCATAAAACTTAAAGTTTAATATTAAACTCAAATATCTTTTACAAAAATTAAAAATTTTACTGACTATAAAAAACTATCATTTGTTAAACAAACTGTTTTTGTTATTTCAAATAAATATTTTTTTGTCGTTTTCATATTTGAAAATATGTTCATGTGCACAAATCAAGAATTTATTACATAATTAATTGGAGAATTTATAATGTCAAGGGCATAATAGACTTTTATGGTAAAAGTTTTATAAAATCTTATCAAAGTAATTATCGTGATAACTTGACCATAGTAAAATAATTTTTGTGTAAAAAAATAAAGAAAAGATTTTACTTTGAGCAATAATCACTTTGACAAGATTTTATAAAATACAAGTAAAAATTAAAATTAAAATCAGTTAAGAAAAACTTAATTTACTAATATATTATAAAAATAATAAATAAAATAATATTAAGTTATTTTAGTTATAAATAAAATAACTAGGTAAAAGTATAGTATGTAATATGAAGATTTATATAATATCAAAGGCATAATAGACTTTTCAAGTAAAAATATTATAAAATCTGGCAAATGTGACTTTTGTGATAACTAGAGCAAATTAAAATAATTTTATGTGTAACAAAAAAATACTGATTTTTGAGTAATGAACGCAAAGTTAAATGATTTTTACGTTAAAAAAAAAAAGTTGACTTCTCGGTAACAAACACAAAAGTTCAATGACCATCGATAAAATTTTGGAAATGTGTAATTACACTTTCCAATTCTCAAGGGGAAAGTGAGAATTGGTGGTAATTACACTGTGTAATTACAAGGTTACTTTTTAATTTCTTTCCGTTTTATTTTTATTTTTATTTATTTTCTTTATAACTTTTTATCTCTACTATTTTAATTTTTCTTTATTTTTACTTTTTAATTTTAATTTTTTAATTTAAAAAAATATTTTTCTTTGTACATTATTTATCGTTTATTTCTTTTTCTTTACTTCTTATGATTCCATGTAATTGGTCGTATTTTTTTAAAAAAAATTTCCTTCATTTAGTGTAACTCTGTTATATTTGATACATGTTAAACTTTAGTTTTTTGAATTTATGTTATATTTATGGTTTCATTTTGTTTGTTTTAGTAGTATTGGCTTGTTATTTCATATTGTACGTTATTTATTTTTAGTTAGAATTGATAGATAAGTTTTGTCTAGTATTTAAATAATGTTATGACATTATATTTATAAATATTAATTTATTTTATCAAACATGCATTCCATGATGTTCTTACAAAACGCATGTTTTTAGTTTCATAATTAATTTTAAATATTATTAATTTAGAAAATATATATCAATTATTTTTACAAATTTAGTTATAAATATATGATTACTAATTAATGTATATTAAAGAAAAAATATGCATCTTAAATATCAAATATAATATCATTTATACTTATAAAAAATTATTTATAGACATATATTTATTATATTAACTTTTAAGTTTTGATAATTACTTCATTTAAAATTGAATATGTGTAATTACACTTGCGCAATCAAACAATACACTTGTAATTAATTTTATGACAAACAAACACGTCGTCGTAAGTAATATATTGTGTAATATTTATTAGGAAATGTAATTACTACCCTAGTAATTACACAAATTACAATTACCATATGACTTTCCAAACATACCCTAGATAATTAAAAGGAAAAAAAGAGGGGAATTGTGGGTCCCATACTCAACAATGTCAACATGCGCTTATAAAGACCCCAGCTAAGCACTCAACTAATTAGTTTGGACTTTTCTTTCTTTTCTTTTTTGAACTATTACTCCCTAGTTTGATATATAGTTTGATTCGAAGAAAGTAATGAAAAGTTTATAAATAATTTATTTTAAATATATTATAATATTTGTATAAATATAAGATTTTTAAAGCTTAAGATTTTAGAAATACCATAATATTTATATGAATATAATAATATTTCCTTAAAAAATATAAAAATATGTGATTCTTTTTAAAACATACTAATAAGAACAAAGTGTCAAATAAAGTAGAACAGATGGAGTATTTTCTTTATCCCAATTTATGTGGCATGTTGTATTCTTTTTCTTCTGAAGCTCTACGCTCAAATCTCAATCATATAAATAGGAGAGAGAGAGGGTGTGTGTATTATCAAAGTTAGACAGAAAAAGAGAATTATATTACGGGGTAGGGTTGAATAAATGGACATATTGCTTAAAAATAGAGAAAGGAACGGAAGGAGATGACGTAAGGTTTTAAGAAAATGGAGGCAAATGACATATGACAATTTCTTCTTTTATCAATTCCTTTGAAATGAACACACCTATTACCTCATATTATATGTAATAGGAGAGCTGAGTAATATTATAAATGTTGGTATATATACTACAAAAAGATTGGGATTCACATGGTTGAGACATGAGAGAAAGCTAAGGAAACTCGAGAGAGAACAAAGCCAAAGGAGCGCGGATGAGGGAAGATCCTTTCTCTGAAATTTTTGAGGAAAAAAAAACAAAACAATATTAGCATTTAAATATGAAAAACAACGGTAAAATTGTCTATGTATGACTTATAAGTTATGGATTCGAGCCACAGAAGCAATCACTAATATGTGCATAGGGTATGCTTTCTAAATCACACCTCTTAGGGTGTGGATCTTTTTCAAATCTTGCATGAATGCCACTACTAAAAATCAGGTGATTTCCATCCGCAATTTTCGATCAAATTCCGACCGATTTTAATTGGACGGGAAAATGATGGTCGCAAACGTGTACCGACCGCAATTGGTCGGAAACTTCAACGCGTTGACTGACTGTCAAACTTTATTTTCCGACCAAAATCGATTGAAAATGATTAAATGTATTTTTTTTTAATTTTTAAATTTTCGACCGAAATCAATCGGAAACTACTAATTTTTTTTTTTTAAAAAAAATTCAGTTTCCAACCAAATTCGGTCGGAAATTTAAAAAAAATAATTTTATTTAATTAAATAATTATTTATAAATTATTAATTTATTTAAAAAAATAAATATAAATTCGTAATTCCGACCGAATTCGGTCGGAAATTAAGAATTTCTGGGCAAAAAACTACAAAAGCCTCAATAAAGCCAAAGAAGTTATCCAATTCCGCCTTTTCTAAATTATTATGCCAGACGTCCCGGCCTGGGAGCCTCGTTCGCCTGGCATCGGAAAAGTTTTCATTATAAATGGATATAAGGAGTTCACATCGTAATAGTCTAAATTTTAACCATAGGGCTTATAGACATCGGCATGTCCTCCATAATAACCACGCCGAATGAAGCGTTAAATGAGATTTCTAGTTGGTTTTCAATAACAATATACTTCCAACTAGAGCTTAAAACAACCAAAACAGTCTTAAAAAATATCATCCATGATCATATAATTCTAAAAAGTTAATACTATATTTGCGATAATATCTCATTAGAAACTCCATAATTTAAAATACATAAATAAAATAAAATCTATCTGAAATGAAAGTCTAATCGGAATACAAAAATAATTGTAATGTAGTCACTTTGTCTAATAAATTTACCCCTGAAGAATTTCCACATTCATGTACCTGTGAAACAAGAGTCGTAATTTTTAGTCGTACTTTTTGATATCACGATTCAAAAAAAAAATAAAAATTAAACGTTAATCATAAAATATATATTAATAAGTGAAGCAAACAATATAATAAGAAATAAGTACTGGTGTATAAACTACTTAGTCATATTTTACTTGTGAGTGTAATTTTAAATCAGCGGATTAATCGTTTTAGTAAAAATAATGTCATGTTTCACGCAAAAAGAACAAGCCCTTAAGTTGTTACTTTAGCTGTTGTAAAAGGTCTATATGTGTACTATTTTTATTAACATATCGTATTGCAAAACCTAAGGACTTCGGCTAAGGAAAGGAAACATATACACCACTAGATAAACATACATACATGCATATGTACCAATACCACAAACAGCCCAGAGGGAAAACTACAAGAGCTCTAACATCAGAAAACATAGTGAATAAAGCATGTTATGTTACTCAGAAAAAGGAAAAATCAAAGAAAACAAACACTCAAACCATTCAAAGGATCTAAATAAGCAAACAACTAAAACTATACTAAATGTGGCATAGAAAGGAATGATATTAATATTAACTAAACTAATCTACTAAAAAAATAGAGAAAACGTTAGCAGATGTCTAAGCCTATCCATTTCCAAACATTTATGGATGAGTTAATCACTAAGGACTTTAGTCTTGCCCCCTCCCACGATCCAGTTAGACAATTCCTTTTGATATGCTAATTTTGATATGTGCGGGATGCTTTGTTCATCGGGCTTGCCATTTTTTAAAAAGAAATTTTAATAAAGTATTATTTTTAGTGGTAATTAGCTATCTATAAATACCATTTGCTATATTACGGATTGTAGATACGTTTTCTGTTGTTATAAGATGTATTAAATGTATTTAAGCTACTGTATTCATGAAAACAATAGCAAAAATAGGCGTGAATCAGGGAAGTCCAGCTAATCAGTTGTTGTATTCGAGTGTATTCGACTGTATTCATGGCGTGAAACATGGGATTACAACTGGGCAGATTATTGTATTCGACTGTATTCACGGCGTGAAACAAGAGGTTACACTGTTTTTAAACGGAAAGTGAATCAATTAAAATATTAGATTCCTAATAGTATAACTCAACAAACTCAATTATAACACACAAATTTTGTATTTTCAGTTATAAAAAAGCTTCTCAACTGAAAAAACCCCCAAAAACATAGCAATCTTTAGAGAAATTATATAATACATCTGAATACATAAATTATATTAATTAAAAAAAATGTATGAATACATTCATGGTATATAGCGAGACAATGAATACAATGAAATAGATAGAATACAATGGGATACATTGAAATACAATAAAAAAAAAGACAGTGGATACAATGAAATACATGAAAATACAGCGTGATACGTTGAAAATATATTGAAATATATTAATAGAAAATCAAGTTGTCCGCCCCAAATTCCTTCGTCTTTGTTCAAGAACAAACCCTAATTTCCGACGAATCCGCCGTCGAGCAAAAACCCTGAACTCTACATGTCTTTTTGTATGTGGTATGTAACTTATACAACGTCCATCGTACGTTATTGTTGTCTACCTAAAACTCCTTCATCAACATATAGTCCTCTCCAGATGAAAGACCCATGAATGCACAGAGGGATTGACCAAATTTTGGGTTGCACAAATTGAGGAGAAAAGTCAGAGAAGTCTTCGTAGTATACCAGGCAAAATCATCGTTTGTGACTAATGGTAGGTGATGTGGGTGAGAGGAATTTTGAGATTGAGCATCGCGTTTTCAGGGAATGGGGTAAGAGAATGAAATGTATCAAAGTAGAGAGAGAAAGAAAATAATGTAACTGAATAGCGTATTTAGTGGCTTAGGGGTAGGAGGTAACCAAAATTAGATATTTTGTGGTAAACATTAAAAGATATCTATAGAATATTGTTTTTTTAAATAATATTTATTTAAAATAAATAAGGTGTTAACCTTTATAATAGGAGGTAAAAATCCCTTTTTTAAAATATGGAAAGCAACTTCCATGGTCTTATCTTGGGCAGCTTATATTTTGGGTCCTCCATTTTCTTTTTCAAATTATTGAAACAGGGTCAACTCTTATATTTTAGATTTACAAGACCCTAATCCAGAAAATGAGGATATATGAAACTTTATTACCAAATATGTGCATAATTTCTAATTTATCTGCTATGTTCACAGTTTTTCTACAATTAGTATATCATTCATTAAATACTAATTATTAGTAGTTGAATCTTCCTAATTAAGCACGCTACAAATCAGGAACAGAATATTCTAATTGATTTAGCGACCTTCAGATCAAATTTGAAAAGCAAATCATATATCTTTAATTTAAAATCAAATTACATAGACTCTTTTCTGCAAAAACTCTATTCTTCGATATTTTTCCTTAAGCCGCAAATCAAAAAAAAGACAAAATCGTCAACAAATTCGAATCAAATTGTAGAAATCAGTTCTGCAAAAAGCTCAGTTCGTCGACATTCTCTCTACATCTCTCTCTATTTCTCAATCGCAAAATTCAGTAATACAAAGCAAATGAAAAGAGAGCAGCAATTCCACCATTTACAACCATTAAAAAGCTTGAAAGCTTTGAATTCAAATTTAGGTTTTCAAAAATCATTATTTGTTTGGATTTGGTGTTGTTGAAAATAATCTTGAAAGCTTTGAATTCAAATTTGGGTTTTCAAAAATCATTATTCGTTTGGATTGGGTGTTGTTGAAAATAATCGGGAATATGGTTTGGAATTTATATCTCAATTTTGAGGGGTTTTGGAGAAGATTAGACTTGGTTTTGACTGCATTTCAAATGAAACTCGAAGAAGAAGAAGACATATTGCAGAAATTGTAGATAAATTGTAGATTATTTGTATTCTGATTGTAGATGCTTTATTTTCTGTTTTCACAAATAAAAAACGGCTAAAACTTCTACAAATCTTCTGAAAAAACGCAATTATGTCAAAAATCCCAATTATGTTACAATTGAGTGAGAATTGGGATATAAAAATTCAATGTACCTAGTTTGTAGATATTTTGTAGATAAATTGTAAATTATTTGTATTCTAATTGTAGATGGTTTGTTTTCTGTTTTCACAAATCAAAAACGACTAAAACTTCTACAAATCTTCTGCGAAAAATACAATTATGTCGAAAATCCCAATTAAACTACAATCCAATAGGAATTGGGATATTAAAATTCAATATACCCAGTTTGTAGATATTTTGTAGATGAATTGTAGATTATTTGTATTCTGATTGTAGATGCATTATTTTCTGTTTTCACAAATTCAAAATGACTAAATCTTCTACAAAATCTTCTGCAAAAAACGCAATTATGTCGAAAATACCAATTAAGCTACAATTGAATGTGAATTGGGATATAAAAATTCAATGTACCCAGTTTGTAGATATTTTGTAGATAAATTGTAGATTATTTGTATTCTGATTGTAGATGCTTTGTTTTCTGTTTTCACAAATCAAAAACGACTAAAACTACAAATCTTCTACAAAAAATGCAATTATGTCGAAAATTCCATTTATGAGATTGGACGAATCTTTATGATTTAAGAAGAATAAATATTGAAATAACACATGGAGCTAAGTTAAAGCTTGTGACAACTTGTACATATAAGGTGCAAAAATCTCCAACGCAAAAGAAGAGTGTCCAGCTAGTGGAAGCCTAGGAACAACATATTTTGCAGATCTGAATGAATTTAACTAAAACATCTTTCAACTCCAACCCGAAAGAATTGCGTTCTGGATATTCTACACAACTGAAACGTAAAGCAATGCTTATTCTGGAATCCCAGGAATCAATTTCTGAACTGATAAGCTACATAGATTTCAAAGAACTGAACGCCTAGTGAACAGTTCAAATTTTAGTATTAACAGACCATGTTACAACCTCATCTTTTTATGGAATTTTTTGATAAACAAATCAGCCACATTATCGATCTCGTGTTTTAGTACGAAATTTTGTCCTAACACTGCCGCTGGCTACATCTAAATTACACGACCGCGAAGTTACCAGGCCCGAACGCGGTGCAAATTCCGTTGAGGGCGTGAAACAGGTTTAGAGACTTGGCTAGTGGAACCTAACTGAGGAATGCGGTCTGCAAACATTTTATGCAGCCGCGGTAGATTTTACGTTGTCTGCAAAACCTAGCCCAGTCCAAATCCAATTATGAAGAAACGCGGTCCGCACTTATTTTTACGCGGCCGAGAAAGTCCATGCGCTGAGGCACCTAGTATTTCACTGATAGCGGAACCTCCGTAGGGTTATTTTTATTTAGTAATTTCAGCTGTGTATAAATAGATCTTTTTTATAATTTTAGGTTATCTTTTGTATCATTGAGCTCGTGAACAGTCGTACTTTACCGTTTAGAGTAATTTTAGAGTAGCTTTAGCTTATATTCTTAGATTTTATTCTTGTAATTAACTTATATGGCTTATATTTCATCTCCATCTTTGATTTTTACCTTGATTATTAGTATCTAAACCCATTAGCTAGGGTTCTGACCAAACCCTAGTGTGGGTATTCAATGGGTCTTGAATTTTAGGGCTTAGTTGTTTATGGATTAGTGATATTTAGCTTGATTTATGCTTTAATGTAGAATTAATGGTTGCAAACACTGATTTTTGCCTTTATGACTTAGACTCTTCTTGAGAAAGAGGGACTAACAACAACAACAACAACGACCAAGTATAATCCCACAAGTGGGGTCTGGGGAGGGTAATATGTACGCAGACTTTACCCCTACCCCGAGGGGCAGAGAGGCTGTTCCAGGAGACCCTCGGCTCAAGAAAGCAACAAGAGACGATATATTAGTACCATCAATAGAATCATAATAAAATAACAACAATATAAGAAATACGAATTAGATGGAAGGTATAATAATAACCAGCAGCTAAAGCCCTGCATCAGTAGATGACCACTAGAATCCTAAAACTAACTCCTAACTGGCTAATCTCACTCTAGTGCGCTGTAGAGTGAGATTGTTATTAGAGTGAGAAAGAGGGACTAAGTCTAGGAAAATTAGGCTAACAAGAAATTGGGGTGTATTCAAGAGATTGATAG
This sequence comes from Nicotiana tabacum, assembly GCF_000715075.1. Classification (NCBI taxonomy): domain Eukaryota; kingdom Viridiplantae; phylum Streptophyta; class Magnoliopsida; order Solanales; family Solanaceae; genus Nicotiana; species Nicotiana tabacum. The sequence goes on along the minus strand of NC_134084.1, from coordinate 101,679,183 downwards.
CCCCAATTAAAAGGTTAAACCTAGAGATAGTAATACCCGACTTGAGCCAATATCATTTGTTATGCATGAACACCCTTTTGGACTTGAGAAAGCCAAATTGGGCAAAGTCACTCAAACTACCGAGAGGTATAGAGTGAGCACTTATGTGTGATGGTTATATCACGACCCCAATCGTAACAAGCTTGCCCTGAATTCTCGATACCCGTTAGATATCCACCAAGGTGGAAGTCACTATCCTAGTCCCTTTTAATCCTTGAATACAACCAACAAAAATATTGTACTTAGATTATTTTTAGCAATCAATAGCATTAAGCGTAGAATAGAAACAAATCAAAGCATGGTTAGAAGTGCAATTAAAAGCAACATGCGTAGCTAGATTAGATATAAACCCAACTCCCAACCAATATTAATACCCTGTGGATATCGATCTTGACCTTCTGGTAAAAGCTGCATTGACCACTCCTCGCAATTATATAGTGGTGCAGGGTTGGAGCTGATCAATTTTTGGCGCCGTTGCCGGGGAGTTAAACAGTTTTGGCTATCTATTTGACTAGTTGTGTGTCTTATTTTTCTTTTCTTCTATTTTACTAATTTGTGTAAGTTAATCGATTCAGGTACAAAATGGCAAATGATGATCCTCTCGGAAATGTTCTCCAGGGGGAGGAGGTAGATGATAATGCTAAAGATGAGGTGCCTCTAGTACCTCAAGCTCAAAGAAGAGGCCGCCAGGCCAATGAAAACATTCCAGACCCTCCCCTAGCTCCTCCAAGAGCAGCTCCTCAGGTGCTTCCAAATGAAGGTTACGCAAGTGCAATTGTCCCACCCTGAATTCGGACAGGCAATTTCCAGATTACAAATGTCATGTTGACCTTATTGGAGCAAAGAGGTTACTTCACAGGCGCTCCCCATCAGAATGCATATAAACATCTAAAGGGCTTTGTGGATACCTGCTGGAGAGCAAACAGGCAAATGCATCGGAGGATGCATTGAGACTGAGATTGTTCCCTTTTTTACTTAGAGGAAAAACTTTAGACTGGCTCGAAAGACTCCTCAACCATTCCATCACCATGTGGGATGAGTTGGCCGATAAGTTTATAGCCATGTTTTTCCCACCGGGACATATGGCGACACTGAGAGATGAGATCCTGGCCTTCAAACATGAGCCAAATGAACCACTTCATGAGATCTGGGAAAGGTATCAGACAATGGTGGAAGAATGTCCGAACAATGACATGACTGAAGCAATGATCCAGCAAACATTCTACCGTGGCATCAACACTGCCAACCAGTGTGTAGCTAACCAACTCGCTGGGGGAAACTTTATGAACACTCCTTATGCTGAGGCATGTGATATACTTGATGAGATGGCTGATACTTCCTCGGCGTGGCAAATTCGAGCTAATATTCCACAAGGTGATCCCGATGTCATTCACTAAACAAAGAGCTCCATGACCATGGCCAAGCAATAGCCGAGTTAATTACAACTATGAAATAGTTGGCCAAAGCACAATTACAACAAGTATAGGGGCCGAAACAAGTGAATGCCATGGAAGGGGTAAATATGATGGTAAACAGGAGGAGACAACATGGTCAACAAATGCAAAGCAATCAATATTAATATGATCAAAGTGGAAGTGGCTACAACCAATATGACTCGTATGATGATCAAAGTGAGGAAGTTTTGTATGCCAACAACTATCAAGGATAACAGGGCAATGCTCCAAATCAACAATGGAGATCGCAAGGGAATAATTAGAATTGGGGCAACCGAGGCCAAGGAAATTGGAGCAATAACAATAACAACTCAAACAATTGGGGGAACAACAACCACAATTGGGGTGGCAATAACAATTGGGAGTGGCAACAACAACCAAGGGGGTTGGAATAACGGTAATCAAGGTAATCGGGGGCCGGGCTTTCAAAGGCCTCCAATGTTTCAACAACCAAACAACCCGTCTCCATTTTTGTCCCAAAGTCCTAGATCATCCAACAATGAGATAGGACAGATTGAGTCAATGTTTGAGCAAATGATGAAGAAAAATGCCGACTCTGATGCCCAATTGGCATCCTATAATACTTCTATCCGCAACTTGGAGGTCCAACTTGGCCAGATTTTGCAAGCTTTGAACACTCGCCCTAAGGGGGCACTACCTAGTGACACGGTAGTAAACCCAAAGGGAGGGAACAACACGGGCCACGCTATGACGGTGACTAGAAGGAGCGACAGAGGTGGTGAAGCAAGTACCTCCAAGCAAAAGAACGTTGTGAGTGATGATGTTGAAGTGCAAAATGACGATGAACCAATAGTTGATGAGCAAGTGAGTAAAGAGAATTTAAATGGTGAGGTGAGAATTAATATTCATGAAAATGAGGAGGAGACTCAAAATGGCGTGAACCCGTCTAGGGAACACGTGATAGACATATCAAAAATGGTAACGCCTAAAGCCAAGGCTCCTTTGCCAAGGCCTCCTCCGCCTTACCCTCAAAGACTTGCAAAGCAAAAGAAGGAAAACCAATTCAAGAAGTTTATTGAGATGATGAAAAGCTTGTCGATCAATGTGCCCTTGGTGGAATCTCTTGAGCAAATGCCGGGATATGCCAAGATTATAAAAGACTTGGTAACTAAAAAGAGATCTATGGATTGTGAGACCATTAAAATGACTCATCAAATGAGTGCCATTGTGCACTCGATGGCTCCAAAGCTCGAAGATCCCAACGCATTTACCATTCCATGTACCATTGGGAGTGTTTGGAGCAAGTATAAATTTGATGCCTTACTCTGTATTCAAAACTTTGGGTATTGGACAACCGAGAGCTACTTCAATGAGATTGCAAATGGCGGATCGAACAGTGAAGAGGCAGCTTGGTATTATTGATGATGTTCTTATGCGGGTCGACAAGTTCATACTTCCTGTGGATTTTGGAATTCTGGACTACGAGGTTGACTATGAGGCGCCGATCATATTGAGGAGACCTTTCCTAGCTACAGGTAAGGCTTTGGTTGATGGGTAAGAAGGAGAGCTTACCTTCCGGGTGGGTGATGAAAAAGTTGTGTTCCATGTCTGCAAATCAATGAGGCAGCCCAATTGCAACGAAATATGTTCCTTTGTTGATCTTGTGACTGAGGTGATTGTTGAAGACACCAGTGCTGTGATAAATGTAGAGGACCCTTTGGAAGTTGTGTTGTTGAACGATGATGTGATTGAGTATGAAGGCTTGGTAGAGTATGTCAATGCTTTGCAAAGAATGTGTTCTTACACATATGAGCCCCGGAAACTTTCCTTGGATCTTGAGAATCGAAAGACTCCACCAACAAAGCCCCCAATCGAGGAACCTCCCGTATTGGAGTTGAAGCCTTTGACATCACACCTCAGGTATGAATTCTTTCTCCCTTTTTCAACTTTACCTATTATTCTTTCTTCGTGCTTAACTAACGTGCAGGTAGATGCCAACCTTGCGGTGCTCCAAAGAAGGAAGAAGGCAATTGGATGGACTCTAGCTGATATTTGGGAGATAAGCTCCGCCTTTTGCATGCACAAGATTATACGTGAGGATGATGCCAAACCCTCCGTGGAACATCAAAGGAGGTTGAATGAGGCTACGCAAGAGGTAGTCAAGAAGGAAGTTATCAAGTGGCTGGATGCAGGGGTTGTGTACCCCATTTTGGATAGTTCATGGACTTCGCTGGTACAATGTGTGCTGAAGAAGGGGGTATGATGTGGTCACAAATGAGCAAAATGAGTTGATCTCCACTAGGATTGTCACCGGATGGAGGGTATGCATGGATTACCGAAAGTTGAACAAAGTGACCCGCAAATATCATTTTCCGTTGCCCTTTCTTGACCAAATATTGGATAGACTTGTCGGGCGTGCCTATTATTGCCTTTTGGATGGGTACTCAGGTTACAACCAGATTTTGATTGCACCGGAGGACCAAGAGAAACCACCTTTACATGTCCGTATGGAATCTTTGCATTCTCACAGATGCCGTTTGGTTTGTGTAAAGCACCGACTATATTTCAGCGGTGTATGATGGATATATTTATGGACATGGTGGAGGACTTCTTGGAAATTTTCATGGATGTTTTTAGTGTTGTGGGTGACTCCTTTGAAGAATTCTTGAATAATTTTGACAAAGTGTTGGCCCGATGTAAAGAGACCAACCTAGTGTTTACTTGGGAAAAGTGCCACTTTATGGCCGATGAAGGCATTGTCCTCGACCATAAGATCTCAAAGAACGGTATCGAAGTGGAAAAGCAAAGATTAAAGTGATTTCAAAACTCCCTCCTCCTACTTCCGTCAAAGGAGTGAGGAGCTTTCTTGGGCATGTGAGGTTCTAACGAAGGTTCATCAAGGATTTCTCAAAGGTGGTGAATCCCTTGTGAAAATTGTTGGAAAAGCATGCAAGGTTTGTATTTAATATGATTGCATGAAATCTTTTGAGCTTCTAAAGTATATATTGACTACCACTCCCATCATCACCGCACCCAATTGGAGCTTTCCATTTGAGCTCATGTGTGTTGCTAGTGACGTTGCAGTATGAGCGATTTTGGGGCAAAGGATCAACAAAATATTTCATCCGGTCTACTATGCAAGCAAAACGATGAATGAAGCCCAAGTCAATTATACTGTGACCGAAAAAGAGTTGCTAGCCATTGTCTTTGCCATGGAAAAGTTCAGGCCATATCTCATGGGTACCAAAGTGATTGTGCACATAGATCATGCGACACTCCGTTATTTCATGACAAAGAAGGGCTCTAAGGCTAGGTTGATGAGATGGGTTCTTTTGCTTCAAGAGTTTGACCTTGAAATTATTGATCGAAAAGGGTGTGAAAATCAAGTGGCTGACCACTTGTCCCACTTGGAAGAGGAGGGGAGGCCCCATGATGGCCTCGAAATTAATGATTCGTTTTTGGATGAACAACTCCTCTCCATTTCTTTGAATAATATGCCTTGGTTCGCCGATGTGGCTAACTTTCTTGTGACCATCATTGTTTCGAGTGAGCTCTCTTCTAACCAAAGGAAAAAGATTAAATGGAACATCTTGGATTATTACTAGGATGAGCCTTATCTTTTCAAGATTTTTAATGATGGTGTGATCCGGGGATGTGTTTGGAAGAGGAGCAAATGAGTATCCTTGATGCTTTCCATTCCTCGTCCTACAATGGTCATCATGGTGGGGCAAAAACTACTTCAAAGGTTCTTAGTTGTGGATTTTATTGGCCTACTCTGTATAAAGATGCTAGTGAGCTTGTAAAGAGATGTGATGAGTGTCAGAGAGCTGGTGGAATTTTCAAGAAGGATGAAATGACTCTCACCACTATTCTTGAGATTGACATTTTTGATGTGTCGGGCATTGACTTTATGGGACGATTTGTTAGTTCATGTGGTAACACTTACATTCTAGTTACTATTGATTATGTTTCCAAGTTGATTGAAACTGTGGCTTTGCCCAATAATGAGGCACAGAGTGTGGTGGGGTTCTTAAAGAAAAATATCTTCACAAGGTTTGGCACTCCAAGGGCAATTATCAGTGATGGGGGTTCTCATTTTTGCAATAAGGCCTTCGATACTTTACTCTCCAAGTATGGTGTCAATCATAAAGTGTCAACCTCTTATCATCCCTAGGCGAGTGGACAACTTGAGGTTTCCAATAGGGAGATAAAGAGCATATTATCAAAACTATCAATGCAAACAGGGCTGATTGGTCAAGGAAACTGGATGATGCTTTGTGGGCTTATAGTAATGCTTACAAGACTCCAATTGGTATGTCTCTGTACCGGTTGGTATTTGGAAAAGCATGCCATCTTCTGGTTGAGTTAGATCATAAGGCCATGTGGGCGCTGAAGAGGTTAAACCTTGAATGGGATGTCGCTGCAAATCTCTGGGTAGAGCAACTAAATGAACTTGATGAGTTTAGGTTTCATGCCTATTCCAGCTCGTCCTTGTATTAGGACAAGATGAAATACATACATGATAAATATGCCCGGAGCAAGGAATTCAAGGAAGGGTGACTTGGTACTTCTATTCAACTCTCGGTTACATCTATTTCCGAGAAAGCTCAAGTCAAAATGGAGTGGCCCTTTTGAAGTGGTGTATGTAACTCCGTTTGGTGCTCTTGATTTGAAAAACAAAAATGGTGAAATGTTCCAAGTTATTGGGCATCGAGTGAAGCACTATCTTGTCAAGTTTGATGATAGCCATGTGGTGGTAATGATCCATCACAAGTGATTGATGGTAACCTGCATCGTGTCGCGACGTTAAATCAGGTGCTTCTTGGGAGGCAACCCAAGTGAATTTTCTTTCTTTTTCATTTTCCTTCTTAGATTAGGCTCTTTTGATCTAACTGGTTGTGAGATTTGTGTAGGAATTATTGATGCAGTGTAGGACTAATACTGGAAAATTTGGCTAAGTGTGTAATTAGATCGCTGACCGCGCTCAAAATTTCCTGGTCAGCGGAAGTTTTTTTGCGGGGGCCTGATTCTGTAGCGGACGCGGACTTGAAAAGTCCAAAATGTAACCTCTCTGAATTTCAACTGCGTCCGCGGAGCAATTTTTGCGGTGAGCAGACCTTGTTTCATGGCCGCGTCAACTTTTCCACTCTCAGCGGTGTTATTGAACCTGCTGCTCTTCAAAACAGTTAAAAGCTCGGACCGCGGTGGAATTCTACGGCCGCACTAGGTAAGTCGGTATGGGCCCTCAGTGTTTTAGTATAAATAGGAGGGCCCTCCTCCTTTTACACTTTTCAAATCCCCTTTTGCACTGTTCATATCTAGACTTCATCTCATTAGGCAAGAATAATTTCTACAATAAATTAAACAACTGGTATGCTCAATTTCTTTGTTTTAATTTTAACTCTTGTTTTTTTCTTTCTAGATAGTTTCAATTTTATTTTAGTTAGGGTTAATACAAGTCAAGAATCAAAATCATGCTTAATTAGAGATAAAACTGGTTGGGTAACTGATTTTAATGTCTAACGGGGATGGGGTTGTTTATTTTACCACTTAATTGCCTAAGTTGTATGCTAAGTGAAAACTGTAGGTTGCCCATTTTTTTGTGAATTTTGCGGTCACGACCTTAATTCCGCGGTCAACGTTCATACAAATTGATGAGTTAGAAAACGGTTTGCTTTTACGCGGCAGTGGTGGCATTTCCACAGTCAACGGCCTATTTTACGCGGCCGCACTTTTTTTTTTTGTGGACCGCGGATGTAAGGTTCATAGAATTGATAAGTTAGGTCCGCGTTCGCTTCCAAAATTTTGCTACCAGCAGTGGTCAAGCTTCAGAGACTGGTTAGTCTGAACCCCAGTCTCTCGCAGCCGTGACCCGATTTCCGCGGACAGCGGTTGCCACTATGCGGCTGCGTACCTTTTTCCTTTGTCAGCAGGCCACTGTGCTATAAATATTGTAATCATTTATCTGCTTCATCTTATACTCGCTTGAATACCAATCCTAATAAGCTTTTACTAATTGTGTATGTAGATAATGGTCTGATCTAGAGGCGGAAGTGATAAACCAAAAGGGAGAGCAGAGTCCTCCCAAGGCCGGGGTAAAGGGAAGATCAAATTACCCCTAGCCATGAAAAAATCAATTGGCAAAATGAGAACTGCACTCAAAGTTGCGGACAAAGCTGCATACCATTCTGAAGGTAGTGAATATATCCCTTCCTAGGAAGTTTCGGAAGGAGACTCGGTGCCAACCTATGTTCCCTCAGACTTTCAAGGGAAATTCCAGTTGTGATACGAGCCTACACCTTCTTCTTCTTTTGAGTCTTCTAATGGCTCAGAGGAAAGTAGTGAAGCTTCAGCATCAACTTCCCTACCTGCTGCAACTTTAGCCTCACTAGCGGATCCTATTGATGTTGATGCTGAGATCCGGGATGACGGGAGGGGTGGTGACACCCAAACAGGGGGGTTGGTGAGATCAAGGAACTCTGTGGTATGGAAAGACCGTTTTGTGAGTGAAAAAACCTACCACAAGGTCCAGGAGTGGTGACCTCAAAGGTCACTTACATTTGAGAGGGTGTTCATTGAGCGAGATCTGCTACCCCACAACCCTAATGTCAAGAGGCACTTCAACGAGAGAGTGGGGTGGAAGTTCTTCACTAGAAACTTACCAGAGGCCAATGAATATTTGGTCAAGGAATTCTATGTAAATATCGCCCACATAAAAAAGGGCACATATTTGACCAAAGTCCGCAACAAGAAGATTATGTTTGATGGCAAGACTTTAAATGTCTATGCTAGGTTCAATGACGAGGATGAGTCCCTGTATTTGGAGAAGGTGGCTATGGATTAGTTAGCTCGCCCTTGGCTTACATCGGTGATTGTTATTCCTGGGACTACTCTAGCTTGGCTGACACCTGGGGTTCCGATCTATAGGAACACTCTGAGCTTCGAAGCGAATGGGTGGTCTACTTTTGTGTGCAGACGGTTAGACCCTACTACACATGGTAGTGATATGCCGGTCTCCAGGGCTATTATTGTGGGGGCTATCATGGCGGGGTACCCGATCAACATCGAAAATATTATGGCCAAGGTAATTACCAGATCGGTTGGCAAGGATGATAGCTCATATCCCTTCCCCAACTTCCTCACCATGTACCAAGAGGACTAGGAAGTAGAAGGAAGGGACTTTGACACCAAAATGAAGCCAAAGAGGCCATTTTCCTAGTACAACCTTTAGGGTCCGGACAACCCCAAGTCCAAGGGTAAAGCCACCACTTTCACTGGCCAGTCTGAAGAGCCAGGGGTAGTGACCACTGGTTTCGAGCCTTCCACTATCGAGAGTTTGTCTGCTGCCATGCCACATCCTCCCTCTAGACCATCTGCTTCTATTCCTACCTCAGTGCCTTCTTTATCAGCATACCCTCAGACTGCTTTGAGAGTCAACCAGACATTGGTCGGCATCAACAATTAGATGCAGGTAGTTGCATCAAAGCTATCTACCTTATCTAGTACAGTAGCAGCTCAGGCAGCTCCGCCACAGCTCCAGATGCCTCCATCAGTGGAGGAATCATTGAAGATTATTCTCGCCAACCAAATAAAGATTCTGGATGCTCATGGGAAAGCAATCAAGGAGCCGGGTAAACAAGTGAGGAAAGTGAATAAGGGTCAAGGAGAGCTGAAGAAGGAGGTGGAGAAGTTTTCTTCAGCCGACGACATTCCTATGGATCTCCTAATGGGAGAGCTTGCCATTGCAGCACAGATAGTTCATCCAGCACAGGGACCAGAACAGGAGGCTGACAGAGAATCGGTGAGAAGAGTGGTGATCCCCCAGACTAAGGGTTTGGAGATTGAGCTGGAGGACCCTGAGGGAGGTGACTCAGGCTAGCCACAGGACCCAGCCAGTGACACCATGCAGACAGAGGCATCATAGGGAGTTTTCTTTACTCTCTACCCTTCCCCTATTATATTTTTTATGTTAGCATTGTGGACAATTCTAATTTTTATTTGGGAGGGGGTGGCCTTATTTTGATGATGATTTGGATAATGGGTCTGTAATAACCTTGATACTTTTTTTCACTTGTCGTACTTTTTTTTACTTTTGGTATGTATATAAAGTTACCTTTCCATGTATATAAAGTTACCTTTCCATGTATATATTCATTCCCCTTTTATGTATATTCGTTCCAATCCCCTATTGTACATATTCAGTTTACTTTCTGTATTTTACTTTATAACTTCTTTTGAAATTTTCCTTAATAGCGTAGCTTCTTATTTAATTTAGTAGGTTCTTTTTCAATTTGTAGCTTCTAACTTTTACAAGTTTTCGTGATCAATAAGTCTTTGGTTTTCTTCATGTTACGGTTCTTTCCAAAGGTGAAATTTGTGTGAATCGGGTGGCTCTTCCCAGCGATAGATGGCGTGACAACCTTATTAAAGGATTGAGTCTGTTTATCTTTTTTTCTTGATATGTATTAGTAATGAATAAAAGTGACTCAATTAGGTTTCACTTGGTCCTAGCACATTTACCTTTGACATCATGGTTAAAAACAAGTGATTTGCAAGAATGGTTCTAGCTGTGAACTTTAGACTCTTATGTTGACTAAACAATCATTGAGTGGCTTCTCGAAGCCATTTGTGTTGCTCAATCATATCTAGGGTTGTTGTGGACCCTCGACTCTGTTCTCTTTAGCAATCCAACAGCTTATGAGGTGAGGTATTGATTTGCAAGTCCAAGTCACGTACCAATAAATCTAGAATTTGCCCTAAATGTTTATCTAGGCGAAATTCTATGTGTAGCTCGACTTGAGAAATGATTATAGGATCTCTTTGATCCAATTTGAATTTGAAAACTCCCATAACCCACCATTACGATATCCTTAGTCAACCCCTTTGAGCCTACGCCTTTTTCGTTCACTAACCGCATTACGATTCTATAATAACCCCCTCTTGGCACTCAATCTTTCCTTAGCATTCATGATGAACAATAGTCAAAAACATAAGTTTGGGGGATAGACAAGGAAATTCAAAGTGATGAAAGGTTCAATGAACAAAAAGAATTGATGAAAAGGAAAGGCATAGAAAAGGATGAAAAACCAAAAAGAAACATCTCAAGAGAAAAGAAAAGGTTGAAAGGATTCAAGAAAACAATGTTGAAAGGTTTTGAATGATGAGAAAGGGAGAAAAACGAGCGTCATATAGAAGAAAAGAGTGACAATGTGTCTCTCTAGTTCCCCCAAGAAAGAAGAAAATGACTCAAAGAGCCAAGAAAACATGAGCCGAATTGTAAAAATGGAGTGCTTAAGGAAAGATGAAACCTTCATAGACCGATATATCCTACCTTGAACCAAAAGCCTTCATTACATTCCAACAAAAGCCCTATGTGATTTTGAGTTGTGTGAGCTTACATTAGTGATTCACATAAGGGGCAAGCTTATGGTACTTAGAGCCAGACTTGTGACCTTCCTTTGAGAGAAATGAGCGTACTTTTCCACAATCCTTGTTCTGAGTGCTATAATCTAAAGTGAGATTTGCTTATGGAGAGTAGAGGAGAAAGAGTTTAGGTTCCACAATGACCAACGTAGTAGAGCGAGCTTCCTTGACAAGTTAAGTCAACTCTTGATGCTCTTGTGTCGCACTAGAGCTATGGTACTAAAAAGGTTGTGTGTTGTTGATAATGCATTTGTGTTGAGGGTAATTGTTAGCCCCAATTGATGCTTGATGAAGTCACCTTAGATTCCTTTCTTTATTTTTCTTGTGAAGGTGGAAATTACTTTGTTTACTCGAGGACAAGCAAAAACTTAAGTTTGGGGGAGTTGATAACTATGGATTTTAGCCTATCTTATGCTCTCTTTTGCTTAGATTTTGGGTAAAAAATGTGTAAAAGTATTCCCGAAAACTAACTTAAGGTGCTTACTTGTAGGTTTTAGTCAAAATGAGGCAAAAAAGCCAAAATAAACTCATAAAGGAGTCGAACTTGCACAAGCCCAAAGAATGGAACTGGAGCGCTGATAGCGCTATTATTACGCGGTCGCGTATGACCCTCCGCTGAGGCGATTAAAAAAATTCTCCAACAAAAGTGATGTTCAGAGAAGCTGCAGTCAAGTGCTAACACTGCCACTGACCGCATCTAAATTATGCGGCCGCAAAGTTACCAGGCATGGACGCGGTGCAAATTCCGCTGAGGGCATGAAAGAGGTTCAGAGACTTGGCTAGTGGAACCTAACTGAAGAACGTGGTCCACAAATATTTTACGCGGCCGCGATAGAAGCCAATGCGGACATGGTAGACTTTACACTGTCCACAAAACCTAGCCCAGTCCAAGTCGAATTATGAAGAAATGCGATCCGCGCTTGTTTTTACGCGGCCGTGAAAGTCCATGCGCTGAGGCACCCTGTATTTCACTAACAGCGAAACCCCCCCTAGGGGTATTTTTGTCCAGTAATTTCAGCTATGTATAAATAGATCTTTCTCACATTTTTAGGCTATCTTTTGTATCAGTGAGCTCATGAACAACCGTACTTCACCATTTAGAGTAATTTTAGAGTAGTTTTAGCTTATATTCTTAGATTTTATTCTTGTAATCAACTTTTATGGCTTATATTTCATCTCCATATTTGATTTTTACCTTGATTATGAGTAGCTAAACCCATTAGCTAGGGTTGTAACCAAACCCTAGCGTGGGTATTTAATGGGTCTTGAATTTTAGGGCTTAATTGTTTATGGGTTAGTGATATTTAGCTTGATTTATGCTTTAATTGTAGAATTGGTGGTTGCAAACAATGATTTGTGCCTTTATGACTTAGACTCTTCTTGAGAAAGAGGGACTAAGTCTAGGAAAATTAGGCTAATGGGGAATTGGGGTGCATTCAAAAGATTGATAACCCCAATTAAAGGGTTAAACCTAGAGATAGTAATACCCGACTTGAGCCAATATCATTTGTTATGCATGAATACCCTTTTGGACTTGAGAAAGCCAAATTGGGCAAAGTCACTCAAACTACCGAGAGGTATAGAGTGAGCACTTATGTGTGATGGTTATATCACGACCCCAATCGTAACAAGCTTGCCCTGAATTCTCGATACATGTTAGATATCCACCTAGGTGGAAGTCACTACCCTAGTCCCTTTTAATCCTTGAAAACAACCAACAAAAATATTGTACTTAGATTATTTTCAGCAATCAATATCATTAAACGTAGAACAGAAACAAATCAAAGCATGGTTAGAAGTGCAATAAAAAGCAACACGCATAGCTAAGATTAGATAGAAACCCAACTCCCAACCAATATTAACTCCCTATGGATATCGATCCCGACCTTTCGGGTAAAAGCTGCATCTACCACTCCTTGCCATTATATAGTGGTGTAGGGTTGGAGCCGATCAGTAGTCTTATCGATATGGTAGTCATACTTTGCTAGCAAATTAGCTACTTGGTTTTGCTTCATGTATGTGTAACGTATGATACGATTTTCCAACTACTCGAGCAAAACCTGTAATCATGTATAAGGTTAGCATAAAGAGGGTGCGAGGTCTGTAACATATTAATTACTTTAAGCGTCTAGGTTCACCTAGAGAGGCTTGTATCCATGATTATAAGCCAATTGTAATCCATGATAAAGCGCACATAGTTCAGTTTCAACACTCCCATGGGATATGTGACGTCCTGAAAAGCCGATGAGCCAGTTACCCATGGATTCACGTATGACACCACCAATCCCACCTTGGCCTATTTCTAAGGGGGCTGAACCATTAGTGCTAAGTGTGAAAGGAGTATTGCGAGGTTGGTGCCATTGATGTTGTATGGCTATACGACTATGTGAGGAATCTGATCACGTAATTTTTACCCTAAAGTCAAATTAATCCTAAAAATATTCCAAATAGAATTTTAGAAATTTTTCTATTTGATGTGTTTTTGCATATTTTGTAGCATTTTAAATCCTAAAAAAATAACAAAAAAATATAAAATATTTTATATTTTAATTTTTACAGTCTTAGGTCCTAATTACATGTTAATTGCATTACAACAATGACAAAAAATAAATAATATTTTAATTACTCTTATTTTCTATATTTTTAGGTTAATTAATTAATTAGTTTATTAGGACACATGATTAATTAGCCGATCAATATAGAAGATAGCTTCAATTAGAATTAAGTAGGCTATATTTAAAAATGGAATAAACAAAGAGAGGGGCTCTTCGGACTTAAATTTGAACTTGGGCCAGTTTTGGGTCCAGTCTTTGCTCAAATACACCTACCCATTCCCCTGTCTGCTCGACCTGCCTAATCTAGCTCCCAAACGACGTTGTTTGTCCCAAGAAGGACGTCGTTGCTCCTTCCCCATTCACTTAAACGACCAAACCCTCTACCCATTTTCATAATCCTAATTTTCCCCCTTTGAACCCAAATCCTAACACCCCATCTCTCCTTCTTTTTTCCCCATCCGCCACCCGACTCCGCTGACCAGAAATCTCTTTCCGACGACAAACCTTCACCAATACACCCAAAAAATCACCCTGCAATCTTCACCACCTCCTCATTCCCAATCCACCCTCAATGTCCCCAAAAAAATCCCTCAATTTTTTTTCAATTTATAGATCTAAAAAATAAAAATCACACCTTTATTTTCTTTTTTGCTAATTACCCCTCAAACCGGTTTCCCCCACCTTGAATCAAACTCCAAATGATAAGTCTATGAAAGACTTGTCATTTAGTGTCACCATCTTACCCAAAATCCGGTCGCAGGAGATCGGTCAACTTGTCGTTGATCGGCCAAATACCCATAATGCTTCACTTTTATCCTTCCTCATGGTCCAAACTTCAAACCTTAAAGGGCTTCTGACCAATGAAGTATTTATTAGACCAAACAGTTGAACAAGTACTCCTTAGTCATAAATCTTTGATCGATTTTGAAGCAGACAGATTTTTGGAGCCCGTATTTTCTCCATTACTTCTAATTTCAATACCGATGATTTAGACTCCTTTTAGTAATTGTTTCCTATACCTGTCTAGTTTACTTGTTTGTTTTATTTTGTTTATCTTTTGTCTTTGGTTCAAATTATTGAATGGCACGATAGTTAAATTCAGTAACATTGGTCTTAGGTTTGTTTAGCTTTTAATTTTAATTGCTCTTTTCAGTTTATAGAAACAGGGGACGAAATTGGTTGTCTTTCTAAATGGTGATCTGTTTGATATAGTTCCAACATGATTCGGCCTATTATGCTGGTAAGAAGGCCCAATGGGTAGAAATCCGATATGGATATGGGTGACAAGCCTGTTGTTTGAAGCCAGGCCTTTAATTGCTGGAATTTGTGAAAATAAGGAGTTTAAGAGGGAGCAGTTCAGGAAATTAACTTAGAGAATCTTTTTGTTAACTGATTGGGAAGGTTCTAGAGAGGAAGAAAAAAGACTAAAGGGATATAAAATAGTAAAAACAGGTCAGGTATTTTTGGGTGAAGGGGTAATAAATAGAAAGAAAAGGGATTAAAAAAAAGAAAAATCTAAAGAGTGCCCTATATTTTTTGTTATAAAAGGACAAGCATTCTCACTCACACACATACACCGGGACTCAAGCCCAAAACCACAGTAGCAGTTGAATACCCTAGAATTACATATATAAAAACAGAAACAAAATCCCCCAAAACAAAGCAAAAACAACCCAAAAGTAGAGATTAAAGGCTATTTCTGGTTTCTACTTAGTTGTTGCATATTCTCTAAAATTCTCAAGATGTTTGGGTATAAGAAGTTGCTGATTTTGCTGTTCTGGATTTTGCTGAGCTTTCTTCTTCATTTCTTCGCCTTTATTTAGCCTTTTAAACTGTTTTCGTATGCAACCAGGTATTGATCCCTGAATTTAAGTCCTTGATTTATCAAAGTGTTTGAGTTTCTGTGGTTGGTAATAAATTTTTAAATCACTATTGTCATGTGCGTTTAATTTCCTCCATGATTTCACTTGTTTAGCTTGAATTAGATTCTGATAACACCATGTTCATAACAAATAAAATAAAAGTTTGTTTCTGGAATAATGGACTAAGTGAGTACTGAACCTATAATAGTATAAATGCACTTGGTTATATGATTTCTTTCTATTAGTAATATAGATATGAAAAAGTTGAGTTAGAAACTGCCTATTGCTGGAATTTGTTCATTTTTCTTGTTGTAAATGGTGAGGTTGGAAGATGAATGAAGAGTTTAGATCTATTGAAAGAAAAACCGTGAGGAACATAAACTAATTAATAGAGATCTAGTCATTATAGTACTGTTTGATTTTAAAAAAATAGGATGCTAGTTTACAGATTTATTTTTTGTTGTAAAATTCGAATTACAATCTTTGTAAATAAATCAGAATTATGATACTGAATTCATTGATCATGTATTCATATACTTGAGATAGTTTGTAGTTGAATTTACACTTTTGATGTATGGTAATTGATCTTGTCCAAGTCACACCTCTATTTAAGGTTATAAAACGATCAATTGCAATAGTAATATCCAACAAGGAGTCGGGGTCGAATTCTATAAGGAGCTATACGTGAAGTTTAGGAATATAGATTGTAGTGTATGAGTATGAATGTGACAACCCTGCCAGTCGTCTCATGAGTTATCGCTCTGTTTCCCCCATTTCTGCTTCGTATTGCTTTGTCTATCGGTTCTATATATAATCGGGTTGGTTGGCTCGGTTCGGAGAGGATTTGGTAAGGTATGAGACACTTAGTCTCTTTTGAGGAAGCTCAAGTTGGAAAAATCAACCATATATTGAATTATGTGTTAGAGGGCTCGGATGTGAGTTCCGATAGTTTGGATAGCTTTGAGAGGTGATTTGGGACTTAAAAGCGTGATCGGAATGAATTTTGGAGATCCAGAGTAGATTTAGGCTTGAATTGACGAAGTTGATATTTTGGTGATTTCCGGTTGGTAGGTGAGATTTTGATATAGGGGTCGGAATGGAATTTAGAGAGTTGGAGTAGTTCCGTTGTGTAATTTGGGATGTGTGTGCAAAATTTCAGGTCATTCGGATGTGGTTTGGTTGGGTTTTTGATCAAAGTAATTTAGAAGATTTTGGAATTCTTAGGCTTTAATCAGATGTGAATTTGGTATTTTGATGTTGTTTTGAGCGTTTTGAAGGTTGGAACAAGTTTGAATGAGGTTATGGGATATATTGGTATGTTTGGTTGAGGTCCCGGGGGCCTCGAGTGAGTTTCAGGTGGTCAATCGGACCATTTCATGATGTTTGGAGTTGCAGAAAATTTCAGGTAAGTGCTGCAGAGAAATGACCTTCGCGTTCGCGAGTGGGTCCTCGCGTTCGTGAAGGGTCAGTTGAGGAAGCTGGGATTTAAGCCTTCGTGTTCGCGAGGAAGGCTCTGTGTTCGCGAAGGGCTGAGTAATTGTGCATCGCGTTCGCTGGGTGGTGTTGCGTTCGCGTAGAAGAAAATGGGCAGCTGAGCTTCAGGGGAATTTATTCATCGCGTTCGCAAGAGGTGGAACGCGATCGCGAAGGTTTAGTCTAAAGAAGCATCGTGTTCGCGATGGGCAGGTCGCGATCGCGAAGAGAATATTTTGGTCAAAGTTATTTTGTGCTTCGCGAACGCGAGGCTTTGACCGCGTTCGCGAAGAAGGATTTCAGGCCTGGGCAGAAGGTTTAAATAGTCGTCTTGTCTGCGATATTGAGGTTTATTTCTTCCATTGTTGGTCGTTTTTGGAGCTTTTTGAAGAGGGATTGAAGGGGAATCACTTGGAGGTAAGATTCATGGACTTAAAACTCTATTCTAATGTGAAATCTACCTAATAAATAATGGAATCTAAGCCTAAAATTGAAGAACTAGTGTTTGAAATTGGAGACCTAGAAATTGGGATTTAAGGAGTTATTTGTGGATGGATTTTGATGCTTTTGGTATGTATGAACTCGTCGGGAGATAAGGAACCTATTGTTGTGAATTTTATTGGAATCCGAGATGGGGGCCGGGGGTCGGGTATTGGTAATTTGAGGATTCGTATCGTATATTGCTTATTTTTGCTTGGGCTTCGTTCCCTTAGCATATTTTACGATGTGATTCTGATTTTGGATAGATTCGACGCAAGTGGAGGTCGATTTGACTGGATTGAGGTGAGTAATGATTGTAAATGATGTTCTGAGGGTACGAAACCCCAGATTTGCACATTGTTGTGCTATATTGAGGTGATGCACCCGCTTGATGACGAGCATGGGGTTGTGTAATGTTGGAGATTGTGACTTAGTCCGTCCCGAATGACTATTTTACCGCGTAGTTGACCGAAATCTATTTGCTATCATCATTATTTGGGTTGAATGCCATATTTGGACCTCGTGCCAACTATTTGATTCCTTCGGGGACTTTTATTAATATTTTTTCACTGTTTTGACTTTATACTTGAACTCAGTCATGTTATATTTCACTGTTTTGGTACTCAGCCATGTTTACTCAATTTTAACACTTAAATGATCTTTTAAATGATAATTGGGCTGAGAATCATGTTTTACTACTGCCGAGTGGCTTGTGAGGACTTTGACTGAGTAAGGCCGATGGCTTATGTTGTGAGGAAACATTGACTATGATTATGAGGCTGAGGGCCTGAGATATGTACGCCACAAGATGGCTTGTTGATATGAGGCTGAGAGCCTAGTGATGATACCTCGAGATGGCTTGATATTGCGCTTGGGTCGTAAGGGGCCCTCCAAGAGTTTGCACACCTCCAGTGAGTGCAGGTACCCATTGTGATGTGAGATATAGCCCGGGAGGCTGGTATTGTTGTGAGATATTGCCCGAGGGGTGGATTTGTTGACACTGTGCCGAGGGGCGAACCTTTATGTGTTTATCTTTCTTAATTGCCTGTCATTATCTATTTAATTGCTGAAAAGGTATTTTCCCGAAGTTTAAACTGAACTTAAATGATTATTTGTATATTTACTAATTCACTGTTTTTAACGATTTTACTGTTTCATTATAGCATGTGTTGTGCCTTACATGATTTCCTGCTTTCAGTCTTTATTTATGATTATTACTCACTCAGTTAGAGTATTCACTTTACCCCTGCACCCCATGTGCAGATTTAGGCGTTGCTGATCCTGCCAGTGCGAGTTGAGAGCTCCCTACAGACTTCAGAGTCCACGAGGTAGCTATTTGGTGTCCGTAGTCCCGTGTTCTCCTCCTTTATCATCTCTATCTCTTTATCAGACATTTTGTAATAGCTTATAGACTTTTCAGACTTCTTTTAGGATTAATAGATGCTCGTGACTAGTGACACCCCGGTATCGGACTGTGTTGGATTGTATTTCCGCAAATTATGCTATTATATACTACTTCGAGATTTATTTATTATGCTTTAGACTTATTTCTTATGGTTTAACTGTTAAAAATTGAAATGGGAAGTGTCGGCGGGACTTGTCTTCACGAGAGGCGTCATCACGACCGGGTCCGGGTTTAGGGTCATGACAATGAACTATCTCAATTTTAACTTCCATAAATTGGTATTTGTTCTATGTCTATTCTAATCTAATATTGCAAGATTAAGAAATGAAACTAAGAAATTGTTTTTGTTGTTGTTTTTCAAATGATATAAAGGGCCTAGGGCTATGACATTCACTTAGGTATTTGCCTAATGGGTTGTAAACTTTAATGCCTGTTTTATTGGTCGGGGTGTATTATAATCAGAGAGTGATTTTGCCAAATCTGACTTTCTCAAGTCCAAATAGGTATTGAACAAAATGGTTGATACAAAGCTCAAGTCGGGATTTACTATCTCTAGGTTTAACTCTTTAATTGAGACTATCAATCTCTTGATTTACCCAATTTCTTGTTAGCCAAGTTTTCCTAGACTAAGTGTCTCTTTCTCAAATAGAGCCAAGTCAAATGATCATGAACTAATATGTGTAACCATTAATTCTATAATTAAAAGCAAGAACAAGGCTAATTAATAAACACCCAACCATAAATACACATTAAATCAAACATCCATTAAGATTACACTCTAGGGTTGGGTCACAACCCTAGTGAAAATCTAGCTACTCAGGCTTAAGATAGAAGAAATAGAAGAAGAAATGATAATTAAACCCATATTGATAATTAAAATGATGAAATCTATATTTAAAAAGCTCAAAATAGCAAAAACTACTAAAGAGAGTAAAGAAAACCGTCTACTGTAGATGCTGATGTCACACTTAACCTAAAAAAATGAGACTCTTCTATTTATACATGGCTGGAATTTTCGGACAAAAATGCCCTTTCAGAGGTTCTGCGGCCATACAATTCCATGTGCGGTCCGCACTTTACTTCATTCTGACATGATTGGAAACTTGCGGCCGCATAATTCTGAACCGCGGCCGCACTTCTCTCTTTCTGCGGTCCCCACTTCTCTCTTTCTGAGTGCGGCCGCACATTGCTCTTCTAGAGACCGCACAAATGTGATTGCGGCCGCGTAGCTGTTCTTTTGCGGCCGCACAATAATTGTGCGATCCGCACTTCTGTTGAACTTGAGAGATAGGTTCTTTGAACTTTTGCTCTTGCCCAGCTTCTGCGGCCGCACATGTCATGTGCGGACCGCACTTTGCACTTTTCTCTGATAGGAGTTTCTTCACAATCTGTGACCGCAGATTATCCAATTTGAGCTTCCGTGCCTGTTTTGTCCTTGAGTTCAGATCACTCCTTCTTGAGTGTGATTTCATCTTGGGGGCTCATTTTCCAATATTCCTGCAATCTAGCATGTTTCATCAGTTTTTGGGAACACTATTAAACGCTTTTGGACTAAAGCAAAAGTAAAAAGGCGCTAACAAATAGTCAAATTCCCCCTTATCAGTAATCCATTGGAAATTGGGCCTTTGAATGAGGCCCAGATCTGCTACGTGAGTCTGGCATCAGCAGGCTCTCTTTTAAATTCCTCTTTTACTTTAAGGTTTCAGGCTGCATCAATGTTGGCCCATACGGAGCCTGATTGTGCCAGTTGCACTAGGCCTGCTTCGTTGCATTTGGTTTTAGATAAGGCCCGTTCCTTAAGTCCAACTTTGTGCACAATGATTACGGGTTTATATTTCACCGTTCTTACTCTTAAGTATTAGTTTAAATTCACAACTGTTAGCAATCAAACTTGGATTGGATTTGCCCTCCCTTGTATTTAGTTAATTTTGGTAGTACCCATAATGAAACAAAATTCATCTGAACTTTAGACTTTGGCTGTTAGCAATCCTCGAATTCTTTCGAATAAGAAATAGAAACTTTTAATTCTTTATCAAATTAAGTAACGTGAATGCATATTTGTCCAGCAAATGGCTTGATAACCCTGGACCTTTACAAACAACCTCAAACCCTTTATGTAATTCTTAAATTATTCATAGTTGCTTTAGACACGTTTCAATTGATATAATAATTATCATAGTTATGGATATGATTTTCGTGTCATAATTGTGACACCTAATCCCAATTTTGAGTACACGTTTATGCGACTTGCCCCCCTTAACTTTAAAAAAAAAAAAAAAAAATAATAATAATAATAATAATAAGAGTGTCGTTAAATCGTGGGTACGTATGCATGATATGGTATTTCGACACAAAAAAACAATAAGTGCGCGAAAACGTGACTTGTTCAAGATAAGTTTTATAACTCCTTAAAAATAGGCAATAAAAGTGGTCCAAAAGGTAAAAATGCACATATGATCTAAACAAGTAATAATCAGATTAAGTAAGTCAAGCGTAATTGTAAAGGGACGGTGCTAAAACTACAATATCCGGGAGTGCCTCACACATTCTCCTCGGTTAATAGAATTCCTTACTAGGACTTCTGTGTTTTGCAAACTTATACAGAGTCAAACTTTCCTTGATTTGGGATTCAAAAAAAAATTAGTGACTAGGAACACCATTAATTAAATAATTCGGAGTGACAACTCTAAAATAAAATAAATAATTCCATTTTAATAATGTCCCTTAAATTGAAAAAATTCCTTATCCCCGTAAAAAGGAGGTGTGATAGCTCTGGCGACTCTACTGAGGATCGAACCCAAAATCTTTGGTTCAAGATTCAGAATTCGAGCTTAGAATAACTATTATACTTGGCTACTTGTGATTGTCTTATATTACTTGTTTGAGCCTAATGTGCTAATTGTTGCCTTTACCGCTTTGATATTGCTGTGAACTGCATATAAAGTGTTACACCACCCTTCTTCTCTTTGAGTGTAACGACCCGGCCGGTCGTTTCATGAGTTACCGCTCCGTTTTCCCCATTTCTGCTTCTTATTGCCTTGTTCAGCTGTATTTTGTGTTACCGGGTTGGTTGGCTCGGGTTCAGGGAGGTTTTGGTAAGGTTTGAGACACTTAGTCTCTTTTGAGGAAGTTTAAGTTGGAGAAGTCAACCGGATGTTGACTTATGTGTTAAAGGGCTCGGATGTGAGTTCCGATAGCTTCGGGAGGTGATTTGGGACTTAGGAGCGTGATCGGAATGAGTTTTGGAGGTTCGGAGTAGATTTAGGCTTGAATTGACGAAGTTGATATTTTGGCGATTTCCGGTTGGTAGGTGAGATTTTGATATAGGGGTTGGAATGGAATTCTGGGAGTTGTAGTA
This sequence comes from Nicotiana tabacum, assembly GCF_000715075.1. Taxonomy (NCBI): domain Eukaryota; kingdom Viridiplantae; phylum Streptophyta; class Magnoliopsida; order Solanales; family Solanaceae; genus Nicotiana; species Nicotiana tabacum. The sequence goes on along the minus strand of NC_134084.1, from coordinate 101,657,173 downwards.
GGTTTGTTGTGTCATTTGGGATGTTTGCGCAAAATTTCAGGTCATTCGGATGTGGTTTGGTTGGGTTTTTGATCAAAGTAATTTAGAAGATTTTGGAATTCTTAGGCTTTAATCCGATGTGAATTTGATGTTTTGATGTTGTTTTGAGCGTTTCGAAGGTTGGAACAAGTTTGAATGAGGTTATGGGATATGTTGGTATGTTTGGTTGAGGTCCCAGGGGCCTCGGGTGAGTTTCGGGTGGTCAATCGGACCATTTCATGATATTTGGAGTTGCAGAAAATTTCAGGTCAGTGCTTGTTTGGATGGTGGTATGTCGCTTGTTTGTACTTTTGGTTGAGGTCCCGGAATGATTTGGGATGGTTGGCAAAAAATTTGAGTTGGGTTGTGACAGCTGAAGGTTTTTCCATTGCTGTCATAATCGTACCTGCGGCTAGGGGACCACAGGTGTGGTCTCGCAGAAGCGAGTTTGGAGTCGTAGATGCGGCCAGGGAAGGCATCAGCTGGAACCGCAGAAGCGGTTGAGGTGGCGCACCTGCGATAGTGCAGTTGCGGGAATTGCTTCGCAGATGTCGCACCTGGGATTTAAGTGGTGACCGCAGAAGCGACGCTTGGGATCGCAGAAGCGGTTGCGCAGGAGCGAGGACTGGACCGCAGGTGCGAAAAGCCTGGGCCAGAAGGTATAAAAGAATTCCTTCGCGATTTTTGAGTTGTTCTTTACCATTTCAAGTCAGTTTTTGAGATTTTTGGGAGATTTTGAAGAGGGGTTTAAGGAATAATGTCTGGAGGTAAGATTTTTGAACCTAATAATGGATCCTATGGCATTATTTCACTGATTCGGCCTAAGATTAATTGAAATTAAGGGTTAAAAAGTGGGGATTAGGGCTTGGTATCAGAGACCTTGACTTGGGAATTTCAGGGGCCATTTGTGGTGGGATTTTGGGACTTTTGATATGTATGAACTCGTGGGGAGATAAGGAATCTATTGATGTAAATTTTATTGAATTCCGAGACGTGGGCCCGGGGGTCGGGTTTTGGTTAATTTCGGGATTTATGTTGTAAATTGATTATTTTCGCATGAGCTTCGTTTCCTTAGCATATTTTGACGTCATGATTCTGATTTTGGATAGATTCGATGCGAGTTGAGGCCGATTCGAGGGCCAAAGGCATCGCGGGCTAAAGTTTAGACCGGATTGAGGTGAGTACTAATTGTAAATGATGTCTTGAGGGTATGAAACCCCGGATTTCACATTGTTGTGCTTTATTGAGGTGACGCGCACGCTAGATGATGAGCGTGGGATCGTGCACTGTTGGGGATTGTGACTTAGTCCATCTCTAATGATTGTTTTACCGCTTATTTGATTGAAATTTTTTTGTTATCATCATGATTTGGGTTGAATGCCATATTTAGGCCTCGTGCCAACTATTTGGACCCTTAGGGGATTTTTACTACTATTTCCTTACTGTTTTGACTTTATATCTGTACTCAGTCATGCTATATTCTACTATTTTCCTAACTCAGCCATGTTTACTCTGTTTTAACTCTTTAAATGATATTTTGTGCTGAGCATCACATTTTACTGTGCCCGAGTGGCTTTTAGAGATTTCTGACTGAGTAGGGCCAAGGGCCTGTGTTGTGAGGTTATTGAGTTGATTCATGATTATGAGGCCGAGGGCCTGAGTTGTACGCCACGAGGTGGCTTGATATGAGGCCGAGAGCCTATTTGATTATGCTATGAGATGACTTGATATTGCGCTTGGGCCGTAAGTGGCCCCTCCCGGAGTATGTACACCCCTAGTGAGCGCGAGCACCCTTTGTGATATGAGATATAGCCCGAGGGGCTGGTGTTGTCTCATGTTGTTGCCCGAGGTGCTGATTCTGTTGGTATTGTGTCTGATGGACGGTTTTTATGTGTTTATCTTTTCTAACTGCTTTTCATTTACGTGTTTAACTGTTAAAAAGGTGTTTTAAAGAAGCTTATTCGGAACTAAGGTGTTTTTATAAGATTTCACCATTTCATTGCCTTTTATTGGTTTTACACTGCTTCTTTATAGCATGTTGTTGTGCTTTACGTGATTTCTTACCGTTCAATCTTCATTTATTATTATTATTATTCATTGAGTCGGAGTACTCACATTACTTTTTGCACCCTATGTGTAGATACATGAGCCTAGGGTCCCGTTAGCGAGTGCTGATTGCTTCCAGCTCAAGTGGTTCAGAGTTCACTAGGTAACTGCTCGGCGTTCGTAGCCCAGTGTTTCTCCCCTATCTTATTTTCCCTTGTTTTAGTTCTGTAATAGACTATGTAGACTCTTCCTTCTTTTAATCGGTTATTAAATGCTCATGACTGGTGACACCCCGATGTCGGGCTGTGTTTTTCCTCAAATTGTATTAGTTCACCTTTATTTTGGGACTATTTGCTTGTTAATGACTTAATTATGTTATTTCAATTGTTTAAAATGAATTGGGTGTTGCGTCGACTGGCTTGTCTTCATGATAGGCGCCATCACGACCGGGTCTAGGGTCATGACATTGAGTCTTCTAAATCTTCTGGGAAGCGTATGCTGGCGTGGCTTCTTTTTTGTTAGCAGTGTCACCACCCTAATTTTAGAACGAGGATCTGATCAGTTACAAGGTCGGATGGCCTTTTAGTTCCTAATATGTTGCCCACCCTCCCCGGCTCGAGTTGTCTGCTCAAGTAAGCCAGGTCTAAAACTTCATACCTTTAAGGTTTAAGCTTAGAAGAACATAGCCTCATGCCAGATTTTTAGTAGGTACGCTTATATGCATCATGTGCATTAGACTTTGGGGACTCAACACAGGGGTTGGGTCTATCTAGAACAGGTTTACCCAAATTAAAAGACTATCATGATGCATGTAATGTGCTACTTGTGCATTTGTTTGTTTTGGCTTGCATGTTGACCGACTTTTAGGATAGGGAAATAAAATCAAGAAATAAATCAGGAGTGAGAGGTAGGAGAGAAAAAATTCACTCGATTTCCAAAATTCCTGATATTTGAAAAATCCCGAAATTTTGCCGAATTTTTAAAAACAAGAAAGGTCATTTCAAAATGAGCCAATAATTCTAAAACTCATATTTTTCCCGTTTTGTCAAAACCTACAAACTACGCGAGTCTGATTCTCAACGAATGTGAGATACGTAGACGATCTTCATCGGGTTCGGCACCACTTTTGCAAAAATAACCAAAAATATAAAATGTAGTAAAATTATCGAAAATAAAATTACATGACACGATTTTGTCCAAACAACTAGAAATCTCATGTCGGGGGAGTCGGAAGGCCATTTTTGCAAGAATAGCCACATATGGCCCTTTTCCCAAATTTTAGGCCACTTAGCAAGTACAACCCTAAAATTTTCCCTTCTGTAGTGCTGAAGGGTCGTATTTGCAAAAGTAAGCGTATTTGTTTTGATTTTATTTTTTGTAAAATTAATCTTTTATGGCCAGTTTTAAAAAAAGTTTCATCTGTTTTAACCCGGTCACCCTATTAAAATGTGCAGAATGAGCACCACTCAAAATTTACATATGACAGTTGTGGACCAGATCCCATTGGCACTCCACACGTGGTGGGAAGATTTGGGAAAACAAGGATGAGATTGAGTCAATCAATAGTTGGGGTCGCTCACCGGATTGTCAAAGTTTTCAGCCTAAGAGTGATTTGACATAGACACTAGTGCGATTTTGGGACCCAACCCACAATGTTTTCCATTTCTCGGATTTTGAGCTCACACCCACTCTAGAAGAAATAGCAGGCTATGCCATGAATACATATGGATTGAGGCACAAATATCTGGCATCTCCAAGGACCGTCACTGCCCACAAGTTTCTAGATTTATTGAAAATAAATAGGCAGATATAGACAGAAAGTTTGGCAGGTGGCGTTTGCACTCTTCATTTTCTATACCAGTGATACGGGCATCGAAGGGGATTCGAGAATGCAAAATGTGGACTCTGCGTAAAGGTAACAGTCAAAGTGGGAGGTGCATAGATGTTTTACTTTCATAGTGGCCTTTTTAGGCATTTTGGTATTTCCAAAGAAGGATGGGCACATTGACCCGCGTCTAGTCGGAGTTGCCCATATTTTGACTACTCAAGTAAAAAGCTCCCTCGCACCTATGATTGTATCAGATATATTCTAAGCCTTAACCTTCTTTAAGGCTGGAACCAAGTTTTTTGAGGGGTGTAATTTGCTACTATAGATGTGGATCATCGAGCACTTTTCTCACCCTCCTAGATACATGAATTATGGTTCTACAATGAAAAACTGCATCGAGGAATTTGGTACACGGGTGACTGGATTCGTAATGCCAGAGGGATTCAGGGATTGGATTACACATCTTCGTTCTTTGACCGCGGATCAGATAAAATGGACATTGGTTTGGCTTCCTGTCGATGAGATTGTTCATATGCCGACCACTGGTCCCTACTTCCTTTTGATAGGTCTCTATACTATCCATCCATAAGCCCCGTACCGGGTTTTGAGATAGTTGGGAAGGTGCCAGATAGTTCCCAAATATTCACGTGGTTGAAATCCGCTCTAATGCTCAATTTCCCAAAATGTGGTCCGTCAAATTTGGAGCGAGTGCCAATATTTGGGGTCAAACACCCGACTACATGATTTGTCTAAAGGCGAGGTTGAACTTGGGTATGTTGCTTGGTATGGAAAAAGAGTCAAAGTGAAAGACGGATCCGGAAGGCCGTCTAGGAGGCCCCATGTCCAGGAGTTTATTGAGACAACGCAAGTGTAGTGGGCTTGGGTAGTCAAAGAGAAAGAATACTAATCCACCATCAACAAATTAGAGAATCAGGTGAGAGCCATTAAATTTAAGAGTGATTTTCAAGCCGTCGAAGATGAGGGAGAGAAGAAAAGGTTAGCTCAAGAAAATGAAGCCCTCTGAGCCCAACTCTGGAAAATGAGATTAGCCGCTGAGACGCATGTAAGAAGTGAAAGAGACCAAAGAATCATGGACAACTTGAGCAAACATTGTACGGCCATGCGGCCAATCTAACAAAGGCCGAAAAATCTTTAGCAAAATCTCGAGTAGGACGGTCCAGTTAGGGAAAGATGCGGAAGAACGCACGAAGTTATCCCTCTAAGCAAAGCAAAATTATGGAAAAGAGGTCACGTTTTTAAGGAATGATTTGGTCGCTCTTGAAAATGAAATGGGTCAATAAATAAAATACTTCAAGATGGAGAGGGAACATTGATATGCATAGATTAACAAGTTGGAAGGGAATGTGTTGAATTTGCAAAATCAGAACAATAGGGCCATATAAGTAGTGGAAGCCCAATAACAACAAATTACATGGTTGCTCCAAGAACGGAATGCTTTCATGCTTAGAATCAAAGAAATAGCCGACTACACTATGATGAAATACAATGAATGTGAGGATATGACTAGAGCTATGTTCTTTGCTTCAGTGTTTTCTTTTGCTCGCTAGGTCATGTCCGACCTAGAGTTCCTTCATAATTAGCTAACAGGCGGACCCACGCCGTGACCGACTGATGTCACCTAGCACTCGGGATTAGAGATTGAGAGTCATCTGCCTTTTAAATTGTATCAGTCATTTCGATTAACGAGTCTGTAGTTTACTTTTCTTGCCTCTATTCTATTTGTCTTTGTCCATTTCGAGTCTGTTGTTATTTTTCTTTGAGTCTGTTCTTTTCCTTTTAAAGTCGGTTGTCGATGTTTTCAAGTATTTGTAATGAAAAGCCCAAAGAGATTTAATTAATGAAATATTGAAAACCCCAAAATTTCATTGCTTTCATTTTACATTCATTTGCCTGAACAACGTAATGGTTTGATTCATAGAGTGTCATAATATGTAGGCAATCCCCATCGGATACGATCATAACCATAAACAAAACTGAGTAAAAAATTAACAAAAAGAGAGAAAAACAAATAAAAAGAAAAGAAAATAAAGAGTGACAAAATAGGAAGGGAAAAATCAAGAGTGATGAGATCAAAAAATAAAGAGAGCAGTGAAACCAACAAAGAGATTGAGAAATAGAAGAAAAGAGTACAGAAATTTAAAACCCGTGATGAAACATGCGACCGTTACAAATACATGGTGGAAGCATTTAACTTTTTAGGTGCATTGCATCCCAACGTGTGATTTCCTATTTGTTAAATGTTTGAAAACTAACAAGGTTGTTGTTTGTGCAAATTAGCCAGGTTCTATTCAGGTGGTTGGTTTTGGTAGTAATATGGCTTCCCATCCATACTTCACAAGATCTAAAGGCAAGGTTCCTATGACATTCGAAAGTCATTTACTAATTATCGATCCTGAGGATAGCCTGGAATCGTCTATTCTACAACCAGAATCAACAATTGCTGAAGAGAATAGGATTTTGCGTCTCCGCATGATAGAATATGTGAGGCCTGGTCTAATGGTAGGGAACTGTCGAGTGCAATTCCTGGGTTCCCTGATTTGATTCCAAAGTTGGGTGGACTACCAATGTCCCTATGTCAGACCCATTCATCCCATGTGGGTACAATCTAATATCGTCTAACGGTCCTGGCATGCCTTTTGTGGTTCGCCCCCAAGCGTCGGTTTCAAGGGCACCTCCAGAATTATTCTCCGCAGTGCCTGTCTTCATCGCGGCGTAGCCAACTATGCCCAGGATGTGTTTTGAACCTCTAACTTTCACATTCTAGGGCCCACAACATCAACAGGATATGACCTACGTCATTCCGGTCTCATATACTCAACATCCACAGTATGAGTTTCCGACTAAACCGGAAAAAATAGTCAAAAATCCGAGCAGGAAGAAATGGCTCAAAAAATGAAAAGCCTGGAGAAGAGTTTATGGAACATGCAGGGCCTGGGTGGCCAAAAGAGTGTCTCCTACTCCGACTTGTGCATGTTTCCACATGCTCATTTGCAGCTGGTTTCAAAACGCCAAAATTCAAAAGGTATGATGCGCACGGAGACCCGATCACTTATTTGAAAGGGTACTGCAACCAACTAAGAGGTGTTGGTGGAAAAGAGGAACTTTTAATGGCATACTTTGGAGAGAGTCTAGTAGGAATTGCCTCTGAATGGTACATGGACCAGGAAATCACTCACTAGCACGTATGGAATGACCTTTCTAGAGATTTCGTCTGCCAGTTTCAATACAATATGAATATTGCTCCAGATAGAAACTCCTTATCTAATATGCAAAAGAAATCCTCCAAAAGTTTCCCTGAGTATGCTGTTAAGGGACGCCAGCGGGCTGCCAGTGGGAAGCCTCCAATGGATGAGACAGATATGGTCACAGTTTTCTTGCCATGGGAAATCCATTCGCTGAAGCCATATAAATTGGGGAAATGGTTGGAAATGGGTTGAAAAAAAGATGGATATTGAGTTAGGCAGGCCTTAAATCTACATTGCAAGCCATCCAAAATGGCTCAGGGAAAGGGGGGGGAGGGTCTAGCCAATCAGAAAAAGAGAGAAGAAGGGGCCATGATGAAGCCCAAGGGGGTCTCACAGATCATTTAACCAATATTATATGCCACCCCAAACCCCACAACATTACTACCCGCACTATGACGCTGCATACGCCGTGGCACCACCTTTCTATGTGGTGATGAATGCACAGCCCTACGCACGGCCCTAGCAAAATTACAATCAAAATCGAGCTCCACCTCCTAAAAATAATCGTCCTTACCAAACTCCATATAATCTTCGCCCACCACAAAATTCACCCCAGTATAATCCACGTCCCAGAGAGCCCCTTAGAGGAAACCACTTTACCCCCAAAGGTGAATCACACTCGAATTTTTTCCAAAATTTGACTCAATTGGGTTTACTACAATCTGTGCCTCTAAATAGGCTAAGTCCCGAGTCTCTAACATACTGAGCTGATGCCAGATGGGCATACCACTCAGGGGTGGTAGGACATGATACAGAAGATTGCTAGACCCTCAAGAGGGCAGTTGAAGACTTGATTGAAGCTAAACGAATTGTGCTGAGGATGAGGGGGCTCCCAATGTGACCAATAATTCATTGCGTGCTCACAATAATGGGACAGTTAGTGGTATGATATGTGATGACAAAGAATTTGACCCGGCGCTAAAGGCCATTGTTGCCATCGCTAGTTTGGAGGCAAAACCTAAAGCAACAGCAAAACGGGCAAAAACTGAAAAGAAAATAGCTCCGGTCCCTCGGGCCATTGAAACAAAAGCTGAGCTGGAACCTGCCAATAATTTGGTTCTTTATGTTCCAAAGCCTCGAGGAAAGAATATATTGTCCTCAACGCTCCAAAGAAGTTTGATGAAAGGAAAGTTACATTGAACGTGCCAAGGTTGTACGTACCGAAGGGAACACATGTGGCGCGGGGGGACGATAATATCACCAAGGCTGACTGAGCCCGTGGTTATCAGTCCTGCACCACAGAGTCCAATGAAAGATCCTACAAGAGTCCCTTGGAACTACAATAGAACCTTGGTTACTTACAAGGGGAAAGAAATTGTAGGGGAAGTAAATGAGATGACTCGGTCTGGGAGGTACCATACCCTAGATGACCTAAGGAAATCCAAACAAAAGAGGGACAACCAGATGCCACCCAAGAAACCTGTGAGCAATGAAGAAGTAGAAGAATTCTTTAAGAAAATGAAAACTTCGGAGTACTCAATAATTTATCAACTCTGAAAAACTCCCTCCCAGATCTCACTTCTATCTCTATTGATGAGTTTAGATGAACACCGAAAGGTGCTACTCAAAACTTTGCACGAAGCTTATGTCCTAAATGAAACTACTGTTGCACAATGAGAAATAATGGACGAGAGTTTTTTCGAGGTCAATAAGATCTCATTTAGCCATGATGATTTGCCTGTAGAGGGAGCTGCCCACAACAAAGCCCTCCACCGACTATTAAATCCAAGGGCTACTATATGAAAAGGTTGATGCTGGATGGTGGGTCTGGAGTAGATATTTGTCCCCTCTCAACGCCTTTAGAGGATGGAAATCGGTACAGAAAGAATTTGGGCCAACAATGTCTGTGTACGAGCTTTCGATAGGGTTAAGAGGGATACAATCAGAGAAATTGATCTAGTCTTAACTGTTGGCCCTGTGGAATTTGAGGTGACCTTCCAGTTCGTGGACATGGAAACCTCGTAAAAGTTTCATCTCGGCAAACCATGGATTAATGCCGCCGGAGCTGTTCCGTCCACTCTCGATCAGATGGTCAAGTTTGAGTATGACAACCAATAAATCATTGTCCATAGAGAAGACGAGCAACCTATTTATCGGGACCCCTCAATCCCGTGTCTTGAAGTCTGGGAGGGCAGTGAGCACATCGTGTATCAAGCTTCTAAAATTGTGGTCGCTGACCAGTTTGAAGAGGGGGCCCCACTACCTCAACCTTGTTTGTCCAATGATTAAATTATGGTTGCCACCCAAATGACCAAAATTGGGTATAAACATGGAAAGGGGCGCGGGTCATCCCTGCAGGGCAGTATTGAGCCAATTTCCCCGGTCGTGAATGAGAAGCCTTTTGGTTTGGGTTTTCGAGTTACATCGGCAGACAAAACATGGGCTAGAAAATGAAAAGAAAATGGGTGGGTCCTGTCACATCCCATCCCGCATCTCTCCCGATCATTTGTCTAACACTAGTATGTGCAGGAAGAAGAGGCCTTCACAACTGAAGAAATTGATGATATCTGCGGAGCTCTGAAACAAATGTTATATGAATCCGACATGCTCCAGCTGGGAGAAGGCACTAGTTGTGCTGAGTTGCAATACATGGGACCTAATTTCAAGCTCCAGAACTGGGAGGATACCCCGTTCCTCGTCAGGAGGGAATCCCGGTAGTTCGGTCTTGCTATCATTTCTACATTACAGGTTATTTCAGGGTGTAACTCGAATGTTTTTACTTTACTGTCTTTAAATTCTGGTGTAAACCCTTCTATCTTTCAATTCAATTTAATGAAATCAATATTTCATCATTCATAGGTGTCTCTTTTTCTTTTTCTATGTTTTCTATTTTTTATCTTTTTCTTTCAGTATTAATAATGCGGACTTTAATAACATGACATGCTTACAAACTTCATGCTCAGATCCTAAAATTGTCACAACCACAATTTTCCTCCATAGGATGTCGTGACGACACCTAGTCTCTAAGACTAGGTAAGCCTAATAATTTTCGGAAAGAATTGAAATACGACTAAAACTCAATATTTAACAGATAATATATAACTGAAAACTGCCACTCGGCATGTACAAGTAAAAATCCACAACTTAGAGTGTAAACAATTCCCAAACCCGGTAGTCACAAGCCACAAGATCTAAGGAATGTACTAACTATCTCTATACATCAGCATCTAAGAGAATAAAGAAAAGACAACATAGTAAGGATAGAGGGGGACTCTAAGGTTTGCAAACAGTAGCAGATATACCTTGAAGTCTGCAAGAAGTAGCACGTAATCTACTAATATTGGGGCTGGTAGGATGTACCTGGGTTTGCACACAAAATATATGCAGAAGTATAGTATGATTACACCACAACAGTATCCAGTAAGTGCCAAGCCTAACCTCGGTAGAGTAGTGTTGAGGTCAAGTCAGGGCCCTACTAGAATAAAAAGGAAACAAGGCAGAAAATATAGTAATATGATAAAAAGACCGAGAATTTAACAATGAGAAATTATAGTAAGGTAACAACACATCACATAGGGGTAAGCAACAGAGGCGCTTCTGAGGTACCGCCTCGTAGTCCCAAAAGTAAATACTCAATAGGGGATCTCCTGAGGTACCGCCTCATAGTCCCAAAAGTAAATATGCAATAGGGGAGCTCCTGAGGTACCGCCTCATAGTCCCAAAAATAAATATGGAATAGGGGAGCTCCTGAGGTACCGCCTCGTAGTCCCAAAAGTAAATACACAACTCGTAACAGATGGAGAAACTAATTCACAACAAGGAAGCCTACAGTTACAGACTAAATGAAAAATCAAGGAAACAGGAATAAAACTAAGCATGTTACATAGATTTCAAGTAAGAACTAAGACACGTAGACATGCGATCTTAGGCTAAACATGATAATTACATATGCTGGAATAACTCATTTAAGATATAAACAGGATACTACTTAGCAAAGACCGGATTTTCTACATTTTTCCCGTATACGCACTTATCACCTTACGTACACGACACCCACATATCACAAATGGTTACAATAGTACCAAATCCTAAGGGGATTTCTCCCACACAAGGTTAGACAAGTCATTACCTCAAACCAAGCTCAACCAGGCAATACGAATGCCTTTCCCTCAACTTTCCGACTTCGAATGGCCTAAATCTAGCCAAAAGCAATTTCATACTATAAATATAACTATAAGAAACTAATTTAATCAATGAAATCAAGACTTTAACAAGAAATTAGAAAATCGCCCCAAAAAGTCGTCCTGGGCCCACGTCTTGGAATCGGGTTAAAGTCATCAAATCCGAACACCCGTTCAACTACGTGTCCACCCATACCAAAATTGCTTAAATCCGATACCAAAACCTCGATCAAAACCTCAAAACTCGGCCTAAGAACTTTCTTCTCTTCCCCCCCCCCCAATTTTCAACCCCAAATCACTAATTTAATAATGAAATTAAATATATAATCATATAAATTAACCAAAACTAGGTAAGAACTATTTAGCCCAAACACCTACATGAAAATCTCTCCAAGAATTGCCTGAATCTGAGCTCTCAAGTCCAAATGGTGAAAAATGACATAAATGCTCAATTTTGAACATTTAAATCTGCTCAGGTGTTTCCTTCTTCGCGAACGCAGAAATTGCCTCACATTTATGAAGAAAAAAAGCTAATGGCCAAAATACCCTCTTACACAAACACAAGGCTCCAATCGCGAACGAGGTGAACACTGCCCCCAGGCCTTCGCGAATGCGGAGGTTCACCCGCGAACTCGTAGGATTAAAGCATTAGGTCCACCCCTCTGCCACTCTTCTTCGTGAACGTGTGGGACCATATGTGAAGGCGAAGAACATTCTTCACCTACCACCCAGAATCCCTTCGTGAACGCGAGAAGCCTCTCACGAACGCATTGAAGGAAACCAGAATCAAAAGCATCAGTGATTTTCGGCAATCCAACAAGTCCTGAAATGTTTCGAACATGATCCAAATCACACCCGAGGCTCCCGAGATCTCAACCAAATATACCAAGAAGCCCTAAAACGTCATACAAACTTAGTCGAGCCTTCCAATCACACTAAACAATTATAAAAAAAATGAATCGTGCTCTAATTCAAGCTTAATGAACTTTTAAACTTCTAACTTCTACATCCGATGCCGAAACTTATCCTATCAAGTCCGATTGACCTCAAAATTTGCACACAAGTCACACTTGCCATTATGGACCTACTCCATCTTCTGGAATCGGAATTCGACCCCTATATCAAGAAGTTCACTCCAGGTCAAACTTTTCAAAAATCTTCAAATTTCCAACTTTCGTCAAATATCGCCGAAATGATCTACGGATCTCCAAATCAATATTCGAAGCTCCTAAGACAAATCACCATACAGAGCTATTGAGACCGACGAAACTCCATTCCGGAGTTGTCTTCACACATGTCAAACTACAGTCAACTCTTACAACCCAAACTTCACACTTAAGGACTATGTCCCATTCCACTCCGAAATTCACCCGAACCCGACACCAATCACCCCGACAAGCCAAGTAAGGATAAAATGAAACATAGGGAGCAATAAGTAGGGGATCCGGGCTTATACTCTCAAAACGACCGACTGGGTCGTTACATCCTCCCCTCTTAAAATAATTATTCATCCTCGAACGAGCATAGAGACATACCTGAAGTGGTGGAAAGATGAGGATAGCGGTTGCACATATCATGTTTGGTCTCCTAAGTCGCCTCCTCGACTGGCTGGCCCCTCCATTGAACCTTCACTGAAGCAATGTTCTTCGACCTTGACTTTCGAACCTGCCTGTCCAAAATGGTCACCGGCTCCTCAACATAAGACAAGTCCCTGTCCAATTGGATTGAGTTGAAATCTAACACATTAGATGGATCGCCGTGATACTTCCTGAGCATAGAAACATAGAACTGTTGATACCCAATTTTTCCCTATATATTTTTAATATGCATAAATACTTTAAAAATAGCATATATATGCATATATAAGCATGCACAAGGTTTTTATATTTTTTTCTATAATTTTACAGATTTTAAATTGATTTATTTCTGCCCTTTTACTCATAAAATCCCCGATAATTACCCCTCAAATTATTATTGTGGTAATTTAGTCATCTAAATTCTATAGTTATGCCAAAAAATTGTTAGAATATTTTTAATGCATTTTTAAAGTTAATTTGCATATAATTGCAATATTAGCCTTATTAATGTATAATTACATTTATATGCATAAAATCGATCCTCTACATTTTAAAATGTTGAATATCCATTTTAAATCATTTTAGTACATGAAGTAATTTTTTAGAAATTATCTATTATTTATTATAAATTATATGGGGATAAATTGGCTATTTAAAATCTAGCCAAATTGCATTTCAATTTTAGCCTTAATTGAACCCAACACCCCAACCTAATTTCCGATTAAATACCCGACCCAGACCCTAATTACCCTTACTCGACCCAAACCCTATCAAATCCTGGCTGTTGATCTAAAAGATCAACGACCCTCGTTCGTTCTTGCCTTTTTTATTCTAAACGACCCCACAACCCTAACCATTTTTCCAAATCTGCCGCCCTAAGATCCTCTCTTCTCTCAGTAACTCTCAACCAAACCCTAGCCCTTCAATCGCCGACCTCTCTTCTCCGGTCTTCTCCGGTGACCTCTCATAATCTCCTAAGCCTCCAATGGCTTCTCTCATTCCACGCCTGCCTTCTCTAAGGTCTTCCAGGGCCATGCCGACTCACATCTAGGGTTCATCACTTGCCTGTTCTTGGCTACTCCAGTGTGATTTCGAGCAAAAATCATGCTGTATCTGTTACGATCCTTGGGATTCTAGACGATTTGAGTTTTTTCTTTAATGTTTTACATTGTCCTTGGAACTCTTTTGCAATAATCATTGATTTCAAGTGTTTTTCACCTTCTTCAAATAAATTAGGGTTTCAGAACTTCTTTTAAAATTTTGTTTAACTGATTCTTTGTGTTTAAACTTCTATTTCTTGCATATTTTTGACTGATTCTATGATTTTACTACCTCTTCAACTCGTCTATATTGAAAGCCCTAATTTTCTAGGTTTCTTCGTTTGGTTTTGTGTATTATCATGATTGATCATTTATTGTTTGAGTTTCTGTGACTATCTTGCATTGAATATGTTCCTACTAAGTTTTTAGCCTAACTTATATCACTTCTATGTGCTTGTGTCCATCTTGACTTTTCAAGACTTGCTTTTTTTTATTAGTGTTGTTTAACCTTCATGTGTGCTATGTCTGGTTATTCTTATCTTACTCTATTTTTATGCTGAACACTGAATCATGACTTTCTCTTTGATTGATTCTGGATTCCGTATTTCATGATTTGATTGGAAGACCTTCCTTTAAACCTTCTGTAGACATGTAATTTTTGACCCTCCTCAATATTTTACACATTTTAACATGTAAATATTTAATTTAGGTATAATATATATATTTTAAGTAATTTTAACTCTTTTACTTTATTTTATTACAAGAAAACAAAAAATAGGTTCATTAATGTTTTGTAGTCATTTTTAATCTTAAAAAATCTTAAAAAAATAAAACAAAAATAGTATCGTATTTTTATTTTAATATGATATTTGAAAATACCAAAAATAGGCTTGTTTTAATAGTTAGTTTTATTTTAGTAATTATTTGAATAGTAGGATTAATTACTAAATGAGACCGTATTTTTAATCTTGTTCGCAGGGAAAGAATAAAACTTGGGCTCTAGCAACCCATTTTTAGGCCTAATTTTAGACCTAGCCCATAATTCCCAAGCCCAGAATTCCTAGGCCCATACCCCTCAACCTAAAAACCCTACAACTATCTAGACCTAGACTCTACAATATAAGAAGGACCTAACGCCTAAGAATAAAGGAGGTCTAAAGAAGAACGATGAAGGCATATACATCACACCTCCTTTTTCCGCGCCCGGGAGGGCGCAGGGGGAGTTTTTTCCAATTAAAGGACAATCGAAACGGGATTGGTTTAATTATTTCAGAGTCGCCACTTGGGAGATTTAGGGTGTCCCAAGTCACCAATTTTAATCCCGAATCGAGGAAAAAATAATGACTCTATATTACAGTCTGCGTACCAGAAATCCGGATAAGGAATTCTGTTAACCCGGGAGAAGGTGTTAGGCATTCCCGAATTCCGTGGTTCTAGCACGGTCGCTCAGCTGTTATATTCGGCTTATTTTTCTGATTTTTAAATACAATTATGAACCATGTGCAAATTTTATCTTTTAACCACTTTATTAATTATCATTATTAGGAATGTGAACGTCGCTTAAAACATGTCTTTGGATTGCGTCACATGAAATGCACCCACAATCCGGAACATATCTTACTTGACGTTTTGGGATTTGGATTTGGGTCGCATGAAATGCACACCCTAAGTCTTAAGAAAATAAATTATTAAACACGCGCCTAAAAAGACTATCGCGTTATTATTTTTGGAAAGGCCACGGAATTCACTAAGCGGCCCTCCTGAATTCTAAGTAATTTAAAACAAGTATTTACTGAGGGCCCCGCAATCTGTGTTTTTATTCGGCGAGGCTCATCTCATTCTTATTTTTAAAGGATACCCTATAGCAACTACGTTTCTTGTCGTGTTTGTCTCTATCAATCGAAAGCAGTAGATAATCCTAATTAATTAATGCTTGCAAGTTATTTTATGACAGAATTCGGAAATGCTAAAATCAGGAACAAGGCTGCGCGCACAGTCAGTCGAATAAGTAGTCATGGGCCCAAATTCGACCCATGCGTGATGGGCCAAACCTGGGCCACTGCTTGCTCGAAGCAGGCCGGCTAGGCCTGTTTTGGTCTGAACCCGACCTTTACGGGGTTGATATTGCAAGTTTGGTATTTTTTGTCTTAACAGGTGGTTTACTAGTTATATGAGACCATCAATCCGAAAAAGGAAGAACTTACTCCAGGATGTACAGTGTTCATACTTGGTATACATATCAACATATACTGCAAAGTAAACTAGAATCTGAAATGCAACATATCTCATTGAACATATTATCACCTATCAGCATACATATGTAAGCTACCATTTAGCTAACTTATATTAATATACATTAGGCATATAGGCTGCTTCGATTGTCAATACAAGAATGAAAATTATCATACAATACATGATATCTAATATAACAGTATATATATGAAAATCAACTTCAAGTCTTTTCCTTTCTTTTGCATTCATGCTCAATGTTCTAATTACATTTGATAGTGCCTTGGTTGTGTACCTGATGTAGAGGAACAGAAGAAGAAGGAAAAGGGTCAGCTGAGTAGCACACATCAAACAACAGCAATCAGCAGATTCACAGCAACAACACAGCAACAAACAACCAGCCAATAATGATGAAGCTCAGCAAAGAGTCGAACAACAAATGGACAATCCCAGTAAAACAGAGTAGGAAATAACAGCCCAGAATGTTGAATGTAACAGCAACAGAAATCCAATGACCACAAGAAAACTTGGCAAACGACAGGAAAAGCAAAGCCACGAAGACAACCTGATCAAATTGGATTCTTACACAGTTTCTTCTAGGCAATACTCCTTCACAATGTTCTGAAATTTATTCCTGTTTTTTTCCTTTTCCAGTTTTCTTACTCATAGACTCTCTCAAGACTCGAAAATCAACCCCCTTTTCTAACGGATGGTCTCCTCTTTTATAGCCTAACCTTAACACTTTACAGTCTGTTTTACAACTCAAAATTGCCCCCCCCCATGTTGCTTTTCCACTCACTTGTTTTAAATAACCAAGCCCCCATGAAATCCCTGACAGCCCCTCTCTCTTTTTGGTTGTTAAAGTGTACTGATCACTTGTTTTTTTAAACAAAGTATGGGCAGTAGGAATATAATCTGACAGCACATGCTGTCCGATTATTTTAATTCCTTAAAGCAAACCATACACATGCTGCCCACAGTCCAAACCAAATGGCATTGTGTTTAAAAACCAAAATCTGAATCTGCCATTATAACCTTTCCCCTAGATGTTCTTTTAATTTAATTTGAACAAAATCAACAGGCAATACAATTCAGTTCCTAATGAGACTCAAATACGATCACAGCAGAAATAAGCAATACGAATCAAGTTGTTACCATTAACGATTGAAACTAATTGACGACATATATCGACTCGACTATATTAATCGTAACACATAACAATCAATCGTTCATATAAACAACACGTATAGAGTCCCGAATGACCTCAGATAAATTTGTTCAAACACTGGGAACTTATATGAATTAAACTCGCTTGACGATTAATCTAATTGATGAACACGTATATCACAGGGTATATTCAGAACACAAACAGAAGACAATTGGCCAAATAAAAAGGCCTTTAACAGAGATGGAAGAAATCCGAATGAAAAATAACAAAATAACAAACAAACACAAAGAAATATGCTGACAACTTAATTAGAACCAAACAAAGAGAAAAGGAAACTTACTGAAAAAGTTTGAAATCAAACGGACTCAAATCAAACTCGACTTCGAACTTTTGAGGCCGAACAAACTTTAATCAGGGTGTTCTCACATGAGAACACCTTGATTAAGGTCTATTAGACCTCAAACCTATGTCCAAACCGGCCGGATTCCCCAAGTGCATGTGTTCTAAAGTCTGGATTTCCAGATCTGGATTTTTGGGAGTTGTGGGTAGATTTGGACCAAACCAAGTTTGGTTTGGTCACGAGGAAGGTCAGGGGAATGTCTGGTATGAAGATAGGATGATTTGGCATAGATCCGGGTTCGACTCAAATCTTCAAATGAAGATTCGAGACGAACGAAAGTGATTCGAGGTTCGTGGTTAGTGGATTCGTGTTCAGGATGGTTGGATGCTTTAGGGGTGTGAAGGGGGTGGTCACCGGCGTTCGTGCCGCCGGGTTTTGGTGGAAAGGAAACCAGGGCGGCGTTAGGGTTTGGGGGTTTCAGGGTTCGGGGAAGGAGATGACTGAAGGGGGGGGGGGGGGGGTTGCGGATAGGGGGTGCGGGGTAAAGGGTCAAGTTTATATATGGAAGGGGAAGAGAGATTGGAGCCGTTAGATCAAGTGATCTGAATGGCTTAGATCTATTGGTGGGTAACAGGACGGGGTCGTTTGGTATGGGAACGGGGTCGTTTTGGTTTAGGTGAGGGGTTGGGTTAAACCGGCTAAATAGGTCGGGTCATGAGGGAACCAGGGACCGTTGGATCAATGAGGTTGGACGGCTCAGATTCAACTTGCCTGAAACGGCGTCGTTGAGGTAAGTTGGACAACCTGATCTGGACCGTTCCTTTGAATCAGATCAACGGCTTCAAATGGGGACGCCGATACGACGTCGTTTGAGTCCGTGCCTGGGCAGGCTGGGTTTGGACCGGGTCAGATCGTTGGTTTGGGCCTGTTTTTGTCTTATTTTTTGGGCCCAACTGATTTCAACTTCTTTTGTTTTCCAATTTAAAAATAAAAAAATAAAAATAATTAATAAAACAAATGAAATTAAAACAAATAACAATATGGCATTTCAACATAATTATCATACCAAGTAAGTTAAATCACAACCTAAAACGGACGATGCACGTATATTTATATTTTTTTTGAATTTTCTCTTAACGCCACATATATTTTTTGTATTTTTGTTTGATAAGGACTAGATGCAAAATGGACAGACTCACAAACGACTAACAACACATGTCACGGAAAGATCGAAAAATTGTACAGCGAAATCATTTGTCACTATTTTTATTTTCTTTTGGAGCGATTGCTCGTAAAGCAAAAAATCACGTGCTTACAGCTGCCCCTCTTTGCACGAAGACACGAAGGGTTTTCGCGCAAAGATAAGCGAGCGATTTTTGCCCGTCCGAATACTCCGTGTGAAGCATTTTTTGAAAAAGATTTGACCGAACCTTTGCTTCAGAGGTTTCCTACATATCCTGGGCTGAAACAGGAATCAGGTCAATGTAGTTCGGGAAATTTTGGTAGCTGGGACTACCGTGTGACTGTAGTGTTTGCTGTTGTTGTGCGCTGTTGTATGCTGCTGTAGGATGCTACTGCTCAACCGATCTCCCTATTACATTGCTCTAAAAGGAAAACAAGAAGCTAAGTTAAACTGAGGATCCTGAAATTTCATCCATCTTCAACTTGTTCTTGTTGCCTTGCTTTCTTGTCGGCTAATGCTTTCCTCCGACGCCTTTATTTTGTGAACTTGGAGATGATGCTGGTCCTTCACCTTTTCTGAATGTCAGTTCTCATCACTTTGCTTGATTTGCTGGGGACACGGCTTTCTTCTTTAGATCTTCCAATGGTTTCTTCAGTGGTATGGCTTTTCATCAGAATTGTTATACTGGGCATGCTACAACGTTCCCAAACTACTTCTTTTGAGACGCGTTCCTTCTTCCCTTTGAATGTGCACTTGCTTTTGCAGTTGTCTGCTTCTTGGTGCTGGGGATTTTATTGTTTCCCGTTTGGGGATCTCTGTTGTAACCTTCTGTCTTCAGGTGGGGTGACTGATTCCAAAATCTAGAGCTGAATGTATTCCCGCATTATACTGGTGGGCGACCTAGAACTTAAATGTATTCCCGCATTATACTGGTGGGCGACCTAGAACTTAAAAGTATTCCCGCATTATACTGGTGGGCGACCTAGAACTTAAATGTATTCCCGCATTATACTGGTGGGCGACCTAGAACTTAAATGTATTCCTGCATTATACTAGTGGGCGACCTAGAACTTAAAAGTATTCCCGCATTATACTGGTGGGCGACCTAGAACTTAAAAGTATTCCCGCATTATACTGGTGGGCGACCTAGAACTTAAATGTATTCCCGCATTATACTGGTGGGCGACCTAGAACTTAAATGTATTCCCGTATTATACTGGTGGGCGACCTAGAACTTAAATGTATTCCCGCATTATACTGGTGGGCGACCTAGAACTTAAAAGTATTCCCGCATTATACTGGTGGGCGACCTAGAACTTAAAAGTATTCCCGCATTATACTGGTGGGCGACCTAGAACTTAAATGTATTCCCGCATTATACTGGTGGGCGACCTAGAACTTAAAAGTATTCCCGCATTATACTGGTGGGCGACCCAGAACTTAAATGTATTCCCGCATTATACTGGTGGGCGACCTAGAACTTAAAAGTATTGAAATTGCTTTCCCGTTCTTCCGAGAAAATTTTCGATAATTGGCAGAAAATTTTCTGCCCCGGTTTTTGGTGACTTCCATGGCGGTGCATCTTGCTTCCATCATCAATCCTTTGTTTTCCTGCAGCAGACAAAAGGATTTAATCAGTTTTAATCGTGGTGGTAGAGGGTGCCTTTTTGGCGAGCCATTTTTCTCTCTTCCCCTTCTCTTGCTCTTTGTCCCCATAATTGGTTGGCGGGCAAAGTTGCCTGTTGGGGGGGTTTCTAGCCTGCTGGGGATCGGTTTTCAGTTTATCCCCTTTTCTGATTTCTCTTTAAGCATATTCTGTGGGAGTCTGCTTCTACCTCCCGAAACCACTCCTTTTTGGAGCTTACTTCTTTCAAAATTTCCGAGCACAATCCCTGCATTGCCTGGGGCCGGCTTTTAGGACTGTTTGTATTCTCCTGCATTGGATGAATTCCCCTTCGATTTCTGGTAGTAAGCTTTGAAAAATCCTTTAAAGACACATTTTATGAAAAGAAAATAAAGATATGGAAAAGAGAAAAACTTTGTGAACCAATATTTTGTGGGAGGAGCTAATCAAAAGAACTTATCTGGAGGACATGACTGGTCCCCGTGATCATGGCGTGCACCATAGATTCCCGACCCAGTCTATTTGTATCAATCGATTTGTCCGATGGTCTGACTTGCTGGGGATGATAAATGGATGTTCATCTTGTTGCGAATGTGGTAGCTTTTGCTGCTCTATCTTGTCGCCTCATAGTGCCCTTCGAGGGGTTTTCACTAATGAGACTCTCTCTTTTCTCTCATCTCCCGGCGCCTTATGGTGCCTGTGAAGGTTTTCACCAATAAGACTCTCTCATTTCATATCCCTCGTCTTACGTCGCCTCTCGGTGCCTGCGAAGGTTTTCACCGATGAGACTCTCTCATTTTATTTCTTTCGATGAATCGGGGCGTTGTAGATACGACCCTCTCTTCTGGAGATTCCTTTGACTATCAATTCATTCCCAGTCTCACGATCCTCTTCTTTGCTGGGGATCAGTGTATCATTCTCGGTCTTATTTGCCGGATTTGGCATCTCTCGAACATTGATCGGGAGGTCTTTTGGATGTTGACGTTGGTTTTGGTGTGGGTTTGAAGAAAGGCTATAAAAATGAAAACAAATTTGAAGGGTGATGTGTTACGACTTTTGGAATCAAACCTTTGTTGGAACTTAAAACATAACTTCTGCCCCAGTTTTCTTGCTTGGGGAATTTATCTTTTATGCTTATGTTGAGCTACGTGCGTTACGCACATTGTGCCTATTATGCACACTATGTACATTATGCATCCTATATTTGCTATGATGCATACTATGACCGAGCCGTGAGGCGCCTACGTATCCTCTTTGAGGAATCAGGTCAAACGTAGTTCCCACGGTTTTGTCATTTGTGATTTTATCTTCTTCCTTTTTCTTTTCCTTCTTTTCATTTTTTCATGTCTTTTTTTTTTTTTTTTCATATCTTTCCCATTAGTGATTCCAAAAGAGGGGTATTGAAAGAATTTGCTTAAGGCTCAAAGGGGGAAGCGAGGGTTAAAAGTGTTTGGATAGAAGAAAGAATTGCCTCCGTCATCTCATTATTCAATAAATGCCAAATACAAACGAATAAACCAAAATTGCCATAATTTAAAGAAATTACACATAATATCTCTTGACTGCATCTGAATTGATAGCCATGTCGACACATCTACCTTCGACATCTGTCAAACACAAAGCACCGTTGGACAATATTCGGGTCACGATATAAGGCCCTTGCCAATTTGGGGCGAATTTGCCTTTTGCCTCGACCTGATGTGGGAGGATCTTCTTTAATACCAACTGCCCTACTTCAAACTTCCTGGGGCGCACCTTCTTATTATACGCTCTTGCCATTCTCTTCTGATACAGTTGACCATGGCACACTGTTGCCAATCTTTTCTCATCTATCAGGCTCAACTGTTCCAAGCGAGCTTTGATCCATTCATCATCATCAATTCCGGCTTCAGCGACAATTCAGAGGGACGGAATTTCGACCTCCGCTGGTATCACGGCCTCAGTTCCATACACCAACAAATAAGGAGTTGTGCCTATGGAAGTCCGGATGGTAGTGCGGTAACCCAACAAAGCAAAGGGTAATTTCTCGTGCCATTGTCTGGACCCTTCCACCATTTTTCGCAGTATCTTCTTGATATTCTTATTGGCTGCTTCGACTGCCCCATTTGCCTTAGGACGATATGGGGTGGAATTGTGGTGTATAATCTTGAATTGTTGGCATACCTCTCTCATCAAGCTGCTATTAAGATTCGCACCGTTATCCGTGATGATCACTTTTGGGATCCCAAATCTATAGATGATATGGGAGTGAACAAAGTCCACCACTGCCTTCTTAGTTACTAATTTGAAGGTTTTAGCCTCAACCCATTTGGTGAAGTAATCAATGGTCACTAGAATGAACCTATGACCGTTGGACGCTGCTGGCTCGATGGGCCCAATGACATCCATGCCCCATGCTACAAACGGCCAGGGTGCTGACATCGTATGCAACTCTGTTGGCGGAGAGTGAATCAAGTCTCCATGTATTTGGCACTGATGGCATTTCCTCACGAAAGTGATACAGTCGTGTTCCATGGTGAGCCAATAACACCCTGTTCGAAGGATTTTTCTTGCCAATACATATCCACTCATGTGTGGCCCACAAACTCCAGCATGTACTTCTGCCATAACTGTCGTTGCCTGCCCGGCATCTATGCATCTCAACAATCCCAAATCCGGGGTTCTTTTGTACAATACCCCTCCACTGAGGAAGAAACCATTCGACAACCGCCGAAGGGCTCTTTTTTGGTCTCCAGAGGCATGTTCTGGATATATCCCCATCCTGAGGTATTCTTTGATATCATGAAACCAGGGTTCGCCATCCGCTTCTTCTTCTATGGCATTGCAGTAGGCGTGCTGATCACGGACTTGGATGTGCAGAGGATCAACATACATTTTGTCAGGGTGGTGCAGCATTGATGCTAAGGTGGCTAAGGCATCCGCAACCTCATTGTGAACTCTCGGGATGTGTTTGAACTTTACCGATCGAAATTGCTTGCTCAGATCATGCAAGCATTGTCGGTATGGTACGAGTTTTAGATCTCGTGTTTCCCATTCTCCCTGAATTTGATGTATCAAGAGGTCCGAGTCTCCCAAGACCAAGACGTCTTGGACATCCATGTCGGCAGCCAGGCGCAGACCCAGAATGCAAGCCTCATATTCGGCCATATTGTTGGTGCAATAGAAGCGCAGTTGAGCCGTAACAGGATAATGCCGTCCTGTTTCAGAAATGAGTACTGCCCCTATTCCAACCCCTTTTGCGTTTGCAGCTCCATCGAAGAAAAGCTTCCAACCCGGTTCCTCGGGTAATTCCAACTCATTCGTATGCATCACCTCTTCGTCAGGAAAATACGTTCTTAAGGGCTCGTATTTTTCATCAACGGGATTCTCTGCCAAATGGTCTGCCAGTGCCTGGGCTTTCATGGCCGTCCTTGTCACGTAGATGATATCAAATTCTGTGAGCAGAATTTGCCATTTTGCCAACCTCCCCGTGGGCATAGGTTTCTGAAAGATATACTTCAATGGGTCCAAGCGGGATATGAGATAAGTAGTATATGAAGACAGGTAGTGTTTCAACTTCTGAGCTACCCAAGTTAGGGCGCAGCACGTTTTCTCGAGTTGAGTGTACTTGACCTCATGTACTGTGAATTTCTTGCTAAGATAGTAGATGGCCTGCTCCTTCCTTCCTGTGTCATCATGTTGCCCCAGTACACAACCAAATGAATTTTCCAAGACCGTCAAGTAAAGGATTAGGGGCTTCCCGGGCTTAGGCGGGACCAATACGGGTGGATTAGACAGATACCCTTTGATTTGGTCGAAAGCCTCCTGACACTCTGCTGTCCAACCTACTGCAGCGTCCTTTCTCAGCAGCCGAAATATGGGCTCACAAGTTGCTGTGAGTTGAGCGATGAACCTGCTGATGTAATTGAGTCTACCCAGCAAACTCATTACCTATGTTTTGTTCCTTGGCGGTGGCAAGTCTCGGATGGATTCAATTTTGGATGGGTCTAACTCAATCCCCCGTCGACTGACGATGAATCCTAGCAACTTTCCTGATGGAACCCCGAATGCGCATTTGGCCGGGTTAAGCTTGATATCATACCTCCGGAGTCTTTGGAAAAATCTCCTTAGGTCTGCCACATGGTCCTCCTGACGCCAAGATTTGATGATCACATCATCGACGTACACCTCTATTTCTTTGTGTATCATGTCATGAAACACAGCAGTCATTGCTCGCATGTACGTTGCCCCGGCGTTCTTTAACCCGAACGGCATTACCCGATAGCAGTAGGTTCCCCATGGCGTAATAAATGCTGTCTTCTCAGCATCCTCTTCGTCCATTAGGATCTGATGATAGCCCGCATAGCAATCCACAAAGGATCCGATCTCGCGCCCAGCGCAATTATCGATCAGGATATGAATGTTGGGTAGCGGAAAATTGTCCTTGGGACTTGCTTTGTTGAGGTTGCGGTAGTCGACACATACCCTGATTTTTCCATCCTTCTTAGGGACTGGTACCACATTGGCCAACCACTCGGGATATCGAGTGACCCGAATGACCTTCGATTGCAACTGCTTAATCACTTCTTCTTTGATCTTTACACTCATTTCTGTTTTAAATTTCCTTAGTTTTTGCTTGACCGGAGGGTATGCCGGGTCAGTGGGTAGTTTGTGAACCACTAAATTGGTGCTCAATCCAGGCATATCATCATATGACCATGCAAAAACATCTTTGAATTCCCTGAGAGTTTCGATCAATTCTGCTTTGACATTCGGCTCAATGTGGATACTAATTTTGGTCTCTTGGATGTTATTAGCGTCTCCTAGGTTCACAGCCTCAGTGTCATTTAGGTTAGGCTTGGGTTTCTCTTCAAATTGGCACAGTTCTCGGTTTATTTCTTCGAAGGCTTCCCCTTCGTCACCTTCGGATTCATTATCACAAACAACCTCTTGCATCATTGAGTCAGATTCAAATTGATTTATTAGACTAGGTCGAAGATCCGATGTGCATGCCATGTCATTAGGACCAGTAAAAAGAGAACTGTTCAGAAAGAAAAAGAACAAAACAAGAAATTAAAATGGGACAAAAGAAAAGAACTTTATTAAATTTGCAGGATAAAAATGGTTCACACTTTTACAAAACGAAAGTAAAATTTGGATTACACCCTTGAATAATCCGATCAAACAAATAAACAAACAAAACATTAATCAAAGCCTACTACCAAGACTCCCCTCGAACAGGAAGAGGAGTAACCGTCCAATTGTTGGTCTTGGCCTCAGGCCCCACAAATTTTATCTCTGCTCTGCTGGAACCCTCTCCAGCTTCCACCATACTGACATCTGCGAATAGTCTCTCAAAACTCTGATTCAGGTCTTCACTTATGCCGATCAAAGGTCCTCGAATCTTTGGGATCGCTGACCCCTTGGCACTAACTTTAACAAAAGACCTTGAGAGGCGTGGCACTGGTTTAGGCAGAAACCAGACTCTCTTCTTCATTTTTCGTGCTTGCTTCCTGTCTGCTGCGGTTGGTTTGAACCCCAACCCGAAAGTTTCCAGATTCTTAGGAAGGGAGACAGGTTGGACTATCCCTTGAAGTTCAACTCCCAGGCCTTTTCCCGGCACAAACCCATTACCCAGCATTTCTGATATCATCATGACTGTTGCGGCAGCTACCCTAGGGTGCGGGATGATTTCTCCTTCAGAAATTTTGTTGGCCGACCCTGTATCGAGAATCTGGTAGACCCAGGGACCCTTGTCATCAGTGGTCTCTATGAAAGGCACAATGGTTCCGCCCATGGTGCATGTTGTATCCTCGCCGTGCAACACGACCTCTTGTCTTTCCCACTCGAACTTCACTGTCTGATGTAGGGTGGAAGGCACCGCTTTAGCTGCGTGAATCTAGGGTCGTCCTAACAGCAAGTTGTAAGATACCGTGGCGTCCAATACCTGGAATTCCATGGTAAACAGGACCGGGCCAATGGTTAGTTCAAGTACAACATCCCCCACAGTGGCTGTTCCGTTTCCGTCAAACCCTCGGACACAGATGCTATTCTCCCGGATTCTTCCACGGTCAATCTTTAACTGGTCCAGGGTGGATAATGGACAAATATTGGCGCTTGAGCCGTTATCCACCAATACTCGAGTTACTACCGAGTCTTCACATTTGACAGCTAGGTATAGAGCTTTGTTATGCTCCGTACCTTCCACCGGCAGGTCATCATCTGAGAATGTTACCCTGTTCACCTCGAAAATCTTGCTGGCAATGGTTTCCAGGTGGTTTACAGAAATCTCACTGGGTACATGGGCCTCGTTCAATATCTTTAACAGGGCCCGGCGATGTTCCTCGGAATGGAGGAGTAATGACAATAGTGAGATCTGGGCAGGTGTTTTTCTCAGCTGCTCAACCACAGAATAGTCTTGCACTTTCATCTTCCTCAGGAAGTCTTCAGCCTCTTCTTCTGACACTGGCTTCTTGGTTGCCACTGGGTTGGTTTTCCTTAACTCCACCGGAGCAAAACATCGACCTGATCGAGTCAGCCCTTGCGCTTCACAACTGACTTCTTCCACCTGTTTTCCTTGGTACGTCACCACTGCTTTTTCATATTTCCAGGGTACGGCCCTGCTGTCAAGCATTGGCAGTTGGACCACCGGCTTTATGGTCACCCGTTCTCCACATACCCCTTTCAACATGACTGCCGGTGTGGGCAGGATCCCTGGTATTACCAACTTGCTTGGCTCGGGTTTGCTTGCAATGACGGACGGGCTCTTCCCCCATATTACTACCGGCTTGACGCCTTCTTCCTGCGACTGTACATTTGTTCCTCCACTGGTTAAGACTTCTTTTGGGGCAGCCTGGATCATCATCACTGTTTGTGAGGGTTTTCTTAATTCTCCTCCCTCACACACCAACTCAATCATGTGAGTTTCGTGGTGCGCTGGCAGTGGGTTTTGGTTGATGTTAGGAGCCTCCGGTGTCTGGACCTCGATCTTATTGGTGTCAATAAGATCCTGTATGGCATGCCTTAACTTCCAGCACTTCTCGGTGTCGTGCCCGAGCAACCCTGAACAGTATTCACAACTGATTGAACGATCCAAATTCTGAGGCGGGGGATTTGGTTCCCGAGTATGGACAGGACTAACCAAACCTAATTGCCGCAGCTTGTGGAACACAGCGGTGTAGGTTTCTCCCAGTTCGGTGAAGGTTCTTTGCTTCCGCAACCTGTCATTTCTGGCATTTGGATTTCCCCGGAAACCTGCCCCTGAAGGATTTCTATATGCCCTTGGTGGAGGGCAAGTGTTTTGTGGTGGTGCATATATGTTCTGGGGAGCCGGTGCGCGCCATTGTGGGCGAACCGGAGGCTGAGTGTATACCTGGGCTTGGTGTACGGAACAATGTGGTTCTCGAGGTGGATAGAAATTTTGCGGTGGGTTGTATGGGTAGTTTGACCTGTGAGGCCTGGGTTGGTTGTAGTGCGGCCTGCCAGCCCTGGACCAACTGCCTGCCTCGATCGTGGCAACCTCTTCTTTCTTTCTTCTTAACGCACCTCCCGTGCCGTTTTGAATAGCCTGGGTTGTGGCCTTAAGTGCCGAATAGTTTAAGATCTTGTCCGACCTCAAACCTTCTTCTATCATGACCCCTATTTTGACCACCTCATTGAAAGATATTCCAACCGTTGTCACCAAGTGACCAAAGTAGGTTGGATCCAATGTCTGCAAAAAGTAGTCTACCATCTCTCCCTCTCTCATGGGAGGATCGACCCTAGCTGCTTGTTCTCTCCAGCGGAACCCGAACTCGCGAAAATTTTCCCCGGGTTTCTTCCCAGTTCTCAGTAACGTGAGACGGTCAGGAACTATCTCCAGATTGTACTGGAAATGACCTGCAAAAGCCTGCGCCAGGTCATCCCACGTGTACCACCTGCTGAAATCCTGCCTAGTATACCATTCCAGTGCAGATCCGCTCAGACTTTGGCCGAAATAAGCTATCAAAAGCTCATCCTTGCCTCCTGCCCCTCTCATTTTGCTACAGAATCCCCGCAAATGTGCCATGGGATCACCGTGCCCTTCATATAAATCAAACTTGGGCATCTTGAACCCAGCCGGGAGTTGGACATCTGGGAAAGGGCACAGATCTTTGTATGCCACGCTGACTTGATTGCCCAACCCGTGCAAGTTCCTGAAGGACTGCTCCAGGCTTTTGAACTTTCTTAACACTTCATCCTGTTCAGGGGCCTTAACCGGCTTCTCAACCTCTGCCGGTATTTCCAAATGGGGATTGTAAGCCTGTGGTTCCGGTGCGTGGAATGTAGGCTCAGGGGATAGTATTGTGTATCGTGAGCCTGAAACAATGGCTCACTGGTCGTTCGCTGCAAAGGGGCTGATGCAGGTCCCACAAAAATGGGAATATTGGGTGTTGGGCGAGGTTGATGGGGTGGTGGAGCTTGGGAATCATGAGGTCTTCTTTCTTGATGATAGAGGGGATTTGGGCGGCTTGTGGAAGGGCCAGAGTGAGGGTACTCCGGCACGTGTCCCAATGTCTCAGGGCTCTTTTGCGTTTTGGCCAGGGCTAGCTGCATTGCTTGCATCTCTAGTCCCATCCTTTCAATCTTTTCCATTGCCTCTTTTAGCAACTGGCTCATCAGCCTTTCTTCCTCATTACTATTCTCTGAAGTAGTCATGCTTGTTGCTACCGGTCCTTTGGATCTGGTTTGGTATGAATGTGTTGCCAGAATTCTTTAACAACTAACTGTCTGATGTCAGACAACAACAATCTTTGTTAGTGTTAGAGCTTAACAGATTTGATCATAACACATAGAGGATGCAATGCACCTAAGCAGTTAACCGTTTCTACATGCTTTGCTTCAATCCACATGCGTCATCCCGGTTTGTTCATTCGTCTCTTTAAAGTATTTTGCGAAACCCTGCGTTTTATTCTATTTACATTTTCTTTTTTTTATTTATTGAAAGCGGTCGAATCTTATGGGGATTGCCTACGTATCACGTCCCCGCGTGAATCAGACCAGGCGTAGTTCTGCCTCAAAGCAAAGACACACAGTAATTCTTCTGGAGTCACTTAATTTCATTATCAAAATTTGCTATTACACAGTACTTAAAATAAAAATAGCAGAAGTACAGACTCCACTGTTTTAAACTTGGTTTGATGAAAAGAAAACAACATATGGAAAAACAACCAAAGCCAAATAAACAGGACTCGACCAAAACTAATTCTCCAATTTAAGGGCCCGCGAGGCATCATTCGGCCTTTCCGCGGCTCTAGGTGTAAGGTCTCTTTGCAGGTTCTTCAACTCGCTCATAATCCGGCGGACGCAGCCCATGATGGAAACAAGGAGGGTCTTCCGAGGTGTTTGCTCACATGCCAAGCATTTCATGTAGATGTAATGCCCTATTTCATCAATCCTTGCTCGGATGTCATCTCTTTCACTGAGCAACTACCTGATTTGTTGGTTTTTTAACCCCAGTGCCTGAGCATCGTCAGCAATTCGATCCTGAAACAACCCCATTTGTCTTTCCATGCAGGCCATTGCATCATAGCACTGTCTTCTGTAGGCCTGGGCGTCTCGTGCTTGTTTGACGATCCGATCATGTAGAGTGGAGCTCGTTTCCCTTAATATTCTGACGCTCATTTCATAATCCCTTATGACCTATTGCAAATGCTGCTTCCGGGCCATTGCGTACTTTGCCCCTCTGACCTTCATCCTTGTTATGCAAGCTCTTGATTGTTCTAATTCTTCTTGGCCTTGGATGACCTGATTTCTCAAACTTGCTATCAATCTTTCATCAGAGCGACGCTTCTGTCGGTCAACGTTACTCTTACTGGCTTGGCGAAGGCGGGCCTTCAAGGTTTGGTTTTCTTGGGCTAACTTGTTTCTTTCAGCCTGCTTCGAGGCGACTTGCACATTGTTCTCAAATACAAGCCTTTCAACTTGTTGCTTTAGCTTCCCGATTTCGACCCGGTAACCTTTCTCCCTTTTTAACCATCCCCATTGCTCTTGTGAATCATTGGTGAAGTGTTGGACGTGGGCCCTTTTAGCAGGTCTTTGCCGAGTATGAAACCTTCTTTCGAACCAAGCATCGTACTTTGGGTCTACCTCACCTTTAGCTAGCTCTCGTACCATGGTTTTGGGCTCCAAGAATCTACATTCATGCCACAGTTTTCTAATCTTCCCCTCGGGGAATATGACTCCCGGGCTTAATTCCAAGGCATGCTTGCTCAGATTTTCATCATTAGGGACTACTTGAAACCTGCCCAGTTGTCGTAATACCCGATGAGGGGCATATGGCTGGATGCTGCGAAGCCCCATTAAGAGAACATGACATTCTTCAGCCGACATGTAGATAACCTCAGTATCAGTCAACCAACCAAATGCCCATTCAATTTGGTCAGATGTTGTTGACCTTAACCGTGTAAACCATTCTTCGACACCTTCAGGAAATCTGGCGCCTATCATGCGCTCCTTGAATCCGCTGATACAGTTCCTCTCGGTCAACCCGTGGTTCATGTATCCTACTCGGTGATGGAGGTGTTCCTGCATCCATAGCTGAAGTAACAGGTTGCAACCTTGGAAGAACTTGCCTCCTTCTCGGCATATAGTCAGAGCCCGGTAGATTTCGGACAAAATTAAAGGAACCACAGTACTATTGGTTCTTTTGATTGCCACGTCGGCCATCCCTACCAGACCTATCTCTATCTTTTTGTCCTTCCTTGGGCAGACCATGACTCCCAAGAATGCTGTGATAAAAGCCAAAGTACGTCTTGCTTCCCATTTGTTTCTGTTCCCGCCGTGAGTTAGCCCAAGGTTCGGTTCCTCGAAACCCTGCGGGGTCCCGTACCGCTGATACAAGAAATAGAGATCACAACACCCTCTCGATAAATCGTCATGTTGTACCTTCCGACTAATGCTTAGTAGATCCAGAAACGCATGCGGGGACACTGGCCTTGGCGAAAGCAAATATTGCCCTCTTAACTTCTCATTCAGTCCCGCATATCCAGCAACTTCCTCAAGTGTCGGTGAAAGTTCGAAATCAGCAAAACGGAATACATTGCAGGTGGGGTCCCAAAATGGTATTAGAGCTTCAAGAATATCTGTCCTCGGCTCAACACCCAACAAATTTACAAAACCTCCCAATATTCTTCCTATTACCCCTTTGCTATCGGCTTCCAAGTCATTCCACCACATGTGGAGTTGTAGAGGGACCTCGCTGAGGGCTGAGAATGGTTCATTTTGCTCTGTGTTCATCCTGCACACTTATTAGGGTGACCTTTTAGGTGAAAACAAAAACCTTTATTTTGCCTCTAACCAAAATCTTTGGACAAAAACAAAAAAAAATTATTTATATACATGTGTATACATATATACATATATGCTTTATGGTATATCTTTTTTGGTAAAAATGGAAAAAGAGTTGGACCCGACATTTATTAGGGTGACCTTTTTTCTTTTTTCTTTTTTTTATTTTATTTTATATATATATATATAATTTTTTTGTAAAATTTTCCCAACATTCAAAACCGGTCATCATGCATGTTTGAAGCAAATAAATGCACAAGCAGTGAGTAGGATGCATCAGGATGACCCTTTTCTATTTCAGGTTGCTATTCCTAGACGGACCCAACCCCTGTGTTGAGTCCCCTAAGTCAAATGCACGTGATGCAAATAAACGCTCCTACTAGGGATCCGGCATGTGGCTTTGTTATACTAGGTTCAGAACCTGGGTGTTTGTTCTAGACCTGGCTTACCCGAGCGGACAGCTCGAGCCGAGGGGGGCAGCGTACCGGGAATACAGAAGCTTCACCGGCTTAGCAACTTATCCGAACCTCGTTCTAAATTGGGATTTGACACTATACAGAAAAGAAGTCATACGAAGTATGCCCTTCTTCATGATTTAGAAGACTCAGAAAGTATAGGGGTTTCGGCACAGTTTATATACAGTTCAAATAATATCAAAGCGGTAAAAGCAGCATTTAACACATTAGGCTCAAACATGTAAAAATCAGATAATAGATAAAGCCAAATAATAACAATTATTTTAAGCTCGAATTCTTAACCCTGAACAGTGGTTCTGGGTCCTGATCCCCAGCAGAGTCGCCAGAGCTGTCACACCTCCTTTTTCCGCGCCCGGGAGGGCGCAGGGGGAGTTTTTTCCAATTAAAGGACAATCGAAACGGGATTGGTTTAATTATTTCAGAGTCACCACTTGGGAGATTTAGGGTGTCCCAAGTCACCAATTTTAATCCCGAATCGAGGAAAAAATAATGACTCTATATTACAGTCTGCGTACCAGAAATCCGGATAAGGAATTCTGTTAACCCGGGAGAAGGTGTTAGGCATTCCCGAATTCCGTGGTTCTAGCACGGTCACTCAGCTGTTATATTCGGCTTATTTTTCTGATTTTTAAATACAATTATGAACCATGTGCAAATTTTATCTTTTAACCACTTTATTAATTATCATTATTAGGAATGTGAACGTCGCTTAAAACATGTCTTTGGATTGCGTCACATGAAATGCACCCACAATCCGGAACATATCTTACTTGACGTTTTGGGATTTGGATTTGGGTCGCATGAAATGCACACCCTAAGTCTTAAGAAAATAAATTATTAAACACGCGCCTAAAAAGACTATCGCGTTATTATTTTTGGAAAGGCCACGGAATTCACTAAGCGGCCCTCCTGAATTCTAAGTAATTTAAAACAAGTATTTACTGAGGGCCCCGCAATCTGTGTTTTTATTCGGCGAGGCTCATCTCATTCTTATTTTTAAAGGATACCCTATAGCAACTACGTTTCTTGTCGTGTTTGTCTCTATCAATCGAAAGCAGTAGATAATCCTAATTAATTAATGCTTGCAAGTTATTTTATGACAGAATTCGGAAATGCTAAAATCAGGAACAAGGCTGCGCGCACAGTCAGTCGAATAAGTAGTCATGGGCCCAAATTCGACCCATGCGTGATGGGCCAAACCTGGGCCACTGCTTGCTCGAAGCAGGCCGGCTAGGCCTGTTTTGGTCTGAACCCGACCTTTACGGGGTTGATATTGCAAGTTTGGTATTTTTTGTCTTAACAGGTGGTTTACTAGTTATATGAGACCATCAATCCGAAAAAGAAAGAACTTACTCCAGGATGTACAGTGTTCATACTTGGTATACATATCAACATATACTGCAAAGTAAACTAGAATCTGAAATGCAACATATCTCATTGAACATATTATCACCTATCAGCATACATATGTAAGCTACCATTTAGCTAACTTATATTAATATACATTAGGCATATAGGCTGCTTCGATTGTCAATACAAGAATGAAAATTATCATACAATACATGATATCTAATATAACAGTATATATATGAAAATCAACTTCAAGTCTTTTCCTTTCTTTTGCATTCATGCTCAATGTTCTAATTACATTTGATAGTGCCTTGGTTGTGTACCTAATGTAGAGGAATAGAAGAAGAAGGAAAAGGGTCAGCTGAGTAGCACACAGCAAACAACAGCAATCAGCAGATTCACAGCAACAACACAGCAACAAACAACCAGCCAATAATGATGAAGCTCAGCAAAGAGTCGAACAACAAATGGACAATCCCAGTAAAACAGAGTAGGAAATAACAGCCCAGAATGTTGAATGTAACAGCAACAGAAATCCAATGACCACAAGAAAACTTGGCAAACGACAGGAAAAGCAAAGCCACGAAGACAACCTGATCAAACTGGATTCTTACACAGTTTCTTCTAGGCAATACTCCTTCCCAATGTTCTGAAATTTATTTCTGTTTTTTTTCCTTTTCCAGTTTTCTTACTCATAGACTCTCTCAAAACTCGAAAATCAACCCCCTTTTCTAACGGATGGTCTCCTCTTTTATAGCCTAACCTTAACACTTTACAGTCTGTTTTACAACTCAAAATTGCCCCCCCATGTTGCTTTTCCACTCACTTGTTTTAAATAACCAAGCCCCCATGAAATCCCTGACAGCCCCTCTCTCTTTTTGGTTGTTAAAGTGTACTGATCACTTGTTTTTTTAAACAAAGTATGGGCAGTAGGAATATAATCTGACAGCACATGCTGTCCGATTATTTTAATTCCTTAAAGCAAACCATACACATGTTGCCCACAGTCCAAACCAAATGGCATTGTGTTTAAAAACCAAAATCTGAATCTGCCATTATAACCTTTCCCCTAGATGTTCTTTTAATTTAATTTGAACAAAATCAACAGGCAATACAATTCAGTTCCTAATGAGACTCAAATACGATCACAGCAGAAATAAGCAATACGAATCAAGTTGTTACCATTAACGATTGAAACTAATTGACGACATATATCGACTCGACTATATTAATCGTAACACATAACAATCAATCGTTCATATAAACAACACGTATAGAGTCCCGAATGACCTCAGATAAATTTGTTCAAACACTGGGAACTTATATGAATTAAACTCGCTTGACGATTAATCTAATTGATGAACACGTATATCACAGGGTATATTCAGAACACAAACAGAAGACAATTGGCCAAATAAAAGGCCTTTAACAGAGATGGAAGAAATCCGAATGAAAAATAACAAAATAACAAACAAACACAAAGAAATATGCTGACAACTTAATTAGAACCAAACAAAGAGAAAAGGAAACTTACTGAAAAAGTTTGAAATCAAACGGACTCAAATCAAACTCGACTTCGAACTTTTGAGGCCGAACAAACTTTAATCAGGGTGTTCTCACATAAGAACACCTTGATTAAGGTCTATTAGACCTCAAACCTATGTCCAAACCGGCCGGATTCCCCAAGTGCATGTGTTCTAAAGTCTGGATTTCCAGATCTGGATTTTTGGGAGTTGTGGGTAGATTCGGACCAAACCAAGTTTGGTTTGGTCACGAGGAAGGTCAGGGGAGTGTCTGGTATGAAGATGGGATGATTTGGCATAGATCCGGGTTCGACTCAAATCTTCAAATGAAGATTCGAGACGAACAAAAGTGATTCGAGGTTCGTGGTTAGTGGATTCGTGTTCAGGGTGGTTGGATGCTTTAGGGGTGTGAAGGGGGTGGTCACCGGCGTTCGTGCCACCGGGTTTTGGTGGAAAGGAAACCAGGGCGGCGTTAGGGTTTGGGGGTTTCAGGGTTCGGGGAAGGAGATGACTGAAAGGGGGGGGGGGGGGGTTCGGATAGGGGGTGCGGGGTAAAGGGTCAAGTTTATATATGGAAGGGGAAGAGAGATTGGAGCCGTTAGATCAAGTGATCTGAACGGCTTAGATCTATTGGTGGGTAACAGGACGGGGTCGTTTGGTATGGGAACGGGGTCGTTTTGGTTTAGGTGAGGGGTTGGGTTAAACCGGCTAAATAGGTCGGGTCATGAGGGAACCAGGGACCGTTGGATCAATGAGGTTGGACGGCTCAGATTCAACTTGCCTGAAACGGCGTCGTTGAGGTGAGTTGGACAACCTGATCTGGACCGTTCCTTTGAATCAGATCAACGGCTTCAAATGGGGATGCCGATACGACATCGTTTGAGTCCGTGCCTGGGCAGGCTGGGTTTGGACCGGGTCAGATCGTTGGTTTGGGCCTGTTTTTGTCTTATTTTTTGGGCCCAACTGATTTCAACTTCTTTTGTTTTCCAATTTAAAAAAAAATAATAATAATTAATAAAACAAATGAAATTAAAACAAATAACAATATGGCATTTCAACATAATTATCATACCAAGTAAGTTAAATCACAACCTAAAACGGACGATGCACGTATATTTATATTTTTTTTTGAATTTTCTCTTAACGCCACATATATTTTTTGTATTTTTGTTTGATAAGGACTAGATGCAAAATGGACAGACTCACAAACGACTAACAACACATGTCACGGAAAGATCGAAAAATTGTACAGCGAAATCATTTGTCACTATTTTTATTTTCTTTTGGAGCGATTGCTCGTAAAGCGAAAAATCACGTGCTTACAATACACACAAAGCTACGCAGCAAATACAGACCCCCCTCCGCGTCGTCTTCTTAGACCCCCCCTCGTTTGTTCATTTTCTTCAACAACAAGGACCAAAAAACAGAGACCCATTTGGTTGTTCTTCTTCTTCAACCTATAGAGAACTCTAACGCCTGGACCGAGATAGAAGCAGCCAAGCTTCGTCACCTTCAGCCGTACTTCATCACCTTCAACCGTCTCCCTGAAAAACCAAGCATCTTCATCTTCCTTGAGCAACGACCACGGATAGGACCTAGTGGAAAAAAGGATAAGACGAAGACGAAAATAGGGATACAACTTCATCCCTCCAAATCCCTCTCGCTCCTTCGTCTTTTCCGCCTCACCTCTGTCTCTGACGAGCCTCACCGAAAACTGGTTAGTTCGTCATCTGTCGTTCGAGTCTGTCGATTCCAATCGAGGTTCCGCTCGTCGTTCTTTGTTCGTTTCTGGATCTGTTCGTTTCCAACTGAGCCAATCTTTTGTAAGTTATTCGAATATAACTGTTACATCTACTTATTTCATTGTTGTCTATGTCTTTTTTAGACCTTGCATCAGGTGTATGATATTATAACGACTGGTTAAGCCGTCTGTTTATTGAGAATGAGAGTCATGGATGATTGTTGCATTTTAAAATTTCAAAGGATACCTTGTCTTCATAATACGTATTTGAACTCTCTGAAAGTAAAAGGCTTGAAATAATAAAGACTTTAATTAACGTTCTTTCCTTCCTTTTCTGTTCGGAATTCGCACAAATCGATTCGTGTCACTTTCTGATTGTTAGTAGTTTAGGAAGAATTTGGTCATTTGTTGAGATATTGTTTTATATCCTCTGTTTGCTTGATCTTTTAAATGCATATTTAGATGGATTTATGTGGTGCTTATGGAATTTAATTTAAGATTGTGGACATTTAATGTTTATTGGCTTTTACGTTAGACGTTGGTTTGTTTACCTATTTAAGAACTTGAGCAAAAATGAGAATCTGCATAGCAAGTTTCAAGATTTAAAGGAAAATTATGGAATCAAGTCCAACTCGTTAGAGAGATTCAATATTGACTAATTTCAAAGTTTCTGTCCGTCTAAAAGTTAGCTTATTTTTGTTATGGTGATTATAGACATGCTCGCATGACATGGTTACGATATGCGAATCTCAATTCAGGGGTACATTTCATGTAACTCAATTATAACAACTTCGAATGATAAAACACTTGGGAATAATTTGAGGTGTGCCATGCCAATAAAACCCCTAAGCCATGGCCCTCATTTAATTAATAGTAACTCTTTTAAAATTGGGGTGTGCCATCAATTGAACTTTTCATGACCCTCACAAACTTTGTTATTAATTTGAAAATGCGTAGTTGCTTTAGGCGCATTATATTAATAATTTACCTTCCTAAACTCGGGTGTGCATTTCATGTGACCCTAATCAAATCTTGAAACGTTGAATAAAATATGTTTAGGATTGCGGGTGTATTTCATGTGGCGCGATCCAATGACATATTTTAAACGACGTTCAATCTTCTTTAAAAATTGAATAAAAGCGGTTAAAAGCTAAAATCTGCACATAGGTTCATAAGTATTTTAAAATCAGATAATTAAACCGAGTACAACAGTTGAGCAACCGTGCTAGAACCACGGAATCCGGGAATGCCTAACACCTTCTACCGGGTTAACAAAATTCCTTACCTGGATTTCTGGTTCGCGGACTGTAATATAGAGTCAATCTTTTCCTTGATTCAGGATTTGAAACGGTGACTAGGGACGCCATTAATTTCTCAAGTGGCGACTCTGAATCTTTTAATAAATAAGTCCCATTTCGATTGTCCTTTAATTGAAAAAACTCCATTATACCCTTCCGGGGGGTGTAGGTGAAAAGGAGGTGTAACAGCTCTGGCAACTCTGCTGGGGAAGATCGAACCCAGAATCTCTAGTTCAGGGTTCAAGAATTCAAGCTCAGAATAATTGTTATAGTTGGCTTTATCTATTATCTGATTTTGTTACATGATTTGGGCCTAATGTGCTAATTGATTGCTTTTACCGCTTTGATATTCCGTGAACTGTATATAAACTGTTGCAAAATCTCTCATCTCTCTGAGCCTTCTAAATCATGAAGAAGTGTGCACTTCGTGTGACTTCTTTTCTGTTAGAGTCATATCCCAAATTTAGAACGAGGTTCGGACAAGTTGCAAAGCCGGTGAAGCTTCTGTATTCCCGGTACGTTGCCCCCCTCGGCTCGAGCGGTCCGCTCGGGTAAGCCAGGTCTAGAACAATAAACCCAGGTTTTGAACCTAGAATAACTCAGCCTAATGCCGGATCCCTAGTAGGCACGTTTGTTTGCATCATGTGCATTTGAGTTTGGGGACTCAACACAGGGGTTGGGGCCTTCTAGGATAGGTGTACCCAAAATAACAGACCATCTTGATGCATCCTATGTGCTACATGTTGCATTTCTTCAAAGGTAAAAGGGTCATTTGGCGGACCAATGATAATTGAGGGCGAATGAAAAAAAAAAGAAAAAAAAAGAAAAAAGAGAGGCTGAAGTGTGAAGATAAAGCGAGTTAGGCCCAATTATGTTGTTAAAAAAAGAAAAAAAAGGAAAAAAGGGGGTGAAGTCCTGGGATGTGAGAAATGAGAAGGAAGAAAAAGAGCGATAATGAGAAGGAAGAAAAATGAGCGAGCTAAGAAGTGCTAGAAAAACAAAGAAAAGAGAGGTTAAAATGAACAAAATGGGATGACGGCAACTGACCTTTGTACCCTCGAAGTCATTTTAGAACTGATAACTGTGGTTAGGTGCATTGCACATAAAGTGAGATTATCTTATGTTAAATGCCCTAACGCTAACGTGATGGCTTCATTTTGTTATATTCATAACAGAAGGATGGTTGGTTTGTGGTTTTTAAAGTGGTTACTCTTATCTACAACACAAAGTCAAAAGGCAATGGCAGATAACAACAGAACTGAGTTGGTTGATACCAGGGCCCTAAAGCAGTTGGTTGAACAGGACAATGGGTTGGTTGAAGAGGTAAAGATGTTGAGACAACACATGGTGGACATGTATCAGGCCTGGATGACTGGGAAGGTACCACCCCCGCCACCACCTAGCCTCCTAGATGCCATTCTTACCTAAGCTCCGAACACAATGCCAGATGATCCTCCATACTCTCCAGAGCTACCCGCTTATCATGGCTTTACCAACCATCCTAGTAGCTCCATCACTCATCTTCCAAATACCTTTCCCAAAAATTGCCCTCCTGTCTTATCCACCATCCCCAACAATGAACACCCACTCAATGCTCACGATGCCCAATATTACCCCTTAGAGGATGTCCACAAGGTTCCCAACTCATACAAGCAGGGCCCGCGGGATGAGCCTTATGTTGTAAATGAAAAGTTCGCAGGAAGAAAGGGGCGAGATGGGATACCTAGGAGGCTGAAAGGCATAAAACAGTCCTTAAAGAGCAAGCAAGGAATGGGAGACCAGGGTAGCATGTCTTACAAAGAATTGTCTATGTCCCTCGACGTTCGTCTTCTTGCGGGGTTTAAAGTGCCAAAGTTTAACTTGTATAATGGGTGTTGGGATCCGGTATCCCATTTGAGAGATTATTGCAATAAAATGAGAAATGTTGGCAAGAAATATGATTTGTTGATGGCGTACTTCAGTGAGAGCCTGACTGGGGCAGCGTTGGAATGGCATCATCACCAAGATGTTGGTAAGTGACCTATATTGGGTGACATGGTTCAAGATTTTGTCCGATACTTTCAATACAGATCGGGTGTTACCCCAGACCGCTCCTCCCTATCTAAAATGGAAAAGAAGTCTGAGGAAAGCTTTAGAGAGTTTGGGCTCAGATAGAGGGAGCAGGCTGCTCGAGTCAATACCCCGATTGGTGAAGAAGAGATGGTTGAGCTTTTCCTACAAGCTCAGGGCCCCACCTACTTCAGTCATTTGATCCCAGCCCTGGGGAAGCCTTTCAATGATGTTTTAAAAAATGGGGAGCTAGTAGAAGAGGGAATCAAGTCAGGCAAAATCATGAGTTGTTCGAAAAACATTCAGAACATCCCATTAAGCTTGGGTGGAAGGAAGAGAAACAAAAAAGATGATCCAATGGGCTTTCCTGATCAACACTTCCAGCCTCGACGTCGTCCCTGTGGATATCCTTATGCACCAGATGATCCTCCCCAATGCCACTTCTCTCCACAGAACTCCCAAAGTCGTACATCACTCTCCCAGTACCCAGCTCCACAAAATGCCTATCTACCCCCACGAGCCTATCGAAAACCCCCTGGATCAGGTTTCCGGCCCAGTTAAGCCTTTAAGAATGAGAGGTTACAGAAGAAGAAAATATTCACTCCATTGGGAGTGTCATATGCCAGTCTATTCCAGAGGCTAAGGAAATTGGACATGTTGAAGCCGACCCAGATAAAAATGCCAAACCCTCTTCCAAAGAAGTTTGATTTTTCTCAAAGGTGTGCCTATTTCTCAGATGCCCCGGGGCATGACATAGAGAAGTGTTGGAATCTGAAGAATGCGATCCAGAAGCTTATTGATGCAGGCGACATTGTCGTGCAAAATCCAGATGCAGCAGACACTAGCCAAAGTCCATCACTTGTGCATAATGAGACGCATATGGTGGGTATGGTTTATTTTGAAAAGGAATGTGAGAATTCTTCTGGGAGCCTCGGAGGTCCACGTGCTACTAAGCTTTCAGCGCTATCAGAGGTTGATCCTAAGAACGAGTAGGCAAAGGGAACCCAAAGGTAATCTGTTAAGAACAATGTGATGGAGACGTGTGAAGGTCCTAGTATTGTTGATGCAGAAGTCAGTGGCTAAGATGTTGAGTTTGATGATTGGAAATACGCTTTTTTCTTGGTTATCCAGGGAGGAGTTTTTGGTGGTATATTTTGTTGTCATTTCTGCTGTCCGGGTTATTTCAGGGTTGTAATCCGGATATTGTCTTGTGACTCAAACCTTTCTATCCTTTTATTTTGCCTAGTTTGTTTAGTCATAGTAACCTGTTTAGCGTTGTATAGGTTTGTTCTAGGTTCGTAACCCCAATTTAGTTTGTTTGTTTTGTTGTCCAAACCCTTTCACCATCTGTCTAATGCAATTTTTTATTTTCTGTGATTTCTAGTCATTTTCGTTTAGTTCTCTTTTCTTTTATAGTTCTTTTCCTGTTGACTCTAGTAACATGACATGCATGCGTAATTCTCAACCTAGTTTTAAAAATCAGTTTAGTTACGAAGCAATGAAACAATGCTGAAGATGTAGGGACATTTAAGGGAAATAAGTGAAGGCATTTTGAGATCACTTCAAGCCCGAATTGTGTGAAACTGGGGCAGATAGAACATAAAAATACACTATTGAAATGCATCATGCTGCATCGGGTGAAGATAACATCAAGTTTTCCCCAAATTTGTAGGGCGTCGTTCGTGGTAGTGAGAGTGAGAGTGTTGTCCAATGGTGCTTTGTATGTAACAGATGTAGAAGGTGAATGTGTGGATATGGTCATCAAGTCTGGTGCAATCAAAAGATGTTACGAATGTTTTCCTTGGTTTGTTTAATTGTGTTGTTTATACTTGACATGTTTTGAAGATTGGAATGACGAAGGTATTTTGTTATGCTATCTAAACACTTTATCCTTCATTACCCCTTTGAGCCTAATTTATTTTCTTTCATAGCCCTCTTTTGGAATCAGTAGCAAAGTTCAGAAACGCAAGCGTGAAAGATGAGTAAAGGAAAAAGAGAAAAGAAAAAGAATGAAAAGAGAGAGAGAAAAAAAAGAAGAAAAACAACAAAAAGAGAAAAAGAAAGCAAAAAAGAGAAAGAAAAGAAAGAGAAAAGAGAAAAATCACAACAAATAAAGTAAATTCCTATGATATGAACTACGTTCGA
The DNA here is from genome assembly GCF_000715075.1 of Nicotiana tabacum. NCBI lineage: Eukaryota > Viridiplantae > Streptophyta > Magnoliopsida > Solanales > Solanaceae > Nicotiana > Nicotiana tabacum. The sequence continues at coordinate 101,614,865 of NC_134084.1, read as the reverse complement.
CCTGATTCCTTTTAAGGATACGTAGGCAGCCTCACGGTTCAGTCTCATCAAAATAAAAACCCAAAAGTCCCCAAGCAAGAAACTGGGGTAGAAGTTATGGTTGTTATAAGAAATCCGATTCTGAAAGTTGTAATTTTGAACCCATGTGAATTGTTTTGAGCCTTTGATATCCTTTCCTTTTAACCCTATCCAAAATCCCATATTATGGTCCAAAGAAAGACCTTCTGATCAGTCTTCGAGAGATGCCAAGTCAAGAAAGGAGAGGTAATTCATATCAGGGGCAACACGCTGGTCCAAGCAGAAAAATAATGAAAATGAGAGAGTTTTATTGGTGAAAACCCTCACGGGCACCGTAAGGTGACGGGAGCTGATAGAAATAAAAAATGAGAGAGTCTTATTGGTGAAAACCCTCGCGGGCACCGTAAGATGACGACAAGTTGAGAGAAAGAACAAAATGAGAGAGGCTTGATGGTAAAAACCATTCGGGCACTACAAGTCGAATAAGGATTGTGAATTAGATTGGATAATCAGAGCATTGAAGTCCAGTTTCACGGTTCAGGGGTATAAAAAGAGTTGAACATCATACTTGTTTGACGGATTAGGCCACTTAATCAACATGTGCATGTCATGGTCATTAGAGTTGGTATCCACACCTGATAGGTTTCTACTTTGTAGTTTTCTTGTTAGGAATCATCTCTTTCCTTTGTCCTTTACTCTGTTCCTTTTGTCTTGTTTACTTCTTCTTCCTGAGTTTGTTTAGTTAGAATAAGTGAGAAATGACTTCAAAATTTGCCACCAGCTTTCCAATTGCACAAAACGGGATCTGGACAGCACATCAATGTGGCATAAGTTAGGAAAGAACAACAAGCGCACTGAGTTGGTAGCAATCAACATACTTTGGAGTCCATGAGAAATACAAAGGTTTGGTATATTTCAATTCGTGAACAATGCAACAGATAGAGGATGTTGGGTGAACGGGTCAAAGGTATTCTATGTGATGAGATCAACAAAGAAAGTGTTTAACCAGTGACAAGCAAGGTATTCCAAGCAAAAATCAAAGTTATCGTGACAAGTGGGGGAACAATAGACTTCAAGGCCAAGGCCAGTGAATTAAGTCAGGAAGGAACATCATGGCAATTAACGTGCTTTGGAATTCATGTCAACACAAGAGCATGATGCAACAGATGGAGGGTGTTAAGTGGACGGATCAAAGGTATTTTCGGTGAAACACAAAGGTTGGTAAATGTCAGTTCATGAGCAATGCAACAGATAAAGGGAATTGGGTCTGAACGGAGAAGAGATATTTTCTGTGATAAGGATGACATAGAAAGTGATTAGTCAAGGAACAAGCAAGGTCTTCGAGTGGAAATCGGTTATCATGAGAAGTGAAGGAGCAACCGCCGTCAAAGTCAAGGCCACAAACCAACCACCATATTTTTAAACTGACAAGATTTTTCTTTGATTTGAAACAGGGGCAGGAAATCTCGTTTGTTTCGGAGAAACCCACCGCAAGGAAAGGGAAGCGCCAGACAGGTTTGGTTGTAAATTTTCAGGACCCTCCTAGAAAATGTGACCTAGTTTAAAATTCAAAACAATCATGAGTAGCATAATCTAGGATAAATGTAACCCCAAGGAATATAAGTTGACTTCAAAGTTTGCATGTTTGAGATAGTATTCAATTAAGAGTTGTCAGGACCCTCCTAAATAATGAGACCTAGCTTTAAAATTTCCATTAGATAACAAAATCTAGCGTAAGTTCTAGTGTAGGGTAATATAATTTAGCCGTGAAATTGTCACTCTTAAGATAAAACTTGATTTTTGATTTTCAGGACCCTCGTGGATAATGGGATGTAATTTTAAGACCTTCTTAGTTAACAAGATTTAGCGGAAGTCATACCTTTGAAAGATATAGCTTAGATTTAAAATTGTCATTTAATTAAGAGTTGTCAGGACCCTCCTGGATAATGGGACCCAACTTCCAAATTCTTCGTAATATTTGATAACATGATGTAGTTTTACACTTACATATGTGCCCAGATACCCAAACCGGGGCAAAATTTTTTCTTTGTTTTGTCTATTTTCTGTTGAAATCAGGTACCCACTTGGAGAATAGGGAGAAGCAATTCAAGTCTAGCAGTGAGGAGCCCGCCTGGAGAGCAGGGAATACATTCAAGTTTAGCAGTCAGGAGTCCGCCTGGAGAGCAGGGAATACATTTCAAGATAGCAGTCAGGAGCCCGCCTGGAGAGCAGGGAATACATTCAAGTCAGCAGTCAGGAGCCCGCCTGGAGAGCAGGGAATACTTTTCAAGTTTAGCAGTCAGGAACCCACCTGGAGAGCAGGGAATACATTCAAGTTAGCAGTCAGGAGCCCGCCTGGAGAGCGGGAATACATTTCAAGTCAGCAGTCAGGAGCTCGCATGGAGAACAAGGGAGTACAATTCAAGTTTTAGTTTTCAAGTTCTTATTGATATTTAGTAATGTGATTCGTTTTACACTTACATATGTTCCTAGTGCAAATTGGGGCAGAAAAAATTTCTTTTGTCTGTTTTGTTATAATCGGGCGCCTACCTGTAGAACAAGGGAAGACAACTCAAGTTTCAAGGGAAAATAGTTTCAAGGGAAGACAACTCAAATTTCAAGGGAAAGCAGTTTCGAAGGAAGACAAGTCGAGTTTTAAGGGAAAGTAGTTTCGAAGGAAGACAATTCAAGTTTCAAGGGAAAATGGTTCAAGGTGCAAGAGAAAACAGTGTCAAGTAACAAGAGAAGACGGTTCAAGTTCAGCAATCAGGCACCTACCTAGAAAAAAAAGGAATTCAATTCAGAATGCAATTTCGGTCAGCAACAAAAGAAGCTTGCGTCAAGAATGCGAGTCAGCAGTCCGAGATGATCAACAGAAGTTAGTCACAATCCAGAATAAATAAAAAACAAAAAGAAAGGCAAGAAGTGAATCTAAATGCAGAAGTTGATGAAAGATGTGATCTGCTCAAGATATGGCTGAGGTCACAAGTTCTGCATGTCCCGTCTTGATTTGAAAAGCTAAAGAAGATTGAACCAACATCTGCAGCTAACAAGCATCAAGATTCAGATCAGGGTCTGCATGAAGAACCAACCAAGACTCAGGATCAAGCTTCAGAAGACTCATAGATATGAATCTTGTAACTCGTAGCTGATAGGCTTAGTTAGTCTTTTTTATTTTTGATTTTGATGTAATAACGAGACCGCAGACGAGAACCTTGACCGAACGGCACCTCGACCAGCTCTCCACCTCGGTACTCCATCACCTCATTCACTTCTGAACTACACGTAACTTGATTCCTTTATAGCCAAGGATATGTAGGCAGCTCAGATACCAGGGCTCAGTCACATTCTCCTTTCTTTTAGTTTTTGGTCTCTCCAAATAAGGGTCGGGTCAAAAAACCTGTCTCGTCATTCTTTGTCTGAAAACTCTTTGCGTTTCCAGTCAAAGAGGGGCAGCTGTAGACATGTAATTTTTGACCCTCCCCAATATTTTACACATTTTAGCATGTAAATATTTAATGTAGGCATAATATAGATATTTTAAGTAATTTTGACTCTTTTACTTTATTTTATTACAAGAAAACAAAAAATCACAAAAATAAGTTCATTAATGTTTTGTAGTCATTTTTAATCTTAAAAAAATCTAAAAACAAATAATACAAAAATAGTATCGTATTTTTATTTTAATATGATATTTAAAAATACCAAAAATAGGCTTGTTTTAATAGTTAGTTTTATTTTAGTAATTATTTGAATAGTAGGATTAATTAATAAATGAGACCGTATTTTTAATCTTGTTCGGAGGGAAAGAGTAAAACTTGGGCTCTAGCAACCCATTTTAGGCCTAATTTTGGACATAGCCCAGAATTCCTAGGCCCATACCCCTCAACCTAAAAACCCTACAACTATCTAGACCTAGACTCTACAATATAAGAAGGACCTAACGCCTAAGAATAAAGGAGGTCTAAAGAAGAACGATGAAGGCATATACACACAAAGCTGCGCAGCAAATACAGATCCCCCTCCGAGTTCGTCTTCTTCGACCCCCCCTCGTTTGTTCATTTTCTTCAACAACAAGGACCAAAAAATAGAGACCCATTTCGTTCTTCTATAGGTTGTTCTTCTTCTTCAACCTATAGAGAACTCTAACGCCTGGACCTAGACAGAAGCAGCCAAGCTTCGTCACCTTCAGCCGTGCTTCATCACCTTCAACCGTCTCCCTAAAAAACCAAGCATCTTCATCTTCCTTGAGCAGCGACCACGGACAGGACCTAGTGGAAAATGGATAAGACGAAGACGAAAATAGGGATACAACTTCATCCCTCCAAATGCCTCTCGCTCCTTCGTCTTTTCGCCTCACCTATGTCTCCGACGAGCCTCGCCGAAAACCGGTTAGTTCGTCATCTGTCGTTCGAGTTTGTCGATTCCAATCGAGGCTTCACTAGTCGTTCTTTGTTCGTTTCCGGATCTATTCATTTCCAACCGAGCCAATCTTTTGTAAGTTATTCGAATAAAATTGTTACATCTACTTCTTTCATTGTTGTCTATGTCATTTTTAGACCTTGCATCAGGTGTATGATATTATAACGACTGGTTAGGTCATCTGTTTGTTGAGAATGAGAGTCATGGCTGATTGTTGCATTTTAAAATTTCAAAGGATACCTTGTCTTCATAATACGTATTTGAACTCTCTGAAAGTAAAAGGCTTGAAATAATAAAGACTTTAATTAACGTTCTTTCCTTCCTTTTCTGTTCGGAATTCGCACAAATAGATTTGTGTCACTTTCTGTTTGTTAGTAGTTTAGGAAGAATTTTATATCCTCTGTTTGCTTGATCTTTTAAATGCATATTTAGATGGATTTATGTGGTGCTTATGTAATTTAATTTAAGATTGTGGACATTTATTGTTTATAGGATTTTATGTTAGACGTTGGTTTGTTTACCTATTTAAGAACTTGAGCAAAAATGAGAATCTGCATAGCAAGCTTCAAGATTTTAAAGGAAAATTATGGAATCAACTCGAACTCGTTAGAGAGATTCAATATTGACTAATTTCCAAGTTTCTGTCTGTCTAAAAGTTAGCTTATTTTTGTTATGGTAATTATAGACACACTCGCATGACATGGTTACGATATACGAATCTCAATTCGGGGGTGCATTTAATGTAATTCGATTATAACAACTTCGAATGATAAAACACTTGGGAATAATTTGAGGCATGCCATGCCAAATAAAACCCCTAAGCCCATGGCCCTCATTTAATTAATAGTAACTCTTTTAAAATTGCGGTGTGCCATCAATTGAACTTTCCATGGCCCTCGCAAACTTTATTATTAATTTGAAAACATGTAGTTGCTTTAGGCGCGTTATTTTAATAATTTACCTTCCTAAACTCGGGTGTGTATTTCATGTGACCCAAATCAAATCTTGAAATGTTGAATAAAATATGTTTAGGATTGCGGGTGCATTTCATGTGGCGCGATCCAAAGACGTGTTTTAAACGACGTTCAATCTTCTTTAAAAATTGAATAAAAGCGGTTAAAGGCTAAAATCTGCACATAGGTTCATAAGTGTTTTAAAATCAGATAATTAAGCTGAATACAATAGTTGAGCAACCGTGCTAGAACCACGAAATCCGAGAATGCTTAACACCTTCTCCCGGGTTAACAGAATTCCTTACCTAGATTTCTGATTCACGAACTATAATACAGAGTCAATCTTTTCCTCGATTCAGGATTTGAAACGGTGACTTGGGATGCCATTAATTTTCCAAGTAGCGACTCCGAATCTTTTAATAAATAAATCCCGTTTTGATTGTCCTTTAATTGAAAAAACTCTCTTATACCCTTCCGGGAGGTGTAGGTAAAAAGGAGGTGTGACACCTTCGATTCCTACTCTTTCTATTCAAATTGATTGATTTGCTTACCATGTCTGCATTAATATTTTATTCCTATTGATTATCTCCTTAATTAGAGTTTTCTGAACTTAGCCCTAATTGTTTACCCTATACTTACTGAATTTGAGATCCTTCCTTATTGGTTATATAATGATTTCTTTCCTTATTTGTTACTTATTCTTACCGTTTGAACTGATTCCCTTAACTTATGGGAATACTTGTACTGATTTTGCCCTAATTGGTTTCGAGTTACATTATTACTATACTATTGTGAGGCTTGCCTTATTTTACCTAGTTTCGAGCTACTATATATACCTACTTTCTCATTGACACAAACACGAACACATTGGTTCAAAAACTCTCTCTTTCACACTAAAAGCTTTCTGCTCTCTTTTGTGTTACTTACTACTGTCTAAAGTCATCCGGCTGCAAGCCAAGGCTAACTACTGGTTTCTCTTTCACTTTGTGCTTATTATCCCCTTACTGACATGTTCCAATTTTAATTCAAGTCCCAAAACAATATGCTTCTCCTATTACTTCAATTTGTCATGTTTCTAATATGCTTCTATATGTGGTTTTGTTGTTCAACCTGCAATTAACATGTATACTTCACTGTCTTCATTGTTGCATTCTATATACCCCTTAGGATCCCCCTTCGAGAATGACCCAATGTGACTATGTTTCTCTGACCCCTAGCATGCACCTTCCTGTATGAAGTAATTGGCTATCCTAAGCCTATTGATTCTGTATTAATTCTGTAGTTCATGTTATACTTTAAAAGCCTTGACCCCTTTTAAGGCTTCTCAGATTATGTACCTATGATCATCTATGCTTACTATGTGCCTATACATACCCCAAATCCCCATTACCCCTATTTGGATGTGTGTACCTGTTTGACTCCATATATTGGAGTGCTGATGAACCTCTTTCTGGTTTTGTATTTGGTTTGACTGATTGTTATTCTCCTTACTTTTTTAAATTGTCATATTTAGTAACTCCCTATGTATTTTCTTACAAAATTATTTCAAGCAAATCTCTTTTTAACACTGTTTCCCACTAAAACCTTTCAAACTATGTCAAGCACTCTTACTCTACTCCTAAGTCACTAAGTTCTGCCCCCTCCAGTGTGTGTACTGCCTTGGGATCCTCTTGAGAATCCTCTAAACTCTGGCACACTGAGGCTGGCCCTTCCACACTCCACTTAATCATTTGGTTACAAAGTTTGGGTGTGATCACTGCCCGATATCCTTGAGATCCTTTGGGAACTCTGACGCACCTAGACAATGATATTGTCTATGAAATTGGCATTTGAGGCTATTGGAGGTCTCGGGAAATCATTTGGGCCTGCTTTAGGCTCCCTATAGTGTAATTTCTTCTTTTCTTTTATCTATTTATGTAATTCATTCATCTGGTTTGTAATAATTTGTAAACGAATATTGGAGTGACTAGTAAAAAAGGGTGGGTAGTTCATATTTATGGGGTAAATGGGTAGAAACCATGCCTATAAGATGTTATATTTTCTATGTTTGCCTTACCATGTTCGAAATCATGCCTATAGGGTTCAAGTGGTTCCAACAATAGAAATCATGTTTATAGGTCCTAAAATCAACTTCACAAGCCGATACCATGCATATAGGATATGATCTAGTTCAACTTCTGTTATAACGAGTGTTTTCATTTGTTATCATATCTACGAGTTTCTAACATCAGCTCTTAAACAATTAGATATCATTCCTATAGGAAACGACATCAGAAACTCTGCCTAGATCTAAAATCAGTTTAGTTTAAATAAGTCAATCCAGTTCTTGAGTAGTTTGCTTCGAAGTTGGTCTAATTAACGGTTTGTTTTTCTGAAATGAATTCCCTCAAAATACTGCTTTAATTCACTATTAGAAAGCATGCCTATAGGGACTCAAGAGTCAGTTTTAAAATCTGCCCGTTGTTTTACTATGTCAAGCGTAGTTATCATGCTCTTAGGACACCGCTATTCGGCGTGTAGGCAAGCCTATAGGACGTTTTCAAATCCTGCAGCTCTGAAACTATTTCTGCTACTTAATGTTGTTCTGATTTTAAAATCAGTAGGAAAATGGATAGGGCCATTACTTCTGAGTTTATAAAAATAAAAACTGCATATCTTATGTGTTCTGATATTTTCCTAGACATCATGTCTTAGGATACTATTTAACAATATTGCCCTTATTTGTGTTTGACTCATGCTGTTTACATGCATTATTTGTGGAGGTGAACTTGAGCCTCTAATTGCTTCTTTTCTTACTTATGTGCTAAGGTCCTATTTGTTCTTGCCTGTAGCCTTAGAATTTTCTCCTTTTAAGCACCTTAGGGGTCGTCTAGAACTGTCCAGATTTTGAGGTCCTAAAATACCTCCAGGGCCACAGGAAAGGGACGGGTAGTGCACGCGTAGGCATCGTCAAGTTTACTAGTACGCTTTAGGCTAAGACCACATGGAGGGAAGGGTAGATATGGAATATGATGACTACATGCTTAAGTCACGTGTAGCCCCTCATTGAGGAGTGTTTACCGGACATTGTATGGGGTGATCATGTAGGCTAACCAACCTAGGATCCCTTCTTTCCCAAATCCCTTCTGTTTAAAACGTTGTTTTATATACAACATGTTCAAAACCTTTGTCTTATTATTTGAGTTATACAACGTCCAACGTGTTTTGTTTGCAAATTATTTGATTCAACTATTTATTTGTTAATGGACTAATTCGTGAATATAAGTTCGGCAGGGACCCACCATTATGGACCGAGAGGGGTGCCTAACACCTTCCCCTCAAGGTTATTTTGAGCCCTTACCCTAATCTCTGGTAATGCAAACTAGTCTAAGAGTTAATCACTCCAGGTGCCCTAACACACCATAATCCGTTAGGTGGCGACTCTTCAAATACCCAATTCCCAAAAGGAAATGAGTTATTACCCCCATGAATGTTGAAACCTGAACTTTCTCCGCGGAGTAAAAGAGGGGGAGCGATAGCATGACGACTCTGCTGGGGATACCTTTAGGCTGCTACCATAACGAACTTATTCTTATGAATTAGTCCAAACATGCTTTATCTCCTACCCTTTTCCCTTATTTGAATTTAACTGTCCATTTTCTTTTAAGCATTTATGATTCTTTATCCCTAAATCTGTAACTGTCTTTCAATTATTTAAATACCGCATTTACTTTTCCTACGTGCAAATACTTGACTACATGTTATTAATTGTTGCATAAATCATGCTCCATATCATATTCCACTCGTGCATATCAAATCCTATAGCAACGCTTAAATGAGTGGTTGCGCTCTTCCTATTTACTACCCTTAAATTCGAAAAGGTTATTTGCGGTAAAACTAGTCGATCAGTGGTGCAATCGACGGTTCCATGCCTTCCCCCTCAAGTTGTTCGCTTGAGGGTACCAGTCTAAAACCCCATAGTAGGCTTACTCTAGTCAAATTATCGCTTGAGGGTACCAGTCTAAAACCCCATAGTAGGCTTACTCTAGTCAAATTATCATGCATCATGGTCAAACCTAGTCGGATCAATATGCTGTCCACATAATGATCCTTTAAGATAAGCCTTATCCAAAAGTCCATCAAGTTTTCCATAATCCCAACAGACACAACCACGGTGCATTAATTTAGAGAACTAAGTGCCAATATGCTGATCGTAAATGTATAAATAGTCGAGTCTGGTGGGGGTAAGGCCTAACCCTTTTGTTTTGCAGAAAATGAGGCACGAGGTCCCCAACTTCGGTATGGTTAGTACACCCTTATTCTTGCTAGACTGGTGGAGGAATCTTACATCAGATGACCAAATCAATGAATGGAAAGAGAGGGCCGCCAAATCTAGCGAAAAGTTGGAATATCTGGAATACAACCTATTGGAATTGGAAGGAAAACTGAGGAAGAGAGTCACCGACTGCCAGAACGCAGAAGAAAATGAAGAAGGACAGTTGGCCAGAGCCTACTTGCTGCTTGGGCTGTGCGAGCTGGGGGATCTATATAATAGAATCTGGGGAAGGTCCTTCTGGGACCAAATAGGCTAGATTCACTTGCTTTTTCCTAAAAATGTAATAAGGCCAAGTGCCAGTAGTGACTTATTTTATTATTATCTTAGTGTCGTTTTGGGATTCGTCCATTTTATATTATGAAATGAAGCGTTTATTGGCATTAAAAGTTCTCCAAGTTTATTTGTCACTAGGCCTACCTCGGGCACAACGAGGTTCCCAAAGTAGGACACAAATTTACATTTCTGCAATATGTGTTTAAATACTGCAAGCATTTTAGGATCCTCACTAACTTGTTACCATTTTTGTTTTTGCTTACTTTTTATTATTATTTTCATTCCCTTAGGTTGGTTCACTCATACTGGCCTCATCAGCGTACCATACTAGATCTAGAGGCCCTCCACCTTCTCCTCCTCCAAGCAACACAAAAGGCAGAGGAAAAGAAAAGATGGACGACTTAAGTGGAATCTGAAAGGAAAATGTTGAGAACGTAGAGACTTCAGATGGCCGTAGTACTCTGGCCCCAAATGATCTAGTCTTGAGACTGGAACAAAAGATACTGGAATTGCAAGGAGAACTTGAGCAGGTTTGCAACTTGGCAAACTTGTCACTCACCCTCAATGTCACCGATATCCACCAAGAAAACACAAAGAACCCAACACCTCTTTCGAACACACAAAACCAACAACCACAAAATCCTACCGCACCAAATCAATACGCAACTCCACCCCAAAATATCAATCCATTGCCAATACCACCTCCACCGCAACATCATCATCAACCAATTTAGTACCCACCAACCATCACTTACATCGCTCCCCAAAACACACCACAACCCATTCCCGATCCCCAAAACTCCACCAATAACCTTCACTACACCCAAATTCATGGCACCTATCGAATCAAACCTATATATGTGGAAACTATACCTCATTCTACCCAACCAATCTCTTGTACACCGAAATCCTCCGAGAAGGACTTGCTCATTAAAAACATGGTTGAAGAACTCAAGAGGTTAACAAGCTGATTTCAAGGTGTTGAGGGCAACAGAGGAATAGAAGGTCTGAACTATGAAGATCTGTGCATACAGTAGGATGTCGAACTTCCAGAGGGGTACAAACCTCCCAAGTTCGAAATGTTCAATGGTACGGGTGATCCCAGGGTTCATCTAAGGACTTATTGTGACAAGCTTGTCGGGGTCGGGAAATATGAAAAGATCCAGATGAAGCTCTTTATGTGGAGCCTTACTGGGGACGCTTTGTCTTGGTATATTAGCCAAAATCCTAAGAAATGGTCCAATTGGGTAAGCATGGCCTCAGATTTCATGGGTCGGTTCAGGTTTAACACAGAGAATGCACCGGATGTCTTCTACATTTAGAATCTTAAGAAGAAACCTACTAAGACTTTTCAAGAATACGCTACTCGTTGGAGGTCGGAAGCGGCTAAGGTCAGGCCCTCTTTGGACGAAGAACAAATGAATAAATTCTTCATCGGGGCACAGGATCCACAATATTATGAGAGGTTGATGGTTATCGAAAATCACAAATTCTCTAACATTGTCAAACTCGGAGAAAGAATCGAAGAAGGAATCAAAAGCGGTATGGTAACAAACTTCGAGGGCTTGCAAGCCACGAATAAGGCACTACAATCAGGTGGCATATCGAAGAAGAGAGATGTTGGGGCGGTAATGGTAGCCCAGGTCCCAAAATCTCCACTTACCTATCAAACACCTCTACCCACATATCAAAGACCTCCACCCACATATCAAGCACCTCCACCCACATACCAAGCATCACCGCCTACATATCAACCTTCATCTCCCAGATATTCTCAACCAGCCACTGTCCATCACACCTATAACTCCCAACCATCCCACTTCCAATCACCACCAGCTTGCCAAAATTATCCAAGACCAAGACCCAACTTTGACCGAAAGCCACCTAGACAATACACTACAATTGCTGAGCCCATTAACCAACTATATGAAAGGTTGAAAGATGCATGTTATGTCATTCCTGTTCCCGCTGTGGCATTAGAAAATCCATCCCAATAGGTCAATCCGAACAAAACTTGTGCATACCATTCCGGTATGAAAGGGCATACCACTGCTGAGTGCCGAACATTGAAGGATAATATCCAGACACTAATTGATAACAAGGTCATACAAGCAAAGAAAGCCACACCTAATGTCCGCAATAATCCTCTCCCCGATCACAGAGGTGACGGTGTACATGTGATAGAGACAAATGAAGAATGGGACCCTGAAGGGTTGATCGGGCTTATTTGAGAAGGTGATGACTTTAAGGTCGCAGTCACACTTACTCCTATTATGGTTCAGACTCAGGCACCAATCGAGGTTGAGGTAACTGCATCAGTTCCATTCGAGATGGAAGTGGCTCCGCCCGCAGCCACCCCCGCTCCATTTGAAGTAAAAGTGGCCACACCTTTCACTGTGACAATATCAACCACACCACCATTCAACTCAAAAGCAATACCCTGGGATTATGTCGCCGAGGCTCGGCGGAAAGGGAAGTCCAAGGTAGAGAAATCTGATGCTGCATAAGGAATGACTAGAAACGGAAGAGTCTATACACCTGAACACTTGGGAGGTTCAAGTAAGGAGGTCACTACTAGGCAGCCTATCATTGAGACCGAGCCAGATGACCTGTGGAGAAAAGTATAGGCAAATGAATACTTTATTGTTGACCTTCTAAACAAAGTCACTGCTATGATATCTCTCCTATCACTATTGCAGAATTTAGAGGCACACAAGAACATTTTAATGAAAGTGTTAAGCGAGGCTTATGTACCTAATAACATCACTGGCGGAGAAATGGCCAACATGGTTGGGCAAGTACTAGAAAGTCATAAGATCATCTTCCATGAGGATGAGCTACCACATGAGGGGTTGAATCACAATCGAGCATTGCATATTACGGTGCAATTTGAAGACAAGTTCATTGCCAAGGTCTTGGTTAATGGGGGTTCGAGCCTAAATATTTGTCCATTGGACACTCTAAAAAGGTTGGACAAAGGTTTCCATGAGATACAGGTAGGAAGCATGAATATGAAGGCTTTCGATGGGTCCTAGAGGGCCACGATTGGGGAAATAAACCTTTGCTTGCAGATGGGTCCAACTTAATTCGATGTTGAATTTCAGGTGCTTGACATATCAGCCTCATATAATCTTCTATTGGGCCGACCATGGATCTATGCCGCTGGAGCCGTGCCTTCCACACTACATCAAGCTGTGAAGTTTGAATGGAACCGCCAGGAGGTAATCATTCACGGAGATGGAAGTAACCCCATCTACACTAGTCAAACCATCCTGGACATTGGACATAGAAGAAGGCTAGGAGGGGAAACCTATCATCACATCGAGCAGGTCAATGCCACCGAGAAGGATAAGTGGTGGAGTAACAAAATAGAAAGCATACTAGCATGGTCTAAATATGAACCCGACAAAGGATTGTGAAAGAACCTCCAAAGTATCATCAAAACAATACAACGGAAAAATCATAGTACCACCTTTGGGATCGGATACCAGTACACATGGCGACAGTACAGGGATTAGTCGCCTCCATAGCGTGGACCATATTACCCTCTTGAGCAGCCAGTGCCATGTTTGGAATAATATTTTCACCAAGCTGATATTATATAGGGGACTACAGAAGAAGAAACACTAGCTGGGTTGAAGAATTTGTTCTTGGAGGATGAATACATGGACTGTAGTGCCATAATTGAGGAGGAGGAAGAAGGCCTCACTATTTAGACTATGGTGAAGGGAACTGTTCTCAGGAACTAGACCACCACACCATCCCGAGCCCGCCGAGTCCCTGGGTAGCTTGGCAGAATTTACTTCTATATCCATTCTAGGCATTTAAGATTTCCCGTAATTCATTTTAAGCTTTACTTGTTTCAATATAAATGCTCGATTCATTGAGCCGTGCTTTGTCTGGACAATTTTTCAAGTTTTAATCAAATGCATTTGCTCTTTATTATTCACTACTATCTTTACACTTTTCCTATCCACAGTGTTATTATTACTTTTCCTGATAAACCAGTGACTGTGACATATAACGAGGCAACGCAACATGAGAATAGTGATTCAGAGGAAGAAGATGAGATACCCGAGGAAATTGTCAGGGAGGTGGAAAATTTTGAGAATAAGCCTAAGTCCAATCTGGACGAGACCGAAGCAGTAAATTTGGGAGACGTCGAGACCGTCAAGGAGACTCGCATCAGCATTCACTTGTCACCAACAGAGAAGGAAGAGTACATTTATTTCCTAAAAGAATATGAGGACATTTTCACATGGTCATATGATGACATGACCGGTTTGAGCACTTCCATAATGGCTCACAAGTTGCCTACTAATCCTATGTGTCCGCCAGTAAAACAGAAACTCAGAAAGTTCAAACCAGACATGAGCCTGAAAATCAAGGAGGAAGTTACCAAGCAGATCAAAGCCAAAGTTCTTAGGGTGGTCGAACATCCAACCTGGGTAGCTAACATTGTGCCAGTTTCGAAGAAAGACGGGAAGGTCAGAGTATGTGTTGACTATCGGGATTTAAACAGAGCAAGTCCCAAGGATGATTTCCTACTGCCAAATATACACATCCTGATCGATAACTACACCAAGTATGAACTCCAATACTTTGTAGATTGCTTCGCGGGTTATCACCAGATTTGGATGGATGAAGAAGATGCAGAGAAGACATCTTTTATTACACCATGTGGTGTATATTCTTACAAGATAATGCCATTTGGTTTGAAGAATGCTGGGGCCACTTACATGAGAGACATGACAACTATCTTCCATGACACGATCCATAAAGAAATAGAGGTATATATGGTTGACGTCAGTATCAAATCCAAAACGGTCGCAGATCACATAGCAGACCTGAGAAAGTTCTTTGACGGGCTAAGAAGATACTCAAGGCAGGTTACTTTTGGATGACCATGGAGATGGATTGCATTCAGTATGTTCGTAAATGCTTTCAATGTCAAGTGCATGTCGATGTGATAAAAGTGCTGCCAAATGAGCTCAATGCAACAAGCTCTCTTTGGCCATTCGCCACTTGGGGAATGGATGTTATTGGTCCGATTGAGCCCACTGCTTCAAATGGACACATGTTTATTCTGGTAGCCATTGATTACTTCACAAAATGGATAGAAGTGGCATCTTACAAAGCTATAACCAAGAAAGTCGTCGCAGATTTTGTCAAGGATCGTATTGTCTGCCGATTCGGAGCTCCCGAGTCCATTATTACTGACAATGTCGCCAATCTCAACAGTGGTCTGATGAAATCTATGTGTGAAACTTTCAAAATCAAGCACAAGAATTCCACAGCCTACAGACCTCAAATGAATGGAGCCGTAGAAGTTGCCAATGAGAACATCAAGAAAATGGTAGAAAACCACAAATAGTGGCATGAGAAGTTACCCTTCGCTTTATTGGGATACTGCAGTACAGTTCGCACATCAACCAGAGCAATTCCCTACATGCTGGTTTATATTACCGAGGCTATCATCCCAGCCAAGGTAGATATTCCTTCTTTAAGAATCATACCGGAAGCTAAACTCAGTGATGCAAAGTGGATAAGGAGTCGCTATGAACAATTGGCCATTATCGATGGAAAGAGGATGAATGCAGTATGTCACAACCAACTTTATCAGAACAGGATGTCCAGAGCTTTCAACAAAATGGTAAAAGCAAGACAGTTCGCACTAGGCAGTTGGTATTGAAGAAACTCTTCCCGTATCAAGATGAAGCCAAAGGGAAATTCTCTCCCAACTAGCAGGGTCCATACATGGTCCATAGGGTGCTAACATGAGGAGTGCTCATACTTGCAAAAAATGGATGGAAAAATCTGGACAAAACGAATCAATTCAGACGTACTCAAGAGATACTATACTTAGATTATGTACATTTCCTCATCTGATATAATTGAACTACGCTTGACCTGATTTCCATTTAAGAGGGGGTACGTAGGCATCCTTATGGGTTCGGTCATATCATAATAAAAATTTTATTTCCCCCAAGATTAGAAACTGGGGAAGAATTTTCAGGAGGGTCCTCAAAATTCCTGAGCAAGTCCAACCAACACCAACATGTGTCAGACGATCAGAAATCGGTTAAAAAACTGGGACAAAATTTTGAGAAGGATTCTTAAAATTCTGAAGAAGGTTCAACAAGGCTCATTATCCGCAAACAATCAAAAGATCATCTACCAAACCGGGGAAGAATTTTGAGGAGGACCCTCAAAATTCCATAAGAGAGCTACAATGCCTTTGAGACGTGTTACAGTCACTATTTCATCGAAAATTTACTTGATATATCAACTCTATTTTTATCAATAATTGCATATTTTCAAAAACTCTATTTCCATAATAGTCAGGTGTCACCTAGGGGAACTCGAAAGGCTTTAAAAAAGGAGCAAAGCAAAGCCAGCCGATAGGAGCATGAACTAACCTCCCCTTACAAAACTTAAAATTTTTCTTTGAATGCAGGCACATTTGATGTAATGATAGCATTCGCAAAACATGTATACACTGACAATTCACTATCAATTAGGCCCTCAGACATCAAATACATCTCCAGTTAAGACATATACTGCTCTTATTTGCTACTTGCTCTTTGCATGAGGCTAATTCTTGCCTCCATACTTGCATGAGTCTAATCCCCGACTCCACACCTGCATGAGGCTAATCCCTGCCTCCATACTTACATGAGGCTAATACTTGCCTCCCCATTTGCATGAGGCTAATCCTTGACTCCTACTCTACATGAGGCTAATCCTTGCCTCCCTATTTGCATGAGTCTAATCCCTGACTCCATACTTGCATGAGGCTAATTCTTTCCTCCCCATTTGCATGAGGCTAATTCCTGCCTCCCTATTTGCATGAGTCTAATCCCTGACTCCATGTTTTCATGAGTCTAATCCCGGACTCCACACTTGCATGAGGCTAATCCCTGCCTCCCTATTTGTATGAGTCTAATATCTGACTCTATACTTGCATGAGGCTAATCCTTGCCTCCCCATTTGCATAAGGCTAATCCCTGCCTCCCCATTTGCATGAGTCTAATCCTTGACTCCATTAGACTAATCCTTGCCTCCATACTTGCATGAGGCTAATCCCTGCCTTTCTACTTGCATGAGGCTAATACTTGCCTCCCCATCTGCATGGGATTAAGTAATGTCCCTCTTTGCACGAATATTGCTCTATTTCTAAGTACTCTTTATTCGCTTTTCAATCGGGCTATGCTCTGCCCTCCATTTCATAAGACTAAGCATTGTCTTGATAACATCATGTCTATTGAATATCATGGGATGAAATATCGCCAACCTATCCAAAGGTGTCATGGTATAAAGGCATCATCCTCATAGCCGGAAGACACCTTGCCATGGCCTGAGGATCTCTCAAACTTGCATATCATTATTCAAAGGCGTCATGGTTCGGAGGCACCATCTTCATGGTCCGAGAACATCATTTCATGGCCTGCAAATCACTCACTAAATAATTCATGGCCCAGGACGTCATCTTCAACCGTCCGAAGACAACCTTCATGGTCCAAAGGGAATTTGCATCATGTTTAAATTTTTTCGTAAATACATGCTTGTAGCATCTTCTATCTATAGGTAACCAGTGAGCAACCACTATCATAGCAGGAGCGATCTTGCTTCAGTTCCCTCCAACCGTCTCGAGCTTTAACCGCTCACCATAACCGCATCGGCATCGTGTGTTCGTTCTTGCAATAATTTCATCGGCGTATTTCGTAGATGAAACCAGAACTACACATGACCTGATTCCTGTAAAACCAGGGATATGTAGGCAGCTTGAAGATCGGATTCTAGCCCCTGTCTTTCAAAGCATCTTGTTCGGTCAAAATTGGCCATCATTTCTTTACGCGAAAACTCTTTCATCATTCTTAGGTAAAGAGGGGCAGCTGTTGATACCCAATTTTTTCCTATATATTTTAATTTTACATAAATACTTTCAAAATAGTATATATATTCATATATAAGCATGCACAAGGTTTTCATAATTTTTCTATAATTTTAAAGATTTTAAATTAATTTATTTCCTCCCCTTTTACTCATAAAATCCCCGATAATTACCCCTCAAAATATTATTGTGGTAATTTAGTAATATAAATTCTATATTTATTCCAAATATTGTTAGAATATTTTTAGTGCATTTTTATAATTGCATTTTATATTTTTAAAGCTAATTTGCATATAATTGCAATATTAGCCTTATTAATGTATAATTATATTTATATGCATAAAATCGACCCTCTATTTTTTTAAAATGTTGAATATCTATTTTAAATCATTTTAGTATATGAAGTTATTTTTTAAAATTATCTATTATTTATTATAAATTATATGGCGATAAATTGACTATTTAAAATCTAGCCAAATTGCATTTCAATTTTAGCCTTAATTGAACCCAACACCCCAGCCCAATTTCGGATTAAATAATCCGAACCAGGCCCTAATTACTCCTATCCAACCCAAAACCTATCAAATCTTGGTCGTTGATCTAAAAGAATAACAACCCTCGTTCGTTCTTGCCTTTTTTATTCAAAACAACTCCACAACCCTAACCATTTTTCCAAATTCACCTCCCTAAGATCCTCTCTTCTCTCAGTGACTCTCAACCAAACCCTATCCCTTCAACCACCGACCTCTCTTCTCCGGTCATCTCCGGTGACTTCTCCTCGTCTCCTAAGCCTCCAATGGCTTCTCTCATGCTACGCATGCCTTCTCTAAGGTCTTTAAGGGCCCAGGGCCATGCCAACTTGCATCTAGGGTTCATCACTTATCTGTTCTTGGCTACTCCAGTGTGATTTCGAGCAAAATCATGTTGTATCTATTACAATCCTTGGGATTCTAGACAAGTTCTTTCATCTCTCTATGGGTTTCTTCTGAAACCCTAATTTCTTCCTATATCTCTTAGATCTGTACAGATCTAAGACGATTTGAGTTTGTTTCTTTAATGTTTTACATTGTCCTTGGAACTCTTTTGCAATAATCGTTGATTTCAAGTGTTTTTCACCTTCTTCTAAAAAATTAGGGTTTTAGAACTTCTTTTAAAATTTTGTTTAACTGATTCTTTGTGTTTAAGCTTCTATTTCTTGCATATTTTTGATTGATTCTATGATTTTACTACCTCTTCAACTCGTCTATGTTGAAAGCCCTAATTTTCTAGATTTCTACGTTTGGTTTTGTGTATTAGCATGATTGATCGTTTATTGTTTGAGTTTCCGTGACTATCTTACCTTGAATATGTTCCTACTAAGTTTTTAGCCTAACTTATATCACTTTTATGTGCTTGTGTCCATCTTGATTGTTCAAGACTTGCTTCTTTCTATCAGTGCTATTTAACCTTCGTGTTTGCTATGTCTGGTTGTTCTTATCTTACTCTATTTCTATGCTGAACATTGAATCATGACTTTCTCTTTGATTGATTCTGGATTCTGTATTTCATGGTTTGATTGGATGACCTTCCTTTAAACCTTCGATTCCTACTCTTTCTATTCAAATTGATTGACTTGCTTACCTTGTCTGCATTAGTATTTTATTCCTACTGATTATCTCCTTAATTAGAGTTTTCTGAACTTAGCCCAAATTGTTTACCCTATACTTACTGAATTTGAGATTTTTCCTTATTGGTCATACATTGATTTCTTTCCTTATTTGTTACTTGTTCTTACCGTTTGAACTGATTCCCTTAGCTTATGGGAATGCTTGTACTGATTTTGCTCTAATTGGTTTTGAGTTCCATAATTACTATATTATTGTGATTCTTGCCTTATTTTACCTAGTTTCAAACTATTATATATACCTACTTTCTCATTGACACAAACACGAACACATTGGTTCAAAAACTCTCTCTTTCACACTAAAAACTTTCTGCTCTCTTTTGTGTTACTTACTACTGTCTAAAGTCAGCCGGCTGCAAGCTAAGACTAACTACTGGTTTCTCTTTCACTTTGTGCTTACTATCCCCTTACTGGTATGTTCCAATTTTAATTCAAGTCCTAAAATAATATGTTTCTCCTATTACTTCAATTTGTCATGTTTCTAATATGCTTCTATCTATGGTTTTGTTGTTCAACCTGCAATTAACATGTATACTTCACTGTCTTCTTTGTTGCATGCTATATACCCCCTAGGATCCCCCTTCTAGTATGACCAATGTGACTTTGTTTCTCTGACCCCTACCATGCACCTTCATGTATGAAGTAATTGGCTATCTTAAGCCTATTGATTCTGTATTAACTTTACAGTTCATCCTATTCTTTAAAAGCCTTGACCCCTTTTAAGGCTCCTATGATTCTGTACCTATGGGCATATGTGCTTACTATATGCCCTATACTTACCCCAAATCCCCATTACCCCTATGTGGATGTGTGCACCTGTTTGACTCCATGTATTGGAGTGCTGATGAACCTTTTTCTGGTTCTGTATTTGGTTTGACTGATTATTAGTCACCTTACCTTTTTAAACTCTCTTATTTAGTAACTCTCTATGTGTTTTCTTACAAAACTATTTCAAGCAAATCTCTTTTTAACACTGTTTTCACACTAAAACCTTTCAAACTATGTCAAGCACTCTCACTCTACTCCTAAGTCACTAGGTTCTGCCCCCTCCAGTATGTGTACTGCCTTGGGATCCTCTTGAGAACCCTCTGAACTCTAGCACACTGAGTTGGCCCTTCCACACTGCACTTACTCATTTGGTTACAAAGTCCGGGTGTGAGCACTGCCCGAGATCTTTGAGATCTTTAGGGAACTATGATGCACCTAGACAATGATATTGTCTATAAAATTGGCATTTGAGGCTATTGGAGGTCTCGGGAAATCATTTGGGCCTGCTTTAAGCTCCCTATAGTGTAACCTTTTTTGTTTATTTTATATATTTATATAATTCATTCATCTGGTTTATAATAATTTTGTATACAAATATTGGGGTGACTAGTGAAAAAGGGTAGGTAGTTCATATTTGTGGGGTAAATGGGTAAAAACCATGCCTATTGGATGTTATATTTGCTATGTTTGCCTTACCCTGTTAGCAATCATACCTACAGGTTTCAAGTGGTTCCAATAATAGAAATCATGTTTATAGGTCCTAAAATCAACTTCACAAACAGATACCATGCCTATAGGATATGATCCAGTTCAACTTCTGTTATAACGAGTGTTTACATGTGTTTTCATTTGTTATCATGCCTACAAGTTTCTAACATCAGCTCTTAAACAATTAGATGTCATACCTATAGGAAACAACATTAGAAACTCTGCCTAGATCTAAAATAAGTTTAGTTTAAATAAGTCAATCCAGTTCTTGAGTAGTTTGCTTCGAAGTTGGTCTAATTAACGGTTTGTTTTTTTGAAATGAATTCCCTCAAAATACTGCTTTAATTCACTATTAGAAAGCATGCCTATATGGACTCAAGAGTTAGTTTTAAAATATTCCCGTTGTTTTACTATGTCAAGCGTAGTTATCATGCTCTTAGGACACCGCTATTCGGCGTGTAGGCAAGCCTATACGACGTTTTCAAATCCTACAGCTCTGAAATTGTTTCTGCTACATAATGTTGTTCTGATTTTAAAATCAGTAGGCAAATGGATAGGGCCATTACTTCTGAGTTTATAAAAATAAAAACTGCATATCTCATGTGTTCTGATATTCACCTAGACATCATGTCTTAGGATACTATTTAACAATATTGCCCTTACTTGTGTGTGAGTCGTGTTGTTTACATGCATTATTTGTGGAGGTGAACTTGAGCCTCTAATTGCTTCTTTTATACCTTATGTGCTAAGGTCCTATTTGTTCTTGCCTGTCGCTTTAGAATTTTCTCCTTTTAAGCACCTTAGGGGTCGTCTATAACTGTCCAGATTTAGAGGTCCTAAAATACCTCCAGGGCCATAGGGAAAGGACGGGTAGTGTACGCGTAGGGATCGTCAAGTTTACTAGCACGCTTTAGGTTAAGACCAGAGGGAGGGAAGGGTAGATATGGGATATGATGACTACGCGCTAATGTCATGTGTAGCCCCTCATTAAGAAGCGTTTACCGGACATTGTGTGGGGAGATCCTGTAGGCTAACCAACCTAGGACCCCTTCTTTCTCAAATCCCTTCTGTTTAAAACTTTGTTTTATATACAACTTATTCAAAGCCTTTGTCTTATTATATGAGTTATACAACGTCCAACATGCTTTACTTGCAAATTATTTGATTCAACTATTTATTTATAATGGACTAATTCGTGAATGTAAGTTCGGCTGGGACACACCATTGTGGACCGAGAGGGGTGCCTAACACCTTCTCCTCAAGGTTGTTTCGAGCCCTTACCCTAATCTCTGATAATTCAAACTAGTCTAAGAGTTAATCGCTCTAGGTGCCCTAACGCACTATAATCCGTTAGGTGGAAACTCTTCAAATACACAATTCCCAAAAGGTAATGAGTTATTACCCCCATGAATGTCGAACCCGGACTTTTTCCGCGAAGGAAAAGAGGGGGCGCGACATAAACACTTGATGAACTACAACTAGACTAGGTGGTAGTGCAAGTCTATAAGCCACCTCTCCAACCCTGTCAAGGATCTAAAAAGGTCCGATATACCTAGGGCTCAACTTGCCCTTCTTCTTGAACCTCATAGCACCCTTTATGGGCGAAACTAGGAGCAAGACCTGCTCCTCACCCATGAATGCAACATTGCAAACATTCTGATCTGAATAAATCTTCTATCTGGATTGGGCTGTACGAAGTCGATCCTGAATCAATTTAGCCTTCTACAAAGCATCCTGAACCAAGTTTGTACCCAATAGTTTTGCCTCGCCCGGCTCAAACTAACCTATATGAGACCGATATTGCCTACCATACAAAGCCTCATACGGGGCCATCTGAATGCTCGACTGATAAATGTTGTTGTAGGTAACTCAACCTCAGTACCTAACTCATGTTGTACTACCCTCCAGAATCACGATGTAAATTGCGTACCACGATTAGAGATGATAGATTACGGCACGCCATGAAGCCTGATAATCTCATAGATATAGACTCGAGCCAGCTGCTCCGAATAATAAGTAGTCATCACTGTAATGAAATTAACCGACTTGGTCAACCTATCCACAATCACCATGTCCCGCACCCTTTTTCCTCCGCAGGGAGAAGCCCGGGTTTTGACATTCATAGGGGTAATAACTCATTTCCTTTTGGGAATTGGGTATTTGAAGAGTCGCCACCTAACGGATTATGGTGCGTTAGGGCACCTAGAATGATTAACTTTTGGGTTGGTTTGCATCACCAGAGATTAGGGTAAGGGCTCGAGGTAACCTCGAAGGGAAGGTGTTAGGCACCCCTCTTGGTCCACAACTATGGGTCCCAACCGAACTTATATTTACAAATTAGTCTATATAAACAGTGAATCAAATAAGTTGCAAATAAAGCACACTGGATAGTTCAAGTAGTAAGATAAAGGTTGGAACAAGTTGTAAAAGACAAAAGTTTTGAAGGATTAGTTAAAGAGGGGTCCTAGGTTGTTTGTCCTATAGGATCACCCCATGCAATATCCGGTAAACACTCCTCGATGAGGGGCTACATGTGACATTAACACGTAGTCATCATATCCCATGTCTACCCTTCCCATCCTCTTATTGGTCATGCAAAGCGAGTGTTTGGTCACTCATTCCTTTGCATGCTGCTACCCGTCCCTCCTTAATAGTCCTGGAGGGTGTTAGGACCTCTACCTATAAGTGGTTCTAGATATACCCCTAAGGTTTTAAAAGTCAAAAATTCTAAGGCGACAGTCAAAACATTTAGGACTTTCACATAATGGGAGCAATTAAGAGGCTCACAGTTTCCTCCTCAAACAAACATACAAGCAACATGACTCAAACACAATTAAGGTTTTTATTAATTAAAGTCCTAAAGCAGGATCTCTAAGTGAATATGAAGAAACAGACCAAACTTTCATACCCAGAAGTTATAACTTAGTAGTTGCCTAGGGATTACCTTGTTTAAAAGCTTATTAGAATCAGAAATATTAAACGACGGAAACAACTTCGGGGAAATGCAGGTTTTGAAAAATGCCCTAAGGCTTGCTTATATGCAATATACTGTGTCTATATTAATGCAGAAACAAACATGTTATCGAAACAGACTCCTTTAATACCTATAAGCATGGTATCTAATGAGATTAATGCAATTTTGAAAGGACTTGATTCAGGAAATGTCATCGCTTAATAAGACCAACTTTAGAAATGAACTAGGCGTAATAAAATGATTTATTAGGCTAAATTGAATTTCCAGATAGAATTGCAAGTATATATCCTTATAGACATGATATCTAGGCGTATTACTGTCTTTAGCAACGTACAGAAATGCTGATTAAAACTAAATCAGAGTCGAATCTTATAAGCATGGCATCTACTAATTTTAGACATGATTGTTTGGAACCTATAAACATGGTTTCTAACATGACAAAAATGTAGAACCTTAGGAACATGATTTCTACTTGATGGAAACGACATTGGAAGTGAAACCTTATAGGCACGATTTCTATTTGATGCAAACGAAATTAGAAGTGAAATCCTATAGGCATGGTTTCCATTATGCAAAAGCAATCAAATTCAAAAGAGCAAAACCTATGAGCATGTTTGCTACTTGCACAAGTAGTCAGATTTCAGTAACAAGGTCCTAAGAGCAGGATCTATACCCATATTCCCCATAAAGTATACATCTACCCACCCTTTTTATTAAATTCCCAAATATATGTATACAAATTATTACAGGACAATGAGTGAATTACATAAATGAAATAGAAAATCAAGAAGCTATTCGATAGGGAGCTTGCAATTAGGCCAAGGTTTCCCAAAGCCTCCAATGGTCTCATAAGCCTCAATTTCATAGACAAATCAGAGTCTAGGTGTATCAAAGTTCCCTAAGGGTCTCAAGGACCCCGGACAATGCTTACACCTAGACTTAGCAATCAAGCATTGAACCAGTGCAGTGTAGAAATGCCAGCCTTAGTATGCCAGAGTTCAGAGGGCTCTCAAGAGGATTCCAATGCAATACACATACTAGAGGGGGGAGAACTTATTGACTAAGAGTAAAGTAAAAGTGCAGGACCCAAGTTGAAAAGGTTTATTAGAGACTGTTTTGGAAAGTCTGTTTTGAAAGCACTTAGTATAGCAACAGAGATTGCTTGAAAAGAGGTTGGAGTAGTAAAAAAAACTTAAACACCTTAGGAAAAGATCACACACAGCTAGTTTTCATAATTCAACAGTCACACCAGGGTCAAGCTGTTTGGGGATACATAAATATTTGGCTGCATAACCCAGCAAGGGTCCTAAGACTAGTTTGGACATGCTCAGAGATAGTGGACTGTGGCATAATCACAAACCAGTCAAGAAGAATACAGACACACAGAAAGGGTGATAAGGGTTTGGGGATTCATAGAGTGGTAACACACAAGAAGTGAAATACAACTGACAAGGCATGCTTTAAAACTTACATAAGGGAATACATTGATTTAAAGGGAGGGGAGTTATACTAGCATGCTGATAATGTAATTTAACTACAAATTTCATAACAGAACCACAAGTAGAAGCAAGCTAGAAATAAATAAACTGAAACAATAAGAGAAACATATTGTTGTTAGAGCTTTAAATCAAAACTAGGACATACTAGTGAAGATAGAAGTAAGCAGAATGAAAGAACCAAAGAGCACAGATGATTAGCCTTGGCTTGCAGCCGGCTAATAGTAGCAAATAACTCAGAGAGAGAGCAGAGATTTTTTTAGTAAGAGAGGTAGTTTTGAAAACCAAATGTTCCTGTGTGTTGTGTTTGTGAAAAACTTAGAGTATTTATCGTTGAAAGTAGGTAGTAAAATAAGGTAAAAATCATAGTAGTATAATAATTTAAGAGATCAGAATCAATCAATTAGAGAATCAAGGAAGTACTCCCTTAAGTTAAGGGAAACAAATCAAACGGGAATATTCAATATCATATAAGGCAAGAAGAAAAATTCGTGCATGACTAAATAAGGAAGCAGCCAAGGTTCAATGAGCATAGAGTAGTCGATTAGGACTAAATTCATAATGCCTTAATTAAGGACACAACTCAGTAGAAATAAATATCATAGCAAATATGGTAAGGAAACTAGTCAGCTTAAACAGATGGGGTAAGGCTTTTAGGGCTTTAAAAGAAAATCTTTCAATCACTATCAATTAAGGAAATCAGAATCAATTAAGAGGGAGTCATGCTTCTGCATCTTCAATATATACATAGAAACGAATGAACAGGCGTAGCAAGCAAACAAGGTTAGCCATAGTGACAGAAAGAAGTAAGAGATGATTACACAAAAGGATCATAGTCATACAGAAGTGACATAAGTAGGCTAAAGATTCAGTAGAAAACTCATTCGAAGCATGGTAACCGAAAGAAACTTTAACAAAATCAAGTAGTCATGCTGACACATAGAACCAAATCAAAGAAGGTCTTAAAGTTAGGGCTTTTTAATAGAGTCGAGTTAAAAAGTAGTAGGAACATAGGATCAATCAAAAATAAGTAAGGAAGGAGGTTTAATCATAAAGAAATCAGTTAAAACAAGCATAAAAGAACTCCGAGAAAACCCTAATTTTTTAAAGAAAGTAATATGTTACAAATTGAGGATCTTTTATAAGAACCTCGAGCATAAGCAAATCATAGAAGGAAACAGGCTTAACGTGTTAAAAATAACACAAATTTTAAGAGATTCAGATGAGAGTTAGGGTTTCAAAGGAAACCCAAATATAAATCGAAAGAACCTGTTGTAAACTTCACAAATCGTAACACATATGGTGTGATTTTGCCCAAAATCACACCAGAGAAGCCATGATCACGGAAGCAGAAACCCTAGGTTCAAATCGGCATGGCCAAGACCCTTGAAGGTCTTAGAGATGATGAACAAGGCGGTGAGAGACCCATTGGAGGCTTGGGGTTGAAAGGTAGGTCGCCAGAGATGACCGGAGAAGGAGGCTACTGACGGAGTCTAGGGTTAGGTTTGAGAGAGGGGAGAAGAAGAGAGCATCTGAAGGTGTCGGGGATTTGGAAAATGAGTAGGGTTAGGGGGTCATTTGGAAATTAAAAAGGAAAGGAAGAATGAGGGTCGTTGCTCTTTTAGACCAACGGCCAGGATTTAAGATGGCTTGGGCCGGGTAGGGATAATTGGGGCCTGGGTCGGGTTATTAAATAGGAAATTGGGTTGGGGATTGGTCCGATTTGGTCCATAATCTAAAGCCAAATTTGGCTATTATTTAAATAGCTAGTTTTTCTCTATTTTAATTTATAAAAAATAATAGGTAATTTCTGAAAAATACTTTAAGGTGCCAATATGATTTAAAATACACAATGATCATTTTAAAAATATAGGGACCAATTTTATGCATATAAAATATAATTATACCTTAAAATGGGCTAACATTGCAATTATGTGCAATTTAGCTTAAAAATACTAAATGTAATTGTAAAAATACATAAAAATTACATTAGCCATATTTTGGCATAAGTATAAAAATCAAATAAATGAATTATCAAAACAATAAATTTGGAAATAATTATTGGGGAATTTATGGATAAAAAGGGGAGAAAATAAATAAATTTAAACCCTTAAAATTATGGGGAAAATAATAAAAACCTTGTGCATGCTTATATATGCATATATATGCTATTTTAAAGGCATTTATGCATATTTAAAATATACAGGAAAAAATTGGGTATCAACACACCAAAACTGCATCGAACTTCCCCTAAGTCCATGGCAACCCAACAACGAAATCCATAGTGATCCGCTCTCATTTCCACTTTGGAATCTCTAGCTTCTAAAGTAATCCACCTAGTCGCCGATGCTCATACTTCACCTGTTGACAATTTAGGCACCGAGCTACATACTCTACTATGTCCTTCTTCATTCTCCTCTACCAATAATGCTGCCTCAAGTCCTTATACATCTCGCGGAACCTAGATGAATGGAGTACCATGAATTGTGAGCCTCCTAGAGAATCAACTAAAGCAAACCATCTACATTGGGCACACATAGCATACCCTGGATCCTCAATGTATCGTCATCTCCAATAGTGACTTCTTTGGCATCACCATACTGAACCGTGTCCTTAAGGACAAGCAGATGGGGGTCAACAGACTGACGCTCTCTGATACGATCATAAAGAGCACAGCGAGAAACCACACAAGCTAAAGCTCGACTCGGCTCAGAAACATCCAATCTAAGAAACTGGTTGGCAAGGGCCTGAACATCCAATGCCAATGGCCTCTCTGCTACTAGTAGATATGTTAAGCTGCCCAAACTCTTCGTCGTGCAACTCAAGGCATCGACCACTACATTGGACTTCTCGGGATGGTACCAAATGGTGATTTCATAATCCTTAAGAAACTCTAACCACCTCCGCTGACACAAGTTAAGATCTTTCTGTTTGAACAGATGTTGCATACTCCGGTGATTGGTGTAGATCTCACAAGGGACACCATACAAATAGAGCTGCCAAACTTTAAGGAATGAACAACAACTGCTAACTCAAGGTCATGGATAGGATAGATCTTCACATGCACCTTCAGTTGTCAAGATGCGTAGGTAATCACCCTACCATCCTGCATCAACACCGTGCTGAGACCAATACGCTATGCATCACAACCTGGGGTTGTAGTCAAAGCTATAGACAATACTAATACCAGGACTGTAGTCAAAGCAGTCTTAAGATTTTGAAAGCTCTCCTCACACTCCTTTGTCCACCTAAACGGAATACCCTTCTATGTCAGCCGGGTCATAGGTGTTGAAATAGATGAGAAAACCTCTATAAATCGACGGTAATACCCCGCCAAACCAAGAAAACTCTGGATCTCCGTAGTTGAAGATGGTCTGGGCCAACTCTGCACTACTTCAACCTTCTTCGGATCAACCTTGATCCCCTCACCCGACACTACATGACCCAAAAATGCCACTAAATCTAGCCAGAATTAACACTTTGTAATTTTTGCATGTAGCTTCTTTTCTCTTAAGGTCTAAAGCACAGTCCTCAGATGCTGCTCATGATCCTCCCAACTCTAGGAGTATACCGGAATGTCGTCAATAAACATAATGATGAATGAGTTAAGATAGGGTCGGAATACACTGTGCATCAAGTGCATGAATGTTGGTGGGGCATTGGTCATCCAAATGACATCACAAGGAACTCGTAGTGACCATACCGAGTCCTGAAAGCATTCTTCAGGATATCTGGCTCCCAAATCTTCAACTGATAATAGCCTGAATGCAAGTCAATCTTGGAAAACACTCTAGCACCCTGTAACTGATCAAATACGTCATTAATATGAGGCAATAGATACTTTTTCTTCATTATAACTTTGTTTAATTGGCGATAATCAATACACATGCTCATAAAACCATCCTTCTTCTTATTTACAAACAAGATTGGAGCACCCCAATACGGCACAGTTGGCTGAATGAAGCCCTTATCCAGAAACTCCTATAACTGCTCATTTAACTCTGGAAGAGCCATATGATATGGAGGAATAGAGATGGGCTGAGTTCCCAGTAACAAATTAATACCAAAGTCGATATATTTATTGATCGGCATGCCCGGAAGATCTGTTGGAAATACATTTGGATAATCCCTCACTACTGGAACTAACTCAACGGTAGGGGTATCAATACTGACATCTCTCATATAAGCTAGATATGCATCACTCCCTTTCTCAACCATTTGCTAAGCCTTTAGAAATGAAATAACTCTGCTAGGAGTATAATCTAAGGTACCTCTCCACTCTAACTATGGTAATCCTAGCATAGCCAGCATTACGCTCTTGGCGTGATAATCAAGAATAGCATAATGTGGAGACAACCAGTCCATGTCCAAAATAATATCAAAGTCTACCATATTGAGCAATAATAAATTGGCTCTGGTCTCAAAACCACTAAGAACAACCAAACACGCCAATACATACGATCAACCATAATAGAATCTCCCACAAGTGTAGACACATAGACATGAGAACTCAAAGAATCACGAGATGCACCCAAATACGGAGCAATATAAGATGATACATAGGAATAAGTGAAGCCTGGATCAAATAAGACTGATGCATCTCTATGATAGATGGGAGCAATACATGTAACGATAGAGTCGAATGCAACTGCCTTCGTCCGAGTAGGAAGAGCATAATATCTGACATGGCCTCCCCCTCTAGGGCGACCTCTACCTTCTTGACCTCCACCTCTAGTTGGCGGTGTAGGTGGAGTGGTATGGTGCTGGAATCATAGCCTGAGGACTCGGTGGAGCACGCGGTGTCTGAGAAGTCTGTGGAGGTGCACCCTTCCTAAGTCTGGGGCAATCCCTCACCACATGGTGAGTGTCACCACACTAAAACAAAACAAGCTCTCGGAGGGCCTGGTTGCTGTGACTGGCTCGGGCCAGGTCTGCTGGACTGACCGCTAAAAGCACCCCGTGCAGGAGGTGCACTAGATACTGTCGGAGCATAATAAGGCTCCCGAGGCCTAGGAGTGGCCGGAATACAACTGGTGGTTGGAAGTGCTGAATGAACAGGGCGAATCACATAGCTCTACCATGACGAGCTGCAGCTGGGGCACGAGTTCCACTATAAGTGCCAGACTCTCAAGACCTCTTGGCCTCTCTCTCTTCACTCTCTCGAATCACCATACCCTCCAATCTCCTAGCAATCCCCACTACCTGTTGGTACGTGATGTCCATCTCCAACTCTCAGGCCATGCTAAATCTGAAACTAGGGTTGAGCCGCTCTATAAATCGACGGACCCGCTCTCGAACTATAGAAACCAAGGCTAGTGCATGCCTAGCCAAATCACTAAACTGGACCGCATACTCCGACACGATCATAGATCCCTGGTGCAACTACTCAAACTCTACGCGCCATGCATCTCTGCGACTCTAGGGAACATACTCCATCAAGAATATATCTTAGAGCTGAGTCCAAGTAGTGCAGCTGCCTCAACCGGACTACCCAACTCATAAGCATGCCACCACCAATAAGTTGTTCCCCTAAGTTGGAATGTAATGAAATAAACCCTACTAGAATCTGTTACACCCATAGTACATAGGATACGATGGCACTCCTCAAGAAAACCCTGGGCATCCTATGATGCTAGGCCACTAAAAGTAGGAGGGTGGTAATTCTTGTACCTCTCGAGCCTGAGCTGCTGCCCCTCAGAAACTGCTTCCCCAGCCTCGGTCCAAACTAGGTTTACCGGCGGCACTAGTATGACCTCTAGAACCTAGTCGACCTGAACCTGCTGCTTTGGGGTAAGGATTGCGAGAGTCTGTGCTCCTTCCCGGTCTACGATGTGGCAGGATCAAGTGGGATCAACCCTGCTTGAGCTAAAGTACCGAAGATACTCAGAAACTAGTCGAGGGTCTCCTGAAGAGCTGGTGCAGTAACAGGCGTCTCAGGTGTCTGCGCTTAGGCTGGATCTACTAGTGGCGCCTTTGTAGTAGCACGTGTTGATGCTCTGGCTATACCACATGGACATCCTCGGCCTCTACCCCGGCCTTGGACTCTCGCGGCTCCAGCATGGGGCGTGAGTGTTTGGTTATCTGATCCAGCTGTACGTGTCCTCACCATCTGTGAGTGAATAGAAGACAAAAGTTTAGAATCCCGAAGTCAACAATTCCGCACAACAAGGAATCAAAGAAGTGAAATTTTTCTAACATTTCCATAGCATCCCGAAGATAAGTATAGACGTCTCCGTACCGATTCGCGAGACTCTACTAAACCTGCTTGTGACTCATAACATCTATGAACCTAGAGCTCTGATACCAACTTGTTACGACCCAAATTTCTCTCCGTAGGATTTCGTGATGACACCTAGTCTCTAAGACTAGGTAAGCTTACAATTTTGGGAAAGAAATTAAATACGAATAAAACTCAACATTTAACAGATAATATATAACTGAAAAGTGTTGCTCAACATGTAAAAGCAAAAATCCACAACTCAGAGTGTAAACTATTCCCAAACCCGGTAGTCACAAGCCGCAAGATATAAGGAATGTACTAACTGTCTCTATACATCAACATCTAAGAGAATAAAAAAGGGGGGGGGACTCCGAGGTCTACGGATGATGGTAGATATACCTTGAAGTCTCCAAGCAGCAGCATGTACTCTACTAATATTAGGGCTGGTAGGATGTACCTGGGTCTGCACACAAAACATGTGCATAAATTTAGTATGAGTACACAATAATAGTACCTAGTAAGTGCCAAGCCTAACCTCGGTAGACTAGTGACGAGGTCAGGTCAGGGCCCTACTGGAGTGAAAAGGAAACAAGCCAGAAGATATAGTAATATAATGAAAAGACTGAGAATTTAACAATGAGAAATTATAAAAAGGTAACAACACAACACATAGGGGTAAACAATAGGGGCGCTCCCGAGGTACCGCCTCATAGTTCCAAAAGTAAATACTCAATAGGGGAGCTCCCGAGGTACCGCCTTGTAGTCCTAAAAGTAAATATGCAATAGGGGAGCTCCTGAGGTGCTGCCTTGTAGTCCAAAAGTAAATACACAACTCGTAACCGATGGAACAATGAATTCACAGCAAGGAATCCTACAGTTAAAGACTAAATTCAAAATCAAAGAGATAGGAATTCAACTAAGCATGTTGCATAGATTTCAAGTAAGAATTAAGACACATAGACATGTGATATTTGGCTAAACATGATAACTACACATGCTAGAATAACTCATTTCATATATAAGCAAGATACTGCTCAACGTAAAACTAGATTTTACAACAATTAGCCCGTGTATGCACTCGTCACCTCGCGTACACGGCACCCATATATCACATAAATGTCACAACAGTACCAAATCCTAAGGGGATTTTCCCCACACAAGGTTAGACAAGTTACTTACCTTAAATAAAGCTCAATCAGTCAATAAGAATGCCTTTCCCTCGACTTTCCGACTCCGAATGGCCCAAATCTAGCAAAAAGCTATTTCATATTATAGATACAACTATAAGAAACTAATCTAATTAATGAAATCAAAACTTTAACAAGAAATTAGAAAATTGCCCCAATAGGTCGACCCTGGCGCGTGTCTCAAAATCGGGTAAAAGTCACAAAATTCGAACACCTGTTCAACCACGAGTCCTCCCATACCAAAATAACTCAAATCCGATACCAAAACCTCGATCAAAATCTCAAAACTTGGCCTAAGAACTTTCTTCCCTTATCCCCCGATTTTCCACCCCAAATCACTAATTAAATGATGATTAAAGACATAATCATGTAAATTAACCAAAACTAGGTAATAATCACTTACCTCAAACACCTACGTGAAAATCTCTCCAAGAATCGCCAAAATTCGAGCTCTCAATTCCAAATGGTAAAAATGACATAAACCCTCGATTTTGAACATTTAAATCTGCCCAGGTGTTTCCTTCTTTATGAATATAGAAATTGCCTCACGTTCGCGAATCACAAAAAGCTACTGGCCAAAATTCCATCTTACACGAACAAAAGGCTCCACTCGTGAATGCGGTGAAAACTGCCCCCCCAGCCTTCACGAATGCGGAGCTCCACTCGCGAGTGTAGGCTTAAAGCTCGAGGTCTACCCCTCTGCTACTCTTCGCGAACGCGTGGGACCATACGCGAAATCGAAGAGAATTCTTCACCTGCCACCCAGAACCCCTTCGTGAACGCGAGAACTCTCTCGAGAACGCACTGAAAGAAATAGGCATTAGAAGCATTAGTGATTTTCTGCAATCCAACAAATCCCGAAATATTCTGAACTTATCCAAATCACACCCGAGGCCCCCGGAACCACAACCAAATATACCAACAGGTCCTAAAACATTATACGAACTTAGTCGAGCCTTAATGAACTTTTGAACTTCTAACTTCTACATCCAATGCCGAAACCTATCAAATCAAGTCCGATTGACCTCAAATTTTGCATACAATTCACATTTGACTTTAAGGACCCACTCCAACTTCCGAAATCGGAATCTGATATCAAAAAGTCCACTCCCGGCCAAACTTTCCTAAAACCTTTAAATTTCCAACTTTCACCAAATAACGCCGAAACGACCTATGGACCTCCAAATCAACATACAGACGCGCTCCTAAGACCATATTATCCATACAGAGCTATTGGAACCGACGAAACTCCATTCCGGAGTCTTCTTCACATAGGCCAAATTACGGTCAACTCTTACAACTCAAACATCACACTTAGGGACTATGTGTCCCATTCAACATCAAAATTCACCCAAACTCGACACCAAGCACCCCGACAAGTCAAATAAGCATAAAATGAAACAGAGGGAGAAATAAGTAGGGGATCAGGGCTTATACTTTCAAAATGACCGATCGGGTCGTTACAAAAATATTGTCTAGCTTTAAAATAATGAATCAAGATGCGGAATATGATGAAGATGAGGCTTTTAGGGAAATAAATCTAGAATTGGAACGATTTGAGAATAAAACTACACCAAACTTAAATGAAACTGATCCAGTTCATTTGGGCAATTATGAAGAGGTTCGATAAACCAAGATAAGCATTCACGCTGATGAGAACTAGAGATGCCTTGATCCAACTTTTGTTTGAATTCAAAGACGTGTTTCCATGGTCTTATGATTATACTCCACGGCTGAGTGCCAATTTGGTGGTACACAAACTGCCGACCTATCCCGGTTATCCCCCTGTCTAGCAGAAGCGAAAAAAGTTCAAAACTGACATCAGTGATAAGATTAAGGAAGACGTCAAAAAAACAGTTGAAAGCTGGTGTGATCCGAGTGGTACGATACACCACATGGCTGGCTAATGTGGTATCGGTGCCAAAGAGAGAAGGAAAACCCCGAGTTTGTTTTGATTATCAAGATTTGAACAAGGCGAGTCCCAATGACAACTTTCCATTACCAAATATCCACAATCTTATTGACAATTGTGCTAAACATGAGATACAGTCTTTCGTAGATTGTTATACTTGTTATCACCAGGTTCTGATAGATGAAGAAGATGCAGAAAAGACTGCTTTTACCACACCTTGGGGTAATTACTGTTACAGGGTCATGCTAATTGGTCTGATAAAATGCTGAGGCAACCTATATGAGGGCTATGACTGCTATCTTACATGACATGATGCATCAGGAGATTGAGGTATATATGGATGATGTGATCATTAAATCTAGAACACAATAAGACCATGTGCGGGATCTGAGGAAATTCTTTGAGAGGTTGTGCATGTGTGATTTGAAATTAAACCCACCTAAATGTGCATTCAGAGTTTAGTTTGGGAAACTCTTGGGTTTATAGTCAGTCGGAGGGGTATTGAATTAGATCGACAAATATAAAGTCTATTCGAGATTTGCTACCTCCGAAGAGCAAAAAAGAGGTCATGAGTCTGCTAGGGAGATTAATTACATCAGCAGATTCATTGCTCAGCTTACCACCATTTTTGAGCCCATATTCAAGTTGTTGAAGAAAGATGTGGCAATAAAATGGACAAATGAGTGTCAAGAAGCTATTGATAAAATCAAAGAACATTTGCGGAATTCACCGGTGTTGGTTCCGCCTGAACTAGGAAGACCTTTGTTCTTGTATCTGACAGTCTCGAAAAATTCTTTCGGTTATGTCCTAGGGAAACACAATGCAACCAGGAAAAGAGAAGCAGCCATATATTATTTGAGCAAGAAGTTCACTAGTTATAAAGTCAAGTACACATTGTTGGAAAGAACCTACTACGCCCTAACTTGGGTCGCCCAAAATTTGAGACATTATTTGATGGATTACACAACATTTCTCATAACAAGGATGGATCTTTTGAAGTATATATTCCAAAAGCCGATGCCCACTGGAAGGTTAGCAAAGTGGAAGATCCTGCTCACCAAGTTTGACATTGTCTATGTCACTCGCATGACAATGAAAGCTCAAGCCTTGGCGGATCATCTAGTTGAGAACCCTATCAATGATGAATACCAAACCCTTAAGCACTTACTTTCCGGACGAGAAAGTAAACTCGGTTGAAGTGATTCCACAGAACATCAATGCCTAGAAAATATTCTTTGATGGGGCTGTAAATACAAAAAGCATAGGAATTGGACAATTCTGATCTCGCCTACAAGTCAACACTATCCGGCCATGGCTCGGCTTCAGTTATTTTGCACAAACAACACTGCCGAGTATGAAGCTTGCATCATGGACATAAACATGGTGGTTGATCTAGAACTACAAGATCTATTAATCACGAGGGATTTTGATTTAGTTATAAACCTAAGGTGAGTGGGAAACTCGAGACATCAAGCTTATCACTTACAGGCAACATGTGGAAGATCTCAGTAAATGGTTTAAGTTTGTCGAGTTCAAGTATATTCTCCAATTCAATAACGAGCTACCAGATGCACTAGCTACTTTGGCCTTAATGCTTCCATACCTGGGTAATCCTCATATTGACACGTTAAAAATTCAGGTTCAAGAAAGGCATGGTTATTGTAACACAATTGAAATGGAGCCAGATGGTGAGCCATGGTATCATGATATCAAAAGGTTCTTGAAAATAAAAGATATCCTGAGCAAGCTAGTGGGGATCAAAAGAGAACTATCAGAAGGCTTGCAAGTAGTTTCTTTTTGAGTGGGGAGATCCTTTACAAAAGAACTCAGAGTTGAATCTACTAAGGTGTGTAGATTCTCGAGAAGCTGAAAGGATCATGAAAGAACTGCATTTAGGAGTATATGGGCCCCACATGAACGGGTATGTACTTGCAAAGAAAATCCTCCGGTTAGGTTATTATTGGACGACCATGGAGAAAAATTATTTTAATTTTGTCCGAAAATTCCACCAGTGTCAAATACACTATGACCTAATTCATTCACCACCTTAGGAGTTGCATCCTATATCAGCACCTTGGCCATTTATTGCCTGAGGCATGGATGTTATTGGGCCAATGGATCCGAAAGCTTCAAATAGGCACAAATTCATCTTGGTTGCCATTGATTATTTCATAAAGTGGGTTGAAGCAGTCACTTTCAAAGTCGTCGCTAAGAAAGCAGTGGTAGACTTCATGAATTCAAATATTATTTGTCATTTTGGTATTCTTAAAACTATCATTACAAACAACGCTACAAATTTAAACAACCACTTTATAAGGGAAGTACGTGAACAATTTAAAATTACATATCATATTTCTACCCCTTATTGGCCCAAAGCTAATGGAGTCGTTGAAGCTGCAAACAAAAACATTAAAAAGATTCTCACGAAAATGGTTCAAGGTTCCAAACAGTGTCATGAAAGTTTGCCTATTGCACTATTGAGATATCGCATAACCACACACATATAAGTTGGGGCCACCTTCTACTTATTGGTTTATGGCATTGAAGCGGTAATACCTGCAGAAGTCGAGATTCCCTCTCTTCGGATCATTGTTGAAGCCGAGATCAAGGATGATGAATGGGTCAAAACCCATTGGAACAATTGACTATGATTAATGAAAAGCGATTGGCCATAGTTTGCTACGGGCAGTTGTACCAACAAAGAATGGCCCGTGCCTACAATAAGAAAGTGCGGCCCATAAAATTTGAAGTGGTTCAACTCATTCTGAGGCATATTCTTCCACATCACGAAGAAGCTAAAGGAAAATTTGCCTCGAATTGGAACGGTCCATACATTGTAACAAGAGTGCTTCCAAAGAAAGCAATGTATTTTGGTAAAAATAGAAGGAAATGTCCCTAAGACAGCTGTCAATGCGGATGTGGTATAAAGGTACTATGTTCGACCCTTTACGCAACTTTAATGTTCTCGTATTAGGATGAAGAATGCTTTCTTTCTCACTACCAAAATAGTAGTAACCATCTTGCAAAGCCTTTGAGCCGATTCCCTTTCTTAGATTACCCTCTTTGGACCATGGAAGTTATTATTGAAAAAGAAGAAGAAAGAAAAGACGAAAAAAAAGAAAAGAAAAAGAAAACTAAATAAAAATCAAAACAAGTTCATGTTAGTTGAACTACACTTTACATGATTCCAAAAGGATATGTAGGACGCCTCACTTTGGGTTCAGTCGCACTAAATAAAAAAGTCGCATTTCCCCAAAAGTTGAAACTGGGGCATCAATTATGATGTTTTGGCATGATTTCGTTTGGAAGGTTCCAAAGTTGTAGTTCAATCGAAAATTCTTTTTACACAAATCCCTTTCAAGTCCTTCCGACCAACCGATAAGAATATGTAAGTTTAGAGGTCATGGACATTTGGACCTGGAGCTATGAATGAGTGAGAGAAATAAAATAAGAGAGTCTTATTAGTGAAAACTCTTACGAGCCCCGTAGGGCGATGGTGAGTAGAGAAAATAAAATGAGTGAGTCTTGTTAGTGAAAACTCGCAAGGGGCACTATAACGTGATGGTAAGAAGAGAAATGATGAGGTGAGCTGGTGAAAACCAAAAAAGGGAACTACTAATCAAAAAGAGGATCCTTACAGCTATGGCATCAACACAGTACCGGGTAAAGTTTCTTGGTTTCAAGGCAAAGGGTATGATAAGTTTTTGAGAGTCGGACGGTTTACACAGATCAGACATCCAGTCTAAAGGCATGTCATGTTCATTGAAGTTCGCATGTACTCCTAGATAAGTCTGTCATTTTGTTCCTCGAAAGAGACACCTCTTCTATAAACTCATTCTCCATTCCATTGTTTGTTTTTCTTTGAATCCCTTTCGGTCTAACTTTGCTCCAAAAACTAAGGAAAAGAAGATATGGAAAGACTAAATTACAAGGCTCTCATTTGACACAAACTGATATATTCAAATGGCACCCAGCCTCGGAAAGGGCATCAAGTCGACCCCGACTAGACATGGTGGCCGATGCTTTGAAATTGAAAACTCTAGGATGTAGGAAATCAAATTGAAGTACCTATAAGGGTAAAATGAAGTTAGAAATGTTAAATCCCACGTGGCTAACCGTCTTGCAAAGTTTGAAAACTCAATGGTTCCCCAATGCTCTGAAATTGGAACTTTAAAGAAAGAAGTCAAAAGTTAAATACCCATAAAGACAAAATAAAGTTAGAAAGGTTAAGTCCCTCTACGTGACTAGCCGTCATCACAAAAGTTTGAAAAGCCAAAGGTTCTCCGAGGCTAAAAATGCAACCGGTATTCAGGACACAACAAGTTGCAGTTGAAATCATCATCAAAAGAAGATGGGCCGAGATCAAGTGACTAAACCACTCAAGGCCACAAAACCAACCACCATTTTGAACTAACAGCTATTCTTTGTTGAAAAAATAGGAAACATGTGTAATCCAAAAACAATATTGCAAGAAGCAGGTACAACAAAAAAATCGTGCAGAGACTAAAAATAGCTCTGCAACAACAAAAATTCTCAGAAAGGGAAGTCTTCTCAAACCGCATTTTATTCATTCTCTATAAACAACAGAATAGAAAAAAAAATCAAAAATCATCAAAATTCAAAATCATGGTAGTATATGGTACACTAATCCCTAGGTGCAGTTTCCAACATAGGGTACACCACTCCCTAGTTGATGATACTTTAGACATATGGTACACCACTCCCTAATCTCTTTATCAGTATAGGGTGCACCAATCCCTAACTGCATTTTCCAACATAGGGTACACCACTCCCGAGTTGATTGATCTTAAATGCATGGTACACCACTCCCTGATATCATTCCCAAACATAAGGTACACCATTCCCTAGTCTCCTTACCAGTATAAGGTACATTAATCCCTAGTTGTGTTTTCTAACATAGGGTACACCACTCTCTAGTTGATGATATTTTAGACATAGGGTACACTATTCCCTAGTCTCCTTACCAGGATAGTTTACACCAATCCCTAGCTTTATTTTCTAACATAGGGTACACCATTCCTGAGTTGATAATATTTTAGACATATGGTAGACCACTCCCTAGTCTCCTTACCAGTATAAGGTACACCAATCCCTAGTTGTATTTTTCCAACATAAGGTACACCACTCCCTAGTTGAGTTGAGCTTAAACGAAGGGTACACCACTCTCTGATATTATTACTGTTTGATTGAGCTAAAATGCAGGGTACACCACTCCGTGATATCATTCCAAATATATGGTATACCATTCCCTAGTTTTTACCAGTATAGGGTACACCAGTCCCTAGCTTTGTTTTCGATCATAGGGTGCACCACAGCCTAGTTGATTCAGTTTAAATGCAGGGTAGACCACTACATGATATAATTACTAATTAATCTTAAATGCAGGGTACACCACTCCCTGGTATTATTCTTAGACTTAGGGTATACCACTCCCTAGTCTCATTACTAGTATAGGGTACACCAATACTTAGCTGTGTTTTCAAACATAGGGTACACCACTCCCTAGTTGATGATGTTTTAGACATTGGGTACACCTCTCTCTAGTCTCCTTACCAGTCTAGGGTACACTAATCCCAAACTGTATTATTTAACGTAGGGTACACCATTCCCTAGTTGATAATATTTTAGACATACGGTACAACACTCCATAGTCTCCTTACTAGTATAGTGTACACCAATCCTTAGCTGTGTTTTTCAATATATGGTACACCACTCCCTAGTTTATTGATCTTAAATGCAGGGTACACCACTCGCTGATATCATTCTTAGACATAGGGTACACCATTCCCTAGTATCATTACCAATATAGGGTACACCAATTTCTATTTGTGTTTTCCAACATAGGGTACACCACTCTCTAGTTGATTATACTTTAGACATAGGGTACACGACTTCCGAGTCTCCTTACCAGTATAGGGTATACCAATCCCTAGCTATATTTTCCAACATAGGGTGCACCACTTCCTAGTTGATGATATTTTAGACATAGGGTACACAACTCTCTAGTCTCCTTACTAGTACAAGATACACCAATCCCTAGCTGTATTTTCCAATATAAGGTACACCACTCCCTAGTTGATTTGATCTTAAATGCAGGGTACACCACTGCCTGATATCGTTCCAAATATAGTGTACATCATTCCTTAGTTTTACTAGTATAGGGTACACCAATCCCTTGCTGTGTTTTACAACATAGGGTACACCACTCCCTAATTGATTTGATCTTAAATGTAGGGTACACCACTCCCTGATTGCTTTCCCAATATAGGGTATACCATTCACTGGCCGCATTCTTCCAACATAAGGTATACCAATGCTTAGTTGAGACATCATTTTGACAATAAGAAAACACAAAAAAAATTACCTATGTAGGGTGCACCATTCCCAACACTTTATTGCTTATAATAAAGTAGTAGTTTAGAATTTTGCCGCAATAACTCACGAAATTTTCCTAGTAAAAATCGGGGCAGAAAAATTTTGTTCGTTTGTTTGTTTTGGTATCTGAGTCACAAAGTTCAATATGACCAAAAGAAAAAGTCTCAATCCAGAATAAAGAAAAGAAAAGAAAAGGAAAAGGAAAAGAAGTGAATCTAAAATGCAGAAGTGGAGGAAAAGACGCCGACTGCTCAAGACATGACTGAAGTCACGAGCATTGCATTTTCCGTATTGATCAGAAGAAGCCGTAGAAGACTGAACTAGCACCTGCAGCTAGCAAGCATCAAGATTCAGATCAGAGTCTGCATTAAGAACCAGTCAAGACTAAAGATCAAGTCTCAGAAGACTTATAGATGGAAATCTTGTAACTCATAGCTAATAGGCTTGTTTAGTTTCTTTTGATTACAATTTTGGTGTAATAAGGAGTTCTGCAAGCAGTAACAACGTCAACAGTAGTGAAACCGTAGCTTTTCTGTAGTCCCAGCTACCAAAATTTTCAAAACTATACCAACTTGATTCCTTTATTGCCAAGGATATATAGGAAACCTCGGAAGCAAGGTTCGATCAGACATTTTCAAACTTGCTTCCCATGGAGTATCAAACGGGCAAAAAATTGTTCATAGTTGGTCAACTTATCTTTGCCGGAGAACTCTTCATGTTCTCAAGTAAAGAGGGGCAGTTGTGAGCACGTAATTTTTGCCCTAAAGCAAAATTGCTCCTAAAAACATTCCAAAATAATTTTTAATTATTTTATAAAATTTTAGAAATTTTTCTATTTGATGTGTTTTGTGTTTTACATATTTAGTAGCATTTAAAAAATAACAAAAAATATAAAATATTTTATATCTTAATTTTACAGTCTTAGGTCCTAATTATATGCTAATTGAATTACTAAATACAAAAATCACATAAAATAAATAATAGTTTTAATTACTCTTATTTTCTGCATTTTTAGGTTAATTCATTAATTAGTTTATTAGTACACAAGGTTGATCAATTAGATGGTCAAATTTGCAAGTTCGCTTCAATTAGAACTAAGTGGGTAGATTTAAAAATGGAATAAACAAAGAGAGGGGCTCTTTGAGATTAAATTCAAACTTGGGCCAACTTTGTGCCTAGTCTTTACTCAAATACACCAGCCTAGTCCCCTGTATGCCTGGCCCGCCTAACCCAACTCTGAAATGACGCAGTTAGTCCCAAGAACGACGTCGTTTCCCCTTCCCCATTCACTTAAACGACCAAACCCTACCCATTTTCATAATCCTAATTTTCCCC
This sequence comes from Nicotiana tabacum, assembly GCF_000715075.1. Lineage (NCBI taxonomy): Eukaryota > Viridiplantae > Streptophyta > Magnoliopsida > Solanales > Solanaceae > Nicotiana > Nicotiana tabacum. The sequence continues at coordinate 101,572,331 of NC_134084.1, read as the reverse complement.
CTTTGAACCCCAACCCTAGTCGCCCATCTCTCCTTCTTCTTTCCCCATCACCCAACTCTGCCGACCGGAAATTGCCTTGCGGACCATCATCAAACCACTCAAAAACATCACCCTGCAACCTCCATCACCTCCTCATTCCCAACCCACCCTCAATTTTCCCAAAAAAATCTCTCAATCTTTTCAATTTAAAGATCTAAAAAATAAAAATCACACCTTTATAGCCTTTTTTTCTAAATACCCCTCAAACTGGCTTCCTCCACCTTGAATCAAACTCCAAACAATAAGTCTATGAAAAACCTGTTGTTCAGTGTCACTGTATTGCCCAAAATCTGGTCGCCAAAGGTCGGTCAACTTGCTGTTGACTGGCCAGAACACTCTCAATCCTTCACGTTTCTCCTTTGTCACGACCCAAATCTCCCTCAGTAAGATATCGTGACGCCACCTAGTCTCTACGACTAGGTGTGACTAACAAATGCGGAATAACTGAAATAATAACAAAATTTAACAACTAAACTCCAATAGATAACTATATAGCTAAAAAAATGTTGCTCGACATGTACAAGTAAAGCCAACAATTCGAGTATAATAATATTCCCAAAATCCGGTAGTCACAAGTCACAAGCTTCTAAGAGAAAACTAAGTGTCTCTATACATCAGAGTCTAAGGAAAATACAGAAAAAGAAAAAAACATAGGAGGGGATAAATGGGGGACTTTGAGGTCTATGGATGCTGGCAGATGTACCTTGAAGTCTCCGAAAGCCATAGCAAATACTCTCGACTAATAGCAGGGCTGGTAGGATGTACCTGGGCCTGCACACAAAACATGTGCAGAAGGGTAACATGAGTACCCCACAACGGTACCTAGTAAGTGCCAAGCCTAACCTCGGTAGAGTAATGATGCGGTCAGGTCAGGGCCTTACTCGAATATAATAGTTCAAGGCAAAAAAATATAGCAATGCAATAAGATATTGGAAATTTAACATGGATAACTACAAAAAGATAACAACACAACACATAGGGATAAACAACTAGGGCTCCTGTGATACCGTCTCGTAGTCCCAAAAGTAAATGCTCAACAGGGGATCTCCTGAGGTACCGCCTCGTAGTCCTAAAAGTGAATATGTAACGGTGATCTCCCGAGGTACCGCCTCATAGTCCCAAAAGTAAATATGGGCCATGGGATCTCCCGAGGTACCGGCTCGTAGTACCAAAAGTAAATATGCAAAAGGGTATCTCTCGAGGTACCGCCTCGTAGTCCCAAAAGTAAACACAAAGCTTGAAATCGATGGAAACAACAATTGCACAAGAAATCCTATAGTTTAAGACTAAATACAAGTCAAGGAAAAATAGAGAGTCAACTAAGCATGCTGCGCAAATTTCAAATAAGCAATCATGTAGACATATAATATTAGGCTAAACAGGATATAAGATGTAACAGGTCACTGCTCAGTAACAACCGACTTTTAAAACAATTACCCCGTGTACGCACCCGTCACCTCGCATACATGACATTCACATATCATAGAATTATCACAACAATACAAAATCCTATGGGGATTTCACCCACACAAGGTTAGGCAAGCCATTTACCTTGAACCAAGCTCAATCAATTAGTAAGAATGCCTTTTCCATGATTTTCCGACTCCAAATGGCCCAAATCTAGCCAAAAGCAATCACATACCATAAATATAACTATAGGAAACTAGCCTAATTAATGAAATCAAGATTTCAGCAAGAAATTAGTAATTCGCCCCAAAAGGTTTACCCGGGCCCACGTCTCGGAATTGGGTAAAAATCACAAAATATGAACACACATTCAACCATGAGTTCACTCTTACCAGAATTACTCAAATCCGATGCCAAAATCTCAATCAAAACTCAAAAATTTGGTTGAAGAACATTTCAACTTTTTCCCCAAATTTCTCAACCCAAATCATAAATTAGAAGATGAAATTAACTATAGATAGTGGAATATAACCAAAACGAGTCAAGAATCGTTACCCAGTCGTTACCTCTGAAAATCCTTCAAAATCTCGCCTAAATCCGAGCTTTCTGTCTCAAGTTATGATGAAAATAGCAAACCCTCGATTTTGAAATGTTTATATCTGCCCAGGTCATTTCTTCAACGCGAACATGGAATATTCCTCGCGTTCACGAAGCACCAGAAACTCTACAGCCAAAAATCCTCCTTTGCTCGGAGAACCTGTTGATAATTTAGGGCCTATAGATACTAGTACGACATCTCCTATTCATAGATCTGTGCCCTCCTTTATACAGTTGGATAAGAAATTATCTATTTTTGAAACAGGAATTAAAGTAGTAGATCTTTTAGCCCCTTATTGTCGTGGAGGAAAAATCGGACTATTTGGGGGAGATGGAGTGGGTAAAACAGTACTTATTATAGAATTCATTAACAATGTTGCTAAAGCTCATGGGGGCATATACGTATTTGGTGGTGTGGGTGAACGTACTCGGGAAGTAAATGATCTTTACATGGAAATGAAAGAATCTGGAGTGATTAATGAAGAAAATATTGCAGAATCAAAAGTGGCCCTAGTTTACGGTCAAATGAATGAACCGTTGGGAGCTCGTATGAGAGTTGGTTTGACTGCTCTAAATATGGCAGAATATTTCCGAGATGTTAATGAACAAGTGTACTTCTTTTTATTGACAATATATTCCGTTTCATCCAAGCAGTATACAAAGTATTGGCCTTATTGGGTAGAATGCCTTCCGATGTGGGTTATCAACACACCCTGAGTACCGAAATGGGTTCTTTACAAGAAAGAATTACTTCTACCAAAGAAGGTGCCATAACCTCTATTTAAGTAGTTTATGTACCCACGGACGATTTGACCGACCCTGCTCCTACTACGACATTTGCACATTTAGATGCTACTACCGTACTATCAAGACGATTGGATGCCAAAGGTATTTATCCAGCAGTAGATCCTTTAGATTCACGAATGCGAATGACCTCTCGCGAATGCAAATCTTACACAACCGACCATTCGCGAACGTGGGACACTCATCGCGAACACGTAGGCTAAATGCTCGATGACCCCACAGACCAGCTTCTCTACACAAACGCGAGGTCCCTATCATGAACGTATAGATATAATACCTCAGATCTTCTTGATCGAGGGACGAACATCACAGATGTGAAGGCCAAATTCCAACAACACTCAAACTTCCTTTATGCGAATGCAGGAAACTATACACAAGCAAAATCTGATACTTCAGCTATAACACTAAGTCCAATTCTAGTCCGTTAAACATACAGAATCCTCCTGAGGACCTCGAGACCTCAACCAAACATACCAACAAGTCCTAAAATATCATACAAACTTAGTCGAGCCTTCAAATCACATCAAACAATGCTAAAAACGCGAATCACACTCCATTTCAAACTTAATGAACTTTAAAACTTGAAACTTCTCAAACCGATGACGAAACATATCAAATCACATTCGATTGACTTCAATTTTTGCACATAAGTCATATTTGACATTATGGTCATATTCCAACTTCCGGAATCGGAATCCAACCCCGATGTCAAAAAGTCCACTCCTAGTCAAACTTCCCAAAAATTCAACTTTCGCCATTTCAAGCCTAATTCATCCACGGACTTCCAAATCACAATACGGACACGTGCCTAAGTCTAAAATCAGCCACCATATCTAACGGAACCGATAAAACTCCATTTTGGAGTCGTTTTCACTCAATTCCAACCACGGTCAAATTTCTAGAACTTAAGTTTCCATTTTAGGGACTAGGTGTCCCAAACCACTCCGAAACCAAAAACAAAACCTTCCGTTAAGTCACATAAGCATAAAATGATATGGGAAAACCAGTAAATAGGGGATCGAGGCTAATACTCTCAAAACAACCGGCCGGGTCGTTATATCCTCCCCTTTTTAAAACAATCGTTCGTCCTCGAACGAGCATAGAGACATACCTGAAGTGGTGAAAAGATGAGGATCATGGCTGCGCATATCATCCTTGGTCTCCCATGTCACCTCCTTGATTGGTTGACCCCTCCACTGAACCTTCACTGAAGCAATGTTCTTTGACCTCAGCTTTCGAACTTGCCTATCAAAAATAGCCACCGACTCCTCAACATAAGATAAATCTTTGTCCAATTCGACTGAGATGAAATCTAACACATGAGACAGATCACCATGATACTTCGGGAGCATAAACATATGGAATACTGGATGAACTCCTGCTGGACTGGGGGACAAGGCAAGCTCAGAAGCAACCTCCCCAACTCGCCGCAACACCTCTAATGGGTCAATAAACTTGGGGCTCAGCTTGTCCTTCTTCCCAAACCTCATAACCCCCTTCATGGGCGAAACCTAGAGCAAGACCCGCTCTCCAACCATGAATGCAACATCGCAAACCTTCCGATCCGCATAACTCTTCTGTCTGGACTGGGCTGTGCGAAGTCGATCCTGAATCACCTTAACCTTCTCCAAAGCATCCTGAACCAAGTCTATACCCAATGGCCTAGCCTCGCCCCGCTCATACCAATCCATGGGAGACCGACACTGTCTACAATACTAAGCCTCATATTGTGCCATCTGAATGCTTAACGGATAACTATTAGTGTGGGAAAACTCCGCAAGTGGCAAGAACTGATCCCAAAAAGCCCCAAACTTCATCAAACAAGCACGAAGCATATCCTCCAGTATCTAAATAGTGCACTCGGACTGTCCGTCCATCTGAGGGTGAAATGTTGTTCTTAACTAAACCCGAGTACCTAACTCATATTGTATGGCCCTCTAGGACTGCGATGTAAACTGTGTACCCCGGTTAGAGATGATAGATACCGGCGCGCCATGAAGCCTGATAATCTCGTGGATATAAACTCGAGCCAGCTGCTTGGAAAAATATGTAGTCATCACTGGAATGAAATAAGTTGACTTGGTCAACCTATCCACAATCACCCAAACATCACCAAACTTCCACTGAGTACATGGAAGCCCAACGATGAAATCCATAGTTATTGATGACGTCCATATACAATACTAAAAAGTAAATGGACAAAGTCGCAAGCAATATAATTTACCCAACTATGAGTTGGGGTCGAATCCCACAGAGAACAATATGTAGGCGATTAGGAGTGTAAGAGAATTATCACTTATTATGCAATGCCAAACACTAACAAGGATGATTGCGAAAATATTATAGCTAAATGCAAAAATATAAGCTAACCTAGAAAGCAAGTAAAACGATCAATGGCTACAAGTATGGATACATGGGAAATTACACTCAAGTAACGATCCAATGTATTTCACGATTTTACAAATATGAGCGAGTTTATGTTAATTAGCCTCGGGTAATAGTTCTATATTAGCTTCTTCCAATGACTAATAAGACTTCCTAATTGAATTATCCCTAAAAAAATTAAGAGATTAAGCACACCCGAATATGGCTACAAGTAGTCCAATCCTATCCCTAGGTAGAATCTATAAAGTGAGGGTTAAAGCCTCAAGTTCTTATTAATTAATCTTTCCCAATCCCAAATTATATTTCTCAAAATTAATTCGAAGGTAATGAGCGAGTCCTAGGGTTATCTAATCCTTTTGGAAATATTAAAGAACAAGTATAATTAAAGAAACAATAATTCACTTCATAATAAATAAAAATCGTTCAATACATAAGCACAAAAGGATATTTAATCCATACTTTAAACATCAATATTCGCATAAACAAGATTCAAGTATTGGAATAAATACTACACACTTAGGTATACAATACAAAGCAAGGAAATGAAGAAATGAACATAAATGGGTAAGAAATTCTCAACTAAAAGCTTCAAATCTTCAAGACCAAGTGTGTGTGCAAGAACCCTAGCTTCCAAAACTTTTTTCTCTCTAGTCTATGGACTAAAAATAAGCCAAAAGATATGCCAAAGATGAGCTAGGTCGTGTATTTATGGGTTTTGTGTTGAGGAGATGTGAATCTTAAAAATAATTAAAGGTAAAATCTTTTCAGCATCCTTCTCTACCAAGAAAAACGTTTTACTTTTACTTCTTTTTAAGAGCATTTTCATACTTTTGTCGGTCAAATCATTGTCTGAATCCGAAGAAATATCACCAATATAACATTAAGCTTGTACGGATCAGACTTGGAGGAAAGTTTAGAACAAAACTTCCTATAATCTTTGTCATCATAGAGTCTTATGATCCCCGCTTTATGGGAACTGCCACGACCAACGGAAAACATTTCGTCTTCATCAACGTTGTCACTATCAATCAAACTTCTTTTCCTCTTGGAAAATGAAGTAGAGAGTTCCTCTATAACCTCTTTTATCTACTTAGGAAATGTTAAAATCCTACCTACACCATCACTATTTTGAAACACATGTCGTTGCCTTCTCATTATCATTGTAGCTATAGAGATCAACAATTGATCAAAGACACACCCTGTCAGGTACTGTATCCAAGTTATTCTCTGTATCCAAGTTCATCCCGAGTAATAGTACCACGAGGATAATCACCAAAGCCACCAAACAACTTTATGATGCCAATGAAGCAAGATGAGCTATTCAATGAAACTCGTATTGTAAAGAAGAAGAAAGAGACTGATTCAGAAAGGAGGGTCGAGCCTCGACTATATACATGTATGTTTTTTACTTTTCATTAAGTATTTTGATTTACTTTTATATAAATTTTGAAATACTAATTCAATATATATAATTTTTCATATAGGTTCGCTTCACATGCAGCTGACGTGGGGGAATTCAGGATACAAGTGACTATACCCTCCTTGAACACTACTCACATTTGTCTTTATTTTTGTGCTTCTTTTTAAACCATATAACCCTTATTGGCATCTAGTTACCAACATAGAACCACCTTAAAGTACCTCTCTAATTTTCTCAAGACTTATATATACATATTTTTCTCTTTTTTTCTTAATATAACTATTTTCTTTTGGAGTTTGAGTAACACCATATGAACAACTTTGAGGTACATGTTTCTACCCTCAACGTACAATATTACCAATTTCCAACTTGACACCAACACCTCAAAGTTAGGTTTTTAGCCTCATTTTCAATACTCAAGGAGGGACGGGTTCAAAAGAGGAAATTATTTCACAAAAGGGTAAAGGTTTGTAATTAGATGGCCAAAGAAAAGGTTAAAGGCTCAAATGGGGTAATTAGTAATAATATTTATGCAATGGTAGACTTGAAAGGCCAAAGAGGCTTTTTTAAATATCACAAAGATGCCTAAGGTCATCCTTCCAACCAAACATAATTAACATTAGCATCGAAAGACCAACCGGGCAAGTTCTAGATGATAGAAGTAAACACAAGAATTATTTATAACAAAAACTAACACACATGTCACATGAATTAATTAAGACGGATCAATTTCACTTCTTAATAAGAGAATCTAGAACAATATCATGCCAACTAGTGGGCAAATAGTCACCAAAAGAGCCAAAAAGTTATCACAAAAATTATTCTTCCCCATACAACTTACTTTTTCAATTTAAAACCAAAATTCGGAGGGGTATTCTTAATTCACACTTCACATACAAAAGACTAATTTTATTAGTACCAAATAATCCAAAAGTCTCCATATAACAAAACAAGACTAATTCACTCTAGAAAGTCTTCACGCCATCCATCATAGGAAAAAGTCACCTGGTTCAACACAAAAATGTTCCTCGGAAAAGAACCGAAAGAAAATAAAATAATCAAAACTACTAAAAAAAAATATCAAAAGCAACTAATACTAAAGGAGCAAAAATAACATAAACTTAAAACTACTAAAGAATAAATAAAGAAGATGATAAGCAAGAGTGCATGTTAAGCAATAATAAAACAAGCCCGGCAAGGGCACACAATATCCATACCACAACAATAAGCCCGGCAAGGGCACAAGTGAAGCATCAATATATAAACAAAGTGTACTCCCTAAAGCCACCCCCCAACTAAAAACACTGCAGTGTCCTCACTGCACACTATCCAAATAAAAATAAAAGTAGTTTGAGGGTCTCCCTGAGGTCTGCATCAGACTAGCAAACTGCGAGAGGAAGGCTAATCATTGCCGTGGAGAACTCTCGGCCTCATCAACATGTGTATCATCAACATCACCACAAGCAGCATTCGAGATGAAGGAATACTCCTCGCTATTATTGGCATCCCCAACTGGTATCTTCCTGTCCGGCTACCCCCATTTGAATATGACCTTGATGCCCCAAATTGTCTTTCCCATAATTAATTCGAAGTTAATGGGAAGTCCTAGGATTAGCTAATCCCTTTGGAAAAATTAAAGAACAAGAATAATTAAAGAAATAATAACTCACTTCATAATAAATAAAAATCATTCAATACATAAGCACAACAAGATATTTCATCCACACTTTAAACATGAATATTTGCATAAACAAGATTCACGTGTTGGAATAAATACTACACACTTAGATATACAATACAAAGCAAGAAAATGAAGAAATGAACATAAATGGGTAAGAAATACTCAACCAAAAGCTTCAAATCTTTAAGACCAAGTGTGTGTCCAAGAACCCTAGCTTCCAAAACTTGTTTCTCTCTAGTCTAAGGACTGAAAATAAGCCAAAATATATTCCAAAGATGAGCTAGGTCGTGTATTTATGGGTTTTGAGTTGAGGAGATGTGAATTTCCATGTCTGCCCAGGTTTGAAGCCCGTTGGCCACACATGCGAAAGCATCAACGCAGGTGCGCCTCCGCAGATGCGGGTGGCCTCTCACAGAAGTGACATTTCATGAAATCGGTCTACTCCGCAGAAGCACTCCGCCGAAGCGATTCTTCAACCGCAGAAGCGGTCGCAACGAAAATTGCATAATTCGCAGATGTGCCTTTTTCCTTGCAGATGCGAGATCGCATAAGCGCATAGTGTTCTGTAGATTCGGAATCACTGAAGGGATGTGCACTTTTTTTACTCATTTTTTGCTCAATTCCACGTCAATTGAATTCAACTCTCTTCATGGCATCATTTACCTGAAAATTTAGCAGTACACACCATAAACAACCTCATATTACAATTAAAGGACACAAAAAGTAAAGAAAAGAGACTAGAATAAATGGTAAAATCACCACTCATCAGTGATCTGCTCCCATTTCCACTCCGGAGTCTTTGGCTTCTGAAGCAGTCCACCTAGCCGCTGATACTCATACTTCACATGCTGGTAATTTAGACACCGAGATACATACTTTACTATGCCCTTCTTCATTCTCCTCTACCAATAATGCTGCCTCAAGTACTGATATATCTTCGCAGCACCCGGATGAATGGAGTACTGCAAACTGTGAGCCTCCTGGAGAATCAACTCACGCAATCCATCTACATTGGGCACATATAGCCTACCCTACATCCTCAATGCACCATTATCAGCAATAGTGACATCCTTAGCATCACCGTGTTGAACCGTGTACTTAAGGACAAGGAGATGAAGGTTATCATACTAACGCTCTCGAATACGGTCATAAAGAGAAGACTGAGAGACCACACAAGCCAAAACTCAACTCTGCTTAGAAATATCCAATCTAACAAACTGGTTGGCCAAGGCCTGAACATCTAATGTCAATGGCCTCTCTACTGCTGGTAGATATGCTAAGCTTCCCAAACTCTCTGTCTGCCCTGTGACTCAAGGCATCGACCACCACATTGGCCTTCCTAGGATGGTACAAAATAGTGATATGGTAGTCCTTAAGCAACTCTAACCACCTCCATCGACACAAGTTAAGATCCTTATGTTTGAACACCTGCTGCAAGCTCTGATGATCAGTGTAGATCTTACAAGGGACACCATAAAAATAGTGCCGTCAAATCTTTAAGGCATGAACAATAGCTGCTAACTCAAGGTCGTGGATAGGATAGTTCTTATCATGCACCTTCAGCTGTCTAGATGCGTAGGCAATCACCCTACCATCCTGCATCAACACCACACCAAGACAAATATGCAACACATCACAATATACAATATAAGACCCCGAACCTGTAGGAAATACCAATACTGGGTTGTAGTCGAACCTGTCTTGAGCTTTTGAAAGCTCTCCTAACACTCCTATGTCCACCTGAACGGAGCACCCTTCTGGGTCAGCCTAGTCATAGGTGCTGTAATAGATGAGAAAACCTCTACAAATCGACGGTAATACCCTGCTAAACCAAGAAAACTCTGGATCTCTATAGCTGAGGACGGTCTAGGCTACCTCTGCATTGCTTCAACCTTTTTCGGGTCTACCTTGATCCCCTCATTTGACACTACGTGACCCAAACATCCCACTGAATCTAGATAGAACTCACACTTTGAGAATTTTGCTTATAACTTCTTTTATCTCAAGGTTTGTAGCATAGACCTAAGTGTTGCTTATGATCCTCCCGACTCCGGGAGTACACCAGAATGTCGTCAATAAACACAATGAAGAATGAGTCAAGATAGGGTCAGAATACAATATGCATCAAATGCATGAATGCTGTAGGGGTATTGGTCAGCCCAAATGATATCATAAGGAACTCGTAGTGATGCAGTCTTCGAGATATCTGGCTCCCGAATCTTCAACTGATGATAACTTGAAATCAACTCAATCTTGGAAAACACTCTAGCACCCTGTAACTGATCAAATAAAGTCATCAATGCGTGACAATGGGTACTTGTTCTTCACTGTAACCTTGTTCAGTTGCCGATAATCAATACACATGTGCATAAAACCATCCTTCTTCTTCATGAACAAACAAGACTAGAGCACCCTAAGGTAACGCACTAGACCAAATAAAGCCCTTATCAAGCAATCCTTTAACTGCTCCTTCAACTCCTTCAACTCAAGAGGAGCCATATGATAGAGGAGTAGAGATGGGTTGAGTGCCCGACAACAAATCAATACCAAAGTCGATATCTCTGTCGGGCGGCATGCACGAAAGATCAAATGGAAATACATCGGGATAATCCCTCACTGCTGGATATAACTCAACTCCAGGGGTATCAATACTAAACATCTCTCACATAAGCTAGATATATGTCACACCCCTTCTCAACCACTCGTTGAGCTTTAGGAAATGAAATAAATCTGCTGGGAGTATAATCTAAGGTATCTCTCCACTCTAACCACGGTAATCCTAGCATAGTCAGTGTCACGGTCTTGGTATGACGATCAAGAATAGCATAATGGGGCGATAACTAGTCCATGCCCAAAATAATATCAAAGTCTACCTTACTGAGTAATAATAAATCGGCTCTTGTTTCCGCGTAATCTTTTTTTTGGGTTATTTCCTTGTCTTAACTTACCTTACGTACTGGCTCCTTATCTATCAATAATGTCCCGTGTAGGAACCCTTACTTTCTTTTGGATAAGTGCAACCTAATCCCTTTCTCATTTTTTTATCGCATTCTTCCTTTATTATTCCATATTCCCCCCTTTAGGGGAGTACTATGACTTGGAGCTATGATGACCTGCCTATAGATATTTTTCCTCTTCATCTTTGGCGTCCTTTAACATTATCAATGACCCTTACTCACCCTGCGGTAATCCTTCTGTACCAAGTATAACAAAATCCCTCGCTCGCGATGGTGACGCTTAGTGTAACTGGCACATACAGTCTCTTAAGCTTAACTTTTCTCACCATGCTTGCTTTAGGGAAGCGTTTCCCTGAATGACCATTGTCTGAATTCATAATGGATCTTCTTCTATTGTCCATTCTATTATTGCCGGAATGCAATATGAAATTCTCATGATGCTGACTATTATCAAATCACCCAGTTCCTTGTTCATGTTTAGTTTATCTTATTCACCAGTCCATACTGATTTCTATTACTCTAGGGTCTAACTTTTCCTTCTATTAATCACGTTAGAGTTACGAACTTATTTCTCAAAATGAGGATGTGATTGTATGGCCTAGACTCTTTTGTTGTCTTAAGGCCCGTCACCTTTCATCTCTTTTTTCATTTGACTATAGTTTCTGTAACACTCTACCGTTATCATCCATGTATCACACCTTATTCATAATGCTTCCTTATCTCTCTTCTCATTACTCTACTATTATTTCTGCATATCTCTTTTCTTGTGAAAACTTCAACACGACATTCTTTCTCTTTTAGCTCTCCTTGCTTCGTTCATCGGCTCTTTGGGTTGCTCAACGTCCTCGCTCTAATAGGGATGAGAGTCTCACTATGGTAATTTTTATCCCTTCCAGGATTCCAGTGCCTACCTTTGTAGTACCCAAATTCAACTGTACTATTTTAGGGTACACCATATGGGTGTCTCACAAGGAGATCTACTAGTACATTTGCAATATCCTTCGGAAATGTCAACTTATGCAAGCAATCCATTCACCAATTTGGGTTACCCTAACCCCAGCCAGATCTTGATATCCCGTCCTTCTCTTAACTATACCTGTTAGCCCCTACAGGGAATAACTGAAATGGGTGTGACCAATTGTACATACCTCTGTTACTGTTGAATATATCTCAAAAAGCTTACCCTTCTTCATCTTGCCACTTTTGCTTGTTGCCTCTGAATTATAAACACTGTTAACCTTCATTAACTGGGAGCCCCGTACCCTTCTTCATCTTGCCTATTTTGCTTGTTGAAACTTGTATTTACCTTCTTAACCTCTCATTGTCTTTCACCATAAAGATGGATAGGCATTCTTGCCTTAAGGCTTCTTATTAGGAAGCTTACACCTTTCAGTACACCCATGATCTGCTAAAGACCTTACATTTACTTATCGTAGGAATCATACAAAATCCTAATTCCTCTTACTCGGCTCTCCCACAACTATCTCTCTTTCTAACCTTCTTTCCGGATGTAGGTATCATCTTATTACAAATAAAATAGAATTTCAGAATTTGAATTATTATAAGTGAGCTCTACCACACGATCTAGAGTAAGAAGAAAGAGTGATAATCCTAAATGCCATGTAGCCTCCTGCTTATAAGTGTGGTGAACGACACACCCATGAACAAGACTCTACTAAACACGGCTTGTAGACTCCCTGGGATAGAACTGCTCTGATACCACTTTTGTCACGACCCAAACCGATGGACCGCGAGGAGCACCTGGTACCTTACTCAACCGAGTACCAACATAACATATTTTTTCATGTCATATTATCATAAATAACTGAGCTGGAGAGGCTTCCATGAAATAAGTAGAATATAATAGGTAATGCCAACTTATACATAATACATATGGGCCTCTAAGATCAAAATAACCACTTGAACACTGAACATAGGCCGACAAGGCCATACAATATTTTACGTACATGACATTTGTCTACAAGTCTCTAAGAATACATAATTTTCATAAAGGTCGGGACAGAGTCCCGCCATACCAAACAATACACATCTAACTCATACTAACCAAACAAGCAACTCCGAAGAAAATAGAGCGCACCAATATCTTCGTTGAGCTGATAGCCTACTTGGAGGGCTCTCGACCTGTCTATCGAGACCTACGGGCATGAAATGCAGCATCCCCAGGTTAAAAGGGATGTCAGTACGAATAATGTACTGAGTATATAAGGCATATAAATAAGTACATAACAGACATGGAGGAAATAGAGAGTAAATGGATCCACCTATAAGTCTGAATAACTTTGTAAATCATGAAATAATTATAGTATCATGCATATGCGTATGAATGTCATGTCGTGCGTAGTTACATGTTTCATAACATCATCAGCCTCTGAGGGCATCCCATCATATCATCTTGGCCACTGTGGGCAAAAGCATCAACGTATACCAGCTGATCAGGTGGTGGTGCGTATATAACGCCATAACTTTTCCCATATCCCATATACGTATATATATATATATATATATACGTATGCGTATATAAAGCCATCTAGTCATGGATCAATGCACATGAATGCAATGCATGAAAAGTACGTTAATAAAATCTTTCGAAATTTCATAAGACCATTTTGCCTTAGAGTAATATCATAAAGTAAAATCTTTTCAACTTTCGTATTTTTCTGAGACCCATGAACAGATGATAGAATATTATGACACATAGAAATTCAAGATAGATATCTCTAATACTTCTATGAATAGAGCCATTTATGGAATTGGTGCATTTGCTTTTTTCTTCTGTATAACTTGGACCATTCTGAAAAGAAAGAAGGGATGGACTTAATATACCTAAGTCATTCTCTTGACAACCCATATAACACACGTCACTTGCGACAATTACATAACGACGGATCGAAGTAGGAAAAAGTGCGTATTGAAGCTTCATCTGTTGCCTTCAATCCGTATAGTATTGTTGGAGTCTTTAAGGCCTTCAATCTGTTACTTACAAATATTAGAATCCATCTTTGATAAGGTATGGAGATGTCTTATTTTTGAGTTGAATTTTTTAAGACTAACCTTATTGATGAAAGACTTCTTAAGTCTTAAAATACCTTGTGAAGTGGTCCCACTTTAGGAATCATTTTGCCACAAAATTCCTTAAGCTAACACCTATCTTAAATGACTAATGAGTCAATAATTTAAACAGGAGGGGCTGCCACATTTCTTACCACTTGAACTTATCCAAAGACCTTAGTCTTTACCCAAATATTTTAATTAATCCACCACTAATTATTAATTAACTAGGTAATGTCTCATTACCCAATAATAAACTAATTATCCACATAATTAAGAATAATCTCAACTTACTTAAAATACTACTCGCTTTTAACATACCTTATATATTTTACTATCATGGCCATGTGGTACCTTCTATGGTATTAGTCCATAAATACCAGGTATTTTAGCTTAGGCCATATTTTATCCCACCATGCCAAACTTTGACGAAACTCATTTTCTTTGATTTAGCTTCCCCTCTTACCTTCACGAATTTACTCATCACTTTTGAAATAGCATAATCATTATAATCGCCAAATAATCTTTTACTTGAACTGATGTCAATTACCTTACGACAAATTCAACGTACAATACTGCAGAGTGCAACATCGTCGTAACTTAATACTTCAAAGCGTAACATCACCATAATGTAATACTGTAGAGTGCAACATTGTCGTAACTTAATATTGCGAAGAGTAACATCATCATAATGTAATACTATAGGATGTAACATCATCGTAATATAATACTGCAGGACGTAACATCATCGTAATATAATACTGCAGGACGTAACATCATCGTAACATTGTGAGGTGTAATAGGGAAGTAACTTCTGCATTTTGAGTATGAAATGGACATGCTTTGGAATTATGTCAAAAGCGTCCATTGCGGATATAGAGGATATTCAAGCCCTCATACATGACCAATTGCTTATGATTTTCAGTGTAAACATGTGTTTTTAGCGGTTTTTCCAGTTTAACTTCGATGCAAATACGAGTATGGCGGCCGCGTACAGTTGATGAAGTGCATTCATCGATTTTCAGTAGGTGTCCTAATTTATTTCCCACTAACTTTAATAGTTGAAGAACACAATATTCGGTCGGCAATTCTGCTAGGCAAGCCCAAATGGTGGAGTAAGCTAGCTGAGCAGTGGAAGCAACGAATTTTGGTTCCCACCTTGGTATGGTAAGGAAGTGACCAAAGATAAACCATGGACCATCGTGAAGAGCATGAAGCATATTACTTTCATGTGTAAATTTGGTAAGGAAAAAAAGTGCCCTACATCAATAAGATTGACGGATTCCGTAGAGCGCCATAGTGTTTGAAGTTTTGTTTTTAGTAGTTGATGGCCAATGGATTTGCCAAATAGTTTTATGATAATAGAGTTTTCCCAAGGGGTATATAATCGAGCTTTGTCATTTGCTGTGAGATGAATGAAACTGTCACAAACCAATTATATTTTAGGCCGTGATGGCGTCCAGTACCATTGCTAGGCAAGCCAACATTAAACAATCTAGTGATTTCCCATTTTTAATAAGTTTTTCCAGTAAATAAAATTTCTTTAATTTAAAAATTTCATAAATGACAGATTTAAGGTAATTAAAATGAAAGTAGCAAAATACAATCATAACCGTAGAAATAGAACCAAAACCACAAGTCTACTAGTGTGTGTCAAGATCCGGTGTCACAAGTGTATGAGCTACTAGTAGAATATACAAAAGATTACTAATCTACTATCTGAAATGAAATAGACAGAACAGTAAACAAAAGAAAGACTCTGGCTGTTGCAGAACGGCTCGGAAGGACTGGTCACCGTGTAGTCTCGTAACATGTATTAAGTATGCGCGCCGGACTGATATCCAAATGCACCTGCCTCAGATCCTGGACATTTAAGTGCAGAAGTATAGCGTGTGTACATAAACAACATGTACCCAGTAAGTATCCAGTCTAACCTCGAAGAAGTAGTGAAAAGGGGTCAACTTTGACACTTACTGTGGGCTAACAATAAGATGTCAAAGTAATAACTAAGCATGGGTTACATAAATATAACCGAGAACTAAAAAAAATAGTAATCATAAGCACTTTTTGCGCTAAGAATATATCTCAAGTTTACTTTCCATCATTTAACAATTTATGTCACTGTCACACCTCCTTTTGTACCACCCAAGGGGGATATAAGGGAGTTTTTTCCAATTAAAGTGACATTAATCGAAATGGGATTATCAAGTCACCGGTTTTTTTAAAATCCCAAGTCGAGAAAATTTTTGACTTTATTTAAAAGTCTGCGAACCAGAATTCTAGATAAGAAATTTTGTTAACCCGAGAGAAGGTGTTAGGCATTTCGAGTTTCGTGGTTCGAGCACGGTCGCTTAAACTATTAAAATTGGCCTAATTATCTGATTAATTACATGTTTTAAACCTATTGTGCATTTTAGCTTTATAACCGTTTTTTAATTATTTTAACCGTTTTTAGGATTTATGGAATTATTTCTTAAATAAGTTACGATTGTCGTACACTTGTTTGTTTTGGAACATGCCACGAACCACGCTATATGAAATTCACCCGTGATTCAGGACATATGTATTTTATTAATCTTCGAAGTTGTTATGATCGGGTTACATGAAATGCACCCGCGAATTTGGGAATTAGGTATCATGACTATGCCATGGGAACCGTACCCATAGTCACGATGGTTTATTATAAAACGCGCCTAAAGCAAGCTACGAAAGTTCAAAGCATTAGGTTTTCATTAATGTGAGGGCAACAAGTTATGGATTTTATTTGTGTATGACACACCTCAAATTACTTTTAAAGGATTGTCCTCTACTAAAACAAACTAAAGATATTCATATTTAAAACTAATTTGATGTTTCCATAAGGCTATTAATTATATACATGCTTAGGGCAATACACTAGGCCTTTAATTATTTGAGAAGGAGTGGGCTAACAACATGCCCAGTTTGTTATCTAAGAAAATCTCTAAAGGCAGAAGGGCTGGTGAGAACTGGGCTCAAAATTGGAGCCAAAAAGGAAGGGGACAGACGGCCTGATAAACTTGGCAATTTCAATTGGGCCAATACCAGGCCCAACTCTTCAAAGACGAGTTCTCAGTGTTTGAAACCTGTTCTGATTACATTGGGAGTACACTTAATAAAATAAATTATTGAAGCTGATTGGGGACCTCAATTGAGCCCAAAACAGAAGCTGGGTCATGGCGAAAATGCCCTAGTTCGAAACTTGACTGTGCTGTCTCATCTAGGCCAATGTTAGGTCCAATTGAAATTCAACTTCCTTTAAATCAATTGCAGCCCAGAGTATTAAGAATTTTAGCACAAATCAAGGGCATATTTTAAGTCTAACCATTAACATGCTATTAGTGTTAACAAATAAAATTTAAACCCTATTTATTCACGAGCCACATCAAACATAAACATGCAATCACTTTAATAATGCTATAACTCAAGAAACATGATGAAATTTATGACTATAGACAAGCATGGCGTGATTCAATATGAGTGCATACTCCACATCACTAAAATCAGTAGATCAGTACATCAGAATGCTCAATTCCTGAGCTCATTCATACATTATCCTAAACTCAAACATGTCATTAATCTATAATATCGAACTTCGAGATGACTCAACTGATAATACTCATATACAGTCAGCATTTTTATCAAAAAGTCCCATTAAATTACAACTATTAGGCATAACAATCTGTCCAACCATTCATGAAACAACTAAAACTAATTCAAATCTTCAAACACCTAAACATTATGACTAAGTTATAGAGTAGGACATCAGACTTAAACAACTGAAAAAAGCTACGAAATAAAAGAAAGAAAATAGAAGACATTATGCAAATAAGAAGATCTGAAGTTCTCTTTCAAGCCAACATATTACAGCTTCATTTTTTCATTTCAAGGCTCATGAGGATACCTGGATACATCAAAGAATAAAATGAGAAAATCTCTGAGAAACAACAGAAATCAGCAAGGAAAACTTCAAGGAATCAGCAGCATACAACAGCAAACCATACAGCTCCAAAACTTAAACCATGTTTTTAACTTAGATTATCAAAGATCTCAGGAAAGTTTTGCTCGAACTTTCTTTTAAAAAAAAAAGATTTGATCCACTGTTAATGAAACAATAAATATGAACTTTTCAAAAAAAAAATTATGGTTAGAAAATCTGATTTTCTGTATAGAAAAGGTACTATATATAAGCACCAAAGATGCCATGTGCTGGAGGAATTATTCCATCAGCCACAAAGAGCATATTCTGACAGAATTGGACAGTTGAATGTCCCTCATTGGTTTCAGTACTTTGTACTAACCAAATAAGGTCAATTGCCCCTTATTCTAGAACATTCCAGCATGGATTTTATCCTATTTCAGAATTATCCACCCCCTTTATGACCCCTTAAGTTTCCTTTTGTTCAATCAGTCCCTGAGAAGTTTCTACTAATTTACAAATTTAGATAAACAAAGATAAGACTGTAAAGGATTAGAATGCAAATCAAAATGGCAAACAAAATTGTAAATGATGCAATTTAGACTAAGAACCTAATCAGTAAATAAATGTATTTTATCTAATTAAATCTAAACAAAACTAGACTTAAACAGCCAAATGCATCTACTCACTAACCAAACCAAAATCATCAGGAAAACCACAAAGAAATCCTAGAAGTTAAACTACTCAATTTACGAATTAACATGTTGAAATTTAATTACAGAATATAGGAGAGCAACAGTTAAACAAGAGAAATGGAAACAAAGACAGAATAAACAATTCACCAGAACCCTATTTAAGCTAAACCTATGGAAAATTGAAATGAAGTCTTAACATGATTTGATTAATCTGATGAACAACGTGTAAACAAACAACTAACAGCTTAAAAGAAGAAAAAACCTAAAATCATGCAGTTAAACAGAAACAATTAAACACAAAAAGGAATCAACAAAGAAAAAGGAAAAAATAAAGAGAAGGTGGAAGAAGTTACCTATATTAGTTTTTAAACCAAACTGGACCAGCTAACGAATCTTGACCAAGTTTCGAAAGGGTAAAATGAACATTGAACTAACATTAATCAACTGTCCTCAACAAGAACAGTCGACTAATGAAAGTTTGGGGGTTCAAATGATCAAACTCTGACCGGAAACCAGAAAAGGGTACAAGATTAGGGTTCAGATGACCTCATATTTGAAATTCGAAGAAATTGGCTGGGATTTTTGGGAAATTGATTGTAGTTTAGGGTTCAGAGGGATGTGAGGACTGTGGGGTGTGATTTTGGGGCCATTTGGGTGATTTAGGGTTTTGGGGTTGAACTTTCAGATCTAAGATTTGAGCAATTTGGTAAGAGTTTGAGGGAAACGGTTTGTGGATTTGGAAAGGGAAGGGAAAGAAGATTATGTGGTGTTAATTTGGGGGAGTTTGGAGTACCGGATCCGTGGTGAGGCGATTTTCGGTGGATGGTTGACGGCAGAGCCGGCGAGGGGTATGGGGCTGGCTAGGGTTTGGTTTAGAGACAGAGATGAGGGTGAAATGGGAGGTGTTTTGGGGGTTGGGGGGTCATTCAGACAGTAATATGGGTTTAGGCCATCAGTTCCAAGCTGTTAGATCACAAGGATCCAACGGCTGTGATCAAAGGACGACAAAAACGGGGTCGTTTTATTTATTAGGGAAAAACGGACCGGGTAAAGAGTATTGGGTTTGGGTTTAAGGCTGACTTGGGGTGAGATTTGGGCTTAGCATCATTTTTGGCGCAATTGAATTTAAAACCAGCCTTTTTCAATTTCCTTTTTGTTTTTGTTTTCTTTTCTTTCTTTAATTAATTAAAAGCACAAATTAAATTCTTAAATTGATTTAAATTAAGATAATTATCTAATTATAATATTTATAAAAATTAGTTGATCCTAAATTAAAGAAAAATTAATAATCCAAAATTAAAATCTAAGAATGTAAAATGAGCCATTTTTTATGATTTTCATTTTTAATAAAGCAACTAATTAATTAATTAATTATAAAATGAGAAAACAAAATCTCAATGCAATGCATGGTATTTTCTGGTATGTTTCATGATTTAAATAAAAGTAAACATGCACAGAAATGCAAACAATTAACAAAAAATCCTATAAAATTGCAAATAATTGGGAAAAATCCATTTCTTCAATTTTGTAGGAGTATTTCATATAGGGCAAAAATCACGTGCTCACACTTGGTAGGGACAAAGGGTCCCTCACATATGACGGTTGCAAAGATTTATTATGCGCAATTTACGCCGAGGTCATATGACCCGATCCAACATAAAATATTTAAACTGTGCATTGTTGAGGGTCGAACGATGTAAACCATAAATGCATCTATCTGCTATCGAGGCGTTTGGCCCGCTTCTTGAAAAGAGCAAAATACTTTATAATAGCCGATTCAAGATTTATAAGAGGGTAATATTTAACCTTTTACAATTCTTTTATCAATTTTTAATATAACTTAGGCAATTTAAGTTAACAAGTAGAGTGCAAACATTTCAAGTATAGCATGATATGGGTCCTAGACTGCCCGTACAATAGCATAATTAGTAGCTACATACAGGATCTCGTCACCTCGTACGTACGTAGCCCCCATAAATAGGAGTACATATTAATTAATTCGCCTATGGGGTTACTTCCCTCTTACAAGGTTAGAAAAGAGACTTACCTCGTCTCAAAGCCTTCATTCCGGTCCAAGATTGAGCTCAACCCTCAAATTTTGTGTCGAACAATCCAAAACTAATCAAATGGTATATAAATTAATCAATACATGTTCAAAAGTCCATATTCCAACAATTGTAGTGATTACCCAAACTAAATGTAAGATTCCAAAAATTCACCCCCGGGCCCACGTACCAGGATTCCAAAAATATTTTAAAGAAAGTTGTTACCCATAACCTCATGAACTCAAATATATGATTTTCACTAAATTCCATAACTAATTTCGTTGTTAAATCCCATTTTTATCAAAAACCTAGGTTTTCTATCTAACCTATGAATTCCACAAATTTACATGTTAAAATCTACCCATAATCTATGTATTAAACTCATATTAGGTAGTAATTACTTATCCTCAATAGCTAGGTTGAAATCCCACTTTTTGAAGCTCCAAATTCGCCCAAGTGTGCAATAACAACAACAACAACAACAACAACAACAACCCAGTATAATCCCACTTAGTGGGGTCTGGGGAGGGTAGTGTGTACGCATACCTTACCCCTACCCTGAGGTATAGAGACTGTTTCAAATAGCCCCCCGCCAGCCTTCCTTCCAAGAACTTCCCACCTTGCTCTTGGGGAGACTCGAACTCACAACCTCTTGGTTGGAAGTGGAGGTTGCTTACCATTAGAGCAACCCCTCTTGTCTTAAAGTGTGCAATAAATGAACCCAAAAATGGCTAAGTCCTGATTTTTAAAACTCTCTGCCCAACTGCCTTCTTCTTCGTGAACGCAAAACAGGCCTTGCGATAGCGAAGGCAACGGCCCAGGCCCATGGGGATTTGGCCTATGCAAACGCGACAAGAGCCTCGTGAATGCGAAGGCTTACCTGGCCTTGCCCTACGCGAACGCTAGGGCACCTTCGTGAACACGAATGGCACTGACCTTGACCCCTCCCTAGGTCCCTTACTTCTATGCGAACGCGATGGGTGTTCGTGAACGCGAAGGCTAGGCTCACAAAGCTTCGCGAATGCATGAGCCTGAAGCCTGACCGCAAACGCAAAGGGCAATTTGCCCGCTGCCCCAAATCCTTCTTCGTGAACGCGATGGCTCTCCCGCGTTCGCGAATAAGGAAACCAGAACTGGAAAATTTGGTTTCTCAGATTTAGCTCTGAGCGGTTCGAAAAACAGCCGAGCCCCTCGGGACCCCGTCCAACTATACCAACAAGTCTGTAATTATGATACGGACCTGCTCGAACTCTCAAAATGCGTAAAACAACAATGAGACCAAGAATCACACCATAAAACCAAATTGAATCAAACTATGAACTTCAAGTTTCCAAATCGCTCCGAACGCGCTGAATCATGCTTAGACTACTCAGAATGATACCAAATTTTGCGTGCAAGTCTTAAATGACATTTGGACCTCGATATCATAAAAACCTCCTCCAAACCAACTTTGAAGAACTTCAAAAACCTTCAAAGAATCAATTTTCACTATTAGGCGCCAAAACACTTTCGGGTCATCCAAAACTCGATCCGAACATATGCCCGGGTCCAAAATCATCATACGAACCTACTAGAACCGTCAAATCCTGATTCCGAGGCCGTTTGCTCAAAATATTGACCGAAGTTAAACTTAGCCTTTTTAGTCAACCTTAAGGAACCACGTGTTCCGATTTTAACCCGAACTAACCATCCCCGAAAGTCATAAAATAGTAAAAGTACGTACGAAAAGTCTTATTTAGGGGAACGGAGTTCTGAAAAGAAAAACGACCAGTTGGTTCGTTACAAAAATCATCTATATCGTATGGATTATCCGCTTCATCGTGCAGATCGATTGCCAGAGGTAGATATTGAATATGTGGTGGTAATAGGTCACCAGGTGCATATGTTAATAAGGTATCTAGGAATGAAGATTTAGAAGAAGTTTTAACCAGGTCGTCTGGCTGCATGGCTAAGGGGTCAGGAGGATCTGTAGGTTGCATTGGATCAAGATTACTGTGGGAAGTCATGGTATTGGATGCTGGTTGATGAGTGCCGACGGAGGAAGACAGGTTATTTGGAAGTAGTAGAAAGCAGTAGAGAGCATTTCGTAGGTTGAAATTATGTTAAGAAACTTGACTATCAATAATGTTCCTTCTCACACCTCCCTTTTACGGGGATAAGGAGTTTTTCCGGTTTATGTGACATCATTGAAATGTGATTATTTATTTTACTTTAGAGCCGCCACTAAAAATTATTTAATTAACGGTGTTCCGAGTCACCAATTATTTTTAAATCCTAAATCAAGGGAAGTTTGATTCCATATAAGTCTACGAAATACAGAAGACCTGGGTAAGAAATTTTGTTAACCCGAGAGAATGTGTGGGCCACTCCCGGATTCCGTGCTTTTAGCACGATAGATTTACAATTACGCTTGGCTTACTTAATCTGATTATTGCATGTTTAGATCATATGTGCATTTTTACATTTTGGACCACTTTTATTGCCTATTTTTAAAAAGTTATAGAACTTATCTTGAACAAGTCGGGTTTTCACGCACTTATTGTTTATTTGTGTCGAAAGACCATGTCACAAATACTTATTATTATTATTATTATTATTATTATTATTACTATTATTATTATTATTATTATTATTATTATTATTATTATTATTATTATTAGTTGAGGGATCAAGTCGCATAAAAGAGCAGTCGAATTTGGGATTAGGGTCACAGTTATCCCACGGGAACTATACCATAACTATGACAATTAGTATATCAATTGAAACGTGCATAAAACAACTACGAATATTTTAGGAATTACATAAAAAGGTTTGAGGTTGATTGTAAAGGTTCGGGGTTATGAAGTCATTTGTTGGACAAATATGCATTCACGTTACTTAATTTGATAAAGAATTAAAAGTTTCTATTTCTTATTCGAAAGAATTCGAGGATTGCTAAGAGCCAAAGTAAAGGTTCAGATGAATTTTGTCTTATTGTGGGTACTACCAAAATTAACTAAATACAAGGGAGGGCAAATCCAATCAAGTTTGATTGCTAACGGTTGTGCATTTAAACTAATACTTAAGCGTAAGAGCAGTGAAATATAAAGGGAAACTTACACAAATGTCCCAAATAACTTTCAACTTACCAATTTCTAATCATTAGTCGTAGACTTATCAAAACTAGTCAAGCACATATAAAAATTGAAAAACCAAATAAAAAAAGGTTCTTTCTTTCAAAGAATATCATGCAAAAATCTCCTTCCATATTTTTAAGCGTGATTAGCAACATTAGATGCAAGACGGAAAGGAAATTTCATGGATGAGGTAGAAAATAAAGTGATAAAATACAAAAAAATATACAATATTCCAAAAATCTAAGCAAAAAAGGAACTTTTTCAATGGGTATAGTTGAAATTAATTGAAAACATATAGATAAATCATACAAAATTTGAGGAAGATTGGAGGTGATTTGGACATGTTTTGTATCAAAATTCGTAATTAATCGAGTTCAAAATATTCTTCTGCGACACATGTATTAAACATGTATCGTGCATGTATCTCACACACAGGTATACACGTGATACATAATTGATACATATGTGACACACAAATGATACACAATGTGATACACATATCATTTTTTTTTCATGTTCAGTTTTTACTTTGAATTTTCAATTCAAACTATCTCAAAACTTCACCAAATCATCCCAAATCTGAGATTCAAGCTCCTTAAGATGTACACAATCTATTCTAATAACACCCTCTCAAAAAAAAGAAAAAAAATTGACTCTTCTTTTTTTTTTTGCTACAAATAGCTAATTGACTAATATTAGTAATATTTGGCTAAAATTAGTAATATTTTATGAATTGGCCAATTTTTACAATAAGCTACTTATAAATGGACATAACTGTTAGTTTCCGAAATATAAACCCATATTCATTGTACGGAAAGTGGGACTTAAGGAATATGCCTTGTCTAAAACCATATGCAACGAAGAAGTCCTAGTGCAACTGGAACAACCAGACTCCGTATGGGCCAAACATTGATGGAGCCTGAAACCTCAAAGTAAAACATGACTTTAAAAAGAGATTTTTTTCTTCCTATACTAGATATGAAACTTTATTATTAAATATGTGCATAGTTTCTAATTTATCTGCTATGTTCACAATTTTTCTACATTATTATATTATTCATTAAATACAAATTATTAGTAGCTGAATCTTTCTAATTAGGCGCGCTACAAATCAGGAACAGAATATTCTAATTAATTTAGCGACCTTCAGATCAAATTTGGAACGCAAATCTTATATCTTCAATTTAAAATCAAATTGCATAGACTCTTTTCTATAAAAGTTCTGTTCTTCGATATTTTTCCTTAAGCCACAAATCAAAAAAAGACAAAATCGTCAACAAATTCGAATCAAATTGTAGAAATCAGTTCTGCAAAAAGCTTAGTTCTTCGACATTCTCTCTACATCTCTCTCTATTTTTCAATCGCAAAATTCAGTAATACAAAGCAAATGAAAAGAGAGCAGCAATTCCGCCATTGACAGCCATTAAAAAGCTTGAAAGCTTTGAATTCAAATTTGGGTTTTCAAAAATCATTATTTGTTTGGATTGAGTGTTGTTGAAAATAATTAGGAATATGGTTTGGAGTTTATATCTCAATTTTGAGGAGTTTTGGTGAAGATTAGACGTGGTTTTGACTGAATTTCAGATTGAAACTCGACGAAGAAGAAGAAGAAGAAGAAGACATATTGCAGAAATTGTAGATAAATTATAGATTATTTGTATTCTAATTGTAGATGCTTTATTTTTTGTTTTCACAAATAAAAAATGGCTAAAACTTCTACAAATCTTCTGAAAAAACGCAATTATGTCAAAAATCTCAATTATGCTACAATTGAATGGGAATTGGGATATAAAAATTCAATGTACCCAGTTTGTAGATAAATTGTAGATTATTTATATTCTAATTGTAGATACTTTGTTTTCTGTTTTCACAAATCAAAAACGACTAAAACTTCTACAAATCTTCTGCGAAAAATGCAATTATGCCAAAAATCCCAATTAAACTACAATCCAATGAGAATTGGGATATTAAAATTCAATATACCCAATTTGTAGATGTTTTGTAGATGAATTGTAGATTATTTGTATTCTGATTGTAGATGCATTGTTTTCTGTTTTCACAAATCCAAAATGACTAAAACTTCTACAAAATCTTCTGTAAAAAATGCAATTATGTCGACAATACCAATTAATCTACAATTGAATGAGAATTGGGATATAAAAATTCAATGTACCCACTTTGTAGATATTTTGTAGATAAATTGTAGATTATTTGTATTCTGATTGTAGATGCTTTGTTTTCTGTTTTCACAAATCAAAAACGACTAAAACTTCTACAAATCTTCTGCAAAAAATGCAATTATGTCGAAAATTTCATTTATGAGATTGGACGAATCTTTATGATTTAAGAAGAATAAATATTGAAATAACACATTGAGCTAAGTTAAAGCTTGTGACAACTTGTACATATAATGTGCAAAAATCTCCAATGCATAAGAAGTGTGTCTAGCTAGTGGAAGCCTGGGAACAATAGATTTTGCAGATCTGAATGAATTTAACTAAAACATTCTTTAATTCCAACCCGAAAGAATTGCGTTCTGGATATTCTACACAACCGTAACGTAAAGCAATGCATTTTCTGGAAGCTCAGGAATCAATTTCTGAACTGATAAGCTACATAGATTTCGAAGAACCGAACACCTAGTGAAACAGTTCTAATTTTAGTATTAATAGACCATGTTACAACCTCATCTTTTTATGGAATTTCCTGATAAACAAATCAGTCACATTATCGATCTCGTCCTCTTGTACGAAATTCTGTCCTTCTTCCTCTTTGAAAATCCTCACCATATCTATAGCTGATGCATTTGGATTACCTAAATATCCATCCTCTTCATCGAACAACGAATGTGTCAAATTCGGATACTTATCATCATAATCATCATACTTTTCGCCATTGCTCAATACTTTATGTTTAACAACAGTACATAAACGTGGGTGAGAGTGAGGGTTTGGGAGAGAGAAACGTGGGAAGGGTGGGATATACGGTACCTTGAATTAAGGAGGGATATACGCTGCATTAATTGTACCCTTAAATACTATGGTATAGAATTGATAATTTGGTATACTACATGTAATTATATCAAACCTTAAACATTGATGGTAATAAGGTTTCCTATATGGTATAGGAATGTAAACGTTCCCTTTAAAAAAGAGCTTGCTAGTTCCAGACTCATGTAACAAATCTGGGGCTCATGCAAGGCCCAATTTCAAATGGATTACCATACATCAAAGGTGTAAATTCAGCTACAGACTATCTAAAGTATATGAATACATGATCAATGAATTCAACATCATAATTCTGATTTACTTACAAAGATAGTAATTCAAATTTTACAACAAAAAATAAATTTGTAAACTAGCATCCTATTCTTTTAAAATCAAATAGTACTATAATGACTAGATCTCAATTAATAGTTCATGTTCCTCTTGTTTTTGCTTTCAAAAGACCTAAACTCTTTATTCATCTTCCATCCTCACCATTTACAAAAAGAAAAATGAACAAATTCCAGCAATAGGCAGTCTCTAACTCAACGTTCCCATATCTGCATTAATAATAGCAAGAAATATATTATTATAGGTTCATTACTCACTTAGTCCATTATTCCATAAATAAACCTTTGTTTGATTTGTTATGAACATGGTTGTATCAGAATCTAATTCAAGATAAGCAAGTGAAATCACGGAGGAAATTAAATACATATGACAACAGTTATTTTAAAATTTATTACCAAGCACAAGAACTCAAACACTCTGATAAATCAAGGACTTAAATTCAGGAATCAGTACCTGATTGCGCAGGAAAACAGTTTAGAAGGTGAAATAAAAGCAAAGAAATGAAGAAGAAAGCTTAGCAAGTTCAGGAACAGCAGAAACAACAACTTCTTATGCCTAAACACCTTGAGAATTTCAGAGAATATGCAACAACTAAGTAGAACCCAGAAATAGCTTTTAATCTCTTTCTTTTCTTTTTTTTTTTGCTTTTTTATTAGGGATTTTCTTTTGGTTTTCAAATATATAATTCTAGGATTATCAGTTGCTACTGTGGTTTTTGGCGTGAGTCTCGGTGTGTGTTAGTGAGAATGTGTGTCCTTTTATAACAGAAAATTTAGGACAATCTTCAGATTTTATTTTTCTTTTTTAGCTCCTTTTTCTTTGTATTTATTACTCCTTCACTCCAAAAATACCTGACCTGTTTTACTGCTTTATTGCCCTTAATTCCCTTTTTTTCCTCTTTACAACCTTCCCAATCAATTAGCAAAAAGATTCTCCAAGTTAATTTCCTGAACTGCTCCCTTTTAAACTCCTTATTTTTATATTTTTTGGCATTGAAAGGCCTGGATTAAAACAACATGCATGGCACCCATATCCCTATTGGACTTCTACCCATCGTACCTGGTTACCAGCATAACACGCCTAATATCATTGGAATTATATCAAACAAATCACCATTTAGAAAGACAACCAATTTTGTCCACTATTTCTATGAACTGAAAAGAGTAAATAAAATAAAAATCTAAACAAACTTAATATTATTGAATTTAACTATCATGTCATTCAATAATTTGAACCAAATACAAAAGATAAACAAAATAAAACAAACATGTAAACTAGACAAGCATAGGAAAGAAATTACCAGAAGGAGTCCAAATCGCCGGTATTAAAATTAGAAGTAATGGAGAAAATTCGGGCTCCAAGAATATGTCTACTTCAAATTTGATCAAAGATCTATGGCTAAGGATTACTTGTTCGACTTCTTGGTCGAAAAAATACTTCATTCGTCAGAATCCCTTCAAGGTTTGAAGTTTAGATCATGAGGAAGGATGTAACGATCTGACCGGTCGTTTTGGGAATATTAGCCTCGATTTCCTATTTACTGCTTTCCCCGTATCATTTTAAGCTTATGTGACTTACATGAAGGTTTTGTTTTTGGTTTCAGAGCGGTTGGAGTTACTTAGTCCCTAAAATGGAAGCTTAAGTTCTAGGAATTTGACCGTAGTTGGAATACGACTCCGGAATGGAGTTGCGTCGGTTCTGTTAGCTCTATTGGATGATTTTGGACTTAGGAGCGTGTCCAAATTGAGATTTGAAAGACCGTAGCTGAATTGGGCTTGAAATGGTGAAAATTGAGTTTTTGGGAAGTTTGACGAGGAGTGGACTTATTGATATCTGTAATGTCAAATAAGACTTGTGTGGCAAAATTGAGGTCGATCAGACGTAATTTCATAAGTTTCAGCATCAGTTGTAGAAGTTTGAAGTTTCAAAGTTTATTAAGTTTGAAATGGAGTGCGATTTGTATTTTTACCATTGTTTGATATGATTTGAAGGCTCGACTAAGTTCGCATGATATTTTAGGGCTTGTTGGTATGTTTGGTTGAGGTCCCGGGGGGCCTCGGGTGGATTCTGGATGGTTAACGGACTAGAATTAGACTTAGTGTTATAGATAAAACATCAGATTTTGGTGGTGTCTGGTTTCCTTCTACGCATCCGCGAAGGTTCTCCCGCATTCGCGTAGAGGGAGTTTGAGTGCTGCTAGAATTTGGCCTTCGCGTTCGCAATGTAGGTCCCACGTTTGTGAAGCTCTGAGGTATTAGGTCTATGCATTTGCGATAGGGACCTCACATTTTCATAGAGAAGCTGGTCCATGGGGTCATTAGGCATTTAGCCTACGCGTTTCCGATGCGGATCCTGCGTTCGCGAAGAGTCAGGCTGTGTAAGATACACGTTCGTGAGATGTCACTCATGTTCATGAAGGAGGATTTTTGGCTATAGAGTTTCTGATGCTTCGCGAACACGAGGAATCTTTCGCGTTCACGATGAAGAAAAGACCTCGATAGATATAAATATTTCAAAATCGAGGGTTTGCCATTTTTATCATATCTTGAGATAGAGAACTGGGATATAGGAGATATTTTGAGGAATATTCAGATTCAATGATTGGGTAATGATTCTTGACTTGTTTTTGGTTATACTACACTAATCTATAGTTAATTTCATCTTCTAATTTAAGATTTGGGTTGAGAAATTTGGAGAAAAAGTTGAAAAGTTCTTCAACAAATGTTTTGGGTTTTGATTGAGATTTTGGCATCGGATTTGAGTAATTCTGGTATAAGTGAACTCGTGGTTGAATGGGTGTTCATATTTTGTTATTTTTACCCGATTCCGAGACGTGGGCCCGGGTTGACTTTTTGGGGCGAATTTCTAATTTCTTTCTAAAATCTTGATTTCATTAATTAGACTAGTTTCCTATGGTTATATTTATGGTATGTAATTGCTTTTGGCTAGATTTGGACCATTCGGAGTCAAAAAGTCGTGGAAAAGGCATTCTTACTGATCGATTGAGCTTGGTTCGAGGTAAGTGGCTTGCCTTACCTTCTGTGGGAGAAATCCCCTTAGGATTTGGTACTGTTGTGATAATTCTGTAATATGTGAGTGTCGTGTACGCGAGGTGATGAGTGCGTACACGGGTTAATTGATGTAAAATTCGGTTGTTACCGTGCAGTTTCCTCTTACATCTTAATTGAGTTATATCAACATAAGCAATTTGTAACACCCCGCAATATTACGATGATGTTACGTCCGGCAGTATTACATTACGATGATGTTACACTTCGCCGTATTAAGTTACGACAATGCTGCACCCTGCATTATTACATTACGGTGATGTTACGCTTCGTAGTATTAAGTTACGACGATGTTGCACCTTGTAGTATTGTACGTTGAATTTGTCGTAAGGTAATTGACATCAGTCCAAGTAAAAGAATATTTGGAGATTATAAATTATGCTATTTCAAGCGAGTGATGAGTAAATTCGTGAAGGTGAGAGGGGAAGTAAGCCAAGAAAAATAAATTTTTGTCCAAGTTTGACATGTTGGATAAAATACGTCTCGAGATAAAATACCCGGTATTTATGGACTAGTGCCATACAAGGTAGTACATGACCATGATAGTAAGGTCTATAAGGTGTATTTAAAGTGAATAGTATTTTAAGTAATTTGAGATAATTCTTTATTACATGGAAAATTGGGTAATTATGGATTTTTAGTGGGAGATTAATTATGTAACTAAGCTAATTGAGTAAATTAAGACATTTTGGATAAGGAATTAAATCTCCCAATGTGGCAGCACGTCAAAGTCCATTTGATGACTCTTAAATTTGGGTTATAAGGTGGCAAATGAAGAAAGAATGATGGCTGAGTGGGACCCACACCCAAGGACTTAAAAAGACAATCTAAAATCATTTTAAACCTCTACAATCACAAGGAAAGCTTCAGCAAAGTTCTTGGATTTTGAATAACAAAAATAACATTTTCATTCTAAAAAAAAACTACATCAGATTCCTACAAAATTCCTTACCAAAACTCTACAATGAGATTCTAAAACATTACCTTAACGACGTGATTCTTTCAAGCAATTCTTACAAGATTTCAACCAAACTTCGTTCAACCAAACAATTCCAACGAGAATTGTTAGAACTGTAGCAACGTAAAATTTTGCGATTCTAAAGGAGTACGGTGGAACCTTTTCCAAGAATATTATACGGATTTTTTCCTACCCCGGGTATGTTAAGGCTATCCCTTATTTTCTTTTGGCATGATCTATACAACACAAACGAAACGAGCAAATGCACAAATTCCATAAATGACTCTATTCATACAAGTATTAGAGATATCTATGTTCTTAAATTTCCATGTGTCATAATATTCTATCATCTGTTTATGGGTCTCATAAGAATACGAAAGTTGAAAAGAGTTTACTTTACGATATTACTCAAAGGCAAAATGGTCTTATGACATTAGATTTTATTAACATATTTTTCATACATTGCATTCATGTACATTGACCCATGACAAGATGACGTTATATATGTGTATATATGTATGTATATATATGTATATGGGATATGGGAAAGGTTATGGCATTATATAAGCACCACCACTTAATCAGCTGGTATACGTTGATGAATTTGCCCACAGTGGCCGAGATGATATGATGGGACGCCCTCAAAGGCCGATGATGTTATAAAACATGTACCTATGCACGACATGACAATCATATGCATATGCATGACACTATAATTATTTCATGATTTACAAAGTTATCCAGACTTACAGGTGGAGTCCTTTACTCTATATTTCCTCCATGTTTGTTATGTACTTATTTATGTGCCTTACATACTCAGTACATTATTCATACTGAAGTCTCTTTTACCTGGAGACACTGTGTTTCATGCTTGCAGGTCCCGCTAGATAGGTCGAGAGCTCTCCAAGTTGTCCATCAGCTCAGCGGAAGATGTTGGTGCGCTCCATTTGCTTCGGAGTTGCTTGTTTGGTTAGTATTATTTAGACGTGTATTGTTTGATATGGCCGAACTTTGTCCCGACCTTTATGACATTTATATACTCTTAGAGGATTGTAGACATATGTCGTGTATTTGAAAGATCGTATGGCCTTGTCGGCCTATGTTCAGTGTTCAAGTGGTTATTTTGGTCTTAGAGGCCCATAGGTTTTATATATAAGTTGGCATTACCTGTTGTATTCTATATATTTCACGACAGCCTCTCCGAATCAGTTATTTATGATATTATGACATGAAAAGATATGTTATGTTGGTACTCGATTGAGTAAGCTACCGAGTGCCCGTCACGGTCCATTGGTTTGGGTCGCGACAAAAGTGGTATCAGAGCAATTCTGTCCTAGGGAGTCTACAAGCCGTGTCTAGTAGAGTCTTGTTTATGGGTGTGTCGTGCACCACACTTATAAGTAGGAGGCTCCAGGACATTTAGGACTGTCACGCTCTCTTCTTACTCTAGATCGTGTGGTAGACCTCACTTATAAGAATTCAAATTCCAAAATTCTATTTTATACGTAATAAAACGATACCTATATCCGGAAAAAAGGTTGGAAAGAGAGATAGTTGTGGAAGAGTCGAGTCAGAAGAATTGGATTTTTGTATGATGCCTAAGATAAGTAAATGTGAGGTCTTTGGCGGATCATGGGTTTACTAAAATGTGTAAGCTTCCTGATAAGAAGCCTTAAGGCAAGAATACCTATCCAGTTTAATGGTGAAAGACAATGAGAGATTAAGAAGATAAATACAAGTTTCAACAAGCAAAAGAAGCAAGATGAAGAAGAGTACGAGGCGCCCAATTAGTGAAGGTTAACAATGTTTATAATTTAGGCAGAGGAATATAAGCTTTTTGAGTTATATTCAACAGTAATAGAGGTATGTATAATTAGTCGTACCCATCTCAATCATGCCTTACGGGGGCTAACATGTGTAGTTTAAGAAAAGGACGGAACATCAAGATCCGGCTGGGGTTAGAGTAACCTAAAATGGTGAATGGATTGTTTGTGTTAGTTGACATTTCTGAAGGGTATTACAAATGTGGCAATAGATCTTCTTGTGAGACATCCAGATGGTGCACTCTAGAATATTACGATTAGATATGAATACTAGCATGAAAAAAAAACAGAAGATAGTCACTGAAAGCCTGGATGGGATAAATATTACCTTAGTGTGACTCTAATCCCTAGTAGAGTGAGGACATTGAGCAAATAGAAGAGTCAATGAATGAAGCAAGGAGAGCTAAAAGCGAAAGAATGTCGTGTTAAAGTTTTCACAAGAAAAGGGATATGCAAAAATATTAGCAGAAGAGAGATAAAGAAACATTATGAATAAGGTGTGATACATGGATAATGCAGTAGGAAAAAAAAAAGAAATGCCAGTATTACAGAGTCTAGTCAAGTTAATGAAGAGACGAGAGGTGACATGCCTTAGGACAACAAAAGAGTATGGGCCATGAAGTCATATCCTCATTTTAAGAAGTAAGTTCATGACTCTAACGTGATTACCAATAGGAAAAGCTAGACCCCAGAATAATAGAGATC
This sequence comes from Nicotiana tabacum, assembly GCF_000715075.1. Taxonomy (NCBI): domain Eukaryota; kingdom Viridiplantae; phylum Streptophyta; class Magnoliopsida; order Solanales; family Solanaceae; genus Nicotiana; species Nicotiana tabacum. Next base: position 101,538,290 of record NC_134084.1, on the reverse strand, counting down.
AGTATGGGCTAGTGAACAAGGTAAAGTAAACATGAATTAGGGATTTAGTGATTTGATAATGGTCGACATCATCAGAATTTCAGATTTTGTGCTGGCAATAATAGAATGGACAACAGAAGAAGATTCATGAAAAATTAAGAGAATGGTCATTCAGGAAGACGCTTCCATAAAGCAAGCAATGTGAGAAAAGTTAAGCTTAAGCGACTGTATGTGCCAGTTACGCTAAATATCACCATCGCGAGTGAGGAATTTTGTTATCCTTGGTACAAAAAATTACCGCAAGTGAGTAAGGATCATCGATGATATGAAAGGATGCCAAAGATGAAGAGGAAAAACATCTATAGGCAGGTTGTCATAACTCCAAGTCTTAGTACTCCCCTAAAGGGGGGAATATGGAATGATAAAGGAAGAGTGCGATAAAAATAAGAAAGGGATGAGATTGCACTTATCCAAATGTTACAGATATGCTATGATTCTAGGACGTTATATAAGCATGAAGCCAAAAAAAGGAAAGTAACGGTTCCTGCCCGGGATGTTACTGATAGATAAGGAGACAATACGTAAGGTAAGTTAAGATAAGGAAATAACCCAAGAAAGATTATGCAGAATATGGATATGAGAATGGGCCGATGAGTAATTAGCAGTTGATTTAGGAAGAGCCTAGTCATGACTAGATAAGAAGTTACGGACAAATCAGCAGATCATGCAAGATGAATGTATTAAACCCCAACATAGAGAATTCAGACTCGCAGTAATGTCATTATAATACTTGAGATATATTCAAATAGAAGTTGGGGTAGTTGAAGGTACTGTATGATTGTTATGGGGAAGCAAGAAAGTGCCACTCGGAAGGCAATCAAAATGTCAGTTCAGAAGCAACCCTACAAGTACAAGGGCACGGAGGTAAGCAAATACGGATAATTATAAGCAAGGAAGGACATCAAAAGGTCTGTAATGAGCTTACAACTTTATGAGGGTCAAGGGTTCTCCCTAAGTACTACAACGAAAGACTAGCTGAGGAAATAAGAAAGAAGGCTTCAACTTAAGCACAACGACCTAAAGAGGAAATGGTCGTATAACAACAGTCTCACAACAATATTGTAAGCACTCCAAAGGAAAGTGGCACCTACCGTGGCTAATGAATGAGAAGTAAAATTAAATGTAATATTCGAGATCATATGAGTTGCATGGAAACTCTAGCATGTGTGGGCACTAAGATAATCTATGTATGGACGCAAAAAATGGGGAAGAAAAACCAGAAAAAGTAATAGCTTACGTTGAAAGAAAGCTAAAATGGAACGAAAGAAATTATTCGATCAATGATCCATAGTTGGTTATGTTCTGAATGCACTTAAGGGCTTGGAGTTTTATACATGCAGCATATACAGCCGTAGAAGATTCTGGAATACGTTAAAAGAAAGAATTGAGCCCAGGTAATAAACGAAGGATTAAATTATTAAAGTATTGTATCGTGCATATTCCTCAGCACCCATCAAAGGCTAAACGGCATAACTAATACCAAGAACCACCGATCGGAAGATACCTTAAGCCGACGTAAAGGCCAATCAGAAGAAGGAGGAAACTAAAGAGTTACATTACCCAAGTAAATCAAAAGTTTGATTATTGGACCCAAATCAAACTTTTGATTTACTTGGGTCCAATAATCAAACTTTTGATTTACTTGGGTAATGTAACTCTATAACGACTCTATGATAAAGCCAGTTAAAAAAATACCTATGTGCAAGCGAGGTTATGAAGGAGATGGAAGATATGATGAGAGATTTTAAGTAAGTAAGGTAAAAGTGAACAACGTAAAAGATACTCAAATGCAGAAAGTTGTGAGTAGTCCATACTTCGGATAGAAGGCTAGAAGCGCAGGGATTCAATATCCAGAAATGATAGCGGCATCATTAGTGGCATATCTCATAGCGTATGGTTTCCCGGGTATCGAAGAGGCTAATTAAGATAGTACAGAAGAGTTAGAAATGATGTGATGTCTCGCTTGATATTCCAGAGTGACATAAGGAAACCTATGATACAAGCAAGTTGAAGAAAGGTTGCGAGTAATATAAATAAATATGGGTAGGTTGTGAGCTTAAGTATGGCAAAGCGGAAAGGTTTTAGGAAGGCAAGAGTAAGGATACGAAAGGGCTAGTGAGAAGGTGACGAGAATGGATAAGTCCTCAGGACTAAACCCATGAAAACAAGCGAGCTAATGGTTTCTCTAAGTCATAAAAAGCTCAGTATAGCCTGAATGAACTCAAAGAAGTCTAAGACTAATATCATTTGAAAAACATGAGGGTGTAATTGTGGTAGATAAAGAATGACATTTGGACCTTCGTTTGAATAATGATTTTGAAAAAAGAAAAAAAAAAGGAGAAAATATTTCACTAACAGCACGAGATTAGGATACACCCCCATAAGGTGAATTACATTGAGACACTATGAAATACGATTATGGAAATCACTTCAAATATTCCTCAATGCAACGTAAGCCCTAGCAACAATGTATTACGTAAGAAGTTTCAAATCTTCAAGTGGAGGTTTGTAGATCAACATTGAGGTGAATCAACAATGGACAGATACAAGTTACAAAGTATAACATGAGATTACGCCATCCTTCTTAAGACGAACGGTAATGAAGGAGATTTAAAGGATTAAGATTTATACCTAAAGGATAGGCAACAAAAGTAACTGAGAGTTTGGTAAGCATACCTCAAGAACGATAAATTGAAGTAAAAAAATTATGGTATTGTATGACCCATGTAGATGCAGTAAAGCCATACGAATGGATAACCGAATCTATGAAATAAGATATAGCCATATTCGCAAGTTCTACAAAGTATCAAGCGAAGAACTTAAGTACAAAGTAACCGAGAGAGGCATCCTATTAAGCCTTGTATATGTTTACAAAGTAAGGCCTAGAGATTGACTAAAAGATAAAAGGAAAAAGGGAAAATGAATCGCATAAGCGCACATACAAAGCCAGGGTCATACAGGCTGCATGACAGGAGGTAGCAGCAATTGCGAGATTAGAAAGATTTTGACCACAACTCATGATAAGAGCAAAAAGACTAAAGGGGGAATGCCCTAGACTTTGGATTTATTCACAGAGCAACTACTTAAATGTCAAGGAGAGTATTAAGGTATTCACAAGAGCTATAAGTTATGAAAATGATAAGAGCTACAGTCAACATTCGAGGACGAATGTTCCAAAGGGGGGAATGATGTAACACCCCACAATATTATGGTGATGTTATGTCCTGCAGTATTACATTACGATGATGTTACGCTTCGCCGTATTAAGTTATGACAATGTTGCAACCTGTAGTATTACATTACGGTGATGTTACACTTCCTGGTGTTAAGTTACGACGATGTTGCACCCTGTAGTATTGTACGTTGAATTTGTCGTAAGGTAATTGACATCAGTCCAAGTAAAAGATTATTTGGATATTATAAGGATAGTGCCATTTCAAGCAAGTGATGAGTAAATTCGTGAAGGTGAGAGGGGAAGCAAGTCAAGGAAAATGAATTTTCGTTCAAGTTTGACATGTTGGATAAAATACCCGGTATTTATGGACTAGTGCCATACAAGGTAGCACATGACCATGATAGTAAGATGTATAAGGTGTATTTAAAGTGAGTAGTATTTTAAGTAATTTAAGATAATTCTTAATTACATGGAAAATTGGGTAATTATGGATTTTTAGTGGGAGATTAATTATGTAACTAAGCTAATTGAGTAAATTAAGACATTTTGGATAAGGATTTAAATCTCCCAATGTGGCAACATGTCAAAGTCCATTTGATGACTCTTAAATTTGGGTTATAAGGTCGCAAATGAAAAAAGAATGATGGCTTAGTCACCACATAACTGGGACCCACACCCAAGGACTTAAAAAGACTACCTAAAATTATTTCAAACATCTACAATAAGAAGGAAAGCTTCAGCAAAGTTCTTGGGTTTTGAATAACAAAAACAATATTTTCATTCTCAAAAAATACTACATCAGATTCCTACAAAATTCATTACCAAAAACTCTACAATGAGATTCTAAAGCATTACCTTAACAACGTGATTTTTTCAAGCAATTCTTACAAGATTTCAACCAAACTTCTTGCTACCAAACAATTCCAACGAGAATTGTTAGAACCTAGAAACGTAAAATTTTACGATTCTAAAGGAGTACGGTGCAACCTTTTCCAAGAATATTATACGAATTTTTCCTACCCCAAGTATGTTAAGGCTATCCCTTTTTTCCTTTTAGCATGATCTATATGACACAAACGAAACGAGCAAATGCACAAATTCCATAAATGACTCTATTCATAGAAGTATTAGAGATATCTATGTTCTTGAATTTCTATTTGTCATAATATTCTACCATCTGTTCATGGGTCTCAGAAGAATATGAAAGTTGAAAAGAGTTTATTTTATGATATTACTCAAAGGCAAAATGGTCTTATAACATTACAAAATATTTTATTAACGTACTTTTCATGCATTGCATTCATGTACATTGACCCATGACCAGATGGCATTATATACGCATATATATGTATGTATATATATGTATATGGGATATGAAAAAGGTTATGGCGTTATATATGTACCACCACCTGATCAGCTGGTATACGTTAATGAATTTGCCCACAGTGGCCGAGATGATATGATGGGACGCCCTTAGAGGCTGATGATGTTATGAAACATGTACCTATACACGACATGACAATCATATGCATATGCATGAAACTATAATTATTTCATGATTTATAAAGTTATCCAAACTTACAGGTGGAGTCCTTTACTCTATATTTCCTCAATGTCTGTAATGTACTTATTTATGTGCCTTACATACTCAGTACATTATTTGTACTAACGTCCCTTTTGCCTGGGGACGCTGCGTTTCATGCCCGCAAGTCCCAATAGACCGGTCACGAGCCCTCCAAGTAGGCTATCAACTCAGTAAAAGATGTTGGTGCGCTCCATTTGCTTCAGATTTGCTTGTTTGGTTAGTATGATTTAGATATGTATTGTTTGGTATGGCGGGACTTTGTCCCGACCTTTATGAAAATGATGTATTCTTAGAGGCTTGTAGACATATGTCATGTACGTAAAAGATCGTATGGCTTTGTAGGCCTATGTTCAGTGTTCAAGCGGTTATTTTGGTCTTAGAGGCCATATGTTTTATGTATTAGTTGGCATTACCTGTTGTATTTTACATATTTCACGATAGCCACTCTGGCTCAGTTATTTATGATATTATGACATGAAAAGATAAGTTATATTGGTACTCGATTGAGTATGGTACCGGGTGCCAATCGCAGTCCATCGATTTGGGTCGTGACACTGTTATCCCCTGTTAGTATGAGTTAGATGTGTATTTTTTGGTATGGCGGGACTCTGTCCTGACCTTTATGAAAATTATGTATTCTTAGAGGCTTATAGAGAGATGTCATGTACCTAAAAGATCGTATGGACTTGTAGGCCTTTGTTTATTGTTCAAGCAGTTATTTTGGTCTTAGAGGCCCATATGTTTTATGTATAAGTTGTCATTACCTGTTGTATTATACATATGTTACGACAGCCTCTCTGGCTTAGTTATTTATGATATTATTACATGAAAAGATAAGTTATGTTGGTACTCGGTTGAGTAAGGTACCGGGTGCTCGTCGCGGTCCATTGGTTTGGGTCATGACACTGTTATCTTGTTTAGCCTAATATAGCATGTCTATGTGTCTTAATTGCTTATTTGAAATCTGTGTAGCATGCTTAGTTGACTCCCTGTTTTTTCCTAACTTGTATTTTTTCTTGAACTATAGGATTTCTTGTTGTAATTGTTGTTTCCATCGGTTTGAGCTGTGTGTTTACTTTTGGGACTATGAGGTGGTATCTCAGGAGATCCCCTATTATTTACTTACTATTGGTACTATGAGACGATACCTTGGGAGATCCCCTATTTGTATATTTACTTTTGGTACTACGAGGTGGTACCTCGGGAGATCCCCTGTTAAGCATTTACTTTTGGGACTACGAGACGGTATCTCAGGAGCGCCCCTGTTGTTTATCCCTATATGTTGTGCTGTTATCTTTCTGTAGTTTCTCCTTGTTAAATTTCCAGTCTCTTATTATATTGCTATATTTTTCTAGCTTGAATTATTATATACCAGTAGGGCCTTGACCTTGACCTCGTCTCTACTCTACCGAGGTTAGGCTTGGCACTTACTAGGTACCGTTGTGATGTACTCATGGTACTCTTCTGCACATGTTTTGTATGCAGAACCAAGTATATCCTACCATCCCTGCTGTTAGTCAAGAGTATTTGCTGCGGCTTACGAAGACTTCAAGGTACATCTGCCAGCGTTCGCAGACCTCGGAGTCCCCCTCTATCCCCTCCTATATTGTTTTCTTTTTCCGTATTTTCCTTAGACTCTGATGTATAGAGACACTTAGTTTTCATTTCAAAGCTTGTGACTTGTGACTACCGATTTTGGGGATATTGTTATACTAGAATTGCTGGTTTTACTTGTACATGCCGAGTGACATTTTTAGCTATAGAGTTATCTATTGGAGTTTAGTGCTTAAATTTTGTTAATATTTTAGCTATTCCGCAATTGTTAGGCTTACCTAGTCGTATAGACTAGGTGCCGTCACGATATCTTATAGAGGGAGATTTGGGTCGTGACAAGTTGGTATCAGAGCTTTAGGTTTAAAGGTGTTGTGAGTCACAAGCAGGTTTAATAGATGGTGAGGACACGTACAGCTGGAATAGATGGCCAGGTACCCGCGCCCCCTACTAGAGTCGCAAGAGGCCGGGGACGGGGTGGAGGCTGAGAACGTCCATGTGATGCAGCTTGGGCACCTGCACGAGCTGCTATAAAGGAGACACCAGTAGCTTCAGTTGGAGCACAGACACCTGAGACGCCTGTTCTGCACCAGCACTTCAGGAGACCCTTGCATAGTTTCGGAGCATGTTTGGCACTTTAGCTCAGGCAAGGTTGATCCCACTTGCTCCTGCCACATCTCAGGCCTAGGGAGAAGCATAGACTCATGCTGCCCGCACCCTAGAGCAGCGGGTTTAGGTCGACCAGGTTCCAAAGTTCATACCAGTTTAGCCGTCGGTAGCCCCAGTTTGGCTCAAGGGTAGGGTAGCAGTTTCTGAGGAGGAGGAGCTCAAGCTTGAGAGGTATAAGAAGTACCACCCTCCTACTTTCAGTTGCCTGTCGTCAGAGGATGTCCAGGGTTTTATTGAGGAGTGCTATCGTATTCTTCATACTATAGGTGTAGCAGAGTCGATTGGGGTTTCTGTCACCACGTTCTAGCTTAGAGGAACGACCTATTAGTGGTGGCGTTCTAATGTTTTAGAGGAGCGACCTATCAGGGAGTATGTTCCCAGAGTCTCAAGGATGCATGGTGCACAGACTTTGAGAAGTTATGCCTGGGTTCTATGACTGTGTCATAGTATGCGGTTCACTTTAGTGATTTGGCTAGACATGCACCAGCCTTGGTTTCTATAGTTAGAGAGAGGGTCCGTCGATTTATCGAGGGGATCAACCTAATTATCAGGCTTAGCATTGCCCCGAAGTCCGAGATGAATATTTCATACCAGCAGGTTGTGGGGATTGCTATGAGATTGGAGGGCATGCTTGCTTGTGAGAGAGAGGAGAGGAATATAAAGAGGTCTCGAGAGTCTGGCACTAATAGCGGTTCCCGTGCCCCAACTAGAGTTCGTTGTGGTAGGGGCTATGTGAGTCTCCATGTTCATTCAACACTTCCAGCCGCTAGTGGTTTTCTAGCCACTCCTAAGACCCAAGATCCTTATTATACACTGCCAGTGTCTAGTGCACCTCCTACACGGGGTGCTTTCAGTGGTCAGTCCAGCTGACTTGGCCCGAGCCAGCCATAACAGCCATGCCCTCTAAATGCTTCTTCTTAGTGTGGTGACAGTCGCCATATGGTGAGGGATTGCCCTAGACTTAGGAGGGGTGCACCTCCATAGACTACTAAGGCACTGCGAGCTCCACTGGGTGCATAGGCTATGATTATAGCACTAGCTACCACTCCACCTACTCAGCCGACTCGAGGTGGAGGTTGGACAGGTAGAGGTCGCCGAAGAGGGGGAGGTCATGCCAGATATTATGCCCTTCCTACTCGTACAGAGGTAGTTGCATCCTACTCTATCATTACAGGTATTGTTCTGATTTGTCATAGAGATGTGTTAGTCTTACTTGATCTAGGCTCCACTTATTCATATGTGTCATCTTATTTTGCTACGTATTTGGGTGTATCTCATGATTCTTTGAGTTCTCATGTTTTTGTGTCTACACTTGTGGGAGATTCTATTATTTTTGACCGTGTGTATCGATCGTGTTTGGTTGTGCTTAGTGTTTTTGATTGCAAATGCTACTGCTACGTCAGATGTGCCTGTGCTCAAAGAAAACTTGTGTAAGGGGAGGTTGGTTCGTGACTTTGTCTGCTAGCCTTGCTTCTCCGAATTGGATTCCTTGTTTGAGTTTCCCTGGGTAACACCTGGCTGTTACGGAACTAGAGTTTTCAAAAATATGCAATTATTGATAAAAATAGAGTTATTTTAGAAACATGGTGAAATATCCAATAATTTTAGATGAACTAGTGACTGTAACATATTTCAGAGACATTGCAACTTTCTCGTGCTAGAATTTTGAGGGTCATCAAAATTCTACCCCAGTTTGGTAAATGATCCTTCAGTCGTTTGCGAGCAACGAACTCGTTGAACCTTCTTCGGAATTTTGAGAACCCCTCTTAAAATTTTGCCCTAATTTCTGATTGTCTAGAATGCAATGGCATTGGCTGGACTTGCTCCGGAATTTTGAGGGAATTCCTCAAAATTCTGCCCCAGTTTCTGATTCTGGGGGAAATAAATTTTATTATAATATGACTGAACCCACAGGGCTGCCTACGTATCCCCTCTTAAATGGGAATCGGGCCAAACGTAGTTCAATTACATCAGATGAAGAAATGTAAATAGTCTAAACATAGTATCTCTTGATTGCGTGTGAAATGATCAGTTTTGGCCAGACTTCTCCATCCATTTCTGCAAGTATGAGTGCTCATCCTGTTAGCACCCTGTGAACCATGTAACGACCTTGCCAATTGGGAGAGAATTTCCCTTTGGCTTCATCTTGATGTGGGAAGATCTTCTTCAGCACCAGCTGTCCTGGTGCAAACTGTCTTGGTTTGACCCTTTTGTTGAAAGCTATGGACATTTTGTTCTAATAAATCTGACCATGACATACCACGTTCATTCTTTTTCCATCTATAAGGGACAATTGCTCATAGCAGCTCCTTATCCATTCTGCATCACTAAGTTCTGCTTCCTATATGATCCTTAAAGAAGGAACCTCTACTTCGGTTGGGATGACAACTTCGGTACCATAAACCAGCATGTAGGGAGTTGCCCCGGTTGATGTGTGAACTGTAGTGCGGTATCTCAATAAAGCAAAGGGTAGCTTCTCATTTCATTGTTTTTGGTTTTCTACCATCTTCCTTAGTATCTTCTTGATGTTTTTGTTGGCGTCTTCTACGGCTCCATTCATTTGAGGTCTATACGCCACGGAGTTCTTGTGCTTGATTTTGAAAGTTTCATACATGACTTTCATCATATCACTGTTGAGATTGGCAGCATTATCAGTGACAATGGACTCGGGAACTCCGAATCAACAAACAATACGATCCCTGACAAAGTCTGCGATGACTTTCTTGGTTACAACTTTGTAGGATGCGACTTCTACCCATTTTGTGAAGTAGTCAATGGCCACTAGAATAAACCTATGCCCTTTTGAAGCAATGGCTTCGATCAGACCGATGACATCCATTGCACAAGCGGCAATTGCCAAGGTGAGCTTGTTGCATTGAGTTCATTTGGCAGCACTTTTATCATATCGGCATGCACTTGACATCTGTAGCATTTTCAAACATACTGAACGCAATATATCTCCATAGTCATCCAAAAGTAACCGGCCCTAAGTATCTCCTTGGCCAAGAAAAAAACCATTCATATGCGGGTCGCAGGTCCCGACATGTATCTCCTCAAGTAGCTTAGAATCCTCTTTTGTGTCGACACATCTTAGCAATCCCAAATTAGGAGTTTTTCTCTACAAGCTTCCCCCGCTGTGGAAGAAGTGATTGGACAATTTCCGAAGTGTGCGTTTCTGAGTATGGTTCGCATGCTCCGAATATTCTCCTTTTGCCAAATACTCCTTGATGTCATGGAACCAAGGTTTTCCATTCGTCTCTTTCTCGACATGAGCACAGTAAGCCGATTGATTATGGATTCTCACTAGGATGGGATCAATGAAATTCTTATCTAGATGCTATATCATGGATGACAAGGTGGCCAAAGCATCGACAAACTCGTTCTGAATTCTGGCAACATGCCAAAACTCCATCTTTGTGAACCTCTTTCTCAATTCCTGTACACGGTGCAGATATGTCAATATCTTGGAATTCTTGGTGGCCCATTATCCTTGTACCTGGTGCACAAGCATATCTGAATCACCGATTACCAGCAGCTCCTGAATTCATGTTGATTGCCATGTTGAGCCCTAGTACGCAGGCTTCATACTCTACCATGTTGTTGGTGCAGGGCCAGTTTTTGATACCAAAACCGCTCCAATTCCCCCTCCTTTGAAATTTATAACTCCATCAAAGAAAATCCTCCAACCGTCGTATGCTTCAGTAATATCCTCTCCTACAAATGACACTTATTCATCAGGAAAATACATTTTCAAGGGTTCATATTCTCCTCCCACAGGATTTTCAGCAAGACGGTCTGCCAATGCTTGTCCTTTAAATGCCTTTTGAGTTACATAGACGATATCGAACTCACTTAATAATATCTGCCACTTGGCTAACTTCCCAATCAGCATGGGTTTCTAAAATATGTACTTCAGAGGGTCCATCCTGGATATAAGGTATGTAGTGTAGGCACATAAGTAATGCCTCAATTTCTGAGTTGTCCAGGTTAAAGCACAACAAGTGCGTTCTAACAGAGAGTATCGTGCCTCGTAAGATGTGAATTTCTTACTCAAGTATTATATTGCTTGCTCCTTTCTTCATGTCTCGTCATGTTGTCTCAAAACATATTCGAAAGCCCCATCTAATACAGATAGATAGAGTGGCAAAGGCCACCCTGGTTCCGGCAGGACTAGGACTGGTGGTGTGGATGAGTACTCCTTGATTTTATCGAAAGCCTTCTAACAATCTTCGGTCCAACTTGTTTCGGCATCTTTCCTCAACATCTTGAAGATGGGTTCACATATAACTATGATTGTTCTATGAAGCGACTGATATAGTTGAACCATCCTAGGAAGCTCATCACGTCCTTTTTACTCCTAGGCAGTGGTAACTCCTGAATAGCCTTAACTTTAGACGGCTCCAGCTCGATCCCTCAATGACTGACAATGAATCCCAGTAACTTTCCTGCGGGAACCCCGAATGCATACTTTGCGGGGTTCAGTTTTAAGTTGTACCTCCTAAACCTGTCAAAGAATTTTCTCAAGTCCGCTATGTGATCTGCAGCCCTCTTGGATTTGATAATGACGTCGTCCACATACACCTTTATTTCTTTGTGTATCATATCATGGAAGATGGTTTCATGGCTCTCATATAAGTAGCCCCAACATTCTTTATACCAAATGACATCATCTTGTAGTAGTATACCCCCATGGTGTAATAGAAGTTGTTTTCTCTATGTCTTCTTCATCCATCCAGATTTAGTGATAACCTACATAGAAATCTACAAAAGATTGGAGCTCATGCTTGGCGCAATTGTCGATCAGGATGTGTATATTTGGCAGTGGAAAGTCGTCCTTGGGACTTGCTCTGTTTAAGTCTCGATAGTCAACATATACTCTAACTTTCCTATGTTTCTTTGGAACTGGTACAATTTTGGATAACCAGGCTGGGTATTCAACTACCTTGAGGACTTTGGCTTTGATCTGCTTAATAACTTCCTCCTTGATTTTCAGGCTAATATCTGGTTTGAATTTTTTGAGTTTCTGCTTCACCAGCGGACTGATGGGATTGGTAGGAAACTTGTGAGCCACTATGGACGTGCTCAAACCGATCATATCATCATATGACCATGCAAATATATCCTCATACTCCTTCAAGAATTGAATGTACTCCTCCTTCTCTGTCGGTGATAAGTGAATGCTCATGCGAATCTCCTTGACGGTTTCAGCGTCTCCCAAATTTACTGCTTTGGTTTCGTCCAGGTTGGACTTAGGCTTATTCTCAAAGTACTCAACCTCTCTGACAACTTCCTCATATATTTCATCTTCTTCATCTGTGTGACTATCCTTATATTGTATTGCCTCATTACATGTCACAGTCACCGGTTTATTAGGAAAAGTAATAATAATGCCAGGGACTCGATGGGCCCGGGGTGGTGTGGAGGTCCAATTTTTGAGAACAGCTCCCTTATCCATAGTCTGAATTGAGGCCTTCTTCCTCCTCCTCAACTATTGCACTGCAATCCATGTCTTTATCCTCTAGGAACAGATTCCTCAGCCTAGCTAATGCTTCTTCTTCTACAGTTCCCCATATTGTATCAGCTTGGTAAAAAGTCTGACCCATATGTGGCACTGTTTGCTCGAAAGGGTAATAAGTTCCACACCATAGAGGCGACCAATCATCATACTCCTGCTATGTATATTGGTATCCGAGCCCGAAAGTAGTGCCATGGCATTTCAGCTGTATTTGTTTGGTGATGCCTTGGAGATTCTTCCCAAGCTCTTTGCTGGTTTTGTACCCAGACCATGCTAGTATGCTTTCTTTTATGTTACTATACCATTTGTCTTTCTTAACGGCATTGACACGTTTGATGTGATGATAGGTTTCCCCTCCTAACCTTCTTCTGTTCCCGATAACTGGGATGGTTTGACTTGTTTAAATGGGGTCACTCCCGTCCCCGTGAATGATCACTTCCTAATGGTTCCATTCTAACTTCACGACCTGGTGTAGTGTGGAAGCCATAGCCCCAACGGCATGTATCCAAGGTCGGCCCAATAGAAGATTGTATGAAGCTGATAAGTCAAGCACTTGGAATTCGATGTCGAACCAAGTTGGCCCCATCTGCAGACAAAGATTAATCTCCCTAATCGCGACCCTTTGAGACCCATCAAAGGCTTTCACATTCATTCTTGCTGCCTGTATTTCGTGGAAACCTTTGCCCAATCTTTTTTGAGTATCCAACGGACAAATATTGAGACTTAAACCTCCATCGATCAGAACTCTGGCGATGAATTTGTCTTGAAATTGTACCATGATATGCAATGCTCGGTTATAATTCAACCCTTCAGGCGGTAGCTCATCCTTGTGGAAGATTATCTTATGACATTCTAGCACCTGCACTACCATGTTGTCCATCTCTCCGCAGGTGATATTGTTGGGTACGTAAGCTTCACTCAACATCTTCATCAAAGCATTCTTTTGTGCCTCTAAATTTTGCAACAGCAATAGCATGGATATCTGAGCTGGGGTTTTTTTCAAATGATCAATGATGGAGTATTCTCTCGTTTGTACTTTCCTACAAAGGTCATATGGTCCCGTTTCAATGACAGGCTGCTTGGTAGTGACATCCTTACTTGGTTCTCCAAGTGTTCAGGTGTATAGATTCTTCCAGTCCTAGTCATATCTTGTGCAGCATCGGATTCCTCCATCTTTGCCTTTCTTTTTTTGCCTAGCTTCGGCAACGTAATCCCAGGGTATTGCTTTTGAATCGAAAGGAGGTGTGGTTGATATTGTCACTGTGAAAGGTGTGGCCACTTCTACTTCAAATGGAACAGGGGTGGCCGTAGGTGGAGCTACTTCAACCTCAAATGGAACCGATGTAGCTACCTCAACCTTGATAACTGAGTTTGTACTACAATAAGAGTAAGTGTGACTGTGGGTTTAAAATCGTCGCCTTCTCGAATAAGCCCGATTGACCCCTCAAGATCCCATGTTTCATCCATCTTTATCACATGTATCCCACCACCCCTATGATCCGGGAAAGGATTGTTGCAGACATTGGGTGCAACTTCTTTAGCCTGTATGACCTTTTGTCAATCAATGTCTAGATTTTATCTTTCAATGTTCGGCACTCGTCAATGTTGTGCCCCTTCATACCAGAATGGTATGCACAGGTTTTGTTTGGGTTGACCCATTGGGATGGGTTCTCTACTACTACAGCGGGAATAAGAGTGACATACCAGCATCTTTCAACCTTTCATATAGCTGGTCAATGGGTTCAGCAATAACGGTGTATTGTCTGGGTGGTTTGCGGTCAAAATTGGTTTGCGGTAAAAATTGGGTCGTGGTCTTGGATAATTTTGGGGAGTTGGAGGTGACTGGAAATGAGATAGTTGGGAATTATAGGTGTGATAGACAGTGGTTGGTGGGGATATCTGGGAGATGAGGGTTGATATGTAGGTTGAGGTGTTTGGTATGTGGGTAGAGGTGCTTGGTATGTGAGTGGAGATTTTGGGCCTTGAGCCACCATTACTGCACCGGCGTCTTTCTTTTTCGATATGTCACCTGATTGTAGTGCTTTGTTTGTGGCCTGTAATGCCTCAAAGTTTGTTACCATCCCGCTCTTGATGCCTTCTTCGATCATTTCACCAAGTTTGATGATATAAGAGAATTTATGGTTTTCAATAACCATCAACCTTTCATAGTATTGCGGATCCTGTGCTCTGACGAAGAACTTGTTCATTTTTTCTTCATCCAATGCTGGCCTAACCTTGGCCTCTTCCGACCTCCATCAAGTAGCATACTCGCGAAAAGTCTCGGTGGGCTTCTTCTTGAGGTTCTGAATGTAGAAAACATCCGGTGCATTTTCTGTTTTGAACCTGAATCGGCCCATGAAATCAGACGCCATATTCACCCAATTGGACCATTTCTTAGGATCCTGGCTGATGTATCAAGAAAAAGCATCTCCCGTAAGACTCCTCATGGAAAGCTTCATCCGGATCTTTTCATCCTTTACGACCCCGACGAATTTGTCACAATAGGTCCATAGATGAACCTTGGGATTACCCGTACCATCAAACATCTCGAACTTGGGAGTTTTGTAACACTCTGGCAGTTCTACATCTGCCTATATGCATAGGTCTTCATAATTCAAACCTTCTATCCCTTTACCTCCTTCGACACCCTAAACCCGACTTGTCAATTTCTTGAGTTCGTCAGCCATGTTCTTGATGATCAGGTCCTTCTTAGCGGATTATGGTGTATATGAGGTTGGTTGAGTAGAGTAAGGTACGGTTTCCACATATATAAGGTTGTTTTGGTAAGTGCCAGGAACCTAGGTGTAGTGGTGATCATTGGTTGAGTTTTGAGGATCGGGAATGGGTTATGGTGTGTTCTGGGGAGTGTGAAAAGTAGAGGTTGGTGGGTACTGGATTGGTTGATGGTGGTGTTGTGGCGGAGTTGGTATCGGTAGGGGATTGAGATTTTTAGGTGGAGTTGCATATTGATGCGGTGCGAGAGGGTTTTGTGGATGCTGGTTTGGTGTATTTTGGGGAGGCGCTGGGTTTTTGGTATTTTGTTGGTTGATATCGGGGACATTCAAGGTGAGGGATACATTTACCAAGTTGCAGACCTGCTCAAGCTATCCTTGTAAATCTAGTATCTTTTGTTCCAACCTCAAAACTAAATCATTTGGTGTCGGAGTACTCCGACCGTCTGAAGTCTCTACATTCTCGGCATTTTCCTTTCCAATACCACTTAAGTCATCCATTTAGCCTTCCCTTTTATTCTCGTATTACTTGGAGGAGGAGGAGGTGGAGAGCCTCTAGATCTGGTGTGATATGATGATGATGCCAATATGTGCAAAACAACCTTAGGGGGTGGGAATAAAGAATAAAGAAAAACAAAAGGTAAACAAGTCAGTAAGGGTTCTGAAATGTTTGCAATATTTAAACACATATTGCGGGAATGTAAATTCATGTCCTAATTTGGGAGCCTTGTTGTGCCCGAGGTAGGCCTAGCGACAAATAGATTTGGAGAAATTCAGTGCCAATAGTTGTCTCATTTCATTAATGTAAGAATAAACGACCCAAAATGACACTAAAAAAGATAATGTTGCTAATGGAACTTGGCCTTACTACATTTAAAACAAAGGCAAGTAAATATAATCTACTTGGTCCCAGAAGGACCCTCTCCAGACCGTATGTTGTTGTCGATCAACTCTCCTAGCTCGCGCAGGTTTAGCAGTAAGAATGCCCTTGCTAATGCCCTCCTTCGTTTCCCTCAGCGTTCTTGGAGTCGGTAACTCTCTTTCTTATTTTCCCTTCTAATTCCATTAAACTGTACTCCAGATACTCCAGCCTTTCGCTGGATTTAACATCTCTCTCTTTCCACTCATTAATCATTTCCATATCGGCCTTATGTTGCGCCATATGCTCAGTTTTAGATTCTCAAACTCTTTTGCGCAGCTTGTTATATTTCACATCTGCTTCGACAAACTCATCTATGACCCTGTTTCCTGGACCAACCCTTGGCTCAAAGATTCCTGATAGATTATTATTCAACCATGAGTGGTAAAAGTATGAATGGCCCGCATGATATCGGTCCGGCTTGATAGTATCCTTCTCCACAATAATCTTCAAAGTCCATATATGTTGTTCTTCATTCTTATATGGGATGGCGTCACCCTGGAAATCAGCTATGAAATGACTCATTTTAGCGACCCGTAGTATGACCTGTCTCCCGCCTGCATGTCTCATAACCCTGAGGGGAGCATAAGGGTATATCCCCCTTAACCCAATCAGTACTAAATATGGGACGTCTCTGGATCTGATGATGAACTCATCGGTGGGAACCACTCGAACATCCATTGAACCTGGTCCTTAGTCAACTTGTTGAAGAATTGAACCCATCCTATAGCCTCCTTAGGTTAAGCAAACATGTCCGGAATGTAAGTGATGACGTCCAAATCCACTATTAAAAAGTAAATGGACACGGTCGCATGCAATATAATTTACCCAACTATGAGTCGGGGTCGAATCCCACAGAGAACAATATATAGGCGATTAGGAATGTAAGAGAATTATCACTTGTGATGCAATACCAAACACTTAGAATTGGTTTGAGAAAATGTTTCTACCTAAATGCGGAAATGTAAACTAACCTAGTAAGCGAGTAAAATGATCAATGGCTACAAATATGAATGCATCGGGAATTACACTCAAGTAAAGATCCAATGTATTTCACAATTTTACAAATATGAACGAGTTTATGTTAATTAGCCACGGATAATAATTCTATATTAGCTTCTTCCGAAGACTAACTAGACTTCCTAATTGAATTATCCCTAAAACAATTAAGAGATAAAGCACACCCGGAATGGCTACAAGTAGTTCAATACTATCCCAAGGTAGAATCTATAAAATAATGGTTAAAACATTAAGTTCTTGTTAATTAATCTTTCCCAACCCCAAATTATCTTTTCCAAGGTTAATTCGGAGTTAATGGGCGAGTCCTAGGGTTCGCTAATCCCTTTGGAAACATTAAAGAACAAATAATAACAAAAAAAATAATGACTCACTTCACAAATAAATAAAAATCATTCAATACATAAGCACAACAAGGTATTTAATCCACACTTTAAGCAAGAATATTTCCATAAACAAGATTCAAATGTTGGATAAAATATTACACACTTAAATATTCAATACAAAGCAAGGAAATGAAGAAATAAACATAAATGGGTAAGACATCCTTAACCACAAGCTTGAAATCTTCAAAACCCAAGTGTGTGTGCAAACTCTAGCTTCAAGACTTGTTCTTCTCTAGTATATGGAACTGAAAAAATAAGCCAAAGATCTGCCAAATATCTGTTAGGTCGAGTATTTGTGGGTTTGGAAATGAGAACATGTGAAATGCCTAATTTTCCTAGATCTAATGCCCGTTTACCACACCTGCGGAAGAATCCTCGTAGGTGCAGCTCCGCAGATGCGGAGATCCCATCACAGAAGCGATTTGCCAGCTAAAACTCTATTACATCAGATGCGGTTCACCAGGCGCAGATGCGCCACCGCAGAAGTGGTAATCTAACCGTAGATGTGGTTCCTTGCAATCTCAGACAACTTCGCAGATGCAGAACTTTTCACATAGAAGTGGGGTCGCTTCTGTGACCATCCTTCTGCAGCTGCGGAATTACTGGGGAGTTTTTGTATGCTTTCACCCTTTTTTGCTCAATTCCACTCCATTTGAATTCAAATAACGTCATGGCATCATTTATCTGAAAATCTAACAATACACACAATGAACGACCTCATATTATAGTTAAAGAACATAAAAGCTAAAGAAAAGAGACTAGAATGAGTGGTAAAATCACCACTCATCAACGCCCCTAACTTAAAGCTTTTGCTTGTCCTCAAGCAAATCAAAACCAACAATTCAATGAGGATTTATCATTTAAAGCACAAGTGGTATTGCTATTATTTACAAATCACATTCTCCAATTAAGCACCATACTTATGGATTTGGTTGATACTAATAATGAGGCTCAAGTATGTGTATCTTTTCCGAATAACTCCCTCATTTAAAAACCACTTCAAGAATGTGCAAGGGAGTTTCAAAATAATCAAGTGACAAGAATAAGCCTCAAGAAGTGACTCAAAAGCACTATTCCACTACATATAACTTACTCAATTTTACCTATCCTTCCTAATTCATGTGCCCTCACAAGAAAGAAAGTCCTAAAATCACTATATTTACACTACAACATAAGGGACAAATTTACAAAGACACTCGCTCTCACAAAGAATTTCAAGTGTTACGACATCTCATACCATAAGCTTGCCCCTATTTTAATTCACCGCCTAATCAAGAATATTCGGTTGGAGATCCCATAAGGACTTTTTAAGCTTGTAATGCAGGTTTAGGAAAGGGTCGGATAAGCATTTGGATATAAGTGATTTTACCCTCCTTGAACACTACTCACATTTGTCTTTCTTTTTGCACTTTGTTTCTTTTCAAACTACTTAGCCTCATTGGCATCTAGTTACCAACATAGAACCACATTACATACCTCTCTAATTTTTTTCAAGGCTCCATATTTATATACATCATATATTTCTCTTTTTTTATATACATATTTTTCTTTTGGAGCTTGAATAATTTAATATGATCACTTTGAGGTATATGTTACTACACTCAATGTACAACCTTACCAATTTCCACTTTGACACCACATCCCCAACTTAGGCTTTTTGCCTCATTCTCAATGTTCAAGGAGGGACGGGTTCAAAAGAGGGAATTATTTTACAAAAAAGGGGAAAGGTTTGTAATGAGGTGGCCAAAAAAAAAGTTTAAAGGCTCAAATAGGGTACTAGTGATATTATTTATGCAATGGTAGGCTTGAAAGGCTAAAGAGGTTTTGCAAATAACACAAAGAATGCCTAAAATCATCCCTCCAACCAAACATACTATCATTGGCGTTGAAAGACCAACCGGGAAAGTTCTAGATGATAGAAGTAAATACAAGATTTATTTGTACAAACACTAAGACACATGGCACATAAATTAATCAAGATGGATCAATTTCATTTTCTAATAAGAGCATCTAGAGCAATATTATTTAAACTAGTGGGCAAAGAGTCACTAAAAGAGCCAAAACTTTATCACAAAAATCATTCTTCACCATGCAACTTACTTGTTTTAGTTCAAAACCAAAATTCGAAGGGGTATTCTTAATTCACATTTCACATACAAGAGACTAATTTTATTAGTACCAAATAATCCAAAAGTCTCCTCTTAGTAAAACAAGACTAATTCCCTTAAGAAAGTTGTCACACCATCTATCATATGGAAAACTCACCCGGTTCACTTCAAAAATATTCCTTGGGAAAGAACCGTAGCATGAAGAAAACCCAAGGAAATAATCAAAAAAGAAAAACTCAAAGAACAAAACTACTAGAAAGGATGCTAAAATAAAAGCGACTAATACAAATAACAACAAGCTATTAAAAAAATAACGAAAGAAAGCTAAAAATAGACTAATCACAACAACCTCAGCAAGAGCACCTATTACACAAAATAGCCCGGCAAGGGCACATACTATCCATAACAACACAATAATCCCGGCAAGGGCACATACTATCCATAACAACACAATAAGCCCGGCAAGGGCACACAATATCTATAGCAATAAAATAAGCCCGGCAAGAGCACGTAATATCATAACATGAATACAGTATACTCCTAAAGCCACCCCCAACTAAAAACATTTGCAGTGTCCCCACTGCACAATATCGAAAGTAAAGAACAGTAGTTTGAGGGTCTCCCTGAGGTCTGCATCAGACTAGCAGACTGCGGGAGGACGGCTAATAAATGTTGTGCTGAACTCGTAGCCTCAACATCATCAGTATCATCATCATCATCATCACCACTATCACCAACAACTTCTGACATGAAGGAATACTCCTCGCTATCATCTTTGTCTGCCACTAGTATCTTCTTGCCTGGGTTTCCCCATTTGAAGATGGCCTTTATGCCTCTCCACTTTTTTATCATGAATTTGTTCTTCTTCTTGTTCCTCTCCTTTTCCTTCTTGAAGTATGACTGGAGATCTGCATGCGCCTTAGCCAAGTTGCCGTAGGCTGACTCAAGTCTTGTCACCGATGTTTCCATCTTCTCATGAGACTCTTTCTGAATCTTTTGCGCATCTAACTAACTCTTCATTTCTTCCATAGAGAAGTACGAGGGCCCAGGCTGGGAGGATGAAGGCCCACTCGGAAGTTGTGACACTAACTCCCGAATGGATGACAGCTCGGAGTTTAGCACCCCAAATGGTCCCCCAAGTGCAGCTGCTTGTGAAGATGACTCTGAACCAACAGTCGTGGTAGTGACCTTCCTTTTTTTACTTTTGACTGCACTACCCTCTCCTGTCACTCTCAGTGGATGAAAAGGTTTATCAGCTGGTAACCATCGATCGGTGCTACACTCTTCAACCTCTGCTCTCGTGCATAGCTATGTGATCAACGAAGGGAACATCATCTCTGCGTCCTTGTCTCGCAAATACTCCCTCATCTCCCGCAGGATATAGTAACCGACATTCACAAGAATGTTGTCTAGAAGGCATGCAATGATCAATGCCCTGGTATAGGAGACATCTGAGACATTTCCACAAGGAGACGCCCTATTGCATAGGATGTACAACCACATTTTTGCTTCAGCTATGAAGTCAATTGACCTCAAACGTTTTCTCCCGTTCCCGATTTGGCTCTCATGCTTGAAGGGTAGAGTTTGGAGACCTGCCATTCCCCATTGTCACACTGATCTTTCTTTTGCACAGGGTCCATTGGATAGTTGTGAATCCCAATAGTGTCATTTATCAGTTCTATCCCAAACCTTACCAATTTTCCTCTAATGATGAGTTGTGGGTTGGCAAAGTCTGTGCGCTTAAGTTTGGCATAGAATTCACGTACCCACTCCTCATTAGCTTTGCATGGAGTGGGAATGAAGCAAGACCATACGGAGGTATGGAGACAGGCATAGAAATATGGTAGCTTCTTGGCCAATTTTTCCTCGTTGATCCCCTTTTTAAGCACTATCTTTTTGTTCACGAGGTTGTCATAATATCTGCGCTGACAGTCAACCGACATGAAGCAAGTTTCATCAAACGGTTCCTCAGCCTCCTCCTTAATTGGGGTATTTTCCCTCAAGTTCGGGTCTATTTTAGCTCAAAGTACCTTCATAAAATCAAAACAAAGTTAGTCGGGCAATAGAATCATGTTAAGAAATTCAAAACACTACAATTAGGCCAAAGAATCAAGTTGAACGGGCCCGGGAAGGCCCTATTGCAAAGCCACTAGAATTGGCAGTTCTGCCCAGTTTTCGCATCTGTGGAACAGTAACCGCATGAGTGGTTCTGCTTCTGTGAAATTTTGACCGCATCTGCGGTTTTACCCAATTTGGCCACAATCGCACCTACAGAAAAATCATCGCAGGGGCGATACCGCATCTGCGGAACACTAATCGCATCTGCGGTGTTCGTCAAGTTGTTCAACTGCCCAGAATTTCTTTTATTCTTAAACCCAATTTTGGCACCTAATTTATACTCAAGACTTCTAAAATAGTGCACTACATGAAACTCTGATTCTATTGAGACCAATTTTGTGGTACTTAGCAAGAAATTTTCTTTTGAACACTTTGTAGAACACCTTGCAAGCGGTTTAAAATCGCCTCTTATTTACACAATTTGGGTACTCAGATTTCCCACAAATTTGTTTCATGATACATAGCACACACAAATGCACTCTCAACCAATTTTCCTCACCCTATTTTCACACAAATCAGAGGGGAATGGGGAAATAGGGGGCACAACCACTGTTTGGGTTAAGAAAAGAAGAAGGAGAAAAGAGAAGACAAAGGGAGAGAGAAGTCGATGAGAACTAAAAGAAATTACCTGAGTCTCGTGTGAGTGTAATGGAAATCAAGAGCAGGGGATGTTTTCGAGATTGTTAGAGCTAGGGGAGTTAGGGCTGGGGGAGCAAATGCAGAATATACCTGAGGGAATGAGACTTCTAATTTTTTTTAAAACCTACTCGATTTCTTCATCTGCGGTATTTTACCATTTCTGTGGAGCCACATATGTGGCCAATGGAATGCTTCTGCGGAAATTACCGCTACTACGGTGTCAAAACTGCTTCTGCGTGACCACATCTGTGATCAAAAATCCGCAGATGCAGTTGCATCAGAAGATTGATGCACAGATTTTCAGCCCCTATTTTTGTGCACTTCCAACATCCTGAACTCCTTAATTCAACTCCAAAAAATTTGAAACATGGCAGATTAGTGAAAAATAATATACTAAGCTATTCTAAAAAAGAAAATTTCAAAAACGACCAAAATTTTTGAAAACGATGGGTTGCCTCCCACCAAGCGCCGCATTTAACGTCGTGGCACGACGCAACTCAACTTTACCACTTTTCTCACCACTTGGATTATATGAGATGGGCACCTAGCTTGGAATCAAGCTTGTGACCATGAGCAATGGGGGGTGCTAAGTCGATAATCAAGCCAAGCTTTAAATTCTTTATTTTGCACTTCTTGGCTCTTATGTGAGGAATGTCATTTTGCTTTTTTGTTCCCTCAAATTGTAGGATGTATGGTATGAGTTGTCCTCCTCGCAGTCCTTCATTGATTCGTGTAGTTCAACTTCCATATCACCACACAATTCCAATGTTGAAAAATGCTTGGAAAGTGACTTCAAACCTCCAACTTGCAATTTTTCTCGGATTTTGACATCCTCTTTTTCCCCCGGACTAGAGTCAATCTCAACCGAATTTTCCTTTACACCAGTTGAATCTAATTCCATATTTTTCTTGGCATCACTAACACTCATAGAGTCGGTTGGAGGATGTTCAATTCTTGAATCCTCAAAGTAAAGCTCACTTTCTTCCTCGGAATTGGACTCTTCTTGGCTTCCTTCCACACTCTCAAGTTGGTGGGCATAGTGAGCCTCAACCAATATTTTCATTTGATCTTCCAAAGTGTGAATATGTTCATCATTGTGAACCAAGCCTTATTTCAAGTCCTCGAGTACAAAGTTGTGCTTCTCCACATTTTCAAGAATGGTCTCCAACATGAGCATCTTTTTCTCATTTTGAGCAATTGAGAGTTCTTCTTGATTTTGATCAAGTGCCAAGGGAGGATTTTTGGCTTCCTCATCTAAGGAAAATTCTTGGCTCTCATTAACTTCCGAGGCTCTTTGGACCTCTAAAGCTTCAAGCATTTCCTCCATTTGCAAGGTCAACCTTTCAAGTGCCAAGTCATTTTGGAGACTATTTTTCAAAAGCTCCTCCAAGGCACTTTGTTCTTCATTTCCTCCAACATGAGCTTGAACCCTCCATTTCGGCCATGCTCAACTTCTTCCATTTCCATAGCCCTATCATTTTCATCAAAAAAAATAGGATCATCATAGCGGGGGCTTGGGGAAGGGAAGGACAAATAAACACAATACTCCCAATGACCATTTTGGAAACCACACTTATCACAAATACTCCACTCATGGGTTTAAGATTGTGCGCACAATCCTCCCCCGGGAGAATTTAAACAATTTTGCCACGAGTGTGGTCCTCCACAATAAGGACAAGGGTCATCAAAGTATGAACAACTACCATCCGACCAATTTTCATTAAATGATGCCATTTTTCAAAAATAAGAAAATAAACAAGAAACAAACAAGAAAAATAGACCAAGGTACGAAAAATTAATAACACAAATATTCACAAGTTTGGACCAAATCACTTACGCTTATTTCTCAAACAACGGCGACGACGACAATTTTGATGACGTCCAAATCCACTACTAAAAAGTAAATGGACACGGTCGCATGCAATATAATTTACCCAACTATGAGTCGGGATCGAATCCCACAGAGAACAATATGTAGGCGATTAGGAATGTAAGAGAATTATCACTTGAGATGCAATTCCAAACACTTAGAATTGGTTTGAGAAAATGTCTCTACCTAAATGTGAAAATGTAAACTAAACTAGAAAGCGAGTAAAATGATCAATGGCTACAAGTATGAATGCATCGGGAATTACACTCAAGTAACGATCCAATGTATTTCACGATTTTACAAATATGAGTGAGTTTATGTTAATTAGTCATGGATAATAATTCTATGTTAGCTTTTTCCGAAGACTAACAAGACTTCCTAATTGAATTATCCCTAAAATAATTAATAGATTAAGCACACCTGGAATGGCTACAAGTAGTTCAATCCTATCCCTAGGTAGAATCTATAAAATGAGGGTTAAAACCTCAAGTTCTTGTTAATTAATCTTTCCCAACCCCAAATTATCTTTTCCAAAATTAATTCGGAGTTAATGGGCGAGTCCTAGGGTTAGCTAATCCCTTTGGAAACATTCAAGAGCAAGAATAATTAAAGAAATAATAACTCGCTTCATAATAAATAAAAATCGTTCAATACATAAGCACAACAAGGTATTTAATCCACACCTTAAATATGAGTATTTCCATAAACAAGATTCAAGTGTTGGAAAAAATACTACACACTTAAATATTCAATACAAAGCAAGGAAATGAAGAAATAAACATAAATGGGTAAGAAATCCTTAACCACAAGCTTGAAATCCTCAAAACCCAAGTGTGTGTGCAAACCCTAGCTTCAAGACTTTTTCTTCACTAGTATATGGAACTGAAAAAATAAGCCAAAGATCTGCCAAAGATCTGCTAGGTCGAGTATTTATGGTTTTGGAAATGAGAACATGTGAAATGCCTAATTTGCCCAGATCTGATGCCCGTTTACCGCACCTGCGGAAGAATCCTCGCAGGTGCGGCTCCGCAGATCCAGAGATCCCATCGCAGAAGCGATTTGCCAGCTAAAACTCTATTACCCCAGATACGGTTCACCAGTTGCAGATGCGTCACCGTAGAAGCGGTAATCTAACCGCAGATATGGTTCCTTGCAATCTCAGACAACTTCGCAGATGCAGAACTTTTCACACAGAAGCGGGGTCGCTTCTGCGACCATCCTTCCGTAGATGCGGAATCACTAGGGAGTTTTTGCATGTTTTCACCCTTTTGTGCTCAATTCCACTCCATTTGAATTCAAATCACTTTATGACATCATTTACCTGAAAATCTAACAATACACACCATAAACGACCTCATATTATAGTTAAAGAACATAAAAGCTAAAGAAAAGAGATTAGAATGAGTGGTAAAATCACCACTCATCAGTAAATCATTCTCTTAGGGTGATGGAAGGCTATGTGGTCATTCCACGACCTTCGTGGATACTCTTGGCGGTATTGACACCTTTGGAGATATTCTAATAGGCAAACTTGTAACAACAAATTGCAACCGTCAAAAATTCTGGATCCCTTATGACAGCGTTCCAAGGCCCGGTACATATTCGCAACGATCATAGGGACAATAGTATATGTCTGCCCCTCGATCCCGTCCATCAAAGTTTTGGCCACTATGGCCAGCCTAGTATGGATTCTATCCCCTTGGATTGGGAATATTATCATGCCCAAGAAGCACACAATGAACACGAAGACCCTACAATGAACCCAGCCGAAGGAGGTGATTGAGAATTCATTATCAAAAATACGGTAAGAGCTAATGTGATCGTATCTTTCATAGAGGAAGTCAAAATGTACGTAGGAGTTCTTCAGGAACTCTAAATTATTATTTTCTTCAGTCCCATCATCTTAAGAAACCCTCTACTGCTGCAATTTTTAGATGCTAACATACCAGAGCTATCCCAAGGCAACCCAACAAATCGTCCTATTTCTTCTAGGAGGGGAGTCATTTCTATATCCCCAAAGCGGAACACAGCCCTTTCCTTATCCCAAAATAGAGTGGCGGTCTCGATCAACATTTTGTTTGGTTGAAGATCTAACAGTGAAGGCAAATTCCCTAAGACTCTTTTCACATGATGTTGGTCACTTGATGGAAGATCCCTCCACCAATCTAGGAAAAGTGGAGGTATGCTACCCACCATACCGAATCTAGGGACTTCATGCCTTATTTTCTGCAAAACAAAGGATGGTTAGGCCCTTTCCCCCTTCAAGTTCGTCTATTTATATAATAATGATTAGCATATTGGAACTTATTTCTCCAAAATTAATGCGCACAATCGTGGTTGCGTCCATTGGGATTACGGAAAACCCGATGGACTTTTGGACGACGCTTGTCTTAAAGGGTTATTATGAGGACAACATATTAACCCGGCTAGGTTTAACCATGATGCATGCACAATTAATCAGAGTAAGGTTGCTATAGAAGTCTAGATCGGGACCGAGGGGGAAAGGCACGAAACCGTCGAACGCACCGCTGATCGACTAGTTTTACTGCAAATATGCCTTTTTAAATTTTAGCGCAAACACTCATCAATCGTTGCTATAGTATTGATTACGCACGAGTGGAATAAGATGTTGAGCATGATTTATGCAATAATAAATAGCATGTTGTCAAGTATTTGCACATAAGAAACGATAAATGCAGCATTTAAATAATTGAAAGACAATTACGGAAAAAGAAAACAAAGAGACAAGTCAGTTTCAGGAAATAAGGGAAATCATAAATGCTTGAAAATAAACAGTTAAATCCAAATAAAGAGGAAGGGTGCACGGGATAAGGCAAGCTTAATACTAATTCACAAAAATAAGTTCGTTATGGTAAGAGCCTAAAAATATCCCATCAGAGTCGCCATGCTGTCGCACCCCTTTTTTCCTTTGCGGAGTCCGGGTTTCGACATTCATGGGGGAACAACTCATTTCTTTTTGGGAATTGGGTATTTGAAGAGTCGCCGCCTAACGGATTAAGGTGTGCTAGGGAACCAAGAACAATTAAATCAATTAACCAGTTTGCATTACTAGAGATTAGAGTAAGGGCTCGAAATAACCTTGAGTGGAAGGTGTTAGGAACCCCTCGCGGTACACAACGGTGGGGTCCCGGCCGAACATAAACTATGTGAATTAGTCATTTAACAAGTAAGCGGTCTAAGCACATATTTGCAAATAAAGGAGTTTACACAGGAAGCAAGGGGGTTTGAACCGTCCGAGCATACATAAACCAAGTAATTTTAGGAGGTCTGAGTGCAAATATGTGATTTGGGGAAAAGGGAAGTCCTAAGTAGATTAGCCTATAGGATCAATCTGTCCAATGCCCGGTAATCTTCCTCAACTAGAGGGGCTACACGTGACATTACCGCGCAGGTCATCATATCCTTTTACTACCCATTACCCTCCGCTTAGTGGTTATATAAGCGAGTTTGATTAACAAACTCTAAGTGTGCTATTAACCGCCCCTTCCTTGTGGTCCCGGAGGAGTTTAGGACCTTTAGACTTAGGCAGTTCAAGACAATCCTAAGGTGTTTACAAGGTAAAAATCTAGGTGACAACAAATAACACATAGGACTATCAAATGGGAAGCAGATAGAAGGATCATGTTTACCTCCACATATACATAGGCAAATAAGCAGCACGTCTCAAACACAGATTTTTAGGTAATTTCAGAGAAATCCTAGAACAGGGTATCTAGGTGGGCATTAAACACAGAACATGTAATATTGTTCTTAAAATGAAGTGGCATAACCTTAACCAGTTTGCCTACTAATTTTAAAAACTTGTTAAATCTGAGCAGTATATAATAATTATAGCATAGTTTCTCAGTTTTTAAAAGGACATTAATCACCTAAGGTTTGCCTAGGCATGGGGATATATGCAACCATAGTTATAGGGGATGTTTAAACAATTTGAAATTGTTTCAACCTATAGGCATACTGATCTAAGTTAACAGGTGATTTTATATAGATTGCTGCTGGAACATGATACCTATGTGTGAAACTGTTTTAACCCGTTTTACTTGAGCGACATGAAACAAATGCACGTATAGTCCTAAAAACAGGATCTCTAATGCATAAAGAGAAAGTTGTTTATTAAGCAATTTTAATAATCTAGTGACTGAATTTCTAAGTGATCACGAATTATACAGAATTAGAAATAGATTTATGATCTACCTCATGTTTCTAGTATGCAAAGCAGTAAACATGAGTGCTCTAAAACAGAATATCTAATGCACAGATTTAGCATGATTTAATGCAAACAACCATATCAATCCTAAGCATGGTATCTGGTGCATCACACAGATCTAAACATGATTTCTACAGTAGGTCAACATGTAGCACAACCTAGAAACATGATTTCTACAGCAAGTCATCGTATGACAAAGCCTAGAAAACATGATTTATACCTAGTTTTATCCCACCGAATCATATAGCTACCCTCCCTTTTCACTATTTGCCAAATATCTGTTTACAAAGAATTATTAAAGACCAGGACTGCATAAATTACATAAATGAAATATAAATTAGACTATCAGGAGCCTGATGCAGGTCCAAAATAATCCTGGGAGTATCAGGCCTTCAATGTTAGTCTCAAATGCCAAGATCCGCATATCCAATAAATGTCCAGGTGTGTCAGAGTTTCCTAAGGACCTCAAGGATCTCGGGCAGTGCTCACACCAAGACCTTCTCACAATACGGACTGGTTATGTGCAGTTTGGAAAGGCCAGCCCCAGTGTGCCAGAGTTTAAAGGAATCTCAGGGGATTCCAAGGCAGTACACACACTGGAGGGGCAGAACCTAATGATATAAGAGAGAGTGCTTGACATAGTTTTGAAAGACTTAGTGACAAATAGTGTGGAGATGACTTTTATGTGTGAAAAAGAAGGTTTTCTGAAATATACCAGTTTTAAGGAGATGCTAAGAGTAAAAACCAATTTTAGAAGAATACTAAGAATAGTTTTTGAAATCAGTTCTGAAGAGAGCAGATTCAGTAAACAACCAATCAGTCATAAAATACTCAGATTCACATGCACTTAGCAAGCAGGTTTGCACATAGGGGTGAAAGAGATTGAGAACATATAAGAATCACATTAAGGGTACATGAACAGGGTATAGGGGAACAACAAATGCATAGAACACTTAGGAGCTTCACATCCTTAACAAGTTAACCAAGATAATAGGCAATTAAGACATGGGGCAAGGATGCAGTGGACAGAATCAGACATACAAGTAGAGTCAATCACATGCACTAAGTAACCAACATGATAACATAATTAAGGGATCAAACAAAAATTGACAAATAGGCTGATCAAGCATTAGATAACCAGGTGAAGTGTAGACATACTAGTTATACATTGAATATGATAGAATTTAGACATGCTAAGAAATGAAGTAAACATGAAGACATGTTGAATTCATAGTCAATGAACTAGTGCAGGAAAGAAACACATAGAATTTGGGTTTCAAAATTTAACTAGAGGCATACTAGTTGAAGAAAAGAGTGCAGAATATAAAGCAGGTGTAGTTCCAATATCTAGCCTTGGCTTTCAGGCGGCCAGATCAAGAGTTATCACAAGTAGCAGAGAAACAAAAGACAGTGTGAGTGTGCGTTCTTTGAACTTGTGTTCGTGTGTTAAGTAGTGAAATAGGGGAGTTTATATAGTAGTTCAAGAGTAGAGCAAATAAGTAAAGGAATCAATAGTCAGCAATTAAGGGATCACAGAATCAATCACACAAAGAGGTTCAACATAATCTTCCCCTTAATTAAGGGCAACTAGCCAACGGTAATGACAGAAACTAACAAAGACAAGAGGTTCAAATCAGACTAAATAAAGGAGTAAAGAATCAGAAGTTTAATTAAGGAAAGGAGTTCAAATTAAACCAAATAAAGAACTTCAGAATAAAATAATCAGGGGTTTACTTAAGGGAAGAATCATGTAAAGAAATCAGTAAATATACAACAATCAAATAAGGCAAGAACAACTAATTAGGGTCCTAATCATAGAAACAGGCAGGACTCATGCGTACAGATTCTTAACAGCAAATCAAAAAACCAGATTAACAGCAATGCTGGAAAGAATATATCGATTCCCATAAATAAAATTCACTAAGTAAAACTTTATAAACACAAAAAAGTTCAACGGAAAATTGATTCAGAAACCCTAATAGAGATAAATTAGGGTAAAAATCACAAAGCAATGAATTTGATTAAGGAAAATCACGTAAGTAAAAAATACAGAGTGAATCAACACAACTGGTAACATTGAAAAACTCATAATTGAAGCAAAAAAAAAATCAGAAAGTTAGAGTTTTCACATAAATCGACTAGGGTTTAAGCAACCTTTGCATAAATCAATGGTTTTAAAAATGATAAAAATAATTATTTAGTATTTTAAAAATACAATGGACCAGTTCTTGGTAAAATAATGCTATAATGTATGTGTTATTGCAATTGTAACCAAAAGTGGCAATCTGGCCATTTATGAAATAATTTGGACTTAATAGGACCATAAATGGTAATATTAAATCAAGAAATGTTTTAAAATCATCTCTAATGCAATTTTGTAATAATTTATATGAATAAAATACTGGATAAATTAATTTAAAAATGTAAAAATTATGAAAAAATATCAATTGATGCTAATGCATAGTTTTAAAGGTATATATGCATTTCAAAATATTGAAGGAAAAAATTGGGTATCAACAAGTAACATTGTTTGAAATTCGGAGGCACAAGTACATGAGTGTCTAGAATACTATAAATACAATATGAAATAAAGTACAACTATCTGAAACTAAATAAACAGTCTAACCTGGTAAAAGGGGACTTCAGGGACTGCAAATGCTAGAAGCTCTACCTCAAGTCTCATGTAGCTATCAAATCCTCCGCTACGCACCACTGGGACAAACACCAACATCTGCACAACAAGTGCAGAAGTGTGGCATGAGTATAATCGATCTTATGTACTCTGTAAGTGCTAAGCCAAACCTCGATGAAGTAGTGATGAGGCTATGGAAAGTCACTTACAATAAACCTATACGAAGTAATAATAACAAAAATAGTAACAAAAATAAAGCAATAAACTCATATAAACGGACCTGAAGGTCAACTACCAGAGGGCCTCAGAATAACATAATCTCATATCACAATATTGAGAATAAACTCTACAACCACAAACAACTACAACACTTCAAACCTGTTGCGGCGTACAACCTGATCCTAAGTTTCAACACAGTATGTTTCACAGCGTACAACTCATTTTCAATATCATTTCATATCATTTTACTAGAAGATCTTCAAGCATAAATGATATCATATTGAATAAATGATCTCCTATTTCTTTTTTGATTGAAGCATTAGATCTGTATCGTAATTCTGAACCCGTAGAAAAAAGAATTGTCGAACTTGGACATCGTATGAGAATTTTATGGTCATTTTACTAAGAATTAAGTTGCCAGATTTTTCAGAGTAATTATGAAATTGCCACTAGCAGCATATTTAAAAATCTGCACTATTTGCAAATATTAAAACCTACATATCTCATTCATTACAAGATCAAATTAGGTGATTCAAAAGCCTAACTTGACTAGAATTTCACAAGAAATCCATTGGAGGAATAAAATACGAGTTTTGGGATCATTTGGTATGAGAAACGAGGTAGAATAGCTGGCAAAAAAATATATAACACTAGGGTTTGTTCATTCGGTCATATTTTGAGTTGGGGAGCTCGGATTTGGGCGATTTTGGAGGCGATTTTCACCATATGGATTGGGGTAAGTGTTCTTTACTCAATTTTGGTTATATTTCATGAGTTCATCTTCTTTTTTGGGATTTCATTGATGATTTCAAAGTGAAATTGAGGGAGTTAGGGCTTGAGTTTTGGAGAGTTTGAGGTAGGGATTTGAGGGACCAAACGGAGTCCGATTTTGATAAATTTTATATGGTTAGACTCGGGAGAGAATGTGATTTATTATTCTGCCATTTTTGACTGATTCCGAGACGTGGGCCTTGGGGCCAGATTTTGGCCGATTTCAGATTCCTTGCTTATATTGTAATTTTTATTGTGGAATTTGATTCTCTAGCACATGATGATGGTATTAATCTGATTATGGTTAGATTCAGAGCTTTTGGAGATCGATTCTAGAGACGAGGGCATCCCAGAGTAGGATTTTATGTAGTTGAGGTAAGTAACAATTTTAACTCTGGCTTTGAGGATATAAACCCGGAGAATTTGACATCATGTGACTGTTTAGAGGTGATACCCATGCTAGGTGATGGGCGTGTGGGTACATACCTCGAGGGATGGAGAGTTGGTCCGTCCCGTGAGGCCTCATGGCCATCATCTGTATTTACGTAGTTACTTGTTGTTGAACTTGTCTACCTCCATGTTAGAGATCATGCTTAGGCTTTATTCATGCTCATATAATTTGTAATCAGTCATAGAAATTATTTTACATATTTACCTCAGTCTCTATTTTTTGCTAATATGCTGTGATATTTGATGTGGGTTGTGTCTCCTTATTTGTTGATGATAGTGAGGCTAGTGATACATGATTGAGTGAGGCCGAGTGCCTGGTTGTGAGGATATTGATACCATAGCATGTGAGTTGTCCGCGTAGCACGTGATTTGACCGTGCGGGTTCAGGTATTGATACCATAGCGCGTAAGTTGTCCGCGTAACACATGAGTTGACCGTGCAGATCCATGTATTGATATGATGGCACGTGAGTTGTCCGTGCTTAGCGCTTGGGCTTTGGGAGCCCCTCCGAAGTCTGTACACACCCCTAGTGAGCGCAGAGTGTTGAGTGTATTAAGTGTTGAGTGTTGGGTGTTGAGTGCGAGTGCTGAGTGATGGAGTGACATTGCTGTGAGGTTGCATTTACTTTTGTTGTTGCTGCATTTATCTATTAAATTTCTTTCTGGCATTTGTTGGTTTTATGGAATTTACCTGTTTATTTATGTTTATTCTAAATTGTGAAAATAAATAATTGGACTGTTTTACTTAGCTCGTCACTACTACTCAGTTCCTTAGTTATTTCTATTACTACTGAATTGTTTGTACTCATACTACATCCTGCACTTTATGTGTAGATCCAAGTATGTTAGAGTGTGATGATCGTTGATTTCAGGCCGGCTATCTGTAGAGATTGCAAGGCAGCTGTCAGCGTCCGCAGGACCTTGTTACTCCTCTTGTCATTTCTTCTTTTGGACAGTTAGACAGTTTATATATCTTAGTTTATAGTTTTAGACGCTCATGACTTAGTGACACCCCGATGTTTGGGGCTCGTTTTCGTATTTTATATTATTTATATTTACAGTTGGTTTAGTTTATCAGGAATTAAATTATTGCAAATGTTTTATTAAATTCTTATAATCAAATTAATAGTAATATTTTGGGAATAGGCTTTCCTTGTAATACGATAGGCGCCATCACGACCATGTTTAGATTTTGGGTCGTGACATCCTCACTTTGTACCCCTCCCGTTTTCCCAAAAAATGAAAAGAGGAAATCTTGACAAACAATTTTCAAAGTTTCTAGATATTTTAAAGCAACTTTATATTAACATACCTTTCATAGAAGTTTTGACACAAATGACTTTATATACTAAATTTCTCAAAGAAATTTTGTCAAGTAAAAGAAAATTGGAAGAAGTTTCAGTTGTTAAGCTTACAGAGAAATGTAGTGCTATACTTCAAAAGAAGCTTCCACAAAAACTTGGCGATCCAGGGAGTTTTATAATTCCTTGTACTGTGGGAGGTGCTCACTTTAAAAAGACATTATGTGATTCGGGTGCTTCAATAAATCTAATGTCTTTCTCAATTTTCAGGAAATTAAAACTTAGTGAAATGAAAGATACTGGTGTGTCTCTTTAATTAGCTGATCAAAGTACTAAAAGGCCCAAAGAAATAATTGAAAATGTCCTCGTTAGAGTAGATAAATTTGTACTCCCAGTACTATAAAATCACTGGGACTTGTATTCATCTTTGAAGTGGAATACAAGATAAATTATAGTACTATAAAATCTGTACTCACTACTAAAAGGCCAACTCTATTATTCACTTCAAAGATGAATAAAATTTGTACTCCATCATGGAAATGAACAACATTTTAAGTCACTGCCATGATGGAGCTATAGGAGGACACTACGGAGGAAGAAGGACAACAACTAAAGTACTTGAAGTTGGTTTTTTCTGACCTACTTTGTTCAAAGATGCAAAAAATTTTGTTGCCCCTTGTGACCAATGTCAAAGAACCGGTAACATTTCAAAAAGGGATGAAATATCTCTTAACTCTATTATTGTGTGTGAAATATTTGATGTTTGGGGCATTGACTTCATAGGTCCTTTTACTCTTTCAAATGGTTGCGAATATATTTTAGTTGCTGTTGATTATGTCTCAAAATGGGTAGAAGCAATTGCTACTAAAAAAATGATGCTCGAGTTGTTTGCGATTTTCTTAAGAAAAATATCTTTTCTAGATTTGGAACTTCACGAGTTATCATAAGTGATCAAGGAACTCATTTTATAAATAGACAATTTGCTGCTTTGTTGTCAAGATATGGAGATACTTATAAAATAGGAACTCCATATCATGCTCAAACAAGCGAACAAGTAGAAGTATCCTACAGAGAATTAAAAAGAATTTTAGAAAAAACTGTTGGCTCTTCTCGAAAAGACTGGTCTCTAAAATTAGATGACGCTTTGTGGGCTTACAGAACTGTTTTCAAAACTCCAATAGGCACATCTCCTTATAGACTAGTTTTTGGAAAATCTTGTCATTTACCTATAGAGTTGGAACATAAAGAATATTGGGCTATAAAATTATTAAATTTAAACTTGCCAGTTACCGGGAAAATCATCTACTATAGCTTGATGAGTTAGAAGAGTTTAGACTTACAACATATGAAATACTAATTTGTACAAAGAAAAAACAAAAAAATGACATGACAAGTTCATTCGCCATAAAAGCTTTAAAGTTGGAGATAGTGTTCCGTTATACAATAGTCGATTGAGATTATTTCCAGGAAAGTTTAAGTCACGATGGACTGGACCGTATGTCATAACTGAAGTATCCCCTTATGGTGGTGCTATTGAAATACAACACATGAATGGGGGAAACAAATTCAAAGTGAACGGACATCGTCTGAAACCTTATGCCACCAGAACATTTGACAAACAGGTTTCAACAATCCTTATTGCTTAAACAATAAATATTTTAATTAAGTATATATATATTTTAATTTACTATAAAAATAAAAAAATAAAAAATTCTATTTTTGTATGTTTGCGTAATTTTTAGCAGTTTGCTATGACATAGTTAAAGAAAATAAAAATTAATTAAATAACAAAGGTAAAAAAAAAGATTTTAAAAAAATTGCTCAAAACAAATGAAAGATCACGTTCAGTTGGCAAAGGTTGTTCAGGGGTAAAACTTATCAAAATAACCGCCTAAAAATTGGTTACCGTGGTTTTAACCAAAAAAAAGGGGAATTGTAAATAAATAAGAAGTTTTAACCTCACTTTTATCTCTCCCACAAACCAAACAAACAATTCCACAGTAAAGGAAAACCCTTCCTTTCTCTTGCTTCAGCCCCCATTTTACAGGACATCACCCATCTCTGTAATTTCTCAGCCATGGCTATCACATAAGAAAAAAAAAGAATTTTTGTCTTCTCTTTTTCTTATCTTCAACAAATTTCACTATCTTTACACCTCTTTGTTTCTTCTCTGTTCAATTTTCCAAATACACAAATCAGGTTAGACACTTGATTTTCACTTGAAAAAGAAAAATAATGAATATTGCACAAGTAACTCTTTCAAATAACTCAAATAACTCTAAAAGGGAAATCCTTGACTCGGAATCATGGAGACTAAGAGCAGAAAATCAGAGAGTGGTTGAAGAATATGAGATGTTGCTTTTCCCTTCTGATGGTTTGAAGGCACAAAAAAATTTACAAACAGTCAATGCTTTTGGTTAGAGGTCTTTTGTTCAGTGCCCGGAAGACTAAAATCGAAACATAATTCTGGAGTTCTACAACAATTTTAATCCAGTAAGTTGTACTTCAACCGTGAGAGGTAAAATCATTCGCTTTGATGCTGAATTTATAAATGATATTTTTAACTTGAGAAACACTGATGATAGTGAAACCAAGAAATTTATGGATGATCAAGATGTAGATTTTGTAAGACTTGTGTTGGGCGACTTGTGTCCTAATGGTGTTAAAGTTTACTTGAGAACTGTTGAACGTCCTTTGAGTATTAACTATTCATGTATGCTTGAATTAGCAAGAGCCTGGGGTAGATTCGTTAGTTCTCACTTAATCCCGTAGTTGAATACCTCGAACTACAATATAGAATGAGTTCTTTCGATATATGCGATTATGCATGAATTACCTGTGAATGTGGGGATATTGATTAACAACGGTATGGTTAGTTGTCGGATCAAGTCTGATTATGAATGCTTGTATTTTCCTTCAACTATCACTCGTTTGGTCTCCTTATTTGATGTGGATTTGAGTGATTTACCGAAGACTGAAAATTCTTACTTCATCGGCAGTGACTTTCTCCATAGTTTGAGACCTCCTACTGGTCCAACTCAAGTTGAACATGAATAAATGCTTTTTGATAGTGGAAACGAAGCGGAGAATGAGCCAAAACAACCTTTTAATTCAGAAATTGGAACCACGGCTACCATCCTCGTTCCTGATATTCTGGTTAGTATGCAAGTATTGTTACAAAGGCAGACAGAATTGATGAACAATTGGGAGATTTTCATAAGTGAACAAGTAGTGTGTGAAGCAGTATTGTCACTACATGTTGAACACATCATGAAAGAATTAACAGAAGCTAGAAATACTCATATCTCATATGCAAAACTTTGCAAAATCAATTTGCATATACCTCTCCCATGATCTACACAATGGGAACTATGATGTGCAATATTGCTAACACTATGAGAAGTTCTAATATTCCAAGTTTTTTCCCTCATTTTACTGTTCCAGGTGGTGGTAGCCTTAATGTTACAGGTGAAAATCTCTATCAGGGAACACATGTACTTGTACCAACACCACTTCCCACAACAATGATAGATTTAAACAGGGGAATGTCACAACCCTATACCTAGACTCGGTCGTGATGGCGCCTCTCGTGAAGACAAGGCCAGCCGACACAACACCCAATTTATTTTTAAGCAATTAAAATAATATAATTAAAGTCATTAACATGATTAAATCCCAAAGAAATAGTGAAATAGTACAATTTATGAAATAAACATAGCCCGACATCGGGGTGTCACCAGTCATGAGTCTAACATAGTCTAAGAGTATGAAAGAGTTTATAGAACTATTAAATAATTAGGACAAGGGAAATAAAATAAGAGGGAGAAACACTGGGCTGCGAACGCCGGACAGCTACCTAGTGGACTCCGAATAGCCTGCTGAGCAATCAACCCTCAATGGTGGGACTTGAAGCTACTGAATCTGCACACAGAGTGCAGGGATTAAAGTGAGTACTCCAACTCAGTGAGTAATAACAATAAATGAAGAGTGAGTGATAAGACATCACGTGAAAACACAACAACATGCTATAAAGAAGCAGAGTAAAACCAAATAAACGCAATAAATAG
The DNA here is from genome assembly GCF_000715075.1 of Nicotiana tabacum. Lineage (NCBI taxonomy): Eukaryota > Viridiplantae > Streptophyta > Magnoliopsida > Solanales > Solanaceae > Nicotiana > Nicotiana tabacum. Next base: position 101,500,300 of record NC_134084.1, on the reverse strand, counting down.
TGAAATCTTATAAAATACCTTGGTTCAAAGTAAGCTTCTTTAAAACACCTTTTCAACAATAAAAAAAGTAAATGAAAAGCAGCTAGGAAAGATAAACACTAAAATCCGCCCCTCGGGCACAATGTCAACAGAATCAGCCCCCCGGGCAATAACATGGAACAACACTAGCCCCTCGGGCTATATCTCATATCACAATGGTAGCCCGATCACATGATAGTCCTCACAACACAGGCCCTCGGCCCTAGTCAGTCAGAAATCTCTAAAAACCACTCGGGCACAGTAAAATATGATGCTCAGCCCAAAATATCATTTAAAGTGTTAAAACAAAGTAAACATGGCTGAGTTATGAAAACAGTATAATTTAGCATGACTGAGTACAAATATAAAATCAAAACAGTGAGGAAATAATAGTAAAAATCGCCTAAGGGTCCAAATAGTTGGCACGAGCCCCAAATATGGCATTCAACCCAAAGCATGATGATGGCAAGCAGTTTTCAATCAAATACACAGTAAAACAGTCATTCGAGATGGACTAATCACAATCCCCAACGGTGCACGTCCCCACGCTCGTCATCTAGCGTGTGTGTCACCTCAATATAGCACAACGATGTGAAATTCAGGGTTTTATACCCTCATGACTCACCTCTATCTGGTCCAAACTCTGGTCCGCGATGCGTTTTCCTCTCGAATCAGCATCTGGATGCTCCAAATCTAACAAAATCAGTGCAAAGCCATCAAAATATGCTAAGGTAACAAAGCCCACTCGAAAAAAATCGAATTACAATACAAATCCCCAAATTGGCCAAACCTGACCCCCGGGACCACGTCTCGAATTCCGATAAAAATTATAGCAATAGACTCCTTATCACTCCCCGAGTTCATTCATATCAAAATCACCAAAATCCAACCACAAATGTTCCCTCAAATCCCTAATTTTAGGTCTCCAATTACAAGCCCTAGTTCTTCAATATTAGGCTTAAATTCCATGATTAATTAGGTGGAAAACACATTAAGATTGAGTATAAAGTCCATAAATCTTACCTCTAAGTGTTCCCCCTTGATTCCCTCTTCAATCCCCTTCAAAAAGCTTCAAAATCGCCCAAAATGGAGGAACTTATGCTCAATATCGCGAAAATGAGCTTTTAAAACATTCTGCCCAGACATTTCAATCCTTCTTCACGAACGCGGTCAACCCCTCGCGTTCGCGAAGCAAAAACTTAGGTTGACCAGAATTTCCTCTTACGCGAACGCGACGACACCCTCGCGAACGCGATGCCTCAATACGCAACCCTTCGCGGACGCGATATCACCCTCGCAAACGCTATGACCAACGAGCTCAACCCTTCATGATCGCGGGACCTCCTTCGCGAATGTGAAGATCAACTTCACAGCCTCCCAGCCTAACCCTTCGTGAATGCGAAGGCCAATTGTCTGCAACACCCAACAACAAATTTCTGCAATCGTTTTCAACATGAAATGGTCCGTTTAACCACACGAAACTCACTTGAGGCCCTCGAGGCCTCAACCAAACATGTCAACATATCCCATAATATCATTCAAACTTGTTCCAACCTTCATAACGCTCAAAACAACATCAAAACACCAAATTCGCATCGGATTCAAGACTAAGAATTCCAAAATCTTCTAAATTCCGCTTTCGATCAAAAAGTCTATCAAACCATATCTGAATGACCTGAAATTTTGCACACACATCCCAAATGACATAGTGGACCAACTGTAACTTCCAGAATTCCATTCCGACCTCTATATCAAAATCTCACGTATCAACCGGAAAATGCCAAAATTCCAATTTCGCCAATTCAAACCTAAATCTACTCTGGACCTCAAAAACACTTTCAGATCACATTCCTATGCCCCAAATCACCTCCCAAAGCTATCCAAACCCTCGAAACTCACATCCAAGCCCTTTAACACATAAGTCAATATCCAGTTGACTTTTCCAACTTAAGCTTACTCAAAAGAGACTAAGTGTCTCAAACCTTACCAAAACCTCTCAGAACCCGAGCCAACTAACCGGTAATACAAAATACAGCTAAACAAGGCAATAAGAAGCAGAAATAGGGGAAACAAAGCTGTAACTCATGAAACGACCGGCCGGGTCGTTACATTCTCCCCCTCTTAAACAAACGTTCGTCCTCGAATAAGTCAAGAAACATACTTGAAGCCTCAATTAGGTGAGGATATCTACTCCGTATCTCCCGCTCAATCTCCCAGGTAGCCTCCCCCACGGGCCGACCTCTCCACTGCACTTTCACTGAAGCTATATCCTTTGATCTCAACTTTCGAACCTGACACTCCAAAATAGCTTCTGATTCCATATCATAAGTCAAATCATCATCTAACTGAACCATACTGAAATCTAGAACATGAGACGGATCTCCAATATACTTCCGGAGCATAGAAACATGAAATACCGGATGCACACTCGACAAGCTGGGTGGCAAAGCAAGTTTATAATTCATCTCCCCAATCCTCCGAAGCACTTCAAAAGGCCCGATGAATCGAGGACTCAATTTCCCTTTCTTTCCAAATCTCATAACACCCTTCATGGGTGAAACCTTCAACAGAACCTTCTCGCCATCCATGTAGGACACATCTCGGACCTTCCTGTCAACATATCTCTTTTTCCTCGACTGCACTATACAAAGCCTCTCCTGAATCACCTTCACCTTCTCCAAAGCATCCTGCACCAAATCACCTCACCCGGCTCAAACCAACCGACTAGAGATCTACACCGCCTCTCATACAAAGCCTCATATGGAGCCATCTGAATACTCGACTGGTAGTTGTTGTTATAAGAAAACTCCGCGAGCAGTAGAAATTGATCCCATGACCCTGCAAAATCAATGACACAAGCACATAACATGTCCTCCAATATCTAAATAGTGCGCTCAGACTGCCTGTCCGTCTGAGGGTGAAAAGTTGTGCTCAACTCAACCTGAGTACACAACTCTCGCTGCACAGACCTCCAAAACTGCAAATTAAACTGAGTGCCCCTATCTGAAATGATGGAAACTGGGACACCATGCAAACGAACAATCTCCCGGATATAGATCTCTGCCAACTGCTCTGAAGAATAGGTAGTACACACAGGAATGAAGTGCGCGGAGTTGGTCAGCCGATCCACAATCACCCAAATAGCATCGAACTTGTTCAAAGTCCGTGGGAGCCCAACTACAAAATCCATGGTGATCCGCTCCCACTTCTACTCTAGAATATCCATCCGCTGAAGCAAGCTACTCGGTCTATGATGCTCATATTTCACCTGCTGACAATTGAAACACCGAGCTACAAATCCCACAATGTCCTTCTTCATTCCCCTCTACCAATAATACTGTCTCAAATCCGTATACATCTTCGCGGCACCCGGATGAATGGAATACTGTGAGCTATGGGCCTCCTCCAGAATCAACTCCTGAAGCCCATCTACATTGGGCACACATATCCGGCCATGCATCCTCAACACCCCAATCATCACCAATGGTCACATCTCTGGCATCATTGTGCTGAACTCTGTCCTTAAGGACAAGAAAATGGGGATCATCATACTGGCACTCTCTGATGCGATCATATAAAGAAGACCGAGAAATCGCACAAGCCAATACCCGACTGGGCTCCGAGATATCTATCCTCACGAACCGATTGGCCAAGGCTTGAACATCAACTGCAAGAGGTCTCTCCCCAACTGGAATATATGCCAAACTCCCCATACTCACCACCTTCATACTCAAGGCATCGGCCACCACATTGGCCTTCCTCGGATGGTACAATATAGTAATATCATAATCCTTTAGCAACTCCAACCATCTCCGCTGCCTCAAATAGAGATCATTTTGCTTGAACAAGTGTTGGATGCTACTATGATTAGTAAACACCTCAGAAGACACACCATACAAATAATGCCTCCAAATCTTCAATGCATGAACAATGGTAGCCAACTCCAAATTATGAACAGGGTAATTCTTCTCATGTGACTTCAACTGGAGAGTATCATAAGCAATAACTCTACCATTCTACATCAACCCACACCCAATACCAACTCTCTAAGCATCACAATACACGGTATATGAACCTGACGCTGACGACAAAACTAATACTGGAGTTGTGGTCAAGGCAGTCTTGAGCTTCTAAACGCTCTCCTCATACTCATCCGACCACCTGAATAGAGCACCCTTTTGAGTCAACTTGGTCAAGGGCGATGCGATAGATGAGAATCCCTGAACAAACCGACGGTAATAACCTGCCAAACTAAGAAAACTGCGAATCTTTGTGGTTGAGGACGGTCTGGGCCAACTTTAAACCGTCTCTATCTTCTTCAAATCAGCCTGAATACCCTCACTGGACACCACGTTCCCCAATAAATCCATTGAACTAAGCCAAAACTCACACTTGGAGAACTTTACATAGAGCTTCTCCTCCCTCAATCTCTGCAACACAATCTCAAATGCTCCGTGTACTCCTCCTGACTATGCAAATATACCAGAATATCATTAATGAAAACTATGACAAATGAGTCGAGATAAGGTCGGAACACGCTATTCATCAAATGCATGAACGCTGCTGGGGCATTGGTCAGCCCATAAGACATCACCAAGAACTCATAATGACCATATCGGGTCTTGAAAGTCGTCTTAAGAATATCCGAGTCCCTGATCTTCAACTGGTGATAACTTGAACGGAGATCAATCTTGGAGAACACCCTCGCTCCCTGAAGATGATCGAATAAATCATCAATGCAAGGCAAAGGATACTTGTTCTTAATTGTTACTTTGTTCAACAGCCTATAATCAATGCATATCCTCATAGTGCCATCCTTCTTCTTAACAAATAGAAGAACCCCAAGGCGACACACTAGGCCGAATGAACCCCTTATCAAGGAGTTCCTGAAGCTGCTCCTTCAACTCCTTCAACTCTGTTGGTGCCATAAGATACATTGGAATAGAAATGGGCTGAGTGCCCGACATTAGGTCAATACCAAAATCAATATCCCTGTCCGGGGGCATGCCCGACAGGTCTACAAAAACATATCAGAAAAATCCCTCATAACTAGAATAGAATCAATACTGGGAGTCTCTGTACTGACATCCCTCACAAAGGCTAAATACGAAAGACAACCCTTCCCAACCATACGCCGGGCCTTCAAGAATAAAATTACCCTACTGGGAACATAATCAGTCAAACCTCGCCACTCAATCTGTGGCACACCCGGTATAGCCAATGTCACTGTCTAGCATGACAGTCCAAAATAGCACGATACAGAGATAGCCAATCTATGCCCAAAATAGCATCGAAATCCACCATATACAAAAACAAAAGATCCACTCGGATCTCCAGACCCCTAATAGTCACCACACATGACCGGTACACAATGTCTACAACAATAGTATCGCCCACCAGAGTAGCATGAACAGGTAAAACAAGAGTCTCACGGGGCATATCCAAATAACGAGCAAAGTATGATGATACATAAGAATAAGTGGAATCGGGATCAAATAATGTAGAGGCATCTCTGTGCAGACTGAGACAATACCTGTAATAATAGTATCGAAAGCATCGGGTCTAGTTGGAAGTACATAGAAATGGGCCCAACCGCCACCTAATCGACCTCCCCCACTAGGGCGACCCCTAGCTGACTAACCTCCAACTTTAGCTGGGTGGGTGGGTGGTGGTAAAGTAATTGGTGCTAAAGTCGATGGCTCACTCCTCTTCTGAGATGAACCCGCAAGATGATGAGGACACTGCCCCCACATATGACCCATCTCTCCACACTCATAGCAACTCACGGGTGTTGGAGACAGGGACTGAAGGGAACCCCTAGCACCGGAATGACTAGCAGATGCACCTGGCATAAAAGAGCCCTAAACTGATAGAGCACAAGACGAACTCTAAGCTAGAAGGGCACTGAGTGATGACTGGCCCTGATGAGAACTGTGAGAACCATGAACCGATGACGCCCCACGATAACCTGGGCGAATTGGCTGAGCATGCCTGAATGGACGGCCTCTGCATGCTGAAACTGACCTCTCGAAGGAGCACCACCATAACTACCAGATCCTCGAGGCTTCTTGGCCTCCCTCTCATCTCGCTCCTGGCGACGAACTGACTCAATCTCACGAGCAATGTCTACAACCTCCTCAAAAGTAGCACCAGACACCCTCTCCCTGGTCATGAGAATATGAAGCTGATATGTAAGGCCATCAACAAACCTCCTAATCCTCTCTCTATCTGTCGGAACCAACCAAATAGCATGACGAAATAACTCTGAGAACCTCATCTCATACTACGTCATGGTCATCTCTCTCTGACGCAACTACTTGAACTGCATATGTAGCTCCTCTCTACGAGACTGCGGTATATACTTCTCCAAAAAGAGAATGGAGAACTACTGCCAGGTAAAGGGTGCTGCACCAACAAGCCTACACCTCTCATAAGCCTCCCACCAAGTGAAAGCGGTTCCAGAAAACTGAAAAGTAGTTAAAGCAACCCTGCTGGTCTCCAGAATACCCGTTGTCGAATCATCCTCTAACACTTGTCCGAAAAACCCTAAGCATCCTCTCCCTCTACACCACTAAAGGTCGGATGAAGTCTATCAAACCTTTCCAACCTATGCTGCTCGTCCTCTAGCATGGTAGGAGCTACATAGTCCTGAGCAGTTATAACCGGCTAGGTTGGATGTGCCCCCGGTGTCTGAAGTACCTGCATGACCTGCTCAGGTGTGCAAGCGGTGGGAGTCTAAGTGCCTTCCCCGGCCTGAGAAGTAGATACAGATATAGTAACTGAGACCGCCTGAGCTAAGCCAGTGCATGCTGATAGAATCTGAGCCAAGGACTCTTGAAGACCCAGAATCACAATGGGCACAGATGGTGATTGAGCTGGTGCTGCTGGAGCATCCACAACTAGGACCTGATCCTGAACTGGGGCAGCTAGTGGATCTGCAGGTTCTACCCTAGCTACTATGCGGACCATACCCTTACCCCTACCATGACCACTACTGCATCCTCGGCCTTTAGTTGCCACAACTGGTGGTCATCCATCCTGACCGGTAGCGCGTGTCCTCACCATCTGTGAGAGAATAGAATAACAAAAGTTAAGTACTTGGATCAAAAGATTCACACGACAAGAATTTCATGAGCATGAAGTTTTTCCTAAAGGGTCTGCAGTCTCTCGAGGATGCATACAGACGTCTCCGTACTGATCCGCGAGACTCTACTAAACCTGCTCATGACTCGTGAGACCTATGTAACCTAGGCTCTGATACCAACTTGTCACGACCCTAAACCCAGACCCGGCCTCGATGGCGCCTCTCGTGAAGACAAGGCCAGCCGACACAACACCCAATTCATTTTTAAGCAATTAAAATAACATAATTTAAGTCATTAACATGACTAAATCCCAAAGAAACATTGAAATAGTACAATTTGTGGAATAAATACAGCCCTACATCGGGGTGTCACCATTCATGAGCATCTAATATAGTCTAAGAGTATGAAAGAGTTTATACAATCTATTATATAACTAGGATAAGGGAAATAAAATAGGAGAGAGAAACATTGGGTTGTGAACGTCGGGCAACTACCTAGTGACCTCCGAATAGCCTACTGAGCAATCAACCCTCATTGGCGGGACCTGAAGCTCCGGAATCTGCACACAAGGTGCAGGGAATAAAGTGAGTACTCCAACTCAGTGAGTAATAACAATAAATGAAGTCTGAGCGATAAGAAATCACGTGAAAACACAATAGCATGCTATAAAGAAGCAGAATAAAACCAAATAAACGCAATAAAACAGTGAAATCTTATAGAACACCTTGGTTTAGAGTAAGCTTCTTTAAAACACATTTTCAACAATTTAACAAGTAAATGAAAAGCAACTAGGAAAGATAAACATATAAAATCTGCCCCTCGGTCATAATGTCAACAGAATCAGCCCCTCGGGCAATAACATGGAACAACATTAGCCCCTCGGACTATATCTCATATCACAATGAATACCCGCGCTCACTAGGAGTGTATAGACTCCGGGAGGGGCCCCTTATGGCCCACACACAATATCAAGCCATCTCGTGGCATAAAATAGGCTATCGGCCTCATATAAAACCACCTTGTGGCGTACAACTCAGGCCCTCGGCCTCATAATCATAATCAGTACAACATTGCTGCAGCGTGTAGCCCGATCCCATAATAGTCCTCACAACACAGGCCCTTGGCGCTACTCAGTCAGAAATCTCTAAAAACCACTCGGGAACAGTAAAATATGATGCTCAGCCCAAAATATCATTTAAAGGGTTAAAACAAAGTAAATATGGCTGAGTTATGAAAACAGTATAATTTAGCATGACTGAGTACAAATATAAAATTAAAATAGTGAGTAAAAATCCTAAGTGTCCAAATAGTTGGCACGGTAAAACAGTCATTCGGGATGGACTAAGTCACAATCCCCAATGGTGTACGACCCCACGCTCGTCATCTAGCGTGTGTGTCACCTCAATATAGCATAACGATGTGAAATCTGGGGTTTTATACCCTCATGACAACATTTACAATCATTACTCACCTCTATCCGGACCAAACTCTAGCCCGCGATGCTTTTGCCTCTTGAATTGGCCTCTGAATGCTCCAAATCTAACCAAAATCAGTGCAAAATTATCAAAATATGCTAAGGGAATAAAGCCCACTCGAATGAAATCAAATTACAACACATATCCCGAAATTGGCCAAACCCGACCCCCAGGCCCACGTCTCGGATTCCGATAAAAACTACATCAATAGACTCCTTATCACTCACCGAGTTCATTCATATCAAAACCACCAAAATTCAACCACAAATAATCCCTCAAATACCTAATTTTAGGTCTCCAATTACAAGCCCTAGTTATTTAATATTAGGCTTAAATTCCATGATTAATTAGATATAAAACACATTAGGATTGAGTATAAAGTCCATAAATCTTACCTCCAAGTGTTCCCCCTTGATTCCCTCTTCAAACCCCTTCAAAAAGCTTTAAAATCGCCCAAAAATGGAGGAACTTATGCTCAAAATCGCAGAAATGAGCTTTTAAAATATTCTGCCTAGACATTTCAATCCTTTTTCGCGAACGCGGTCAACCACCCGCGTTCGCGAAGCACAAACTTAGGTTGACCAGAATTTGCTCTTACGCAAACGTGATGACACCCTCGCGAACGCGATGCCTCAGTACTCAACCCTTCGCGGACGCGGTATCACCCTCTTGAACGTGATGACCAATGAGCTAAACCCTTCGCGATCGCGGGACCTCCTTCGCAAATGTGAAGGCCAACTTCACAGCCTCCCAGCCTAACCCTTCGCAAACACGAGGACCTACTCACAAACGCGAAGGCCAATTGTCTATAACACCCGACAACAGAATTTTGAAATCTTTTTCAACATGAAATGGTCCGTTTAACCACCCAAAATTCACCCGAGGCCCTCGGGGCCTCAACCAAACATACCAATATATCCCATAACATCATTCAAACTTTTTCCAACCTTTGAAACACTCAAAACAATATCAAAACACCAAATTCGCATCGGATTCAAGCCTAAGAATTCTAAAATCTTCTAAATTCCGCTTTCGATCAAAAGGTCTACCAAACCACATCCAAATGACCTTAAATTTTGCAAACACATCCCAAATGACACAACGGACCTACTGCAACTTCCGGAATTCCATTCTAGCCTCTATATCAAAATCTCACCTATCAACCGGAAAACGCCAAAAATCCAATTTCGCCAATTCAAGCCTAAATCTACTCCGGACCTCCAAAATACTTTCAGATCACACTCCTAAGTCCCAAAGCACCTCCCAAAGCTATCCAAACCATTGAAACTCACATCCGATCCCTTTAACACATAAGTAATTATCCGGTTGACTTTTCTAACTTAAGCTTACTCAAAAGAGACTAAGTGTCTCAAACCTTACCAAAACCTCTCTGAACCCAATCCAACTAACCTAGTAACACAAAATACAGCTGAACAATGCACTAAAAAGCAGAAATAAAAAAAATAGAGTGGTAACTCATGAAACGACCGGCCGGGTCGTTACAGGGAAGTGGAACTACACCAAGGCCGATGACATTTAGCAGTCAGCCCTTTTCTGTTTTCTCTAATATGGAATCTAACCATGGATTTGCCAGAACTAGAGGTTTGTCAGTTCCTATTCAACAAGAAAATGGCTTTGAAGTCAATACATACCTTGATCTCTTTCAAGGTAATGGTCTTGAAAATTAAGAACGAAACAACAAATTATTCATTCAGGAGAATGAACGGTTTAGGTATGGGAGATGGTAATTTTCTGGCTATCTTTTCTCTATAATAATTTTGGAGCTGTTGACTAGCTTCTCTTACTTGTTTGGAGAAACCCGTTGGTGGATGTTTGTGTTTTTGTTCACTGGAAGAAGAAGTTTTTTTCTTTTTCAACAAAACCTTAGAAAAAAAAACTTTCTTCTTTAATGCTTTTTGTTGCAGATAGAATGGAGTGCTTTGGAATGCTGATAAGTGTAGCTTTTTTGTATGTAAATAGGTCATGAAATGGCAGATCTAAGGTTGATAGTTTGGTTCTATAGCAACAGGTTCTAAATTTTTGTTGTATTAGTCATGAGATTAACCTGTTGATTTATGTTTTCAGGTTAGTATGAAGAAGAAGGTTGCAACAGGTAACATAATTTTGATAGCTATGGTAATAACTTGTACATAATCTAACCTGTTGGTTCTAATGAAACCTTGAATGTATGTTTAATGTAAGCTATTTTAGTACTTGGAACATTTACAACTAAAATGTCTTATTTTCTTATCTTTCGTTATTTTAGTACTTTTTTTTTGAAAAACAAAATAACTTGGACATTGTGAGTTAAAGCAAGAAACGTTAAAAATAGTATTGTCATTAACTTTATGCCATTGTAGTACCAGAAAGTTGTACTTCCAAGCCAAAAAACATAAAATGAAAAAAAAACTTTTGTACACTTTTGTTTAAACTAAAAAGGGGAAAGAAAAGAACTTTCAGAATAATTTGCACATGAATAAGCTTTGCTCATTTCTTGGCAACATATCTGAATATTTCAGGTCCATAGAACATTGAAGACTTCTATTTTTATGCCTCCATTTTTGTTGATGTAAGTTTTCTACTGTAATGAAACTTTGACTATTTAGATAAAATCAAGGTATGCTCAAATCAATATATTCGATAACTAGAACTTGCTTCTATTGTTAGTCAAGGCGAAATCCTAGAAAAGTGCTGATTTTGGAAAATGAATTAGGCGATCTTTGGATCGATTCAACCTTTCTTTATAACTACCAAATGAAATTTATCCTTAGTATCCCATTTTGAGCCTAAATATCCTTTTTGTTCATCTTTACCTTATAACATCAAGCCTACTTGTACACATATGTATACAAATTTTGTTATCACATATATAAAAAATAAAAAAATAAAAAAATAAATCCATTTCTTCATTGTCTTGCCTCATGTTTAATGGATGACGATTTGTGAATTGGTGTATGTGAAGTCTCTAGAGAAATAAAGAGGGCAGAGATGTGATGATCCGGCCAGTCGTCTCATGAGTTACCACTTTGTTTCCCCCATTTCTGCTTCTTTATGTTTTGTTCATCTGTGTTTTGTGGTATCGGGTTGGTCGGATCGATTCCGAAATGATTTTGGTAAGGTTTGAGACACTTAGTCTCTTTTAAGGAAGTTTAAGTTGGAAAACTCAACCAGATGTTGACTTCTATGTTTGAGGGCTCGGATGTGAGTTCCGGTGGTTTGGTTATCTTCAGGAGGTGATTTGGGACTTAGGAGTATGATTGGAATGAGTTTTGGAGGTTCGGAGTAGATTTAGGCTTGAATTGGCGAAGTGGATATTTTGGCGATTTTTGGTTGGCAGGTGGGATTTTGATATATTTGTCGGAATGGAATTCCGAGAGTTGCAGTAGTTACGCTATGTTATTTGGGATGTGTGTGCAAAATTTCAGGTCATTCGGACGTGGTTTGGTTGGTTTTTTTTATCAAAAGCGGAATTCGGAAGATTTTAAAAAGTTAGGCTTGAATCCGATGTGTTTTGGTGATTTGATGTTGTTTGAGGTATTTTGAAGATTGGAACAAGTTTGGATAAGGTATTGGGATATGTTTGTGCCTTTGGTTGAGGTCCCCGGGGCCTCGGGTGAGTTTCGGGTGGTCAACCGGATCATTTTGAAGTTAAGAAAGTTGCAAAAATTGCAGGTTCAGTAGTTGTAGGTATTTACTCTTCGCGTTCGCGAGTGGACCCTCGCATTCACGAAGGGTCAGCTGAGGGAGGTGGAAAATTATCCTTCATGATCGTGAGGCAGGTTACGCATTCGCGAAGGGCTACGAAATTGTGCATCGCTTTCGCGGGCGTGTAGTCGCGTTCGCATAGAAGGAATTGAGAGGCTGAGCTTCAGTGGAATTAACCTATCGCGTTCGCGATGGATGGAACGCATTTGTGAAGGTTCGTCTGGGTAAAGCATCACGTTCGCGAGGGTCTTGTCACGTTCGCGTAAGAGGATTTTGGTCAAAGTTATTTTTGTGCTTCACGAACGCGAGGCTTTGACCGCGTTCGCGAATAAGGATTTTCAGGCCTGGGCAGAAGTTTACAAGGTCGTCTTGTCTGCGAATGTGAAGTTTATTTCCTCCATAGTTGGTTGTTTTTGGAGCTTTTTGAAAGAGATTGAAGAGGGATTCAAGGGGAATCACTTGGAGGTAAGATTCTTGGAATTAAAACTCGATTATTTTGTGAATTCCACCTAGAAAATCATGGAAATTAATCAAAAACTTGAAGAACTAGGGCTTGGAAATTTAGACCTTTAATTGAGGATTTGAAAGACCATTTGGGGTCGGATTTGAGAACTTTTGATATGTATGAACTCGTGGGAAGATAATGAATCTATTGATGCAAAAATTATTGAATTTCGAGATATGGGCCCGGGGGTCGGGTTTTGGTAATTTCGGGATTTGTGTCATTTACTAATTGTTTTCGCTTGGGCTTTATTTCCTTAGCCTATTTTAACGTCCTTTTTCTGATTTTGGATAGATTCGATGCGAGTGGAGGCCAATTCGAGGGGCAAAGGCGTCGCGAGCTAGAGATTTGACTGGTTCGAGGTGAGTAATGATTGTAAATGATGTTCTGAGGGTTTGAAACCCCGGATTGCACATCGTAGTGCTATATTAAGGTGAGGCACATGCTCGATGACGAGTGTGGGGTCGTGCACTATTGGGAATTGTGACTTGGTCCGTCCCGGTTGATGATTTTACAGTGTATTTGATTCAAAACTATTTGCTATCATTATTATTTGGGTTAAATGCCATATTTGGGCCTAGTGCCAACTATTTGAACCCTTTACCGCTTTCTATTGATATTTCCTCACTATTTTGACTTTATACTTGAACTCAGTCATGTTATTTTCCACTATTTTCATACTCAGCCATGTTTACTCAGTTTTAAGACTTAAATAATATTTTAAATGATGTTTGGGCTGAGAAACACTGTTTTACTATTGCCCGATGCACTTGTGAGTAAGGCCGAGGGCCTATGCTGTGAGAAAAAATTTGATATTGATTATGAGGCCAAGGGCCTGAGATGTATACGCCATGAGGTGGCTTGATATTGCGCTTGGGCCGTAAGGGGCCCCTCTATGAGTCTGTACCCATTATGATGTGAGATTGAGCCCGAGGGGCTGGTATTGTGATATGAGATTTGAGCCCGAGGGGCTGGTACTATTCTGAGATTATGCCCGAGGGGCGAATTTGTTGATATTATGCCCGAGGGGCGAGTCTTTATGTGTTTACTTTTCATAATTGACTGTCAATTACCTACTTAATCATTGGAAAAAGGCTTTTCATAAAACTACATTTGAGATAAAGAATTTTACCTATCTTTCACTGATTTACTAGTTTTACGGCTTCATTATACAATGCTTTGTGCGTTACGTGATTTCTTGCTTTCAGTCTTTATTTATATTTGTTACTCACTGAGTTGGAGTACACACTTTACTCCCTGCATCCTTATGTGCAGATTCAGGCATTGTGGATCCTGCTAGTGCAAGTTGAGAGCTCCGGGCAGATATCGGAGTCCATGAGGTAGCTGTTTGACGTCTGCAGTCCCGTGTTTCTCCTTTCTATCTCTTTCCAAACATTTGTACTAGCTTATAGACTTAGCAGACTTGTATTATAACTTGTAGATGTTCATGACTAGTGACACCCCAGTTAGGGCTGTGTTGGGTTGTTCTTCTGCGTATTTATGATATTAATGGCTATATTGGATTATTTTATCATGTTTAGACTATTTCTTAATGCTTAACTGCTAAAAATTGGAAAATGGGAAGTGTCGGCTGGCCTTGTCTTCACTAGAGGCGTCATCACGACTGGGTTCGGTTTTGGGGTCGTGACAAGTGGGCTATACAAATTTAAAATCCTCATATCAACACCAATTCTCGAACAAAGTCATCTATGTTTGAAAATCAAGCCACCAAAAAGAAGAAGAAGAAAAAGAAGTCACTTCATATATATTTTTTGTATCCTACCAGCCCAAAGCCTAATATTATAAGCTAATAAAAGTCCTAAAAGATTCTAAAGCCAGCATTGATCTACATTAGTGGCGATTGACAAGAAAGGCAAGCCTATGGTTTATTGTAAATAACTGATTTAGTGTTCTTGTTTTTTTTTTCTGAAACTCAAAGATGTCTAACAGTGATACTTGCAGAGTAAAAGTGAAGATACAAAGCAAGTTCCACAAAGTTCAAAAGGTTTGAAATTTCAGGTGGAATCATTAACTGTTGCAAAGTTGTGAATGCGTGTGTGTGTGTGTGTGTATATATATATATATATATATATATTTCCTCGAGGACGAGTCAAAGTTCAAGTTGGGAGAATTTGATAGGTGCATTTTACTTGATATTTAAACATATAATTTCTTTGTAAAAACACAAAAACTATCATATTTCTTCCATACTTTTGTCTAAATTATGCAGGAAAAGTTAAAGAAGGATTGGTCCGAGAACGAGAAGATTACAGAGGAAAAAGTAGAAAAACAGACAGGCTAAATTAAAGTAAAATTTGGTGCTAAAGAAAGACATTGTATAAAGTGATCTTCCATGACAAAGGACAACCGACCCACAACCGGCTACAACAAACTATAACCGATCCATAACTAACCTACAATAGAAGATCATAACCAAGCACAACAAGGCTACAATCAGCCATGACAAGTTCATATCCAAGAGTGTATTGAAAAGTTTTTCATGGCTAAACTATAAAAAAAGGCATCAATCGTGAAATCTAGGGGGAGCGAAAAAGAAATATTAGAAGTGTAATATTGAGTAGTAAGCTTTCCCTTTCTCTTTGTTCTTTAGTTTCGCTTCTTTTTCATCTTTTAGCCATTACTCTGGCTTCATTTCTAGTTCCGAATAAATTGTAGTATTGGAAATTACTCTAGTTCCTATTTTTAATTAAATAGGGAGAATTATTTTGTTGAATATTTCTTTCTATTTTCTTATTTAATGGGCAAGAATATTTCCGTTGTTAGTACTAACTCCATTATGGAGTAACGTTTCTTGTGTTGGGAGAATGACGGATCTTAATATTTTTATATAATAGTAGATATTATTCCTCAATTTCACATACTTGAGCGGAAGCTTTTCATTTAAATTTTATCTGCTTTATAGTTAGGTGTTATTTAATTTGTTAACATCTATCTATTTCGTACTATATATTAACTTCTTATTAATTCTGTAATCAAAATAGGCGGGAGAATTAATATAGTTATTTTTTGTATTAATAGATGTTAACTTTTATTTAGTGACATCTAACTCTTATCATTACCAAAAAAAAGACATCTAACTCTTATATGTTAAAATTGGCTCTACACTTATTTCTAATCGAATGAGGCGAATATTGTAGTAATCAGTTATAACAAGTAGGGTAACAGAAAGAGACCTACTAAAAAGAGCATGTTTTAGTTCAAGTATATATTTATGGTTATTTAATATTACCAATTTAATGATTAATTCGTATAACCGAGAGGAGTACAATTAATTGTTCAACAATAGTAATAATATATGAATGTAATCATCAGAGGCATTTATACATTTATGAGAAATAGAAATTGAAGAATAAATATATCTACTGTATAGTAAAAATATTAAGTGAAGTCAGGATCCCAACACCTTTTTATTATATTTGAAAACAAAAATTCTATTGCTCTATTCATGTATTTTTAGTAGTTAAATCGCAACTCAACTCTTTCTGATTTTCTCAAATAATAATTAAAACAAGAAACGTCTGAAGAATATATAAACCAATCTCTGTGGGTTCGACATCTTTCTATATTATAATTTGATAGAGTACGAGTTTAATTTTTACACATGTCAGACACTCGTCATGGATCTAAATGTGAATGTGGGCCCTATATCAGGCTGTATGGACTCATTTAAGCTTAGTGTTGCTTACGGAGGAATCTTCGGGCCTGGATGTTATTTCATCGTCGGCTATTTCATGTAATACTATATTGTGCCTTGTGAGTTGTGAAACGGTTTGATAAATTTCATATGTGTTAAAGTTCCGTGTAGCGATGGTGTTATGTGAGCAGGATGGCTCTCGAGATTCAGATCATATATTGCACCTTAGTTGTGCTTGAGCTTTGTAGCGTATGACGTTGTCGGTCCTTCCAGGGATGATATTATGCACTGTGCGTGCTTGTGTCCAATATTTGGATATATCATGAAACTAGGTCAGCCGACTGTTACGATCCCGATTTGCCCTCCATGAATTATCATGACGGCACCTAGTCTCTACGACTAGGTAAGCCTAATAATGCGGAAAATAAACTAATTTGCGGAAGAAAACGAATAAAAAATCGAAATAGTGAAATAAAATAGCGTTACAGACTACCGCTCGGCATACACAATATCAACTCTAAAAAACTAATACATTTCCCAAAACTTGGAATCTCATGAACAGAAGCCTTTGAATATCTACCAGTATCTAACTCCAGAATATCTAGTAAGGAAAGAAAAATACAGAAGGGCTAATACTTAAAAGGGAGAGTAGAAAGGGACTCTTCGGTCTGCGGACGCGGCAGATATACCTTGGAGTCTCTACAAATGCCTCGTCTCAAGTGTGATAAGTCTGCATGGAGGTACCTAAATCTGCATATAAAAAACATGTACAAAAAGGGTATGAGTACACTACAACGGTACTCAGTAAGTGCCAAGCCTAACCTCAAGGTCAAGGCCCTACTGAGATTAAATAAAATATATGGTGTGACAGTATAATATAAATCAGTACAGTTGAAAGATAACGATACTAATTAAAACAGGGTAATAAAGATAACTACAACTGAAACAGAGGCAAAAACAATCACAAGGAATACCACTCTTCAGTAAGCAACTAACCGGGGATCTCTCAGTATCCCGAGGATCTCTTAGTACCCTCAACATGTGCCAGGGATCTCTTGGTATCCCGAGGATCTCTTGGTACCCTCAATATATGCTAGGGATCTCTTGGTATCCTCAATATATGTGCTAGGGATCTCTCGGTATCCCACACCTCAGCTCAAATCATAAATGCGTACAGGGGATCTCCCGGGATGTCGTCTCGTAGTCCCAAAGTAAAAACACACAGCAACAACACAAAGAACACTCAACTAAGCTCAATTTTGTACCAAGTAAAACAGGTAATTCTAACCTAACATGCTTCACATAATACAATCAAGGCAGTTTAAGCAATGAAGCAATTAAGTCAACTAAACATGTTTTTCTAAGTTAGCAACAGGTTAAAATTTCAAGTAGAGTAAGCAGGAAAGGAAAGCACAATTAAAGCTACTTTAGTAAAAATAGGTTATTCAACAATTAGCACAAATACGCACTCGTTACCTCATGTACAAGGCATATCAATTACCATAATACCAAATCCTAAGGGGAATGTCCCCAATACAAGGTTAGGCAAGCCACTTACCTCGAACCAACTCAAATCAATCCGAAACCACGCACTTGCCACGAGTACTCGACTCCAAATAGCCCAAATCTATTCAATTCAATTTCATAATGTAAATAACACTTCGAGTAACTGATTCTACAAATAAATTCTAAGCTAATACGCGAAATTAGGTAAAATGACCAAAATGCCCCTCGAGGCCACATCTCAGAATCGGGTAAAATTTATATTTCCAGAATCCTCACACTCTCACGAGTTCGGTCATAAAAAAGTACAAAAATCGGATTTCAAATGGTCCCTCAAATCATCACTCAAAGATCTCTAATTAATCAAGTCCTAACCCCCAAATTACCACTGATTTTCCTTAAATTTTCATGCTTATAATGATAAAAACCACCTCAATAATGAGTTCAGGGACCCAAGACCTTACCCCAATGAATTCCTCTGAAAATCTCTCTTGAAAATGCTCCCCAAGGCTTCTTCCCGTTTGAAAAGAGATGAAAATAGCTCGAATTCACGAAGGCTAGTATTTATATGTTTCTACCTAGATAATCCACTTTTGCGGTCATAGGACCGCACCTGTGGTCCCGCTTTTGCAGAACAAGGGTCGCATCTGCGACAATTCATTAAACTCAGCCTTCCGCACCTGCGACTCCCCATACGCAGATGCGGTACCGCTTCTGCGGTAAATCTCCCGCTTCTACGGCTCCTGCTGTTCCTCCGCATTTCCGCTTCTGTGATGAAAATTCTGCTTCAGCAATGAAAATGCCGCTTCTGCGACCCAACCGCAGGTGCGGTTATGACAGAAGATCAGCAGCTGAAGCTGCTCAAACAAGTCCCAATTCTTCCGACAAACTTCTGAAACCATCCCGAGGCCCCCGGGACCTCAAACAAAAATACAAAAAGTCTAATACCACTGTCCAAACATATACCAATCCTTAAAACACCTAAAATAACATCAAAACGACGATTCAACCGCGGATTCAAGCCTAAGAACTCCAAAACTCTAAAAATACGCTTTCGATCAAAATGTCTATCAAACCTCCTCCGAATGACTTGAAATTTTGTACACACGTCACATTCAACACTATGGAACTACTCCAACTTCCGGAATTCTATTTCGACCGTCGGATCAAAATCTCACTATAAGACCAGAAACTTCAAAATTCGACTTTCGGCATTTCAAGCCTAAATTAGCTACGGACCTCCAAAACACAATCCGAACACACCCCTAAGCCCGAAATCACCCAACGGAGCTATCGGAACCATCAGAATTCCATTCTAATATTGTCTTCACACTGTTCCGACTACGGTCAAATTTCCAACACTTAAGCTCTCATTTAAGGACTAAGTGTCCCAAAACTCTCCGAAACTCAAAATTGAACATCCCGGCAAATTAAAATAGCAGAAATAAATACGGGGAAAACAATTAATAGGGTATCGGGGCATTATTTCTTAAGATGACCAGCCGGGTCGTCACACTGGTACAACTCCCAAAATAACCATTTATCAATAATAATCATGTTTAAGCCTTTAATTTAAACAATTGTTTCATAGTATAAGTCTAAATAAATAATGCAGAAAATATACAAGCTCGACATTGGGTGTAACAAGTCATGAGCATTTACTAAGGTCTGAATGCAAAGGTAAAGTCTAAAAGTGTACTAAATACAGTCTAACAAAAACAAAAGGGAGAAAAGCAGTGTTGCGAACGTCGGGCAACTACCTTGCTAAACTTCGATGAATTGCCTCCGAGCAATTAACACTCGCTACCAAGTTCAAAAATACTTGAATCTGCACATAAGGTGCAGAGAGTAATGTGATTACTCCAACTTAGTGAGTAATAAAGGTAAATGAAAGTTGAGCAATACGAAAGCATGTAAATCACGTCAAAACGTTACAACAAATACAGGTTATTTCCAACACAACACAAAAATCATTTACTTCGTAAATCATGCTCAGTTTCGGTGAAAACCTTTTAAAAATAATTTTCAATAGTTTCAAACGAGTGATAAAACAGTGAGTAAACATGACAGACACATAATCATCCCTTCGGCAAAACATGTACCAGAAACTGCCCCTCAAGCATAGTATCAACAGAACCAGCCACTCGGACTACCTCAGAACCATTCGTAATCAGCCCCTCAGGCATAACATAAATCAAGAACTGCCCCTCAGGCAATAACATGGAACAACCTCATCCCCTCGGGCTATATCACATAACACACTGGGTACCCGTGCTCACTAGAGGTGTACAGACTCCGGGAGGGGCCCCTTACGGGCCAAGCGCAATAACAAGCCATCTCATGGAATAATTAATATATCACTCACTCAGGGTACCCGCGCTCACTGGGGGTGTACTCTGGGAGGGGCACCTTAGGCCCAGGCGTAATATCAATTCATCTCGTGGCATAATCAATAGGCTCTTGGCCTCATATCAACGAGCCATCTCGTGGCGTACATTCTCAGGCCCTCGGCCTCATAATCATAAATCAATGTATTACTGTTGTGGTATGCATCCCGACCCAAAAGTATCCTCACAACACAGGCCCTCAGCCTTACTCAGTCAAAAATCACTAAAAGCCACTTGGTCATAGTAAAATATGATGCTCAGCCCAAAATATCATTTAAAGTATTAAAACAGAGTAAACATGGCTGAGTTATGAAAACAGTATAATATAGCATGACTGAGTACAAATATAAAATCAAAACAGTGAGGAAATAGCAATAAAAATTCCCTAAAGGTCCAAATAGTTGGCACGAGGCCCAAATATGGCATTCAGCCCAAAACATGATGATAACAAATAGTTTTCAATCAAATACACGGTAAAACAGTCATTTGGGATGGACTAAGTCTCAATCCTCAACGGTGCACGACACCACTCTCATCATCTATCGTGTGTGTCACATCAATATAGCACAATGATGTGAAATCTGGGGTTTCATACCCTCAAGATAACAATTACAATCATTACTCACCTCAATCTAGTCCAAACTCTAGCCCGCGATGCCTTTGCCTCTCGAATCTGTCTCCAAGTGCTCTGAATCTAAACAAAATCAGATTCATACCATCAAAATATGCTAAAGGAACAAAGCTCACTCGAAAATATCCAATTTACATCAAAAATCCCGAAATTGGCCAAACTCGGCTCCCAATACCACATCTCGGAACTCGATAAAATTTATGCCAAAATGATCCTTATCCTCCCACGAGTCTATACATATCAAGAACACTGAAATCAGAGTTCAATTGACCCCTCAAATACTCATTTTAAGGTCTCTTAATCTCAAGCTCTAATTACCCATTTTGCACTAATTATTCCCAAACTTTCACCACTAATTAGGCCTTTAATCATATATAAACGAGTTATGAAATTAAGAATCTTACCTCCAAGAGATTACCCTTTAGTTTCCTGAAGAATCCCTCTCAAAGGCTTCAATCTCGTTCAAAAATGGTGAAAACATGAAGAAGGGTCGCAGATTGGCTATTTAATACTGCCTAGGTTTAACCCTTCGCGAATGTGGCCACACACTCGCGTTTGCGTAGCACAATTTGCTACTGACAAAAGATCCTCCTACGCGGACGCGATGCACCACTGAACGGACCTTCGCGATCACGGCTCTCACTTCGCGAACGCGGAGCACAAATCCTCCATTGCTTCCAGTTCCCCTTCACGAACGTGTATATCCCCTCGCAAATGCATAGAACAAAAATAATCATCACAAAAAATACCCTTCATGAACGTGATGCACCTCCGTGAACGCGATGAACAAAAATGTCTGCAACAAAAACCAGCAAAACTACCAAGTCCAAAGTCCAAAATTTGATCCGTTAACCACCCGAGGCCCTCGGGACCTCAACCAAACATGCCAACATATCCCATAACCTCATTCAAACCTGTTCCAACCTTCGAAACGCTCAAAACAACATCAAAACACCAAAATTACATCGGATTCAAGCCTAAGAACTCCAAAAACTTCCAAATTCTGCTTTCGATCAAAAAGTCTATCAAACCTCGTCCGAATGACCTGAAATTCTGCACACAAACAAATGACACAATGGACCTACTCTAACTTCCGGAATTCCATTCCAACCCCTAAATCAAAATCTCACCTATCAACCGGAGAACACCAAAATTCCAATTTTGCCAATACAAGCCTAAACCTTACACAGACCTCCAAAATACATTTTGATCACGCTCCTAAGTCCCAAATCACCTAACGAAGCTAACCAAATCATACAAAATCCAATCCGAGGTCATCTATTAACAAGTAAAATCTTTTTCAAACCTTTTAAATTTTAAGCTTCAAACTGAGAACTGTTCTTCAAATTCATTTCGATTATCCTGAAAAGAAAAACCAAAAATTTACATAAGTTATAATACATCATACGGGGCTAGTAATGTCTGATAACTGGCGTGCAAAGTGCAAAAGCTCAAAACAACCAGTCGGGTCGTTACATCCTCCCTTACCTAAACATATGTTCGTCGTCGAACGTGCCTATATTGTTCCAAAAGTCAACAAGTCGTTGTATAACCTTACTATGCAGATACTTGGGGTTGGTTTCGAGTCTGACGGCTCGATGATACTTGGTGGTGATTTTTATTGAGTAGCACGACTGTCGTCCTTCTGAGCTGGTGGTCGTTTTCGACCCCGCGGTCGCGCGTGTTCTGCAGCTCCTGCGTCGGGTTATGGTTCTTTTGAAGGGGTCTTGGTCGAATAGGCCTGAGTCGTTTAGCGTCCCTGGTTTCGCTTATGGTGATCACGATATTTGGTATAACAATTCTGAAATTGCACTCCACTAGGCGGGGTTCCGCTGCCAGCCGTGCCTTATCGAATCTGGTTCCACTGGAGATTCCTCGAGGATGTTGTCTTCGGGCTATTTCCCTATTGTTGGAAGGTAGGTTTCATCTTGTTCCATTCTTCCCATACGTGGCGCATGGATAGTACCTCCACCTATTTGGCATTAGTTTCTTTGTCGGGAGTCTGCTTGGATATACCGAGCCCGAGGAGGTTACCGGGCAGTTGTCCACGGCCCTGCTCCATGGCTGGTGTCAGGTGCAGGTATCTGACCAGATCTCAGTTGGGTATCTGATCAATCTTCATTTGAAATGTCGTGGAGTCGTCGGGCATGTTTCGTTTAACCTTCGGGCGAAGGCCCGGGTTGTCCAGTCATCCGAAACCGGGAGTGATCTCATTCGTCCTATCAGAGAACAGGACGCGGCTTCCTATGGTGCTTCACTCTCTCTTTTTCTGGCCCCAGGTGTGTCGAGCTCTTTCTTCACTGCTTTGATGACATCGGTGTGTGCTCTTGAGGAGGGGTTTGCTGATATGGTAAACGGGTTTGCGAGGCCAGGTGCCAGACTGCAGCACTGTATCATGGTTTCTTTCGAGAGTGTTTCCTCGAACTTCCTCGACGAGACAGACTCGCACTTATCATCTTGGAGGTTGCTGCCTTTGAACGAGCATGCGTAAGCGGTGGTGCGCTCATAGGGATCTAAGTTCCTATCGCACCTAGGGAGTTTCGGCATTCTGGATTTTCGTGAAGCGAGTTCCGGGACCGCTTCCTCGGGAGACGATTGCTGTATGAACTTCCATGAACCTGACTCGATCCTTTCAAAGAGATCCCCAAGAATCCTTACTTCGGTGGGGTCAGTTGCCGATCTGTTGTGGCTTGATATCTCGGGTAATCGCTTGGCGTAGGGAGATGTTTCCGGCGCTACTGTATCGGGAGTCTCCGGGTGACTTTGTAGCCGAGCGATAGCCAACTGCTGTGCCTGCAACATTTCAAAAATAACATGAAGACTAACTTCTTGTTCTTCCTGGGACGGGGGTTTTCGAGCTTCCTGTTGGTCGATATGATGTATGCTACCATCGGTATGTTAGTCTTCGTCGACCTGTTGCGTGCCTTGCAAGCTTGCGTCCGCTTGAATCGATCCGGATGCATTATCGGGGTCTTGCGGCGTCGCACCAGCCGCTGGAACAGCCACACCATTTTCGTCGTGATATTCGGGGTAGTCATTCTCGACTTTGCTTCCCGAGCCAGACATTTTAATCTGAAATTAAAGGATCTTGGACAAGAAAAAGTGTGAAAAATAATGTGTAGGTGTGCAATGGAACCAACAAGAAAATAATCACTATTATTTTTAGACCCACGGTGGGCGCCAAACTGTTTACCGTAAAAATGGTAACAACAATTAAATTTGTAAATGGGATTCTAAAATTACGTGATTTATTCTCGAGCTAGTTGTTAGGGCAGTTGATGCTAATAATTTTAAGTTTAACGATGAAATGCAGGCTAAAACGATGTAATAGTCAAACCGAGGGGCCTGTTTCCCGGATGCAGGTCTGATCGATGGGGACCTCGCGGTCCAGGTTTGGGTCGAGCTATTGGGGTCAGTCGGAAATGGGATAACAATTGAGGATACAATTAAGCAAACCTCTTTACGACAAATATTGAGTAATAAAGTGAAGAATAAGTAAAAGGACGATAGATATTTAAAGCGACCTCGGGTGAGTGAGAACGAGCAAGCTAGAAAGAAAAGAGAGAGAGAGAGAGAGAGAGAGAGAGAGAGAGAGAGAGAGAGAGAGAGAGAGAAAGATATTATTGCACTTGTGGAGAAAATGAAGCAACATCAGTCCCTTACAAAGTGGCATGGATTCCCCTTATATAGGAGCGGGATACCATATAGTATAGGGTGTATTAAATGTAAATATGCAGGGATGGGATGGCTAGACATGGTATTTAGTGCCTATTGACTCTAGCCACTTTCCTCGGGAGTCCCCCGTATTTGTAACCTTTGCTGGGTCACAGACAGATCCCTTAACCTCGGAGCCTCTGCAGGGCCACGGATGATCCTCAACATAGGGAGCTCGATCATAATCCCATAGCCTCGAGGTGCTGACATGATATTTCGAATATACCTTAATGGCGGGAAATAGATTCCTCTGATTTCACCGCATATAAGGATAATTAGATGAATCTATGGTTCGTATCGTTTGATCCTCTGCATTGCACAATTTAAATATTATGTTGGATTGGCTCGTACGACCTCAACATGATTTGCGCATGACTTAATTGGTTGTTTTAGAATTATTGATAATTGATGTGGCCTCATTGGTCGGAGATATAAATTGTTTGAAGATGAAAATAAATTTGGAAACTCTCTATTAACAAAAGAATTGTTTACCTGCTTTATGATATTGAGTTTACAGTCGCCTTATAAAACCCATAACTTATCACATTATCGGTATATTATTGTTGGCCATAGTAAGTGTCGGAGTCGACCTCTCATCATTACTTCTTCAAGGTTAGACTGGATACTTAATGGGTACGTGTTATTTTGGTACTCATACTACACTTGCTGCATATTTGTTGTACATGCACATGTATGGAGTAGCCTTGTGAGCGTAGCAGCATAGTTGATACGGGGACCTAGGTGAGCTGCATCTTGTGAGACGATCCGCAGCAAGCAGAGTCTCCTTCAGAGTACTTATATTTTCTTTTCTGTCCGAATTTGTTTTCCATATAGATACTGTATTGTAATTTAAATTCCTAGTAAATGCTCATGCACTTGTGACGCTGGGTTTTGGATAATTATGGAATTATTCAATATTGAAACTTTTTAAAATAGTATTATTTACTCTGTGAAGTTCATTACTTATTATTTAATTGAAGGAAATTATGATTTCAAAAATATTAAAAATGGGAATTAAATTAATTATTTGGTGTTGGCTTGCCTGACAGTGGTGTCCGACGCCATCACGACCTTTAACGAATTTTGGGTCGTGACAACAAGAACCTTGAGAGGGTTATGAGAAATGCTCGTGCCAGAGTAGGATTTAAAACAATATACCTAATAGCATTGGCTTTTAGCTGGCTATCAAGAGAATCACAAATCCCAACAATAAGAAAAGTATCATTTTCAGAAGAGAAAACTAGCAAGTATCGTGTGAGAGTGAAAGATGCCTGACCAAAATCTGAGCTAAGGGCAATCGGGGAGGGGGTTTATACAGCATGGAAGCACATAAATAAATAAGAAATAATATATAAATCAAGAATCAATTAAACAATTAGGACAAAATCGATTGTGAACCCTAGTCTGCCGAATCATATGAGATATGCGAAAAATATACAATTAGAATAAGGAATCAGGTTGTGTAGAGAGAGAATCACGCTTTTCTTTTCAGTAAGGATTAAAAAATTTCCTTCGCTACGTGAAAGGCACTAAATCGGCCCCAAAAGAAGTCCACATGCACTGACCTTTCCATGACGAGGTGATATAAAGTAAGATTGACATAAGAGGAAGGTCTTGATGATCGAGTGATTAGGGAGTGAAACTCTTAGGGTTTTAGTTGAGAGGCGGCTAAGGTTGTAGAGTGGCAGAGAGGAGAAGAGAAGAGAGGATTCAAGAATGGCTGTGGTTGCAAGATAGGCTGGCATTTGGCGGTTTGAGGATATAAGAAAAAGGGGGCTATTATAAGTCGTTGATCATTCAAGATCAATGGCTGAGATTTAAAAATATGCAGGGTCAGTTCAACGGGTTGTGGATAGCGTCAGGTGGATAGTTCAGAGATTGTGGATGGTTTTTGAATTGGGCTCAGGTTTGCTCGAAATTAAGCCTTCCATTAGACTGAAATAAAAATGTCTATCATTAATAGTAAATAATGTATAAAAATTATTTAAAGGTGTAAAAATCTATTTTATGGAATTAAATAATATAAATACAATGAACTAAAATATAAAAAATATCTAAATATTAGTTAGGCAACAAAATATAAAGAATATGTAATTAATTGTAGTAAAATATGCTATTACTGTAAAGAATGTAAGATTACATAAAATATAACAAAATTTAAAAAAAAAAAGGTATGCCATAAAATATGTATGGAATATTATAAATATAAGTAGGCTATTTTAATAATTCGTCAATTGTAAAGAATTTAAAGCAATTATAAATAAATTATTCAACAATTACAAAAATGTTAAATCAATCAATATTTACTATGAAGTGATAATAAATGATAAATTATTAATTTAAATATGTAATATAGAGTAATGACACAAAAATGCAATATAAATAGCACTTTTAAATAGAAAATATAAATTGCCAAAAAAACTGAATAAGATATTGGGAAGATAAAATTGAGTATTAACAGGTGATGTAGATATTCGCAAGTCTACTTCAGCTACTTGCTTACCTTTGTGAGGGAGTTGTCCCATAATAATCTAGATTGCAAAAATATGTTGCTCTATCTACTATAGAAGCTGAGCTTATTGCTGTCGTTGAAGTTTGTAAATAGTTGCTCTGAATGAAGAAATTTTTGAGTGAACTTGGTTTTGCTTAAGAGAGTTATGTCCTTTACTGTAAATATCAAAGTGCTATTTCATGACATATCTAAATATATTGATGTGAGATACCATTGAATTCGAGATGCGTTGAATTCTAAGTTGCTTGAGCTTGAGAAGATTCACACGGATAGGTTCTGACATGTTGACTAAATATCTAGCAAGAGGAAAATTTGAAAAATGTTGCTTGTTGGGTTTTGGGTCTTTTTTTCTTTCTATGTCGATAAATAAATAACTTACTATTTTTCCAGACCACTTTATTTTTGACACATATATTAAGTGGCCTTTTAGGTCTAATTTGGGGGTCAGAGAGGTTAAGAGAGAGCAACCACTTTAGAGAAAAGAGAGAGAAAGAGAGTAGATTTTTTGTTGAAAACACCTCTGACCAACCAACTCTCACGGCCCCAATCTCCCTCCACAGGATATCGTGATGGCACCAAGTCTCAAAGACTAGGCAAGTCTAACATACATGAAGACTTTAACGAAAATAGTAATAAAACTTCCAATTTAAATCAATAGCTAACATAAAAGGGCTCCACAATACAACTGAACATAACACCCAAAATCTGGTGATAAGAGTCACAATTTCTACACGAGTATACCAAAACATCCCTATACAATAGTATCTATAAAAGGATAACTGGATAGAAACTAGATAGATGGTAACTTTAAGGCTTGCAAATGCCAGCATGTATACTTTGAAGTCTCTGATCCAAGCTCAACTCACGGATATCTAGCCTGGTAAGAAGTACCTGGATCTGCACAAAAACAAGTGCAGAAGCATAGTATGAGTACACCACAATGCCACCAAGTAAGTATCAAGCCTAACCTCGGTAGAGTAGTGACGAGGTCAGGTCAAGACACCTACTAGAATAAATAAAGAAACTGAACAAGTATAATATAGTACATTAATGGAAATGATAAAATGATGAAATATAACAAGAATAGCTACATTAAAATTAAAGGCAGTTATTAAATCAGGAAAGAGGCGCATAATAAGAATGTCAAGGAAACGATGCAAACAAAACACAAGCGATGTAAATGAAAGGCATCGACAAGAATCACTACCGAGGTACTGCCTCGTAGTCTCATTTCACAAATCAAATCACAATCTTTCCTTATATCATCGCGGGAGCCTTGCATTTAGTTTTGAAAATTATTTTTCCGAAATAGCTACTTGCGTTTTAGCCTACCTTATGTAACGACCCGACTGGTCATTTTGAGCATCAACACTTCTCGGTAGTTTAAGGGCATTAGTAGCTCCATATGATTTATTTTGACTTGTGTTAATCGTCGGTTTTGGTTTTTATATTATTCGGGACTGATTTGGAAGAATGATTCTCAACAAGGAAGCTTTAAATTCAAAAGAGTTGACCAAGTTTGACTTTTTAGTATTTGATCTCAGATTGTATTTTTGATAGTTTCATTAGTTCCGTTGGGTGATTTTGGACTTACCATCGCGTCAGGATTGTGATTTGGAGGTCTGTAGTAGAATTAGGCTTGAAATGGCAAAAAGCTAAAATTTTGAAAGCTTGACCGGAAGTGAGAGTAGATCCGTAATGTCAAATGTGACTTGTGTGAAAAAATTGAGGTTAATCAGGCGTGATTTGATAGGTTTCAGCATTGGTTGTGGAAGTTTAAAGTTTCAAAGTTCAATGATTTCGAATTAAGGTGTGATTTGTTGTTTCGATGTTTTTATGTGTGTTCTGAGGCCTCAATAGGTCTGTGTTATGTTATGAGACTTATTGGTACATTCGGACAGGGACCCAAGGAGCTCGAGTGTGTTTCGGATTATTTACGGACTATTTTTATCCATTTTGGCCTTGCTGATGTGTTCTGGTGCATGGATTGTTCTTCACGATCGCGGATCAGTAGATGCGATCATGTAAAGGGAAAATGGAGATGAGTTGTTTCTTATTTGCAACCGCGGTTGGCCAGACGTGATCACGTAGCTTGGTGTTGAACACTATCCGCATGCGTGCATGAGGGACTGCAGTTGCAAAGTGTTAATGTTAGGCAACTGGAGCTGCGGAATTCTTCATCGTGGTTGTGTAATATGAGTCACGTTCGTGAAGCTTTGGCAGCAGTGGACATCACGTTCACGTGCGGTGTATCGCGAACGCGTAGAGTCTTTTGTTGGCAGTGTGGTTTTGTTCATCAAGAATAAGATGGTTTTCCCGCTTTAGCATAAGAAGATGCCTCGGGAAAATTATAAAGTACTCTATTACAAGGGTTTCAACCATTTTTACATTTTGGGAGCTATGGAGCTCGGATTGAGGCAATTTTTGAAGTAATTTTCACCATATGAATTGGGGTGAGTGTTCTCTACTCGGTATTGGTTATATTTCATGAATTTATCTTCGATTTTAGCTTTTCGTTGATGAATTTGAAAGAGGATATTGGGAGTTTTGGCCTAAAGTTTAATAAAGCAAATTTTTGAGTTTTAAACACCGAATTAGAGTCTGATTTGAGTGAAACTAGTATGGTTGGACTCGCAATTGACTGGGTTATCAGATTTTGTGAGTTTTGTCAGGTTCCGAGGTGCAGGGCTAGGTGTGAATTTTGGCCGATTTTGGGTTTTAATTAAGGATTCGATTTATCATTTGGAATTATTTCCTTGGGCTTTATTTGATGTATTTGAGTTGTTTTTGGCTAGTTTTGAGTTGTTCAAAAGTCGCTACGCGCGTGATGATATTTTTGGAGCAACTCTTGGTTTGCTCGGTATTGGAATTGGCTTGTTCAAGGTAAGTAACTCTTCTAAACTTAGGGCTAAGGGTATGAAACCCCGAATTACTATGTAACGACCCGGTCGGTCATTTCATGAGTTACCGCTCCATTTTCCCCATTTATGCTTTCTTATGTATTGTTCAACTACATTTTATCGTATCATGTTGGTTGGTTTGGGCTTGGAGCAGTTTTGGAGTGATATGAGACACTTAGTCTCTTAAGATGGCCATTTAGTTGGAAAAGTCAACCAGAAGTTGACTTGTGAGTAAACGATCACGGAATTTGTTTTTTATGATTGGAATTGCTTCGTGGGGTGATTTTGAACTTAGGAGCGTGTTCGAAATGCAACTTGGATGTCCATGGTAGATTTAGGCTTGAATTGACGAAATTGGAATTTTGGCATTTTCCGGTTGGTAGTGGAAATCTTGATATCGGGGCCGGAATGGAATTTAGGAAATTGGAGTAGGTTCGTTGTGTCAATTGTGACGTGTGTGCAAAATTTCAGGTCATTTGTAAGAGGTTTGATAGGCTTTTCGATCATTTGCGTAAATCGAAAGATTTGGAAACCTTATGCTTGAATCCGAGGGTGTTTTGATAATTCAATGTTGTTTTGTGTATTCCGAGGATTGGTATAAGTTTATATAGTGGTATGTGACTTGTTCGTATTTTTGGTTGGGTCCTGGGGGCCTCGGGATGATTTCGGATGGTTACCAGAAAGTTTGGAAGTTGGAAAATGCAGCTGAAGCTTCTGGTTCTGTCATAACCGCACCTGAGGTTAGGGGACCGCAGATGCGAAGACCGTTGAAGCAAGCAAAGGCTGCAGATGCGGTTGGGCAGTGCAGAAGAAAGAGTTGAGGTGCACTTGCTAGCCCGCAGGTGCGGTGGGTTGACCGTAGGTGCAGACGAGTGGTCTTAAGTGAAAATCTGTAGAAGCGGTGGATTTGTCCATATGAGCGGACCGCAGATGCGTTAATTTGTTCGCAGGTGTGGAAATGCCTAGGCAGAAGCTATATAAACCTGCCTTCGCAAAATTTAGGTTGTTTTCCACCATTTTTATCTGGAGTTGAAGCTTTTTAGAGGGGTTTTGAAGAGCGAATCAAGGGGGTTTCCATTGAGGTGAGTTTCTTGAACCTAAAACTCGATTCTATATGGATTTTCAGTTATTTAAGCATGAAATTTATGATATTAAGAGTGAAAAATTGGGGAAAGTTAGGACTTGAAATTGAAGAGGTAAAATTGGGGATTTGAGGGGCCACTTGAGGTCCGATTTTGATGTTCTTGGTATGTATAGACTCATGGGAAGATAAGGATTCAATTGATGTGATTTTTATTGGATTTCGAGACGTGGGCCCGGGGGTTGGGTTTGATCAATTTTAGGATTTTTGATGCAATTTGATTATTTTTGTGTGGGCTTTGTTTCCTTAGCATATATTGATGTTATGATTCGTATTTTGGATAGATTCGACGCGAGTTAAGGCCGAGTCAAGAGGCAAGGGCGTCGTGGAGTAGTATTTCATCTGGTTTGAGATAAGTAACGTTTGTAAATCTAGACCTGAAGGTATGAATCCCCGAAATTTCGTACTGTTGTATAAATGAGGTGACGCACATGCTAGATGATGGGCGTGTGGGCATGCACCCATCGGGATTGTCACTTGGTCCGTCCCGTGGTGACTATATAGTTGCATGTTTTTATATATTGTACATGATATCCATGTGTTTTAGAAAGTGTTTTGTTAACTTAGGCTGAATGCCATGTTTGGGGCCTTTGTGCCGAACTGTTTAGACCCTTAGGGGTATTTTACTATTTTCCTCACACTATTTTGATTTGAAAGAATATCCTCACTCATGTTTTACCTGTTTATTGTTTAATCCGGTTTCATTACTCTACTTCTTAATATATGAAAATTGTTTGGGCTGAGTTTCCCTAATTTTTACTGATATGCCCGAGTGGCCGTGAGGTTAATGACTGAGGAGGTTGAGGACCTAATGGTGAGAATTATATAAATGTTATGGATGGGGCTGCATGCCGCAACGATATTTATATATATATATATGGATCAGGTTGCACGCCACAGCGATATATATTGGATTGGGCTGCGCGCCACAACGATATGGCGCTTGGGCTATAAGAGCCCCTCCGAAGTTTTTACACCCTCAGTGAGTGTAGTTGACTATATATTATGGATCGGGCTGTGTTCCGCAGAGGTTATTATTATTATGAGATATCTATTGAGCCAGAGTGCTGAGTGTGAGTACTGCTTGACGAGAGCTGACTGAGGGGCTTGCCCGAAAGGCTATACTTATGAGTGATACTTTGCCCAATGGGCTTGTTTATGAGATTTTCCTATTTTCACTCTTTTTTTATACTGAGCCTCGGTGAAAATGCTGAATAAATGTTTTAAAGGATTTTTTTACCGAAACTGGAGTTCTTACAAGGTATTTGGCTATTGAACCGCAGATTTTGACTTTGAGATTTATGTTGAGATTCCTGATTAAGTATGCATATGATTGAAATGCTCATCACTATACTCAAACTTTATTTACTTTAGTTACTTACTAAGTTGACGTACTCACATTACTCCTTGCACCTTGTATGCAAATCTAGGTGCCCGAGCATCGGAGTGGGAGCTTCCAACACTCTCAGAGTCTTATCCGGAGTTCGCAAGGTAGCTGCACGACGTTCGTAGCCCTGCCTTTCTCCTTCCTATTCTAGTACTTTGTATTTCAGATTTATTTTATATTAGTAGATAGTGTTGAGTTGTACTTAGCGGCTCATGACTAGTGACACCAGATTCGGGCTGTGTCGATGTATTTCCGTACTTGTTTCCGCGTACTTCTCTTGATATTTTAAAATGAAATAATTGAGTTAATCTGTTTAGAAAATTAAATTTTACAAAAGATCTTCCATAAGGTTCGTGTTGTTTCGGCTGGCCTAATACTGTGATAGGTGCCATCATAACCGGGGTATCTAGGGTCGTGACAAGTTGGTATCAGAGCCTAGGTTACATAGGTCTCACGGGTCATGAGCCGGTTTACAAGAGTCTCGCGAATTGGTACGGAGACGCATGTACTTATCCTCGGGAGGCTGCAGAACCTTTAGGAAACTTCACATTCTTGAAATTCCTGTTGTGCGAATCTATTGATTCTAGTACTAAACTTCTGTTATTCTATTTTCTCACATATGGCGAAGACACGTGCTACCGGTCAGGACGGACGACCACCAGTACCACCATTTGGGGCCACTAGAGGCCGAGGTCGCGGTCGAGGCCATGGTAGGGGCAGGGGTATAGCCCGCACAACAGTTAGGGTAGAACCTGCGGATCTACCAGCCACCCTAGTTCATGATCAGATCCCAGTTGTGGGGGCTCCAACAGTTCCAGCTCAGGCACCGACTGTGCCTATTGTGATTCCAGGACTTCAGGAGGCCCTGGCCCAGATTCAATCAGTGTGCACTGGCCTGGCTCATGTGGTTTCAGTTACTATAGCCGCAACTACTTCTCAGGCCGGGGGAGGCACTCAGACTCCCGCCGCGTGCACACCTGAACAGGTTGTGCAGGGAATTCAGACACCGGGGGCACCTCCAGCCCAGTCGGCTGCACCAGCTCAGGATTTTGTCGTGCCAGTTATGCCTGATGATGAGCAGCATCGATTGGAGAGGTTTGGTAGACTCCAGCCTCCGACTTTCAGTGGTATAGAGGGCGAGGATGCCTAGGGTTTCTTAGACAAGTGTTAAAGGATGCTTCAGACCGCGGGTATTTTGGAGACCAGTGGGGTCTCGTTCACTACCTTCTAGTTTTCAGGAGTTGCCTTTACTTAGTGGGAGGCTTATGAGAGGCGTAGGCCTATTGATGCAGTGCCCCTTACCTGGCATCAGTTCTCTACTCTCTTCTCGGAGAAACATGTGCCACAATCTTGCAGAGAGGAGCTGCGTAGGCAGTTTACAGTTAGCTCGTCATGTTTCTTGGTTGGTTCCAACAGATAGAGAGAGGATCAGGAGGTTCGTGGATGGACTCACATATCAGCTTCGGATTCTTATGTCCAGGGAGAGGGTGTCAGGTGCTACTTTTGAGCAGGTTGTTGATATTGCTCGAGAGATCGAGTCAGTTTGTTGCTAGGAGTGACATGAGAGGGAGGCCAAGAGATCTCGAGGATCTGGTAGTTTCAGTGGCACTCCTTCGAGAGGCCAATTTCAGCACGGCAGAGGCTGTCCATTTACACATGCTTAGTCAGCTCGCCCAGTTCATCGTGGGGCATCATCGGGCCATGGTTCTCACAGTTCACATCAGGGCCATTCATCACTTAGTGCCCTGCCAGCCCTGAGTTTGTCCCGTGCTCTATCAGTTCAGGGTTCTTCTATGCCAGGTCTTTCTACTGGTCATTCCGGTGTTAGGGGTTCCCTTTAGTCTCCGTCTCTAGCACCAGGGAGTTGTTATGAGTGTGGAGAGTTTGGGCATATGAGGAGGTAGTGTCCTCGTCTTCTTGAGGGTCTTTCTTAGTAGAGGAGTCAGCCTTCAACTTCAGCTCTAGTTACTTCACCACACGCTCAAGTAGCTAGGTGTGGGAGTTAGTAAGCTAGGGACCTCCCCAGAGGGGGAGGTCGATCAGGTGGTGGTCAGGCCCATTTCTATGTACTCCCATCCAGACCAGATGTTATTGCTTCAGATGTTGTGATTACAGGTATTGTCTTAATCTGCCATAGAGATGCCTCTGTATTATTTGATCCTGGTTCCACTTTTTCATATATGTCATCATATTTTGCTCATTATTTGGATACGCCCTGTGAGTCTCTTGTTTCATCTATTCGTGTATCTACTCCAGTAGGCGATACTATTATTGTGGACCGTGTATACTGGCCGTGTATGGTGGCTATTGGGGGTCTGAAGACCCGAGTGGACCTTTTGTTGCTTTGTATGATGGACTTTGATATGACATTGGGCATGGATTGGCTATCTCTGTGTCGTGCTATATTAGACTGTCATGCTAAGACAGTGACAGTTGCTATGCCGGGGGTTGCCACGGATTGAGTGGCGAGGTTCGACTGGATTTGTCCCTAGTATGGTGATTTCGTTCTTGAAGGCCCAGCGGATGGTTGGGAAAGGTTGTCTTTCATACTTAGCCTTTGTGTGGCATGTCAGTGCAGAGACTCATAGTATTGATTTTGTTCCCGTTGTGGGGAAATTTCCCGATATATTTCCTGCAGACTTGTCGGGCATGCCACCGGACAGGGATATTGATTATGGTATTGATTTGGTGTCGGGTACTCAGCCCATTTCTATTCCACCATATCGTATGGCACTGGCGGAGATGAAGGAGTTAAGGTAACAACTTCAGGAACTCCATGATAAGGGGTTTATTCGGCCTAGTGTGTCACCTTGGGGTGCGCCTATTCTATTTGTGAAGAAAAAGTATGGCACGATGAGGATGTGCATTGATTACAAGCAGTTGAACAAAGTTACAATCAAGAACAAGTATCCTTTGCCTCGTATCGATGATTTATTTGACCAGCTTCAGGGGGCAAGGCTGTTCTCCAAGATTGATATCCATTCAGGGTATCACCAATTGAAGATGAGGGACTCGGATATTCTTAAGACTGCTTTTAGGACCTTATATGGTCATTATGAGTTCCTTGTGATGTCTTTTGGGCTGACCAATGCCCCAACAATGTTTATGAATTTGATGAATAGCGTGTTTCAGACATATCTCGACTCGTTCGTTAATGTATTCATTGATGATATTCTTATATACTCACGTAGTCAGGAGGAGCACGCGGAGCATTTGAGAGTTGTGTTGCAGATATTGAGGGAGGAAAAACTTTATGCAAAGTTCTGCAAATGTGAGTTTTGGCTCAGTTCAGTGGCTTTCTTGGGGCATGTGGTGTCCAGTGAGGGTATTCAGGTTGATCCGAAGAAGGTAGAGGCAATTCAGAGTTGGCCCAGACCGTCCTCAGCCACAACGATTTGCAATTTTCTTGGTTTGGCGGGTTATTACTGTCAGTTTGTTCAGGGATTTTCATCTATTGCATCACCCTTGACCAAATTGACTCAAAAGGGTGCTCCATTTAGGTGGTCAGATGAGTATGAGTGGACCTTTCATAAGCTCATGACTGCCTTGACCAAAACTCTAGTGTTAGTTTTTCCATCAGCTTCAGGTTCATATACAGTGTATTGTGATTCTTCGAGAGTTGGTATTAGGTGTGTGTTGATGCAGGAGGGTAGAATGATTGGTTATGCTTCTCATCAGTTGAAGCCCCATGAGAAGAACTACCCTGTTCATGATCTAGAGTTGGTTGTCATTGTTCACGCGTTGAAGATTTGGAGGCATTATTTGTGTGGTGTGTCTTGTGAGGTGTTTACTGATCATTGTAGCCTCCAGCACTTGTTCAAACAGAAGGATCTCAATTTGAGGCAGCGGAGATAGTTGGAGACTATGATATCACTATCTTGTACCATCGGGGAAAGGCTAATGTAGTGGCCGATTCCTTGAGTAGGAAGGCGGTAGAGTATGGGCAGTTTGGCATATATTCCTGTTAGGGAGAGACCTCTTGCATTTGATGTTCAAGCCTTGGCCAATCAGTTTGTGAGGTTGGATATTTCGAAGCCGAGATGAGTCTTAGCTTCTGTGGTTTCTCGGTATTCCTTGTTTGATCGCATCAGAGAGCGCCAATATGATGATCCTCATTTCCTTGTCTTTAAGGATAGAGTTCAACATGATGATGCCAGAGATGTGACTATCGGTGATGATAGGGTATTGAGGATGCAGGGCCGGATATGTGTGCCCAATGTGGACTGGATTTGGGAGCTGATTCTAAAGGAGGCTCATAGCTCGCGGTATTCCATTCATCTGGGTGCCGCGAAGATGTATCGAGATTTGAGACAGTACTATTGGTGGAGGAGAATGAAGAAGGATATTGTGGGATTTGTAGCTCGGTGTCTCAATTTTCAGCAGGTGAAATATGAGCATCAGAGACCGGGTGGCTTGCTTTATATTCCAAAGTGGAAGTGGGAGCGGATCACCATGGATTTCATAGTTGGGCTCCCACGGACTTTGAAGAAGTTTGATGCTATTTGGGTGATTGTGGATCGGCTGACCAAGTCTGCGCACTTCATTCCAGTATGTACTACCTATTTTTCAGAGCGGTTAGCAGAGATTTATATATGAGAGATTGTTCGTTTGCATGATGTCCCAGTTTCCATCATTTTAGATAAGGGCACTCAATTTACTTCACAATTTTGAATGTCCGTGCAGCAAGAGTTGGGTACTCAGGTTGAGCAGAACTTTTCACCCTTAGATGGACGGGAAGTTTGAGCGCACTATTTAGATATTTGAGGACATGTTGCGCGCTTGTGTCATTGATTTTGGAGGGTCATGGGATCAGCTTTTACCACTCGCAGAGTTGGCTTATAACAACAGTTATCAGTCGAGTATTCAGATGGCTCCATATAAGGCTTTATATGGGAGATAGTGTAGGTCTCCAGTTGGTTGGTTTGAGTCTGGCGTGGCTAGGCTTTTGGGTACAGACTTGGTGCAGGATGCTTTAGACAAGGTGAAGGTGATTCAGGAGCGGCTTCGTACAGTGCAGTCGAGACAAAGGAGTTATGCTGACAGGAAGGTTCGTGATATGTCTTACATGGTTGGGGAGAAGGTTCTATTGAAGATTTTGACCCATGAAGGGTGTTATGAGATTTGGGAAGAAGGGTAAATTGAGTCATCGATTCATTGGTTCTTTCAAGGTGCTTCAGAGGATTGGGGAGGTGGCTTATAAGCTTGCTCTGCCACCCAGCTTTTCGAGTGTGCATCTGGTATTTCATGTTTCAATACTCCGGAAGTATATTGGCAGTCCGTCTCATGTTTTGGATTTCAACACGGTTTAGTTAGATAATGATTTGACTTATGATGTGGAGCCAATGGCTATTTTGGAGCGTCAGGTTCGAAAGTTGAGATTAGAGGATACAACTTCGCTAAAAGTGCAGTGGAGAGGTCGGGCCATGGAGGAGGCTACCTGGGAGACCAAGCGGGAGATGCGGAGCAGATATCCTCACGTATTTGAGGCTTCAGGTATTTTTCTTGACTCGTTTAAGGATAAACATTAAGAGGGGGAGTATGTAACGATTCGGCCGGTCGTTTCATGAGTTACCGCTCCTTTTTCCCCATTTCTGCTTTCTTATGTATTGTTCAGCTAAATTTTATTGTATCGTGTTGGTTGGTTTGGTCTTGGAGTACTTTTGGAGTGATATGAGACACTTAGTCTCTTAAGATGGCCATTTAGTTGGAAAAGTCAACCGGAAGTTGACTTGTGAGTAAAGGATCTCGGAATTTATTTTTTTATGATTCGGATAGCTTCGAAAGGTGATTTGGGACTTAGGAGAATGTTCAGAATGTAATTTGTAGGTCCGTGGTAGATTTAGGCTTGAATTGGCGAAATTAGAATTTTGGCATTTTTCGGTTGGTAGTGGAAATCTTGATATCGGGGCCGGAATGGAATTTCGGACATTGGAGTAGGTCCGTTAGGTTAATTGTGTCGTGTATGCAAACTTTCAGGTCATTCGGAGAAGGTTTGATATGCTTTTTGATCGTTTGCGGAAATTGAAAGATTTGGAAACCATAGGCTTGAATCCGAGGGTGTTTTGATGATTCGATGGTGTTTTGAGTGTTTCGAGGGTTGGTATAAGTTTGAATAGTGGTATGTGACTTGTTCGTATTTTTTTGTTGAGGTCCTAGGGGCCTCGTGATGATTTCGGATGGTTACTGGAAAGTTTGGATGTTGGAGAATGCAGCTGAAGCTGTTGGTTCTATCATAACCGCACCTGCGGTTAGGGGACCGCAGGTGCGAAAACCGCATAAGCGAGGAAAGGCCGCAGATGTGGTTAGGCAGCGCAGAAGTGAGAGTTTAGGTGCACCTGCGAGCCCGCAGGTGCGGACAAGTGGTTTTAAGTGAAAATTCATAGAAGCGGTGGATTTGTCCGCAGGTGCGGACCGCAGATGCATTAATTTGTCCGCAGGAGCGGAAATGCCTTGGAAAAGCTATATAAACCTTCCTTCGCGAAATTTGGGTTGTTTCCCACTATTTTTATCCGTAGTTCAAGCTTTTTAGAGGGTTTTGAAGAGGGAATCAAGGGGATTTCCTTGGAGGTGAGTTTCTTGAACCTAAAACTCGATTCTATGTTTATTTTCAGGTTTTTAAGCATGAAATTTATGAGATTAACGGTGAAAATTTGGGGAATTTAGGGCTTGAAATCGGAGAGATAAAATTGGGGATTTGAGTGGCCATTTAAGGTCCGATTTTGATGTTCTTGGTATGTATGGACTAGTGGGAGGATAAGGATTCGGTTAATGTGATTTTTATCGGATTTCGATATGTGGGGTCGGGGATCGGGTTTGATCAATTTCGGGATTTTTGATGCAATTTGATTATTTTTGCATGGCCTTTGTTCCCTTAGCATAGATTGATGTTATGATTCTGATTTTGGATAGATTCGATGCGAGTTGAGGCAGAGTCGAGAGGCAAGGGCGTCACAGAGTAGTATTTCATCTTGTTTGAGGTAAGTAACTATTGTAAATCTAGACCTGAGTCTGTACACCCCAGTGAGCGTAGTCGACTATATATTATAGATTGGGTTGTACGCCACATTGGTTATTATTATTATGATATATCTATTGAGCCGGAGTGCTGAGTGTGATTACTGATTGACGAGAGCTGAGTCATGAGTGATTGAGGGGCTTGCCCGAGAGACTATACTTATGAGTGATATTTTGCCCGAGGGGCTTGTTTATGAGATTTTCCTGTTTTCACTCTTCTTTTATACTGAGTCTCTTTTGAAAATGTTGAATAAATGTTTTAAAGGATTTTTCACTGAAACTGGAGTTTTTACAAGGTATTTGGCAATTGAACCCCAGATTTTGACTTTGACATTTCTTTTGAGATTCCTGATTAAGAATGCATATGATTTAAATGCTCGTCACTGCACTCAGACTTTATTTACTTTAGTTGCTTACTGAGTTGACATACTCATGTTACTCCCTGCATCTTGTATGCAAATCCAGGTGCCCGAGTATCAGAGTGAGAGCTTTCAGCACTATCAGAGTCTTATCCGAAGATTTCAAGGTAGCTGCACGGCGTTTGCAGCCCTGCGTTTCTCTTTCCTATTCTAGTACTTTGTATTTCAGATTTATTTTGTATTAAGTAGATAGTGTTGAGTTGTACTTAGTGGCTCATGACTAGTGACACCGGATTCGGGCTGTGTTGATGTATTTTCGTACATGTTTCCGCGTATTTCTCTTGATATTTTAAAATGAAATAATTGAGACTTAATTTGTTTAGAAAAGTAAATTTTACAAAAGATCTTCCATATGGTTTGTGTTGTTTTGGCTGGCCTAGTACTGTGATAGGCACCATCACGACTTGGGTATCTGGGGTCGTGACAACGTGCTATGTGATTGATGATGAGGTGACGTGCACTGTGTGAATAGTGACCCCGTTATTTCTATGGTATTGAGTAGTTACCCGATCTTATCTGTAACCAAATAATCTCTAAGTACTTGAGCTATTGAGCTATGATACATGTTAGAAACTATGTCTAGGCTACAAGCTTATCCTGCTGAGGCCCACTAAGGTCATTTCTGCTGTAGAGTTACCGATTTCATTGATATTTCATACTCATGCATATTCATCATTGCATATCATATCTCAGTCTCACTTGTTATTTATTAATACATCATATCATTGTTTCGGGCTAGTTTTCTTGACAT
This sequence comes from Nicotiana tabacum, assembly GCF_000715075.1. Taxonomy (NCBI): domain Eukaryota; kingdom Viridiplantae; phylum Streptophyta; class Magnoliopsida; order Solanales; family Solanaceae; genus Nicotiana; species Nicotiana tabacum. The sequence goes on along the minus strand of NC_134084.1, from coordinate 101,459,501 downwards.
TGTGAGCCCGTGACTGACACCAGAGAGATTGATAACTGAGTGAGGCTGAGACCCTGATTATGAGTGATAGTTATAGGATCTGGTTGCACGCCTAGTGGTTATACTGATTTTATGATAGCGCTTGGGATGTAGGATCCCCTACAGAGTCTGTACACACCCCTAGTGAGAGAGGTTTATTATATTGACTGATGGATCTTGTCCGAAGCATTATATACCTGAAGATGGATCTTTTCCACGGGTTGGATTGGCCCTACTCATTTCTGAGTGACTATTTGTCAGTTGATGTGTATATTCTGGGATGGATCTTCCCTGGGTCGGGTTGGCCATATACAGTACTGAGTGACTGGGCATGATGAGAACAATGTGTGGGATAGTGATTTTGAGTACTCTGATAGTGTGAGTACATGAGTTCATCTCTGAGATACATGGCATGGACATGCACATATAACATACAGGCATAGAGATGCATTTTTCATCATGTTGTACGATATCATGTCATTCGTGACTTCTCACACATATTGATATATGGGTATAAAGAGGTATTTCACACTTGCTATCTGGAAATGAAATGAAACATTTTATTTATTGTGGAAGGGGTTTTTGGGAAAATTTATAGTTTTCAAACTTATTCATATTTTTGATGATTTTGGTAAAGGATTTGGATTTTCACTAAACACTTGAAAAGCGAAACTATTTTCGGAAATACTATGAAAAAGCTGAGTGTTTAACCTCTGAGTTACTTCTTTTGTTATTTGTTTTATGTTGTTATGAACCATTGTTGGCTATTGGTGTTGGACCCGGCCTTTGTTCTAGCTTGTCACTACTTTCAAACTAAGGTTAGATTTGTTACTTATTGGGTGCATGGGGTCGGTTGTACTCATACTACACTTCTGCACCTTGCGTGCAGATGTTGGCTGCTGATGTTGTTGTGTTCGATGGGAGCTGGATTTGAAGATGTACCTGCGTTCCTGATGTAGCTGTCTCTTGTTCATGGTAGCCTTAGATTCATAAAACTCTGTATATGTACTTTTCAGACAGATGATGTATTTACTTCATACCAGCTTTGTAAACTCTATTTGTAGAAGCTCATGATTTGTACTACTAGTTCTTAGGGAATGTATAAGATTCAGATAATTTCTTTTGTTTAATTTTCTTATTAAATATTATTGGGATTGGATAGTTATTAGTTGGCTTAACTAGCGAGTTGGGTTTGGTGCCATCACGACTAGTGGATTTCTGGTTGTGACAGATTGGTATCAGAGCTCTAGGTTCATAGGTTCTATAAGTCATGAGCAAGTGCCTAGTAGAGTCTTGCGGGTCAGTATGATGACGTCCATATCTATATTCAAGAGGCTACATGACATTTAGGATATACTTCCAATCTTTCTTTCCTTATCGTGCGACATTGATTCAGCTTGAAGCGTAACTCTTTGAATTCCTTCCACGCATTCGTATGTGCAAATGAGCGCTCGGTATCAGTTGTGCATCGACGGCTTGTGATTCCATGGATGAGGTGCGAGATATGATTTCAGTCTGCTAAAGATGGGACATTGTGGAGGACTTGAGGCCGGGCTTTTACTGTAGATTGAGAACAGAGATTTTGATTGTGTGAGCACGTGCTTTTGGGACTTATATGCCCGGTAGTGTCCATATCAGTAGAATTTATTATTGGATGACTACGTGATGAGTATAATGCGATTGCAAGGTGTGTTCAGATTGTTCGAATGTGATGAGAAGAGTTTACTTAAGATGTATAAAAGACTATTGGGCGTTTGGTTTCTGCCTTGATGCCACGTATAGTCTCGAGTTATGGGTGTGTTGAAGGATCTCTCATGTTATTTAATTTTGGAGTGAAGTAAATTTAGATTCTTGTTGATGAGTTCAGAACTAGGAAGATTAAGTGATTGCGGTAGTAGTTGTGACTGTGGAAGGGTATAGAGAGATGCCAGTTTGAGGCAAAACAGGTGGGTTATCTCCTACAGGGTGTCCTGAGGTTGTGTGGTCCCTATGATATTTTATGGAGAGTTCCCTTTTTGCCATTGAATTATATGGGTTGCAATTTGAGTTTGGATCACTTGTGAGAGTTGGCTTGTGGTTACTAGGGAGAATGAGAGATTTGCAAATGATTTAAGGTAATATATGGGTTGTGTTATTTGAGCTTATGAAGGAGTTAGTTGAATTTCACCACAGTATTGTGGCAGTAATTGAGTATGTGCATTTTGAGTTATTGTGTGTTTTGAACTATGGGTTTGAGCCAAAAGGGGGGAGTCTACAATTGACGAGTTGATTACACGGTTATGTGTTGTATTGGTTTCGGTTTGAGGTATACTTATGGATCAATTATGGCTTGGCGATGTTGGATTTGATGATGAATTAAGTAGGAATTTCTAGATACTGATTGTATTACACTTTATGGGTAATGGAAATCATGGAATGATTTGAATTACGGATGTAGTGCGAATGAAGTAGAAATTTATTTGGTTGCATTAAGGTGGGATTACTTCCTTGAGTGTCGGTGTGCTAATGGGGAACATGTCATTCTGTCTGACTGGTCAGTTTATTGAGATTTGAGCAGAGTGGTAGGCTCTCGAGAATGGTTCTAATGGATTGAAGATTTATCTGTAGCTCTTAGAAATTTTCAGGATTTGTATATGGCTAGAACTTGAGATTTACATTGGGCGGTGTCGAGACACGTAGTATTTCTGTGTCATTATGGATTTTACACCTCGGTATTTGTAAGGAAAAGAAAATGGATTTAGACTCACAGAGGTTTCTTAAGAGTGGATATCTTGGTTGTCATACTTTTGGGGTGCTTATGAGAGGATACAACATCTTATGGGATTTAAGGAGTGTGGTTTTATGTTAGGACTTATGGTGGTGAGTCTTGGGTAAAAATCGTCATGTTCTGGTAAGGAGAAGTGTCAACTTGAAGGAAATTCGGAAGGAACTTAGAGAAATGGGGCAGCTTAGTAGTAGGTTGGATCTGCTCGGTAATGGGTGTGATCGGTTCTTTGGGTGCTTGTGATGTGGTGGGTATCTACAGGTGTTTCTATAGGTGCTTTGTGGGAACACTCTAAGGTTTGGAAACCCACGTGGCTTGGTTGAGATAGAGAGATTCAGTTCTGATGGCTTGATTATGTGCAAATGGGTTCCAGAGAGTTCTCGATGGTTTCTACCATTATTTGATATGGATATTTCCTACTAGCATGAGGAAAATGATGTGCGTTGTGATTTTCTCTGGGATGAGATCAAATAAAAGGTTTCCAACTGATTGGGTATGTATTCTGCTGGCGATCAGAGTTGATCATGAGAATTCTTGTGCTTTTCATATGATAGATGTGGTGTGTTGTGTAGGATTGAGATTTGCATGTGCAAGTCATGATTTAGTTTTGAAAAGAAGGTCATAGATTCTTAGACAACACAGACGGTTTCCAATGAATGCTATAACTATTTAGTAAAGCCTGAGAAAGGTGCACATTTAAGAAGGCGCATTGTGTTTTGACTTACGAATGCTTCATTAGTATGGTTGTACTCGCCTGGTTGATCAACTACTGATATTCAAAATTTTGCTATGTGACACGGAAGAATTATAGATGTATTCCTCATGAAATGATCGTGTATGAGAGATGTGTTAGACATTCGAGCAGTGAAGTTGGGATCAGATATGGTGATTCGTGTGTTCTACGGATTTAGAGACTAGGAGTTCTCAGGAACAGATTGTTTCATGGTTGTGGACTGTAAAGTCATGGACAAAGATAACCAGATGATAGTATGTGTTATGATTTAGTCATTGTGGACTTTCGAAGGGTTATTTATCTATTTGTGGGTGATCAGAGTTGATTTGGGGGTCCATTGGTAGGCCCAATTAGGATGTGTATTCTACACCGAGTCGAATTGGTTGTCTTCATACTGCTATTGTTGAGGGATTTGTCATTCGATTGTTGTTGAGCTTATTAGTGTTCTAAAATGATTTGTGAGTTACTCTTCTATGCTACGAAGAGTTGTGATTCGTTGGTTATATGCACACATGGTGCAGTTTTGTTGGGGTCTTATAGCAGAATCTGAGCTAGATGAGTAACTGGGTATTGCATGATTGATGGTGTATTACTTATGTTCTTTCGGGTTTTGTGTGGCATTGTGTCATTTGCTTCTCTGTAGTTATAGTAATGCACTTTGGGTACTTGACGTTGAATTTCACGTGATTATTGATTTTTGAGAAGGGTGGCTCGAGGTATATAATATGAACCAGCATTTGGATGGGGTCATGCTATGTAGTTGAGTTATGTTGAGGTATGAATCTTTATGTTAGAATCGTGTGATGGTTCTACGGTGTGTGATGGATTTTTTCAGCATTTTCTTATGGCGGTACTTGTTAAGCTAGCGGGACAGTTCTCTCGTTTGAGTCAATCTCCATGATTGAGTACATTTGGAATGTTGCTTATTGGTGCATGGATTGCACGAGTTATGGCTTAGGATTGTATTGATGTGGCATATATGTAGAGTAGATGGTACTTGATAAGATGAGGTTGTTGGATCTAGGATGGGTGCTATAGGATTTGATTGTGGTATAGTTGGAAGGATAATATCGAAAGTTGGCTTAGAAATTTGCTATAGTTCTTGTCGAAGGAGAGGGAGCTCCATGACCTGATAATCTGATGAATGGTTATGAGTTCTACATGTTTCTTTCATCATCGGCAGTGCACGAAGGCTTTAGAATGAGGCTTTATTTGATATGAGGTTTATTACCGGTATTGGGTTGTTTTGAGCAGCTACTGTGATTAGAAATTATTGCTATGAGTATTTTAGTTATGTGGTATATCATGTGATTACATCTTGGGTTATGATTACAGCTTGTTCAGACTTATACAATGTATAGATGTGAGATTCTGATCTTATAAAAATTTCGGATGTGGAAATTGGATTCTAAGGCTTATGGGTTAGGTTGAATTAAGAAATTTCAGTTATGTTGTGTTATCAGACCTATATGGGATAGGGTGATGGGGAATTACTCCCGGGTATGTGCATGGTAAGGTTACACGGCAGTTTGGCGGCTTAAGAACAACTTTGGGCATGTTCGAGGACGAACATATGTTGAAGTAGGGTAGGACATAACGACCCGGCCGGTCATTTGGAGAATTTTCACTTCTCTCCATAGTTTACGAGCGTGAGTAGCTCCTTATGATGTATTTTGACTTGTGTGAATCGTCGGTTTTGATTTTCAGGTTATTCGGGACTGATTTGGATAAATGATTCTCAACTAGGAATCTTTAAATTCGAAAGAGTTGACCAAATTAGACCTTTTAGTATTTGACCTCGGATTAGATTTTTGATTGTTCCATTAGATCCGTTGGGTGATTTTGGACTTGAAATGGGAAAAAATTAAAATTTTAGAAGCTTGACCGGGAGTATACCTTTTGATATCGGGGTATGATTTTGATTCCGGAAGTGGGAGTAGGTCCGTAATGTCAAATGTGACTTGTGTGAAAAATTTGAGGTCAATCGGACATGATTTGATAGGTTTCGGCATCGGTTGTGGATGTTTGAAGTTTCAAAGTTCAATGATTCTGAATTGAGGTGTGATTCATCGTTCCAACGTTGTTATGTGTGTTTTGAGGCCTCAAATAGGTCCGTGTTATGTTATGGGACTTGTTGGTATGTTGGGATAAGGTCTCGAGGGGCTCGGGCGTGTTTCGGATTGTTTTCAGACTATTTTCCTCCAATTTAGCCTTGCTGGTGTGTTCTGGTTTCTGGTACATGGATTGTTCTTCGCGATCATGGATTAGTAGATGCGATCGCGTAAAGAGAAAATGGAGTTGGGTTGCAGATGCGATCGCGTAGCTTGGTGTTGAAGACTATCTGCGTGCGTGCATGAGGAACTATGGTCTCGAAGTGTTGAGGTTCGGAAACTGGAGCTAGGGAATTCTTCATCGCGGTCGTGTAATATGAGTCGCGTTCGTGAAGCTTTTGCGGTAGTGGTCATCATGTTCGCGTGGGGTGTATCATGAACGCATAGAGACTTTTGTTGGCTGTGTGATTTTGTTCATCGCAAATGCGATGGTTTTCCCGTGTTCGCGTAAGAGGATGCCTGGGGAAGATTATAAAGTACTTTATTTCGAGGGTTTCAGGCATTTTTACATTTTAGGAGCTATGGAGCTCGGATTGAGGCGATTCTTGAAGTAATTTTCCCCATATTAATTGGGGTAAGTGTTCTTTACTCGGTTTTGGTTATATTCATGAATCTATCTTCGATTTTAGCTTTTGGTTGATGAATTTTAAAGAGAAAATTGGGAGTTTTGGCCTAAAGTTTCAGAAAGCAAATTTTTGTGTTTTGAACACCGAATTGGAATCCAATTTGAGTGAAACTAGTATGGTTGGACTCATAATTGAATGGGTTGTCGGATTTTGTGAGTATTGTCGGGTTCCGAGGTGCGGGCATCGGTGTGACTTTTGGTCGATTTTGGATTTTGATTAAGGATTCAATCTTTATCATTTGGAATTGTTTCCTTGGAATTTATTTGATGTATTTGAGTTTCTTTTTGCTAGTTTTGAGCTATTCGAAGGTTGCCACGCATGTGATGTCATTTTTGGAGCATCGCTTGACTTGCTCGGCATTGGAATAGGCTTGTTAGAGGTAAGTGACTCTTATAAACTTAGTACTAAGGGTATGAAACCCCGAATTACGTGCTATGTCATTGTTGATGAGGTGACGCACATGCTAGGTGACGGGCGTGTGGGCGTGCACTGTGTGAATAGTGACCCCGTTATTTTCATGGTACTGTGTAGTTAACTTATCTTATCTATACCCATGAAATCTCTACGTACTTGAGCTATTGAGCTGTGATGCATGTTAGAAACCATGTCTAGGCTACATGCTTATCCTGTTAGGGCCCATTGAGGTCATTTATGCTATTGAGCTATCTGATTTCATTGATATTTCATACTCAATCATATTCATTCATTGCATATTATATCTCAGTCTCATGTGTTATTTATTGATACATCATATCATTGTTTCGGGCTAGTTTTCATGACATTGTGAGCCCGTGAGTAAGATGTTACACCCCATGTTTTCGTACTTAAGAGTACGTCGTAAGTTAATTGATGTAAGCTCAGAAATAAAATCGTCTTTGAAAAATTTATAAGGTATGTTAATCATGTTACCGTGGAAGTTAATAATATTTAAGATCATGAATAACAAGTACCATGATGGTTGGAAGGCTTATAAGCTAAAGGAATTGAAGAAGATAAATTTTGTCCAAAGTTGACAAGTTTGGTGTTACACCCTGTGCGTTCTAAGGTGACAAATAATGAATATGAGACTTCTTAATCATGATTGAATTAGTGTAAAGTCATAATATGACTATATATGATGTTTGGACACAAAATAAAATGTTTTGGAAAAATTGGATTTAACTTACGGAAAAATCGAGTTAAAATTTGCCTTGTAACGAGCCATTTTGAGAAATTAAATCCGTAAGCTTTATGATGTAATTTTGGGATATATATCATACCAAAATGAAGGTCTTGGAACCTAGTTTCTAACGGTCTAAACCATTTATTCATACGATATCAGGGTAGAGAAATATTAATTTTTAAAATAAGTGTCACCAAGTCACGTTGCCGCACTTCGGAGAAACTAACAGGTTTATAGGACAAGTTGCAACACATTTTTCTCCAAATATATTGAGAGTTACATGGAGATCTTTATATGGAATGAAATTCCTATGTGTCTAGTTTCCAATGCTGCAAATTGTTTGTCAGTACGATATTGGAGTAGAGAGATACAAGTGTCGAAATAGCACTCCTCAAGCTACCAAACAGGCATCTCACCCACCTGCTTGGAGAATTGAGACGGTGGGCTTATAAGTTGTCTTTATCCATTATATTTTGTCAATATCCAGAGATCAATTACTGAAAAACACTCTCAAACTCTCTAAGAACTTGTCTAAAGTTCCAAGAACTAAACACAAGAGAAAACAACACAAATCCTCATCAAAGGTGTTAAATACTACAAGAGAATACTTCTATGATGTTGTGGTGTGATTGAGGGCTATTGTGAGCTAAGTTGAGGTGGGGTTTCGAGTTGTAGATGTTATCCAAGGTAGTTATAACATATTCTTGATTGTGCCTAAGGTTAATCTTGTGTTGGTTGTGTTGTTTGAGTGAAAAACCATAAGATGCACTTGAAGGAACATGAGATACGGTTGTCTTTTTTGTTGGACTATTTTGTGATTAAAAAAATAATTTATTGTTACACCCCATATTTTCATACATAAATATACGCCATAAATAAACTAATGAGGGTCTGGAAGTGAGATGTCACGTCCCACAGTATTACATTACAGTGATGTCACGATTCGCAGTATTAAGTTAAGATGATGTTATACCCTAAAGTATTGTACGTTAAAATTTCATTTTCAGTTAACCTATGTAAGACTCGGGGATGAGATCATCTTGACATTAACGTACTTATGCTATTTATAACAAGCAATAAATAAGTGTTATGAAGGATAAAGGGGTACACGGATTAAAGAAAACGAGTTTCGTTGAATGTGGTCAATTTGGAATAAAATACAGATCGAGCGATAATACCCGATAATTATGAACTAGTACCATGCAAGGTACCATATGACCACGGTAGTATAATATATAAAGTATATATGAAGTATTTTAAAAATAAATAGAATTTTAAGTAATTTGGGATAATTTTTAAATTATGTGGGTAATTGGTTAATTACCGGATAACGGGACATTACCCGATTAACTAATAAGTGGATAAAAAACTTAATAATTATCCCCCAGTCACGTGGCACAAAACCACCACGTCCAGAAAATGACCTTATCTTAGTCATTGCCATGTGGCCACTAAAGACCTAACTAAGTAAGACTTGATTTTAAATCTTACCTAGTTAGGATAAGAATTTTGGAAACCAAATCATTTTTAGTGTCTTTGGCTGGAAACAAGCACTTTGAAACAGAAGCTTGAGGCAACTCCAAAAAAAACATTGGATCAAATTTTATCTTAAATCCATTCTTTGGTTCATAAAACCTTAGAAGCAGAACACAAGTTCATCCCAATTTCAAGGAAATCCAAGTATAATTTCGTGCATATTTCGCATGAGCAGATTCGTTAAAATAATTCGAAAAACATGTATTATAAGGCTAAGATTTTCCTTCATTTTAACATGATATCGTAATTACACAAGTTTGATAACGAGACATAGAGAAAAATCTATATGCCGAAATTTATGTATATTTTGCTAGTCTTGCAAATTACATATATTTTTCTAGTTTGTTAAGTTACCATATTCTTTTTATCAGGACTACATATTCAGTTGGGTATTTCCTTTTTCCGATCAAAAGAGCAGAGAGTTTACTTATATATAGTATTAAAAGTATTTTCATTACTATCAAACTATAATCGATGGGCAGGCCTCTATTGGGCAACCTATGATCAGATGATAAGTTATATACCGAGCCTACTATGGCCGAGCGCTTATGAGTGAGCCCAGTTGGTCGAGATACAGAGCCTATTATGACCGAGCGCCTATGAGCGAGCCTACTACGAAAGAGCAGTTATATATATACCGAGCCTACTATGGCCGAGCGCTTATGAGCAAACCCAGTTGGTCGAAATACAAAGCCTAGTATGACCGAGCGCCTATGAGTGAGCCTACTACGGCGGAGCAGTTATATATAGATACCGAGCCTTATAGGGCCGGACAACTATTTTATTCACTATATTAAGAGAGTTGAGTCAGTATCAGCAGATAAGCATATCTTTAGATTTTCTTTCACTCCCAGTTATTTTTAGTTATTATGTTATCAGTTCAGTTTTAGCTTCAGTATATTGCCTTACATACTCGGTACATAATTTCGTATTGACGTCCCTTTTGGTGCACTCCATTTGCTTCGGAGTTGCTTGTTTGGTTAGTATAATTTAGACGTGTATTGTTTGATATGGCCGGACTCTGTCCCGACCTTTATGACATTTATGTACTCTTAGAGGCTTGTAGACATATGTCGTGCACGTGAAAGATTGTACGGCCTTTTCAGCCTATGTTTTGAGTTTATAAATGATTATATTGGTTTATTAGGCCCGTATGTCACATGTATATGATGATTTAATAAGAAAGATACGTTACGTTCGTACTCGGTTGAGTAAGGTACCTGGTGCCCATCGCGGCCCATCGGTTTAGGTCATGACAAAAGTGGTATCAAGGCAGTTCTGTCCTCAAGAGTCTACAAGCCGTGTCTAGTAGAGTCTTGTTTATGGATGTGTCGTGCACCACACTTATAAGCAGAAGGTTACAGGGCATTTAGGACTGTCACTCTTTCTTCTTACTCTAGATCGTGTGGTAGAGCTCACTTATAAGAATTCAAGTCCCGAACATCTATTCGTAATAAGACGATGCCTACATTCAGAAAGACGATCGATAAGAGATACAACTGTGGAATTATTGATTTAGAGGAACTCGATTTTGCATCTTGTTTATGATAAGTAAATGTGAGGTCTTTAGCAAATCATGGGTGTACTAAAAGGTGTAGGAATCTTGATAGGGGACCTTAAGGCAAGAATATTTATCCACCTTTATGGTAAAAGACAATGCTTTTAAGAAGTAAAAAAAAGCAAGGTGAAGAAGGGTACGAGGCGCCCGGTTAATGAAGATTATCGGTATTACAGTTCCGGCAGAAAAATATAAGCATTAAGAGTTACCCTCAACAGTAACAGAGATATGTAAAACTGGTCGTACCCATCTCAGTTATGCCCTATGGGGGCTAACATGTGTAGTTTAAGAAAAGGACGGAACATCAGGACCTGACTGGGGTTAGAGTAAACCAAAATGGTGAATAGATTGTTTGTGTTAGTTGACATTTCCAAAAGACATTGCAAGTGTCCTAGTAGATCTCCTCTTGAGACACCTAGATGGTGCACCCTAAAATATTAAAGCTAGATATCAGCACTGAAAGCCTTGAAGGAATAAATATTACCTTAGTGTGGCTCCCGCCCCCAGTAAAGAAAGAATGTTAGGCAATTGAAAGAGCCAAGGGATGGAGCAAGGGGAGCCAAAGGCAAAAGAATGTTTTGTTCTAGTTTTTAGAATAAAGCAGTAGACATAGATAATTAGCGGGAGATAAGAAGAGAGTTAATGAAACATTATGAGTAAGATATGATACAGGAATGATAGCAGCAGTATCTGTAGCATATCTTCCAACCTATGGTCTAGGTATCGAAAAGCGTGATTATGAGAGTAAAGGATAGTTAGAGATGATGTGATGTCTCACTTGATATTCCAGAATAATATAAGGAAATCTATGGTGCAAGGAAGTTGAAGGAAGGCCGCAAATAGAATAAATAGATATATATATAGGTCCCAAGCTAAAGTATAGAAGAGCGACAAAGTTTTAATGAAACATGAGTAAGGATGAGGAAAGGCAAGTGAAAAGGTGACGAGAACGGATAAGTCCTCGGGATTAAAACCTATTAAAACAAGAAAGCTAATGGTTTCTCTAAGTTATAGAAAGTTCAGTATAGCATGAATGAACTCAAAGGAGTCTAATACTAATAGCATTCAGAAGAGATGGAATGTTGCCCTGTTAATAGAATGATGGTGTAATTATTACAGGAAAAAAATGACGTTTAGGCCTTCGATTGAGTAATGATCTGACGAATAAAAGAAAGGGATCTCATGAATTGGACAGGATTAAAATACCCACGCAAGGTAAATCACATTGGGACGCCGTGAGATACGGTTATGAAAGCAGGGTATCACCCCAGGTGGATCAATCCAATTATTTCAGTTGTTCCTCGATAAAATGTGAATCCTAGCAATAATAATACATAAAAGGTTAAGTTATCAAAGGTTGATTATGGATCAAAATTGAGGTGAATCAACAATGGATGGATAAATGTTATAAAGTATGAGAAGATATTAGGCCGTCATTCTTAAGATGAACAGTAATGTGGAAGCATTAAAGGACATAGATTTATACGTATGGGATAAGCAATGAAAGTAACCTGGGATTTGGTAGTAGACCTCAGTAACGAGAAGTCGAGGTAAGAGTTATGGTATAGTATGACCTAGGTAGATGCAGTAAAGTTATACGAATGGATAACCAGATCTATAAAATAAGATATAGTAATATTCGTAAGTTCGACAAAAAAACCAAGCGAATAACTTCAGGATTGGCTAAAAACTGGAGGAAAAAGGAGAGGAAAGTCGCATAAGCACACTTACAAGGTCAAGTCGTAGAAGCTGCATGATAGTAGGTAGCAACATTTATGAGATTGGAAAGAATTTGATCACAAGTCATGGCGTGGGAAAGAGGCCTAAAGGGGAGAGGGAATACCCTGGCCTTTGGACTTATTCAAAGAACAGTTGCCTTGATGGTAAGAGGACTACTAAAGTATTCGCAAAAGCTATGGGATATGAGAACGATAAACGCATCAGTCAACATTCGAGGACGAATATTCCAAAGGGGGGGAATGATGTTACACTCCATATTTTCATACATAAAAATACGCCATAAATAAATTAATGAGAACCCAAAAGTAAGATGTCACGTCCTGCAGTATTACATTACGATGATGTCACGTTTTGCAGTATTAAGTTACGACGATGTTGCACCCTGAAGTATTGTACATTAAAATTTTGTTTTCAGTTAACCAATGTAAGACTGGAGGATGAGATTATCTTGACGTTAACGTACTTACGTTGTTTATAGCAAGCAATAAATAAGTGTTATGAAGAATAAGAGGGTACACAGATTACAGAAAATGCGTTTCGTTGAAAGTGGACAATTTGGAATAAAATACAGGTCGAGCGATAATATCCTATAATTATGAACTAGTACCATGCAAGGTACCATATGACCACGGTAGTATAATATATAAAGTATATATGAAGTATTTTAAAAATAAATAAAATTTTAAGTAATTTGGGGTAATATTTAAATTATGTGGGTAACTAGTTAATTACCGGGTAATGGGACATCACCCGATTAACTAATAAGTGGATAAAAAACTTAATAATTATCCCCCAATCATGTGGCATAAAAACACCATGTCAATAAAATGACTCTTATCTTAGTCATTTCCATGTGGCCACTAAAAACCTAACTAAGTAAGACTTGATTTTAAATCTTACCTAGTTAGGATAAGAACTTTGGAAACCAAATCATTTTTAGTGTCTTTGGCTGGGGAACCAAGCACTTTGAAACGGAAGCTTGAGGCAAATCCAAAAAAAAAACGTTGGATCAAATTTTATCCTAAATCCATTCTTTGGTTCATAAAACCTTACAAGCAAAATGCAAGTTCATCCCAATTTCAAGAAAATTCAAGTATAATTTCGTGCATATTTCGCAGGAGCAGATTCGTTAAAATAATTCAAAAAACGGGTATTATAAGGCTAAGATTTTCCTTTATTTTAGCATGATATCGTATTTGATAACGAGTCATAGAGAAAAATCTATATCCCGAAATTTATGTATATTTTGCTAGTCTTGCAAATTACATATATTTTTTTAGTTTTTTAAGTTACCATATTCTTTTATCAGGACTGCATATTCAGTTGGGTATTTCCTTTTTCCGATCAAAAGAGCAGAGAGTTTACTTATATATAGTATTAAAAGTATTTTCATTACTATCAAACTATAATCGATGGGCAGGCCTCTATTGGGCAACCTCTGATCAGATGATAAGTCATATACCGAGCCTACTATGGCCGAGCGCCTATGAGCGAGCCCAGTTGGTCGAGATACAGAGCCTAGTATGGCCGAGCGCCTATGAGCGAGCCTACTACGGCATAACAGTTATATATATACTGAGCCTACTATGGCCGAGCGCTTATAATCAAGCCCAGTTGGTCGAAATACAGATCCTAGTATGGTCGAGAGCCTATGAGCGAACCTACTACGACATAGCAGTTATATATATATATATATATATATACCGAGCCTTATAGGGACGGGCAACTATTTTATTCACTATATTGAGAGAGTTGAGTCAGTATCAGCAGATGAGCATATCTTCAGATTTTCTTTGACTCCCAGCTATTTTTAGTTATTATATTATCACTTCAGTTTCAGTTTTAGTATATTGCCTTACATACTCGGTACATTATTTCGTATTGACGTCCCTTTTGCCTGGGGATGCTGTGTTTCATGCCCGCAGGTTCTAATAGACAGGTCGAGAGCCCTCCAAATAGGATATCAGCTCAACAAAAGATGTTGGTGTGCTCCATTTGCTTCGGAGTTACTTGTTTGGTTAGTATGATTTAGGCGTGTATTGTTTGGTATGGCGGAATTTTGTCCCGACCTTTATGACATTTATGTACTCATAGAGGCTTGTAGACATATGTCGTGTACGTGAAAGATTGTACGACCTTGTCGGCCTATGTTTTGAGTTTATAAATGATTATGTTGGCCTATAAGGCCCATATATCACATGTATATGATGATGTAATAAGAAAGATATGTTACGTTGGTACTCGGTTGAGTAAGGTACCAGGTGCCCGTCGCGGCCCATCAGTTTGGGTCGTGACATTTGTGATGGCTGAAAATTGTGAGAAATAATTTGATAATGTTGTGTCTATTGTTGTTATGCTTTTTCAGGTGTTATTAAGATGATTGAAAAGGAAAAGATAAAAAAATAAATAAGTGATTGACGATAAAAATTAAGGTGTTAGACGTATGAGGTTGTTTTGGAAGGCATTTTGTTGAGGTTTTAAACTAGAAATAATATGGTACATATAAGTATGATATTCTGAAGGTTATAAACTAATTTATGGAATAAGAATTGGATTCAGTTTATATCTTGTTATGAGTAAAAAACAAGCTTGAAGCTCAATATGATTGTGAAGATAATCGGAGAAACTCATATTGGATTATATTGTTGTTGTTGCTAGTGTTTGTTATATTTGTTGTTGTTGGGCTATTGATGACCTTTATTGGTCTTTGGGATGTATTAAAATAGGGGAGTTGCTTCCCGATTTTCCTTAACTCATGCGACTAGCCAAATACGGTGGTACGACATTATATGTTAACGGCAGTATCATTTCACTTGTTGTAGATGCAAGAAGTTGTGTTGAGATTGGTTGAGTAATAAGGAAGAGACCATACATGTAGGTTAAGGCTAATCCCTTCCTTCATTTTGGCATGATCTCGTAATTACACGAGTTTGATAATGAGGCATAAAGCGATATTCATATTCCTGAATTTATGTACATTTTTCTAGTCTCATAAGTTACAATAATCTCCCTTATCATATTCAATTGAGTATTGTCTTCTTCTAGTCAAGAGAGCAGAAAGCATGTATATACAGTATTAGAGTATTTTCATTACCATCGAGCTATAATCGATGGGCAAGCCCCTTGGGCAACCTCTGATCAGATGTAAGTTATATACCAAGCCTACTGTAGTCAAGCGCCTATGAGCGAGCCCAGCATGGCCGAGACACAGAGCCTAGCATGGTCAAGCGCCTATGATCGAGCCTACTACGGTAGAGCAGTTATATATATACCGAGCCTTATAGGGCCGGATAGCTATTTTACTTACTATATTGAGAGAGTTGAGTCAGTATTAGCAAGTAAGCATATCTTCATATTTTCTTTGACTCTCAGTTACTTTCAGTTATTATATTATCAGTTCGGTTTCAGCTTTCAGTTATTCTGTTGCCTTACATACTCGGTACATTATTTCGTACTGACGTCCTTTTTGCTGGGGGACGCTGCATTTCATGCGCTAGATAGATCTTCCCAGTAGACAGAGTCAAACATCAGTTTGGTTGGTACGCTCCACTTTCTCAGAGTTACCAGGTCTATACAGGTTTGATGTGTAGGTCGAGGCCCTATCTCTATCATGACACATATCAGTTGTCTCTGGAGGCTTGTAGACGAGTCATGTATATTTTGGTCTATTAGTAGACGTTCATGGCAGCCTCATCAGCTTGCACAGTTATATATGAGCTTTGGGTATGTTTACCCCTCAGATGAGAGAGATGATATTTTAAGATGATTCAGAGTATGGCCTCATCGTCCAAAGCTAAGGGTTACCCCTCCAGAGTTCACAGTTATAGAGTGGTACACGGGGGCCGAGTATGGCATCGGGTGCTCGTCGCGGCCCATCGGTTTGGGTCGTGATATAAGACTAGAGAGATTGATGACTGAGTGAGGTCAAGATCCTGATTATGAGGGACAATTATGGGACCAGGCTACACGCCACAGTGGTTATACTGATTTTATGATAGCACTTGGGCTGTAGGAGCCCATCCGGACTCTGTACACACCCCTAGTGAGTGCAGTCTATTATATTAAGGGATGGATTTTCCCTGGACATGGATCTTGTCCGAAGCATTATATACCTGGATATGGATCTTCTCCACGGGCTGGATTGTCCCTTCTCAGTGCTGAGCGACCGTTGGTTAGTTGATGTATATATTTCGGGATGGATCTTCCCTAGGCCGGGTTGGCCATATACAATACTGAGTGACTGGGCATAATTAGCAAAATATGTGAGACAGTGAGTTGGGTACTCTAAGAGTGTGAGTACATGAGTTTATCTTTGAGATACATCACATTAACATGCACACATGACATACAAGCATAGAGATGCATCTTTTCTCATGTTGTACTATATCACGTCATTCATGACAACTCACACATATTGATATATGGGTATAGAGAGGTATTTCACATTTGCTATATGGAAAGGAAATTAAACATTTTATTTATTCTGGAAGGGATTTTTGGGAAAAATTCATAGCTTTCAAACTTATTCATATTTTCTACGATTTCGGTAAAGGATTTGGGTTTTCAATGACACACTTGTAAAACGGAACTATTTTCGGAAAGACTATGAAAAAGCTGAGCATTTTACCTCTAAGTTACTTCTTTTGTTATTTGTTTTACATTGTTATGAACTATTGTTGGCTATTGGTGTTGGACCCGACCTTTGTTCCAGCTCATCACTACTTTCAACCTAAGGTTAGGTATGTTAATTATTGAGTACATGGGGTCGGTTATACTCATATTACACTTCTGCACCTTGCCTGTAGATGTTGGCTTTTGATGTTTCTGTGTTCAATAGGAGCTAGATTTGAAGATGTACATACGTTCCTGCTGTAGCTGCCTCTTGTTCATGATAGCCTTAGATTCATAAAACTCTATTTATGTACTTTTCAGATAGATGATGTATTTACTTCATACCATCTTTGTAAACTCTATTCTTAGAAGATCATGATTTGTACTACTAGTTCTTGGGGAATGTATAAGATTCAGATCATTTCTTTTGTTTCATTGTCTTATTAAATATTATTTGAATTGGATAGTTATTAGTTTGCTTACCTAGCGGGTTGGGTTAGCTGCCATCACGACTAGTGAATTTTGGTTCGTGACACCTTATCACACCGCGTGGCTTCAAGTAGTTCCCCTACTAGCAATACGCGTATCAAGCCCACCTTATCTCATTTCATGTGTATCAACCCCAATCCTTATACCACCCCATGCGTATCAATATCACAACATATCATAGATCGCACCTCAAGTGCCCAAAACCACAACTTGCCAAAAAAGTCAACAACAATAATATCTCCACAATATATAGCCCATGACTTTATCTCAATATGTACAAGAGTCTCAATAATAACAACTGTAAGTGAATATCTCAACATGAATGGTATTTCAATAATTTACAACTTTGCCTCAATGTGAATCACGACCTTTATAACTTCAACACTATAATTCAACAATACGATATTCCAAGAAATAACAACCTCAAGCAAGGTAACTCAATAGTTAAATAATTAACAAGGAAATGAGAGAACAATAACTTCAACTAAGCATCTAAGGGTAAATAACAAGTAAGAGATGAGACAAGTATTTACAATGTCAAGCAAATCACGTAAGGATAGATTAATGATGATGAAGATAACATGTAATGATATTTCAATTAAAGACATGAAAAACATTTACATAACATTAATCGGTCAATTACCACATTTAGCCCTTGTACCCACTCGTCACCGTGCATACACAGTCTTCACGTACCACAAATAACACAAAACAACACAAATATTAAAGGGTATTCCCCTCTCCCTCCCCCTCCCCCCTCTCCCCCTCCCCCCACTAAGTTAGGCAAGACACTTACCTCAAAATACGTTAACTCAATCCACTAGTAGGTTTTTCCCTCGATTATCTAACTCTGAACAGCTCGAATCTAGCAAAAATAACTTTATACCATAAATACAAACCATAGGAAACTATTCTGAATAATAAAGCTGCAATCTTCAAAGAAAATAAAAAAGTCAACTTCGGGCTCGTGTCTCAAAACTCAACCAAACTTACAAAATCCAAATATCGATAACGAGGCCATCCATACTAAAATTACTAAATTTCGATCTCGAATCGACCTTCAAATCCTCACAATATAGTCTATGAAGTTATCAAAAGAATTTCCCACCATGTCTAACCCAAAATACAAATTAAATTATAAATACAATGATGTATTCATGTACAATAGCAAATCCAAGTTTGAATCACTTACCCCGATCAATTTCTTGAAAATCCCTCTCAAAATCGCCACAAACGGAGATCTCTAAGTCAAAAGATGAAAAATGAAATAAAACCCTCGTCTTTGAAATTAAGTATTGTTGCCCAGTCATTGCCTTTCACGATCGCGGAGAACAAATTCTCCCAGTTCACAAAACCTCCTTTGCGATCGCGAGCACTCAGTCGCAAATGCGATGATCGGATTCCTCATCTTACATGATCGCATCCCAGGACACGTGATCGCGAAGAACATCATGTGCCTCAGCTCCACCCTCTCCTTCCTTATACGCGAACGCGGTCCAACGCATGTGTTCGCGATGCACAAGCTCCTTAACCTTCACGATCACACCCCTTACTACGCGAACTCAAAGAATAAAATCCCAGCAGTCCCCAAGGACTCTATGTGATCGCGGGAGAATCTTCGCGAACACATTGAAGGAAGCTAGAACAAGAAAAACCAGCAGTCCTATTTCAAGAACAAAAGGTCCGAACTCAATCCAAAACACGCCTGGGGCCCCCAGGACTCTGTCCGAACATACCAACAAGTCATACTTGACACAAAAGACCTATTCCAACTTTCAGAACCAAAATCCGGACTCGACATCAATAAAGTCAACTCCCGATCAAACTTCTCAACCTTCCAAACCTTCAACTTTCTATCTTTCTTTAATTCATGCCAAAACGACATACGGATATTCAAATCAATATACGAACGTTCTCATATGTCCAAAATCACCATACGAAGCTATCAGAACCGTGAAAACTCCATTCTGGAGTCATCTACACAAAAATCAAACTCCGGTCAACTCTTTCAATTTAAGCTTCCAACTTTCGTATATGTGTCTCATTTCACTCTGAAACTCACTTGAAACAAAAACCAAATACCTCAGAAAGTCACATAACCATATTATAACATAGATGAGGCAATAAATAGGGGGACGGGTCTGGAATACTCAAAACGACTTAAAACGATCGGCCGGGTTGTTACATCTTCTCCTTTTAAAACATGTGTTTGTCCTTGAACAAGTATAGAGACATACCTGAAGTGGTAAAAAGATGAGGATAACGGCTACGCATATCATGATCGGTCTCCTAAGTAACCTACTTGACTAGTTGACCCCTCCACTAAACCTTCACTGAAACAATGCTCTTTGACCTGAACTTTCGGACCTGCATATCCAAGATGGCCACCGGCTCATCAACATAAGGCAAATCCTTGTCCAATTGGATGGAGCTTAAATCTAACACATTGGATGGATCACTATGATACTTTTGGAGCATAGAAACATGGCATACTATATGAGATGCAACTAAACTAGGTGGAAATGCAAGCTTGTAGGCCACCTCACCATACTCTCAAGAATATCAAAGATTCCAATATACCTAGGACTCATCTTGCCCTTCTTCCCGAACCTCATAACACCCTTCATTGGAGAAACCCAAAGCAAGACCTACTCTCCAACAATGAATGCAACATCACAAACCATCCTATCTGCATAAATTTTCTGTCAAGATTGGGTTGTACGAAGCCGATCCTAGATCAACTTGACTTTCTCCAAGGCATCTCAAACCAAATCTGTGCGTAATAACTTACCCTCTCCCAGCTCAAACCAACAAACTAGGGAACAACACTGTCTCCCATATAGGGCCTCACAAGGAGCCATCCAAATACTCGATTAGTAGTTGTTGTTGTAGGAAAACTCCACAAGTGGCAAGAACTGATTTCAAGAACCCTCGAACTCTATAACACAAGCACGAAGCATATCCTCCAATATCTGAATGGTGCGTTCGGATTGTCCGTCTATCTAGGGTGGAATGTTGTACTCAACTCAACCCGTGTCCCTAGCTCACATTGTACGGCTCTCCAGAAATATGATGTAAATTGCGTACCTCGGTTAGAGACGATGGATACCGGCACACCATAAAGGCGAACAATCTCATGAATATAGACTTGAGCCAGCTGCACTTAGAATAGGTAGTCACCACCGAAATGAAATGATCTGATTTGGTCAACCGATATCCACAATCACCCACACAGCATCAAATTTCTTTTGTCTGTGGGTGCCTAACAACGAAGTCCATGGTAACTCGCTCCCATTTCCACTCGGGAATCTCAAGTGTTTGAATCAATCCACCTAGACTCTGGTGCTCATACTTCACCTGCTGACAATTTAGGCACCAGGCAACATACTCTACTAAGTCCTTCTTCATTCTCCTCCACGAATAGTGTTACCTCAAATTTTGATAAATCTTAGTAGTACCTAGATGAATGGAGTGCCGCGAATTGTAGGCCTCTTGAAGAATCAACTCACGCAAACCATCCACATTGGGCACACATATTCGGCCCTACATCCGCAAAACACTGTCATCTTTGATAGAAAACTCCTGAGCATCGCCATGCTGTATTGTTTCCTTAAGGACAAGCGATTGGGGGTCATCATACTGATGCTCTCTGATGCTATCATATAAAGAAGACCGGGAAACCACAAACAAAACATCCAATCTTACAAATTGTTGACCAAGGCCTGAACATCCAATACTAATGGCCTCTCAGCTGCCCAAGCTCTCTGCCTTTCAACTCAAGGCATCAGCCACTATATTAGCCTTCCCGAGATAATATTGAATAGTGATGTGAAAGTTCTTAAGAAACTCTAACCATCTCCGCCACCACAACTTAAGATTCTTCTGTTTGAACAGATGTTATAGACTCTGGTGGTTGGCATAGACCTCATAAGGGACACCGTATAAATAGCGTTACCAAATCTTCAAGGCCTGAACAATAGCTTTTAATTCCAAGTCATGGACAATATAATTCTTCTCATGAACCTTTAGTTGTCTAGACATAAAGGCAATCACGCTACCATCTTTCATCAACACCGCGCCAAGTCCAACAAGTGGCGCATCACAGTACAAAGTATAAGACCTCCAAACCCATAGGCAACACCAATACTGAGGCTGTAGTCAAAGCAGTCTTGAGCTTTTGAAAGATCTCCTCACACTCCTCAGACCATCTTCAAGGTCAATCTGGTCATAGGTGCAGTAATAGATGAGAAACCCTCTACAAAATGATGGTAATACCTGGCAAAACCAAGAAAACTCTGTATCTGAGTAGCTAAAGATGGTCTGGGCCAAGTCTGCATTGCTTCATTCTTTTTCGGATCTACCTTGATCCCCTCACTCGACACCACATGACCCGAAAATGCCATCGAGTAAAGCCAAAATTCACATTTTGAGAATTTCACATGCAACTTATTTTCTCTCAAGGTTTGGAGCACAATGCTCAAATACTGCTCATGATCCTCCCGATTGTGGGAGTACCCCAAGATGTCATCAATAAACACAATGCCAAATGAATCAAGATAGGGCTAGAACATCATGAACATTTCCATGGCATTGGTCAGCCTGAATAACATCACAAAGTACTCGTATAGAAAGAAATCTTCGGAATATCTGAATCCTGATTCTTTAGCTGATAGTAACCTGACCGCAAATGAATCTTCGAGAACACTCTGACACCTTGTAGCTGATTGAATAGGTCATCAATGCATGGTAATGGATATTTTTTCTTCAATATAACCTTGTTCAACTGTCCATAGTTGATTCACATACACATGGAACCATCATTTTTCTTCACAAACAGTACCAGAGTACCCCAAGATGACACATTAGGCCAAATGAAACCATTATCAAGCAACTCTTGCAACTTCTCCTTTAACTCTTTCAACTCCATTGGGGCCATACTATATGGTGGAATAAAAATGGGCTGAGTGCCCCAACAAGTCAATACTAAATCGATATCTCTATCGGGCGGCATGTCTAGAAGATCTTTTGGAAACACATCTGGATAGTCTCTCATTACCAAAACTGACTCAACGGTAGGAGTATCAACACTTACATCTCTCATAAAGGCTAGACATGCATCACAACCCTTCCCAACCATCCGTTGTGCCATAAGAAAAGATACAACCCTGCTAGGAACATAATCTAAAGTACCACTCCACTCCAGCTGTGGTAAACCTAGCATAACCAATGTCACTGTCTTGGTGTGACAATCAAAAATTGCATAATAGGGCAACAACCACTCCATGCACAAAATAACATCAAAGTCTACCATACTAAGCAATAATAGATCAACTCTGGTCTTAAAACCACTAATAACAACTAAATAGGACCGATACGCACGGTCAACAACAATAGAATCTCCCACATGCATGGACACATAAATAGGAGAACTCAAAGAATCACGAGATATACCCAAATACGGAGCAAAGTAAGATGATACTTATAAAGAAGTGGAACCTGGATCAAATAAGACTGATGCATCTTTATGAACAACTGGAACAATACTTATAATAATTATATTGGATGCCACTGCCTCCGTCCAACCCGAAAAAATATAACATCTGGCCAGGCCTCCCCCTCTGTGGCGACCCCTACCCGCCTGACGTCCACCCCTAGCTGGCTGTGTAGGTGGAGCGGCAACTGGAGCAGTAACCATGGCCTGAAAAGTCTGGGGACCCTATGGAATAGGTGGAGCCTAAGTAGTCAGTGGAGGTGCACACCCTCCCGAGTCTGGGGAAGTCTGTCACCATATGACGAGTATCACCATATTAAAAAATCTCTTAGAGGATGCGGTTGTTAAAATTGGCTCGGAACTGGTTAGCTAGATTGACCATTAGAAGCACCCCGTGTAGAAGGTGCACTAGATAGTGGCGGTGTATAATAGGCAACCTGAGACCTGGGATTAGCTGAAGTACCACTAGAATCTAGAAGTGTTGAATGAACTGGATGGCTTACATTACCTCTACCATGACTGGCTACAACTAGGGCACGAGTACTACAATATCTACCATAATCTCGAGGCCTCTTGGCCTCTCTCTCCCGGATCTGCATACCTTCCAATCTCTATGCGATCTCTACCACCTGCTAATATGTGGTATTTGTCTCCAACTCTCGAGGCATACTGAATTTAATACCATAGTTGAGCCCGTCGATAAATCAACAAACTCGTTCTCTAACTATGTAAACTAAGGCAGGTGTATGTCTAAAAAACTAATTGAATCTGACAGCATACTTAGACACGGTCATAGTACCTTAGTGCAGCTGCTCAAACTCTACGTGCCAGTATCTCGAAGGCTCTGGAGAACAAACTCTCTCAAGAACATCTCTGAAAAATGAGCCCATATGAGTGAAGCTACATCGGATGGGCTACCCTTATAAGCCAACCATCACTGGAACACTATCCCTACAGCTGGAAAGTAGTGAAAGAAACCTTGCTCGTCTCCACAATAACCATTGTACAGAGAATACAGTGGCACATCTCTAGAAAACCCTATGCATCCTTCATAGCTAGGCCGCTAAAAGTAGGAGGGTGATACTTTGTGTACCTCTCAAGTATGAGTTGCTCCTCCCCGGATGTTGCTGCCCTAACATCAGGCTGAACTGGATAGCCAGCTATATTGGTACAATCTCTGTAACCTGGTCGACCTGAACCCGCTGCTCTGGAGTACCGGAAATGGGGGTATGTGCTCCTCCCCCAGCCTGAGATGTGGCCAGTGGAAGTGGAACCAACCCCACTTGAGCTAGAGTACCAAACATGCTCAAGAACTGGGTGAGGGTCTCCTGAAGTGCAGGGGTAGCAACAGGCGCCTCAGGTGCCTGCCTCAACTTGAGCTACTGGTGGCTCCTCTATCGCAGTTCAGGCAAGTGCCCTGGCTGCACCATGTGCCCCTCCTCGGCCTCTGCCCGGCCCCAGCCTCTCGCGGCTCTAGCAGGGGCACGGGTGTCTAATCGTCGGATCCAATGGTGCGTTTTGTCACAAACTGGGAGAGAATAGAAAGGCAAAGATTCAGAATTTTGAAGTCAACAAATTTTCACGATAAGGAATCAAAGAAGTGAATATTCCTTACAGTTTCATAGCCTCTCAAAGATAAGTACAAACACCTCTGTACCGATCCGTAAAACTTCTCTAAATCTGCTTATGACTCGTAACACCTATGAACCTACAGCTCTGATACTAACTTGTCACGACCTCAATCTCCCACCATAGGATGTTGTGATGGCACCTAGTCTCTAAGACTAGGTAAGCCTAACATACATGAAGAATTTAACGGAAATAGTAATAAAACATCCAATTTAAACCAATAGCTTACATAAAAACGACTCCACAATAAAACTGAACATAACACCCAAAATCTGCTGATACCGAGTCACAAGTTCTACATGAGTATACCGAAATATCCATATACAACAATATCTATAAAAGGATAAAGGAATACAAAGTAGTTAGAGGGTGACTTCGAGGTCTGCAAACGCCGCAGGTATACCTTGAAGTCTCCGATCCAATCTCAACTCACGTATGCCTAGCCTGGTATGAAGTACCTTGATTTGCACAAAAAGATGTGCAGAAACATAGTATGATTATACCACAACGATACCCAATAAGTATCAAGCCTAACCTCGGTAGAGTAGTGACATGGTCAGGTCAAGACACCTACTGGAATAAATAAAGAAACAAAATAGGTATAGTACAGTATAGTAATGGAAACAATGGAAATTATTTATTGAAGAAATATAAAAAGAATAGCTACACTGAAATTAAAGGCAATTAAGACATCACGGAAGAAACACTTAATAAGAATGCCAAGGAAATGGTGCTAACAAAACATAAGTGATGTAATTAAAAAGTTATCAACAAGAATCACTACCAAGGTATCGCCTTGTAGTCTCATTTCACCAATCAAATCACAAGCTTTCCATATACCACTGCAGGAGCCTTGCATTTAATTTTGTAAATTATTTTTCCAAAATAGCTACCGGCATTTTAGCCACCTTATCATATCGTGTGGCTTATGTAGTTCTCCTACTAGAAATACGCGTATCAAGCCCACATTATCTTACCTCATACGTATCAACCCCAATTCTTATACCACCGTATGCATATCAATATCACAATATATCACATATCGCACCTCAAGTTCCCAAAACCACAACTTGCTAAAGAAGTGTAACGACCCGGCTGGTCATTATGTGCAGTTGCGTCCAGATCGGCAGTTTGAGGTCATGAACAGCTTCACATAGTGTATTCTGACTTGCATGCATCATTAGCTCGAGTTTTCGAGTGGTTCGAAAATGATTTTAAGTGGTAACTCTCATTTAAAAAGCTCGAAGTTGAAGGAATCGACCAAGTTTGACATTTTAGGTATTTGACCTCGGATCAGAGATTTGATGACCGAAATTGCATTTGGAGGTTTCTAGAGGGTTTTTGCATCTTTTGGCAGAAGTTGGAAATTTAAAGGTTTAGAATTTTCCTAAGTTTGACCATGGTTTGACTATAAGTCTATTGGGTTCGGGTTTTTGTTTCGGGATTTGGAATAGGTTAGTTTTATCATATGGAACTTGCCTAATAATTCTATGTCATTTATAATTGATTTGATATGCTTTGGACGCTTGGTTGCGATTCTAGAAGTTCATTGTATTTTTCATGTGTTTTGGCATCCGATTTGTGTTTCTAGAGGTTAATTTGATGTTTTGATCGTGCAAGCGAGTACATGTAATAATTTAGGACTGGTGTGGATGTTTTGTTTGGATCTTGGGGGCTGGAGTAAGTTTCAAACGAGTTTCAGAATGATTTTATTCAATTTTGAATGTTGGTACTGGTTCCATCGCATTTACGATGTTTTTGTCGCAAATGCGACTATCGCATTTGCAAAGCATCACTCGCATTTGCGTATCTGGGATGTAGGGGAAGATTTCGCGTTTGCGAAGAACTCCCTCGCATTTGTGAAGTGTTGATGTTCGTTTTTGCGAAGATGCCTTCCGTTTTCGTGAGGTAGTTATCTTTGCATTTGCGATTAATTTGTTTGCAAATGCGACTTTAGTATAAAGTCTCATGTTTCGCTTTTGTGATGAAATGCTCATTTTGCAGGGTTCGCATTTGCGAATCTTGAATCGCAAATGTGACATCTACAGCCTGCATATAGCTGAGTATTTTCATACCAAACTATTAGGTAAGTATTTTTAATCAATTTTCAATTATATTTCGTGATTATAAATTAGATTTAACATTAAATTCATGAGAATATAAGGAAAAAATTTGGAGATTTTGTCAAAGTTTTGAAAAATAAAAATTTGAGATTTGTGAGTCAAATTGGACTCAGATTTGAAAACAAAACATGTATATGGACTCATGGGGCTATGGATAGTCAAGACCTACCTTTGGACCAGGGTTTTGACCGGGCGAGCCCGGGGTTGAATTTTGTTAACTTTTTAAAAATTGTATAAAGATCATAGCTTTTTAATTGAAATGATATTATCTTCCATTGTTTGATGTATTTAAGTCTTCTTTGGCTAAATTGAGCCGAGCGGGGGTAAATTTGTAAAGGAAAAGCTAATTTGAGTATTGATTTGGCTGAATTAAGGTAAGTATCTTGCCTAACTTTGTGTGAGAGAAACTACCTCTTAGTTTTTGGACTGATGGTACTATTTGAATTATGCGGAAAACGTGTACACATGGTGATGAGCGTGTACACGCACTTATATGTAGTATTTGACCGGTTAGACCGTTAGGCTTCTTTCATACAATTAATTGTAGCTGTCGTTTCATGTTATATCTTCTGTCGTTAGGATTGCTCTTATGTGCTTTACTTGATGTTGTTAGTACATGTTGTGTCTTTTGCAAAAAGTTCACCCTTATATGCTAATTGTTAATTGCAATTACTTGTTGAATTCATGATTTATCTGCTACATCCCTTAATTGTTAATTGATTCTCAGAAATTGTGTCTTGATTTATGGATTGTCATTCTTTGCTATTTGATTTCGTGCGTCATTGTGTAATTCATTTTATCCTTTTTGAACTTCAATGGAGAAAATTTCTTTCATGCTATTAGTGAATCTTCGACGCCGGATTACAATGAAAAACGCCTACAAGCTTGAAAACGAGCAGGACGTTGACGGTAGCTATACCATACGACCTCGCTAACTCGACCGCAAAACTACACCTACGACCTCGATGGAACTTGAACTAGAAAATGCTGTTGAGTTATTTAGAAAAGAGGACTGTTTTAAGGTATTTTCATGTGGTTGTTTGGCTTGTTTTCTGGGTCTGGTTGGGGTGTCTTGCGGGTGGAGAAGAGGGCCTATTGTGTGGGATCAGGGAGTATTATGATATTTATAAATGATGATATTGTGTGAGATTGAGTTGCACGCCGCAACTGAAATGGTTATTATTGTGTAGGATCGGGTTGTACACCATAACAAATGTACATATTGTAATTGTTGTGATATTAAGGTTATTTTCGGTTGCGATTCTCATGGTACATTTTATGTTATGATAGTTTTTGTTGTTTCTTAAATCACTTCACTGTATTTTGATCGTATTTGATTGACCGTCAGTATTCTAATGATGGAACAATATTTACTTCTTGTGTGAGTCATGCATTCTAGGTGATATGTTGTGCTACTTCAATATACCAAATTTGCGCCTCTGTTATTTCATGATAAATTGATCGTCAAGGTGAATTTATTTGCACGGGGTCATTAACATATATGTGATTGAGTTGTTGATAATTCTGCGAATTTATGTGCACGGGGCCACCTGTGTGTCTTTCAAAAATAAAAACTCGTATCTCATTTGGCGTTTTACTAATTTAAATAGTTATTACATTTTTATTTTAATTGTTTTTCCCAAATTTACTCATCTCCTTATTGTAGTGTAATTTACTTAAAAATTATTTACGTTTACTTCAAAAAATTCTATATTTAACTCCCTAAATTTAATTGATGTTTTACTTTGATTAAATATTATATTCCGCTTCAACTCATTTATTTCTAAACTAAGCTCATTTGATACTCTATTTGCACAATCCCTCCTTTCTTTTACTTTATTTTAATCCTAAATTTAGCTTAATATCTCATTTGACACTTTACTATATTCAAGTTTTAAATTGTGTTGAAATTGTTCATCGATCATCTTAGTTTATATTGACACAAACACTATGTACATGGTAGAACGTGGATTTTTCCGTGCGAAGGTGATTTGGAAAAATGTGGGTACAAGGTTCTAGGAGTGTAAGGTTTGGAAGTTGTGACTTATGTTATGAGACTACAAGATGTGATACATGAGGTAACTCTTGTTGAAATTCATGCATTAGCTACGATTTGATTGATTGAGTTGTCATCGGTTTCCCTACTTGAACCCATTCATATCTCATATGTACCCCGACTATGTTGTTGCTTAATTACTTGGTTGTTTCTTGTTTCCATTTGTATTCTCCTTATTTTCACTATTGATTATAATTTGAATTCTTTCTGCTATTGGCCTTATATTGATAGTCTCACCTTGTTAGCTTTATGTCATATCTTGCGCAGGTTTACATGTCTGGTAGGTGTCTTGACCTAGCCTCATCACTACTTTACCGATGTTAGGCTTGATACTTAATGGGTACCACTGTGGTGTACTCATGCTACATTTCCACACATTTTTGTGCAGATCCAGGTACTTCGGATCGAGTTGGTTTTGTGACTTATGCCTATGTGGCTGGAGACTTTCAAGGTACACCTATTGGATGTTCGCAGACTCTGAAGTCACCTTCTATTGTATATCATTCCCATTATTTCATGTTTCGAAATAGTGATGTATTGTTATTTCTAGTAATTCTTAGAAAAGCTTATGTCTTGTACTACCGGTTTTGGGATATTGTATAATGTTGAGATTGTGGGCTTATTATAGAAACTTCTATTTCAAGCTTAATAGTTACTTGGTTAAAAATATATTATTTGATCAACAAGTGTTAGCCTTACCTATTCTTAGAGACTAGGTGTTATCACGACATCCAACGAGAGGGAAATTGGGGCCATGACAAGTTAGTATCAGAGCTCTAGGTTTATAAGTACTACGAGTCATAAACAAGTTTAGTAGAGTCTTATGGATCAGTACGGAGATATTTGTACTTATATTCGAGAGGTTGTAGAAACTATTAGGAAATTCCTCTTCTTTCATTCCTTCTCGTGCAACACAAATTCAACTTGAAGCATATATCTTATGTTCCTTTGCATCCACTCATGTATGATATTGCACAATCGGTATCAACTATACGCCAACGGTCCGTGATACTGTGGATGGGCTATGAGGGAGCCAGGGATGGTCAACCATTGTCTCAACGTGTCGTCCAGATTAAGGATGTGGAAGTATTGAGAAATCATTCAATTATGCATGTGGGGGTGCAGGGGGTTCTGGCATCTAGTTGATAAGTACCAACTTGTGAAGGTTTAATTGGTTAGCTAATCATTGCGATCATGGCAGGGCTACGAGGTGGAGGTTGATTTGAGGATAGATGGTGGTATTAGAGATTATGTGGTTCTCATGGGATTTTTACTCAATGAGAGGCGGATATTAGCATTCAAGGCACTAGAGAAAGCGAGTTCAACTGTCACAAAGGAGGACATGCGTTTAGTAGAGAACTTGAGGTATCTTATAATTGGTGTTGTACACGGTGAAGGTTAGTATTGTGGATCATCAGATTGTTTCCTATGGCTTTGCGCCAAGTGAGGGAGTCTACTATCGACGATCAGATTGCAGAGTCAGGTGTTATATCAGTTTTGGCCTAAGATGTATGTATATATGGTATTGAATGGTTCCCCGAAATTTGTATATGATTAAGATCTAAGATTTTCATGGGATAATGTTGGGACTTGCAGTATTTCTACATAATTAATGAATCTATATTTTAGTGTCAGAGGGGTCAGAGAAATGACTTCATATTCACAGTAGGTCTCTTCTACGTTGGTGTCTCAGCTGCGGCAACATGTGGTGCGTCAAAGGAAAATACAGTGAATTATGAGCTTCTGGGCTATGTGGTACGTGCTAAGATTTTCTGTATTGAGCTTTAAATTTGGGATCATTGTGTATCGACAGGGAGAAGTGTTACCGCAAGGAAAAGTCGAGGAGGATCTGAAGAAATGGGTCAGCTCGGTGGTGTTGGGTCAGTATAGCAATGGAAGTAATTGGTCCTTTTTGAGTGGTAATTAATTCTCTACCGGTATTTGTGGTAGTACTCTTGGGTGAGACAGTTTACGTGACAGTTGAGTTTGGGAGATTCAGCCTTGATGGCTTGGTTATGTGTGGACGCGTCTCGAAGAATTCTCGATGGTGTCGACCACGCATGAGTTGGTTGTATCCTACTGACATAAGGAATATGTTGTGCATTATGGTTTTCTCCTAGATGAATATCAGAAGTTAATAGAATGCTTGCATTATTGGGTATCACATGTGAAGAGCATGCATTTTAGGAAAGCACCCTGTGATTTGGGTTGCATATGCTTGGCTATTAATACATTGATTACCGAGTTCTTGGGGCTTCTAAAATTCTAGTTTTGCTACGCGGTATGGAAGATCTTTGTAGTTCTTTCCATAAGATGATGGAGTGTAAGTGATGCATCAATCATTTGAGCATCATAGTTGAGATCGGGTGTGGAAATTTTTTTATTCATGTGGTTTCGGGGCTGAATGTTCTCGTAGGTGGACTATTCCACGAATGAGAATTTGTGAATAAATCTTAAGAATGGGATAACTGATGGCATAAATTATCGATATGTTGCTATGAACTTTTGAAAGGATATTTACCTGTTTGGGAATGATCGGAATTAGTTTGGGGGCTATTTGAAACCCCAATGAAGATGTGTATTCTATATCAGATCAGGTTTGGTTACCCATGTGAAGTTGATATCAGGGGTTTAGTACCGGACAGAATGGATGTTATTTGTGCCTAGTCTGTGTTATGTGCTTCTCTCTAATGAGATGATGGGATGTGAGGTTGTATGATCATTCTCCATGCATGTTGTAATTTCGTTCAGTCCTTATGGCGATATGGGCAAGATAGCCCTCGTGATGTTGATTTGCTCATTGCACCTTAGTTGTGCTTCTATTCCTCCGTGTTGTATTATTTCTATTCACCTTTACACAGTTATATTTGTGCACTCTATCATACTTGAGGTTGGCATACATGTGATCGGTGAGCCCGACCACTTTGGCTCGATGGGTATCCCTACGTGGATTGATATGTTTGGAATTGGGTTACGCGTCACAACGAAGTTATGTGGGATACCCTTACTTATGTTTATTTTGTGTTCCATTTTCCCACTGTGGAATAAGTTGATGAAATTGTACTTTGTTGTTATATCTATTGCACTTGTTAGATAATCCACATACCTTGTTTTCCTTCTATTTTGTTGCATGTATGAGTTATTGCTTGTTTGGTGTAAGGACCGTGTTATGTGAGAATCTATGTGGTTATGTGATGTGTTGTCAGTTAGGCTGCTTGTATTGGCTGAGATGAGATTTCTAAACCTGAGATTTGCATTATCGTATCGAGATCTTAGAATTGGGCAATGGACCTTGGCGGACGAGAGAGATTCTTGGCTTGTTGATTTCATGGATGGTTATGAATTTCTACATGTTTCTTTTATCATAAACAGCCTTGCGGAGGTCCGGAACGAAGGTTATATTCGATATAAAGTGTAATACGCGTACTTAGGTTGTTATTGGACATCTATGGTGGTCGGAAGTTATTGTTGCGGGCATCAGAGTCGTGTAGAATATTATGTGATTTTACCTAGGGTTGGGGTTATGGCTCGATTTAGCTTGTTCAGGCGTATACAATGTATTGATGCAAGATTTGGGTTCTATAATAAGTTTTATATGTTGAGGATTGGGTTTTATCCTAAGGATATGGACTAAAGATGAAGTTAGATCTTCAGTTTAAGTTGCGTTATCATGCGTACATGGATTGGGGTGATGTGGAATCACCCCCGAGTGTATGTATGGTGAGCTCATATAGTGATTTGACAGCTTTGGAATGACTCCTGGCACGTTCGAGGACGAACATATATTTAAGTGGAGGAAGATGTAACGACCCGGTTAGTCGATTTGAGGGATTTCGTCCAGATCGGCAGTTTGAGGTCATGAGCAGCTTCACAGAGTGTATTATGACTTGCGTGCATCATCGACTCGGGTTTTCGAATGGTTTGGAACTGATTTTAAGGAGTAACTCTCATTTGAGAAGCTCGAACTTAAAAGAATCAAAGATTTGATGGTCCCGGTAGGTCCGGATGGTGATTTTGGACTTGGGCATATGCCCAAAATTGCATTTAGAGGTTTCCAGACGCTTTCGACATCTTTTGGCGGAAGCTGGAAATTTAAAAGTTTAGAATTTTTCTAAGTTTAACCATGGTTTGACTTAAAGGCTAACAGGTTCGGGTTTTAGTTTCGGGATTTGGAATAGGTTAGTTTCATCATATGGGACTTGCTTGCAAAAATTGGTGTCATTTGGATGATTTGATATGGTTCGGACACTTGGTTGTGATTCTAGAAGTTCTTGAAGTTCATTACGTTTTTCATGCATTTTGGCGTCCGATTCGTGCTTCTAGAGGTTATTTTGATATTTTGATCACGCAATCGAGTTCGTGTTATATTTTTGAACAAGTGTGGGTGTTTGGTTTGGAACCTCGGGGACTCAGGTGAGTTTCAAATTGGTTTCGAAATGATTTTATTCAATTTTTGAGTGTTGGTACTGCTTCCATCGCATTTGTGATTTGTCGCATTTGCGTAGCAGCCCTCGCATTTGCGAACCTGGGTTGTTGGGGAAGAGTTCGCATTTACTAAGAACTCCCTCGTATTTGCGAAGTGTTGATGCTCGCTTTTGCGAAGATGCTTGCCGCTTTCGCGAGGCAGCTGTCTTTGCATTTGCGATTAATTTTGTCGCAAATGCGAATTTAGCAGAATGTATCATGTTTCACTTTTGCGATGAAATGCTTGCTTTTGCGGATTTCGCATTTGTGTACCCTATGTTGCAAATGCCACATTTGTAGCCTGCATATAGCTAAGTATTCCGAGACTTAGCTTCATTTTATCATGTTTTGAACCCTAGCCTTGATGGGAGGAGATTTTGTGGAAAGATTTTCAAACCAAACTATTGATTAAGTCATTTTATCAATTTTCAATTATATTTCGGGATTACACATTAAATTTAACATCAAATTCATGAGAATATAAGGGAAAAATTTTGAGATTTTGTCAAAGTTTTAAAAAATGAAAATTTGGGATTTGTGAGTCGCATTGGACTCGGATTTGGAAACAAACACGTATATGGACTCGTGGGGCTATGGGTAGCCAAGACCTACCTTTGGACCCGGGTTTCGACCGGGCAAGCCCGTGGTTGATTTTTGTTGACTCTTTAGAAATTGTATAAAGATCATAGCTTTGTTAATTGAAATTGTTTTCTCCTACATTTTTTTATGTATTTAAGTCGTCTTTGGCTAGTTGAGCCGAGCGGAGGTGAATCTGTAAAGGAAAAGCTAATTTGAGTATTAAGTTGGTCGAATTGAGGTAAGTATCTTACCTAACTTTATATGGGGGAAACTACTCCTTAGGATTTGGATTGATGATACTATTTGAATTATCTAAAAAGCGTGTACACAAGGTGATGAGTGTGTACATTAACTTATATATGGTATTTGACCAGTTAGACTGTTAGGTTTCTTTAGTGCAATTAATTGTAGCTATCATTCATGTTATATCTTCTATCGTTAGGATTGCTTTTACGTGCTTTACTTGAAGTTGTTGGTACATGTTTTATCTATTGTTGTCAAGTTCACCCTTATATGCTAATTGTTAATTGCAATTACTTGTTGAATTCATGCTTTATCTGCATATGCCTTAATTATTAATTGATTCTCAGAAATTGTGTCTTGGTTTATGGATTGTCAATCCCTGATATTTGATTTCGTGAGTTATCGTGCAATTCTATTTATCCATTGTGACTTCTTTGTGTAGCCTCGTTTGATTTTGTGGTACGCCATAGTTGGTTGTAACTTATTGCTTAATTTATGTTGCTTGGGGAGTGGAGTTGCATGCCTCAACAGTAATGGTAATTAGGATATGGTGGAATAAGAGAGGATTATGATATTGATAAATGATAATATTGTGTGGGATCGGATTGCACGCCGCAACGGATATGGTTATTGTTGTGTGGGATCGGGCTGCATGCCACAATGGATATACATGTTGTAACTGTTGTTCTATTAATATTATTTCCAGTTGCGATTCTCATGGTACATTTTATGTTAGGATAGTTATTGGTGTTTCTTAAATCACTTCATTGTATTTTGATCATATTTGATTAACCATCAGTATTCTAATAATGGAACAATGTCGAATTCTTGTGTGAGTCATGCATTCTACATGATATGTTGTGCTACTTCAATATGCCAAATTTGCGCCTCTATTATTTCTTGATAAATTGATCGTCAAGGTAAATTTATGTGCATAGGGTCATTAACTTATATACAATTGAGTTGTTGATAGTTTAGCATATTTTAAATGAAAGAATTCTTAAGGTGTTTTACCTGTGTGTATTGCAAAAATAAAAACTCGTATCTCATTTGATGTTTTACTTATTTAAATGGTTATTACATTTTTACTTTAGATGTTTTTTCCAAATTTACTCATCACCTTATTGTTGTGTAATTTATTTAAAAATTGTTATCACGTTTACTTTAACAAATTCTATATTTAAATCCCTAAATATAATTGATGTTTTACTTTGCTTAAATATGATATTTTGCTTCAACTCATTTATTTCTAAACTAAGCTCATCTGATACTCTATTCGCATAATCCCTCATTTATTTTACTTTATTTGAATTCTAAATTATGCTTAATATCTCATTTGATGCTTTAATGTATTCAAGTTTGAAATTGTGTTTAATTATGTTTAAATTGTTCATCGATCATCATAGTTGATATTGACACGGACACTCTGTATATGGTATAACGTGAATTTTTCCGTGCAAATGTGATTTTGAAAAATGTGGGAACAAGGTGTCATGTGTGTAAGGTTTGAAAGTTGTGGCTTAAGATCTAAGACTAAGAGATGTGATACCTGGGGTAATTCTTGTTGAAATTCGTGCATTAGAAACAATTTGATTGATTGAGTTGCCATCAGTTTCCCCTTACTTGAACCCACTCATATCTCATCTCTACCCCGACTATGTTGTTGCTTAATTACTTGGTTGTTCGTAGTCATTCATATTTTCACTGTTGATTGTAATTTAAAATCTTTCTGCCTTATATTGATATTCTTCCCTTGTTAGCTTTATGTCACATCTTGAACAGGCTTCTATGTCTAGTAGGTGTCTTGACCTGGCCTCATCACTACTATACCAAGGTTAGGCTTGATACTTACAGAGTACCATTGTGGTGTACTCATGCTACGCTTCTACATATTTTTGTGTAGATCCAGTTACTTCGGATCGAGTAAGTTTTGAGACTTATGCTTGTGCAACTGGAGACTTCAAGGTACACCTGCTGGACATTTGAAGGCTCTGAAGTCACCTTCTATTATATTTCATTTAAATTGTTTCTTATTATTTCGGGACAGTGATGTTTTGTTATTTTAGTAGAAAAGCTTATGACTTGTATTACCAATTTTGGGATATTGTATCATGTTGAGATCGTGGGCTTATTATAGAAACTTTTGTTTCAAGCTTAATAGTTAATTGGTTAAAAATCTATTATTTGTTCAGTAAGTGTTAGGCTTAGCTAGTCTTAGAGACTAGGTGCCATCACGACATCCTAGGGAAGGAAATTGCGGTAGTCACAAGAAGTCAACAACCACAATATTTCCACAATAAATAGTCCATGGCTCAACCACAATATGTACAAGAGTCTCAACAATAGCCATTGAAAGTGAATATCTTAACAAGAATTGTATTACAATAATTTACAACATAGCCTCAATGTGAATCATGGCCTTTATAACTTCAACACTATAATTAAACAATAAAATATTCCAAGAAATAACAACCTCAAGAAAAGTAAATCAATAGTTAATTAATTAACAAGGAAATGAGAGAACAATAACTTCAACTAAGCATGTAAAGGCAACTAACAAGTAAGATATGAGACAAGTATTTACAATGCCAAGTAAATCACGTAAGAATGGATTAAAGATGATGAAGATAACATGTGATGACAATTCAATTAGAGGCATGAAAAGAATCTACATAACTTTAACCGGTCAATTGCCACATTTAGCCTATGTATCCACTCGTCACCTTGCGTATACAGCCTTCATGTACCACAAATAATATAAAACAACATCAATCCTAAGGGGTAATTCCCCCATACAAAATTAGGCAAGATACTTACCTCAAAACACGCTAACTCAATCTGCTAGTAAGCCTTTCCCGCGAATATCCAACTCCGAACGGTTTGAATCTAGCCAAATTAACGTTATACCATAAATACAAACCATAAAAAACTATTCCGAATAAAGTTGCAATCTTTAAAGAAAATTAAAAAGTCAGCCTCGGGCCCGCATCTTGGATCCTGACCAAACATACAAAATTTAAACTCACATTTGATTACAAGTCCAATCATACTAAAATTACTCAATTCCGATAAATCGACCGTTAAATCCTCAAAATATAGTCTATGAAGTTTTCAGAATTTTTCCCAACTTTTCTAACCCAAAACACTAATAAAATGATAAAAATAACGATGGATTCATGTATAAGGGCTAAATCTGAGTTAGAATCACTTACTCAGATCACAAAACCTCCTTCGCGATCGCGAGCGTGATGACCAGCTTCCTCACCCTATGCGATCGTGCCCCAGGCCATGCGATCTCGAAGAACATCGCATGTCATAGCCCCAGCCTTTCCTTCCTTGTGCGCGAACACGGTCCAACGCACGCGTTCGCGATGGACAAGCTCGTCAACTTTCATTATCGCACCCTGACTTCGTGAACGCGAAGAGTAAAATCGCAGCATTCCCCAAGGACTCTCCACGATCGCGGGAGAATCTTTGCGAACGCAAAGAAAGAAATTACAACAGGAAAATCTAGCAGTCCTATTTCAAGAACAAAAGGTTCAAACTCAATCCAAAACATTCCCGGGCCCCTGGGACCCGATCCGAACATATCAACAAGTCCTAAAACGTGATACGAACTCGTTAGAAGCCTCAAATCACATCAAACAACACTAAAAGCACGAATCGCACATCAATTCAAGATTGAGGAACTTATTGTCATGACTCAAAATCCAACTAGTCGCGATGCACCTCAACCCGTTAGGTAACCCAATTAACAACTATCCAATTTAATGAGATTTGTTAAGATAAATAAATGATAAAATAACTTAACCTTTATAAATTTCCCAAGAACTGGTAGTACAAATCATGAGCTTCTAAGATTTAGAATTTATAAAGCTGATATGAAATAAAACACATCATCTATGTGAAATATATATATGAACAAATTAATAATTCTAAAGCTACTAAGAAGAAAAGGCAACGATGATAGGAACACAGGTGCATCTTCAATTCCAGCTTCTGCCATACACAGCAACATCAACATCCATAATCTACACGCAAGGTGCAGAAGTGTAGTATGAGTACAACCGACCACATATACTTAATAAGTAAGAAACCTAACCTTAGGTTGAAAGTAGTGACGAGTTGGGACAAAGATCAAAGTCCAACACAAATAGCCAACAACAGTTCATAACAATATAATAATAGTGGTACAAGAAATAATTCAGAGATATAATGCTCAGCTAGTTCACAATTACCGAAAATAGTCATGCTTTTCAAGTATAACAGTAAAACCCAGTTTCTCCACCAAAATCGCCAAAATATGAGTAAGTCCGAAAAACTGCGATTTTTTCCAAAACATTTTAACAATAAATAAGATGTTCCATTATCAGATAGCATGAAGAATGTATATCTCTATGCCTACGTTCCAATGTGTATGTGAAGTCATAAATGTCACAAAGTCGTGTAACACGAGAGAATGCACCTCTATGCGTGTGTGTCAAGTATACATGTCAATGCAATGCACCACACTGATGAACTCATGTACCCACACTCTCATAGTACTCAATCTCACTGTCTCACACTCCCATTTCTCACGCCCAATCACTCAACATACTCAGTCACTCAGCACTGTACAGGGCAAATCCATCCCAAACGCAAATAAATCCTGCTACGGCGAGCTGACCTATCCCTTAATGAATCAATAGCAACTACGCTCACTCTGGGTGTGTAGAATCTGGAGAGGCACCCAAGCGCTAAAATAAGCCAATCATGGCATGAATCATTAAAACATATTGTCGCGTATAGCCCGATCTCATCATTAATCAATAATACCTGATGCGGCGTGCATCCCAATCCCATCAATATTACTCACAATCTGGCCCTTAAGCCACAACTAAGTCATCAGTCCTTTGGGCTCATAATTTCATGAAAAACAACCCAAAAATGATGATATGATGTATAAATAAATTGCAAAATAGACTGAGATATGGTATGCAAATGAATTAGTATGACTAAGTATGTAACTGCAATTTAAGCAGATAACTCAACAGCAGAAATGATCTCAGTGGGTCCCAACAGGATAGCCTAGACATGGTTTATAGCATGGATCACAGCTCAATTACTCTAGCACGTAGAAATTTCATGAATAGAAACAAGTTTAGGTCACTACACAGTACCACAGAATCCATAGAATCATAATTCACATGATGCACACCCACACGTCTGTCACCTAGTATGTGCACTACCTCAACACCAAACACATAACACTTATATTCGGAGGTTCATATCTTCAGCATCAAGTTCAGAAGTGTTACTTACCTCGAACAAGTCGAATCCAATACTGAGCAAGTCAAACAATAATCTATAAACACCATCACGCGCGTACCGACCTCGAAACGGTTCAAAACTAGCTAAAAGCAACTCAAGAACATCAAATAATGCCTAAAGAAACAATTACAAATGATATAGGTCGAATCTTTAATCAAAACCCCAAATTTAACCAAAATTTTAAACTCGGGCTCGTACCTCAAAACCCGACAAAGCTTACAAATCTGACAACCCATTCAATTATGAGTCCACCCATACTAGTTTCACTCACATCCGACTCCGGATATACATTCAAAACTCAACAATTCGCTCTATGAAACTTTAGGCAAAAATCCTCAATTTCTCTTTAAAAATCACAATCCAATTAGTGAAAACGAAGATGGATTCACGAAATATAACCAAAATTGAATAGAGAACAGTTACCCCAATATTTATGGTGAAATCGCCCCA
Organism: Nicotiana tabacum; assembly: GCF_000715075.1. Classification (NCBI taxonomy): domain Eukaryota; kingdom Viridiplantae; phylum Streptophyta; class Magnoliopsida; order Solanales; family Solanaceae; genus Nicotiana; species Nicotiana tabacum. The sequence goes on along the minus strand of NC_134084.1, from coordinate 101,419,808 downwards.
AAAGTCATCTCAATCCGAGCCTCATAGCTTCAATTATGATAAAAATGACTCTAACCCTCGAAATGGGAATTAATAAAGTCTGCCCAGCACTGTTCACATCTGCGAAAAAAATAGCTGCTTCTACGGCGTCATTTATGTGACAACATTTACGCTTCTGCGACCAGGACTAACGAGCCGACCCCTCGCACCTGCGGAACAATTTTCCGCTTCAGCAACATTGCAGGTGCGAGCTCCTTTTCACTCATGCACATAACCTCGCTTCTGCGCCCATGACCATCGCATTTGTGACTTTGCATATGCGACTCAAATTCCGCATCTGCGAAGACTCCAAGCCTAGTCTTCTCTCGCTTCTGCGATGAACTTCCCGCATCTGCGAAGTTGCTTCTGCAACCAATACTCTGCAGATATGGCTACACCAGCACTAGAAATCTTCAGCAATGCAACAAGAGGTAAAATGATCTGAACCTCGTCCGAAACTCATCCGAGACACTCAAGACCTCGTCCGAATATACCAACAAGTTCCATAACCTAACATGGACCTACTCAAGGCCTCAAATCACGCATAACAATATCAAAACGAAGAGTCGCAGCTCAAATCAAACTTAAATGGACTTTCAACTTCCAAAACTCGTATCGAACCATATTAAATCAACTCAGATTGAACTCAAATTTTGCACACAAGTCCCAAATGACATTACGAAGCTATTCAATTTCCCAGAACCACAATTCGACTCGATATCATCAAAGTCGACTAACGGTCAAACTTATAAACTTTCCAAATCTTCCAATTTTTCAACTTTCACCAATTAGTGTCAAAACCTTCTAGAAATATCCAAATGAAAATCTGGCCATATGCCCGAGCCCAAAATCACCATCCGGACCTAACATAACCATCAAAACACCATTCCAAGGTCAAATACTAAAAAGTCAAATATGGTTAGCTCTCCCAACTTAATGCTTCAAACATGAAATTCATTCTTCCAAACTAATTTTGATACACCTGAAACCAAAACCGACGATCCACATACGTCATAATACATCATATGAAGCTACTCAAGACTTCAAATAGCCGAACAGAAGGCTAATGATCAAAACGACCGGTTGGATCGTTACACTTGTGAACTTCTAACTTCTAAAACTAATGCCGAAACAGACCAAACCAACTCCAATTGACCTCAAATTTTGCACACAAGTCATAATTGGTACAACAGACCTATTCCAACTTTTAAAACCAAAATTTGGACCTGATATCAATAAAGTCAACTCCCTGTCAAACTTCTGAACCTTCCAAACCTTCAACTTTCTAACTTTTGCCAATTCAAGCTGAAATGACCTACGGATGTCCAATTCAATATCTGGATACACTCCTAAGTCTAAAATTAGCATATGGAACTATCAAAACCGTGAAAATACCACTCCGTAGTCATCTATACAACAGTCAAACTCCAATCAACTCTTTCAACTTAAGCTTCTAACTTTTAATTAAGTGTCCCATTTCACTCCGAAACTCACTCCAAACCAAACCAAATACCTCGGAAAGTCACATAACTATAATATAACATAGAGGAAGCAATAATTAGGGGAATGGGACTAAAATACTCAAAACAACCGACCGGGTCGTTACACCAACTTCTTTTGGTGTTTTTCGCTTTGTTTCTTGTTGGATCGAGAATTTTGAACTGAGTGTTACTTCACATATTGTCTACGAGTGAAAACGTACAGAGCATGATTTGGAGTCCTTTATCTCTAGTTTTTGGGTCTTCAACAATAGTTGTATTTTGGTATTTTTCTATTTTTCTTGACTTGTTTTGGTGCAAACTTGTTACTATTGTTGCTCCATATTTATCATTAATATTGTAGCCATTTTGTATAACTTTTATAACTCTCTCATTGATATAGTGAAGTTTTTGTACCGTAGCTTTTACTCTTCATATTGAAGAGGTTATTCCATGTTAAATTTGGTATCTTTAATTATTTATTTACCTTGCCTATATTTATTATTGTGTTATAGTTCTGCCCAAATATATTTATTCTTGTGTATCTTAACTTCTCTTGGTTCAAATAGATTTGGAAAATTTGATTCGAGTATTATTCCGTTGCTACCTTATCATGCTCATTGTTTGTGCTTGCTTTTCTCCAACACCAATCCCTTATAATTATCCCCAAAAAGAATAGTTGATTGCATTCATTTATTTGGTGGAATCATGAAGTACGAATAATATTACTAGGTTCCATTTAATAACTTTATACATAAGAATATAACTTTAACATATACTTCTTCCAATTGAATAAATTACTTTGGGATTAAGTCTTAACTAGAGTACTAAGAATATATGTGCTCCAAGTTGCAGTTAAGCGATACACTTTCATATTGTATACTCATCATTACAAGGTGCATGGCTGATGTTGGAAACTTATCAGTTGTTAATCAATATAATTTTGTTCCATTCGCTTCTAAAATAATTGGATCTTTATAAATCCAGTACTCTTAAATGATTATCGCAAGCAATGCTTTTATTTAAATTTTGGCTTCTTAAATTATGGCATACTTTACAGTATTATAGCTAAGAAATTACAATAATTAATAAGTACTGCTCAAATTTGCTTTCTCAATATTGCTTCAAGCTTATAATAAAGAATACTTATGAATGCTGGTTAGACATATAAACAAGTTCAATTTAATTGGCATTGTCTAACAAGTGATACCACCAAAGAAAGAAATGGATAACGATTGCTTTGTTAACAACATCATCTCAACTGAATATGGCTCATGGATATAATGAAACTAGTTTGACTGCTTCTGAATGTGCTGATATTAGGCTCAACGACAGTGAACTTCGAGATCCATCGTTGCCATGACCCAAAATACCGCCTTGGGCGTCGTGATGGCACCTGGTCTCTAAGATTAGGTAAATCGATTACTTATAATAATTAAGCCAGTTTAACAATGATATTTTAAAACAGAGTTTAACATAAAACTGAAATAAAGATGAAACAAGCCTACATGACAATAATTACAACAATCTCTCAAGACTAGATAATACGGAGTCACGAACTCTAGCTGACTACATAGAAAGATCTCAAAAAAAATTGAAATACAATAATGTTCGGATAACAAACTGACAGTACAATAAAAAGGGAAAGGACTCCAAGGGACTGCAACGACCAAGCAGCTCTACCTTGAATCCTTGTGATCAAGAAGCTAACTCTAACTGAGTCTGATATCTCCAGTACCTGGATCTGCACATTAATATGCAGAAGTATAGTATAAGTACACCACGGTCGGTACCCAGTAAGTATCAAGACTAATCTCGGTGGAGTAGTGATGTGGTACAAGTTAAGACACCTACTAGACAAAATAACATGTGCAGCATAGAAGTATAAATCTAATAATAAAAGCAGGAATCAGTAAATGGTAACAAAAATCAACATGTGATATAAAGAGTAAAGTAATAAGAACATTGTTAAAGTACCATTGAAACCAAATAAGTAAAATAAATAACAACCAATTAATCAAGTCGTTCTAACACAAGTATCACATCGGAATTACTCCGAAATACCTCATTTCATAATCACAAGTCACGAGTCCCAAATCACGAATCATACGCTCACGGCACCTCGTAACCATATTTTCAATCACCACCACACAGACAACTCACGTGCCAATATCTCAATCCGTCCGACATGGTCATAGGCTTACAATCACAATCCGACCGGCATGGTCACAGGCTCCCAATCACAATTTGCCCGGCATGGTCACAGGCTCAATATCACAATCCGCTCGGCATGGTCACATGTTCACTATCACAATCCACCCAGTAGTCATAGGCTCAATATCACAATTCGCTCGACATGATCACGAGCTCACACTCACAATTCGGCCGATGTGGTCACATGTTTAATATCACAATATGCCTGGCATGGTCACATGCTGAATATCACAATGGAAGTAGATAATACAAGAATATATGGGCATGATCAATGAATGTCAAGTTTCATACTCATGAACTAGTATAAGTGGCATGTTACAGTGTATGCTTGTGCGAGTGTGCTATAACAGTCCAAGTCAACAAGTAATATCAAAGATATCGAGTAGCTCATTAAAAGCAACACAACAAGTCACGTAAGCTACATGACATACACAAGGAAAATTTCACCATCACAAGAATATTATCAACATAATGTCTCAGGCCTTCATATATCATCTCTGACATAGACACCCTTATCTTTTTGTATTGATAGCATCATAATAGTCACCCTTATCATTCCGTCCTGATATTTAACATAATAGCCACCCGTATCACTTTGATAGCCACATGTATTACTCTAATAGCCATCTGTATCACTCCGCCCTGATAGTACCATTAGTCACCCCGTATCACTCCGCACAATCATCAACAGTGAGATGCCTCCCTTATGCTCCGCATAACGACAGCAGTGAGATGCCAACCTTATACTCTGCATAATGATAATAGTGAGACGACACTCTTATCGTCGCTGGCCCATCTTCCACATCTCCCTCTCTACCTCTCTTTTTCGCATGTGTGTGAGAATACAGAGGCAGTTCCTCGAGATGCAATCCCTTTTTCGGTGAGGATCTGGTCAAGCGCAGGCACAGATTTCAAGAGTGTGAATTGTACATCAGTGGTTGCAACCGTTGAGTCAGCCTACTCAACCTCTTTTCCAGGAAGCTTAGAAGCAGATCAGTACCTCTAGCTAGCCAAATATGCTTCTGATCTTGGAGAACAGACCCTAGTCCACAAAGAGAGTGTGCCAGGTTCCGCGACCTCGTGTTTATGCCGAGACTACATTCTAGGTTCTACTTTCAGGAGTTAGTACCTCCTGCTTTCTCTTTCCCTTTCTCTTGTGTTAGTTAAAATTGTCATATTAGTTCGTATTTTGATGTAGACAAATCATTAGCACGCTTGTACTTGTCGCTTGTTTTTTAAAGGTCCGTTCATTTCTTATTTTTGCGTTAGCGATTGCCTTAATTTACCGTTGGTTCTAGTGGCAGTGGTTCGTGATGGTAGAATAAGGTCTACCCTCGAGGGTGGCGGGGGTGATAGAGAGTGGGTGTGGGAAAGTGGCAGGGGTGGAAGGGGTAGGGAAGAGGCATGGGTGAGACATGGGATAAGGGGACCAAGGGAGCCTATAGGTTGAGAATTGAGTCTTGGAACAAAAGGACGCTAATGGGTACGTCTATAGTGTTAGCTAAGATCCTCCAGAAGAAGAAGGTCAATATAGCAAGTGTCCAAGAGACAAGGTGAGTAGGAACGAGGGTGAAGGTTGCACACAGGTTTAAATTGTGGTACTCAGGTGGCAGGAAGGGTAGGAACTGTCACAACCCAGAATCTTCACTCTCGGGACCGTAATGGCGCCTAACGTTTCACTTGCTAGGCAAGCCAACATTAGAATAATTTCTAGCCATTTTTAACAAATAAGAACTGATACCAATGAAACTAAATAACTGAAATAGAACTAAAATAAGTGAGAAAAATCATAATAACCGTAATATCTAGTTACAATCCCAGAACTAGTGTATAAGTGCACGAGCGACTAGAATAATACAGATAATGGTCTGAATGAAAGGAAAACTATCTGAAATGAAATAAACAGCTAGGATAAAGGTAGAAGGGGCTTTTAGGGCTACGAACATCGAGAAATTGTACCTCAAGTCTCTGTGAGATGTTCGACCCAAGCAATCTACTGACCGTCGCTAGGACCGACTCTAAAATCTGCACAAGAAGTACAGATTGTAGAATGAGTACAAATTACCCCATGTACTCTGAAATTACTGAGCCTAACCTCGACGAAGTAGTGACAAGGCTAAGACGGGTCACTTATAATAACTTGTTCGCAGTATAATAATAATACCAGGAATGAAATGCAGTAAAAATAAGGCAGTTAACTGATGAAAGTAAGCTCAATCCTCCCTTATTCCACCATATTAGTATCAAGAATAATAAAGTTAAATCTGTTGTGACGCGCAAACCGATCCCATTATATAATCAGAATCAATATATTAATCCTCCCTTATTTCACCATATCAATATCACATATAAAATCTGTTGATGCATGCAACCCGGTCCTACCATGTCAATATCAATTCTCCCTTATTCCACCCTATTATGGTATGCAACCTGATCCATAAATAAAATCAATAAATGAACTCAACTCAACAACTCAATTCACAAGAATTGCTACGATTAAAGAAAATAAAGGCAAATCCATAAAGGAACCTCGTACTAAATCAAGGAATGCTACAATTAATACAAAGCAACAAGACAAGCCAAATACAAGATAGTTAAAGACTACAGGTAAGTCAATTAAGACAAGTAGTAGTAAATCATGAAAGCATGGGAGAAACGAACATTTTGATACAAGAATAATAAGTGGCAAGTAGCAAGTTAAGGCACAGGAAGCAATTTAAGACATGTAACAGTAAAGACATGGAATAAGATAATTAATGAAATATTGGAAAGCATGTAAACAAATAATTTGACGGCGTATATACACTTGTCACCTCGCATATACGCCATTACACATGTAATTCATATAGCACATAGCTCAAGGTTACTAATTCCCTCAAATCAAGGTTAGAACCAACACTTACCTTGCTCCGCAAGAAAATCAAAACTCAACCGAGGCCTTTCCTCTAAAATCTGCCCCAAACCAATCGAATCTAACCAAAATTGACTCAATAACATCAAGTAATGCTAGGGAAATCAATTACATTACATAAAGTTAAGGTCTTTACACTTTTCCTAAAAAGTCAACAAAAGTCAACCATAAGTCCGCTTGATCAAAACTCGAGATTCGGATCAAAACCCGATTATCCATTCACCTCCGAGCCCAATTATGTAATTTATTTTGAAATTCGACCTCAATTCGAGGTCTAAATCTCAATTTTACAAAAATCCCTAATTCTACCCAAATCCCTAATTTCTACCATGAAAATCCTAGATTTAATGTTGAAAACACTTGAAAAGTGATGGGTAATTGAAAAGAAATAGATTAAAGTTGCTTACCAATGAATTAGGAAGAAAATCTCTTGAAAAAATCGCCTCTAAGGTGTTTAGGGTTGAGAGTTTGAAAGAAATGATCTAAATGTCGTTTTTCTTAGCTTTTGTCCAGACATAGTGTCGCAAATTGCGAACACCGCAAATGCGAAAAAGTCCTCGCAAATGTGAAGAATTTACATCTTTGTTGCCATCACAAATGCGATGGTTTTGTTCATAAATGTGAACTGGGACTCTCCGCAAATACGACCACTATGATCACAAATGCGAACCAGCTTCCCCCCAGCACCTCATCGCAAATGTGAACCGTTTGTTTGCAAATGCAAACCTGACATTATTAAAAATGGGACACCAACCTCGAAAATCCGATAATTGTGTCCTGAGTAAAAAAACCAGCAACTCCTAACTCAATCCAACACTCCACTACGCTTCTGAAACTCACCCGAACCCTCGAGGCTCCAGATCAAATGTGCACACAAGTGTAATACCATCATATGAACTTGCTCGCGCGATAAAAATATCAAAATAACACTTAAAACTATGAATCGAACACCAAAACTAGTGAAATTTTCAAATAAACTCAAGGACTTTCAACTTTACAACCAGACGTCTAAATCACGTCAAATCAACTTCATTTTGTGCCAAATTTTGCAGACAAGTCATAAATACTGAAATGGACCTGTACCAAGTTTTAGAATCATAATCCAAACCCAGTAGTAATAAAGTCAACCTACAGTCAAACTTAAGAATTCTTTAAACCATTAAGCTTCTAGTATTCAACAAATTACTTTAGATCAAGCTAGGGAGTTTCGGATTTGATTCCAGGCATACACTCAAGTCCCAAATCATGATACGGACCTAACGGGACCATCAAAGCACTGATTCGGGTCTATTTAAACAAAACATTGACCGTAGTCAACTCCAATGAGTTTTAAGGCACGATTTCATATTTTTATCAATTTTGCTCATAAAAACTTTCTTGAAAAGGACACAGACTGTGCACGCAAATCGAGAAAGGCTAAACGGAGCTATTGGAGGTTTTGAAACACAGAAATAAGGGCTAAAATTGAAAATAACCTATTGGGTCATCATAGGAATGGAGAAGGTATTTTGGTGGATAGTGATCTTAGAGAGTCAGTGGTTGAAGTTAGACGGGTGAATGGTAAATTTTTGGCTATTAAGTTAGTGGTTAGATATCTCACCCTAAATGTCAATACGCACCCCAAATGGGCTTAGATGAGGAGATTAAGAGGTGTTCCAAGAGGATTTGAATGAGGTTGGGTGAGGTATTCTGCCTACTGAGAAGTTGTTTATAGGAGGGTATTTTATGGGAATATTGGAAAGACAGTTGGGGGATATGATGAGGTTCATGGCTATTTTGGATTTGGGGAGAGGAATGGAGGAGGTACTTTATTGTTGGACTTCGCTAAGGCTTTTGAGTTGGTAATAGCGAACTCTAGATTTCCTAAGATGGATGAACATTTGGTTACTTTCCAAAGCAAAGTGGCTAAGAATCCGATTGATTATCTCTCCTTTAGGAGGGGTAATAAAGGCCTGTGCAAGGATTGCAAGGTTATCCCGAGTGAGTTCGTCGCGTCGCAGCATAGGCTATTGGTGATAGACATCGTCATCATGATGAAGAGGAATAGACGGGTTGTATTTGGTCGCCCAAGAATCAGGTGGGGAGCCTTGTCTAAGGATAAAACATAGGAGTTGGAAGGGAAATTGAGGGTTGTGGGACCTAGAGGAGTAGTGGGGACGCGAGTGTTATATGGTGAATGACTGTATTAGGGAGGCTACGAGGGAGGTATTAGGGGTCTCGAAAGGTTGCTCTAATGGGAACAGAGGATATTGGTGGTGGAATGAAGAGGTTTAAGGTAAAGTGGAAGCAAAGATAGCAGCATACTTGAAGTTAGCAGAGAGTACGACAAGGAGGGGAGAAGAGAGAACAAAGCAGGGTATGAGAAGGCTAGGAAAGCGGCAAAGCTAGTGGTCACTAATGCCAAAAATTCAGTGTTTGGTCATTTGTATGAAGAATTGGGGGACAAAGGCAGGGACAAAAAGTTATTTCGATTGGCTAAGGTGACAAAGAGAAAGGCTCTTCATCTGGACCAGACAAGGAAGGTAGAGTTTTAATGGATGAGGCTCTGATTAAGAGGAGATAGAAGACATACTTTCATAAACTTCACAGAGACATTGTGTTGGGTGATTTGGAGCACTCCGAGACTTTCATTGATTTAAGGAATTGTAGGCGCATTAAGGTTGAGGAGGTCGTGGGCCTGACCTCCACCTCTAACGGCCTAACCTTCACCTCTGGTTGCCTGGCCCCTGCCCCTAGCTGGCTGAGCGCGCGGTGGAGCAACCAGTGCCGGGACCATGGCACAAGAACTCTACTGTGGCATGCTGCCCAATAACCTCGAACAAAACCTCCTGATGTGACCAGTACCTCTACACTCAAAACACCCATCCTACTGTTGTGGCTGTTGAAGCTGAAGCAGACCCGAATGGGCCGAATAACCACTTTGAATTGGAGGCACACTGATAAGAGCTGATGGTGCATTGTATGTTGGCTGCCCAGAATGAGGCACATAAGGACCACAACTCCCTAAAGCACTGTGAGATTCAAGAAGCTCTGGCTGAAATGGCCTAGGGGAATGACCTCTACCAAAAGTACCCCTGCCTCCAAATGAGGCACCACTGAAACCACCGAAATGATGAGGCCTCTTATCAGAGTTCCTAATTCCCTCAAATCAAGGTTAGACCCAACACTTACCTCGCTCCGCAAGCAAATCAAAGCTCAACCAGGGCCTTTTCTCTAAAATCCGCCTCCAAACCAATCGAATCCAACCAAAATCAACTTAATAACATCAAATAATGCTAGGAAAATCAATTACAACACATAAAGTTAAGGTCTTTACACTTTTCCCAAAACATCAAAAAAAGTTAACCCAAGGTCCACTTGGTCAAAACCCAAGATTCGGACCAATACTCGATTATCCATTCACCACAGAGCCCGGTTATGTAATTTATTTCTAAATCCTACCTCAATTTGAGGTTTGAATCGCAATTTTATAAAAATTCCTAATTCTACCCAAATCCCTAATTTCTACCATTACAATCCCAGATTTAATGTTGAAAATACTTGAAAAGTAATGGGTAATTGAAAAGAATAAGATTAAAGTTGTTTACCAATGAATTTGAGAAGAAAATCTCTTAGAAAAATTGCCTCTAGGGTGTTTAGGGTTGAGAGACTAAAATAAATGAGCTAAATCTTGTTTTTCTCAACTTTTCTCCAAGCACAGATGTCGCAAATGCGACCTAGGGTACGCAATTGCGAACTCCGCAAAATGCAAAATAGTCCTCGCAAATGCGAAGAATTCACATCTCTGTTGCCATAGCAAATGCGATTGTTTGTTCGTAAATGAGAACTATGACTCTCCGCAAATACGACCAATGTGATCGCAAATGCAAACTAGCTTCCCCCCAGCACCTCATCGCAAATGAGAACTATTTGTTTGCAAATGTGAACCTGATTTTATCGCAAATGCAACACCAATCTCGCAAATGAGGCAACTGTGACTTGTCATGACCCCGGTTCACCCTCCGTGAACCATCGTGATGTCACCTAATCTCTACGACTAGGTAAGCCTAACAATGCGGAAAATAAACCAATTTGGGGAAGAAATAATAAAAACCGAAATAGTAAAATAAACAGTGTTTAAAAATGCCGCTCGGCATACACAATATCAACTCTCGAAAACTAAATACATTTCCCGAAACTCGGAATCTCATGATCACAAGCCTTTGAATGTCTACATGTATCTAATTCCAGAATATCTAACACAAAAAAGAAAATACATAAGGGCTAATACTTAAAAGTGATAGTAGAAAGAGACTCTTCGGTCTGCGGATACGGCAGATATACCTCGGAGTCTCTACAAGTGCCTCGTCTCAAGCATGATAAGTATGAGTGGAGGTACATGGATCTGCACATGAAAAACATGTACAGAAAGGGCATGAGTACACCACAGCGGTACTCAGTAAGTGCCAAGCCTAACCTCGGTCGGGTAGTGATAATGAAGGTCAGGGCCCTATCGATATTAAATAAAATATAAGGTATGACAGCATAAGATAAAGCATACAGTTGAAAGATAATAATAAGAATTAAATACAGGATAAAAAGGATAACAACAACTGAAACAAAGGCAAAAACAATCATAAGGAATACCACTCTTCACAAGATAATAACTGGGGGTCTCTCATTATCCCGAGGATCTCTTAGTACACTCAATATACGCTAGGGATCTCTTGGTACCCCGAGGATCTCTCGGTATCCTCAATGTATGCTAGGGATCTCTTGGTATCCCGAGGATCTCTTAGTATCCTCAATATGCGTGCTGGGGATCTCTTTGTATCTCGCACTTATGTTCGAATCAAATACATATAGAGGATCTCCCAGGATGTTTTCCCGCAGTCCCAAATTAGAGTACACAGTAATAACACGAAGAATACTCAATTAAACTCAACTTCATACCAAGGTAAAATAGGTAATTCTAACCTAGCATGCTTCACATAATACAATTAAGGCAGTTTAAGCAAATAAAGCAGTTAAGTCAATTAAACATGCTTCTCTAAGCTAACAGCAGGCTTAAATTTCTAGTAATGTAGGCAGGAAAGGAAAAATACAATTAAAGCTACTTTAGTGAAAATTAGACTTTCAACAATTAGCACAAGTACGCATTTGTCACCTCACGTACAAGGCATTTCAACTATCACAATACTAATCCTAAGGGGAATGTCCCCCACACAAGGTTAGGCAAGCCACCTACCTCGAACCAGCTCGAAACCACGCTTTTGCCACAAGGACTCGACTCTAAATGGCCCAAATCTATTCAATTCAATTGCATAATGAAAATAACACTTCAAGGAACTAATTCTACAAATAAATTCTAAGCTAATACGCGAAATTAGGTAAAATAACCAAAATGCCCCTCAAGCCCACGTCTCGGAATCAAGTAAAATTTACATTTTCAGAATCCTCGTACTCTCACGAGTCTATACATATCAAAAACACTAAAATCGGAGTTCAATTGTCTCCTAAAATACCCATTTTAAGGTCTCTAAATCTCAAGCCCTTATTACCCATTTTGCACTGATTTTCCCTAAATTTTTCACCACTAATTAGACCTTTAATCACATATAAACGAGTTATGAAGTTAAAAATATTACCTCAAGTTATTCCCCTTTTATTTCCTCAAAAATCTCCCTCAAAAGCTTCAATCTCATTCAAAAATGGTGGAAAAATGAAGAAGGGTCGTTGTTGGGCTATTTAACTACTACCCAGATTTAACCCTATGCGATCGCAGAAATACCTATGCGATCGCATAAGACAACTTCCTCAAAACAATGCGATCGTGACCAGCTCTATGCAATCGTATAGAGCAATTCCATCACCCCACTGCCACTCCAAGTCCTTCTACGCGAACGCAAAGGTCCCTATACGAACGCAGTGACCAGCACTGCTCACCCTATATGATCGCACTCCTACCATCGCGATCGCGATTCACAAAACGCATGGCCTCAACTTACTCTATGCGATCGCAGATGGACTCACGCGATCGCAATGAACAAATTACTGCTACTAAAATACCAAAAAACCAGCAATCTCCCAAAGACCAAAAGTGCCTGTTTGAGCATCCGAAATACACCCGAGGCCCCCGGGACCTCAACAAAATCTACCAAAATATCCCATAACATCATTCAAACTTATTCCAACCTTCGGAATGCCCAAAACAACATAAAACACCAACTTAGCATCGGAATCAAGCCTAAGCACTTTAAAAACTCTCAAAATATGCTTTTGATCAAAAAGACTATCAAAACCTCGTCTGAATGACCTAAAATTTTGTACACACGTCAAATTCAATACTACGGAGCTACTCCAACTTCCGGAATTCCATTCTGGCCCTCGGATCAATATCTCACTATCGAATCGGAAATATCAAAAATTCAACTTTCGGCATTTCAAGCCTAAATTAGCCACAGACCTCCAAAACAAAAATCCAAACACGCTCCTAAACCCGAAATCACCCAACGGAGCTAACGGAACCATAGGAATTCCATTCCAAGGCCGTTTTTATACTATTCCGACTATGGTCAAATTTCTAAAACTTTAGCTCTCATTCAGGGACTAAGTGTTCCAAAACTCTCCGAAACTCCAAATAATTCCTCCAAACAACTCACAATATCAGAAACAAACATGGGGAAAGAAATTAATAGGGGATTGGGGCATAAATTCTTAAAACGATCAGCCGGGTCATCACATCCTCCCACACTTAAACATTCGTTCGTCCTCGAACGAGCATAGAGACATAACTGAAGTAGTGAAGAGATGAGGATAACAGCTGTGCATATCCTGCTCGGTCTCCCAGGTCGCCTCCTCGACCGGCTGACCCTGCCACTGAACCTTCACTGATGCAATGTTCTTTGACCTCAGCTTTCTAACATGCCTATCCAATATCGCCACTGGCTCCTCAATATAAGATAGATCCGTGTCCAACTGAACTAAACTGAAATCCAACACATGCAACGGATCGTTGTGATACCTCCGGAGCATCGAAAAATGAAATACCGGATGAACTCCTTCCAAGCTGGGAGGTAAGGCGAGCTCATAAGCAACCTCCCCAACACACCGCAATATCTCAAAAGGACCAATAAACCTCGGACTCAACTTCCATTTCTTCCTGAATCTCATAACGCCCTTAGCGATATCCGAAGCAGAACCCGCTCGCAAACCATATTGGGAACATCACAAACTTTCCGGTCCGCGTAACTCTTCTGTCTGGACTGGGCTGCACGGAGTCTATCCTGAATCACCTTAACCTTCTCCAAAACATCCTGAACCAAGTCTCTGCCCAATATCCTAGCCTCACCCGGCTCAAACCAACCCACCGGGGATCTACACCGCCTACCATATAAAGCCTCATACGGTGCCATATGAATGTTGGACTGATAATTGTTGTTGTATGCAAACTCTGTCAATGGCAAGAACTGATCCCAAGGCCCTCCAAACTCAATCACACATGTACGGAGCATATCCTCAAGAATCTGAATAGTGCGCTCAGATTGTCCATCCGTCTGAGGGTGAAATGATGTACTCAACTCCACGCGAGTACCCAACTCATGCTGAACGCCCCTCCAGAACCGTGATGTGAACTGAGTACCTCTATCTAAAATGATGCAAACTGGAGTACCATGCAGACGAACAATCTCCTAGATATAAATCTCTGCTAAACTCTTCAAAGAATACATAGTACACACAGGAATGAAATGTGTGGACTTGATCAGCCGATCCACAATCACCCAAATGGTATCGAACTTTCTCAAAGTCCATGGGAGCCCAACTACAAAGTCCATGGTGATCCTCTCACACTTCCACTCCGGAATCTTTATCTGTTGAAGTGACCCACCCGGTCTCTGATGCTCATACTTCACCTGCTGACAATTGAGGCACCGAGCTACAAATCCAACTATATGTTTCTTCATTATCATCCACCAATAATGCTGTCTCAAATCCTAATACATCTTCGCAACACCTGGATGAATGGAATACCGCGAACTATGGGCCTCCTTTAGAATCAACTCCCAAAGCCCATCAACATTAGGTACACAGATCCGACCCTACATCCTCAATACCATGTCATCACCAATAGTCACATCTCTAGCATCACCATGCTGAACCTTGTCCTTAAGGACAAGCAAATGAGAGTCATCATACTGACGCTTCCTGATACGATCAAATAAGGAAGACCGAGAAACCATGCAAGCTAGAACTCGACTGGGCTCCGAAAGATCCAATCTCACAAACTGGCTAGCTAAGGCCTGAACATCCATCGCCATAGGCCTTGCCGATGCTGGTAAATAAGCAAAACTCCCCAAACTCTATGTCTGGCGACTCAAGGCATCAGCCACCATATTGGCCTTGCCTGGGTGATACAAAATAGTGATATCATAGTCTTTAAGCAGCTCTAGCCATCTCCTCTGGTGCAAATTAAGATCCTTCTTCTCGAATAGATGCTGCAAGCTCCGATGATCAGTATAAATCTCACAAGGCACACCGTACAAATAATGACGCCAGATCTTCAAGGCGTGAAAAATGGCAGCTAACTCAAGGTCATGGACAGGGTAATTCTTCTCATGTACCTTCAACTGTCTGGACGCATAGGCAATCACCCTACTGCCCTGCATCAATACCGCTTCAAGGCCAATCTTCGAGGCATCATAATAGATAGTATAAGACCCTGAACCTATAGGCAATATCAAAACTAGGGCTGTAGTCAAAGCTGTCTTGAGCTTCTGAAAGCTCGCCTCACACTCTTCTATCCATTAGAATGGAGCACCCTTCTGGGTCAGTCTGGTCATAGGGGCTTCAATTGATGAAATCCCCTCCACAAAATGATGGTAGTAACCCGCCAAGCCAAGAAAACTACGGATCTCTGTATCTGAGGATGGTCTGGGCCAACTCTGCACTGCCTCTACTTTCTTCGGATCCACCTGAATACCCTCACTCTATACCACATGGCCTACAAATGCCACGGAATCCAACAAAACTCACATTTTGAGAACTTAGCATATAACTTCTTCTCTCTCAGAGTCTGAAGCATAGTCCTTAGGTGCTGTTCGTGATCTTCCCGACTCTGGGAATACACCAGAATGTCATCAATAAAGACAATGATGAACGAGTCAAGATATGGTCGGAACACATTGTGCATCAAATGCATAAAGGTTGTTGGGGCATTGGTCAGCCCAAATGACATAACAAGGAACTCGTAATGACCATACCAAGTGTTGAAAGCGGTCTTCGGAATATCTACATCCCGAATCTTCAATTGATGGTAACCTGAGAGCAAGTCAATCTTAGAAAATACTTGTGCACCCTGAAGCTGGTCAAACAGATCATCAATATGAGGCAAAGGATGACGGTTCTTCACTGTAACTTTGTTCAACTGGCGATAATCAATATATATACGCATAGAACCATCCTTTTTCTTCACAAACAAGACAGGAGCACCCCCAAGGTGATACACTAGGCCTAATAAAACCCTTATCAAGCAATTCCTACAACTGATCCTTCAACTCTTTCAACTCAGAAGGAGCCATACGATACGGAGGAATAGAAATGGGCTGAGTGCCCGGTAACTGATCAATGCCAAAATCAATATCTCTATCAGGCGGCATGCCCGGAAGATCAGCTGGAAACACATCAGGAAAATCCCGTACTACTGGGACTGAATCAACTAAAGGGGTATCAATACTGACATCTCTCACATAAGCTAAATACGCATCATATCACTTCTCAACCATTAGTTGAGCCTTAAGGAAAGAAATAACTCTACTGGGAGTGTGATCTAAAGTACCCCTCCACTCAACACGCGGTACACCTGGCATATCCAGCGTCACGATTTTGGCGTGACAATCAAGAATAGCATAATAGGGCGACAACCAGTCCATGCCCAAGATAATATCAAAATCCACCATGCTAAGTAACAATAAATCAGCTCTGGTCTCAAAACCACTAAGAGCTACCAAACATGACCAATAAACGCGGTCCACAACAAGAGAATCTCCCACAGGAGTAGAAACATAAACAAGGGAACTCAAAGAATCCCGAGACACACCCAAATGCGGGGAAAAATAAGAAGACACATAAGAATAAGTGGAGCCTGGATCGAATAGAACCGATGCATCTCTGTGACAAACCAAGACAATACCTGTGATAACAAAATCAAAAGCAACAGCCTCGGTACGGGTAGGAAGGGCATAGTATCGGGCCTAGCCTCCCCCTCTCTCTCCCTAGCATGCATACCCTCAATCCTCCAAGCAATTCTCACCACCTGCTAATAAGAAATATCTATCTCCAACTCACGAGTCATGCTAGACCTGATGCTAGGAATAAGCCCCTCAATAAACTGGTGAACCCTCTCGCGAACAATAGAAACCAAGGCTGGTGCATGTCTAGCTAAACTAGTGTAACGGACGTATACTCTAAGACAGTCATAGCACTATGTCACAAATGCTCAAAATCTGCGCGCCATGCATCCCTAAGGCTTTGAGGAACATACTCTCTTAGGAACAAATCTGAAAACTGAGTCCAAGTCAGTGAAGAAGCCTCATCCGGACTATCTAACTCATAGGTGCGCCACCACTCATAAGCGGCTCCTCAAAGCTGGAAAGTAGTGAAGGAAATCCCGCTCGATCCTGATATACCCATGGTACGGAGAATACTGTAACACTCATCTAGAAATCCCAGAGCATAATCCGATGCTAGACCACTAAATATAGGAGGTTTGTACTTCTTGAACCTCTCAAGCCTCAGCTGTTCATCCTCGAAAACCGCTGCCCTGTCCTCGGGCTGATCTCCGACTAAAGGCTGTACAGGAATAATCTCAAGAACCTGCTCAACATGCACTTGCTGCTTAGGAATGCGGGCGGCGGGAGTCTTTGCTCCTCCCCCATCCTGAGATGTAGCTACAGCAAGGGGAAGCAACCTTTCCTGAGCCAAAGTGGTGTACATGCTCATGAACTGTGCAAGAGTCTCCTGAAGTGCTAGAGTAGTAGTAGTAGTAGTAGCTTATCAGGTGTCTGGACTCCGGTTAGAACTGTTGTTAGTACCTCGGTAGTAGCTTGCGCAGGTGCTCTGGATGCACCACATGCACGTCCTTGGCCTCTACCCTGGCCCCAGCCTCTGACGGCTACCGTAGGGGGTACGGGGGCCTGATCATCTCGGGTAGCATATGTCCTCACCATCTATGATAGAATAGGAGACAGGAGTTTAGAATTGTGATATCAAAATCTCACATGACAAGGAAATCAAATGAAGTTGAATTTTCCTAACAGTTACATAGCCTCTCGTAGATAAGTACAGACATCTCCGTATCGATCAGCAAGACTCTAATAAACCGGCTTGTCATTCATAAATCCTACGAACCTAGAACTCTGATACCAACTTGTCACGACCCTGGTTTGCCCTCCGTGAACCATCAAGATGGCACCTGTCTCTACGACTAAGTAAGCCTAAAAATGCGAAAAATAAACCAAATTGCGGAAGAAATAATAAAACCGAAATAGTGAAATAAATAGTGTTTAAAAATGCCACTTGGCATACACAATATCAACTCTCAAAAACTAAATACATTTCCCAAAACTCAAAATCTCATGATCACAAGCCTTTGAATGTCTACAAGTATCTAACTCCAGAATATCTAACAAAGGAAATACAGAAGGGCTAATACTTAAAAGGGAGAGTAGAAAGGGACTCTTTGGTATGAGGACACGGCAGATATACCTCGGAGTCTCTACAAATGCCTCGTCTCAAGCGTGATAAGTCTGAGTGGAGGTACCTAGATCTGCACATGAAAAACATGTAAAGAAAGGGCATGAGTACTCCGTAGTGGTACTCAGTAAGTACCAAGCCTAACCTCGGTCGGGTAGTGACGAGGAAGGTCATGGCCCTACTAAGATTAAATAAAATATAAGATATGACAGTATAAGAAAAAGTAGTATAGTTGAAAGATAATAATAAGAATTAAATACAGGATAACAAGGATAACGACCACTAAAACAGAGGCAAAAACAATCACAAGGAATACCACTCTTCACAAGATAATAACCGGGGATCTCTCAGTATCCCGGGGATCTCTTAGTATCCTCAATATACGCCAAGGATCTCTCGGTATCCTCAATGTATGCTAGGGATCTCTTGGTATCCCGAGGATCTCTTGGTATCATCAATATATGCTAGAGATCTCTTGGTATCCCGAGGATCTCTTAGTATCCTCAATATGCGTGCTGGAGGATCTCTCGGTATCCCGCAATTCAGTTCGAATCAAATACGTACAGGGGATCTCCCGGGATGCTGTCCTGTAGTCCCAAAGTAGAGAACACAATAATAACACGAAGAATACTCAATTAAACTCAACTTCATACCAAGGTAAAACAGGTAATTGTAACCTAGCACGCTTCACATAATACAATTAAGGCAGTCAAAACAAATAAAGCAGTTAAGTCAATTAAACATGCTTCTCTAAGCTAACAGCAGGCTTAAATTTCAAGTAATGTAGGCAGGAAAGGAAAAACACAATTAAAGCTACTTTAGTGAAAATAGGATTTTCAACAATTAGCACAAGTACGCACTCGTCACCTCACGTACAAGGCATTTCAACTATCACAATACCAATCGTAAGGGAAATGTCCTCCACACAAGGTTAGGCAAACCACTTACCTCGAACCAGCTCAAAATCAACCCGAAACCACGCTTTTTCCACGAGTACTCGACTCCAAATGGCCCAAATCTATTCAATTCAAATGCATAATGTAAATAACACTTTAAGTAACTGATTCTACAAATATATTCTAAGATAATACACGAAGTTAGGTAAAATGACCAAAAGGCCCCTCGGGCCCATGTCTCGGAATCGGGTAAAATTTACATTTTCAGAATCCTCGTACTCTCACAAGTCTATAAATATCAAGAACACTGAAATTAGAGATCAATTGACCCCTCAAATACCCATTTTAAGGTCTCTTAATATCAACCCTAATTACCCATTTTGCACTGATTTTCCCTAATTTTTCACCACTAATTAGACTTTTAATCACATATAAACGAGTTATCAACTCAAAAATGTTACCTCTACGTGATTCCCCTTTGTTTTCCTCAAAAATCTCCCTCAAAAGCTTCAATATCATTCAAAAATGGTGGAAAAATGAAGAAGGGTCGCGGATAGGCTATTTAAAACTGCCCAGATTTAACCCTATGCATTCGCAGAAATACTTATGCGATCGCATAAGACAACTTCTTCAAAACAATGTGATCGCGACCAGCTCTATGCGATCGTATAGAGCAATTCCATCACTCCACTGCCACTCCAAGTCCTTCTACGTGAACGCAAAGGTCCCTATGCGAACGCAGTGACCAACACTGCTCACCCATCGCACTCTTACCTTCGCGATCACGATTCACAAAAATCGTCTGGCCTAAACTTACTCTACGCGATCACAGATGGAATCACGCAATCGCAATGAACAAATCACTGCTGCTAAAATACCAGAAAACCAGCAATCTCCCAAAGACCAAAAGTGCCTATTTGAGCATCCGAAATACACCCGAGGCCCCCTGGACCTCAACCAAATCTACCAACATATCCCATAACATCATTCAAATGTGTTACAACCTTCGGAACGCTCAAAACAACATCAAAACACCAATTTAGCATCAGAATCAAGCCTAAGCACTTCAAAAACTCTCAAAATACGCTTTCGATCAAAAAGTCTATCAAAACTTCGTCCGAATGACCTAAAATTTTGTACACACGTCACATTCAACACTAAGGAGCTACTCCAACTTCCAAAATTTCATTCCGGCCCTTGGATCAAAATCTCACTATCGAACCGGAAACTTTAAAAATTCAACTTTCGGCATTTCAAGCCTAAATTAGCTACGGACCTCCAAAACAAAAATTCGAACACGCTCCTAAAACCAAAATCACCCAACGGAGCTAACGGAACCATAGGCCATCTTCACACTGTTTCGACTACGGTCAAATTTCCAAAACTTAAGCTCTCATTCAGGGACTATATGTCCCAAAACTCTCCGAAACTCCAAATAATTCCTCCTAGCAACTCACAATAGCGGAAATAAACATGGGGAAAGCAATTAATACGGGATCGGGGTGTAAATTCTTAATACGACCGATCGGGTCATCACATGTGACTAGATTAAGAAAACCAGCAACTTCTAACTCTATCCAACACTTCGCTACGCATCCGAAACTCACCTGAGCCCTCGGGCCTCCAAACCAAACATGCACACAAGTGTAATAACATCATACGAACTTTATCACATGATAAAAACATCAAAATAACACTTAGAACTATGAATCGGACACCAAAACAAATGGAATTTTCGAAGAAACTCAAGAACTTGTAATTTTACAACCAGACGTCCGAATCACATCAAATTTACTCCGTATTACACAAAATTTTACAGACAAATCATAAATACTGAAATGGACCTATACCAAGTTCCGGAATTGTAATCTGAACCTAGTGGCAAAAAAGCCAACCTACGGTCAAACTTAGGAATTCTTTAAACTTTTATACTTTTTGTTTTCAACAAATGATGTTAGATCAATCTAGGGACTTACAAATTCAATTCTGGGTATATTCCCAAGTCTCAAATCACGATACGAACCTACTAAGACCGTCAAAATACTGATCCGAATCCATTTACACAAAATATTGAACGGACATAGAAAGGTACCTGGACTGGTGAAAAGGCGTGGATATCTACTCCGCATGTCCAACTCAGACTCCTATGTAGCTACCTCGATTGGTTGACCTCTCCACTGTACTTGAACTGAAGGATAACTCTTAGTCCTCAACTGGCAGACCTATTGGGCTAGAATAGCTATCGGCTCCTCCGCATAAGTCAAATCCTTGTCCTATTGGACTAAGTAGAAATCTAACACATGGAACGGATCACCGTGATACTTCCGGAGAATGGACAAATGGAACACCGGATGGACTACTGATAAACTAGGTGGAAATGCAAGCATGTAAGCCGCTTCACCACTCTCTCAAGAATCTCTCAGGGTCCGATATACCTAAGGATCAACATGCCATTCTTTCTGAACCTCATCACACCCTTCATGGGTGAAAACCGAAGTAATACCCTCTCTCCAACCATGAATGAAACATCACGGACTCTATGGTCTGCATAACTCTTTTGTCTAGACTGGGCTATGAAAAGTTGTTCCTGAATAATCTTGACCTCATCCAAGGCATCCTAAACCAAATCGGCACCCAACAACCGAGCCTCTCTCAGCTCAAACCAACCAACTGGCGAACGACACTGCCTCCCATATAATTCCTTATAGGGAGCCATCTGAATGCTTTGCTGATAGATATTATTTAAGGCAAACTCCACAAGCGGCAAGAAATGATCCCAAGAAACCCCGAAATTTATAACGCAAGCGCAAAGCATATACTCCAATATCTGAATAGTGCACTCGGATTATCCATCCATCTGGGGGTGAAATGATGTACTCAACTCAACCCGCGTGCCTAACTCACCTTGTACCGCGCTCCATAAGTGTAAGGTGAGTTGTGTACCTCAATCAAAAATGATAGACATGGGCACACCGTGAAGATGGATGGAGTGATGCGGGTGTTTATCGGAGAGATAAGGGTGGCAATGTCAAGGATGATGTGTGATGGCTTGGGGACATTGTGTTGATGATTTTTGTTTGTTGTTTTGATGAGCCATTCGATGTCTTTGATATTACTTGTTGACTTGGGATGCAGTAGCACATTCGCACAAGCATACACCATAGCATGCCACTTATACTAGCTTAGGAGTATGAAACTTGACATTTATTAATCATACCCATGTAATCTCGTATTATTAGTTTCCATGTTAATTGTGATCTTGTGACCATGTAGGACAGATTATGATTGTGATCTTGTGATCACACTGGGAAGATTGTGAATGTGAGCCCTTGATCATGCCGGGCGGATTGAGATAATAGCATGAAGTTGCACGTGCTGTTGTGATTTGAAATGTGGGCACAAGGTACCATGAGCATAAGATGGTAGGTTGAGACCTGTGACTTGTGATTATGAGATGAGGTATCATAGAGTGATTTCATTGTGAAACTTGTGTTAGAACGGCTTGATTAATTGGTTGTTCTTTGTATTCCTTATTTGGTTTTAACGATACTTTATAGTATTCTTATTGCTTTTATCAGTTGTTGATTCTTGTTGTCATTGACTTATTTCTACTTTCATTATTAGCTTTATACTTCTATACTGCACAAGCTATTTTGTCTAGTGACTCTCTTGCCTTGTACCTCGTCACTAATCCACTGAGGTTAGTCTTGATACTTACTAGGTACAGATCGTGGTGTACTCATCCTACACTTCTGCATATTTTTGTGCAGAGCCAAGTATTGGAGATATCGGACTCGAGTAGAGTTAGCATATTGATCGCAAGGATTCAAGGTAGAGCTGCTTGGTCGTCGCAGTCCCTTAGAGTTCTTTCCTTTCATTGTACTATCAACTTGTTATTTGAACAGTATTGTATTTCGATCTTTGAGATCTTTCCATGTGCTTAGCTACAGTTCGTGACTCTGTATTGCCAAATCTTGGGAGGTTGTTATGATTATTGATGTGTATGCTTATTAAGCTTTTGTTTCGGCATTCATATTAGACTGTTTTTCAAATTATCATTGTTAAAAATTTGCCTAATCGGGGTTAATATACGGCTTAACTAGTCTTAAAGACTAAGTGTCATTACGACTTCCATGGTAGATTTTTGGGTCATCACATCCATATCCTCTCGAAGATAAATACAGACGTCTCTATACTGTTCCGCAAGACTCAATTAAACTTGCTCGTGAATCGTACAACATATGAACCTAGAGCTCTGATACCAACTTGTTACGGCCCAAAATCCCGCCTTAGGCGTCATGATAGCACCTAGTCTCTAAGACTAGGTAAGCTAATTACTTACAATGATTAAGCCAGTTTAACAATAATATTTTAGAATAGAGTTTAATATAGAAATCGAAATAAAGGTGAAACAAGCTTACGCGGTAATAATCATAACAACCTCCTAAAACTAGGTAATTGGTGCACCTCATGTTTCCCATGTAAGAGTACATCGTAAGTCAATTGATGTAAGCTCTGAAATAAGATCATCTTTGAAAGTACATAAAGTAAGTTAATCGTGTTACCTTGGAGGTTACAAATATTTAAGAACATGAATAACAAGTACCAAGAGGGTGGGAAGGCTTAGAAGCTAAACGAATTGAATAAAATAATTTTCGTCGGATGTCAACAAGTTGGGAATGCGATAACATGTACGTTTGGGGTGATAATAAGGTGCTTAACATGATAAGGAGGTTATTTTGAGGTATTTTAGTCGTATGATAGTCGTGTATTATGTTTTGAAGTCAAGCGAGTTGTGGAACAAAAATTGGCAAAGGTCATCACAAGTTACATTCATAATGTGTTGAAACTTAAGCCAAATAATGTCGTTGAGATTTCACCTTCCAGTATATTATGTTGGAACTCCAACACGAGGGAATTTCCAGCATAATATACTGGAGATTAGAGCACCTATGTATGAACTTCCAATATATTACGCTGGAATTCCAGTATACTATATTGGAACTCCAGTATAATATACAGGAATTTCAGTATATTATGTTGGAGTATTTTCCGGATTTTGAATAGTATTTTTGTTCAGATATATCTTTACATGAAAGTGGCTAAAATTCGATTACTTTTAAAATTGTTGCTATTTTTCAACTACCACTAGTAAATCTGGAAATTTTTGAATTTCTCTCAGCTTGTACAGTTCCTAACAAATAAGAAAGGAGCATTTGCATCTATACCCGCTTTTTGGGTCACGTTTTAACTTGTGCCCGCTTTGCAAAAAAAAATTGCAAACGTACCCACTTTTTCGCGTAACTTCAGTATACGGGGCTAAAGTAGCAAAGGCAATCACGTAAAACTTCAGCATTCTAGTAGACGGGACTGAAGTAGCAAGTGTGTTGAACCAAGTGTGCTGAAATTTTTATTTGTAATTGCTGAACTTAAGCATAGTAGCTGAAGTTTGTTCTCTATTTGCTGAAGTTTTTGTTTGTAATTGCTGAAGTTTTTGTTTTTGTAACTGGCGAAGTTCAGCTCTAGAGCTGAAGTTTTTGTTTTTGTAACTGGCGAACTTTAGCTCTAGAGCTGAAGTTTTTGTTTTGTAACTGGCAAACTTCAGCTCTAGAGCTGAAGTTTTTGTTTTTGTAACTGGCGAACTTCAGCTCTAGAGCTGAAGTTTTTGTTTTGTAACTGGCGAAATTCAGCTTTAGAGCTGAAGTTTTTGTTTTGTAACTGGCGAACTTTAGCTCTAGAGCTGATGTTTTTGTTTGTAACTAACGAACTTCAGCTCCAAAGCTCTAGGGCATGTTGTACCCACACGAAGTAACTTAAAGCAACATTAACAGGAACCAATAAATATCAACACATTACCAATCCAATCGACAACTGAAATCTCCAATTTTCGCCAGACCCAATTCACCAAACAACAATATAAAATTAATAATTAATTTCTCTTATCCCATTTTCACATCAAAATTGTGCATAAGGTTCAAGTTGCAAAACCAAGATAGAACCTTTATAGCTAAGGGTGTCGCCGAAAAGGAAAAAATGATTGAAATAAGAAATAAGAAGAAGCAGATAGGGATGAACCTTACTTCTGGAAAAATATAAGATAAAACTTTGAGGAGGAGGAGAAAGGGGGCTGAAGTTGTTTAAAAAGTTGGTACAAATTAAAACTTTTAAAAAAAATGGATATAGGTTAAATGGGGGCGACCAAATAGGGCGCCCCGTACAATTTTTACAATAAGAAACCCAATATTCAGGACCTAAGAAGTCCAGCTCAGTCCACCTTTGGTATACTTTTGGGCCCAACTCTTGCAGCCCAAAACCATGAGTCCATGACAGATGCGAATGTACGTCATAACACAACTGATAATAGTTCATTTCATGGCTTAATGCATAATCAGAGGCTCGATGGTAACTAGCTCAGCTAACATTTTTTATACAATAGTAGTGTCCACCTTGGAAGATGTCCCGGGCTCCCGGCTTGCTGCTTGCTTGAGATTGAGACATAGTTACAGTAATGGTACTAGTACCAACATAAAGAGCCAAAGTTGGTATCGCGAGAAACTATTCAAGGATTATTAACGTATTATTCAACTTTAGGTATTATTAACGTACTACTCAGTGAAATCTGCGAGAAACTATTTTTTCTTTTCAACTCCAACACCAAATAAAAGAGAATCAAGGAACATGGCAGGAGTAAAGATGGTCTATATTTCGAATTGGAGAATTTTGAAATATCAGTTCATAAGTATCGAGAAGAATTAAAAGCAGTAGAATGGGATTCCATAATTCCCTTTTGCCATCTTAGAGCATCAGCTTGTGCAGAGGCTGATTAAAGCCGTTAATAATGTCCATTTCATCTCGTGTTTTGAGCTCATTTATCCCTATTTTAATGATGATAAATCTAGAAATTTCATCCTAGCATGAAATATATTACTACTATCTAAAGTGGAATGGCCTTTGTCTCGGAAAAACTTCATGATTGAGTAGACCACACGAGGAAAGGCGTAAATATAAAGCAAAACTTGGTCAAACATTTCTCATCATTGCTCAACTTAAAAGAAAAAAGAAAATAAAAGAGCCATCTCAATTAATGGCAGAAGTTGTTTTCAATCATGCACCCACAATCGAAATGATGGCAAGGGTTTTTTCATGCATCAATTACAGAATTTAAGAATAGATCAAGTAGGCCATTTTGTGTTCTGATCAATCTTTTGAAGAATTATAGTCCATTTTGAAATCTTGAAATACTTAGTTGTTGAAATGAGATTGAATATTCAATGATGACCGTTCAAATTGCCAATCAACTTACTAATTAGGGTATTCTTGATAGTCCTTTGAGAAAATAAGTGTCTCTTTGTTTTATCTCCTATAACTCCAACGGTGGGACTACTCGAAGGGGAAGAGTAAGAAGGGGAGGCAATCTTTCCTAAAGCGCGAAATTAAATTAGTCAGGTCCAAAGCGAATATCAAACACCTCGTGAAAATCTCAAAAAGAAGAAAAAAACATCTTCCATACCAAGCTCCAGCTCCTCGAGGGTCCAGTCTCTATAAACACTTACAGAAAAACATTTTACTCGAAAAAAGGGAGGACTCGAAGCTATTAGAATGATGGGTATGTTCCACCAGTTTATGACCAACTTTACTCTTTTTCTCTTCTTTTGCCTTCTATGGTTAGAAATGGTCAACCATTTTTTCACTACATTAATCATACATCATTCTATATTAATCATTTGCTTGCTATAAATCATGACTCCGATAGTGAGAAAAATTCCACTTTATATGCATGAAGGAAAATAAAAAGAGCTATTGTGTTTACCATGAATATGTTCTAACAGTGACGAAACTAAAAAAAATTTTAAGGGTATTCATAATTGAAAGAAGTGAAAAGAATCTCTAGCAAAGAGTATTCAATATATGTATATACATCTAAAACATAATTTCTTTTATATATACACAATTTAATTTTTCGACAAAGGGTAGTCAATTGACCACCCTTGACCCAACTTAGCTTAGCCCCTCTGATTAGTATTTTTGCCTTTAATCACTCCGTTTTTTCCCTTCATGATCATGTGCAACCCCTAATATAGTTTATGATTACCCTTCACCTAAAACCTATAATTATTTAAACATAATTACCTTTTAAGTAAAACTATGGAATTATAAAGGACTAAAGCCAAAGAATGTAGCAGATATATGACAAATTAACTACTACGAGACAACAAAAAAACAGTAACTATGTCAAATCTTGTAAAAGCAAATATTATTCTCCTATTATCAGGGTTGATCCAAGTTAATTAGGGCACGCAAAGCTTTAGTCATTGTAATTTGTTCATGTAATTGCACTTGAATAATAAGTTAACCAATTATTTTGCAAAATATCAAACTCCCTCTATCCATTTATTACTAAGAGTAGTTAGTTAGTTTTAACCTTTGCAATTAAAATCATTACTCCCGCATAAAATCAAAACCACCAACTTAGTAAAAAACTCAAAATACTGAGCATGCAAATCCAAAAACTCCGAAACTTCAAATAATATCTAGCTATATTTGATTTTGGTAAATTGACCAAGTGATCAAATAAAAAAGGAAGAAGGAATAACTTTTTTTCTTTTTTCATTCGGAGTTCGATAACCGTTTTAAGGTATCGGCTAATTTTGAAGTACTGCCGCGTGAGGCCCATTCAAAGTGGAAGAGGTCACGTATCAAGATTTTCTTTATTCACATAACACGAATTTAAAATCTTTAATTAAAGATATAGTTAGGGATCATATTCATTCCGCTACAATTTTTGAGGGTGAAAGAAAATACTGAAAAAATATGATGCATGTGGTAATGTACTGTAATCATTGTTGGAGGATGCATCATTGGTGATCATCATCAACTAATGCAATTTTGTTTCAAGGCATTTTAATTTGCCTATATAGTTGGCAGCATCCAAACAGCATCCCAGGTTCAAAAAAATGAGATATATATGAGAGGGGCAACTAGGCATGTGATGATGGTATTAATGATGGTAATATTCATAATGATTAGATAAGGGAATTAGAAGAGCATGACAAGTACCTAATCAATTTGTCTCTTAAGGTAAATACAACATCCTTCTTCTATTCATTAAAAAGAGGTTTTTGCATGACAAGCCTGTCTTTTCTCTAGTTAGCACAAAAACATCACTTTTCTCAATTTGTTTATAGTCTTGAAGAGCTGTTTATCATTATTGGAGTAGTATTTCTCGAAATCAGTTGCTTTATCACCTATCTTAACAATTATGCTAATCTTATTTTTCTTCTTAGTTAAAAACTTTAAAAAGTCGTTTAGATTTTGTCTCTACTAATCTTCTTTATTTCATCTATCTTTCCAGATCATATGATGAAATGATGTAGTAGTATTAATTATCTAGGCTAGCTAGTGTGAGAAAGTAAACAAACAGAAGTAAAAAGTTAATAATTCAAATACGTAAAAAACTGTAGTTTAAGTCGTGTTTATAACCACTAGCTAGTTTACCCCTAACAATTAATTATTTTTGCCATTGTTATATAACAACTGAAGTAGTGAGAGAAGTCTTTGACCAAAAAGTTAAGCCCTTTTTATTAAACTAATTTAATAAATAGACAAAAGGTGAATTCAAGTTAAAAATAATAAATCCCAGATTTAAAGTTCAACAACTTGAAGGGTACGAGACCGTGTTCAAGTTAACAAATGTCATGTTAATGCTCGATGATTGTTAATAAATATGAGAATGAAAATATGCAATAAATATGACAAATGGCATTAAATATAAGAAGAAGGAATTTGTCACCCAAATGTTGAATGGGATGGATGATTCCTTCTTCAGACTATAGCGTGGGACAATAGACTATGAAACTAAACAACGTGTTCTTGGATCTTGTGAATAAAAGAGGAGTGTTTTATAATGGAATCAAACAAAGGAGACAAGACAAGCTTTTTGTATATTCCTGATAGTCAAACTTTTTACAAGATGTTCTTTCATAAAAGTTCTGAATCCCCTTTTTGTTTACTCTCTCTTCCTATTTATAAGGGATATCCTAAAAACCCCTAAAAAGTACAATATGGGGGAATATTCAATGGAATATTTCTATTCATAATCCAAGGAATATTCTAACAGTTGTAGCCACTTGTTCTCTACTCGACCTCGGCACTGGTCTCTCTCTTTGAGCGACTCCTCGCCATTGAACAACGTGCTTGGTTTCGACCTCGGCCTCAGCTCGTCCGTCTGCATTCGCTAAACTAGACCTAATTTTGACTCATACAGTTAGTCCCTCCGCTTATTGAGGTCATCCTCTTGGGATTCCTCGATGAGCGGCTTTTATCTGTATCTAATCACAAGACATTCCGTCGTGGTTTGGTCGACGTCGCATTGATGACGTATCGGCTCAAGGTTGTGGTTGGCATGGCTAACATAGGATGATGTCATGACCACGCACGTCATCATTACGCATCTTTCTGATGCAATGCAGCGTTTCTAGTGCCTCTGTTGCTTCGATTTTAGTGTCAATGACAGTTTCTTGCATCGATCTGGGCGCCATAATACCTTATAAATAGGGGAAGGGAGATTCAAAAATGAAACTTTTCGCACTTCATATTCCTTTGGCACTTTTCTTGTTCTTCTGCTTCCTCTCTAACCTTTGCTTCCGATTTCGTTATGTTTTTCAGCTCTAGCTTACGGTTTCTTTTCCTGTTGATACCATTCTTCCGACTCAATTGTATACACGTTACTTGCAGAAATGACAAACTCCCCTCACATTCCTGACGTAGTTTTTGATGCCACCCCTTTGTCGGTAGCCATGCCTTTCGGTAGTGATGAACCCACGGTTGTGGAAGACGAAAGTTTTCCCACCATGAAGGAGATTGTCCCTCGGAACCCATCGGTCAGAAACGACTTGCCAAAAGAACATGCCCCTGCTCCTAAGCAGGTACTAACAGTCATGGGGTCGAAATAAATATCTGACCTGCGGTCTAAATCCCGTATTCCGCTCACGTCAATATTGTTCCGGCGAGGAACGATGCGATACAAGTTCACCGGCCTAGATATTGCGCTTTCTATGCCTACCTATTTTTGGTGGGTTACTCTCTTCCTCTTCCCCCACTAGCTGAGGAGTTCTGCCACTTTTATGGTGTCTACGCGGCACAGTTTTTCCCTTACCTATATAAAGTTTTTTTGATGCTGGCAAAGTTCGCATAGTTGGCTGGTTGCGAAGTCTCCATCCGTCATCTGCTGCATCTCTTCTCGCCTAGTTTCTACCGAGGCACGCTGATTCATCCCCTCCATTGTGGGACTAAAGGATTGGTGACAGGGATGGACGACAAGGCGAACCGCCGGTTATGGTGAAATTACTTCTTTGTCAGAACCGACACGTAGTGGCGAACCCAGCCGGGTTCCCCGAGCAGTGGAACTTCAACCATAAGGGTCTTTTACCGTTTGTCATATATTTTGTTTATCCCCCCTCTTTTTGTTTCTGACTTGCTCATGTCTTTCTACTTTCAGCTGGTAAGCGTCCACCTTCCTTAGTCCTTGATATCGAAAACTGGGTAACTCATGTATTACCTCATACTGTGGGAATTTGCGACTAGGCGTCCTTCAACAAGCGGTTCGGGCCCAAGCCTTCAACTAGTGAGTCTGATTCTCATTTCCACGACCCTTTCATTTTTGTTATTGCTTACCACCATCTTGTCATATACTTTTTTTACGTGATTTTCTTTTTACGCCAGGTTGATAAGCTTCCAAGAAGGTGAAGGCTCCGGTGCCCGCATTCCTCCAGGCGATCGCTTCGACTGGAATGCAATTCGTACTGCTGAGTCTATACGAGAGGGTGAAACTCTAGCTCTGCCATAGGGTGATTCCGCCCTACAAGTAGCCATTATATTGGTTGAAACCTCTTATCATCGTGTCCTACACCTAATTAATGAGTCGTCTCATGATGAGGAGGAAGCGATACCGAGGAAAAGGCAGAGGGTGGAGACTAGAGGGGTCAGTGCTGCTGACACTAGGTCAGAAAGGCCCATTGTTTTGGATGCGAAAGTGGTGCCCTTACTGGACATTTAGGTTGCTCCCATGCCGGCTATCATTACGAAAGAGAGGTCGTCAGAGGTTGAAGGGACCTACGATAGAGGGGAACCTGCACGAATAGCCGGTGTCGGCTCATCATCAGTGGAAGGAAGGGATAGAATCGTCCTCGTAGAAGATGATGGGTCGGGATTTGATATTGAACGTGAGGAGGTGCGGGATTTTGAGGAGAGGTTCACCCGAGTGGAGATAAGGACAGAGGGGCCAGATTGGCACATAGTCATCCGTGTAGATTAGACCGCTTAGCAAACTCGAAAATGGAGGTGCTGGCCTTCGCTCCTCTATGCGCAGATTCTGAGAACAGGATGTTGTAGACGCTGAAGGATGCGGATTTGTCGTAGGGTATATCTGGCATGGCCTTGCGAGTAAGTTTACTTTTCCCATGTTAGGTTAGTTCATTTCGTATGTGTAATTTACTTCCACTGACCTGTCTTCTTTTGCATGTCATACTCTCATCATAGAGATTGAGCATGATCAGTGGGAAGAGCAAAGAACGACCCTCTTCAAGAAGATGGTATCCAAGTACATAGAGTACCGTTATAAGAACCGAATGCTAGTTGATTTACTTAGCCAGGACGGCCAGTTTCAGACATTTCGCAACGCGTTTAAGTAAAAGGATGAGGAGATGAGGAAGAATGATGAGGAGCTTATGAGGGCCATCGGCAAATGCAGCGTACTTGATGGGGCCCAGAGGGTTAAGGAGGATGAGCTCGAGGTGAGCAAGGGAGTGATGTCCGAGAATACTGACCTTCAGGCGTAGGTGGCATCTTTAAGGGTTGAGCTTGTACAGAGTGAAGCAAGGGCCGTCAACTTGAAGGGTGAGTTGAGCACCAGGGTCGAAGAGTTGGGCCGAGCTGAGAAAGCAAGAATGGCCGTTGTGGTAGAGGTGGAACCCCTAAGGGACGCCCTCCTGTTTATAGGTCTAAGCGAGATACTAAGGCAGAAACTTCGGTGCTCATGGAGGCGAGGTTTGAGGAGTGGATTGGGAGTTTGGAGGCGGAGCTGTCTGAGCTGAATGAGCAGGTTATTGCCCTAAGAGCCATAAAGGCGCAACAGCAGTCTCAGCCGTCTACTTCTTGTACTTCTGCCACTCCCGGGGTGTCACGGGAGTTGTATGAAATGTGGGTTCATATTGAGGCCCAACTTGATATATACAGGTCTCTGAAGATAGCAGGAAAAATTTTCGAGGTGGAATTTGAGGATGTTCGTGTCAAGGCACATGCAGCTCATGACGCCTGTGGTTATGATCCTAGTACAATCGGAGGGGACGATGATGAAAATGCCTTAGATGGGCTTACCTCCGACCCTTGGTATGACGATGATTATGTCGGTGACGTTGGTGATGGGGGGATGATGCGGCGTGAAGTCTTTGTACTTGGTATTTGCTTTTTTGTGTTTTGTTTCTTTTTGTGGGGGCGTCTTTCTAGCCCGTTGTAAAAATGTATTGGAATGGAATGATTGAAATGAAACATTTGTCTTTTGCTGTGTATTTCTAGCTCTTCTTTCTTTTTTCTTTCCCGTGAGTGTTCTTTTGTGAGAAAGTCCCTGACTTTCGATCGGTCGAATGTAAGTTGATTCGAATGAGATCGAATGCAGATCGATTCGAAAGAGGTCGAATGTAAGTTAGTTCGAGTGAGGTTGAATGTAGATCGATTCGAGTGAGGTCGAATGCAAGTTGATTGGAACGAGGTCGAATGCAAATTAATTCAATCAAAGTCGAATGTAAGTTAATTCGAACGAGGTCGAATGTAGATCGATTTGGACAAGGATTCGAATGAGGTCGAATGCAGATTAATTCAAACGAGGTCGAATGTAGATCGATTTGAACGAGGTCGAATGTAAGTTAATTCGAACGAGGTCGAATGTAAGTTAATTTGAGTGAGGTCGAATGTAGATTGATTCGAATGAGGTCAAATGTATGTTAATTTGAACGAGGTCGAATGCAAGTTAATTAGAACGAGGTTAAATGTATGTTAATTCGAACGAGGTCGAATGTAGATCGATTCGAACGAGATCGAATGTGGATCGACTAAAACGAGGTCAAATGTAAGTTAATTCGAGTTAGGTCGAAAGTAGACTTAGAAATTAATTCGAGTGAAATCGAATATATATTTCTTTTGCATTGGCGTTATGTGTAAATTTGGTGGAGTTGTATAAGAATGTCATATACTGCTTTATTTATTCATTGGAGAATATTACATATTTCTATTCGATCCGTACATACATTCGAGGAGTCCCAGTATATCTAGTCCCTTTATTGCTCGACCTAGAGAAGTAGTCGATAGGCGGGGCGATGAACTTAACACCTAAACTTTGAGACACCCTATTTTCCGCCTCAATAAAAATCTCCTCGAGAAAACCCAGTTGGGACAAAACTCGAGTGAGGGAAAAAGAGTATGACTTGGAGGACGTCCGTCTTCAGAAGTTGAAGTATTTGAGGTGGGCGACGTTCCAATTGTTTGGTAGTAGTTTTCCCTCCATTTTTTCTAGTTGGAATGATCCTTTTGTTTGTTGTTGCCATGATTTTGTATGGTCTGTCCCAATTGGTTCCCAGTTTGCCTTCCCATGGGTCTTTGCTCGCTTGTGTTTTGGCTTTGAGTACATAGTCTCCTACCTTGAGTGGTTTCACTTTTGCCTTTTTTTTGTAGTATTATTCTGCTTGCTGATTTTAAGATATCATTCGTACGTAGGCCATGTCTATTCGCTCATCTGTTTTGTTTAGGTCTTGCTTTCTGCTTTCATCGTTACTTGGTTCACTCTCGTTGGAGTATCTCAAACTTAGTTGCCTGACTTTGTCTGGTATCACTACGTCAGTCCCATAGACTAGTGAATATGGCGTTTCTCATGTGCTTGTTTTTGGCGTTCTATGGTATGCCCATAGCACTTACGGTAGCAGTTCCGGCCGTAGTCCCTTGTCGTCCTCAAGCTTCTTCTTCGTGATGTTCAGAATTGTTTTGTTGGAAGACTTTGCCTGACCATTGCCTGCGGGATAATATGGTGTGGAGAGTATTCGCTTGATGTGCCATTTCTCGAAAAATTCGTCGGTCTTTTTTTCGGTGAATTGGGGTCCGTTGTCACAACTATTTCTTTGGGTATGTCGAAGCGGCATATGATGTTCCTCCATATGAATGTGACAACTTCCTGTTCGCGTATTTGGGCGAATGCACCTACTTCTACCCACTTGGAAAAATAGTCAGTTAAAACCAAAAGAAATCGAACATTACCTCGTCCTGCTGGAAGGGGTCCAACGATGTCTATCCCTCATTTGATGAATGGCCAAGGTGATGTGACTAAGTGGAGGTGTTCACCCGCATGGTGGATCATTGGAGCATATTTTTGGCATTGTTCGCACTTTTTATTGAAGTAGGCAACTTCCTTTTTCATGGTGGGCCAGTAATAGCCTACTCGTATGAGGCATCTAACGAGGTCTCGATTGTCGGTATGGGTTCCACAGTGGCCTTCATATACTTCTTCGAGGACGCGCCTAGTTTGGTTTGGTCCTAGGCACTTCGCCAAGGGGCCGCTAAACGTTCTTTTGTACAACTCATGGTTGATGATGTTGTATCGGACCGCCTACATTCGAAGCTTCTTGGCTTTTTTTTTGTCAGGTGGGAGCATTCCATCCTGCAATGACATAATATGGTTGCGCTAGTCCCAAATCATGTTTATAGTGCATACCTTAATTTGATCTATCGATAAACGGAGGAGGATGACCACATTTTCTTTTCTGCTTATGTTCTTGGTGGCCGCTGCTAATTTGGCAAGGTCGTCTGCTTTGACGTTTTGTGCTTGGGGTATCTGGTCGAGTTTGCACTCGTTGAACTCGGGTGGTAGCATATGAATTTCTTCCTGATATTTTTCTAGCATTAGTTCTTTGATTTGGAAAGTCCATGTGACTTGGTTGACGACGAGTTGTGAGTCACATCGGAGGATGACTCGTCGTGCTCCATACTTGAGAGCTAGTTTCAGACCTATAATTACGGCCTCATACTCGGCCTCATTATTAGTCATGTCAGGACACCGTATGGACTGGCAGATGACTTCGCCTGTTGGGACCTCGAGCACGAGTCCCAGTCCAGATCCTGCTGCATTGGAGGCACCATTGGTGTACAAGACCCATAGGTCAGATAACTTGGAGAGGTAGGGCGGCTTCCTGTTCGGCCTCAGGCAGTATTTTGGCGCTGAAGTCAGCGACGAAGTCGGCGAGTACTTGCGACTTTATCATTGTTTGCGGCTGATATGTTATATCGTGCTCGTTTAATACGATGATCCACTTGGCCAATCTACCCGACAGCTCGAGTTTATGTTAGATGCTTCTTAGGGGGAAGATTTAATCGCTGCCAATTCGACGTTGCACTAAGGTAGGAAGAGTGGGTCGCAATAGCTTTTACCCGATATGAGGGTCGGGATCGATTTCCTCAGGGAGCTAGTAGTGGAGTTGGATTGTCTGTATATCCTAGAGATGTGTTTGTGCTCCTAATTTCACTTCAAACATTTTTTGAGTTTTTGTATTTATAACTACTATTATAAAACTAAGGATTGAAGCTAAATTATGCTAACAGAATATTGCCAAGTTATAATTAATGGGAAGAAGGGCACTAGGGTCGTAGCATCACTTAGGTGGCTAATTGACGGGTAGATGTTACTAAGGATTGACATATTTGGGGATTATGCTATAACCGTTGCACAATTGCACCCACTCTCACACCTCTCAGTAGAGAGAGTGATTTTGCCCAATTGACTCTCTCGAGACCAAATGTATAGGCCAATGAGACCAAGCAACTAGGGCTCAAGTAGGGTGATTACTCTCTCGAGATTTAACCCGTTAATTGGGACTACCATTTCTCATGGGTCCATCCCAATTCCTTGTTGGGTCAATTTTAGGGTCATAGACTCTTTTTCCTAAGAAGAGTTAAACCCACTAAGCTTGAATCAGTGTTTGCAACCACCAATTCTTGAATAAAAACATAAAATCAACCCAAATAGCAAACACCCAATATCAATCTAACCCTAGATGGCAACGCCCATCAATTACCCACACTAGGGTTGAGCCACAACCCTAGCTAATGGGTTTAGCTACTCATGCTAAATACAGAAATTGAAGAAATAGAGGAAGAACTAAACATAAAATTGATTACTAAAAGAAACTACAATAATCTATTGTTAATGTAAAGCAAAATATGCCAAAAAATGGCTACAACACCAAACGCAGCTATCGTCTGAAGTTCCGCGATAAAAGAGAGCCCTCAAAAAATAGTAAAATGTTCTATTTATACTAGGCTGGAAAAACTGGACAAAAATACCCCTGAGGGGTCAGTGCGAGCCGCACAAAACGGACCGCGGCCACACTAGCTCTTGGACTTCAACTGTTTGATAACTTGAACTGGGGGATGCGGACCGCGTGGAAGGATACCGCGGCCGCGATGGCAACTGGCGCGGTTCGCCCAAGCGTGACCGCGGACCACGTGACCAAAAGTGCACTTCTCTGAACCTCCGCTCCGCGGACCGCGTAAATGGTATCGCGGCTGCGAAGCCTGAATGTGGACCGCGTAAATGGTACCTTGGTCGTGTAGCTCTTAGCCTAATTTTTCCCTTCTCTGAACTTCCTAGTGCGGCCGTGGTTGCTTTTGCCCGGTCCGCACTAGGCCCATTTTTCCTCCATTCACTTGGTCTTGATACTGGAGCAGGTTTCACTCCTTTTTGAGCCGATATTTGACCTTTTGTCAATTTATCGCTCAAACCTGCAATCAAGCACAATTTGTGAGCATTTTGGGACTATTTTTTAGCAATTTATAATCACAGCATAGGTAAGTAGGGGGATAAAACACGTTAAAATCCCGACTTATCAACTCCCCCAAACTTAAACCTTTGCTTGTCCTCAAGCAAACAAAATAAGATCCACCCCTTAACGAAAAATCCAATTAATTCCAGCTATCCTAAAGTAACCTCAACAAGCATCAATTGGGACTAACAATTGCCCTCAATACGAATGCATCATTAACACACTTAAACTTTGAAAACAATGGATCAAGTGTGATACAAGAGCATCAAGAGTTGATAAATTTCATCAAAGCACTTCTCTCAATTACTTTGGTCATTGTGGAACCCAAACTCCCACATCCTCAACTCTCCCTAAGCGAACCTCACCTTTTAAGTATTGACACACAAACCGATGTTAATGGAATTTCACAAGTTCGGCTCTAAGTATCATATGTTTGCCCCTTATGTAAGTATCCACTAATGTAGGCTCCCTTCAACTCAAGATCAAATAGGGCTTTTGTGGAGTCATTGTGCAGGCTTTTGGGTAAGGGTAGGACATATTTTTATTCAAGTGGGTTCAATCTTCCCTTAAGCACTTCTTTTGATTCATTTTGGCACAACTCTCTTGACTCTTTTGAGTATTTCACTTTTTTACAAGGGGTTAGAGAGACACATTGTCACTCTTTCTTATGCAATTCAAAACATTTCTACTTTTTCTACTATTTCCACACCTTTTCACTTTTTGTTTTCCTTGAATCCCTTTTTATTCTTGTTCACATTGGACTTTCTTTTTGTCTTTTTCTTTTCTTGCTTTTTCATTGTCGTCCTTTTCTTTTGCTTTTGTACCTTTTTACCATTTTGCTTCCTTTCTTGTCTCTCCCCCCAAACTTAGACATTTTTCATTACTCAAGGGAAGATTTGGGTGCCAAGAGAGGGTAATCATTTAGAACGGGTATAGGCTTGTAGCATTGGTTCTTGAAAGAAAAATGTTTAAGGCTCAAAAGGATTAACTAGGGATCATCTCATTGGTAGGCTATGGAATTGTTCAACTTAACATTTGGATCAAGGAGAGCCTATAATCACTTCTCAAGTCAAATTTCACCAAGGATTTCGCCTCAACAAACATTCAGGGCAAGTTCTAGACCATTGGCTCGGGACTTGGACTCACATTTCGATTCCTCACCACACATGCTAGGGGATTGCTAAAGACATCGAGTCGAGGGCCCACAACGACCTTAGTTACGATTCATGCACACAATGGTCCGAAAAGACCACATGATGATTGTTTGGTCAACGCAAGAGTCTTAAATCCATGACTTTCACCATTCTAAACACAACATTATTTCTTTGACCATGGGATCAAAGACAAATGTGCTAGTCCCAAAT
The DNA here is from genome assembly GCF_000715075.1 of Nicotiana tabacum. Lineage (NCBI taxonomy): Eukaryota > Viridiplantae > Streptophyta > Magnoliopsida > Solanales > Solanaceae > Nicotiana > Nicotiana tabacum. The sequence goes on along the minus strand of NC_134084.1, from coordinate 101,381,339 downwards.
GAAGCTTTGCTTGAGGTAACCTTAACTACAACTATCAAAAACAAAATAAAAATCAAAGAAACATGCTCAAACCCTTAAGAAGGTTATCACGCCATCTATAATTGGGAAGAGCCACCCGGTTTGCACAATACTCCACCCTTGGAAAGAACCGTGGCATTAAGAAAACCAAGGGCTTATTGGAAGCGTCAAAAACAAAACAAGAGGATACGAGCCAAACTACAAAGCTAAAAACGAAAAAATAATTGCGAAAATAGAATGAATATGTACAATAGAGGAGTAGAATATACAACGGGGGATGAATATATACAGAAATGTAACTTTATATACAGACCAAAAGAGAGAATAAAAAGTAGAAAGTATGATAAAAGTAGCTAAATGTGAAGTTATATACAGCCCAAAATAGAAAATCAACAAAAATATAGACTAAGAATCTACATATACAGTCATCCAAATAAAAGTAGGGCGCACCTCCACGAATAAAAGTTGGCATTGTCCTCAATGCCAACTAAAAAAATAAGCATGAAAAACAAAGTAAAGGATATAAGAGCTCCCTAGTCCTGGTCCATCTGCATGGGATCATCAGTGGTCCCCAAGTCCTCTGTATGTACAGGAACCTCAGACTGGTTCCCGATCTCCTTCTGCTCAGCTGCTAGGACTGGGGCCTGCTCCTAGACCGGCTGGATGATAGGTGCATCACTGGAAGGGGTCTCCTGTGGGTCTGTTAGCTCAATAACTGCACCAGCTGAACTGGGGAGCTTCCTCTTCTTCCTTGGAGGCCTGGGTGCCTGCTCCTACTCCTGCTGTGGTGCCTGCTGCTGGGGCTGGATCCCCGAATAGCAAGTCTAAGGGCATCTGGTTTGCCAATAGCTTTTCCACATCAGTCCTTAGCACTTTCACCGACTCCTTGGAGGCCCTTGACTTCCTCATCTTCTTGTTCTCCTTGGCAAGCTCCGTCAAAGCCTTGCCATGTGAATCCACCACCTTAGTCAAGGCATCCTGAGTCCTCATAATCTTCTCCTGATTGTCCAGGAGCTTCTTTAGTGTATCCTCAATGGACTGAGGAATCTGAGCAGTGGAAGGTGTTGAGTGGGTCTCAACTGTAGCAGACAATGTAGACAACTTGGATGTTGCAGCTGACATCCAGTTGTTCAAACTAGCTAGTGTCCGACTCAACTGATGGGCCGTGAAAGGATGAGTCCGGGAAGAAGGAACCCCCGAGCCAGCTAAAGTACTAGGGCCAATAGAAGAGGAGGGTCCTGGAGGCAAGTCATCAACAGTGGTGGCGGCAGGCATGGTGGAAGGCTCTGTGGAGTGCTCAACAGAAGACTCTACCGCAACTGGCTCCTCAGACTGGCCAGTTGGGGTAGAACCAGGCAGCTTGTAATTTTTGTCCTTGGGGTTGTCTGACCCCTTCAAACTGTACCAGGAAAATGGAGCCACAGGTTTGACCTTGATGTCAAATGGTCTTTTCTCCACCTCTAAGTCCCGGAAATACATAGTGAGGGTGCTGGGAAAAGGGTAGTTCCGGTCATGCTCAACCCCCACTGCATAAATAATGCGGGACATCACATTGCCCATGTTGATAGGATATCCCGCCATAATAGAAGCAATAAGAACCGCCCGGGAAAGTGGAATAGTCTGATCATGGGTAGTTGGGTCGAGCCGACTGCACATAAAGGTCAACCACCTCTAGCCTCGAAGTTGAAAGTTCTCCAAAGTATTTTGGCCCCTGCTTGTAACCATTCTGGAACCGTACCCGGGATTGCCAGGTATGAAGCTAACCACGGACGAACCTCCTCGCCTATTGCTAACTTTTCATTGTAAAGGGACTCATCTTCATCATTGAACCCCAAGTATTCATTCAGTGCCTTCCCAGTGAATACCACATTTTTGTTTCTCACATTGGTCACCTTAGTGCCCTTCAAGATATGGGCCACATTGCTATAAAACTCCTTGACCATATGCTCATTCGCCTTCACACAATTGTCTTTAAAGAACTCCCAACCCACTCGAGCCTGAAGTTGTCTATGCACATTGGGTGTAGGGGTAGAAGGTCTTTGTCAATGAAGCTCCTCTCAAGAATCAACTTCCATGATGGCCACCATTCCCTAAACTTGTGGAACGCCACCTGGCTAACAAATCGATCTTCCCAAACTTCATATTTTCTAGTTCATTCAACACCCCCAACCTGGGGCACACCACTCTCCAGTACCTCATTATCACTATTAGTCCCACCTTCTGCACTCTCCCCAGATACTGAAGTTGTGGGGGAGGTGGAGTATTCACCACTGCCTGTTGCTGAGCCATCAAACGACTCAGAAGGTACACGTTGTGGAGCTTGGGTAGTATGTGAAGCTGGGACTGAGGGATCTGGCCCTGAGTCAGAAGAGAGGTCTTGAGAGGGTACGTACTCACTCCCCGATTGGTCATCATCTATAACAACTTGTTTCCTTATTTTCAGTTTAGGTCAGGGAGTGAGTTTAACTTGTTTCCATTTTCCTCCCCGGGAAGAGTCACCTCGGTCGGGTTGTTTGGCACCTCTTCCTTATTGTTTTACCATTGTCTGCAAGCAAACACATCTGACATTGTTAGTTTAAGCATAGGCAGTGAAGCAAGTGAATGAATTAAAGTTGCAAACAACAAAAAAAATTGTTGCAGACACTACTGCAGAACCAGGCACCTCGGACCGCACCATCAGGAGTGAGGCCGCGTTGGAGGCACCGCAGACCTAGGACCGCACTGAACAAAGCCCTAGAAAAAGACTTCTCTGAATCTAAGCACCACGATCCGCGTAAAATGGGTACGCGGCCGCGTTGGGGGTGTCGCGGACCGCGCAAAAGTTACTGCGGTCGCACTGGGCACAAGTATTTCCTCATTCAATTAAGCACCACGGACCGCGTGGAAGTGTAATGCGGACCGCATTAGGACATCGCGGACCGCGCTAAGGCGACCGCGGGCCGCGCTGGGTCAATTTTTTACAGGCATTCAGGTAGGGTTTCATTCTTTGCTAAACTTAGTTCAAATGTTTCATCTAATTTGTCCCTACACAATTTACCCATCTATTAGGCATGACAAGAACATAAAGCCAGCAATAAACACTACTCTACGCTAATAATTAAATAAAAAGGAAGAAATTATGAGAAGAAAGAAGAAGCTAACAATTACTTGGCAAGCCAATAAGATGAAAATATGAATTAAATCAATCAAAATGCATGAAATATTTACCAAGTGTGTGAAGATTGTGTTCAATTAATCCAAGAAATCAAGAATTACGAGTAGGGATAGTATGAACACTAGTTTTAGGTCTCTACGGATTCAAAGTTCGAAAAGTGTAAAATGAGGCCCGTGGGTTCTATTTATAGAAAAGGTTGGGGCCCCGATACTCACCTACCAGTGCGGCCATGCGAAAGTGACCACTGACCGCGCTGGGTATCGTCAAATTGAGCATCAGCATACAGCCTTCCGCGGACAGCGCAAAAGCACACCGCGGCCACGGAGGCCCATTGCGGGCCGCGTAACTAGTACCACACAAAGTACACCGCGGCCACACTGGCAAACTTCAGAAACTGTAATTTTTCTACTTTGTTTTGCACTGCTTTAACACAATCCCTGCAACATCTCACAAACAATTAGCTCAAAAATCCTAAGCTACAAAGAAAATCAAAGAGAAAGAGAAAAAAAAAGACATGGGTTGCCTCCCAAGAAGCGCCTGATTTAACATCCCGGCACGAAGCATGGTACCACCACATCACTTCAGATGAATGAGTGCCCCCACGTGGCTGTCATCAAACTTTCCCAAATAATGCTTGACACGATGCCCATTGACTCTGAACACTTCGTCATTCTTGTTCCTTAGATCAAGAGCACCAAATGGGTTCACGAACACAACTTCAAATGGCCCACTCCACTTTGACTTGAGCTTACCCAGAAACAGACGTAACCGGGAATTAAACAAGAGAACCATATCCCCAACTTTGAACTCCTTGCCCCGAGCATATTTGTCGTGAAGGTACTTTATTTTGTCCTTGTACAAGGACGATCTGGAGTATGCATGGAATCTAAACTCATCGAGATCATTAAGTTGTTCAACCCTCAGATTTGCAGCAACATCCCATTCTAAGTTCAACTTCTTCAAGGCCCACATGGCCTTGTGCTCTAATTCCACCGGAAGATGGCAAGCTTTACCAAACACCAACCGATATAGAGACATACCAATTAGAGTTTTGTAAGCCGTCTGATAAGCCCAAAGAGCATCATCCAACTTTTTCGACCAATCGGTCCTATTAGTATTGACCGTTTTAGACAAGATACTCTTAGTTTCTCTGTTGGAGACTTCCACTTGGCCACTAGCTTGAGGATGATAGGGGGTCGAAACCTTATGATTGACACCGTACTTAGAGAGCGTGTCGAAAGCCTTGTCGCAAAAGTGAGACCCCCCATCACTGATGATAGCACGAGGAGTGCCAAACCTTGTGAAAATACTCTTTTTCAAAAATGCTACCACACTCCGGGCTTCATTGTTGGGCAAAGCCACGGCTTCAACCCACTTGGAGACATAATCTACCGCCACAAGAATGTAAGTATTTCCACAAGATCTCACAAAAGGACCCATGAAGTCGATGCTGCAAACATCAAAAATATCTACCTCGAGAATCGTATTGAGGGGCATCTCATCCCTTTTTGAAATTCCGCCGACTCGTTGGCATTCATCACATCTTTTGACCATATCACCGACATCTTTAAATAAGGTAGGCCAATAAAATCCGCAACTGAGTACCTTTGAGGCCGTCCTCGCCCCGCCATGATGGCCATCATAGGGTGAAAAATGGCAAGCCTCTAGGATACTCAATTGTTCCTCCTACGGGACACATCTACAAATCACACCATCCGTGCAAATATTGAACAAGTATGGATCATCCAATAGAAATCCAAGCTATCCCGCTTGAGCTTTTTCCTTTGGTTCGAAGAGAGCTCACACGGGATTATTCCGGTCACATGGTAATTGGAAACATCGGCAAACCATGGCATCTCATTCATTGATACCGCAAGGAGTTGCTCGTCGGGAAATGAATCATTAATATCAAGACCGTCACAAGGTCTCCCCTCCTCCTCCAAATGGGACAAGTGGTCCGCCACTTGATTCTCACTACCTTTCAGGTCAACAATTTCTAAATCAAACTCTTGAAGAAGTAACACCCATCTGATCAATCTCGCCTTGGAGTCCTTCTTGGTCATTAAATACCTAAGGGCGGCATGATCGGTGTGCACTATAACTTTGGCCCCCATAACGTAAGGTCGAAACTTTTCCACAGCAAACACAATAGCCAACAATTCTTTCTTAGTGACTGTATAATTTCTTTGAGCCTCATTCATGGTTTTGCTTGCGTAGTACACCGGCTGAAACATCTTGTTGACTCTTTGGCCCAGAACAGCCCCAACTGCAACGTCACTAACATCACACATGAGATCAAAAGGCAAGCTCCAATTTGGTGCGGTAATGATAGGGGTAGAAGTCAACTTGAGCTTGAGAAGCTCGAATGCTTGCATACAACTCTCATCGAATAAGAACTTTGTATCTTTCTCTAGCAACTTGCACAATGGATGTACCACTTTAGAAAAATCCTTTATGAACCTCCGGTAGAAACCCATGTGCCCAAGGAAACTCCTCACCCCTTTGACAGAAGTAGGGGGAGGGAGCCTCGAAATAACCTCAATCTTGGCCTTATCAACTTCAATTCCTCGCTTCGAGATCTTGTGACCCAACACTATACCTTCTTCTACCATAAAATGGCACTTTTCCCAGTTTAGAACAAGGTTGGTATCTTCACACCGAGCCAACACTCTATCCAAGTTTACCAATCATTCCTCAAAAGAATCCCCAACCACGCTGAAATCATCCATGAAGACCTCCAAGATATCCTCCACCATGTCAGTGAAAATAGCCATCATGCAACGTTGGAAGGTTGCCGGAGCATTACACAATCCAAATGGAATTCTAGAGAAAGCAAATGTGCCATAAGGACATTTAAATGTGGTCTTCTCTTGGTCCTCTGGGGCAATTAGAGTTTGATTGTACCCCGAGTAACCATCCAGAAAGCAATATAAAGCTCAGCCCGCAAGACGATCAAGCATTTGGTCAAGGAATGGCAATGGGAAATGATCTTTTCTAGTCACCTTGTTCAGCTTCCGGTAATCCATACAAACTCTCCACCCGGTGACCGTTCTAGTGGGAATGAGCTCATTGTTGTCATTGGTCACCACGATCATACCACCCTTCTTCGGCACACACTGCACCGGAGAAGTCCACGAACTGTCAGAAATAGGATAAACCATCCTAGCATCTAGCCACTTGATAACCTCTTTCTTTACTACTTCTTGAATAGCCTCATTTAGTCTTCTTTGATGCTCAAGTGAAGGCCTCGCATCCTCCTCCAATATGATTTTATGCATGCAAAAGGCGGGGCTTATATCCCGAATATCAGCTAGAGTCCATCTGATTGCCCTTTTTCGCTTTTGAAGAACCGCCAAGGTGGCCTCAACCTTCATGTTAGTAAGGTAAGAAAAAAGAATAACAGGTAAAGTAGAATTTGAACCCAAGAATTCATACCTGAGGTGTGGAGGAAGTAGCTTCAACTCCAACACCGGTGGCTCCTCAATCGATGGCTTTGTTGGTGGAGTTTTGCGGTTTTCAAGATCTAGAGATAGCCTTCTAGGCTCATAGGAATATGAACCCATACCATGCAATGCATTCACACACTCCACTCTACTAGCATCATCATTGACATCCATAAGTACGGCCTCAAGGGGATCTTTGACATGGATCACGGAACTTGTGTCATCCACTATCACAGCTGTGATAATGTCCACAAATGAACACACCTCCGTGCTATTGGGTTGTCTCATTAATTTGCAAACATGGAATACCACCTTCTCATCTTCCACTCGGAATGTCAACTTACTCGCTTCAACATCAACCAATGCCTTCCCCGTATCTAGGAAAGGTCTCCCAAGAATAATCAGCACGTCAAAGTCCACCTCACAATCTAATATGACAAAGTCAGCCGGCAATATGAAGTTATCAACACAGACAAGAACATCATCAATTATGCCCAAAGGTCGCTTCATCAATCGATCCGCCATTTGAAGTCTCATTGAGGTAGGTCGAGGTTGCCCAATTCCCAAAGTCTTAAAGACCGAGTACGGCATCAAATTAATGCTAGCCCCCAAGTCACAAAGGGCCTTGGCAAAATCCACACTTTCGATAGTACAAGTGATAGTAAAATCTCCAGGATCCTCAAGCTTCGGTGCCATTGAATGCACTATGGCACTCACTTGATGAGTCATCTTAATTGTTTCACACTCCATCGACCTCTTCTTTGTAACCAAATCTTTCATGAACTTCGCATACCCTGGCATTTGCTCAAGTGCCTCAACCAATAGGACATTGATTGTGAGGCTCTTCATCATGTCAATGAATTTTTTGAATTGATTGTCACTCTTTTGCTTTGCTAACCGTCGAGGATAAGGTGGAGGTGGCCTAGGCAAAGGTGCCTTAGCCTTTTGTACAACCGGCTCGGTCATGTCAATCACGTGTTCCCTAGACGGGTTCACGGCATCTTGAGTCTCTACCCCAGATTCATCATCAATATCAATACGCACATCATTGTTCACATTTTGATTAACCACATCATCAACAATCAAAGGTACATCATCATCCCGCAACTCAACATCTTCATCCATAACTTGCTTTTGTATTGAGGCATTCACATCACCGTCTCTCCCACTTCTTGTTGTAACCACCATCACATGATTATTATTTCCACCATTCGGGTTCACCACCGTATCACTTGGTAGAGCACCCTTGGGACGAGTATTCAATGCTTGAGAGATTTGGCCTAATTGCACCTCCAAGTTCCGGACAGATGTGTTATACGAAGATAATTGGGCCTCGGAATCTTGGTTCTTTTTCATCATTTGCTCGAACATGCTTTCAATTCTCCCCATATCACTTCCGGACGAACTCGAACCTTAAGAAGGAAAGGGGGTGGATTGTTCGGTTGTTTGTACATGGGAGGGATTTGAAAGCCTTGCCCCCGGTTGCCTTGATTCCCACTATTGTTCCACCCTCCTTGATTGTTGTTGTTGCCCCAATTATTGTTATTACCATTCCAATTCCCTTGGTTGCTTTGATTACCCCAATTGTTGTTTTGGTTGTTGTTATTCCAATTACCTCTGCCTTTTTGTTGATTGATGTTATTCTAATTACCTCCGCCTTGTTGTTGATTGCCCCAATTTCCTTGAGGACGCCATTGTTGATTCGAAGAGTTGCCTCTATTCCATTGGTAGTTATTGACATATTGGACCTCTTCGCTTTGATCATCATAACACTCATTTGAATAACCACCACCATCATTGTTGTTATCATATTGTTCACAATTACCTTGAGGTTGTTGTCCTCTTTGCCTCCTTTTAAACATAGAAACACCTTCAATTGCATTGACTTGGCGCGGGTCTTGGACTTGTTGCAATTGCGCCTTTGCCAATTGATTCATAGTTGTTGTAAGCTCGACGATGGCTTGGCCATGATCGTGCAATTCCTTGTGCAAATAGATGACTGTGGGGTCACCTTGGGGCACATTTTCTTGGCTTTGCCATGCCGAAGAGGTGTCGGCCATTTCATCAAGTACATAGCATGCTTCTTGGTAAGAAAGTTTCATAAAGTTCCCTCTGGCCAATTGGTTCACAATGCATTGATTCGTGGTATTGATGCCCCGATAAAAGGTTTGTTGAATCATAGCCTCGGTCATGTCATTATTAGGGTACTCTTTCACCATTGTTCTATATCTTTACCATATCTCGTGCAAAGGTTCCGTTGGCTCTTGCTTGAAAGCTAGAATTTCATCCCGAAGAGCTGCCATATGACTTGGAGAAAAGAACTTGGCAATAAATTTGTCCGCCAATTCATCCCATGTTGTAATAGAATGATTGGGGAGCCTTTCTAACCAATCCAATGCTTTACCCCTAATAGAGAACGGGAAAAGCCTCAATCTCAACGCATCCTCGGACACAGTCTGCTTGCTACCCCAGCATGTATCCACGAACCCCTTCAAGAGCTTGTAGGCATTTTGATCGGAGGCACCCGTGAAATACCATCTTTGCTCGAGCAAGGTCAACATAACATTTGTGATTTAAAAGTTCCCCGCCCGGATTCGGGGAGGAACAATAGCACTGGCGTATCCTTGATTTGGTAAAACTCTGGGAGCCACTCTCGGCGGTGCCGGAGGAGGGTCTGGAATATTGTTGTTCTCATTTGCATTTACATTGGCATTTCGGCCTCTCCGTGGAACTTGAGGTAAGACCTCATCTTGTTCTAGATCCTCTACCTCCTCCCCTGCTATCACATTGCCGAGAGGGTCATTTGCATTAAGAGCCATTGTACCTGATTGATCGACACAAACAAAATTAGTAAACAAGAAGGAAAGAGAAGCAAAACACAAAACTAACTAAACAGATAGTCAACACCGTAAGGTCCCCGGCAACGGCGCCAAAAAGTAATCGCTATCAACTCGACGCAACACTAAGGTAGGAAGAGCGGGTTGCAATAGCGTTTACCCGATATGAGGGTCGGGATCAATTTTCTCAGGGAGCTAGTAGTGGAGTTGGATTGTCTGTCTATGCTAGAGATGTGTTTGTGCTCCTAATTTCACTTCAAACATTTTTTGAGTTTTTGTATTTATAATTACTATTATAAAACTAAGGATTGAAGATAAATTATGCTAAGAGAATATTGCCAAGTTGTAATTAATGGGAAGAAGTGCACTAGGGTCGTAGCATCACCTAGGTGGCTAATTGACGGGTAGATGTTACTAAGGATAGATTGACATATTTGGGGATTATGCTATAACCGTTGCACAATTGCACCCACTATCACACCTCTCAGTAGAGAGAGTGATTTTGCCCAATTGACTCTCTCGAGACCAATTGGATAGGCCAATGAGACCAAGCAACTAGGGTGATTACTCTCTCGAGATTTAACCCGTTAATTGGGACTAATATTTCTCATGGTCCATCCCAATTCCTTGTTGGGTCAATTTTGGGGTCATAGACTCTCTTTCTCAAGAAGAGTTAAACCCACTAAGCTTGAATCAATGTTTGCAACCACCAATTCTTGAATAAAAACATAAAATCAACCCAAATAGCAAACACCCAATATCAATGTAACCCTAGATGGCAACACTCATCAATTAACCACACTAGGGTTGAGCCACAACCCTAGCTAATGGGTTTAGCTACTCATGCTAAATACAGAAATTGAAGAAATAGATGAAGAACTAAACATAAAATTGATTACTAGAAGAAACTACAATAATCTATTGTTAATGTAAAGCAAAATATGCCAAAAAATGGCTACAACACCAAGCGCAGCTATCGTCTGAAGTTCCCCGATAAAAGAGAGCCCTCAAAAAATAGTATAATGTTCTATTTATACGAGGCTGGAAAAACTGGACAAAAATACCCTTGCAGGGTCAGTGCGGGCCGCACAAAACGGACCGCGGCCGCACTAGCTCTTGGACTTGAACTGTTTGATAACTTGAACTGGGGGATGCGGACCACGTGGAAGGGTACCTCGGTCGCGATGGCAACTGGCATGGTTCACGCAGGCGTGACTGCGTGACCAAAAGTGCACTTCTCTGAACCTCTGTTCCGCGGACCGCATAAATGGTACCGCGACCACGAAGCATGAACGAGGACCGCATAAATGGTACCGCGGCCGCGTAGCTCTTAGCCTGATTGTTCCATTCTCTAAACTTCCTAGTGCGGCAGCGGTTGCTTTTGCGCTGTCCGCACTAGGACCATTTTTTCCTCCATTCACTTGGTCTTGATACTGGAGCAGGTTTCACTCCTTTTTGAGCCAATATTTGACCTTTTTCAATTTGTCGCTCAAATCTGCAATCAAGCACAATTTGTGAGCATTTTGGGACTATTTTGTAGCAATTTATAATCACAGCATAGGTAAGTAGGGGGATAAAACACGTTAAAATCCCGACTTATCAAGGTTGTGACCACCGAGATAGGGTGGCATTGGAAATAGGGTCTTAGCTTTCATGAAGCAACGACTAATGCCAGGGCCAGTTTTTCGAGGTGGGGATACCTTGTTTCGGCATCGACCACGGTTTTGCTAATGTAATAGATTAGAGATTGCGTACCTTTGTTTTCACAGACCAAGACTACTCTTACTGCGATGTTGGATATGGTCAGGTAGATTAAGAGATGTTCGCCTGGTTTTACCTTGGTGAGTAATGGGGGCGAGGACAAGTATGCCTTTAATTCTCTTAGTGCATTGATGCATTTGAAATTCCACTAGAGTCTCCTTTTTGAGTACGTTGAAGAATTTGTGGCATTTGTCAGATGATCATGAAATGAACCTCGACAGGGTGGCTATACGGCTGGTCAGCTTCTACACTTGTTAATTGCTGGTCAAAATTTCAGATATTCCCTTTATAGCCTTGATTTGGTCGGAGTTGACCTTGATGCCTCTCTTTGATACCAAAAAACCGAGGAACTTTCCCGAGGTTATATCGAAACACACTTCTCGGGGTTCAGCTTTGTAAGCACGTGATTTTTTGCTTTACGAGCAATCGCTCCAAAAGAAAATAAAAATAGTGACAAATGATTTCGCTGTACAATTTTTCGATCTTTCCGTGACATGTGTTGTTAGTCGTTTGTGAGTCTGTCCATTTTGCATCTAGTCCTTATCAAACAAAAATACAAAAAATATATGTGGCGTTAAGAGAAAATTCAAAAAAAATATAAATATACGTGCATCGTCCGTTTTAGGTTGTGATTTAACTTACTTGGTATGATAATTATGTTGAAATGTCATATTGTTATTTGTTTTAATTTCATTTGTTTTATTAATTATTTTTATTTTTATTTTTTTTTAAATTGGAAAACAAAAGAAGTTGAAATCAGTTGGGCCCAAAAAATAAGACAAAAACAGGCCCAAACCAACGATCTGACCCGGTCCAAACCCAGCCTGCCCAGGCACGGACTCAAACGACGTCGTATCGGCGTCCCCATTTGAAGCCGTTGATCTGATTCAAAGGAACGGTCCAGATCAGGTTGTCCAACTCACCTCAACAACGCCGTTTCAGGCAAGTTGAATCTGAGCCGTCCAACCTCATTGATCCAACGGTCCCTGGTTCCCTCATGACCCGACCTATTTAGCCGGTTTAACCCAACCCCTCACCTAAACCAAAACGACCCCGTTCCCATACCAAACGACCCCGTCCTGTTACCCACCAATAGATCTAAGCCGTTCAGATCACTTGATCTAACGGCTCCAATCTCTCTTCCCCTTCCATATATAAACTTGACCCTTTACCCCGCACCCCCTATCCGAACCCCCCCCCCCCTTTCAGTCATCTCCTTCCCCGAACCCTGAAACCCCCAAACCCTAACGCCGCCCTGGTTTCCTTTCCACCAAAACCCGGCGGCACGAACGCCGGTGACCACCCCCTTCACACCCCTAAAGCATCCAACCACCCTGAACACGAATCCACTAACCACGAACCTCGAATCACTTTCGTTCGTCTCGAATCTTCATTTGAAGATTTGAGTCGAACCCGGATCTATGCCAAATCATCCCATCTTCATACCAGACATTCCCCTGACCTTCCTCGTGACCAAACCAAACTTGGTTTGGTCCGAATCTACCCACAACTCCCAAAAATCCAGATCTGGAAATCCAGACTTTAGAACACATGCACTTGGGGAATCCGGCCGGTTTGGACATAGGTTTGAGGTCTAATAGACCTTAATCAAGGTGTTCTCATGTGAGAACACCCTGATTAAAGTTTGTTCGGCCTCAAAAGTTCGAAGTCGAGTTTGATTTGAGTCCGTTTGATTTCAAACTTTTTCAGTAAGTTTCCTTTTCTCTTTGTTTGGTTCTAATTAAGTTGTCAGCATATTTCTTTGTGTTTGTTTGTTATTTTGTTATTTTTCATTCGGATTTCTTCCATCTCTGTTAAAGGCCTTTTATTTGGCCAATTGTCTTCTGTTTGTGTTCTGAATATACCCTGTGATATACGTGTTCATCAATTAGATTAATCGTCAAGCGAGTTTAATTCATATAAGTTCCCAGTGTTTGAACAAATTTATCTGAGGTCATTCGGGACTCTATACGTGTTGTTTATATGAACGATTGATTGTTATGTGTTACGATTAATATAGTCGAGTCGATATATGTCGCCAATTAGTTTCAATCGTTAATGGTAACAACTTGATTCGTATTGCTTATTTCTGCTGTGATCGTATTTGAGTCTCATTAGGAACTGAATTGTATTGCCTGTTGATTTTGTTCAAATTAAATTAAAAGAACATCTAGGGGAAAGGTTATAATGACAGATTCAGATTTTGGTTTTTAAACACAATGCCATTTGGTTTGGACTGTGGGCAGCATGTGTATGGTTTGCTTTAAGGAATTAAAATAATCGGACAGCATGTGCTGTCAGATTATATTCCTACTGCCCATACTTTGTTTAAAAAAACAAGTGATCAGTACACTTTAACAACCAAAAAGAGAGAGGGGCTGTCAGGGATTTCATGGGGGCTTGGTTATTTAAAACAAGTGAGTGGAAAAGCAACATGGGGGGGGGGGCAATTTTGAGTTGTAAAACAGACTGTAAAGTGTTAAGGTTAGGCTATAAAAGAGGAGACCATCCGTTAGAAAAGGGGGTTGATTTTCGAGTCTTGAGAGAGTCTATGAGTAAGAAAACTGGAAAAGGAAAAAAAACAGGAATAAATTTCAGAACATTGGGAAGGAGTATTGCCTAGAAGAAACTGTGTAAGAATCCAGTTTGATCAGGTTGTCTTCGTGGCTTTGCTTTTCCTGTCGTTTGCCAAGTTTTCTTGTGGTCATTGGATTTCTGTTGCTGTTACATTCAACATTCTGGGCTGTTATTTCCTACTCTGTTTTACTGGGATTGTCCATTTGTTGTTCGACTCTTTGCTGAGCTTCATCATTATTGGCTGGTTGTTTGTTGCTGTGTTGTTGCTGTGAATCTGCTGATTGCTGTTGTTTGCTGTGTGCTACTCAGCTGACCCTTTTCCTTCTTCTTCTGTTCCTCTACATCAGGTACACAACCAAGGCACTATCAAATGTAATTAGAACATTGAGCATGAATGCAAAAGAAAGGAAAAGACTTGAAGTTGATTTTCATATATATACTGTTATATTAGATATCATGTATTGTATGATAATTTTCATTCTTGTATTGACAATCGAAGCAGCCTATATGCCTAATGTATATTAATATAAGTTAGCTAAATGGTAGCTTACATATGTATGCTGATAGGTGATAATATGTTCAATGAGATATGTTGCATTTCAGATTCTAGTTTACTTTGCAGTATATGTTGATATGTATACCAAGTATGAACACTGTACATCCTGGAGTAAGTTCTTCCTTTTTCGGATTGATGGTCTCATATAACTAGTAAACCACCTGTTAAGACAAAAAATACCAAACTTGCAATATCAACCCCGTAAAGGTCGGGTTCAGACCAAAACAGGCCTAGCCGGCCTGCTTCGAGCAAGCAGTGGCCCAGGTTTGGCCCATCACGCATGGGTCGAATTTGGGCCCATGACTACTTATTCGACTGACTGTGCGCGCAGCCTTGTTCCTGATTTTAGCATTTCCGAATTTTGTCATAAAATAACTTGCAAGCATTAATTAATTAGGATTATCTACTGCTTTCGATTGATAGAGACAAACACGACAAGAAACGTAGTTGCTATAGGGTATCCTTTAAAAATAAGAATGAGATGAGCCTCGCCGAATAAAAACACAGATTGCGGGGCCCTCAGTAAATACTTGTTTTAAATTACTTAGAATTCAGGAGGGCCGCTTAGTGAATTCCGTGGCCTTTCCAAAAATAATAACGCGATAGTCTTTTTAGGCACGTGTTTAATAATTTATTTTCTTAAGACTTAGGGTGTGCATTTCATGCGACCCAAATCCAAATCCCAAAACGTCAAGTAAGATATGTTCCGGATTGTGGGTGCATTTCATGTGACGCAATCCAAAGACATGTTTTAAGCGACGTTCACATTCCTAATAATGATAATTAATAAAGTGCTTAAAAGATAAAATTTGCACATGGTTCATAATTGTATTTAAAAATCAGAAAAATAAGCCGAATATAACAGCTGAGCGACCGTGCTAGAACCACGGAATTCGGGAATGCCTAACACCTTCTCCCGGGTTAACAGAATTCCTTATCCGGATTTCTGGTACGCAGACTGTAATATCGAGTCATTATTTTTTCCTTGATTCGGGATTAAAATTGGTGACTTGGGACACCCTAAATCTCCCAAGTGGCGACTCTGAAATAATTAAACCAATCCCGTTTCGATTGTCCTTTAATTGGAAAAAACTCCCCCTGCGCCCTCCCGGGCGCGGAAAAAGGAGGTGTGACAGCTCTGGCGACTCTGCTGGGGATCAGGACCCAGAACCACTGGTTCAGGGTTAAGAATTCGAGCTTAAAATAATTGTTATTATTTGGCTTTATCTATTATCTGATTTTTACATGTTTGAGCCTAATGTGTTAAATGCTGCTTTTACCGCTTTGATATTATTTGAACTGTATATAAACTGTGCCGAAACCCCTATACTTTCTGAGTCTTCTAAATCATGAAGAAGGGCATACTTCGTATGACTTCTTTTCTGTATAGTGTCAAATCCCAATTTAGAACGAGGTTCGGATAAGTTGCTAAGCCGGTGAAGCTTCTGTATTCCCGGTACGCTGCCCCCCTCGGCTCGAGCTGTCCGCTCGGGTAAGCCAGGTCTAGAACAAACACCCAGGTTCTGAACCTAGTATAACAAAGCCACATGCCGGATCCCTAGTAGGAGCGTTTATTTGCATCACGTGCATTTGACTTAGGGGACTCAACACAGGGGTTGGGTCCGTCTAGGAATAGCAACCTGAAATAGAAAAGGGCCATCCTGATGCATCCTACTCACTGCTTGTGCATTTATTTGCTTCAAACATGCATGATGACCGGTTTTGAATGTTGGGAAAATTTTACAAAAAAATTATATATATATATATAAAATAAAATAAAAAAAAGAAAAAAGAAAAAAGGTCACCCTAATAAATGTCGGGTCCAACTCTTTTTCCATTTTTACCAAAAAAGATATACCATAAAGCATATATGTATATATGTATACACATGTATATAAATAATTTTTTTTTGTTTTTGTCCAAAGATTTTGGTTAGAGGCAAAATAAAGGTTTTTGTTTTCACCTAAAAGGTCACCCTAATAAGTGTGCAGGATGAACACAGAGCAAAATGAACCATTCTCAGCCCTCAGCGAGGTCCCTCTACAACTCCACATGTGGTGGAATGACTTGGAAGCCGATAGCAAAGGGGTAATAGGAAGAATATTGGGAGGTTTTGTAAATTTGTTGGGTGTTGAGCCGAGGACAGATATTCTTGAAGCTCTAATACCATTTTGGGACCCCACCTGCAATGTATTCCGTTTTGCTGATTTCGAACTTTCACCGACACTTGAGGAAGTTGCCGGATATGCGGGACTGAATGAGAAGTTAAGAGGGCAATATTTGCTTTCGCCAAGGCCAGTGTCCCCGCATGCGTTTCTGGATCTACTAAGCATTAGTCGGAAGGTACAACATGACGATTTGTCGAGAGGGTGTTGTGATCTCCATTTCTTGTATCAGCGGTACGGGACCCCGCAGGGTTTCGAGGAACCGAACCTTGGGCTAACTCACGGCGGGAACAGAAACAAATGGGAAGCAAGACGTACTTTGGCTTTTATCACAGCATTCTTGGGAGTCATGGTCTGCCCAAGGAAGGACAAAAAGATAGAGATAGGTCTGGTAGGGATGGCCGATGTGGCAATCAAAAGAACCAATAGTAATGTGGTTCCTTTAATTTTGTCCGAAATCTATCGGGCTCTGACTATATGCCGAGAAGGAGGCAAGTTCTTCCAAGGTTGCAACCTGTTACTTCAGCTATGGATGCAGGAACACCTCCATCACCGAGTAGGATACATGAACCACGGGTTGACCGAGAGGAACTGTATCAGCGGATTCAAGGAGCGCATGACAGGCGCCAGATTTCCTGAAGGTGTCGAAGAATGGTTTACACGGTTAAGGTCAACAACATCTGACCAAATTGAATGGGCATTTGGTTGGTTGACTGATACTGAGGTTATCTACATGTCGGCTGAAGAATGTCATGTTCTCTTAATGGGGCTTCGCAGCATCCAGCCATATGCCCCTCATCGGGTATTACGACAACTGGGCAGGTTTCAAGTAGTCCCTAATGATGAAAATCTGAGCAAGCATGCCTTGGAATTAAGCCCGGGAGTCATATTCCCCGAGGGGAAGATTAGAAAACTGTGGCATGAATGTAGATTCTTGGAGCCCAAAACCATGGTACGAGAGCTAGCTAAAGGTGAGGTAGACCCAAAGTACGATGCTTGGTTCGAAAGAAGGTTTCATACTCGGCAAAGACCTGCTAAAAGGGCCCACGTCCAACACTTCACCAATGATTCACAAGAGCAATGGGGATGGTTAAAAAGGGAGAAAGGTTACCGGGTCGAAATCGGGAAGCTAAAGCAACAAGTTGAAAGGCTTGTATTTGAGAACAATGTGCAAGTCACCTCGGAGCAGGCTGAAAGAAACAAGTTAGCCCAAGAAAACCAAACCTTGAAGGCCCGCCTTCGCCAAGCCAGTAAGAGTAACGTTGACCGACAGAAGCGTCGCTCTGATGAAAGATTGATAGCAAGTTTGAGAAATCAGGTCATCCAAGGCCAAGAAGAATTAGAACAATCAAGAGCTTGCATAACAAGGATGAAGGTCGGAGGGGCAAAGTACGCAATGGCCCGGAAGCAGCATTTGCAACAGGTCATAAGGGATTATGAAATGAGCGTCAGAATATTAAGGGAAACGAGCTCCACTCTACATGATCAGATCATCAAACAAGCACGAGACGCCCAGGCCTACAGAAGACAGTGCTATGATGCAATGGCCTGCATGGAAAGACAAATGGGGTTGTTTCAGGATCGAATTGCTGACGATGCTCAGGCACTGGGGTTAAAAAACCAACAAATCAGGCAGTTGCTCAGTGAAAGAGATGACATCCGAGCAAGGATTGATGAAATAGGGCATTACATCTACATGAAATGCTTGGCATGTGAGCAAACACCTCGGAAGACCCTCCTTGTTTCCATCATGGGCTGCGTCCGCCGGATTATGAGCGAGTTGAAGAACCTGCAAAGAGACCTTACACCTAGAGCCGCGGAAAGGCCGAATGATGCCTCGCGGGCCCTTAAATTGGAGAATTAGTTTTGGTCGAGTCCTATTTATTTGGCTTTGGTTGTTTTTCCATATGTTGTTTTCTTTTCATCAAACCAAGTTTAAAACCGTGGAGTCTGTACTTCTGCTATTTTTATTTTAAGTACTGTGTAATAGCAAATTTTGATAATGAAATTAAGTGACTCCAGAAGAATTACTGTGTGTCTTTGCTTTGAGGCAGAACTACGCCTGGTCTGATTCACGCGGGGACGTGATATGTAGGCAATCCCCATAAGATTCGACCGCTTTCAATAAATAAAAAAAAAAGAAAATGTAAATAGAATAAAACGCAGGGTTTCGCAAAATACTTTAAAGAGACGAATGAACAAACCGGGATGACGCATGTGGATTGAAGCAAAGCATGTAGAAACGGTTAACTGCTTAGGTGCATTGCATCCTCTATGTGTTATGATCAAATTTGTTAAGCTCTAACACTAACAAAGTTTGTTGTTGTCTGACATCAGACAGTTAGTTGTTAAAGAATTCTGGCAACACATTCATACCAAACCAGATCCAAAGGACCGGTAGCAACAAGCATGACTACTTCAGAGAATAGTAATGAGGAAGAAAGGCCGATGAGCCAGTTGCTAAAAGAGGCAATGGAAAAGATTGAAAGGATGGGACTAGAGATGCATGCAATGCAGCTAGCCCTGGCCAAAACGCAAAAGAGCCCTGAGACATTGAGACACGTGCCGGAGTACCCTCACTCTGGCCCTTCCACAAGCCGCCCAAATCCCCTCTATCATCAAGAAAGAAGCCCTCATGATTCCCAAGCTCCACCACCCCATCAACCTCGCCCAACACCCAATATTCCCATTTTTGTGGGACCTGCATCAGCCCCTTTGCAGCGAACGACCAGTGAGCCATTGTTTCAGGCTCACGATACACAATACTATCCCCCTGAGCCTACATTCCACGCACCGGAACCACAGGCTTACAATCCCCATTTGGAAATACCGGCAGAGGTTGAGAAGCCGGTTAAGGCCCCTAAACAGGATGAAGTGTTAAGAAAGTTCAAAAGCCTGGAGCAGTCCTTCAGGAACTTGCACGGGTTGGGCAATCAAGTCAGCGTGGCATACAAAGATCTGTGCCCTTTCCCAGATGTCCAACTCCCGGCTGGGTTCAAGATGCCCAAGTTTGATTTATATGAAGGGCACGGTGATCCCATGGCACATTTGCGGGGATTCTGTAGCAAAATGAGAGGGGCAGGAGGCAAGGATGAGCTTTTGATAGCTTATTTCGGCCAAAGTCTGAGCGGATCTGCACTGGAATGGTATACCAGGCAGGATTTCAGCAGGTGGTACACGTGGGATGACCTGGCGCAGGCTTTTGCAGGTCATTTCCAGTACAATCTGGAGATAGTTCCTGACCGTCTCACGTTACTGAGAACTGGGAAGAAACCCGGGGAAAGTTTTCGCGAGTTCGGGTTCCGCTGGAGAGAACAAGCAGCTAGGGTCGATCCTCCCATGAGAGAGGGAGAGATGGTAGACTACTTTTTACAGACATTGGATCCAACCTACTTTGGTCACTTGGTGACAATGGTTGGAAAATCTTTCAACGAGGTGGTCAAAATAGGGGTCATGATAGAAGAAGGTTTGAGGTCGGACAAGATCTTAAACTATTCGGCACTTAAGGCCACAACCCAGGCTATTCAAAACGGCACGGGAGGTGCGTTAAGAAGAAAGAAAGAAGAGGTTGCCACGATCGAGGCAGGCAGTTGGTCCAGGGCTGGCAGGCCGCACTACAACCAACCCAGGCCTCACAGGTCAAACTACCCATACAACCCACCGCAAAATTTCTATCCACCTCGAGAACCACATTGTTCCGTACACCAAGCCCAGGTATACACTCAGCCTCCGGTTCGCCCACAATGGCGCGCACCGGCTCCCCAGAACATATATGCACCACCACAAAACACTTGCCCTCCACCAAGGGCATATAGAAATCCTTCAGGGGCAGGTTTCCGGGGAAATCCAGATGCCAGAAATGACAGGTTGCGGAAGCAAAGAACCTTCACCGAACTGGGAGAAACCTACACCGCTGTGTTCCACAAGCTGCGGCAATTAGGTTTGGTTAGTCCTGTCCATACTCGGGAACCAAATCCCCCGCCTCAGAATTTGGATCGTTCAATCAGTTGTGAATACTGTTCAGGGATGCTCGGGCACGACACCGAGAAGTGCTGGAAGTTAAGGCATGCCATACAGGATCTTATTGACACCAATAAGATCGAGGTCCAGACACCGGAGGCTCCTAACATCAACCAAAACCCACTGCCAGCGCACCACGAAACTCACATGATTGAGTTGGTGTGTGAGGGAGGAGAATTAAGAAAACCCTCACAAACAGTGATGATGATCCAGGCTGCCCCAAAAGAAGTCTTAACCAGTGGAGGAACAAATGTACAGTCGCAGGAAGAAGGCGTCAAGCCGGTAGTAATATGGGGGAAGAGCCCGTCCGTCATAGCAAGCAAACCCGAGCCAAGCAAGTTGGTAATACCAGGGATCCTGCCCACACCGGCAGTCATGTTGAAAGGGGTATGTGGAGAACGGGTGACCATAAAGCCGGTGGTCCAACTGCCAATGCTTGACAGCAGGGCCGTACCCTGGAAATATGAAAAAGCAGTGGTGACGTACCAAGGAAAACAGGTGGAAGAAGTCAGTTGTGAAGCGCAAGGGCTGACTCGATCAGGTCGATGTTTTGCTCCAGTGGAGTTAAGGAAAACCAACCCAGTGGCAACCAAGAAGCCAGTGTCAGAAGAAGAGGCTGAAGACTTCCTGAGGAAGATGAAAGTGCAAGACTATTCTGTGGTTGAGCAGCTGAGAAAAACACCTGCCCAGATCTCACTATTGTCATTACTCCTCCATTCCGAGGAACATCGCCGGGCCCTGTTAAAGATATTGAACGAGGCCCATGTACCCAGTGAGATTTCTGTAAACCACCTGGAAACCATTGCCAGCAAGATTTTCGAGGTGAACAGGGTAACATTCTCAGATGATGACCTGCCGGTGGAAGGTACGGAGCATAACAAAGCTCTATACCTAGCTGTCAAATGTGAAGACTCGGTAGTAACTCGAGTATTGGTGGATAACGGCTCAAGCGCCAATATTTGTCCATTATCCACCCTGGACCAGTTAAAGATTGACCGTGAAAGAATCCGGGAGAATAGCATCTGTGTCAGAGGGTTTGACGGAAACGGAACAGCCACTGTGGGGGATGTACTTGAACTAACCATTGGCCCGGTCCTGTTTACCATGGAATTCCAGGTATTGGACGCCACGGTATCTTACAACTTGCTGTTAGGACGACCCTGGATTCACGCAGCTAAAGCGGTGCCTTCCACCCTACATCAGACAGTGAAGTTCGAGTGGGAAAGACAAGAGGTCGTGTTGCACGGCGAGGATACAACATGCACCATGGGCGGAACCATTGTGCCTTTCATAGAGACCACTGATGACAAGTGTCCCTGGGTCTACCAGATTCTCGATACAGGGTCGGCCAACAAAATTTCTGAAGGAGAAATCATCCCGCACCCTAGGGTAGCTGCCGCAACAGTCATGATGATATCAGAAATACTGGGTAATGGGTTTGTGCCGGGAAAAGGCCTGGGAGTTGAACTTCAAGGAAAAGTCCAACCTGTCTCCCTTCCTAATAATCTGGAAACTTTCGGGTTGGGGTTCAAACCAACCGCAGCAGACAGGAAGCAAGCACGAAAAATGAAGAAGAGAGTCTGGTTTCTGCCTAAACCAGTGCCACGCCTCTCAAGGTCTTTTGTTAAAGCTAGTGCCAAGGGGTCAGCGATCCCAAAGATTCGAGGACCTTTGATCGGCATAAGTGAAGACCTGAATCAGAGTTTTGAGAGACTATTCGCGGATGTCAGTATGGTGGAAGCTGGAGAGGGTTCCAGCAGAGCAGAGATAAAATTTGTGGGGCCTGAGGCCAAGACCAACAATTGGACGGTTACTCCTCTTCCTGTCCGAGGGGAGTCTTGGTAGTAGGCTTTGATTAATGTTTTGTTTGTTTATTTGTTTGATCGGATTATTCAAGGGTGTAATCCAAATTTTACTTTCGTTTTGTAAAAGTGTGAACCCTTTTTATCCTGCAAATTTAATAAAGTTCTTTTCTTTTGTCCCATTTTAATTTCTTGTTTTGTTCTTTTTCTTTCTGAACAGTTCTCTTTTTACTGGTCCTAATGACATGGCATACACATCGGATCTTCGACCTAGTCTAATAAATCAATTTGAATCTGACTCAATGATGCAAGAGGTCGTTTGTGATAATGAATCCGAAGGTGACGAAGGGGAAGCCTTCGAAGAAATAAACCGAGAACTGTGCCAATTTGAAGAGAAACCCAAGCCTAACCTAAATGACACTGAGGCTGTGAACCTAGGAGACGCTAATAACATCCAAGAGACCAAAATTAGTATCCACATTGAGCCGAATGTCAAAGCAGAATTGATCGAAACTCTCAGGGAATTCAAAGATGTTTTTGCATGGTCATATGATGATATGCCTGGATTGAGCACCAATTTAGTGGTTCACAAACTACCCACTGACCCGGCATACCCTCCGGTCAAGCAAAAACTAAGGAAATTTAAAATAGAAATGAGTGTAAAGATCAAAGAAGAAGTGATTAAGCAGTTGCAATCGAAGTTCATTCGGGTCACTCGATATCCCGAGTGGTTGGCCAATGTGGTACCAGTCCCTAAGAAGGATGGAAAAATCAGGGTATGTGTCGACTACCGCAACCTCAACAAAGCAAGTCCCAAGGACAATTTTCCGCTACCCAACATTCATATCCTGATCGATAATTGCGCTGGGCGCAAGATCGGATCCTTTGTGGATTGCTATGCGGGCTATCATCAGATCCTAATGGACGAAGAGGATGCTGAGAAGACAGCATTTATTACGCCATGGGGAACCTACTGCTATCGGGTAATGCCGTTCGGGTTAAAGAACGCCGGGGCAACGTACATGCGAGCAATGACTGCTGTGTTTCATGACATGATACACAAAGAAATAGAGGTGTACGTCGATGATGTGATCATCAAATCTTGGCGTCAGGAGGACCATGTGGCAGACCTAAGGAGATTTTTCCAAAGACTCCGGAGGTATGATATCAAGCTTAACCCGGCCAAATGCGCATTCGGGGTTCCATCAGGAAAGTTGCTAGGATTCATCGTCAGTCGACGGGGGATTGAGTTAGACCCATCCAAAATTGAATCCATCCGAGACTTGCCACCGCCAAGGAACAAAACAGAGGTAATGAGTTTGCTGGGTAGACTCAATTACATCAGCAGGTTCATCGCTCAACTCACAGCAACTTGTGAGCCCATATTTCGGCTGCTGAGAAAGGACGCTGCAGTAGGTTGGACAGCAGAGTGTCAGGAGGCTTTCGACCAAATCAAAGGGTATCTGTCTAATCCACCCGTATTGGTCCCGCCTAAGCCCGGGAAGCCCCTAATCCTTTACCTGACGGTCTTGGAAAATTCATTTGGTTGTGTACTGGGGCAACATGATGACACAGGAAGGAAGGAGCAGGCCATCTACTATCTTAGCAAGAAATTCACAGTACATGAGGTCAAGTACACTCAACTCGAGAAAACGTGCTGCGCCCTAACTTGGGTAGCTCAGAAGTTGAAACACTACCTGTCTTCATATACTACTTATCTCATATCCCGCTTGGACCCATTGAAGTATATCTTTCAGAAACCTATGCCCACGGGGAGGTTGGCAAAATGGCAAATTCTGCTCGCAGAATTTGATATCATCTACGTGACAAGGACGGCCATGAAAGCCCAGGCACTGGCAGACCATTTGGCAGAGAATCCCGTTGATGAAAAATACGAGCCCTTAAGAACGTATTTTCCTGACGAAGAGGTGATGCATACGAATGAGTTGGAATTACCCGAGGAACCGGAAGCTTTTCTTCGATGGAGCTGCAAACGCAAAAGGGGTTGGAATAGGGGCAGTACTCATTTCTGAAACAGGACGGCATTATCCTGTTACGGCTCAACTGCGCTTCTATTGCACCAACAATATGGCCGAATATGAGGCTTGCATTCTGGGTCTGCGCCTGGCTGCCGACATGGATGTCCAAGACGTCTTGGTCTTGGGAGACTCGGACCTCTTGATACATCAAATTCAGGGAGAATGGGAAACACGAGATCTAAAACTCGTACCATACCGACAATGCTTGCATGATCTGAGCAAGCAATTTCGATCGGTAAAGTTCAAACACATCCCGAGAGTTCACAATGAGGTTGCGGATGCCTTAGCCACCTTAGCATCAATGCTGCACCACCCTGACAAAATGTATGTTGATCCTCTGCACATCCAAGTCTGTGATCAGCACGCCTACTGCAATGCCATAGAAGAAGAAGCGGATGGCGAACCCTGGTTTCATGATATCAAAGAATACCTCAGGATGGGGATATATCCAGAACATGCCTCTGGAGACCAAAAAAGAGCCCTTCGGCGGTTGTCGAATGGTTTCTTCCTCAGTGGAGGGGTATTGTACAAAAGAACCCCGGATTTGGGATTGTTGAGATGCATAGATGTCGGGCAGGCAACGACAGTTATGGCAGAAGTACATGCTGGAGTTTGTGGGCCACACATGAGTGGATATGTATTGGCAAGAAAAATCCTTCGAACAGGGTGTTATTGGCTCACCATGGAACACGACTGTATCACTTTCGTGAGGAAATGCCATCAGTGCCAAATACATGGAGACTTGATTCACTCTCCGCCAACAGAGTTGCATACGATGTCAGCACCCTGGCCGTTTGTAGCATGGGGCATGGATGTCATTGGGCCCATCGAGCCAGCAGCGTCCAACGGTCATAGGTTCATTCTAGTGACCATTGATTACTTCACCAAATGGGTTGAGGCTAAAACCTTCAAATCAGTAACTAAGAAGGCAGTGGTGGACTTTGTTCACTCCCATATCATCTGTAGATTTGGGATCCCAAAAGTGATCATCACGGATAACGGTGCGAATCTTAATAGCAGCTTGATGAGAGAGGTATGCCAACAATTCAAGATTATACACCACAATTCCACCCCATATCGTCCTAAGGCAAATGGAGCAGTCGAAGCAGCCAATAAGAATATCAAGAAGATACTGCGAAAAATGGTGGAAGGGTCCAGACAATGGCACGAGAAATTACCCTTTGCTTTGT
The DNA here is from genome assembly GCF_000715075.1 of Nicotiana tabacum. Taxonomy (NCBI): domain Eukaryota; kingdom Viridiplantae; phylum Streptophyta; class Magnoliopsida; order Solanales; family Solanaceae; genus Nicotiana; species Nicotiana tabacum. The sequence goes on along the minus strand of NC_134084.1, from coordinate 101,355,777 downwards.
TGGGTTACCGCACTACCATCCGGACTTTCATAGGCACAACTCCTTATTTGTTGGTGTATGGAACTGAGGCCGTGATACCAGTGGAGGTCGAAATTCCGTCCCTCCGAATTGTCGCTGAAGCCGGAATTGATGATGATGAATGGATCAAAGCTCGCTTGGAACAGTTGAGCCTGATAGATGAGAAAAGATTGGCAGCAGTGTGCCATGGTCAACTGTATCAGAAGAGAATGGCAAGAGCGTATAATAAAAAGGTGCGCCCCAGGAAGTTTGAAGTAGGGCAGTTGGTATTAAAGAAGATCCTCCCACATCAGGTCGAGGCAAAAGGCAAATTCGCCCCAAATTGGCAAGGGCCTTATATCGTGACCCGAATATTGTCCAACGGTGCTTTGTGTTTGACAGATGTCGAAGGTAGATGTGTCGACATGGCTATCAATTCAGATGCAGTCAAGAGATATTATGTGTAATTTCTTTAAATTATGGCAATTTTGGTTTATTCGTTTGTATTTGGCATTTATTGAATAATGAGATGACGGAGGCAATTCTTTCTTCTATCCAAACACTTTTAACCCTCGCTTCCCCCTTTGAGCCTTAAGCAAATTCTTTCAATACCCCTCTTTTGGAATCACTAATGGGAAAGATATGAAAAAAAAAGACATGAAAAAATGAAAAGAAGGAAAAGAAAAAGGAAGAAGATAAAATCACAAATGACAAAACCGTGGGAACTACGTTTGACCTGATTCCTCAAAGAGGATACGTAGGCGCCTCACGGCTCGGTCATAGTATGCATCATAGCAAATATAGGATGCATAATGTACATAGTGTGCATAATAGGCACAATGTGCGTAACGCACGTAGCTCAACATAAGCATAAAAGATAAATTCCCCAAGCAAGAAAACTGGGGCAGAAGTTATGTTTTAAGTTCCAACAAAGGTTTGATTCCAAAAGTCGTAACACATCACCCTTCAAATTTGTTTTCATTTTTGTAGCCTTTCTTCAAACCCACACCAAAACCAACGTCAACATCCAAAAAACCTCCCGATCAATGTTCGAGAGATGCCAAATCCGGCAAATAAGACCGAGAATGATACACTGATCCCCAGCAAAGAAGAGGATCGTGAGACTGGGAATGAATTGATAGTCAAAGGAATCTCCAGAAGAGAGGGTCGTATCTACAACGCCCCGATTCATCGAAAGAAATAAAATGAGAGAGTCTCATCGGTGAAAACCTTCGCAGGCACCGAGAGGCGACGTAAGACGAGGGATATGAAATGAGAGAGTCTTATTGGTGAAAACCTTCACAGGCACCATAAGGCGCCGGGAGATGAGAGAAAAGAGAGAGTCTCATTAGTGAAAACCCCTCGAAGGGCACTATGAGGCGACAAGATAGAGCAGCAAAAGCTACCACATTCGCAACAAGATGAACATCCATTTATCATCCCCAGCAAGTCAGACCATCGGACAAATCGATTGATACAAATAGACTGGGTCGGGAATCTATGGTGCACGCCATGATCACGGGGACCAGTCATGTCCTCCAGATAAGTTCTTTTGATTAGCTCCTCCCACAAAATATTGGTTCACAAAGTTTTTCTCTTTTCCATATCTTTATTTTCTTTTCCTAAAATGTGTCTTTAAAGGATTTTTCAAAGCTTACTACCAAAAATCGAAGGGGAATTCATCCAATGCAGGAGAATACAAACAGTCCTAAAAGCCGGCCCCAGGCAATGCAGGGATTGTGCTCGGAAATTTTGAAAGAAGTAAGCTCCAAAAGGGAGTGATTTCGAGAGGTAGAAGCAGACTCCCACAGAATATGCTTAAAGAGAAAGCAGAAAAGGGGATAAACTGAAAACCGATCCCCAGCAGGCTAGAAACCCCCCCAACAGGCAACTTTGCCCGCCAACCAATTATGGGGACAAAGAGCAAGAGAAGGGGAAGAGAGAAAAATGGCTCGCCAAAAAGGCACCCTCTACCACCACGATTAAAACTGATTAAATCCTTTTGTCTGCTGCAGGAAAACAAAGGATTGATGATGGCAGCAAGATGCACCGCCATGGAAGTCACCAAAAACCGGGGCAGAAAATTTTCTGCCAATTATCGAAAATTTTCTCGGAAGAACGGGAAAGCAATTTCAATACTTTTAAGTTCTAGGTCGCCCACCAGTATAATGCGGGAATACATTTAAGTTCTGGGTCGCCCACCAGTATAATGCGGGAATACTTTTAAGTTCTAGGTCGCCCACCAGTATAATGCGGGAATACATTTAAGTTCTAGGTCGCCCACCAGTATAATGCGGGAATACTTTTAAGTTCTAGGTCGCCCACCAGTATAATGCGGGAATACATTTAAGTTCTAGGTCGCCCACCAGTATAATGCGGGAATACATTTAAGTTCTAGGTCGCCCACCAGTATAATGCGGGAATACATTTAAGTTCTAGGTCGCCCACCAGTATAATGCGGGAATACATTTAAGTTCTAGGTCGCCCACCAGTATAATGCGGGAATACTTTTAAGTTCTAGGTCGCCCACCAGTATAATGCGGGAATACTTTTAAGTTCTAGGTCGCCCACCAGTATAATGCGGGAATACATTTAAGTTCTAGGTCGCCCACCAGTATAATGCGGGAATACATTTAAGTTCTAGGTCGCCCACCAGTATAATGCGGGAATACATTTAAGTTCTAGGTCGCCCACTAGTATAATGCGGGAATACATTTAAGTTCTAGGTCGCCCACCAGTATAATGCGGGAATACTTTTAAGTTCTAGGTCGCCCACCAGTATAATGCGGGAATACATTTAAGTTCTAGGTCGCCCACCAGTATAATGCGGGAATACATTTAAGTTCTAGGTCGCCCACCAGTATAATGCGGGAATACATTTAAGTTCTAGGTCGCCCACCAGTATAATGCGGGAATACATTTAAGTTCTAGGTCGCCCACCAGTATAATGCTGGAATACTTTTAAGTTCTAGGTCGCCCACCAGTATAATGCGGGAATACATTTAAGTTCTAGGTCGCCCACCAGTATAATGCGGGAATACATTTAAGTTCTAGGTCGCCCACCAGTATAATGCGGGAATACTTTTAAGTTCTAGGTCGCCCACCAGTATAATGCGGGAATACATTTAAGTTCTAGGTCGCCCACCAGTATAATGCGGGAATACATTCAGCTCTAGATTTTGGAATCAGTCACCCCACCTGAAAACAGAAGGTTACAACAGAGATCCCCAAACGGGAAACAATAAAATCCCCAGCACCAAGAAGCAGACAACTGCAAAAGCAAGCGCACATTCAAAGGGAAGAAGGAACGCGTCTCAAAAGAAGTAGTTTGGGAACGTTGTAGCATGCCCAGTATAACAATTCTGATGAAAAGCCATACCACTGAAGAAACCATTGGAAGATCTAAAGAAGAAAGTCGTGTCCCCAGCAAATCAAGCAAAGTGATGAGAACTGACATTCAGAAAAGGTGAAGGACCAGCATCATCTCCAAGTTCACAAAATAAAGGCGTCGGAGGAAAGCATTAGCCGACAAGAAAGCAAGGCAACAAGAACAAGTTGAAGATGGATGAAATTTCAGGATCCTCAGTTTAACTTAGCTTCTTGTTTTCCTTTTAGAGCAATGTAATAGGGAGATCGGTTGAGCAGTAGCATCCTACAGCAGCATACAACAGCGCACAACAACAGCAAACACTACAGTCACACGGTAGTCCCAGCTACCAAAATTTCCCGAACTACATTGACCTGATTCCTGTTTCAGCCCAGGATATGTAGGAAACCTCTGAAGCAAAGGTTCGGTCAAATCTTTTTCAAAAAATGTTTCACACGGAGTATTCGGACGGGCAAAAATCGCTCGCTTATCTTTGCGCGAAAACCCTTCGTGTCTTCGTGCAAAGAGGGGCAGCTGTAAGCACGTGATTTTTTGCTTTACGAGCAATCGCTCCAAAAGAAAATAAAAATAGTGACAAATGATTTCGCTGTACAATTTTTCGATCTTTCCGTGACATGTGTTGTTAGTCGTTTGTGAGTCTGTCCATTTTGCATCTAGTCCTTATCAAACAAAAATACAAAAAATATATGTGGCGTTAAGAGAAAATTCAAAAAAAATATAAATATACGTGCATCGTCCGTTTTAGGTTGTGATTTAACTTACTTGGTATGATAATTATGTTGAAATTCCATATTGTTATTTGTTTTAATTTCATTTGTTTTATTAATTATTATTTTTTTTTAAAAATTGGAAAACAAAAGAAGTTGAAATCAGTTGGGCCCAAAAAATAAGACAAAAACAGGCCCAAACCAACGATCTGACCCGGTCCAAACCCAGCCTGCCCAGGCACGGACTCAAACGACGTCGTATCGGCGTCCCCATTTGAAGCCGTTGATCTGATTCAAAGGAACGGTCCAGATCAGGTTGTCCAACTCACCTCAACGACGCCGTTTCAGGCAAGTTGAATCTGAGCCGTCCAACCTCATTGATCCAACGGTCCCTGGTTCCCTCATGACCCGACCTATTTAGCCGGTTTAACCCAACCCCTCACCTAAACCAAAACGACCCCGTTCCCATACCAAACGACCCCGTCCTGTTACCCACCAATAGATCTAAGCCGTTCAGATCACTTGATCTAACGGCTCCAATCTCTCTTCCCCTTCCATATATAAACTTGACCCTTTACCCCGCACCCCCTATCCGAACCCCCCCTTTCAGTCATCTCCTTCCCCGAACCCTGAAACCCCCAAACCCTAACGCCGCCCTGGTTTCCTTTCCACCAAAACCCGGCGGCACGAACGCCGGTGACCACCCCCTTCACACCCCTAAAGCATCCAACCACCCTGAACACGAATCCACTAACCACGAACCTCGAATCACTTTCGTTCGTCTCGAATCTTCATTTGAAGATTTGAGTCGAACCCGGATCTATGCCAAATCATCCCATCTTCATACCAGACACTCCCCTGACCTTTCTCGTGACCAAACCAAACTTGGTTTGGTCCGAATCTACCCACAACTCCCAAAAATCCAGATCTGGAAATCCAGACTTTAGAACACATGCACTTGGGGAATCCGGCCGGTTTGGACATAGGTTTGAGGTCTAATAGACCTTAATCAAGGTGTTCTCATGTGAGAACACCCTGATTAAAGTTTGTTCGGCCTCAAAAGTTCGAAGTCGAGTTTGATTTGAGTCCGTTTGATTTCAAACTTTTTCAGTAAGTTTCCTTTTCTCTTTGTTTGGTTCTAATTAAGTTGTCAGCATATTTCTTTGTGTTTGTTTGTTATTTTGTTATTTTTCATTCGGATTTCTTCCATATCTGTTAAAGGCCTTTTATTTGGCCAATTGTCTTCTGTTTGTGTTCTGAATATACCCTGTGATATACGTGTTCATCAATTAGATTAATCGTCAAGCGAGTTTAATTCATATAAGTTCCTAGTGTTTGAACAAATTTATCTGAGGTCATTCGGGACTCTATACGTGTTGTTTATATGAACGATTGATTGTTATGTGTTACGATTAATATAGTCGAGTCGATATATGTCGTCAATTAGTTTCAATCGTTAATGGTAACAACTTGATTCGTATTGCTTATTTCTGCTGTGATCGTATTTGAGTCTCATTAGGAACTGAATTGTATTGCCTGTTGATTTTGTTCAAATTAAATTAAAAGAACATCTAGGGGAAAGGTTATAATGGCAGATTCAGATTTTGGTTTTTAAACACAATGCCATTTGGTTTGGACTGTGGGCAGCATGTGTATGGTTTGCTTTAAGGAATTAAAATAATCGGACAGCATGTGCTGTCAGATTATATTCCTACTGCCCATACTTTGTTTAAAAAAACAAGTGATCAGTACACTTTAACAACCAAAAAGAGAGAGGGGCTGTCAGGGATTTCATGGGGGCTTGGTTATTTAAAACAAGTGAGTGGAAAAGCAACATGGGGGGGGGCAATTTTGAGTTGTAAAACAGACTGTAAAGTGTTAAGGTTAGGCTATAAAAGAGGAGACCATCCGTTAGAAAAGGGGGTTGATTTTCGAGTCTTGAGAGAGTCTATGAGTAAGAAAACTGGAAAAGGAAAAAAACAGGAATAAATTTCAGAACATTGGGAAGGAGTATTGCCTAGAAGAAACTGTGTAAGAATCCAGTTTGATCAGGTTGTCTTCGTGGCTTTGCTTTTCCTGTCGTTTGCCAAGTTTTCTTGTGGTCATTGGATTTCTGTTGCTGTTACATTCAACATTCTGGGCTGTTATTTCCTACTCTGTTTTACTGGGATTGTCCATTTGTTGTTCGACTCTTTGCTGAGCTTCATCATTATTGGCTGGTTGTTTGTTGCTGTGTTGTTGCTGTGAATCTGCTGATTGCTGTTGTTTGCTGTGTGCTACTCAGCTGACCCTTTTCCTTCTTCTTCTGTTCCTCTACATCAGGTACACAACCAAGGCACTATCAAATGTAATTAGAACATTGAGCATGAATGCAAAAGAAAGGAAAAGACTTGAAGTTGATTTTCATATATATACTGTTATATTAGATATCATGTATTGTATGATAATTTTCATTCTTGTATTGACAATCGAAGCAGCCTATATGCCTAATGTATATTAATATAAGTTAGCTAAATGGTAGCTTACATATGTATGCTGATAGGTGATAATATGTTCAATGAGATATGTTGCATTTCAGATTCTAGTTTACTTTGCAGTATATGTTGATATGTATACCAAGTATGAACACTGTACATCCTGGAGTAAGTTCTTCCTTTTTCGGATTGATGGTCTCATATAACTAGTAAACCACCTGTTAAGACAAAAAATACCAAACTTGCAATATCAACCCCGTAAAGGTCGGGTTCAGACCAAAACAGGCCTAGCCGGCCTGCTTCGAGCAAGCAGTGGCCCAGGTTTGGCCCATCACGCATGGGTCGAATTTGGGCCCATGACTACTTATTCGACTGACTGTGCGCGCAGCCTTGCTCCTGATTTTAGCATTTCCGAATTTTGTCATAAAATAACTTGCAAGCATTAATTAATTAGGATTATCTACTGCTTTCGATTGATAGAGACAAACACGACAAGAAACGTAGTTGCTATAGGGTATCCTTTAAAAATAAGAATGAGATGAGCCTCGCCGAATAAAAACACAGATTGCGGGGCCCTCAGTAAATACTTGTTTTAAATTACTTAGAATTCAGGAGGGCCGCTTAGTGAATTCCGTGGCCTTTCCAAAAATAATAACGCGATAGTCTTTTTAGGCACGTGTTTAATAATTTATTTTCTTAAGACTTAGGGTGTGCATTTCATGCGACCCAAATCCAAATCCCAAAACGTCAAGTAAGATATGTTCCGGATTGTGGGTGCATTTCATGTGACGCAATCCAAAGACATGTTTTAAGCGACGTTCACATTCCTAATAATGATAATTAATAAAGTGGTTAAAAGATAAAATTTGCACATGGTTCATAATTGTATTTAAAAATCAGAAAAATAAGCCGAATATAATAGATGAGCGACCGTGCTAGAACCACGGAATTCGGGAATGCCTAACACCTTCTCCCGGGTTAACAGAATTCCTTATCCGGATTTCTGGTACGCAGACTGTAATATAGAGTCATTATTTTTTCCTCGATTCGGGATTAAAATTGGTGACTTGGGACACCCTAAATCTCCCAAGTGGCGACTCTGAAATAATTAAACCAATCCCGTTTCGATTGTCCTTTAATTGGAAAAAACTCCCCCTGCGCCCTCCCGGGCGCGGAAAAAGGAGGTGTGACAAGCTTCATGTCGTATCGTCTAAGTATGTCGAAGGCTTCCCTCAGGTGGTCGATGTGGTCCTATTTTCTTTTTTATTTGACTAACATGTCATCTATATATACTTTCATCATTTTGCCGAGTTGCTCTTTGAATCTCTTGGTGACCAGTCTCTGATAGGTTGCCCCTGCATTTTTCAACCCGAACGACATGACTCTATAGCAGTATGTCCCTTGATGGGTGATGAAGGTGCTTTTTTCCTTGTCCCCCTCCTCCATGAGGATTTGGTTGTAGCCTTAATAGGCGTCCAAGAAGCTTAATAACTCATGCCCCGTTGTTGCGTCGATGAGCTGATCGATGTGAGGCAACGGGAAGGGGTCTTTCGGGCAGGCTTTGTTTAGGTCCATGAAGTCTATGCACATGTGTCATTTCCTATATTTCTTTTTCACCATGACCACGTTAGCGACCCATTGGGGGTACTTTGACTCTCGAATAGAACCGTTGGCAAGCAATTTTTCTACCTCTTCGCGGACGGCCTCGTTGATTACTGTATTGAACTTTCTTTTGATTTGTCGTACTGGCGGGTAGAGTGGATCGACATTCAGCTTGTGTGTTGCAATATCTTTCGTGATACCTGCCATGTCTGTATAGGAGAAAGCAAACAGATCGGCCTTGTCAGTTAAAATTTATGGAATTTACCTGGTTCTGTGAGTTTGTGGCCGATAGGATTTTTTATTGTGGTCGCTTTCGTCCAGCTGGACGGGATTGAGTTCTTCCACTGTTGACCCTGTGTCTTCTACAATGTCAGGATCTCTGACGATGTTTGTTTGTTCGTCGGACTCGGGACTCGACTTCGGTAATTACTATGCTCTTTAGCCCTCCTCTCTTAACTATTGGGTGTATGTGCAATCTTGGACAATGCGGTAACATTCTTAAGCTGTGCGTTGTTCATCGCGGATGTTGAATATTCCCTATAGGTTAGGGAACTTGATGACCTGATATAAACTAGACGGTATGACCCTCATTGCATATATCCTGGGTCGCCCTATAATAGCATTGTAGTCTGTGTCTTGGTTCATGACATGGAATGTTGTTTCCACGGTGACGCCCCCGGCCAGAACGGGCAATGTTATCTCTTTGGAGGTTCGTTCAACTAAATTGTTAGAACTTGTTAGTGTTATGCAGTGTGGTACTATCTTATCCTCGAGTCTCATTTGTGTGAGAAATCTAGGGTGGATAATACATGCACCGCTCCCATCGTCTACCGTTATTCTTTTTATATCAGTATTTGAAATTTGTAAAGTAATGACAAGAGCATTGAACTGAGGAAAGGTCAAACCGTAGGTATCTGACTTATCGAAGAAGATAATGTCTTTGAGGTCATCATACGGTTCATGGGTGATCGACCGTTTCAATTTGTGTGTGGTGGTGAACTTCACATGGTTGATTGTTGCTTCGTCGCCTCCGAAAATGATCATTTGGATGGTGCGGACGGGGGAGGGTGGCCTTGGGGGGCCTTGATGTGGTTCTCGTCCGCGGGCGAAATTGGCTCTCCATCAGTTGCTCATCAGCTCCTTTAAATATCCTTGGTGGAGCATGTTCACTACTTCTTGTCGTAGGGCTATACAATCCTCGGTCTTGTGGCCTAGTTCCTGATTGAACTTGCAGAGGGCATTCGACTTTCTTGAATTTGGGTCCGAATTCATATTTTGTGTCCATTTCACCTTGGGGCCGAGCTTCTCTAGGGCGTAAGCTATTTCTGAAGGAGAAACACAAAAATTGTGAGTAGATAAAAGTGGAGGCATACCTCTTTCATTTCGGTGAGTTCCCATTTATGTCCTGGGTGCCCCTTCGACTTGGCATGGAGGTAGTGGGATGTCTCTGATGTACGGTTGGTGCCTTTCCCGATTGAGGCGTAAACCTGCTTAATCTCTTTGGCTGTCATTCTGAGGATCTTTCCTTGATTCCATTTGGACGGTCATTAGTTGTTGGGTTGGACCATTAAGGCCGTCTTCATCTGCTCTCACCTCGGCATAGTAAGCATTGTGAATTTCTTTCCAGGTGGTGGGAGGGTATTTCATGAGTCTGCTTAATAATTTTCTGGCCGCCCTCGACCCGTTCCTGTTTAACCTGTTTTGAAAGGCCGCTACAGCCATCCCTTCAAACACGTTTGGTAGGCTCATTCTTACTCTGTTGAACTGGACGAAGAAGTCCCCTAGTCCTTCGCCGGGAGATTATTTGACGGCGAATGTGTCATTTACTCTGGCTTCTACTTTCTTGGACCCAATATGGGCGGTGACGAACTTGCCGTCCATTTCCTCGAACGTCATTATGGAATGTGCTGTTAATTATGAGTAATATGTTAAGGCTCCTCCTGTTAGGATTTCGCCAAACTTCTTCAGCAGCACCGATAGTACCTGCTCTTTTGAGAGGTCGTTGCCTTTTTACCGTCGTGATGTAATGAATGATATGGTCTTCAGGGTCCTTTGTGCTGCGGTATATTTTCAGATATGGTGGTATTTTGAAGGTTTTGGGTATGGCATGTAGGGTTGTCTCCTTGATGTATGGTTGTTCCACGAACCGACCGACGTCCCCTTTTGGCAGGAGTTTCGAGGCGCCTAGTATCTTATCAACTCTTTCTTGGTAGTCCCTCATTTGGTCACTGAGCGTTTTATTCTTATTCTCCATTTCTTCCATTTTCTTCAGGATAGCTACGAGGGCATCATTACCTACATTAACAATAGTGTGAATGTTACCTGTTGGGGGAGGAGCGTGTTTTTTGTTGATGGTTATTGGGGTGTCAACTCGCCCCTTGAGCGGGTTTGTCGAGCATACCGCTTAGGGTACTTGTCAGCCACGCCTCCAATAAATTTTTCACTGCAGGCGACGCTTCTTCTGTTGTGGACGTGGAGGCTACCTTATCATGTGAAGCGGTTACACTCCCATGAGGAGGAGGTGAATCACTTTGCCTGGGTGAGGCGCTCGGCGTCGCATTCTCCTCATCTTCCTTGTCCACCTCGTTGATGGTGCCTAGGAGATTAGTAGTGACACTCATCACTGCTTTTAGCCTTTTCTCTCCTTTTCCTGCCATTGTTAGCTTATGCAAACAAGAAAAAGGGAGCTTTTGTTTTGTTGTTTTTTTTAGATCTAGAAGAAACTAAACTTTTTAACTAGGAACTCCCCACAGACGACGCCAAATTATTTGACCAAAAAGTTTTAAGCCCTTTTTATTAAACCAATTTAATAAATAGATAAAGGGTGAATCCAAGTTAAAAGTAATAAATTCCAGATCTAAAGTTCAACAACTTGGAGAGTATGGGACCGTGTTCAAGTCAACGAATGCCAAGTTAATGCTCAATGATTGTTAATAAATATGAGAATGAAAACATGCAATAAATGTGACAAATGGCATTAAATGTAATAAGACGGAATTTGTCACCCAAATATTGAATGGGATGGAAGATTCGTTCTTTTGACTATAGCGTGTGACAGCAGACTATGGAATAAACAATGTGTTCTTGAATCTTGTGAATAAAAGAGGAGTGTTTTGTAATGGAATCAAACAGAGGAGACAAGACAAGTTTTTTGTATATTCTTGATAGTCAACTCTTTACAAGATGTTGTTTCATAAAAGTTCTGAATCCCCTTTTTGTTTCCTCTCTCTTCCTATTTATAAGGGATATCCCTAGAAAATCCTAAAAAGTACAATATGGGGAAATATTCAATGGAATATTCCTATTCATAATCCTAGGAATATTCTAATAGTTGCAGCCGTTTGTTTTTTACTCGACCTCGGCACTGGTCTCTCTCTTTGAGCGACTCCTCGCCACTGAACAACATGCTTGGTTTCGACCTCGGCCTCCGCTCGTCCTTCTGCATTCGCTAAACTAGACCTAATTTTGACCCATATAAGAAGTAATGCAATTTCTTGCCTCAGTAATCCAATAAAGACCAAGCTAATCCCTCCCTAACTAGAGTGCTATGATCAATTAAGTTATTTATCATGCTGCCAAAATTTACCGAATCATATCGCTCATAATTTTTTGGTCGAAAGTTATATTCCTTTTTTCTAAACGAGGTAAGTCATTCAAGAGAAATGGTACCTAGATAAACAAATTGATGTCAAAGCTTGAAATTTTTTTCTAACAGATCCTTCATTCAAGAATATTTTTAGAGAAAACTTGAAATGATGAATTTTTCGGTCTGTCTCTTTCTATTTATGGTTGATGTTCGTCGTTGACCTCCTTAGCAATTAGACAATAAAATGCATATTTTTTTTCATGGAGCACAGGTTTGGAACGGATTTACATTTGTACACAGAATAATCAATGGAGTAACATTAGAACATACCACTAAGGATATTATGGTGTGATGGATTAAATTCTTCCATCTAACTAGCTCGATTTCGAGATCTGTGAATGAAAAAAATATTGATAGGAGATATTTTTCCCAATAAAGAACGTTAAGCGTGTGAATTTAGATCAATCTAATACGGTTCGGACACCTAAGTAAGAACCAAAAAAGATTCACCGCCAATCATGTCAAATCTTTGACTTACTGTGCTAAATATGGCAAACTAGAAGGAAGCTTTGGACCAAGTCCCATATTCTAAATTGTCATCAAAGCACAAGGATGAACATAGAACGAATCCGAAACCTAAATGCCAATATTTTGGACACAAAACACGTTTTTACAATGTAAAAAAGAAGTTACTTTTCTATATAAAATGCGGTATTATACCACATTTTACTTTAACGGAGTTTGAGCCGTTAAAGTAAAGTGCGGTATAATACCGCATTTTACATATAACGGGGTGTAATACCGCGTTTTTCCTATTAAAATAAAAGGCCCTCCTTCTTCCCCACGACAGAAGCAGAAACGACCACCATTTTTAAAAATAAAAATCAGCGGTCTCCTCCCCTCTTTTTCTCCAAAAACAATTCGAGTGGACCTCACGTGTCACACAAAAGTTAAGATTATAGGTCCCGCATACAACCCAAGCCTTCTATTGTTGTGGTTTCCTCATTTCGGGCTCAAAATTTCAATTTTCCGACTTTTCTAAAAACATAAATCCAGATATTCTGATTTAGTTTATGTCGAAACTCGTATAATAATGCATATTAGTTGTCTTGAATGTGTTTCGATGTTGTTTTGTATTTTGTTTGCGATTAAATTAGTATGTTATTTTTATCGGGATTAAATTATTAGTGTTTAAAAAAAATAGTTAAAAGCTGAGAAATAATTTTTCTTGTTAATAAAAATATTCATAAATTTCTTTTACTGTTTTATATGTAATTTCGTGAATGTTATTTTATTAAAATATGTTTGTTGTTTTATTTAGTTTAGATTATTTATTTGCTTAAAGACTAGTGCCCTTATAGCGTAGTAAAATATAGAGCATTATAGCGTAATAAAATATATAGTCTTTTAGCGTAGTAAAGTTGAGCATTTTAGCGTAGAATCGTTGTAGTTTAAGTATCTACTAACTATAAACTCTGCCCAATTATAATTTATAAAAATTAATTATTTAATTTATAAAACAAACACACAGAATTATGAAAATATTGAAATTGACACACATAAGAATTCACGTATATACTCTATCCAATTAAAAATTAATTATTTAATTTATAAAACAAACAAAATTCTAAAAATATTTAAATTGACAGACATAAGAATTCAGAATAGCTTGCTGCTACTAGGCCTCAAATATCGAGCCTGGAACCCATAGATATATACGTTGTCCAATTAAAAATTAATTATTTAATTTATAAAACAAACAAAATTTTAAAAATATTAAAATTGACACACATAAGAATTCGGGATAATTTGGTACTACTGGGCCTCAAATATCGAGCCTGGAACCCATAGATATATACGCTGTCCAATTAAAAATTAATTATTTAATTTATAAAATAAATAAACTTCTAAAAATATTGAAATTGACAGACATAAGAATTCAGGATAGCTTGGTGCTACTGGGCCTCAAATATCGAGCCTGGAACCAATAGATATATACGTTGTCCAATTAAAAATTAATTATTTAATTTATAAAACAAATAAAATTCTAAAAATATTGAAATTGACAAACATAAAAATTCATGATATCTTGGTGCTACTGGGCCTCAATTATTGAGCCTGGAACCCATATACATCGTCCTATTAAAAATTAATTATTTAATTTATAAAACAAACAAAATTCTAAAAATATTGAAATTGACACACATAAGAATTCAGGATAGCTTGGTGCTACTGGGCTTCAAATATCGAGCCTGGAACCCATGGATATATATGTTGTCCAATTAAAAATTAATTATTTAATTTATAAAAGAAACAAAATTCTAAAAATATTGAAATTGACAGACATAAGAAATCATGATAGCTTGGTGCTACTGGGCCTCAAATATCGAGCCTGGAACCCATAGATATATACGTTGTCCAATTAAAAATTAATTATTTAATTTATAAAACAAACAAAATTTTAAAAATATTGAAATTAACACACATAAGAATTTAGGATAGCTTGGAACTACTGGGCCTCAAATATCAAGCCTAGAACCCATAGATATATACGTTGTCCAATTAAAAATTTAAATATTAATTATTATAACACAAACACACAATTAATATTGTTTAATTTAAAGTAGGCGACATAGACGTGCCGTTTGTGCATCTTGGACCTTTCTCGGATGAGATATTAGTCTTACATGGCGATCATAGGTCTGCCTACGTATGGGAGGGAGAGCTAGTGGAGGAGACTCTCCGCGCCAAGAGAGTGGACGACGTGTGGGACTTTATGAGGGGCAGAGATTTTCATCCCCGTGTAGTCCAGCACCTGTGGGATACGATCTTCCATAGGATTTTTCAGATTGTACGGCTGTAGCTCGACTGGTCTCTGATCACGGCCTTGATAGAGCGGTGGCGACCGGAGATGCACACTTTCCACCTGCCCATTGACGAGGCCACCATCATGCTGTAGGACATTGAGGTTTTATATGGGTTGCCTACTGATAGACTGGTCGTTGCACTGCCTCACTATATGAGATCTATGTCGCGTGCCCAATATTTGGACTTGTTGCAGCAATTCACTGGTTTCAGGCCACATGATGCGACTGCAGCTTCAGGGGGTAGTCGCATTTCTGTGACAGCTATTAGACAGCATTTGGAGGTATTGCAACCCGACATCACCAGCGGGACAGATGATCTACATATTTACCGGTACACGAGGTTGGCACTGCTCCTTCTTTTTGGGGGTGTCTTGTTCCCGAACACTTCGGGAAATCTAGTAAGTATGTGATTTCTACATCATCTTCATCAGCTAGATGATTTACCCCAGTATAGTTGGGGTGCTGCTGTTAGCCTGTTCTCGCTTACCTGTACAGGTGTATGTGCCGGGCAAGCATGGGCACCCAGAGCGACGTATGTGGTTTTTTTACGCTTCTACAGGTGACAACATATTCGAATACTCTGTTCATTACTTCCAATTCTATATAGTCAAAATGACTCTTAAATTTTATGTCAACCTTGTATGTTAGGTTTGGGTCTGGGAGCGGTTCTTGCCGTTGCAGCCACCTCTACCACCATTACCTCCAGATGTAGCACCTTCATTTCTCCCTTTAGCTAGGAGGTGGGTTCTCCGGCATGGAAATTATCGAGCCATTGATGTTCATCATAATCTCCCCCTTGTCAGGGATGTGTTGGATATGCTGGAGGCCGCACTGGTAAATATGTACCTAAACTTACTTGTTATAAATTCACTTGTATTGCGCATACTCACTTTTATGTTATTATTTGATAGTTCATCTGGATTCCATACAGCAACGACTTGATAGCTGGCTTGCCCGATTATTGCTCGGTCGGCCGATTGATTTGGAGCACTTCCGTCCCCCTGATGTGCCTCGATATTGTGGAGCATCATGCCACAGAGCGAGTACTTCGCCAGTTTGGCCGTCTATAGACTATACCGAGGAGACCTACATGGGAGACTTTACATTATCAACGGGATGATCATTTGAGGGTGGACGACGCATTTGTAGCATGGCTAGAGGTGCAGGTCCGTACTTAGGACCAGCGAAAGGACTTGATTTCGCCCACACCTTCACATATCCAGGCGGCAACTATTCAGATTTATACGTCCTAGTACCGCGGCTTTACCTGACTTTTTATCGGGAACCCCGGTCATCAAGCTGGCAGTCGGTACAGACCATACGTTGGGAGGCACGAGGCACTGGTATGTTTTTTTTGAACTCATACTTATAACTGTGATATAGCGTTCTGTAATTAATATTTTAAATGTTGTGCAAGCTATTGGTCATCATTTATTCTACCAGTTGGGACTGCAGATGCAGCAGCATGCCGACAATTCTGCAGTCATTGAGTATGACTGGCAAGTGATAGAGCTAGCTCTCCGGACACTGCAGCGAGCTAGAGAGGGCGAAAGGTTAGATCACACTGTTGATTATGTGGCGCCAGAGCACCACCATCGGGGTAGGCCTGTCGCACGCCCGAGGGGACGGGCACGAGCCAGGGCTACCCCACGAGGTAGGGCTGTCTTACGAGGTAGGGATGCCTCATGGGGCCATGGGGGACAGCGAGGAGGTGGTCCCCAGCAAGGGGGCATTGAGGAACCTGTTGAGGCACCTGATAAGTATCTTGGAGATGATCAGCCGGGTTACATCCCTCAGCAAGACGAGCCTTCCAGCAGTATGTCGTCGTACAGCCTTCAATTGGAGCTGCCAGAGGTGACCCCGTCAGATTCATTGTTGATCACGGGCACAAGCTTCACCACAGATATAGAGCAGTTCTTTTCAGGCTCATCAACCGCAGCTGAGGATCGGCCGATCCGAGATGTGGATGGTGGGCACAGGTTGAGTTTTGGCTTATCGTCATTGGGTGCGGTGGATCTATCACAGGCGCAGGTATGTTTGTATTACTATTAAATTTTAATTTGTTTTTTTTTTCAATAATTTGCCCTAAATTAATTTTTAATTTTCTTATTAAGGCTTCATCCTAGCCCATCTCAGAGGACACTTTGTGCGATGCTGAGGACACCACGAATGCTTATATTCAGGAGCCTGACGAGACCATGATAAGAAAATATTTTTGACTTAACACATACATTACTAATATACATTTTCATATACTGAGCTTACTTATTATTTTGTAGGTTGCTAATGGACCGACGACCCCTTCTACCAACCTGCCAGCCTACTGACGATCATGCTGCAGTGCATCCTCATATAAAGAGGCAAGGTGATGAGGATGATCCTAATAGTGTACCCGGACGACAGGAGATGCGCCTCAGACCAACAGCTGCATTGAAGCACACAGGCTGTGGGACACATTGATTTTTCTTTTTTGTATTTTATGTAAATAATTAACAACAATTTTATTTTAATACAATTTGAACAACAGTTTTATTTTAACACTACAACACAAACACAAATATAGCAAACCTAACATAACTTACATTCAGTACAACTAATGAAAATACATGACACGGGAAACACAAAGATACACTACTACGTTCAACACGTACATGTCATTGTTTAGTCAGGACCTCCTAGTATTCTCTGCTCCAACCACTTAAATTTGTCTTCCAGCTTATTTTTTCTTCTTCCACCTCATTGAGTTTCTCCTTCAACTCCGCAACTTCTCGTTTGTATTGCCGTTCATATTCCCACTGCTTCAAACACAAACAATGAAGATGCTGCAACTTTTCTTTGCAGTATTCCTACTGACAGGGTTCATCAATCCATACCTCAAAATTACAAACAGGTTCGTCGGGAACCCTATAAAACTTGTTCATGCATGCCTAGTAGCGGCGTCCAGCTTCTTCCCAACAGTCGTGCATCAAGCATTTTTTGCCGCACTCACACCTTGGGACATAAACGGGTTTAGATATTTGTTAAAGCATAAAGAAAAACCTTGCTTTTATGGAAATATTTGCTATTGATTATTGTTAAGCACAGAAAATAACTAGAATGTGCCCGTTATTTATAGGCAAGACAATACACAAAACGTAGTATTATACTGCACTATACATATTCAATTTTTCTGAAACGAAATAGCTTTTGCGCAGTCGGTTCAGCTTTTCAGACCAACAAGATAACACACAAAACGTAGTATTATACCGCGCTATACATATTGAATTTTATTGAAACGAAACAGCTTTTGCGCAGTCGGTTAGCTTTTCAGATCGACAAGACAACACACAAAATGTAGTATTGTATCGAGTTATACATATTGAATCTTTCTGAAACGAAGCAACTTTTGCACAGTTGGTCATCTTTTCAGACCGACAAGACAACACACAAAGCGTAGTAATATACCATGCTATACATATTCAATTTTTCTGAAACGAAATAGCAATTTCTTGATTTATCCTTTATTATCTTTTATTTTCATGTATGTTGTTTTAGTTATAGTTGTTGTGCTTTTATCTCTTCGAATATTATGTTATGAAATTTCAACCTTCAGATTGGTCTTCTTTACTAACACCAATAAGTTGAATGTTGGAACTATCATATCATCATCCCAAAGGTCATGTTAAAAAATAAGATGTAACAAGAGTGTGAAACATAATTTTATTGATAGATATTGCAACATAAACAAGTACAGACACTTATTACAAAAAACATTAAAAAACAAAACACTAGGTGTGTCCTTGATAGTTGAGTACATTCGACAAACTTGCACCAGGAGCTGGATTACCACCGCCATCCAAACCAGCTAAAGGACATTTACAACGGTTGTGTCCTGTTTGCGAGCATATGCCACATTTACGTGCATATACGGTATCACCAACATCCATTTGGTTCCGTATACGCATTCTCTTTTACACTTGCAGCTTGCGCAAATAGTCCTTGTTACACAAAATTTTAAATGATTCCGGCGGCTAATAATGCTCAGCACCCAATGGTTGCAACTGCCTACTATATGTGTTTACGTATGCAGCAATATTGTATTGCCTATCAACATAGTTGGTTGCCCATAAACCAACTTGTTGAAAGCACTTCATGGCATGTGCGTACGGCATGTGGTAGATGGTCCATTTCCCACATGAACACAACCTATTAGCTTCATTCATGATGTGTAGATTATTCCCCCGGTGTCTGCGTATAGCGGTGCGAACTTCAAAAATACCCGGGTCGTGATCGTACTGTAAATATGAATGCCAATGTGCTCGCGTCCTGTATTTCTCAAATCTTCTCATCGGCATTGGCATAAATTGAACACCCCTATCCATCAATTCCGATGTAGCTCTATGCCTTTCAACAAACCTCTCCGCAATCTGTTTGAATGTCATCCAGACCATGGCAGTGACAGGCAATCCACGTGCAGACTTCAATAAGCCATTGAATGACTCCGACACATTTGTAGTCAGGGATACCCATCGTCTGCCACCATCAGCATACAATGTCCACTTGTGAAGCTCATATCCCATCAGCCAAGTATAGGCTCGTGGATCTAACTGCCGGATCGCTTCCATGCGCCTCATGAATTTGCACTGCTGGTGCTCAGTTGCAGCTATCCACATTAGATCATGCAAGGCCTTGTCGGGATATTTCTTCTGGAAATTGGCCTTCAGGTACCTCACACAGTAACGGTGGAATGCATAGGGTTCCTGCCATTCAGGTAAATGCCGTACAGAACTTAAAATACCCCCATGCCGATCAGATATTAGACAAATACCTGAATGCTGTTTGACAACGAGTTGCTTCAAGTGGTTCAAAAAAAGTGTCCACGTCTCTTCGCTTTCATTGGCACAAATGGCAAAAGCTAGTGAAAATATTTATCCTTTGGCATCTACTGCAATTGCGATAAAAAGCTTAATATCATATTTTCCATAGACATGATTACCATCTATGGAAATTACCGGAGGGCAATGCACAAAACCATCAATTGCTGGTTTAAATGACCCGAGATATGCATTTATTTTGGTTAGAGTACACCATATTCATGGTGGACGACTGTAATACACTCTTTGATCTTGAACCTAATGGACACTTCCAAGTATGGAATCAAGATAAGAGAAATTAAGTCTACATCCAAGTTGAAGTGATTCTCATTGAATGTGTCCATTTCATATCTCTGGGTGCTAATATATTTACCCACTTTCCACAACCCTGATTTCTTCTTGCTCGCACGCAACATCCAGTTACAACCCATAAAGTCTCTACGGCATACATCCTTGTATACCTCCGGAGTTGACTGCCTTACCGTCATCTCACGGTACTCTCTTACGCTGTAGATTTTTACAGCCCTGATTAGGCGAGCTTTATCGGGAAATACATGCCCTTTGATAGCACCGTTGGTCTAGACTCATCCCACATTGCTGACCGAAATTCGTCAACATCTCTTGTGAGGGCATCCATATCCAACATACTTAGGGAATATTCCGATCATGAAACGGCACGTGGGACTCGTACACTCTTGGTCTAACGGGAGGTGGAGGAGCATGCTCCCTCGTCAGCTCAGGTTCGACATTCACTTCCTCCTCATCATCACCCTCATCACGGAAGGGTGTGTCATCTCCAGACTTATCGGTATTGTTGTCATAATCACTATCATCTTCCTGACTCTGCGTATCTGCTAAATCACGAGTCAATATATCGTCTACGGGCAACTGTATGAGGTCAGAAACATCAAGTTGCTCGTTTTCACTGCACAAAAAGAATAAAATGATAAGCTATTCAAATTCACAAATACTTTACATATCGCTATATCACTTCACTTACAAGTCGTATTGTGTTGACATTCCATGATGGACATTTTATTTTTGGTGATGACTCCCGGATGGATCACCATGATCCATCATGCCAGAACTACACATATTCCAACTAGGAACGGGGTCATAACTTGTAAAATTCATATCCGGACGGTACCTTCATGTGCAAAATATGAGTGTTAATACAAATTCAATTCAACATAAAATAAACATCGTTAAAGCGTAGAAAAATTGAAGTTTACCAGTCGTCTTGTGGATTATGTAAAGTCGAGAAATTATTTCCTCGCTGCTCATTCACCGGTGGCGATGAGTTTAAATCAAGACAAACTCTTTCATCAGAAATCTGTCCGGCAAAAACTGCTCCAGAATAACCACCCGATGACTGGGGGTTATCCCTACTATGCACAACCTCATTATTGGGAACGTCTTCAACCTTGACGTACATTTCTAACAATTTTATTACAATAAATTGTCTGTATTCATCCGGAATCCGCAAAAAATCTCTAAGAGCTTCATCATCTTCGATGTTAAACTCATAATAAAAAGCAAACCCTTGCGGAGTTATAAAATACGGATATATACCGATTACTTTAAGGTTCACCGAACGTTTTCTCACACTCATTCTTTTACATATCAACGATACTAATTTATCGTACTCAATTGTAAGCGGCAATTTAATATGACACTGTGGAGATAAACTATACCTCACATAGTTATTCTCCTCTACAACCTCACCCCCCAATATAATGAAACCCTTATTTTTGGCTCTTCAGACATTATAAAAAATGCTTGATAACAAGAAGAAAAGTTTGAACGGAAGTTAGAATATTTTTTGAATGGATTTTCATAAAATCCTAACGCCTTTAAATAAGACAAAGTCCTAGCTCGGAGGGGCAGAATTTTTTGATGTAAAATGCGGTATAATACCGCGCTTTATATATTTGAATTATTGTTATGTCAGTTAACCACAGGACACTTATTGGTGGGCCCAAAAAGAAGTAAAACGCGATATTATACTGTGTTATATGTAAAACGCGGTATTATACCGCATTTTACTTTAACGGCTCAAACTCTGTTAAAGTAAAACGCGGTATAATACCGCATTTTATATAGAAAAGTAACTTCTTTTTTACACTGTAAAAACATGTTTTGAGTCCAAAATATTGACATTTAGGTTTAGGACTCGACATAGAACAAATGGAAAGATGGTATACATCTTCTGTTATCAGGAAAATCTTCTGCTTCATTGATTTAACCCTGCATTTAGATATTTATCAGAAAAAAGAAGCTGACAAAAGATTGAAATGGTTATGATAGCAGAATTTGACTCTGAACTTCACAGTGCTAGTTCAGTCATATCCTCGAACAGCATACGCATCCTAGCTTGTATTTGTTGCTTTGTCTCTTCAACTCTGCAAATTCACCCGACCCGAATCTCCCCCGTCATTAAAAAAGATTCATCTTTACTCCCCCAAATATGGTACACCAATAAATCTCAAATCTTCTTATTTGAACTGACATTTTGCCAGCTCTCTCTTGTTTTTCACTGCAAAACTTAAATCATTTCTTTGTAATGGAATACATGTTCAAAGAACAACACCTTAATTCCAATTTAGTCTTCACCATATAAATTCTCACAAATTATATTGTTATACTTCAATTGAACACAAATTGAGAACCCGTTTGATCAAAGATTTTGCAAAAATTTATTTGGGTTTTTTTTGGCAAATACATGCTTATTCATAAATTTTATCCATATTTTGGCAAAATCCCAAAACCAGCCCAAAAGCTGGTTTTAGCCCAAAATATTACTATTATATTTTTTAAAAATTGTCTCAAATTTTTGTATTTTATAAAAGAGCTCATCATTTAGTATTTTGTAATAATGTTGTTTCGTTTTCTCGGTCATCTTATAGTGTATGATGTAGTTAATTATAAAATAATAATTTTGTACCAAATTTATTTATGTTCGGGACTATGGTTTGCGATAATATAATGAATGTTATTGATGAAGGTACTGTTGTGTATTTGTGATAGTTTTTAGAACTTTTGGGTATGAGTCATGTTTCATGTTTTTTTTTTTAAAATAAAAAGGTAAATATGTTTTGAAAATTGATGTTCAAACACATTTTCATCTTCAAACCAGACTTCACCCAATTAAATTTTTTAAAACAAATTTAAAAATATTTGGCCAAACGCTAGCTAACTAGTTTACATTGGTTATCAGTTTATTAACAAAGTAAAAAAGACTTTTAAAATTTATCGTCTCATGTGATATGATATTTGCGTGATCGTAAAATTAACATATTTTTTGGTAAAATAATCCTTTCATAGCCAGCTCGCCATGATATTGTCCGATTCGCCTGATCTCCCTATACCATGTCTCAAAGCTTTTTGGCATCACGGTATGCCCTCTAATACATCAAAAGATGCCTTAGAAGTTGAATCATCAACTCGTTTTAATAAGGCCCATAACTTTTCCCTGTATATGAATGCACTAATTAAAAAAGAGAAAAAATATATTAAGTGGGAGTTGATCCCTCTTTTTCTTAGTAAATAATTCAACCTTCAACCAAGTGCATCATTTAACATTCTTGGAACATGGGTGCCAACAGTTAATATTATACTAATTTTAGAAAATATATACATAAAATATTTAATTTTGCAAAGAGACCATGGGTTCACGTGCCTCATATTTATTCCTATAAATCTGCTCCTGATCCCGATGTGTCATTTGTCTATGACAAAATTCAGTAAAAATTGTACGGGGGCGCTCTATTTGGTCACACTCATTTAACCTATACCTACTTTTTAAATAATTTTAGGCATCTTTCTCCTCCTTCGTTTTCTCCTCCTCCTCCTCCTCCTCCTCCTCCTCCTATTATTATTATTATTATTATTATTATTATTATTATTATTATTATTATTATTATTCGGGTGACAATTATTTTATATGGTGATTGTGAACATATTTTAATGTAATTTATGATGTTTACAATGGTGAGCTATTATGACTTTTATTTTTTACTATTGTTTAAGGTTTCTTCATTAGATTTATTGTTATTTTGATAAATTGATGATTGATGCTTGTTCCTGATGATATCTAGAGGTTATGTTTCAAATTTGAGCTCATTTGAAGTAGATTTAGGTATTAAATCGTATATTAGATTGTTAATTCGAAGAACAAATTTCTGTTTATGTGCAATTTGCATTTCAGGCCTATCTTGAGTACATAAAAACGTTGGTTGCACTTCAGACCTTTTGGCCTTAAGTGCATCTGAAATGCAATTTTTCACTTTAGACTTATTGGCCTTAAGTATAGCAAAACGTTTGTTGCACTTCAGACCTTTTGGCCTTAAGTGCGTCTGAAGTGCAATTTTTCACTTCAGACTTATTGGCCTTAAGTGTAGCAAAATATTTATTGCACTTCAGACCTTTTGGTCGTAAGTGCATCTGAAGTGTAATTTTTCACTTCAGACTTATTGACAAGTGTAATAAAACGTTTGTTGCACTTCAGATCTTTTGGCCTTAAGTGCATCTAAAGTGTAATTTTTCACTTCAGACCTATTTGGCCTTAAGTGCATCTGAAGTGCAAATTTTCATTTCAAACTTATCGGCCTTAAGTGAATGAAAACGTTTGTTGCACTTCAAACTTTTTGGCCTTAAGTGCATCTGAAGTGCAATTTTTTCCTTCAGAGTTATTGGCCTTAAGTGCATCTGAAGTGCAATTTTTCACTTCAGACTGAATAGCCTTAAGTGCATGAAATGATTGGTTGCACCTCAGACTTATTTGGCCTTAAGTGAATGTGAAGTGCAATTTTTTCACTTCAGACTAATTTTTTTTAATTTCAAACCCGATAAGTCTGAAGTTGATCGTAAAATATTGCAAACTTTTTTGTAAAGTGGGTATAGGTTCAATTGTGACACCAAAGCAGCAAAATCACTTTAAATTCAATTGCTATTGGCACATAGGCTATTAAAGTTTAAAAGTAAATTATATTTAAATAAAAAATTATTATTTTCGCGAAACAAACTAAAAAGAAGTGTTACATAAATTAAAATGAAGAAAATACTAAACTAACATGTCCTTGATCCAAAAATTAATGACATTGGAAGAAATAGCCAATGCTTTTAACCCTTTTTTGTGAATTGTTATAATAATCAAAAACTAAAATAATTCTTCTTCTTTTTTCTTTGATAGGTTGCCTGGTACTAGAGGGTATTAGACAATGTTGGGTGGCAAGAGAGTAAAGATGTAGTGTACAAATGATTGCTACTTAGGAATTTGTCTGCTATGGATGGGTGCAGCTGTCCCCATCACAACTCTATACTATTATTTTTCACATCTTAATTTCAGCAAATAATTATTTCTACCCTTGGTTTTATTTGTTTGTCATCATTCATCTTGCCCATTCTTCGGTGTAAATTTTTCCTTACCTAATTATTGCATGTGTCACTCACGTGACATACCCGTTTATCACTTTCCTATTTTTATTTTATTTTATTTTTCCTTTTCATTATATTTGGTGTTGATTTACCATATTGAAAATCATTAATGAAAAGATTTCACTAATCATGAGTATCTCTCATTATTGTATTTTTCTTCCCCTTTTTTGTCCTCTAGACATCTCATTCAAATGTAAAACTAGGAAAATTATATGATTAATCAATCATAATACATTTTATTTGCTATATTTGAGTATTTTCTCAAATTACACAGTACGTCTTCCCTTTTTTTTAAACCTCATAACTCACTCTATGTTTTCATGAACATGTTGTTTTTTAACCTCATAACTCACTCTATGTTTTCATGAACATGTTGTATATTTTTTTTATCCTAATAAATATTGAAAGCTTCTTTCCAACCCCTCCCTCTCCTATATAATTTAATTACGTTTTAGCATCAGCTATATACCTAAAATATTAGGTGTGAAGATCTTAGTGGGCGTTTGGACATGAATTTCAATTTATTTTTTTCAAAATTTGGAATTTCAGTTAAATTTGAATTGAAGATGAAGCTGTATTTGGTTATAATTTTTGCAACATATTTGGATGTCTTTTTTTTTCTTTCAAAACCATAAAACATGATTCATACCCCACAACTTGTAAAAACTAGCAAATTCCCATTTTCAATTGAAAAACCGGTGAGAACCAGTTTTTAAAATTTGAAGATGGATTTTCAAGTGAAAAAGAAAAAATTGGTAAGAATGGGATAACCACACATTGTTTTAAAAAAAAAATTGAAAAAAAAAAGAAAAAAAATTGTATGTCCAAACGGGCTCTTAGAGTTGTGTTTGGACATGAATATAATTTTGGGTTGTTTTTGAAGTTTGTGGGTGATTTGAGTGAAAATTTTGAAAAACAGCTTTTTGGAGTTCTTCAAATTTTCGAAAAATTCCAAAATGCATCTTCAAGTGAAAATTGAAAATTTTATGAACAAATGCTGATTTTGAAAAAAAAGTAAAAAAATTTTGAAAAAAAGGAAAAAAATTCTTATGTCCAAACGGGCTCTTAATATATAACACAACCTGTTAGCATTACATACATATATTAAAATATAACCCTTTTTGCCCCTAGGGGCTTATCTAGTATCTACTCTCTCTTTTGTTTATTCTCTTCTTCATGCTAATGAAATAGGAATTGATTTGATCGAATTAATCAGAAATAGCGAAATGGGATGAAGGAAGGCGCCTCCCTAGTTTTTGCCTTCTTGTAGGGGGCAAAAGGCCTCTCGCGAAAATCATTTAAACTTTCATAAGCTAAATATTGCACTTTTGCTTAAATTCCGGCCGACAATATATATATATATATATATATATATATATATATATATATATATATATATATATATATATATATATATATATATATATATATATATATATATATATATATATATATATATATATATATATATATATATATATATATGTACCTAATACCTTTAAATGTAAATTTATTAATTTCACAAAAATAAATATTATTAGAATTTATTTTAGTTATAAAATAAATATTAAAAGAAAAGTTAAAGATAAAAGAACCAAGAAAGTAGGGATCAGGAGTTTCTTGTTCATTGAGTCCCTAAAAATTATTTTTTTCTTAACTCTTCAAGATACTATGGATATAATGTATAAGAACATTTAATGTAAAATTTATTTTTAAAGAACAAAAAAGTTAATTAATAATAGTACAGATATATAAATAAATAACAATAATTATAATAATATAATTTTTAAATATGTGTTGCACGTTTATCTCAAATAAATGAATATAAATTTTAATATTATTTAAAAATATATTTGAGATATACAACAGTATTTTAAGAAAAAATTAAGTTCCTGAAAATCATAAATACTAATTTTATTTAGTTAATGCAATAAATGAAGCAATTATATCCTACAGAGTTTCTCTCATATCTTATTGAATACCACCATATTATAGAGTTTTACTAAAAAGGCATGAATACTCGAAAAACATATGTCTATATTATATGATAGAATTATTGCTCAATAATTATCGATAGTTAATTAGTTAATGCTGAAATATCTTATTAACATTGATAAATTATCTCCAATGGAGATTAAAATTGTGAGATAATTTTTTGTATATGACCGGCCATTTTTGTATAATGGAATAAACCATTTATTTTTCATTATATAGTTTTCTTTCACCTGCACCTTATAATTGTGTAAAAACGGGAGATTATACACATACAATTTACAAAATAATAAAGTCCTATGCAAAAGACAATTAAAATTTGGAACCATAAAGAAGAAAAGGAACGTGTCCGACCTTGAACAAATTAAACTAACTCCATGTCTGCAACATCATGAGGAAAAATTACCTATTGACAACATAATACGCTTCGACATATTTTTTAAATCTCTTGCCAATAATTCTCCATCGAGATGATCGCCTTAGCTTGCCTGGTCAGAAAAGAGGCCTTTAAACTCAAGGAACTCAACAGTTTCATACATAAAAAAATTATCTAAAGAAGCATACTCTTAAGAAATCGATTTTAAAATTAAAGTACAAACATGTTTGAAGTAATAATTGTACCTCTACCTTCCATCTATTGGCTCTTCAAGAAAGATTTATACATAAGTACCTTCATATCTCAAATACTATGGATGGATAGTTTTTAAAAATATATTACCATATCCAAGCCTCAAGAAGAACATGTGTATATTCACACCACACATAAAAGGAATTATACTTATTGAAAAACTAATAAGTTTGGAGGAAAAAATAGAGAAAGACAAATTTTGAAAATACGTGAATTGATGTATAAATGCTTGTCTCCTATTTTTGGCATGACTCTTGTATTTTATAAAACTTGTACAACCTAAAAACCCACTCTAACTTGGTTTTACCTTACAAAAGTAAATCCTTTTAGCTTACAACTCTAAATCACGTTAATATTTCAAAAATTATGTCACATAAATCAAATAAGGAAATATTTATATATTACAAAACCTTAATGAATTTTGAAGTCTTAAATATTAGGACTCTTTTAAGTAGTTCAAATAAGGTTAGATTTAATAAATAAAATTTTAGTTGATTTAAGAATACTAAATATTAGGTAAATAATCAATTTATTATTTTGTCTAGTGCGAAATTTATTTTTAAAGGATAAAAAAGGCGAACAACATTTCGATAGGGGCTTCGTGCTTTTAATATAGTATAGAATAGATAAATTTATAAATCCCTTTTGTGAGGTGCTAATTTATAAGCTAATCCCCATTATGAAATATTTGAAACTAGACCCAAAGTAATAAAAACACTAATTGGTCCAATTCAATAAATAATAAAATAAATCTATCATGAATTATTTGATTTACTGATATTGGAATCAACTATATACTTAATAGTGAATTTTTGACATATATTCCGAATTTAAGCCAAAGCGCTATTGTGTTGATCATTAGGTGTTTGTCTAGATTTTCTTACTATAATTGGTTTTCCTATCTCACGAAGGAAAGGACAACATATTTACCATAATTAGGTTTTTCTTTTCCTAGAAGAAAAATATAATTCTTTCATATTTGGCTAGTCCTTTTTCTTGTAGAAAAAGGTTTGGACTTCTATAAATTGAGTATCATTCCTTCTCATTCAGTAGCATCCACAATGTAGCCATATGGGTTTGAGAGTCGTGATTAGGGGGAGAATTTTATGGGACAAGTGTTAGTGTGTCGCTTGTGTTTGCCTCTTCGTGAGGTTGTTCTCTCGATATTTTGTACTCTTTTTTATATAATGGATTGCTCATCTCCACCGTGGACGTATGTCAGTTAGCCGAACCACGTTAAATGTTTGTGTCACTTTTGGTATATTTCTCTCTGTTGTCAAATTTATTGTCGTTCAAGGTTTGCTTTGCTAGCTTCCGCATCAGTGGCGAAACCAGAAATTTTCTCAAGGGTGTTCAAACTTGAAATAAGTAAAAAAATTAATCCGACAAAGGGTGTTCAATACATGTTATGTACCTTTAAAATCTAATATTTTGCCTATATAAATAAATGGTTGGTCAGTTGACCACTCTCCCCTGTTCTGCGTGACACCTGATTTTTCCGGTCCTAACATTGAGATGGAGACTATATACTTACTTATATTTACATTGCATCAACACCTGCAACAAAGTTCATTATATGCAATACCGAACTTTTATTGAGTTGAACTTCAATTTAGCTCAGTTGGAGTTATAATTATCTTTATCTCAACAATTTTATATCGAATTTAAACAAAATTCAACTCAGTGAGTCAGTTCGACTCGATGTATACATCTAAGCAAATAGGCACAAGGCTTTGCCCAAACCAATACTGGAGATAATTATGTATTAATCCTTAACCCTTATCGTTATCAAAATGTTGTGTTTAACCATTTAAGACCGAAAGGTTTTTTGTTTTTCAAATTTCCTATTTCTGTTGTTGGTAGGAGAAAGGGGTACGTAGTGGGGTAGCTTTTCCATGTAATATAAATTTATGCTTTTATACCCTCCCTAATCCCTTTCCAATAATTCCATCAGTATCAACGCATAGGATTTTGATGATATAAAGATTTTTTTACGTTATAGATGAATTTTAACTATTAACAAGGTTAGTCATAATCTTTATTAATTGATTTCAAATTAAAATTTAATAATGTTTTAATTTATAGTTACTTAATAAGTGATCTAATTATATTAATATTTTTAATATTATTGGCGCGTACAACTCAAAGTCATACATATATAGGTCTTATTTAAATGTGAGCTTATCATTCTTATCATTAAAGTGTGCATGAGTTCAATAATTGCAAGGATCCCAAAAGCATGACAAACCTGACCTATACTCCAAAGGTACTTCTGCATGAGTAGTAAAGAACCCTTCTTCAAAAAATTTATCGGCCAACCCCATGCTTTGTGTGGACCATCATCCCAATTCTTTATACCCCCCCCCCCCCTCCCCCCATATTTTCTCGTTTCTCCATTATAACCCAATCCCAAATTTCGCCCACACTGTTTTGGACAACGCATGAGTTATGGTTATTGTACTTTCTGCCCCTCAAAAAGTTACTACAATATCCGATAGTAAGTGGGCGTTTGGACATAAGAATTGTAAAATTCCAAAAAAAAAGTTAAAAAAAATTTCAAGTAAAAATGGTATTTGAAAATTAGAATTTTGTTTGAGATAAATATAATTTTGGGTTGTTTTTGAAGTTTTACGAGTGATTTGCGTGAAAATTTTGAAAAACAGCTTTTTGGAGTTTTTCAAATTTTCGAAAAATTCCAAAATGCATCTTCAATAAAAAAACTGGAAATTTTATGAACAAACGCTGATTTCGAAAAAAGTTAAAATTTTCTTATGTCCAAACGGGCTCTTGAGTAAGTGTGATATTTTTATCTAACAATTCACAATATATATATATATATATATATATATATATATATATATATATATATATATATATATATATATATATATATATATATATATATATTACCCTTAAAATTGTTCAATTGAATTTATATGTGATTTATAGACCAATGAATTAATTTTATCAAAAAATAATAGAGGAATTAGATATCTTAGTCTTGAAATTGAATTAACTTCAGATATCTTAGTTCCGGGCGCAGAGCTACCGGAGGCAGTAAGAACAATGCAAATAAGCAAGAAAGTAAAATGTTATTAAAATTTTGATAGAATATAGTGTATGCTTTTCAGAAAATTCGTCTCTTACAATGATGGTAGAGCTCCCTATTTATAGTTTCACCTAGGAAACAAAGTCCTAGGATCAGCCCATCTTAAATATCGATTATGAGGGCCATTGAAGAATGTGTAACGGCGAGCAGTGAATGCATATTCTCTAACGGATCATGCACTTAATGTTTTAGAATATTCTTCATTGAATGCTACAAGATGACATGCATTTATTTTGCCTTTATGAATATCATTCTTTCCATGACAATTGATGTGTGGCTATAATTCCATAGTTTCGTACATTATTTGTCTCGCATTTTATATGCTCTAATGATAAAT
The DNA here is from genome assembly GCF_000715075.1 of Nicotiana tabacum. NCBI lineage: Eukaryota > Viridiplantae > Streptophyta > Magnoliopsida > Solanales > Solanaceae > Nicotiana > Nicotiana tabacum. The sequence continues at coordinate 101,324,801 of NC_134084.1, read as the reverse complement.
TACACTTTATTTGCACGTAATGGAGTCTATTTTATGTAGGTGAATTGAAGATGAAAGTAGAGCAAAAGGGATACTTAAACGTTGAAAGCGTGCTTGAGAACAGTGAAAAGGAGAAAGCTGGCGACGCCAGGCCTTAAGCAGGCATTAGACCTGGCGACGCCAGAACTGAGGCCAGGTCCACCAGGAATTATGCCTGGCGACGCTAGGTCTGGGGCGAGATCCATTCCGAGCTTTGAAGGCTTATGGCGTCTCCTGGTTTAACTAGGACTTCGCCTACACGTTTAGGCCTTTTCCTACACATATAAATAGACCTAAAAATACCACTTTTAAGGGAGATTGGACAGAGAGGCCGACATTAGGCCGGGGATTTGACCTAAGGAGGCAAGAACACACTAGGAACTAGGCGGAGAATTCTTCTACGAGTTTTTCACTTCCTTCTTCCTATTTTCCATGATTGGTTATGAATTCTAGTATTTTAGTTTTGCATACTATTATGAATAGCTAATTTATTATCTAGGGTTTTGATGGAACTTCTTTAGGGATGATTTTTCTATTACATTAATATAGATTTTCTATAGCCTTTCTCTATTTGTGCAACTACGTTTGTATTGTGGTTGGTTGAAGAGCTCTCAATTGACTGTGCCTATTTAGTATGTATTACTCGGGAGAGAGTTCATATTTAGGTAGTTGTTGAACAACATCACTCCTAACGTATATGAGGGATCAATACGGAGGGTTTAAAGGTAGGATTAGGGATAATGAAACCTTGGTGCAATCCAAGTGAGCCGTACTTAATGCCAGCTAGCGTAATTCGACAAAATATGTCTAGTAAATTGTGGTAGTTACTTGGGAGAGAATTAAATTACTCAAAGTGCTCATGATCGGTAGAGAAAACTTAGGAAAAGTTACAGAAAATATAGCGAAAAGGATTCCAATAATAGGGGAAATCATAACTCTAGACCTCCTTAATCTTGTCTCCAATCCTTATCCTTATTAATTGACAGTTTTACTGCTTTCTCGTATTTGTTAGTTAATTAGATAAAAATAAATATTATAATCTTTATAATTAGGAAATTGTTTGGACTTGTATTTCTTAGCGATATTGAACAACTGTAGCTAAGCCTTAGTTCTTTGTGGGATTCGCCTCCGGACTTATAAACCAGATTATATTTGCAACAACCACTTAGTCCTTTTTATAAGGCATAGTTGGGCGTGACCAAATTTTGGCGCCGTTGCCGGGGACCTAATGGTTTAGCTATAGGTGTATATATTGCTAGGTTGCAAGTTTGAACTTTTAGTTTTGCTTTCTTGTATTTGATTCTTTTATTTTTGTTTTACTTGTTAATTTTAAAAATATGGCATCTTGGAATTATGAGAGTTTTGATGTTGGTAATTCTACTTTTGATCTTCCTTATGCATATAGTGGAGGAAACCACCCATGACAAAATTATCAAAATATTTCCGAGAGCGAGTTATGTGCACCAACTCAATCTTATATGTGGAATATGTGTGATATGTGTGGTGGTTAAGATGGTCACTTTCACTCAATCTTGTTTGAATCGGGTGTAGTTAGTTTTATTTTTTTAGGAGTAGGAGCTAGTGTGAGATGAATTAAATTGCAACGATATCTCTTGACTTTGTTATGCCTTGAGAATAGTGAGTACTTTGGTTGTGAGGTTTAGGCTCATTTTTTGACTCTAATATAAGTACCTTAAACCATATATTTTTAAAATTTGCTTAATTGCTTTGATTAGAGTGTCTTAATGAATCCAATTCTGACTGAGTTATGTGTCATGTGGGTGTGAAGTTTGTGTGTTATTTTGTGCATTGCATTTGATATGTAGAACTTACCTCGTATGTTTGTAAATCGAAATAGTAGTTTTGTTCAGTCTTGGAAGTGATATAGGCGCTTCTTTGTTGAGCCAGATATGTATATTTTACCCGCCTAATTATTATGTATCGTAGTTAACCCCTTTGATCCTATAATCATGTTTCTTTGGTAACCACATTACAAGTTGTACCCCTTTGTTTGAATCGACCATATATTTGAACCTTGTCACCTCTCATGAGCACTTGAATTGTGATGAATAGAAAAAGTTAACGTATGGGTTGGTGGGTTGACTTTTGAGTGGAACAATTAAAATAAGGAGAAAGGTGCACTATTTTGAAAAAAGAAAATGTCAATAAAAGCCACCTAAAGAGAAAGAAAAAAATATAGTTGTATTGTATGAAAAATAATTCTAAATGGTGGTGGCTAGTGATATAGTGATGCTTAAAGAAGTATGGGGTAATATAAATTGAAGTGAAGGTGGAGTTTTAGTTTGACATAAGTATGAGCTTGAATGTTAAAGTATATATATTAAAGTGCTTAAGGAGGAGTAGTCACTCTTATATCCAAATGTATCATATCCTACCCGACCCGCAACCTACATTACAACCAATTAAAGTCCTACATGATCCTAGACTAGATGAGCTCGGTTAGTACAGTAGTACACTACGGGCAAGTCTATGGTGCAACTTTTTTAGCATATGAATGTTATTTCTGAGAGTGAGTGAATTCTTCCTATATCGAGTTCCTACGGTCTCATAATTTATTGTATATGGAACTAATTTCTTTTATTGTGTGAGGGCAGGTGATTCATGATGGAAAGGTAATGTCATTGACCTCTATGTTATAGTAAGTGAGTGAGTGGTGAATAATTCATGGTACTTGCGAGTCAAATCTTGAGGTGAAGAGGTTACACCCTTGTGCTTAGTCTATTTTAAAGATTCTTGGTGTGATGAGTTATGAGATTTGCTTAAAAAGGTCGTGTCCATAAGTGTAGTTTGATTGCTCGAGGACGAGCAATGTTTAAGTGTGGGGTATTGATGTGTGACTATAATTCCATAGTTTCGTACATTATTTGCCTTGCATTTTATATGCTTTAATGATAAATTACATTTTATTTGCGCGTAATGGGGTCTATTTTATGTGTATGTGAATTGAAGATGAAAGTAGAGCAAAAGCGATACTTAAACGTTTAATGCGTGCTCGAGAACAGTGAAAAGGAGAAAGATGGTGATGCCAGGCCTTAAGCAGGCTTTATACCTGGCGATGCCAGGCCTTAAGCAGGTGTTAGACCTAGCGACGCCAGGCCTGGGGCCATGTCCACCAGGCATTATGCCTGGCAATGCCAGGCTTAGGGCGAGATCAATTTCGAGCTTTGAAGGCTTATTTCGTCTCCTGGTTTGACTAGGACTTGGCCTACACGTTTAGGTCTTTTCCTACACATATAAATAGACCTAAAAATGTGACTTTTAAGGGAGATCGGACAGAAAGACCAACATTAGACCGAGAATTCCACCTAAGGAGGCAAGAACACACTAGGAGCAAGACAGAGAATTCTTCTACGAGTTTTTCACTTCTTTCTTCCTATTTTCCATGATTGGTTATGAATTCTAGTATTGTAGTTTTACATACTATTATGAATAACTAATTTATTATCTAGGGTTTTGAAGGATGATTTTCCTGTTACATCAATATAGATTTGTCGTAGCCTTTCTCTATTTGTTCAACTACGTTTATATTGTGGTTGGTTGAAGAGCTCTGAATCGATTGTGCCTATTTATTGTGTATTACTCGGAAGAGAATTTATATTTAGGTAGTTGTTGAACAACATCACTCCTAACGTATATGAGGAATCAATACGGAGGGTATAAAAGTGGGATTAGGGATAACGAAACCTTGGTGCGATCCGAGTAAGCCGTATTTAATGCCAGCTAGCGTAATATGACAGAATATGTCTAGTAAATTATGGTGGTTACTCGAGAGAGAATTACAATACTTAGAGCGCTCATGATCGGTATAGAAAACCTAGGTATATTTATAGAAAATGTAGCTGAAAGGATTCTGACAATATGGGAAATCATAACTCTAGACCTGCTTAATCTTGTCTCCAATCCTTATCCTTATTAATTGATAGTTTTAATGCTTGCTAGTATTTGTTAGTTAATTAGATAAAAATAAATATTATAATCTTTATAATTAGGAAATTGTTTGTACTTGTGTTTCTTAGCGATATTGAACATTAGTAGCTAAACCTTAGTTCTCTATGGGATTCGACTCCGGACTTGTAAATCGGATTATATTTGCAATGACCGCTTAGCCCTTTTAATAAGGCATAGTTGGGGGTGACCAAAAAGCGAGGTCATTTCCTCCAGGTTCGACTATCTTCTGTCTTCGGCTCCACATGTCGTTTTCTTATGTGATCATTAAATATGAACATATTTTACCCCATACAAATATCCCTCAGCTTTCCGATGGCATAACTTTTTGTCACCGTGAAGTTGGTAGAGATACCTTTCTTGGCGGGAAATTCTCTGACCCCCTCCGAAAAGTTATTGGGGGTTGATTAGACGCACGTCTCTCCACATTTAATGTCCCAAACGCGTGTCATCCCACGATTCAACATCACTTTTGCTGGTTATCGAGGTAATTACAACCACAATTTTAGTCTCCTATTTCTTTACTTATATGCATCAAACTTCTTCATTTACGCCTTATAATTCTCCAAATTTACTCAAACTCTTTTTACTCAGCTCGTACTTTGTCTTCTACCTTTCTTTAACCTTCTTCTTGAGAGAAAACTTTTTTCATTTCTGATAAAAAGGGCTTCTTCTTCTAAAAATCCTAGTTCATCAAAGAACAAAGGTAAAGCTGATGACGTTGCTCCTCCTACGGTGAGCACCATCATCCTAAAGAGTCTTGGCATGACTAAGGACTTCGAAGAAAAGTATTCCTCCTCTCACCCTCCTACATGGTCTATTAGCATATACCCTTCTTCTATTTGTCCTTCCAATATTCCTGCTATGAAGGAAGACTTCATTGCCAAGATCTAGACATTATCGCTCTTGGGGCCGTTCTCTTTGAATGGAGAGCTTGACTATGTCATCGTGTAGTTTTGGATCCGCCACTACGTATGCCTGGCGCAAGTAAGCCCTTCTGTGTGGAGGAAAATTGCTTGTCTTCGGCATCTGTACTAGGGGACAAGAGAGGCGCTAACCCTAGCTCGGTTGATGAACCTTTATTCCCCCAAGATCTTCAGCGGGGGAATGATAAATTTTAGCGAGCATGGAAACCATGCTTTACTATCTAGCATGGATGATGACAACGACCGTGGGTGGATGGAACGGTTCATTGTAGTCGCCACTAGGGACATCATTCCGGCCACGACTTCATCCTTTCTAGAATTATGGAACCAACACTCATAAGTTCATCATTTGTCTTTTCTTCCATTAAAGATTGTCCCATATTGTTATTGACCCTTCTTCTTTCGCTTATTTTAGCGACTCGGTGGGTACCACCTAGGTTGAAGGCTTGGACCAATGGGTCCAGAAAATCGTGGACATTACTACGTCGAGACCCACACGTTGAAAGAACTGGCCCTCAAATATGGGTGAAAGGCCAAAAATCATAGTAAATTAAACTCATCTTGTCTTTACTTTTCGTATAAGGAAGTTAATTAACCTTTATTTCTTGTTGAATTCAGGTCTACCCCATGGCTCAGTTGTCAACCCCGAGGAGAATGTTTTGGCTAATCCTGCTGGCACGGTGAGGCTACTGCAGGAAGCTTTTGCACGAACAAGTGTCTCCGAGCCTGCTTCTGGTACAAGTGCTTCTTCTCAGAGTCCCCATCCGGAGAACAAGCAACCAAAAAAAAAGACATTCCTCTGCGACCAGGGGAAAAAGTAAAAAGGCAAAGAGTGTCTCACCTGAGTCATCTCCAGAAGTCGTGGTGATGAACCCCCAGCCCGAGCTGGCCATAGACACTTGTAGTGATCAACAATTATGGAGAAGCGAGCGAGGAGGGGGTTTCTCTACATAGAAGACGACGACCTTCCTCAGCTCAACAGAATACTCAATCTGTTGAGTTAGTTACACCAACCAAGGACGATGCCTCAGCACTCTGGGGAGAGTATGATATGGTGGAAAATGCCAACTCCCATTTCTAAAACCCAGGCATCGTTTCCGGTACCATGGGGTTGAGTACCGGGTCCTTGCCATCTTCGATTGATGAACAAACATCAACCAGCATCGCACCTGCCACATCTGTTTCTCACCCTACACCACCATCTACTTCATCTCATTCTTCTCCAACTCTGCCTTTATCCTTTCTGTCAATCGTAACTTCCCGATAGCAGGATGTACCTCTTCCCCAGTCCCTAGTTCATGGGAACCTGGGGCAAAATTATGATGCCCCCTCAAAAGATCCCCAAAGTAGGAGGAACTCCACCCTCTCGGTTTCCACCAGATGCAATCTGTTATCCCGGGTGGTAGAACTTGCTAACAATCTAAAGCCCTTGGGTTCAGAGAAAGATTAGGAAAAAATACAAACTCTCTCTCGAGAGTGTTTGTTGAACAATGCTATGTGCAATGCATCGACGGTATAGTCTTTGTTTTCTCTGTTGTTTCTTCTATTTGTGTTGTAGAAAGGTTTTTAATTTGTATTATTGTTTTACAAGCCAACTTCCTTTCATCTGAGGACCTTCAAAGGTTGATTCATGATAAGGAGGAGCTTACCTATGAGCAATATTAACTTTTGGGTGAGAGGGACCAAACTGTTGCTCGCCTCTTAGAATTGGAAGCTCGAGCTACTGAGGCTGTTGAGTTGGATGCTCGGTTGCAGCAAAATGAGAAAGAAGCAGTGACCATTAGCCAAGAGGTTTCCTCATTGAGGGATCAATTTGATGAGGCTAGGGCCAATGGGTTGAAGTCCATAATGTTTTTCTAGCTGCATCCGATCGTGAGGCTACCTCCGATGAAAGATTGAATAGTTTGGAGGTGGCCTTAAACTCCAAAGCTGAAGAGGTTGCTGCTGTTGGGGTGAAGTATGAACAATTGGAGGAGAATCATAAGAGGACCATTAAGCATAATAGAATTTTTAGCTCTACTGTTCGTGACCTTGATATCAGCCTCCAGTCCACTAGAGCTACGCGAGAAAACTTTTCTATTGAGGTCGGTCAGCTTAAAGAAGAACTTCAGCACCGAGTAGATTCCTTATTGTTTTAAAAATATATTCTATGTATAGCATGAGGATAAACACCTTGGAAGAATCTAAAACAGGTGTCATTGACTTTGATGCTAATATCGCAACGGCCCGTGAGCTAGAGCTAGCTGCAAAAAGGGGTCTTTCGGCCCTATCTAAGGCTATCGATTCTTCTGGTTCTAGTTCTGAGTTCTCTGGAACTAAAGAGGAACCAGAAGGTGATGATGTTGAAGGCCAAAATGACGAAGTCCTAAATATTGAACCAGCGGCGGATCCTCCCACTTCTCCGGGGGGCATAGCTGTTTCTCTTCCTCCGGGTTACGGAGATACAGTAGCTTAGTTTTTGATTTTCTTTTCAAACTTTTGTACTTGTGTTTTTTGGCACATTTGCTGTAAACAAGGATACTTTTTCGTTCAAGTATCATATAATTTTTCCTTTCTGCATAGTTTCATTTAAATATTTGAGCAAGTTTGCTCTTTGCGCCTTTTCTAGTTTAAGTATTTGCGTAAGTTTTACTGTTTGCATCTAATTGTGCAACGCTTTGGTGTGTATTTTCACCCGAAAGAGTTTGGATTATGGGCATAAATTCTTTTGAAATCAACCCTTTAACGTGAGGGTTTTCATAAGAGAGGGTCGTCTTATGTTTGCGGTGCTCTTGAAAAGGATGTCTCCTGTTCATTATGGTACTAAAATTTGAAGTACTTGTTTAACTTTCAAATGATAAAATCAATTCATCGTTCAAACAAGAAACAAGATAGAAATAAAAAGTACTTTACTTTATTCCTTCCCTTTTCGAAAGTACACAAGCATGCGTTGTGCTAAAAAGAAATTGCCATTTCTTGTGGCTAACTTGTACAAATTGTTTTTACGGGCCTGGACACGCAGTCCCTGGTCCCGATGATTCAACTATGTTTTCGGGTTTCGTATTCTAGTCAAAGTGGCAGTCATTGTTGTTGTATCCTCAAATCCTTCCCCCTCCCCCAGTGTTCGAATGCAAAGAATGCGAATTTGAACATTGGATGTTTTACACCTTCGAGGATTTCACTAGTGAATTGCTAGATAATCTTCCAGTGGCTTGCACTTGTGAAGGTCGGGTAATCTATGTCCGATAGCAAATTTATCTTCCCGATAGGAACTTTGCTATCGAGCAAAAGACTATCTAACCACTCTGCAGTGGTTATTTGCTTGTGTGCATTATCATTTAAAGGTCTTATTGTTGTTGTTGAAGCTTCCTTCATAGTATGCTTTCCGTTGCTTCTCGTTAAAAACCTTGCCAGAAAAATTCAATTGAGACAAAAACTGGACGAAGGAAAAAAGAGTGCAGAACATACTTTCAATGCATATGATGTTAATCAGCAATAGTATCTCTTGAGGTATGCCACATTCTCCATCTTGATTTTCTAACCCGTATGACCCTTTCCCGATGACAGCTGAAATCCGGTAAGGGCCTTCTTATTTTGGACCTAGCTTCCCCACATTGAACTCCCGGGTGTTATGAGTTACTTTACTTAACACCAAGTCTCTCACTTTGAAATAATGGAGGTTGGCTATTCGATTGTAATATATCTTTATTCTCTGCTTTTGGGTTGTCATCCTTACATGCGCCAAGCCTCTACGTTCATTGAGCAGCTCCAGATTGACTAACATTACTTTATTGTTTGCTTCTTCGTTTGCCCGGAAATATCTCAAGGTAGGCTCCCTTACTTCTATCGAGATCAGGGCTTCTGCTCCGTATACAAGAGAAAAATGAGCCTCTCCCATGCTCGATTTGACTGTCGTTCGGTATGCCCATAGTACACCTGGCAGCTCTTCGGGCCATTTACCTTTATCTCCTTCCAATATCTTCTTGAGATTTTGTATAATAACTTTGTTTGTTGATTCTGCTTGACCGTTAGCGCTCGTATGATATGGTGACAATGTGATCCTTTTGATTTTCAAATCTTTCAGGAACTTCGTGATCTTTGCGCCTATAAATTGTGGCTCGTTGTCTCAAGATATCTCTTTTGGTATCCCAAATATGAAAATTATGTTTTCCCATACCACTTCACACTCGCCGATATTCTGATAAGGACCTGCTTCAACCCACTTAGAAAAATAGTCAGTTAAAATGAAAAGAAATCTTACCTTACCGATGGCCAGTGGTGGTGGTCCGACGATATCCATTCCCCACTTCATGAATGGCCATGATGATAAAATTGAGTGCAATGTCTCTACCGGTTGATGTACCAACGGCACATAGCGTTGACATTTATCACAATATGAGCTTTGATGTCTTGTTCCATCTTGGGCCAATAGTATCCTTCCCTAATTAATTTTAACACTAAGGAATCCGCGCCTAAATGATTTTCGTAGATCCCTTCGTGGAATTCTGGCATAATATAATTAGCTTCGGAGACTCCCAAACACTGGGCCAGCGGGCCTTGGAAAGATTTTCTGTACAATTTACCTCCTTTGAAACTACATCACGCTGCCTTAGTGCATAGTGCTCGAGATGCCTTGGGATCTTCAGGCTACTTTCCTTGATCGAGATAGTCAATGATCTCATTTCTTCAGTCCCAGACCAAATTAGTCGCGTTTACTTCATAATATCTATCTGCGTCCAATACCGAATACATAAGCCACACACCGTATCGGAGTCTGATCCTTTCATATCCATAGATGAGACAAGATTAGCTAGTGCAACTACTTCAGCATTTTTTCCCTCGGGATTTGCGTAATTGACCCCTCTAGGAACCGAGCAAGCAAAGCCCGGACCTTCATTACATAGTGTTCCATGTGTTCCTCTTCGTCTTCGAAGATCCCATAGACATGATTTACCACCAAATGGGAGTATCATGTGATTTCTATGACCTCGGAGTTCAGTCCTTGAGCCAATTAGAGCCCTGTAATCAAAGCTTCATATTCCACTTCAATGTTAGTTAGAGGAACCATTCTTATGGCCTGCCTTAGGGTTTCTCCTGAAGGTGTGCTTAATATTATGCCGAGCCCAGACCCCTTTACATTGGAAGCTCCATCCATGAATAGGGTCCAAACTCCTGATATCGATTCTGACACCATCACTGCTTTTTTGGTTGCCAAAGGTAACAGTTCCGGACTGAAATCGGCCACAAAGTCGGCCAGGAATTGTGACTTAATTGCAGTCCTACGTTTATATTCTATGTTAAATTCACTCATTTCGAGGGCCACATGGCCAGCCTACCTGAAACTTTGGGTTTAGGAAGGATATTTCGCAGGGGAAAAGTGGTCACCACAGCTATCGGGTGAAATTGGAAATAAGGCCTTTACTTTCGGACAGAGACTGCGAGGGCTAAGGACAACTTTTCTAGATGTGTGTAGCGCGTTTCTGCTCCCATTAAAATTTTACTAACATAATAAATAGGAGATTGCATACCTTCGTCCTCACGGACTAAAACAACACTTATTGCTACCTCCGGGACTGCTAAGGAGATCAACAGTTTTTTGCCTTCCTTTGATTTTGATAGTAATAGATGACTTGAAAAATACCTTTTCAAACCCCTCAAAGCTTGTTGATATTCCGAGGTCCATTTGAATTTGTTCTTCTTTTTTAGCTGTAAGAATAAATGATGGCATTTCTTTGAAGACTGGGAAATGAATCTACTCAATACGTCCAGCCTCCCTGTTAGCCTTTGAACCTCTTTTACGCTTGATAGCTGGACTGGAATGTCTTCGATGGCTTTGATTTTATCGGGGGTTAACCTTGATCCCCCTTTATGACACCAAGAATCCCATGAACTTACCAGAGCTGACCCCTAAAGCATTCTTCTCAGGGTTAAGCTTCATGTTATACTTCCTTAAGATGTCAAAAGTTTCTTGCAAGTTTTTGAGATGATCACATGCATTCAAAGACACAACACGCATATCATCTATGTAAACTTTCATGGTTTTCCCTATTCTATTTTCAAATATCTTTTTCACAAGCCGCTGATACGTGGCTCCGACGTCCTTTAGCCCGAAAGGCATCATATTGTAACAATATGTGCTGAAGTTCGTGATAAACATAGTTTTTTCCTAATCCTCTGGGTTTAGTTTTATTTGGTTGTTCCTGGAGTAAGCATCAAGGAAACTCATTAACTCGTGCCCGGCCATTGCATAAATTATTTGATCAATGTGTGGCAATGGGAATGAGTCTTTTGGGCATGCCTTATATAATTCTTTATAGTCTACGCATATGCGAAACTCATTACTCTTCTTTGGAACTACTACTACATTAGCTAGCTAGTCAAAATACTTTACCTCTTTGATTGAACTGATATCAAGCAAGCGAGTTAACTCTTCTTTGACAAATTTGTTTCGGACCTCAGCAATAGGATGTTTTTTATGTCTTATTAGAGGGATGCTGGGATCCAAGATTAGCTTATGTACGGCCACTTCTGGCGGGATACCTGTCATATCTGCTTGCGACCATGCGAAATAATCGACATTAAATTTAAGAAATAATAAATCTAGAACTAAGTTCGGGGTGCAGTCTTGTCCCCAAGTGGAAAGTTCCTCTCCAGGAACTTTTTGGACAATGCTACTTGTTCAGGTTCTTTGGTTGTGGACTTTGTTGCGTTTGTCTCTTCTAGTACCTGAAAATACCTTGAAACCTGATAGGATTCCACCGAATATTTCCCCTGATTGACTTTGCTCGGCTCGAGACCAGGCACTGGTTCCTGTAATTGCTATGCCGCATGCTCCTTCCCTTTGCTACTGGAAACTGAGATTGTATTCATTTCTCTTGTTGCCAGTTGATAGCATCTTATTTGTTTAACTCCCTTGGAAGTTGGGAATTTCAGAAACTGATGGTATGTTGATGGCATAGCCTTCATCTCGTACAACTACGATCTCCCCATGATGATGTTGTAACCCATATCGCCATCCACCACCTCAAAAAGGATTGTCTTCATCACCCCTCGGCATTGGCGGGCAGCAGGATTTCTCCTCAGATTGTCACACTTGCTAGGTTGAACCTGACGAGGAGTTTTGTGGCTAGAATGATGCTTCCTATGAGCTTGGCTTGCTCCAACACCCTCCATTGTATGATGTTGGCCGAACTTCCTGGGTCCACCATAGTACGTTTAATTTTAAATTTAAGAGAATTAAAGATATTACCAACGCATTGTTAGGTGGTAGCAGCAATTCATCTGCGTCCTCCTCTGTGAAAGTGATGTCGTCTTCAAAACTTCCCGGGGTCTCTTGTTGTGGGTCACCGACACCTTCGTCTTTTTTACCACCAAGAATGTAACCTCATTAATCTCGTTCCCCCTGAAAATCATGTTGATCGTCAGACGCAGGGGATCTTCTCCTGCTTTTGAAGGTTTTACATTATCACGATTGCGACCATAGTTGTTTTTAGACCGGTCACTTAAAATTCCCTAAGATGGCTATTATTCAGCAATGTCGCCACCTCTTTGCGTAGATGCCGATAGTCCCCAGTCCGGTGACCGTTTGTCCTACGATATTCATCCCACAAATTAAGATCCCTTTGGCTGAGATAGGATCTCATTGGCTTCGGGAATCGTGCTTGTTTAATGTTCCTCATAGCCGACACCAGCTCCACTATGTTGACATTGAAGTTGTATTTGGAAAGCCCAGGGTAGGAAGAATCTTGAGAACTTGACGTTTCCTTGTTCTGCAACGACCTGTTATTTTGGTCGCGATTTGTTCTCCTATCGGTAGTGAATATATTCGCTGGTCGAAAAACTCTGTCGCGTCCTTCGACCTGTTTATAGGAAAAACATCGACCTCTTGAAGACCGTTGATCTATGTCTAAATCATCTTTTTATTTCTCTTTACTCTTCTCCCGGTCCCGACCCTTGAACGATACCAGGAAACCGGGTCGAACATCCTCAATCCTTATCTTAGACTCGTACGGGTTGTGAATATTTGCTCAAGTTGTTGCCTGGAACTCGAGCAAACTTTCATTCAATTTCCGGGAAGCGTCAGAACTTCTCGGATTCAGACCTTTGGTAAATGCTTCAGCCGCCTATTCGTCCGATATGATCGGTAACAACATCCTTTCCTTCTGGAATCTTCAAACTCCCGTAGCAACTCGGACTCTCCATGTGCAATCCTGAATATGTTTGCCTTTCGGGCATGTACCTTTCTGGCCCCGGCATGGGCCTTAATGAACGAGTCCGCGAGCAACTCAAAGGAGTCTATGGAATGCTCAGGCAAGAGCGAATACCATGTGTCACGACCCGGATTTCCCACCATCGGGTGTCGTGATGGCGCCTACTATAGGAGCTAGGCAAGCCAAATATTTAAAACACCTTTCCTGCTTTCTTTCAAACAATATAATAAATGAGACAAAATTTAAGCGGAAGACTTTAAATCTAAAGCAACTGAAAACCAAAAGTGCGGACGTTTAATACACATCACTACCCAAGGTTTGGTGTCACTAGCTCACGGACTACAACAGAATACTACAAACAATGTCTGAAAGGAAATACATCATGTTTTTTCTGATACAAGATGAACAAACGAAAAAAACAAGGAAAGGGACTTCGGCCTGCGAACGCCAGCTAGGCTACCTCGAGAGTCCCTGGACTAAAGATAGCTCCCAGAAATCCTACTGCTGTGGTCCGTAAGTTGCTCCTTGATCTGTGCACAAAAATGCACAGAGTGTAGCATCAGCACAACCGACCCCATGTGCTGGTAAGTGCCTGGCCTAACCCCGGCGAAGTAGTGACGAGGCTAAACAGGACCTACCACAATTAACCTGTACAGATATATATACAAGTGCAAGAAAAAAAACAATAACAAGATAATACAAAGTAAAGCTAGGAGGGGACATGCTATCGGGGAGTAACAGGTAAAAATGAAATATCGGAAATAAACAGAAGAGACTCCGGTTCCCATGATATATATATATAAGTGGACGGCGTGCCACACGATCCCATAATATCATATATAAGTGGACGGCGTGCCACACGATCCCATAATATCATATATAAGTGGACGGCGTGCCACACGATCCCATAATATCATATATAAGTGGACGGCGTGCCACACGATCCCATAATATCATATATAAGTGGACGACGTGCCACACGATCCCATAATATCATATATAAGTGGACGGCGTGCCACACGATCCCATAATATCATATATAAGTGGACGGCGTGCCACACGATCCCATAATATCATATATAAGTGGACGGCGTGCCACACGATCCCATAATATAGTTCATAATATCTGACTTCATATAGTAGACCCCTTCAGGGGAGAATAACAACTCAATACCTTTAACCCGACAAGGGTACAGCTAACAGCCCAAAATATCCCGACAAGGGAGAATATATATATCAGTCTACACATCCCGGCAAGGGAGTATTCACAACACATTCTCCTTTTTAAATCCATTTTTCCTCAACTAACACATTCATGTTCGAGCTAACGCTCCAAAAGTACACCAATCACAATTTTACCTCAACCGTTCACATTATATGAAACTCATCAAATTAACAAGGAGCTTGTATCACATTATTCGAATTAAAAGCAATCAAGACTCACGGTCATGCTAGACCCCGGTGCATAGATAACCGTCACCATGCCTATACACCGTACTCCACATTAGCAAGTAGCAAATATCATCCTAATCCTATTCCCTCAAGCCAAAGTTAGAACAAACACTTACCTCGAATGCTCCAAACTCAACTCACGCTTCTAGTATAGCTTTACCTCTTGATTCCACCACCAATCCGCTCGAATCTATTCATAAGTTACTTAATCACATTAATAATTACTAAATGAATCATCCCCAATGCATGAAAATAGATTTTTCAAGGTTTTTCCCAAAAAGGTCAAAAATACCCTCAGACCCACGTGGTCGAAACTCGAGGTTCGGACCAAAACCCGGTTACCCATTCCCCCATGAATCCCAATATATGATTTGTTTTTAAATCGGACCCCAAATTGAGGTCCAACTTCTCAATTTGTAGAAAACCTAGGTTCTACCCAAAACACCCAATTTTCCCCATGAAAATCTTTGATTTGAAGTTGAAATTATGTTAAAAGATGTTAAGGAATAAAGAAATTAAGTTAGAAATCACTTACCAATCGTTTTGGAGAAAAAATGTTGTTTGGAAAATCGCCTCTTAGGTTTTGGGTTTTTGAAAAGTGAAAAATGACTGAGATTTTCCGAACTTATATACCTTTCTGAGGACCTGGTGCGGACCGCACAAAAATGTGTTGCGGCCGCGCCGAGTGGGAGAAAAATTGGGGCTTCTCTGAACCCTTCCAGCGCGGACCGCACTATTTTGGTGCGCGGCCGCGCTGGTTAACCTGAAACCCTAGCCCTCAGACTCAGCCACGCGGACCGCACAAAAATGTATCGCGGCCGCGCGGCTCCAGCGCGGACCGCGCGGAAATGACCGCGGCCGCGCTGGTGTCTGCAACACCTGAACCTGCATTTTCTTAAGTCCAAGACCTCCCGGGCCCCATTCAAAACTCACCTGAGCCCTCGGGGCTCCAAACCAAACATGCACACAACCTTAAAAACATCTTACGGACTTACTCGTGCGATCAAATCGCCAAAATAACATCATATACATAGGATCAAGCCTCAAACACATGATTTTCTTTCTTCAACTTTCATAACTCAAATTCTCAATTTTAAGTCCGAAACACGTCATATGACGTCCGTTTTTATCCAAACTTTACAGATAACGCTTAACACATATTTAAGACTTGTACCAGGCGTTGGAACCAAAATACGAGCCCGATACCTATATTTTCTAACTCCTTTTCATTTCAAATTTTCATATCAAATTTCAGAAAATAATTTCTTTCAAAAATTCATTTCTCGGGCTTGGGACCTGGGAATTTGATTCCGGGTACACGCCCAAGTCACATATTTTTCTATGGACCCTCCGGGACCGTCGAATCACAGGTCCGGGTCCGTTTACCCAAAATGTTGACCGAAGTCAACATTATGCATATTAATACCAAAATTCATCAAATGTTTCACAAAATCCACATATTCTAACATAAAAACTTTCCGGCTACGCACCCAAACTGTGCTTGCAAATCGAGGCGACTAAAAGCGAGGTTTTCAAGGCCTCGGGAGCACGGAACAAAGAAGAATTAAGGTGATGACCCCTTGGGTCGTCACATTCTCCACCTCTAAAATAACCGTTCGTCCTCGAACGGACAAAAGAAAGAAGTACCTGAGTCGGGAAATAAATGAGGATAACGGCTCCGCATATCGGACTCGGACTCCCAGGTCGATGCCTCAGGAGGCTGACCTCTCCACTGAACACGCACCGAAGGAAAACTCTTCGACCTCAACTGTCGAACCTGCCGGTCTAGAATAGCCACCGGCTCCTCCTCATATGACAGATCCTTGTCCAATTGGACAGTGCTGAAATCCAACACGTGCGATGGATCTCTGCGATACTTCTGGAGCATAGATACATGAAACACGGGATGCACAGCTGACAAGCTAGGTGGCAAGGCAAGTCTATAAGCCACCTCTCCCACACGATCAAGAATCTCAAATGGACCGATGAACCTAGGGCTGAGCTTGCCCTTCTTCCCAAATCTCATCACGCCCTTCATAGGCGATACACGGAGCAATACCCGCTCACCGACCATGAAAGCAACATCTCTGACCTTGCGGTCTGCATAACTCTTCTGTCTGGACTGAGCTGTACGAAGTCTATCCTGAATAATCCTGACCTTGTCCAAGGCCTCCTGAACCAGATCCGTACCCAATAATCGAGCCTCTCCCCGATCAAACCATCCAATTGGAGACCGACATTGCCTACCATACAACGCCTCATACGGAGCCATCTGAATGCTGGACTGGTAGCTGTTGTTGTAGGCGAACTCTGCTAAAGGCACAAACTGGTCCCACGAGCCTCCAAAATCAATGACATAGGCTCAAAGCATGTCCTCAAGAATCTGAATAGTCCTCTCGGACTGACCGTCCGTTTGGGGATGAAATGTTGTACTCAACTCAACCTGGGTGACCAACTCTCGCTTAACCGCTCTCCAGAAATGTAAGGTAAACTGCGTACCCCGATCCGAAATGATAGATAGCGGCACCCCATGAAGACGAACAATCTCCCTGATATATATCTTGGCTAACCTTTCGAACGAATAGGTGGCTGCAACAGGAACAAAATGCACTGACTTGGTCAGCCTATCAACAATGACCCAAACTGCATCAAACTTTTTCCGAGTCATCGGGAGTCCAGTAACGAAATCCATCGTAATCCTCTCCCACTTCCACTCGGGAAGTGCAATCCTCTGAAATAGATCATCGGGTCTTTGATGCTCGTACTTAACCTGCTGACAATTCAAACACCGAGCCACGTGCGCAATGATGTCTTTCTTCATCTTACGCCACCAATAGTGCTGCCTCAGATCCTGATACATCTTCGTGGCGCCCGGGTGAATAGAATACCGAGAACTGTGGGCCTCCGCTAAGATCAACTCTCAAATCCCATCAACATTGGGCACACAAACTCGCCCCTGCAATCTCAATACACCATCATCATCTAAGGTTACTTTCTTGGCACCTCCACGCTGCACCGTGTCTCTCAAGACACACAAATGGGGATCCTCAAACTGCCGCTCGCGGATACGCTCTAATAGTGAGGAACGAGCAACCGTGCAAGCTAGCACTCTGCTAGGCTCAGAAATATCCAACCTCACAAGACGATTGGCCAAGGCCTGAACATCCAAAGCAAGCGATCTCTGGCTGACTGGAATATAAGCAAGACTACCCATGCTGGCGGACTTCCTGCTCAATGCATCGGCTACCACATTGGCCTTCCCCGGGTGGTATAAGATAGTAACATCATAATCCTTTAGCAACTCTAACTACCTCCTCTGCCTCAAATTCAACTCTTTCTGCTTGAACATATACTGAAGACTCTTGTGATCAGTGTAAACCTCACACGTCACGCCATATAAGTTATGCCTCCAGATCTTCAAGGCATGAACAGTGGCTGCCAACTCGAGATCATGAACCAGATAATTCTTCTCGTGGATCTTCAACTGCCTCGAAGCATAGGCAATGACTTTGCCTTCCTGCATCAATACTGCACCAAGCCCAATACGAGATGCATCACAATAGACCATATGGCCTTGAACTTGTGGGCAAAACCAATACTGGTGCCGTAGTCAGAGCCGTCTTGAGCTTCTGAAAGCTCGCCTCACACTCGTACGACCACCTGAACTGGGCACCCTTCTGGGTCAATCTGGTCATAGGGGCTGCAATGGATGAAAACCCCTCCACGAACCGACGGTAGTAACCTGCTAACCCCAGGAAACTCCGAATATCCGTAGCTGAAGCTGGTCGAGGCCAGTTCTTGACTGCCTCTATCTTCTTCGGGTCTACCTGAATACCTGCTGCTGATACGACATGACCCAGGAATGCGACCGAACTCAACCAAAACTCGCACTTTGAGAACTTAGCATACAACTGACTATCCTTTAGGGTCTGAAGGACCACTCTGAGGTGCTGCTCATGCTCCTCCTGACTGCGGGAGTATATAAGAATATCGTCAATGAAGACTATCACGAACAAGTCCAAATAAGGTCTGAACACTCGGTTCATCAACTCCATGAACGCTGCTGGGGCATTAGTCAATCCAAATGACATGACCAAAAACTCATAGTGCCCATACCGAGCGTGAAATGCTGTCTTAGGGACATCAGACGCCCTAATCCTCAGCTGGTGGTAGCTAGATCTCAAATCTATCTTTGAAAACACCCTCGCACCCTGAAGCTGGTCGAATAAATCGTCGATCCTCGGCAGTGGATACTTATTCTTAATTGTAACCTTGTTCAATTGCCGGTAATCGATGCACATTCTCATCGAACCATCCTTTTTCTTAACAAACAACACCGGCGCACCCCAAGGCGAAACACTGGGTCTAATGAAACCTTTATCAAGCAAATCCTGCAGTTGTTCCTTTAACTCTTTCAACTCCGACGGGGCCATACGATATGGCGGGATAGAAATGGGCTGAGTGCCCGGGGCCAGATCAATACAAAAGTCGATATCCCTGTCGGGCGGCATACGCGGCAAGTCTGAAGGGAAAACCTCAGGAAACTCCCGAACAACGGGCACAGAATCAATAGAAGGGGCCTCCGCGCTAGAATCGCGAACATATGCCAAGTAGGACAAACATTCCTTCTCGACCATACGCCGAGCTTTCATATACGAGATAACACTACGGGTACAATGACCAGAAGTCTCTCTCCACTCTAAACGGGGGAAATCCGGTAAGGCTAAGGTCACGGTCTTGGCATGGCAATCAAAGATAGCATGGTACGAGGATAACCAATCCATCCCCAATATAACATCAAAGTCGACCATGTCCAAAAGCAACAAATCAACACGGGTCTCAAGACCCCCAAACACTACGATACAAGAACGATGAACTTGGTCGACCACAATAGAATCACCCACCGGTGTTGACACATAAACAAGAATACTCAACGAGTCACTAGGCATAACCAAATAGGGGGCAAAATAGGACGACACATATGAATAAGTAGATCCGGGATCAAATAGCACAGAAGCATCCCTATCACCGACCAGAATGGTGCCTGTAATCACAACATCTAATAATTCAGCCTCTGGCCTGGCTGGAAAAGCATAACAACGGGGTTGGGACCCACCTCCCTGAATCATATCCCTGGGACAATCTGCTGCTGGCTGACCCCTACCTCTAGCGGTCTGAGCTCCACCTCTAAGACCTCTACCTCCACCTTTATGTCCTCTACCCCTGCCTCTAGCCGGCTGGGCAGGCGGTGGGGCAACTGGTGCCTGGATCATCGGGAGAGAACCCTGCTGCTGCGAGCTGCTGGAAGCTCGAGGGCAATATCTAGCAATGTGACTCACATCGCCGCAAGTATAACAAGCCCTCGGCTGCTGAGAAAAACGAAGTGATGGTGCACTGATAGGTGCTGATGGTGAACTGAAGAGTTGCTGGTCAGAATACTACGGCTGAGAACCACGACCACCTGGTGTACCATGAGAAGCCTGGAGAGTTGACTGAAAGGGCCTCGAAGGATGGCCTCTACCATAAGAATCCCTACCTCCAGTCGAGGTACCACTGAATCTACTCGAATGACGGGGCCTCTTATCAGACCCATGACCACCTCCCTGAGCAAGTGCCATCTCTATCCGGCGGGCACCATCTGTCGCCTCCTGAAATGAAATCTCACTACCGGCACTCATGGCCATCTGAACACGGATCGGCTGGGCCAACCCATCAATAAACCTTCGCACCCTCTCTCTATCGGTGGGGAGTATCACAATGGCATGACGAGCAAGATCAATGAACTGGGTCTCATACTGGGTGACCGTCATAGGACCCTGCTGGAGACGCTCAAACTGCCTGCGAAGAGCATCTCGCTGAGTAATTGGGAGAAACTTCCCCAGAAATAACTCTGAAAATTGATCCCAAGTCAATGATGGTGACCCTGCTGGCCTGTCTAAACAGAAATCCCTCCACCAAGTCTTGGCGGATCCTGCCAGGCGAAAAGTGGCGAAGTCGACCCCATTGGTCTCTACAATGCCCATAGTCCGTAGAACCTCATGATAGCTGAATATGAAATCCTGAGCATCCTCTGAGGGGGTGCCACTATATGTGGTTGTGAAGAGCTTGGTGAAACGATCAAGCCTCCACAAAGCATCCGCGGACATAGCCGCACCATCGCTGGAATGAGCCGTAATACCTGGCTAGGCTGCCACAGCTGGCTGAACTACCACGGCTGGCTGAACTGCTGGAACCTGAGCCTGAGGAGCTACCGGCTCTAGAGTACGAGTATCGGGAGTCTGAATTCCTCCCCCAGCCTGAGATGTGGCTGGAGCTACGGGAAGCAAACCCGCTCTAGAAATTCCCTCCATAAAGCCTACCAGTCGGACCAAAGCGTCCTGAAGCACTAGAGTGACTATGAAACCCTCTAGGACCTGAGCTGGGCCCACTAGAACAGCTGGGGCTGGAACCTCCTCCTCAAAATTGACCTGAGGCTCCGTCGCTAGAAATGCTGCTCGGGGCTAAGCTCTGCCCCGGCCTCGGCCTCTGGCACGGCCTCGGCCTCGCCCTATGGCACGGCCTCGGCCTCGCCCTCTGCCCCTAATAGGGGATGCTGCTGGGGGCTCAGGCTGTTGCGCGGTAGAAGAGGAAGCACGTGTCCTCGCCATCTGCGAAAGAACAGAGTGGAAAGACAATCAGTACTTGAGAAACAGAATCACACGACAAGAATGAACAAGGTGAAGTTTTCCTAACTCAGTAGCCTCTGCGGGATAAATACAGACGTCTCCGTACCGATCCCTCAGACTCTACTGAGCTTGTCCGTGAGTTGTGAGACCTAAGTAACCTAGTGCTCTGATACCAACTTGTCAAGACCCGGATTTCCCACCATCGGGTGTCGTGATGGCGCCTACTATCGGAGCTAGGCAAGCCAAATATTTAAAACACCTTTCCTGCTTTCTTTCAAACAATATAATAAACGAGACAAACTTTAAGCGGAAGACTTTAAATCTAAAGCAACTGAAAACCAAAAGTGCGGAAGTTTAATACACATCACTACCCAAGGTCTGGTGTCACTAGCTCACGGACTACTACAGAATACTACAAACAATGTCTGAAAGGAAATGCATCATGTTTGTTTGATACAAGATGAACAAACGAAAAAAACAAGGAAAGGGACTTCGGCCTGCGAACGCCAGCTAGGCTACCTCGAGAGTCCCTGGACTGAAGATAGCTCCCAGAAATCCTACGGCTGTGGTCCGTAAGTTGCTCCTTGATCTGTGCACAAAAATGCACAGAGTGTAGCATCAGCACAACCGACCCCATGTGCTGGTAAGTGCCTGGCCTAACCCCGGCGAAGTAGTGACGAGGCTAAATAGGACCTACCACAATTAACCTGTACAGATATATATACAAGTGCAAGAAAAAAAACAATAACAAGATAATACAAAGTAAAGCTAGGAGGGGACATGCTATCGGGGAGTAACAGATAAAAATGAAATATCGGAAATAAGCAGAAGAGACTCCGGTTCCCATGATATATATATATATATATATATATATATATATATATATATATATATATAAGTGGACGGCGTGCCACACGATCCCATAATATCATATATAAGTGGACGGCGTGCCACACGATCCCATAATATCATATATAAGTGGACGGCGTGCCATACGATCCCATAATATCATATATAAGTGGACGGCGTGCCACACGATCCCATAATATCATATATAAGTGGACGGCGTGCCACACGATCCCATAATATCATATATAAGTGGATGGCGTGCCACACGATCCCATAATATCATATATAAGTGGACGGCGTGCCACACGATCCCATAATATCATATATAAGTGGACGGCGTGCCACACGATCCCATAATATAGTTCATAATATCTGACTTCATATAGTAGACCCCTTCAGGGGAGAATAACAACTCAATACCTTTAACCCGACAAGGGTACAGCTAACAGCCCAAAATATCCCGACAAGGGAGAATATATATATCAGTCTACACATCCCGGCAAGGGAGTATTCACAACACATTCTCCTTTTTAAATCCATTCTTCCTCAACTAACACATTCATGTTCGAGCTAACGCTCCAAAAGTACACCAATCACAATTTTACCTCAACCGTTCACATTATATGAAACTCATCAAATTAACAAGGAGCTTGTGTCACATTATTCGAATTAAAAGCAATCAAGACTCACGGTCATGCTAGACCCCGGTGCATAGATAACCGTCACCATGCCTATACACCGTACTCCACATTAGCAAGTAGCAAATATCATCCTAATCCTATTCCCTCAAGCCAAAGTTAGAACAAACACTTACCTCGAATGCTCCAAACTCAACTCACGCTTCTAGTATAGCTTTACCTCTTGATTCCACCACCAATCCGCTCGAATCTATTCATAAGTTACTTAATCACATTAATAATTACTAAATGAATCATCCCCAATGCATGAAAATAGATTTTTCAAGGTTTTTCCCAAAAAGGTCAAAAATACCCTCAGACCCACGTGGTCGAAACTCGAGGTTCGGACCAAAACCCGGTTACCCATTCCCCCATGAATCCCAATATATGATTTGTTTTTAAATCGGACCCCAAATTGAGGTCCAACTTCTCAATTTGTAGAAAACCTAGGTTCTACCCAAAACACCCAATTTTCACCATGAAAATCTTTGATTTGAAGTTGAAATTATGTTAAAAGATGTTAAGGAATAAAGAAATTAAGTTAGAAATCACTTACCAATCGTTTTGGAGAAAAAATGTTGTTTGGAAAATCGCCTCTTAGGTTTTGGGTTTTTGAAAAGTGAAAAATGACTGAGATTTTCCGAACTTGTATACCTTTCTGAGGACCTGGCGCGGACAGCACAAAAATGTGTTGCGGCCACGCCGAGTGGGAGAAAAATTGGGGCTTCTCTAAACCCTTCCAGCGTGGACCGCACTGTTTTGGTGCGCGGCCGCGGTGGTTAACCTGAAACCCTAGCCCTCAGACTCAGCCACGCGGACTGCACAAAAATGCATCGCGGCCGCGCGGCTCTTGCACGGACCGCGCGGAAATGACCGCGGCCGCGCTGGTGTCTGCAACACCTGAACCTGCATTTTCTTAAGTCCAAGACCTCCCGGGCCCCATTCAAAACTCACCCGAGCCCTCGGGGCTCCAAACCAAACATGCACATAACCTTAAAAATATCTTACGGACTTACTCGTGCGATTAAATCGCCAAAATAACATCATATACATAGGATCAAGCCTCAAACACATGATTTTCTTTCTTCAACTTTCATAACTCAAATTCTCCATTTTAAGTCCGAAACACATCATATGACGTTCGTTTTTAGCCAAACTTTACAGATAGTGCTTAACACATATTTAAGACTTGTACCGGACGTCGGAACCAAAATACGAGCCCGATACCTATATTTTCTAACTCCTTTTCATTTCAAAATTTCATATCAAATTTCAGAAAATAATTTCTTTCAAAAATTCATTTCTCGGGCTTGGGACCTCGGAATTTGATTTCGGGCACCCGCCCAAGTCCCATATTTTCCTACGGACCCTCCGGGACCGTCGAATCACAGGTCCGGGTCCGTTTACCCAAAATATTGACCGAAGTCAACATTATGCATATTAATACCAAAATTCATCAAATTTTTTATAAAATCCACATATTCTAACATAAAAACTTTCCGGCCACGCGCCCGAACTGCGCTTGCAAATCGAGGCGACTAAAAGCGAGGTTTTCAAGGCCTCGGGAGCACGGAACAAGGAAGAATTACGGTGATGACCCCTTGGGTCGTCACACCATGTCAGGGCTTCCTTTGTAAGAGTCTCCCCGAATTTCTTCAGTAAGACTGACTCAATCTCGTGGAAAATTAAATTGTTCTCCTTCACTACCATTGTATATGTGGTGATATGCTCTTGAGGATCTAAAGTTCTATCATACTTCGGCACGTCTGGCATTTTAAACCATTTCAGGATCAATTCTGGTGTCGCGCTTGGTTTGTACGGCAATTGTGTGTACTTCTTTGTGTCCGGCCCTTTCTGCACTGGTGGTGCGCCCGAAATTTGATCCATTCGGGCGTTTAATTCCCTCATAAACCGCTTGAGTTTGATTTTAATTTTAATTAGAACTCATTACCTTAAAAAGATTAGTATCCCAAACCCATAAATTTTAAATCATGGCTCCGATCTGATGGGAGATTTGATACCCCCTTCGTCACACTCATTAAGAAAATTAATTAACAATTAGTTGTAAGATATATTTATTTAAATTATTATTTATCTCTCCTCAAGCATGAAAATCATTTGGAAAGTTTTATTATATACTTATCATTTACTCCTATCTCTTTTTAACTGTTATTTTAGTTTTTTCCGTTCCTAATAAGAAAATAATATAATTTTTTTTGTAATTTACTAAGTTACCCCTATTTAATAAAAGTAGATTAATATTCTCCTCTTAAATATTGTGTATTTCTTTAATATTAAAGGTAAAAGTGAAAATAACTAATAATTTTAGTGTTGAAATTCTAAAGTGACAATTATTTTGGGATAAACCGTTTGAGTTAAAGTGACTGTTAATATGAGACGAAGAATAAAGTAAAGTATTAGAGCAAGGTGAGTTTGCTAAAAAATAATTAATTCCCTCTTGATTTGTTAAAATGATACTTTCTCCGGTCCACTTTAATTAATTTTTTAGTATTTTTGCGATCCATAATATTTAATTTTTTCATATATCAAGAAAGATTTAACTTTATTTTTTTCAAAGTTGCCCTTGGAATATAAAGAGCCTAGGAAAACTTATTATATTTTCAATGAATAAATTAAGGTTAATATCGTCAATTCGATTGTTCATTAATGCTAAAATAAATTTCTTAATATGTTTAAAATCAGCCAAAAAAATTAATTAAAGTGAATCGAATGGTGTAATGATTTTGACCAAATTTAAAGATTAAAAGGTTATTTATTATGGACAGGGGAGAGTAAGTTATCTAATACTTCTAGAGGGTTTAATCTATGATTTTCTGTTTGTACATTTTGTTTTGGAATAGCAAAAGGTGTTCTGATTGTCTGCTGGATAAAACATATGGTCGGGAGAGAGGGCAAATTATTATCAAAATTCCGTGTTAAGATCCGACCAAACTTTTAATTACCTTTTTAAATGTTCTCACATTACTTAACTTATCTCCCCCTTCTCCCAAACTTGTCAGCTAATTTTCTTGAATTTCACGCCTTAATACATGCATTGAATTCTTAACGAAAGAAAATTGGAAATAGATCATTTTTCTTTGCTAACACAACATTAGCAAAATATTTTGCTTTTTCCCCCACCCCACTAATTTATTTGTAGATATTTTTTAGTATTATTGTGAATCAAACAAAGCACACTATGTTCTCCAAATGCATTTGAAATTTGTGCATATGTTTTGTAAGAGCTCCAAAAAAAAAAATCATTTCTCTCTTTCTTATTTTTATTGGATACCATTTCGGCATTTATAGTATATGGTCTCCAATGATGTCTTTATTTTTCATGATTTAGACTATCATAATAAAATGTGAAGTCACAATCCTGATTTAGACAATCACAATAAAATGTAAATCAAAATCATGGAAATTATTAACGGTGAACAGCACATATGTCACGTTTAAAGATTTGTAATAACAAGACGGAAAAATGATGGTTTGGCCTTTAATGATTGGTCATTTAATCATCCATCATTATAGCTATTGGCCCCTACGTATAATATTTCAGCGTGATTATTTACTGCTTAATGCAATCAAACGATATTACCAACGCTTTACATTTATTTGTTGCTTTTAAGTCATATATATCTGCTGTTTTTGTTTATGATGTTGGTAGCCGTATAAGCAGCAAATATATTCAATATCTAGGAAGAGCGACAGAGCGTGGCATGTTTTATAAGAATTTAATTTAATTATATGCACTGACAATGCGAATATTCTAGTTGATGCATGGTTTGATCTTGAGTTTTCGTTTTCCTTCTTATTTTGTAAAATTTCACGGTCTCAATTTGTTTGACGGCTTTTTCCTTTTGACAATCACTCTAACCAAAATTCTGAAGGTAAGTTAAAGTAATTAATTGATAAGATGATGATACTCATAACACTGCACACATAGTATACTTTTATAATCTACTTCAATTCAGATGATGAAGGAATACATCTTAAAATACTTTATTTTTATTTGTTACTCCCTCCGGTCCAAAATAAGTGATTTTTTTGGCTTTTTTCTTGTGGTCCAAAATAAGTGATTTTCCAGATTTCAAGAATGAATTAATTATTTTTTCCCTATATTGTCCCTGGAGTAAATAGTGTTGAAATATATGTTAGAAGTATTTATGTGAGATAATAAAGGTTAATATGGTCAATTCCATTGGTAATTAATGCTCAAAGGTGGATTTCTTAATCTGTGTAAAAATATCCAAAAAATCACTTATTTTGGACCGGAAGGTGTAACTCACTAATTTAAAGTTTTAACACAGGAGAGGCGGAATGTGACAGAAGGTTTTTTTATAGGAATAATAAAGTCAAGCAGGCAACTAAAATAACTTTTAATTAGACGCATTTTTGGAATTAACATGCTTTCGCTAACCTAGAATATTAGAATATATTATAAGTCATGCGTATTGTTATAGTATTCTTTATGAACAATTATTTATTTACTTCTTTAAATTCAATAAAATTTTATTTTAAATAGATCATGTGTTGGTTTGTGCGTCCATTGCTTACATAGTAGATGATTTAGTGTATAGAGTTTAGCTTATACGCGGAAGATTAAATCATCGGTTCTTGTAAGATATAAAAGTTAATGTTCACAATCTAATGATGGAATTGGACAAATCATCGGAATGATTGTAGCACAAGATTAAATATAATTTATCTTGATTATGGGAATGGTTTAATTCCAACTTTTTGTGCTAGTACATTTTGTATGTATTGAACGGATCAAGTAGAGATGAGTATTTTATACTGACTTTATAAAATAATTTCTCTAGTCCATTTAATGTACTTATACTCTTAATCCTCATATAATTATTATTAGCTGTGTATGTCACTTGTTGTTTTGATTTATTGAAAGGCGAGATTCTTTCGCGAGTCAATAAGCATGGTAAATTGGATAACAATGATATACATTGGCGAAGTAATAATTAGTTGATGGAATCCATGTCTCGATTTTGAGATTGATGATACTCCTTTATGAAAGCTTATAAGTTTTCATGTGTAAACCCGGCCGGTGGATTTTGTATCCGACACATGAAATAAGTTAAGTGTAAGTCTAAAGGAAGTAATTAATAAATTAAATAGTCAGTAATTTAATTTGATTGATTAGTATCTGAATCTTAACATGGGGAGTTAAATAAGGTATTATGGAAGAATTTCGAAATTGAACTAAGGAGTGAAATTACGAATTTTTAGTGGAATAATTCGTAATTTATTATGATGGAAATTAATTTCAGAATTTTGAAATTAATATCATAATAGGAAGCCTTGTTAATTAAATTCGGTGGTCCCTACTGTGCCTAAATAATAGAAAATAGTAGAAACTGTTACTTAGTGGGAAAGAAAACATGGAAACCGTCCCTTAGTGGGAGAAGGAAACCTAACAGGTTTTGAAAACGGTTTTGACCTAAAAACGCAGCTATATATATGGATATAAGGGCTGGACATTTGGGGTATGATTCGGACTGCAGTTTCTACTAGAATTTTGCCCACCCAAAATTCTCTATTTTCGGTTATTGTTTGGGTAACACAGTAGAAGACTGTGGAAATCTGCTGGTG
Organism: Nicotiana tabacum; assembly: GCF_000715075.1. NCBI lineage: Eukaryota > Viridiplantae > Streptophyta > Magnoliopsida > Solanales > Solanaceae > Nicotiana > Nicotiana tabacum. Next base: position 101,296,449 of record NC_134084.1, on the reverse strand, counting down.
TGTGGTATCAACTGAGGAACTGGAGAACGACATAGATTTGTTGTGTTTATGCTTCAAGAGGTAACCCTAAAATCTCCATACGTGCTAGTTGTTTAGATTACACGTGAATAAGATTCTGTTATTGCTTCCGCTGTGGTATATATTCCAACAATTGGTATCAGAGCTTACTCACGTCTAATTAAATAATTAGGATAAACCATAAGGATTAATATCATGTTCTATATGCAAGTTTTGAATTACATGCAAAGTTTGTTTTTTCTGAAAACCTGCACTATTTTTTTATGTGATTATATGTTATGGGTTGTGTTGATTATTCTGAAAACTTGATGTATCCTTTTAATATTGGTGATGTTGAATGAGAATAATCTGAAAGTTGAATTTTATCATGTAAAACGGCAAAACAAGTTTTGTCGAATTAGGGCAGAAAATCGGAGGTCAAAAAGTTGACGGACTCCGATTGACCTGAAACTTGGCAGGTCCATGTGAAACGGCGCAGTGAGCAATACGCATGGATTCATGACTGAAGTCGTTTTTTGGGCTTTCAGGGTCGTTTAGATGGTATTTTTGCTGTTTTTCTAAAATTCTAAAAAAAATTAGTTGTTTTTAATTCCAGTAATTGTGGGGATCAATTCCCTTGGTCCCCGGGCTTAAAAAATCAGTGATATAATGTTTTTTACACGTTGACGTAGGTCTTCTTCCATATCGGATAAAAAAATATTATGAATAATCACAATGTTATACTAGTCATTGATTATTTGTATTTACTCTCCATCTGAGTATGCATGTTGGTTCAATGGGACTAATATATGTTGAATGTTGATATTCACTTGGCTTAAATTAACAGTTTACTCTCCATCTGAGTATGACCTGCTTAAGTTTATGGAGTGAAATCTGTCATTATATATGTATATTGCAAGAATAGCTTCTTTCCCATCGAAATTTGTTGTTCAAGGTGCATAGATTGTATATATATAATGTGTTTTGAATTTTAATGTTCATAAAATAAACTGATTTGATCTATTTAAATATTTAATGTCTCCCAGATTGACAATGACTGCTTTCAATCTCCTTACTGTCATTCTTACCCAAAACAAACTTGAGGGTCCAAATTATGTTGATTGGAAATGAAATTTGGATATTGTTCTAATTGCTGAAGAGTACAAATTTGTGCTCGATGAGAAGTGTCCAGAAAAACCTGGAGATGATGCCACAGATGATGAACAGAAGGCTTACCAGAAATGGATTAAGGCTGATGAGATGGCGCGGTGTTACATTTTGGCATCCATATCGAATGTTCTGCAAAATCAGCATCAGTCGATGAAGTCTGCTTATGACATTCTAGAAAATCTCAAAGAAATGTTCGGAGATCAGAATCGTGCGGCTAAGCAGACTGCCATGAAAGCCCTTCTGAATACCAAAATGGTTGAAGGTTCATCGGTCAGGGACCATGTTCTGAAGATGATGAGTCTTCTGAATGAACTGGAGGTCCTTGGAGCTAACATTGATAAGGACACGTAGGTTGAAATGATCCTGCAGACTTTGCCTTACAGTTTTCAGCAATTTCGCCTGAATTATAACATGAACAAAATGGATTTGTCCCTTGCGAAATTGTTGAATGAGCTGCAGTCCGCAGAGACTATTATCAAGTCCTAAGCTCCTCCCGTGGCATTGAATTTTGAGCCAGGTTCTTCTTATAAGTCGAGAGGCGGGCAGAAAAAGAAAAAAGCTCAAAAACCCTCTGTTGGTGGCGCGACTGCTGGTGTGAAAAAGGCTAAGGGCAAGTGTTATCACTGCAAGCAGCCCGGGAATCATAAGAAGCAGTGTCCAACTTATCTGGCCAAGCTGAAAAATAAACTAGGTGATTTACATCTACTTGTCGTTGAAACATTTTTAGCGGCTGTTTCTACCATGTCATGGTGTGTAGATTCGGGAGCCACTAATCATATCTGCACTTATTTGCAGGGGTTTCAGATAAAGCAGCGACTAAGTAGAGGAGAAATCAATGTTTATCAAGCAGACTGTTCAGCAGCCCCAGCTTTAGCATTAGGAAATATTAGTATTTCATTTGGTAGTGGTAGAGTTTTAGCTTTAAAAGACACATTATATGTACCTTCCATTAGAAGGAATTTAATTTCGGTTTCTAGCGCTATGAGAGATGGTTATGATTTTAATTGTCATGACGTTGATAAATGTGTTATTACTCATAATAAGCGTTATCTCTCTTCGGCTACATTGATTAATGGTCTTTTTGTTGTTGACTCTATTCCTAAACCATTACCACCTAAAGAACTGAATAATGTTGATTTACCAAGTAAGAGAAAACGTTCTTCTGAATTGAGTGAAACATATTTATGGCACTTGCGTTTGGGTCATATAAATCTAAACAGAATTTCCAGGTTGGTCAAGGATGGACCTTTAAGTTCATTGAAAGTGGAGGCACTACCAACTTGTGAATCTTGTTTAGAAGGAAAAATGACAAAACGAAATTTCCCCTCAAAAGGAAATCGGGCAAGTGATAAATTAGAGTTAATTCATTCTGATTTGTGTGGTCCAATGAATGTCCAAGCAAGAGGTGGTTTTGAGTATTTTGTGACTTTCACAGATGACTACTCAAAATATGGATATATTTATTTGTTGCGTCGAAAGTCTGAATGTTTTGAAAAGTTCAAAGAATTCAAGACTGAGACTGAAAAGCGACATAATAAACATATCAAGACACTACGATCTGATCGTGGTGAGGAGTACCTCTCTACGGACTTCATTGGTTATTTATCAGGATGCGAAATTACATCTCAATTATCTACACCTGGAACTCCACAACAAAATGGTGTAGCTGAAAGAAGAAATAGGACTCTTATGGAAATGGTTAGATCAATGATGAGTTATTCCGATTTGCCTTCGTCATTTTGGGGACATGCCTTAGAAATGGCGAATTATGTTCTGAACTTAGTTCCTTCAAAGTCAGTACCCTTGACCCCTACAGAATTGTGGACTGGGCGCAAGCCTAGTCTGCGGCATATTCAAGTTTGGGGTTGTCCGACACATGTGCTAAAGGGGAAAACGGATAAATTGGAGGCAAGAACGGATGTATGCGTGTTTATAGGTTATCCAAAAGGGACGAAAGGTGGTTTATTCTATTGTCCTAAAGAGAAAAAGGTAATTGTTAGCACAAATGCCAAGTTTCTAGAAGAGGACTATTTGATGAACCATGTTCCTAGAAGTAAACTCGTTTTACAGGAACTTAGCAAAGGAATGGAAACTCAGTCATCTGAAAATCAAAACGACCATATCCAAACCCCGAAAGTCGATTTTGACATACCATTGCACTTTAGTAGTGGGAGAAATGTCAATAGACTTAATGTCCCACAAGAATAAGTGCCCGTAGTCATACTACCACAAAGTAGTGGGAGTCATGTTGAGCAGACTGCACAACAGGAAGAAGTCGTTGATATCCCTGAGGATAGCATGGAGACTCAGGTTCCTGATGATGTTGTGGTTCAACCACAAAATCAAAGTGATGTAGTTGCAACTGATGTAGTGCGTAGTCGTAGTGGGAGAGAAATAAGACAGCCAGTTCGTTATACGCTCTTGGGAGAATCATATGATAGGATCCCTGAGGAGCCTACCTCCGAACCTGTCAATTACGACCAAGCACTACATGATAAGGATGCCGATAAGTGGGTTGCTGCTATGAAATCAGAGATGGAGTCTATGTACTCTAATCAGGTCTGGGATCTTGTAGAACCAACTGATGGGGTTAAACCCATTGGATGCAAGTGGATCTATAAGAAAAAGAGAGGTGTAGACGGAAAAGTACAAACTTTTAAAGCAAGGCTTGTAGCGAAAGGGTTTACTCAGAAAGAAGGGATCGACTATGAGGAAACCTTCTCGCCGGTAGCCATGCTTAAGTCTATAAGGATTCTCTTATCCATTGTTGCTCCTTATGATTATGAGATTTGGCAAATGGATGTCAAGACAGCTTTCCTTAATGGAAGTCTTGATGAGTGCATCTATATGATGCAACCAGACGGTTTTATGGAAAGTGGCAAAGAGCACATGTCGTGTAAGCTTAAAAGGTCCATTTATGGACTAAAACAGGCATCTAGGGCATGGAACACTTGTTTTGATAAGGTAATTAAAACTATTGGTTTTGATTAGTGTCTTAACTAATCTTGTGTATACAAAAAGTGGGATGGGGACAAAGTGGTGTTTTTGATCTTATATGTAGATGACATACTGCTCATAGGAAATAATGTGGGCATGTTGAATTCAGTTAAGCAGTGGTTGTCCACACATTTTGATATGAAAGATTTGGGATAATCGGCTCATATCCTTGGGATCAAACTCTTGCGAGATCGCAAGAAAAGGATATTAGGCTTGTCCCAAGGTCTTTATATTGATACAATACTCTCCAGGTTTAGCATGCATGATTCCAAGAAAGGATTTCTTCCTTTCAGACATGGAATTTCTCTATCTAAAGATCAGTCTCCTAAGACTGATGAAGAGATAGAAAAGATGAAGGCGGTCCCTTATGCATCAGCTGTGGGGAGCCTCATGTATGTTATGTTATGCACTAGGCCTGATATCTGCTTTGCCATTGGCGTTGTTAGCAGATTTCAGTCTAATCCTAGGAAAGAGCATTGGATGGCGGTTAAACATATAATCAAGTACCTGAAAAGGACTAGGGATTACATGTTGATCTACCATTCGGATGACCTGGTACCTATTGGGTATACTGATTCGAATTTCCAATCAGACAGAGATTCTAGAAAGTCTACCTTAGGTAATGTGTTTACTCTTGGAGGTGGAGCCATAAGTTAGAGGAGTATCAAGAAAACTTGTGTTGCTGATTCCACCATGGAAGCCGAATATGTGGCAGCCTCTGAGGCAGCCAAAGAGGCAGTTTGGCTTGGTAACTTCCTGAGAGAGTTGGGTGTGGTTCCCTTCGATTCAAGCACCAATTACGCTTTACTGTGATAATAGTGGTGCGGTTGCAAATTCAAAGGAGCCACGAAGCCATAAGAGGGCAAAGCACATTGAGCGTAAATATCATTTAATTCGTGATATAGTGCAGAGAGGGGATGTAGTGGTCACCAAGATTGCGTCAGAGAACAACTTGGCAGATCCGTTTACTAAGAGCTTACCACATAAGACTTTTGATAAGCATGTAGAAGGAATGGGTGTCAAAATTGTAGACGCATAGTTATTAGTCTAAGTGGGAGATTGTTAGAATATACTATAAGCCATGCATATTCTTATAGTATTCTTTATGAACAATTATTTATTTACTTGTTTAAATTCAATAAAGTTTCATTTTAAATAGATCATGTGTTGGTTTGTGCATCCATTGCTTACATAGTAGATGATTTAGTGTATAGAGTTTAGCTTATACGCGGAAGATTAAATCATCGGTTCTTGTTAGACATAAAAGTTAATGTTCACAATCTAATGATGGAATTGGACAAATCATCGGAATGATTGTAGCACAAGATTAAATATAATTTATCTTGATTATGGGAATGGTTTAATTCCAGCTTCTTGTGCTAGTACATTTTGTATGTATTGAACGGATCAAGTAGAGATGAGTATTTTATACTGACTTTATAAAATAATTTCTCTAGTTTATTTAATGTACTTATACTCTTAATCCTCATATAATAATTATTAGCTGTGTATGTCACTTGTTGTTTTGATTTATTGAAAGGCGAGATTCTTTCGCGAGTCAATAAGCCTGGTAAATTGGATAACAATGATATACATTGGCGAAGTAATAATTAGTTGATGGAATCCATGTCTCGATTTTGAGATTGATGATACTCCTTTATGAAAGCTTATAAGTTTTCATGTGTAAACCCGGCCGGTGGATTTTGTATCCGACACATGAAATAAGTTAAGTGTAAGTCTAAAGGAAGTAATCAATAAATTAAATAGTCAGTAATTTAATTTGATTGATTAGTATTTGAATCTTAACATGGGGAGTTAAATAAGGTTTTATGGAAGAATTTCGAAATTGAACTAAGGAGTGCAATTACGAATTTTTAGTGGAATAATTCGTAATTTATTATGATGGAAATTAGTTTCAGAATTTCGAAATTAATATCATAATAGGAAGCCTTGTTAATTAAATTCTGTGGTCCCTACTGTGCCTAAATAATAGAAAATAGTGGAAACTGTTACTTAGTGGGAAAGAAAACATGGAAACCGTCCCTTAGTGAGAGAAGGAAACCTAACAGGTTTTGAAAACGGTTTTGACCTAAAAACGCAGCTATATATATATGGATATAAGGGTTGGACGTTTGGGGTATGATTCGGACTGCGGTTTCTACTAGAATTTTGCCCACCCAAAATTCTCTCTTTTCGGTTATTGTTTGGGTAACACAGTAGAAGACTATGGAAATCTGCTGGTGTGTGGTATTAATTGAGGAACTGGAGAACGACATAGATTTGTTGTGTTTACGCTTCAAGAGGTAACCCTAAAATCTCCATACGTGCTAGTTGTTTAGATTACACGTGAATAAGATTCTGCTATTGCTTCCGCTGTGGTATATATTCCAACATAAACTTCATCAAAATCACACATTCTTTTTGTATTAAAACTATCTTGTGGTGGTGGAAGTTCCACATTGACCCCTACCTTATATATATAATAAGATTCAATAAGTGATTACATGAAAGAGATCGAACCTCCTCAAATATATATATGTGTGTGAGAGAGTTGGACATGCACAGCCCAATATAATTTTGATGCGAGTACATCTTATTGTGGTGTGTGTCAAACGATAATATAATGAATCTCGCTTACCCTTAAAATGGATAACAATTGAATTTATACGCAGTTTTAAGAATATATAGATTGATTCAACACAAATAATCAAATCAGTCATAATGTTATGGCCTGCCTTGATCCTGGATTGGACAATATAATTTCTGCCCTCGATTGAGTCTTGGGTTTGATGCCAATCAAGAACAGAGAACAAAAATAAAGTAGACTTTTCAATAGCTGGAAAGCGGAGAAATAATTTTGTATTGCCTTGGTATGTGTGTTACAATGTCATTATTGAATGAAAATCTTCCCCTTTATATAGTAAGGGAGTTCTACCCCGAGTATAATTCCAAAAAGGTAAAAAAAATCCTCTTTGTATGCTAATTATTGATACGCTACCGACATCGGACGAGATATGCGTTGTGATATCCGATTAGGCGTGGATATCACGGCCCTCTGTTAGTCGTATGCAACTGTTTGTAATGCTTTCCGAGGTCTGGAGCTCGTTCCGGGTCCGGGGGTGTTGTACCGTCAGGCCCGGCGGCGAGTACCCCATTTCATCCTCGATTCGAAGAGATCTCAGATTCGGTCTCTATCTCATATATTTATACTACTTACTTCATTTGTCTCACCTAGAACTCGGGGTGTGTGCTAACCCCGAGTTTACCCATATACAAATCTATAAAATATCAAAATTAAACATTTCATTAATTGTATTGTTCTGATTTTCAAAAATAACAATGCACCGTTCATAGATTTAGATAACATCCTTTAGATATACATGCAAAGAGTTTATACAGATATGGTGAAGTAAATTAAACGTGTAAATGGCTTGCATTTAATTTAATATTTAGAGGCGAAAGTTGTGACGGCTAGATTAGAGGGCCATGATCGGCATCTAATAAACTGATCGCATTGAATGAATATTGTCAAGCGTCAACTTATTCATAAGTGAATTGATCAAATTAACTCACTCACTTAGCTTAACCACGCACAATCTTAAACCATAACTAATCGCCTCAACAGCTTAGAACTCCGAGCACGCAGCAAAAATGAGAACGGTTTAAGTTATTTATATACAGATATTGTACACTTTTTTGTATATAGTTTAAGGTGAAAACTTGCTGGTGTCGAGTAGGTATACCGAACTGACAGAAGCATATCATATGTTTGCATATATAATTTTCTCATGTAACTATGGTCAATGAAGTACTCCTCCTTTTTTTTTTTTTTTACTTCAAACACGAGTCACAATTTTATTGTCACTGTGTGCAAAAAGAAGTTGTCGAAGGGGGACTAGACCTTACCCTCGTATACATTTTGGAGCCTGTACTAGCAGGTTTCAAGATATATAAACATAACAGTTCCCTAGCTATGATCAAACTCGTTGACCCCAAAGTAAAGTGGCAATAAAGCTGTGAGTACAAGGTGGCTCGAACATGAGCATGCTTGGTCTCCTCTTCTTGACTCGAAATGAAGGCATTTGCCATCTTTCTGTGTTCAAAAGTCCTTTAATCTGACTAGGTAAAGAGCAAAAATTTGTACATATGTACTGGTTTTCCTGACTCTGTCTTAGAGAGGCCATTCTATCTGCGACTTGGTTGGCCTCTCTAAAACAGTGATTAGTGAAGATGCCTTGTCTATTTTTGAGTTTTTTAATATCTTGGACTGTTTCTTTGATTCTCCACAGAATGGTCCAATTGCCAGAGATGCAATTTTGTAGTAACATTGAATCAGTTTCACCAAGGATTAAGTTGAACCTTTTTTCTATACACCACTTGATCCCAAACAAGAAATTACATGTCTCAGCCCAATTGCTTGTACCTTGCCCCAACGGAATGGAGTAGGACATTATAAATTTTCCCAGATTGTCCCTCACTACACCTCCTCCTCCTCCATATTCACCATTTCTACATGAACCATCACTGTTAAGTTTCACGAACAAAATAGTTTAATCCATTTCACCACAGAGGTATTAGTTTCCATTAAAGGTAGTTCCCAAACTCTCCACGGGTTCTCCCATGTATAGTTGAGATCCAATTTTCTGAATTGAGTTGTGACAATTTGTATAATATTGAAGTTGATCAGTGAGATAGATCTTGCAACTACTGGTCTCTCCATTTCATATTTAGAGCTGCATCTTGACCTCCATAACTCCCATATTACTATAGGTGGAAGTATCCTACAAATATAGGCAGCGACAGAGTTAGAAGTATTAGGATTCCAGTAATTTACAAGCAAGTTTCTAAGTGATATTCCCCTGCATACAATGCCAATCTTGCCAGCATAGTAGCCTCATATGTGTTGCGCATATTGTCCACTGATGAACAAATATTGAACATACTCTTCTGCAGGTTGCATTTTTTTTTTGGGGTGAAAGAAATTTTTATTGATCTCCACATGACAAGAATATTTATAATTTGTAACCAACTAGAACTATAAGCTATTCTACTCTAGCTTACTTCTATGCACCCCTCCTAGGTAGCTTTGCTCTATAGTATACTATCTATACAAGAGGTTTATCCATTCCTTTTCTTTGCTATTTTTCCTATTGTCACCAATCAGTTGAATTCTGTGCTTGCTATCCTCTTTGATACTCTACCACATCTTTCCTGGTATTGGCACTTTTTTGTTCCATAAAGCTTCATTTTTTGCTTTCCATATCCCATACATGACTGTTACTATGATGGCAGTCATGTATTTAAACATGTACAAAAACAACACTTGGAAATAATATCAGTGCTAAATTTTTTAATTCTATCATCAATGGCAATTCTATCATGGACAGTTCTCCACGTAATGCAAGCCATTTTAAAAGGCACATTTTTGTGCCAGATCATACTATCAAATTGGGAGAACTGTTTCCTTTGTCTTAGTTTCTTCTAGGCAGAGGCTATGGAGAACTTTCCATCTTGAGTTTCATTCCATATTGGGATGTCATTTTCTTTAAGAAGAAGATTAATTTGAAGAGCTGAAATATGTTCTTTCACATTATCAGGAGGCTGGATGTTTAAAGTGGACCAATCTCATAGACCATCATTTAGAACTTCATTGACCTTGATATTATCCTGTATAACAGCTCCTCTCATTCTATTGTGTATAGGACGAAGCTTGGACCAGTTGTCAAACCAAAAACTGATATTCCCTTTTTTCAACTTCCATTGGATGCAGGGCTCCAATTCCCTCTTAAACTTACATATGGCCTTCCAACTATGCAATTGCCCATTCCTCCACTGAAGGTTGACTGGATGCTCATTGCCAAAGTATTTGGCTTTCATGAATTGAGACCATAGGGAATTGTTGGCTCTCAGGTTCTACCATTGCTTAGTCTTGAAAGCCTGATTAATATCTTCAAGTCTTTTGAAATCCCCCCCCCCCCCTCTTCATAAGGGTAACACAAATTAGACCAGGAGACCCAGTGGTACCTTCCCCTCTCTTCTTGGCCAGACCAGAAAAATCTGGCTATAAACTTCTCAATCATATTTAGTGACCCTTTAGGAGGATGAACAACTGCCAGCGTGTGAGTATTGATGGCTAGGAAAACATGTCTAATGAGGACAGCCATGCCCCCTAGATAAAAAATTTATATGCCAACCTCTAACCCTGTTGATGGTTTTGGTAACCATATCCGCAAAGATAGAGATATTTTTTCTCCCATAGTAGATAGGGCAGCCTAGGTACCTCATGGGAAGTTTATCAAACCTCATACCAAGAATCCTTCCCATTCTTCTGATAGTGCTCTAAGGGGTATTCTCAGCCATAGAGTAGCAGTTTTTGTTCTTGTTTATCAATTGGCCAGAAACAGTTTCATACGTATTCAAGATATTTAGTATAAGTTGGAGGGAGTGCTTTTCACCACTAGTGAATAGGATAGTATCATCAGCAAAGGCCGGATGGTTGACTTGAGGGCCTTGTCTCTTCATGTAGAAACCATGGAATCTCTTATTGTTTTGGAGAGCATTAAGCATTTGAGACAGTAATTCAGCACTGAGGACAAAAAGGGAGGGAGAAAGAGGATCACCTTGTCTAAGACCTCTGCTGGATTTAAAAAAGCCATGCCTGCTACCATTGACTAGCAGAGAGTATCAATTATTAGAAATGAACCTATGTATAAGATTAATCCATTCCTCAACAAAACTCAAATGTCTTAACATGAAACATAGATATGGCCAGGAGACTCTATGATATGCTTTAGTCATGTCAAGTTTAATAATAACATTGCCACCTCTCTTAGGTTTCCTAATATCAAAAATAATTTCCTGAGCCAGAAGAATGTTTTCAGTGATGGCTCTACCTTTCACAAAGCCACTTTGGTTAGTAGAGATGATTTTAGGCAAGAGGGAGCTAAGTCTAGCATTGATAACCTTGGCTATGATCTTTCTAGTAACATTACAAAAGCTAATTGGTCTAATATCTGAGAAGCTTTTGGGAGAATCAACTTTTGGGAGCATCGCCAGGCAAGTATGAGAGAAAAATCTGGGTAAGACAGCCCTATGGAAAAGTACTCCCTCCGTTTTAATTATGTGAATCTATTTTTTTTAGTCGGTTTAAAAAATAATGGCACACTTTTTAATTTAAAAATACTTTGATTTGAACTTCCTATTTTACTCTTAAATCTTAATAATAAGCTTTTATTGCATTATGACATGTTTCAAACCATAAGTTCTAAAAGTATTCATCCATATAAATATTATGACATATTTAAGACTGCAACCTTTAAAAATCTTTAAGTTCTTCCTAAAATACGTACTCTATTAAACAAGTTCACAAAAATTAAAACAGATAGAGTTATATTATTTTATACGGTAAAATACGCTATGCTAAGTGGTTGCTTAAGAGAGTGACACATGGAACTTAAGACGGGGGACAGTTAGAACCAAAGGCAATTATCTCGTATGTCACCGGAAAGAATGACACCCGTAAGATGTAACAAATACCCTCCGATCGGTAGCATTTAATGAAGAATATTCCACAACATTTAGTACGCCGCCCGTTACAGAGAATTTGTTATTTATGCTCACCGTTGCATTCATCAATGACTCTCATAATTGACATTAAAGAATGACACGGTCCTAGGACCTTGTTTCCTACGCGTAGCTATAAATATTGAGCTTTGTTGTCATTGTAAAAGACACGAATTTACTTGTAAACTTATGCTATAACCGATTCAAAGCTTTATACAATTTTATCTTTCTACTCCTTGATTTCATTACTGTTGTGCCTGGAAGCCCTGCTCCCGAAATTACTATTTTTGCTATTTTGTCCTCATTTCAAGGCTAACTATTATACATTTCTTTAATTACTTCATTATTTCATGATCAAATTAATTCGCTTATCTAGATTCAACTGTATGTTTTAGGGTAAATAATTATCACCTCATAAAATCACTTTGGGGTCATTTGGTAGGAGGTATTAGAAAAAATAATGCAAGTATTAGCTCTATGCATTACTAATACCTTGTTTTGTACCTTTTTTCAACTTATGTATAGCTAATACTTGTATTAGTTATACATCATACTTGGCATTATCATATGCATAAGTAATGCATAGAAAACTATGACATTAGTAATACCAAGGCTTTAATGCATGCATTAGCATGGTTAAAGAGAAAATTGTCCTTCTTTAAAGCTAGAGAATATGGAGGACATTTTTATAAGCAACTATTTTTTTTAAAAATTATGCAATGCATTATAATTTTAATACACCACAGCAAACAATAGATAAGAAATAATATTTGCATAACTAATACATGCATTACTAATACATGCATAACTAATACATACATTACTAATACATGCATTACTAATACATATTATTCCGCACTATTCTTATACACCCTACCAAACGACCCCTTAGCATAATATGCTGGTATGATTTATACAACGGTTTGGTAAGTATAACCGTTGTATATTTATATCAATTCACGTGCGCTTCTCTACGAGTATCTGCCAGTCAATTTTTACTTTTCCGCAAATCAAACTGATAAAATGAAAAAATAAAAAAGAATTTAATTAAAGAGCCTTTTGAGATTTAATTCCCTGTTATCTTTCACTGTGTGGTAAGTACAACTTGTAGGATTGGACAACCCCTTCTTTTAAATTGACCCTCAGCTCCTCCTTTTCTTCTTCTCCCTTCTTTTAACTCAAAACTAAATTCCCATTTCCCATATCCAAAAGTTCCTTTTCTGTTTCATCCATGGAGTTAGCTTTGAGCTTAGGAGGGGATACCCCAAAATCATTTTTGTTTCTTGAAAAGTCATCATCTTCTTCTTCTTTACATGAGAAGCTGATGGATAGCAGCAAAGATTTAGGGTTCTGCATGGGTTTAAGAAAGTGCAGTGAAGATAAAAGCAGAAAAAATAAGCAGAGGCGGAGCCAGGATTTAAAGGAAGGTCACGTAAGTAAAGGGTCATCAGATCCAATGCTTCAGCTTGATCTCTTGCCTTTTTCTCCAGTTTCTAGGGACATATCTTCACAGCTTCACTTCCCTTGGCTCACTGAAAACAGTGAGTAAATTCTCATGATTTTTCTTTCTTCTTGTTTGTTTTTTTCTTTGTTCCTACTTGAGCTTTAGGATATACTATAAGTTTTCTACAAAAGATTCTGCCATATGGATTATGTGGGTGGTTGTGTCACGTGGGGGTATGTGATGGGCCGTGGTGGAGCTACCCTTTCTACGGTGGGTGTCACTGCCTTTGCTCGAAAATTACATTGTGTAGATAGGTAGATTTCATTCTTTATGTAATATATTATATATTGAATTTTTCTTTGTATTTTAAATTTGCATATATACTTTGTAGTCGGAATTATTATAATTGGTGATGGGTGTTACTGTGTTATATATATATACTTGTATTTGTAAGGTTTTTCAAAACATCAAATGTACCATCTTTGTTTGTTCTTTTAAGTAAATCTTATTGCTTCTAGGGTTTAGAGAAGATTTGTGGTTATAGCACGTCACTTGTGTGATCCCTTATAAGATCAAACATAATTTTTGATGTTCTCCTTAAGGTTTGTTGATCGATATATTGTGCCTGTTTTTGTTAGAAAATTGACAGAAAAGGAAAATATTGAAAAAAGAGCTTGAGGCATGTAGAACACTTAAATTCTGGAGATACAGCAAGAATGTTATTTACAGTTATTTAAAGTTGGTTGTTGTAATTTTTGTCTGATCTTCTTCTCTATATGAAGTGTCAACATCCTCCTTATTTATAGAACATGATTTTAAAAGGGTAGGGACTTATTTGAAACAAATGTCATTTTTATTTTATCACGTAATCCAAAAAATATGTGCAAGTAGATTACCTGCAACAATTGGTAAAAAAAACTTGATTATCTAGTAATTTTTTTGATTATATTTAAGTTAAACTCTATGATTAACAACTTCTCCATATTAATTACGAACTATTCAACAGTAGCTGGTGAACCTGGACCGGCGGGAAAGGTGTTGGACATGAACCGGCGGCAGTTAGTGGCGGAGGAGACTGAGGAAGGGGCGGCTCTGTCATCTCCGAACAGTGCAATATCAACTTTTCAAGTGAACTTTCCAATATACAGAAACGGAAATAAGTTATTAGGGAAGAGAGAGTGTGAAGGAGATCATGTAGAGAGATGGGGTAATTCTTCTTCTAGAGCTAGTGATGAAGAAGATGGTTCAGCCAGAAAAAAGCTTAGACTTACAAAAGAACAATCTGCTTTTCTTGAAGAAAGCTTCAAAGAACACAACACTCTCAATCCAGTAAGTCAAAGAATCCTTATACTCATAAAGGATTTCAATTTTATTGATTCAATTTTTAAGGTTCTTAGCTTTGAACCCATTATATTTTAAAAGTTATAGGTTTATATCTACTATATTTCTTATAATTATTACTATAAATTTTTACACATAAACTTATACCCTGCATTGAAAGGTATGGGCTCAATTAAATTCGTAATTAAAATGCTACCTCCGCCACTGCTTATACTATCAGGTTATTGGAAAGATATATATATATAGTTACAAGACGATAATAAAAAAATGGAATTAAGTAACCTGAATAATTAAGCAATTAGTTGTCCGCTATAACATATTGATTTATACAGCTTATATATGTTAAATCCTAAAATCATGACGTTAATCATCTATACAGTATTAATAATTTAATACAATATGTTAGATGTTATTTTCTTAAATTCATTTTCTTGGTATTATTCTTGATGTTTTGGAAAATACAAAACTGTAATTGCAGAAACAGAAGCTTGCTCTAGCAAAGCAGTTAAACCTTCGTCCAAGACAAGTGGAAGTGTGGTTCCAAAACAGAAGAGCAAGGTAAGCATTAGTATAGCATTAAAAGTTACTGTATTTAGTTAGTTTTAAGTTCTGTATATGACAATGTAAAAAGTATGTACACAACAAGTTCACTTAGAATTAATTCGGTAGTTTGATAAAAATGATAACTAGCCTACTACCATTGATTAAACAATATTGATAATTTTTACATTATTGTCTGTGTATTGAAATTTGAAAAAATGGCAGGACAAAATTGAAGCAGACAGAGGTAGATTGTGAGTATTTAAAGAAGTGCTGTGAGACACTGACAGAAGAGAATAAGAGGCTGCAGAAAGAGCTTCAAGAATTAAGAGCTTTAAAATCTTCCCAACCTTTTTACATGCAGCTTCCTGCCACCACTCTCACTATGTGTCCATCTTGTGAGCGCGTGGTCACCGCCACTAGCTCCGCCGCAGCTGCTTCTGCCGCCGCTGCCGCAAACACGACGCTTACTCTGGCTAAACCAGAACCCTTCCCATTTTCACCAGCCCATGTTCAGGCTGCTTCATAATCTTCTTTTTTTTCCTTTATTCGGTGTTCAGTATTTGTATTTGGGGCCAATCAAAGTTCGAATTCGCATTAAAAAGTTTTATATTGAGAGGTAAGGCGATATTTAACAAAATGTACATGTTAGGATTTTAACATAGGTATTCTTGGTTGTTATTTTCAACTAAAGATTCCTTTTTTTTCTTTTTTCTTATAAACTATACTTCATTTGTCATGCATGGTGTGTTTAAAACTAGCTAGGGACTTAAGATTGGGAGGAAGTTTGTTTGTCTAGGAATATTTTAGAGGTTTTAATTAGGAGGAAAAAAAAACACTGTGTATTGCTCGAAATTGATGTTGTAGAACAAAGAATAAGTTACTTTTCCTAAACTTTATTCGATGAATAATCCAAATTAAGTATCGCTGATGCTTTGGGTGTGTAAACCATTTTTACTTTCCATATATGATTTGCAAGATTATCAAAATGTTTATTTAAGCTGTATTAATGTTAATGAGATGATCAAAATATATTTTGATTTGGACTTCAGCTGGCATCTGTTCGAACCTCAATAGGCGCATTATTAACGAAAATACATTATTTCATACTATATTATAAATGTGAACACCTTAAGTCAAAGTTAATTTACAAATTTACCCATCAAAGACTGAGTGACGATTTTACCCTTAAATTAAAAAAATATTCAAACAATATTTATGTATAAAGAGGTAAATATACATTCCAATGAAAATAAAAAATAAATAAAAATTTAAATTAGAATGGGGACCCATTAAGATGACCAACTTTTAATAAGGCCTTTGGACTTCTTCAAAATTGTCTATGCAAACTTGAGTATTTTATTTATTATTCTACATTCAAAATTGTATAGCAATTATATTCGAAAATCTATTGCTGCTCAATTCATTACCAATGACTGTGAGCCTATTTCTATTATATAAATATAAATATTTCGTGGTAACTGACATTCAAGTTACTAGTCTCTTCTGCTTCCTACCGTAATTAGATTCTTTAAAAAAGACATTATCTCTTCAACATTAATATGTAAAAGCACTAAATAATATAAATGTATCTGGCACCTTTGGAGTTTGTGAACTTTTAGTATTCTTAATTAATTAATTAATTAATAAATTGTGCAACTTATTACATTATTAACTCAATTCATGAAACTTTTGAAGAAGAGAAAATACAAATCGAAATACAAATGGTCACAAAGCTCTCCCTGAATATATTGCTACTTTTATTGCAGTTGCGTCTTCGTCCTCTTGCTAGAGAGACGTCAAAGCTCTCCCTGAATATATTGCTACTTTTGTTGCGGTTGCATCTTCGTCCTCTTGATAGAGAGACATCAGATGGTACCAGTATAATGCATCAAAGAGCTGAAAGTTGTGTATCATCAAAGACGTGTGTGGAGATGATAATATGCTATAAGCTATGGGCTCAAAGAAGTTTTGATATTTGTGCTTGCTAAGTCAGGAAATATTTTCCAGTTCTTTTTTTTAAAAGAATAAGTGCACAATCAGTGTTTATAAGAATAATGTGGGGTTTTCAGATGGGAATGAATTCAGAGCTCAGGTTTTATGTTTGTTATCAGAATTCTTTAAGTTTTACTCGACGAAAGTTCTTTTGAAATTTGAAATAATTTGGTTGAAATTGAAAACTAGAGTTAGTAATGTGTTTGATAACAAATAGTTTATATCAACAAGGGTTGTGGGGAGTTAATAATTTCTTTGTCCTTAACTACAGCTCTCGAGCCTTTGATATGAAGTCGATAACAAATAGTTTAGCCAGTTTATTTAATTTGCTAGAAGAAATGTAGTATACAGTGATATGATGTAGAACTAATTAACTGATGACATCCAAACAAATGTTTTTGTGGAAGAATTTAGCCTC
This sequence comes from Nicotiana tabacum, assembly GCF_000715075.1. NCBI lineage: Eukaryota > Viridiplantae > Streptophyta > Magnoliopsida > Solanales > Solanaceae > Nicotiana > Nicotiana tabacum. The sequence goes on along the minus strand of NC_134084.1, from coordinate 101,278,984 downwards.
TATTATACTAAACCATAATTAAGAATGAACACTCATTCTTTTTTAGTTATTCACGACTTGGTATGTTTTTGTCGCAAGTCAAGATTCTTTTTCCTTATGTGTGTTGCTCATGTAGGTCGTATTATTGCATATTCTTTAGTAATATGAATAGTTTGACTGCACAAATAATTATATTACTGATAGTACAGAACAATCTACATTTAGGAAAAGAAGATAAAAATAGACAAAAAAGAAACAAAGTTTGAGACCATTTATAAATGCAATGTGGTTGCCACAATTTTTAGCCATCTATATATCATCTCTCTCTCTCTCTCTCTTTTTTTTTTTTTGTGTGCACGCTTAATTTAGCCAGTCAATTAGGATATTTGGATTGGCTTTTAAGCTGGTCAAATCAACTTTTAAGTTATTTTTAGCTTTTTCAGTGTTTGACAGTTAAAAAGTGCTTAAAATTAAATAAAACTACTTAAAACAAGCCAAAAACAATAAGTTGGGCATTGCTTTTTGGCTTAAAAGTTATTTCTACTTAAAAATCACTTTTTTAAGTCAATCCAAACGGGCTCTAAATCAGGCTGAGAGATAGAGAGTTTTTGTCTTTCTTAACTAACTTGTTTGAGTAGAAGAAAATGACCCTAACGATCTCCTATATTATTTTTATAGTTGTCCTATATTATTTTGACCGACCTTTTATGAAAAGATATTATAATTAAAATAATATCTGCAAATAACTACAAAACTAAAAAAATATCCTCCCATATTAGAACTTTATACTTTTAACACATGATACACACGTGCGTTCAGAGACTAGTTATTATAAAAGTGGGAAGCTCATAAATTAAAAGTTGAATTACCAAATTACCATTCTAAATGACGTAAATATTTTATTTAAGAAATGCATAAAAATAAAAAGAAGCTAATATATTTAAAGTGTCCTTTCTTAAAAGTTGTGTCCATTCAATTTAGGGAAGGAGTCTGACCTATTGTGATTGAAATTGAATGTTTACGGCCCTAATCAAATTTTAATAAAAAAATTTAAAAATATATTAACTCTCAATATTGATTTATAATTTGGAAAAACTAATTATGGGAAGCCCAAAACTCAAAAAGTAAATTACTTAAATACTCTTTAAATAATTTAAACTATTTAAATAAAAATACCATTTTATTTGAAGGGATGCAATTCATTATGTGAGTATTAGTTATTACTCCCTCCGGTCCAAAATAAGTGATTTTTTGGTTGTTTTCACACATATTATTCACCTTTTAACATTAATTAGTAATGAAATTGACCATAGCAATATTTACTATCTCTTCACATAAATACTCCTAACACATACTCCTACATTAATTACTCCAAGGGCAATGTAGAAAAAAAATAATTAATTCATTCTTAAAATCTAAAAAAAATTACTTATTTTGAACTACAAGAAAAAAGTCAAAAAAACACTTCTTTTGGACCGAAGGAATAATGTTTAACCGTTGTTGCCTTTTAAATAAAAAAGTGAAACAGTTGGCCTTAAAGCTAATGGGAGAGGGAGGAAACAAATATCAAATCAAACTCTTTACATTCATTGCCTAATAAGCTTTATCAATGATGGTAAAGTTACTTTCGTTTCTATACTTGTTTAAGTAGTATAAGATACGGTAATCTCCTCTATTTCTCCTTTGAGTTTGTTTTTCTTTTGATTATTTAATTGATAAATAATTATTTATAGAAAAATTGTTAGTAGTATTATTTATTTGTTTTCATATACTATTACTTTTTCTAACAATATAATTATCATCATTGTCACACCTCCTTTTTGCGCGCCCGCCCCGAAGAGTAAATGCGCGAGAAGAGTTTTTCCAATTTAAGTGACAATATTCGAAATGAGATTATTTATTTAATTTAGAGTCGCCACTTGGGAAAGGTTTGGCTTTTGGTGTCCCAAGTCACCGATTTATCTTGAATCCCAAATCGAGGAAATTTTCGACTTTCCAAATGAAGTCTGCGAACCAGAAATTCTAAGTAAGGAATTTTGTTGACCCGAGGGAAGGTGTTCGGTACCCTCGAATCCCGTGGTTCTAGCATGGTCGCTTAAATTGTTATAATGGCTAAAAATCTGATTAAAATACATGTTATGACTTATGTGCTTTTATTAAGTTTAAACCGCTTTTATTATTATCATTTATTTTTTATAGAATTGTAACGTCATGAAAATGCGTCTCGAACCACGTCACAATCAATGCGCCCGTGGTTGTTAATACATTCCGACTCCGCTGAGATTGGGATTTGGGTCGCATAAATGCGCACCCGAATTTAAGAATGTAATTTAATTAAATCGCGCCTAAAGAGTCTAACGCGTTTGTTATCTTTAGGGAAAGCGGTGAAGTTCACTAAACAGCCCATCCCAAGAAATCTAAATATTTATTACAACCAATTATTGAGGGCCCCGCAATTTGCATCTGTACTTGGCGAGGCTCGTCTCATTTTTTAAAGGATAAACCTACAGTGACTACATTTTTTATTATGTTTGTCTCTAGATAAGGAAAGATCCTACTTAATTGCAAGTTTGAAAAGGATGTAACTTCTTAGTCATTAGATCCATACGAACGTAAACGTGAAAGTTGCGCTCAAATATGTACGAAAGATAGTCAGTCACAAACCTTTAAACCCAGCCCAAATGGAATTCTAATTTACAGGAAATGAAAATATGTTAAGTAGTTATGTCATGCATTTAGTAATCATCCAAAAAAGGGTAGTGCGTACCTATTCAAATTAACAAATACCGATTGTTTATTTCTGGTTGTACGTACAAAAAAACTCCCTTCCTAATTATCTACTTATGGGTTTCGTAATGTTATTGAGAGTAATAAAATGACTAGGAGATCATATTGAAGTTGGCATTGAGATTTTAACAAAACAAAGCTAATGTATGAACTTCCATTCATTACTAATACGTCGTTACACGTGGGAATTACAGATTCCAAAATCATTTGCCTGTTTTAGTTAACCTTTGATGTTCAACAGCTAAATGTACAGGAGCTATAAATGTAGAGACAAGTGGAAGAATATTGGTTTCCTATTCTAAATTTAACTACAACATCTAGCATGAATTTAAACTAAAAATCAGTTTTCAGTCCATAGTAGGTTACTGATAACAAAGCTCACAGCAAACCACTTCCTAACAAACTAAATATTGAACAACTACAAATCAGTTGAATGCTCATAACTACAAGCGTGTAGAACATGCTCAGATCAGGAATGTGGCTTCATTTCATTCAAATTCAAAGTTACATCAGGGTGAGCTTAAACCGTGTACCTGGATGTTGAAACAACAAGAAGAAGGGGAAAGTAGAAAAAATCAACAGCAGCAAAGAAATGGCAGCAGCAACAGCACTAAGTCACAGCAGCAACAGCAGATTCAAACTAACAGCAACCAATTCCAAAACAGAAAACAACACTCCAACAAAGCCCGAAATGATTTGTAAACCCAACAGCAAAAATCAACACCAAAAAGACTCAACCGAACTTGAAACAACTCTCTCTTTATACAGAAACCACTCTCTCTATATCCTTTTTCTGGTTTTAAAATCTTAGGTCTTTGCCCAGTTTCTGGTTCTAGACTCTTGGTCCGACCACAAATCCCCTCTATTTCTGATTCTTTATCTGCTGAAAACTTAAAGGGAGATAGATTTTTTAGAGAGGTTTTTGATGGCTGAAAACTGTCTAAACCCCTCTCTTTTTCTGATTGTTCTGCCTCTCTTTCAACTCTTTTTCTTTCTTTTTTCGAACTCCTAATGTCCGTCCTGAACCAATGGAGACTTTCCTGTTTTTATAGAAAGGAATTCCCCTCTTTCCAGCCTGTTCGTCTCTCATTTAAAACTGAACTCCCCCCATGTTCTCTTTTCTGTTTTTCCACTCAAAAACTAAAGAAAGGTAACCCTCCCATGAGATTCCCCTGACAGCCCCCTTTTTTATTGCTAAAGTGGCATGTCCCTTATTCTAATTAGCAAGTATGGGCAGCATGAATACTCCCTGACAGCACATGCCGCCATCCTACTCTAATTCATTAACAACTGACAAAACACATGCTGTACAAGGTCAAAAGTGAGTAAACATGCCACCAAATCAAACTAAATTCTGAAATCTATACCAAACTGCAGCTATAAACCAGTCCTTAAATGATTTCTGATTCAAACTGAACAAACTGCAAGCAGCTATACTCAATTCTTAAATGGATTCAAACAACTTCAGCAGAAAACAAACAACATGAGTCAAATTATTATCATTCAAAGCTGAAACTAATTGACGACATATATCGAAACGACTAGGCGAATTACCACACATTCAATCAATACCCAATGAATCAGAATCGAACAGTAATCACAGGGGGTTCAAATTGTACTGTCAAAACAAAATTAACCCCGAAACTAATTAATCGACCAAATTCATTTTCAATCGATTATATGGTTTACACACATACACCCAATCAGTTAAATAGAGAAAAACTCGACCAAATAAAAGGTCCGGGCAAAATGGACAGAATAGTTGACACAAAAAATACAAAATAAATTAACTAAACATTTGGACACATGAACCAACATTTAATCATAACAAGCAACATGAACTGACAAGGAAAAGAAAAAGAAATACCTTAAAGAATTGACCCTGCCTCGGACTTTGAATCGAACCTCTTTTGGGGTTTGAATGGACTTTAATCAAAGTGTTCTCAACTGAGAACACTTCGATTAAGGTCTATTAGACCCCAAACATCTTGTTTAATTGGACAACAACTCAGTTTTTGGATTTCTAGGGTTCTTAGGACGGATTTGGGACTCGAGGTTTTCTGGTTAGATTCGGACCAAACCAAGCTTGGTTTGGTCACGAGGGAGGTCAGGGGAGTACCTGGCATGGATTTGGGGGGGTTTGGTATGGGTTGGGGTCCGGCTCAAATCTTCAAACGAAGATTCGAGACGGTGGGGGAAGATTCGAGACCCATGGCTTGTGGATCCATGTTCAGGGGGTCGAGGTGTACTAGGGGTGTTAGTCTGGTGGTCACCGGCGTTGTTGCCGCCGGGTTTACGGTGAGGGGAAAGGGGGGCGGTGCTAGGGTTCTAAGGGGTTTGGGTTTGGTGAGGGAGACGAAGTTGGGGGAGGTGGTCTGGCTCGGGGGTGCGGGGTGAGGGATGAGGAATTATATACGGGGTGGGTTGTTTGATCCTGGCCGTTGGATCAAGTGGGATAAATGGCCAGGATCCTTTCGTCAATGGGAACGACGTCGTGTGGTTTAAAACGTGAGACTGGGTCGATCTCAAACGGGAACGGGTCGGGCTATGAGGCGTGTTTAAGACCGTGGGATCAAGGGAGATGAACGGCTCAGATCAAAGCTCCCGAAATGACGTTGTTTCGTTCGTCTGAGGGGCTGGGCCAAGGACTGGGTCAATGTATAGCTTTGGGCCTGATTTTCTTTGGTTTGACATGAGCCCAAATCCGGGTTTTCTTCAATTTAAACTCCTTTCTTTTCCTTCTTTTAATTTCTAAATAAAATTCCTAACTAAATTGTAAAATCAAAATAAAACTATACAAATATTAATTAATACTTAAACAACAATTATCACACACATTAAACATTTAATTAAAATAAAATCACTCAATGACAACAAATAGAATAAAAGATGCATATTTTTTGTGATTTTTCTTTTTAAAACCAAATTATGGTTTGATTAATTCCTAATGGTAGAACGATATCCTAAACTCACACGCGACATATATTTTTTGTATTTTTATTTGACAAAACTAAACAATCACAAACAAAACTACGAATAACTGCCAAAAGTGCCACGTAAACTCCAAAAATTGTACAACAAAACCATTTGTTTTATTTTTCGATTTCTTTTGGAGTAATTGTCGTGTAAACAAAAATAACGTGCTCACATCATCATCACATTGCTGCAAATATAGTCCATTTCCCCTAAAAAATTTAAACCTTAGTGTTACTTATTTTACTTCAGATATTGGTGAGAACTAAAAAAAATGTCCCTCTACAATAGCAATATCTAATAATCTGAGAAAAGCACTTGACAAATACATTAAGTCGTCATGCAAATCCACATGAAGTAGGTGCTGGGGAATTAAGCCCTATTTATAAAGCTCTAGATATCAATTATCCAGGCTTAATATTTGAAACAACCATGAATAATTACTACCTCCTTTGTTCAAAAAGATTGAGTAAAATAATCATTTTGAAACGGAGGAAGTATAATTTTCTCTATTATTATGTCTACAAAGAGAAACAAACTTAGATGAGTAATATCAAAGAAAAATAATTTGTATTACCCAAGCAATGCTGCTAATAACAAGCAACTCATATCAGACATAAACTATCCTTAAATCTCTATACAAAAATCTAAGCAAAATCAAAGTGTTTGTAAAGGTCAAAAGAGTTGTCACAAATATTGGTAATTCTCCAAATTCCACATATTGTTCCACCTGGTTTGATGGGAATACCTCAGAGCTACAAAATTGGAATTTTAACGTGTTCACATGGATCTGATAAAGCGAGTATTTGCAGTGACTGTAGGGGTGGCAAATGGGCGGGTTGAGCTGAATTTGGGCGGGTCAAGATGGGTTAGGTCAATAAATGAGTCATTGCCCAACCCAGTCTAAAGTGTATTTAGGTTAAGATGGGTTGGGTCAAGATGGGCTAAACAATGGGTCATAATCCAACCCGCCCAACTTGACCCATGTTTTAGAACCATGCTCATCTTGAATAAAAAAAAATCTTTTACCTTAAAATATGTGAGCTGACAAATATTTTATGGGTGGGGTTGGGGGGTTGGGGTGGGTGGATGGTGCAGAAAAACGAAAAAAATATAAAACAGAAAATTGAAATTATAAAAAAAAAGTAAAAAAAAAAATTGAGGGGTTTTGGCGGGGGTTGTGGGTGGGTGGTGCAGAAAAATAAAAAAAATAAAAATTAAAAATACAAAAAAAAAGTAAAAAAAATTTTTTGAGGGGAGGGGGGGTAGGGGTAGGGTGGGTGGGTGATGTAGAAAAATAAAAAAATTGAAAATTGAAAATACAAAAAAAAAGTAAAATTTTTTTAGGGGAGGGGGTTTTGCGGGGGTGAGGGCGTGGATGGTGCGGGGGTGGTGCATAAAACAAAAAACAGAAAATTAAAAATATAAAAAAAAGTAAAAAAAGCATAAAAAATTTTTTAGGGGGTTTGTGGGGTGGGTGGGGGTGGGGGTAGGGATGGATGGGTGGTGCAGAAAAAAAATTGAAAATAAAAATAAAAAAAAATTGGGGCAACTAAGTAAATTTCTAGATAAGTTGGGTTGAGATCTTTTGTTTTTGGTGAGTTTCATAGGTTGTATTTGGACTGTTAAATGGGTCAGAATGGGCTATAAAAAATAATGGGTTAATTTGGGCTCAACCCAAATTGACTCATGAGCTAAAATGTTTGTAACCCAGCCCATTAATCTCTGGATTAGTTGGGCGGGTTAGATGAGTTTGGACTCAAATTGTCACTCCTAACAGTGAGCATTAAACAATTTACAATTTGTATTTTGTTGAGAGAGGAGATATCATTGTAACTTGTAAGATATTCTGATCCCTAACTAATTTACAAATTGAACAAAATAATGTCAATTTTCAGTTCGAATAGTGTTCTTCTAAACTCTTGATATTTTCTAGCTTTTGCTATTTATGAAACTATGAAGCATAATATTTTATTTTCATGCATTTCTCTCTTTTTCCAATGAAGATAAATACTCCTTCCGTCTAATTGCAGCTTTAGCTCTTTTAATGTCCATTTAGAAAAAATAAAATAAAAAATATAGTTTACTAAATATAGAGGTAACTTAGTAAGCTATTCCTTTAAAAAAAACTTAAAGATTATATATATGAATTTATGGTCAAAGTTAATAAGTTTGACTCTCGCAATTCGAAAAGTATTATTTTTCTTGAAACGGAGGGAGTAATACTTTAATACTAACAGTATAGTTGGAAATAATTGATAAATTTAATTTTGAATTCCTAAGTTGGCAATTATTTTGGAATATTTTTTTGAGTTAAAACAACAATTAAAATGGGACGGGGGAAGTAAAGCACATGGACAGACATTCTTCAATGTTGATTTGTATCCGACACTCATTTTTTTACATGATCCTCTTTACATACACTTTTAAGAGAGGATATCAATTTCATTAACAATAGTCCTTGTAGTGATAATACAACATCTGACTTGAAGAAAAGGAACTTACACCGGGAATATCATCTATAAGAAAGTATTAATTAGATGAGATCCACTTCATTACATGTTTTTACGTCATACATTCAATATATTTTTAAAAAAGCTCATTTGTCTAATTAATCTTTATTGTTCATTATCATTTATAGCCTGTTCGGGCAAGTTTCTTTTTGGCCAAAAGTGATTTTTTTGCTGTTATTGACAAAAGTGCTATTTTTTCAAAGTTGAGGTGTTTGGCCAAACCTTTAAAAGGAAAAAAATACTTTTGAGTAGAAGAAGTTTTTGAGAAGCAGAAAAAAATAACTTCTTCCCAAAAATATTTTGAGAAAAGTACACTTAAAAGTAGGAATTTTTACCTCCTATAGCAAAGGTTAACACCTTATTTATTTTAAATAAATATCATTTAAAAAAATTATATTCTATAGATACTTTTTAAGGTTTATATCAAAATATTTAATTTTGGTTACCTCCTAGCCCTAAGCCACTAAATACGCTAATCAGTTACACTATTTTCTTTCTCTCTCTACTTTGATACGGCCCATTGTAAAACATAACCCTTTATCTTAATACCCACCAGAATTTCACTACACTTATCAATTGCGAATAGTCTCCTCGTCGAAAAATTCTTCGGCTAAATTCATCGGATCTTCACCGGCAAGCAAGCAAAAAATCACAACCCAAGAAGATTGACTGGCTTAAGTCAATTGCGAACAGTTTGGTTCTAATTACAAGGAGATTGGCTGGCCTAAGTTAGAATCCTATGGAGAATTTCTTGTTCACCTGCTTCTCTTCTCGAGTGTATGTTTATCCATTCACTCCCAAGTCATTCAAGGGCTTGTTTTTGTAATTATGAGTTCTTTATCCCTATAGAGTGTATTGTTTAGATCTGTCATTCTTTCATATGGAGGTTCGAAATCAAAGCAACGACCATCGAAATCAAAGTAATGGCCATGGAAATCAAGCCCTAGGAGTGGAAAGGCCTCATCAAAATCAACGGCGCCCCAATCGAGTAGTCCAACCTGAAATCCTTCGTTACAAAGCTTTCGAACCAATTCTCCTCTTAGGCCGCCACAGATTCGTCGGAGTGGCTTCATGTATTTCATTGTATTCATTGTCTTTTTTTTCATTGTAATTCAATGTATCTCACTGTATTCCGTGTATTTTATTTTATTCACTGTCTTTTTTTTCATTGTATTTCAATGTATCTCGTTGTATTCTATGTATTCATATGTTTTTTTCAATTAATATAATTTATGTATTCAGATATATTATATAATTTCTCTAAAGATTGCTATGTTTTTGGAGGGTTTCCCAGTTGAGAATCTTTTTTATAACCGAAAATACAAATTTTGTGTGTTATAATTGAGTTTGTTGAGTTATATTAGTAGTCTATTATGTTAATTGATACACTTTTCGTTTTAAAACAGTGTAATCCCCTGTTTCACGCCGTGAATACAGTCGAATACAGTAATCTATCCAGCTGTAATCCCATATTTCATGCCATGAATACAACCGAATACACTCGAATACAACAACTGATTAGCTAGACTTCCCTGATTCACGCCTATTTTTGTTATTATATTCATGAATACAATAGCTTAAATACATCAAATACATCATACAACCACATAAAAGGTATCTATAATCCGTAATATAGCAAATGGTATTTATAGATGGCTAATTACTACTAAAAGATAGTGCTTTATGAAAATTTCTTTTAAAAGCCCAAATACTAATTGTTGCTCAAAAGTATTTTTCAAATTAATTAGTCAAACACAAACTGTTTCTCACAAAAAGTACTTTTTTACACGCACTTTTGAGAAAAATACTTTTCAAAATAAACTGATTTTAGAAGCTTGGTCAAATTGGCTATTAGACGGTATCTGGTCATCGTGATCTAGACAAACAAGTCACGATATGACGTTCCACGATATTGGTCATTCAAATAAACTTATAATTATTTGCTCAAAGCTTTAGTTTAATAATTTAGTCATTATTTTATAATTTTGTTTACATAATTAGGAATACAGGTGCAACGCACGTGCCGAGAAACTAGTATCGTTATATGTCAGAAGGCCGGTTAGTGAAATTTTAAAAGCTTTAAGATCCATACTTCCATCTATCAAATTAGTGACAAAATATTTTAAAATAATGATTGCAAAATTCAAAGAGTAAATTGGATTCTCAAGTTACCGGAAAATTGCAAATAAATTCTTTTCTTCTAGTCTGCTATCAATATAATAGGGTATAATGTTTAATAACAGAAGGATAAGTAGTGCGAAATTTCATTTATTATACGGAGAAGGGCCTAAAATGCTCCTTTACTATATGAAATAGGACAGGCTAGCCCTCCGTTAAAAGTTGGTCTCTATTCCGCCGTTACCGTTAACAAATGGGCTCATATATGCCATCCATCACTAACGGGAGACTCATAAAGCCACGTGGAAATATATGTGAGTGCAAGTTAGACCTAGTTCGAATTGTATAGGGGCATATATGAGTCTGCTATAATAGTCATCTCTCAAACAATTCACAACTCCATATCAGTTTACTTCGACACCTATTTGACAACACCAAACTAATTATCGCAGCAAATAAACTAAGTCATAGACACAAACATTCAAATGAACGGTAATGACTTCATTAAATCCTAGTAGCTCAAATGGATCGAACCATAACAAAAGACAATAAAAGACAATGTCGGAATGTTCTAGTAGCTCAAAGGGGTCAAATAGGAGGTGTCATTACGGACTTAATGCCAATTATTTCATGGCATGGACACCTTTAAATGCTGGGAGAAGGTTTTTCAAGTGCCTGAAGCATGAGGTAAGAAATTTTTTTGATAGATTCTTTTAGTTATTCCGATTTACTTGTAAATCTGTTTTATTTATTTTTGATTTTTAGGATGAAAAATATTCCTATTGGGAATGGCAAGATGAAGAGCTTCATCCTAGAGTTTCAAATCTCATATGCAGTTTAAAGAAGGAAAAGGAAACTCTAATCTGTGAAAGAAATGCTCTCCAAAAGAAAATTTGATCTTGAGAATGTTATGACGCTCGTCGATCATGGAGGAATAGAAGCCTTGGAATTGGAAAGAAATGTCCTAATGAAGAAAGTGACCGATTTAGAGTACTCAATTGTGCTTGATGCTAAATTTCGGAAGAAGATGTAGATTTTCATGTGTGTGATATTAGGATGTCTTGTTATGTTCTTTGGATCAGTGGGAAATGATATGTAATGTTAGTGTTATTGTGGCTTAATTGTTGCCTTTTATTATGTGATGAAGCTTTATGTTTTTGTACAGGGATTTAATGAAGTCATTGCCGTTTATTTGAATGTCCGTGTCTATGACTTAGCTTTTATTTGCTGTGACAATTAGTTTGGTGTTATCAAATAGGTGTCTAAGTAAACTAATATGGAGTTGTGAAGTGTTTGAGAAATGACTATTATAACTGACTCATATATGCTCATGTACAATTCGAACTAGGTCTAATTTATCCTCACATATATTCCACGTGGCTTTATGAGTCTCCTGTTAGTGATGAAGGGCATATACGAGCCCATTTGTTGACTGCAAGGGCAGAATAGAGACCAACTTTTAACGGAGGACTAGCCTGACCTATTTCATATAGTAAAAGGGCATTTTAGGCCCTTTTCCGTTTATTATATGAGGGTGCTCAAGACACGAGGCATATATATCTTTAAAAATAAATATACATGCTAAAATTGGAAAATTTATGAAAATTGTGAAAAGGTACATTAAAACGGTATAGTTCATACAAATTTACAGACGAAAATCAATAGAAGTTTATTTGCCTGTTATAACAGCATATGCAAACAAAAATATTACTAAGTCATCGAGTACTAAATATAGAGCAAAAAAATGATGTGGATAAGTTTAATATATCGTCCTATACAAGATCGCAAAACGTAATAGATTGAAATGACATGTTCATTTCTGGAGAAATAAGGTAGATTTTTTAAATAAATTTCTCGTTTACCAAATCAAATGCTAGAAACTATTCTGGAACTATATATCAAGAGAAATAAATGCTGTAGTAAGGAAAATAATGGCTCAATGAGGTACAAAGAACATATTTACAGAGATCAGAAAAATCAAGGGAGAGTTTTCACTATAAGCCATTAATGATAAGTTAAGATCGAGTACAGTACGTAACTAATTTATTATTACTTCACAAGATATTGGTTTCCAACATAAATGTGACATCCACCTTATACCTTGTTTGAACTTTTAAATCCTGGAAAGGTGGACAGTACTCATTAATCATTCTTGCCCCCCTCCCCATTGGCGGATGCAGGATTAACCTAACGGGGTTCAAAAAAGAAAAAGTTAAAAAGATTGTAGTTAATGGAATAGAATCAATGATCTTACAAAATTTTTGAACTCATTTAACTATTAAACTATACTTTTAAGCTATGTCAAAGAGATTCAAAATATAATATACAGCGTAATTTTTCGGCGAAGTAGGTTCGGATAAACACTCTTCCGCCACTAAATCCCCCCGCCCCTGCCCCTGCCCCTGCCCCTGCCCCTGCCCCTCCCACGAAAGACAATAAAAGAGAATGATACATAGTAGAAGCATGTTGCGTCTGGTATGTGTGTATATATTTGTACAAGTGTTTATTGCAGAGAATAACATATGCTAATTACTTGATAAATAATTTGATTATGTACATATTTTTTATACAGTCAGTAAATAGAATTTGAACTCACAAAAATTTAAAAGATTGTGCGCCAACACATCCACAGAAAATAGAGAATGTAACATCTTCGCTCGGGGGATTTGCATCTATACCCGTTTTTTGGGTCACATTTTAACTTATACTCATTTTGCAAAATAAATTGCAAGCGTACCCACTTTTCGCGTAACTTCAGGCATACGGATTTGAAGTAGCAAAAATTTTTGCCTGAAGTGTAGCAAAACTTCAGATATTTTTACATGAAGTTTGGCCTGACTTGAAAACTTCAGTTCATAGTGCAAATGGCAAAGTTCAATAAAACAAACAACATGTGTTGGCTGAAATTTTTGTTTATAATTGCTGAACTTAAGCATTCTAGTAGCTGAAGTTTTGTTCTGTATTTGTTGAACTTCAGCATGTGTTGGCTGAAGTTTTTGTTTGTAATTGCTGAACTTCAGCATGTTTTAGCTGAAGTTTTGTTCTGTATTTGCTGAACTTCAGCATGTTTTAGCTGAAGCTTTGTTCTGTATTTGCTGAACTTCAACATGTTTTAGCTGAAGCTTTATTCTATATTTGTTAAACTTCAACATGTTTTAGCTGAAGCTTTGTTACGTTTGTGATGAACTTCAGGGCTGAAGTTTGTTTTGTATTAGCTGAACTTCAGCATTCTAGGAGCTGAAGTTTTTGTTTATATTTGCTGAACTTCAGCATTCTTAGAGCTGAAGTTCTAAAACAACAATGACAAGTTGTCATTAAGATCCAGTTGCTAACTACTATTTATTGTATATTTTAGCCTTAGAATAATGGAATTATGAGGAAATTTGAACAGCATACTCCCTATAAAATAAGACCATTAAGAAAAGTAACATCTTCACCTAATGCAGAGGGAATCAAGTCGTGCTTTTATGTTTCAATAGCAATTAAAATTAGAATTTCCGAATCGGACGGTCCAGAAGCTAATTCCTAGCTGTAAAGAGCTAAAATAGCAAATATAAGTTGTTCTCTCTATCTTCAGCATTCAGAAACGAAGGAGGGGGAGAAAGAGGCCTGAAGTTGTTTAAATCGTGGCTACAAGTTAAAACTTTTTTTAAAAGTGGGTATAGATTAAATAGGGACGATCAAATAAGGCGCCCCGTGCAATTTTTACTATTCGCTCTCCACCGTTAGATATGGGCCGGGGCAAATGTAAAACCTTTTTTCAAAAAATTAAAGAGTATTTTTTATGGGTTTGAACTGCTAATCTATGAATAGTGTATCTTATATTATCCCCGACCTTATTTCTTTCTTTACTTAAAATGCTGCTCAAGACGTGTCAAATTTATTTGTTACATATATTCTGAAAGCTAACAACAGAGTTAATTTCGAAATCATTGAGATTAGAAACTGGATCAAGTTTTCTTGATAATGATGTCCAACACAAGAACTAGCAAAAAGGGAAAAAAGAAAAGAAAACGTACCCTTGCTGTGCAAGAGAAGAAAAAGTGCAAGTTACAGACGTTCCAGGATATTCATTAACTTTCTTCCTTTGCAATTTCCAGGGTTCTTCAAATATATTGCATGACATTCTTTACATATTTATGAGAAATTAGCATGCTAAAGCTGATGCATTTCCTTCATATCTCCATCCAATTGGGGTAAAGTTACTTAATGAAAGCATTGTGTCTTCTTGCAAGTTTAGTCATGGTAGGAAAAGAATGAACCACATGAGGGGAAGTACACAAAGAGCCATTTTTAGGACGGTCCGTACTTATTTTGTCATAAAAATTTGATTTGGAAAACTAAAATTCAAGACAAACTGGCTAATTTCTAAATAGTAACGCTACCTGGTGCCATTTCTACCAGGGGCATATGTATACAATTACTCCAGAAAATTTGGTGCAACAACATCAGGGCAATATATTGTTCAACTCAAATTGTAATGATGGTCGAATGGGCCTAATGGCATCAATTATGTAGTACAGTTTTAGATCAGTTATCATCAGCATGGTGAGGTCCAAACATATTTACAAGTTCTACCAGAGAATGGGCTTCAAATCACCAGTTTGGAGGCCCATTACGACCTTGAGCCCATTTGGATGTTTTTGTAAAGGGAAATTTTCATTCCTATACCATATACAACAACGACCTAGTATAATCCCATAAGTGGGGTCTGAGGAAGGTAATATGTACACAGACCTTACCACTACCCCGTAGGGCAGAGAGGTTGTTTTCAGGAGACCCTCGGCTCAAGAAAGCAACAAGAGACGATATATTAGTACTATCAATAGACTCATAATAAAATAACATAAAATAACATAACATAAAATAACAAAATAACAGCAATATAAGAAATATAGGAAATACGAGAAAGATGGAAGGTATAATAATATCCAGCAGATAAAGCGCTACATCAGTAGCTGACCAGTAGCATCCTAAAACTAACTCCCAACTGGCTAGTCTCACTCTAGTGCGTTGTAGAAATATTCACAACTTCCCCATAACCTACAACCTTAATGCTCGACCTCCACAATTCCCTGTCAAGGGCCATGTTCTCAGTAATCCTAAGTCGCGCCATGTCTTGCCTGATCATCTCTCCCCAATACTTCTTAGGTCTCCCTCTACCTCTCCTCGTGCCCACCACAACCAGTCGTTCACACCTCCTCAGCGGTGCATCAGTGCTCCTCCTCTGAATGTGCCCGAACCATCTGAGTCTTGCTTCCCGCATCTTGTCCTTTATGGGGGTCACGCCCACCTTCTCTCGAATATCTTCATTCCTAATCTTATCCATCCTTGTATGCCCGCACATCCACCTCAACATCCTCATCTCTGCTACTTTCATCTTCTGGATGTGTGAGTTCTTAATCGGCCAATACTCGGTCTCATACAACATGGCAGACCTAACCACTGCTCTATAAAACTTACCTTTTAGTAACGGTGGCACTTTCATGTCACACAGGACTCCCGACGCTAACCTCCACTTTATCCACCCCACCCTTATACGGTGTGTGACATCCTCGTCGATCTCCCCGATCCCCTGAATAACTAACCTAAGGTACTTGAAACTATCTTTCTTAGGAATGACTTGAGAGTCAAGCCTCACTTCCACTCCCGATTCCGTCGGCTCGGCCCCAAATTTGCACTCCAGGTATTCCGTCTTCGTCCTGCTCAACCTGAAACCTTTAAACTCAAGGGCATGTCTCCAAACCTTTAGCCTCTCATTGACGCTGCCTCGTGTCTCGTCAATTAGAACTATATCATCAGCAAATAGCATGCACCATGGCACCTCCCCTTGAATATGCTGAGTTAGTGCATCCATCATCAGGGCAAAGGAAAGTGCTGAACGCAGACCCTTGGTGCAACCCCATAACAACCAAAAAATGCTCGGAGTCGCCACCTACTGTCCTAACCCGAGTCTTAGCTCCATCATACATGTCTTTAATCACCATAATGTAGGAAACCGGAACCCCTTTAACCTCTAAGCAGCTCCATAAGACCTCCCTAGGAACCCTGTCGTACGCTTTCTCTAGATCAATAAACACCATGTAGAGATCCTTCTTCTTATCCCTGTATTGTTCCACCATCCTCCTAATAAGGTGGATAGCTTATGTGGTAGATCGCCCCGGTATGAACCCGAACTGGTTGTCTGAAATAGACACCGTCCTTCTCACTGTCATTTCTACCACTCTCCCAGACTTTCATGGTATGACTCAGTAATTTGATACCCCTATAGTTGTTACAGCTCTGGATATTGCCTTTATTCTTATACAACGGAACCATTGTACTCCACCTCTACTCTTCAAGCACCCTATTAGTCTTGAATATAACATTAAACAACCCAGTAAGCCATTCCAAGCCTGCTCTACCCACACACCTCCAAAGTTCAACCGGAATTTCGTCTGGCCCGGTAGCTCTGCCCCTCCTCATCTTATGCGTTGCCTCTATGACCTCATCGACCTCAATGTCCCTACAATAACTTAATTCATGGGGACTGTCGGCATTTCTCAATTCACCTAGTACAATATCCTGACCCCCTTCTTCATTTAGAAGTTTATGAAAGTAGGTCTGTCATCTCCTCTTAATCTGGTCATCCTCCATCAAAACTTTGTCGTCATCATCTTTTATGCACCTCACTTGGTCCAGATCTTGATCCGTCCTCTCTCTCACCTTAGCGAGTCGGAATAACTTCTTCTCCCCGCCTTTGTTCCCTAGTTCCTCATACAAACGAGCAAAAGATGTCGTCTTAGCCTCCGTTACTGACATCTTCGCCTCCTTCCTAGCTACCTTATACCTCTCACTGTTCGCTCTCTTCTCCTCCTAGCCAGTGCTCCCTACTAACCGCAGGTAAGCCGCCTTCTTTGCTTCCATTTTACCTTGGACAACTGCATTCCACCACCAGTATCATTTGTGGCCACCGGTGCGGCCCGAAGATATCCCTAACACCTCTCTCGCCGTCTTCCTTATATAGTCCACCGTCGTCGACCACATAGTGTTTGCGTCCCTACTACTTCTCCAAGCTCCCATTGCTGATAACCTTTCTTCCAACTCCTGAGCTTTATCCTTAGTCAAGGTGCCCCACCTAATCCTTGGGCGGCCTCGTACTGACCTCTTCTTCCTCCTTATCATAATACCAATGTCCATCACCAACAGCCTATGTTGCGTTTCAAGGGTCTCTCCTGGGATAAACTTGCAATCCTCGCACCACCTTCTGTCGCATCTCATGAGGAGGAGATAGTCAATCTGAGTCTTTGCCACCAAACTTTGGTAAGTAACCAAATGCTCCTCCCGCTTCGGAAAACTTGAGTTTGCAATCACTAGATCGAATTCCTTGGCAAAGTCCAACAGCGAAGTGCCCCCTCCATTTTGCTCCCTGAAACCAAAGCCGCCATGCACCTCAGTATAACCACCTGCAGACGACCCAATATGACCATTGAAATCCCCTCCTATGAATAACCTCTTAGAAGGGGGAATACTACGAACGATGTCATCCAACCCCTCCCAAATGCGCCTTTTAATCTCCTCATCCAAGCCTGCTTGTGGCGCGTACGCGCTAACGACATTTAAAGTACACTTACCCACCACCAATTTAATAGTCATTAGTCTATCATTCACCCGCCTAACCTCTACCACTGACTCTCTAAGATGGCTATCTACCAGGATACCCACTCCATTCTTACCTCTCCGGACTCCAGAGTACCACAACTTATACCCATCTGTATTTTTTGCCCTCGATCCAACCCACCTAGTCTCTTGGACACCTGCTATATTAATCTCTCTTCTGAAGGATCTTCGCCAACTCTATAGACTTACTCGTTAGTGAACCTATGTTCCATGACCCGATTCTCAACCTATAGGCTCCCTTGCCCCCTCTACCTCCCCTGCCTCCCGTCCCTCCCCTGACCCCGGTCCCACACTCTGCCCCACCCGAGGACATGCCCTTAATCTATCATCCCAGACTGCAGCCACTACACCCACGACAATCTAAAGAAAACTCGTTAGTGTAAGCACGTGATTTTTGCCCTATATGAGAATTACTCCCAAAAAATTCAAAAATAAAATAATTTTTCTTGGTGTGCAATTTTTGTGATATTTTGTGTAACTATTTGTATGTTTGTCTATGCATGTTTATTTGTTAAATTAATAAAAAATACAAAAATAGGCATCTTTTGCATTTTTAGCATTTAATGTCCAAATGAACAATTTTATGCTTAATTATTACTTAATTGTGCGTTAATTGTTATTGGAAGTTAATTTGCGCTTTTATAACTTAATTTAGTTCTTAATAATAATTTAAGTACTTTTATAATTTAGTTTTAGAAAAATAAAAGAAGAAAAGAGAACAAAAATACAAAGAAAAATCGGATTGGGCCACTTCTTCAATTTCAAACCACAGGCCCAAATAATTGCCCAACTTTCCCCATGACCCGGTCCGTTTCAAACCGGGTCGACCCGGTCCGCTCCATTAACCCAACACCCCTTCTTCATTTTTGTCCAACACAAAACAAAACCGAAAAAATAAAAAATAAAAAGTGAATTATCACTATTAATAGTTTTATTTTTTGTTTTTTATATATATAAAAAAAATCCGAAAATATTTTATTTTATTTATTATTTTTATTTTAAAAAATATATATATATAGTAATTTCGGAAATGATTTTAAAAAAATAAAAAATAAAAAAATTTCGGAAATGATTTTAAAAAAATAAAAAAAATAAAAAAAAGTAAAAGAATGTAGAAAATTTAAAAAAAGTAAAAAGTTTTAAAAAATTTAAAAAGTAAAATAAGGTTGGAATTAAAAAATAAATATAAAGGTATCTGAAAATTTAAAAAATTTAAAGTAATTGAAAGTAGCATTTTTAAAAGAAAAAGAAAAGATAGTGGTTTGCTTTTTAAAGAAAAGTTAAATAAAGTGAGATTCTCTTTTAAAAAAAATAAAAAGTGGGATTTTAAATAAGATAAAGTAATTAAAGTTAGAATTTTAAAAATAAAAGTAAATAAAGGTGGGATTTCTTTTTCTAAAAAAATAAAAGCAATTTGTAAGTGGGATTTCTTTTAATTAAAAAATAATAAAATAATAAAAAAACAAATCTGAAAATTTCAAAAATTTTGCTATAAATAGAAGAGAAAATTTAGAAAGAGGGGTGGAAAAAAAAAAGAGGAAAAACTAGATAGAGAGAAGAAAAAAAGAGGGGGCGGAGTGAGAAGTATACACCCGATATACATTCTGGATACACTGAATATACAAGGGCAGAATTCATTTTGGAGAGTTTTGAAGTTGAAAAAGAATAGTTACTGCTTCATTGCCTCGCTTAAGATCTGAAATAGTCAGGACCTTCCTGCCTTTTACTTTTTCTCTATACTTGGAGTCGTTTATAGTCTCCTGGGTTTTCTGCTATTCCTACTGTACTGGTTTGCGGTGTTGCTGAATCTGCTGTTGCTGTGTTATTACTGCTGTTGACTTCTCCTTCTTTTGTTCTTGTACTGCTGTTTCCAGGTACACATTTGTACAATCTCGGCTTGAAGCAAAAAAATAAAATATTAATCAGGCTTTGTTCCTGTTGAATTCCTCCTGTTTAGATTTGTGGTTGAATATAATTTTTCTTTCTTCGTATAAAGATGTAGTTGAATGATTAATGAATAATGAGGTTGCATATGTATACTTTCTTCATCTAATAATGTTAGTTTAAATTAATCGGAGAATAATTAATCTGTTTTGATATTATGGTCAATCTCATGTTCTAGTATTATTGAATAACAGAATATAAAATGAAAGTAGTTTTTTTTTTGTACAAACTCGATCGCAATTTTCCATTCGCATTAGCCGTAAACTAATAACTAATAAGTTACGTTTTTCAGCATGTAAATAATTAAGAGATTTTCTTTTATTTTAGAGACGAACTTAATAGAAAATATAGTCATTGTAGGTTTATCCTTTAAAAATAAAAATGAGACGAGCCTCGCCAAATAAAACGTATAGATTGCGGGGCCCTCACAAAATGTATGGTTTAATTAGAATTCGGAAGGACCGTTTAGCAAATTTCACGGTCTTCCCCAAAATAATAACGCGATAATCTCTTTAGGCGCGTGTTTAATATTTTACTTTCTTAAGCCTGGGTGTGCATTTCATGCGACCCGAATCCAAATCCCAAAACATCAAATAAAACGTGTTCCGGATTGTGGGTGCATTTCATGTGACGCAGTCCAAAGACGTGTTTTAAGCGATGTTCACATTTCTTTTAAAAACAATAATAATAAAGCGGTTAAAAGATAAAATTTGCACATAAGTTCATATTTGTATAAAATCAGATAATCAAGCCGAATATAACAGTTGAGCGACCGTGCTAGAACCACGGAACTTGGGAATGCCTAACACCTTCTCCCGGGTTAACAGAATTCCTTATCCGAATTTCTGGTACGCAGACTGTAATATGGAGTCATTCTTTTCCTCGATTCGGGATTAAAATTGGTGACTTGGGACACCCTAAATCTCCCAAGTGGCGACTCTGAAATAAATAAACCAATCCTGTCTCGATTGTCCTTTAATTGGAAAAACTCCCTTGCACCCTCGCGGGTGCGGAAAAAGGAGGTGTGACAGTTAGTGCACAACGGACAACGAATCAAACTAGAAGGAAACAAGTGACTACTAGTACACTAGTTGAATGATTGAACTATTATGAACTAAAGTAACATCAATTTAGTTAACACTAAAAAGGAAACAGTAGAACGGGAGGTACCAACTCCCGAGAACCAAACCTGTGTTGATTTATTGTACTCGATGTAGTTGTACGCCCACGCACCGCTTCCCACCACCCTTTGCTGACGCTCGTCCAGGTTGCTCTCCTTTGCTAGTGCTCATGCGCCCAACTTGTCTCCAACAACTTCGAGAATTTCCCTGGAAACACAGAAAATATCATAACCCAAAAATCAAAAAGGACTGTCACCGCTACCACTAGTGTAGCCCTGATAGTGGTAGGGGAAATATAGGGAAAAAGCAGAGAACAATTTGCAACCCCACAAATAACCGTGACGCCTGCAGTCACCTTCTTAACCGAAATTGAACCGAACACTGACACTTCACCAAGTTTTCAAGAATCGGACAGATCTAACCTTTAGAGGACGAAAAGAAAAGGTCGACGAGAAAGATTCTGGTTGAATTCACTGAAGGCAGTGGTCGGACGAGAGATTCTAAGCTTCAGAAGAAAGGGAGGCGTGAGAGATGAGGGGGAAGGGGTTTACCTGCTCGTGAGGGTGGTCGGTGGCATGAGGGGGTGTCGCCGGTGTGGAATGGGGTGGTATGATTTTGACCGTTGGGGCTGGGATTGACGGAGAGTTTGAAGAGAGAGAGAACGTAATCGAAAGATCTCATAGGAAACTATATTACCAAATATGTTCATAGTTTGCATATTACCCGCCATGCTAATAGTATTTCTACAAAATATAGACAATTCATTAAATAAGGAATCATTGTAGCTGTAGGCTTTCTTATTTAGGCACACTAATATTGGGGAATTAAATATTCTCACTCCCCCAAGTTTCTCTCTCCAAATCCCACCACCTCACTCACGTATCAAACCACACCCCACGATTTTCTCTTCTAAAACCAGCAAAAATCTGTAACCCCTCCATCATTGACAACCATTAAAAAACTTTGAAGCTTTGAATTCGAATTTGGGTTTTCAAAAAATATTATTTGTTTGGATTGGATGTTGTTGCAAAGAGTTGAGAATTCTCTCTACGTCTCTCTCTATATCTCAATCTCAAATTTCAGTAATATAAGAGAAAAGGAAAAGAGAGCAGCAATTCCACCATTGACAGCCATTAAAAAGCTTTGAAGCTTTGAATTCGAATTTGGGTTTTCAAAAATCATTATTTATTTGGATTGGGTGTTGTCGCAAATAATTGGGAATATGGTTTAGAGTTTATATCTCAATTTTGAGGGGTTTTGATGGAGATTAGACTTAGTTTTGGCTGAATTTCATATTGAAACTCGAAGAAGAAGTAGACATGACATACATTATATTGCAGAAATTGTAGAAAAATTATATTTTGTTGTTTATTTATTTTTCTTTTATTCATTTAACTATTGTATGAAAGTTGAACAACATTATAAAAAAAATATTAAGTGGTATTATATTGTAGTTGTATATATCCAAAAAAATTATAGAAATCAGATAGAAATTAGGAACGATATGGGTGTTAGTGTATACATGGAGACGAAAAAGGAAAACAAAAATTTAGAATCATATCCGTTGTGTATAAGTGTTCGCGATTTCAATATGGAATTGAGTATCACCAATGAGAACACAATTGCATGTGTTGTTACATTTTATATCAAATTCTGGTTGTATATAAATGCCTTACACTTTAGCTATATTTTATCTACAAATAAACTACATGTCAGAGTATATATATATATATATATATATATATATATATATATATATATGGATTTTCACAATATCTACAAAATTTCTACATTTAAAATACAATAACACTACATATCATTTGAAAAATTAATATGAAAATACAGAATTTCAATGTTTCTACAAATTATCTACAAAATTTCTACAAACTGTTCATAACAGAATTTATCTTTATTTTCGTGCATGTTCGTCTGGAACACTAAAGTTACTTGATATGCCAAGATCTCCCGTTATAGAGATATACAACTTATCTACAATTTTCTACAACTTTCACATATTATTCTACCCAATTAAATACAACTACAATAACATACAACTTAAATACAAATTTTATACAAAATTTATACAATATGTCTTTTGTATATTTTGTATCTAATTACATAGTAAAAATAAATTTCATACAACTAATTATATATTATACAATTTATCTACAAATTATCTATAATTTTCGTACATTATTTCTACTAAGTTATATACAACTACAATATAATACCACTTAAATATAATTTTTTTACAATGTTGTTCAACTTTCATACAATAGTTACATGAATAAAAGAAAAATAAACAAACAACAGAATACATTTTTTTTATAATTTTTCTATAGTTTCTGCAATATAATGTATGTCATGTCTTCTTCTTCTTCTTCTTCTTCTTCTTCTTCTTCTTCTTCTTCTTCTTCTTCTTCGAGTTTCAATCTGAAATTCAGCCAAAACCAAGTCTAATATTCACCAAAACTCCTCAAAATTGAGATATAAACTCCAAACCATATTCCCAATTATTTGCAACAACACCCAATACAAACAAATAATGATTTTTGAAAACCTAAATTCGAATTCAAAACTTTTTAATGGCTGTCAATGGTGGAATTGCTGTTCTCTTTTCCTTTCCTCTTATATTACTAAAATTTGGGATTGAGAGATAGAGAGAGACGTAGAGAGAATTTTCAATTCTTTGCAACAACATCCAATCCAAACAAACAATGTCTTTTGAAAACCCAAATTCGAATTCAAAGCTTCAAAGCTTTTTAACGGTTGTCAATGGTGGATGAGTTACAGATTTTCGCTGGTTTTAGAAGAGGAAATCATGGGTGATTGAAGAGGAAATCGTGGAGTGTGGTTTGATACGTGAGTGAGGTGGTGAGATTTGGAGAGAGAAACTTGGGGGAGTGGGAATATACGGTTAATTAAAATTAGGAGACTAATTAATACCATTAAAATCCTAAAATGGTACATAAATGGTAATTAGGTATATAGAAGGTAATTATATTAAAAGTTAAGCATAGAGGGTAATATAGTTTACTATATGGCATATGAATGTAAAAATTCCTTTTGTAAATGAAGATTTAACCCAAATAATGGCCCTCCAAATCTCTTAAAACTTAAATCTAGTTGCCCAGTCTCGATACATATATAAATGAGTGAATTTTGGATGAACCTTTTCAAAATCACCATTTATATTTTGATCCCATTAAGATAAATTTTAGGAAAATAACGCGTCAAAATTTTAAAGCATATTGATTAGAATTTTGAAGCACTAATAAATCTAACGATCACCAGAACTTTCAGCCACAATGTGAAAAATTCTAGTGATCGGTATTGCACAAAAATATAGCGACCATCAAAATTTCGTGACAATTATCATAACTTGTAAAATTATAGTATCCCGTCAATTATTCTGACGAACCGCCGTAAGACTTGCCTAAAATAATCTTGGGTGACCAATTAAACCAGAAGAGGTGGCATAACATAATATGCTGGAGTTAGAGGTGGCAAAATAGTTAAAAGAAAACAGTTATCCACTTATATTATCCATAAAAAAAATGGGTTGGATAATGAACAATTTAAAAACAGGTCGAATATGGATAAAGAACCATATTATACACTTAGAAAATGGTTAACCAATGGATAACTAATGTGTTTAACTTTTACATTTGTAAAGCTTCACATTGGAGTTCCTCAAGTTTGGAAGACTAGAAATTCTCTTACAAGTGATCATATTTAAGAAGCCATGGATATCCATATTATCCGCTGGATAAACCCGTTTTTATCCGTCTCAAATATGGATCGGGTCGGATAATTTATCCATTTTTTAAAATTACCCATTTTGACCCGCTCATATCCGACCCGCCCGTTTGCCACCCCTAGCTGGAGTTATTGATATATTCCCAGCATAATATGCTGGAAGTTCATATACAGGTACTCCAATCTCCAATATATTATGGTGGAACTTTTCGTGTTGCAGCAAAATAATGGCTATTTTTCAATGACTTTGCAAATGCTGGTTATTTTTCAATTACCAGTTCGAAAACTGACTAGCCCGTGTTATTTTAACAAATTTTAGTTCATCTTGACCCAACTCATCTTAGCCCAAATAACTTTTGGACGGATCATTTGACTCGTCCAATTATTGACCTAACCCATTTTAACCGGCGCAAAATCGGCCTAACCCCATTTGGCACCCCTAGTAAAAATATACTTTTGACAAAAATATTTTTTTAAAATAAATTGATTTAGAAGCTTGATCAGAATCACAATGTCACTTGTCAGTATCTTGCTCCCTGCTTATAATTTCAGGTCCATCTACTACAACTCGTGACTGAGACGCAACAATCATAGTCCTAAGTGACATGCTTTTTTTCTTCTTTCCTTTTTCACTTACATAATCAGTAAGGTCAAAATTTATCCGCACCTGTAACTACATAAAATAATACACAAGTGTTTGGTTGATTGTATAAGAAAGGAATAATCGCTAGCAAATATCTATATATTACTTTATGCAGGATATTAAACTGTTTAAAGACAAGATGGCTTTTAAAATAAGTAAAAAAAATTAATAATACACAACATAACAATCGCTTCATTTATCTTTTTTCTTAGATTTTATACATTTTCCCTTATTTTTGCATTTAAATTTTATTAACAATTAAGCATGCGTCTTCATTTCTTTCATCATTAATATACTACTATTCTCTTTTCCTAAAACGTTTTCTATTTTTTTTTTTTCCGTTACAATTTTTCAACCACTTAAACATCAGCATTATTGATATTTATTTCTTCCCTTTAGATCTCTATGCTTTCTTTCTTTGCTTTAGTTTTTTTCCAATAGCTCAAAAATAATTTCAATACTCGAGGAGTGTTCCCATATAAGTATTTTGCTTTCCAGATATTCAATTCTAATCCTATATTATTTTGTTTGTTTTACTTGATATCCTCTAAGATTATTAGTTTGTGCAATTCATGTTTGATTTCCTCAATTGAATTTGAATTTGGAAGTAGTAGCTTCGGATTTTTTTTTTTTTTTTTTTTTTTTGCTGCCCTCCATGTGAGTGAAAATGAAAATGGAGAAGAGACTATGGCTAACCAGAAATTGTAGAAGAACACCAGGTATATCACTATTTGTTTTGTTTAAAATATATCAGTTTTGTGGACCTGTTGAAATAGAATTATAAATATGCACCAATAAATCGACATCTTGACCGTTCTTCTACTCTTATTTTTAATTCTCACTTCTCACAAGTTTAAAATCCTTGAAGTTTATTGAAAGAATTAAGAGTTTCAATAACATTTTATTTTTATCTTTCTTTTTGCCGATTTGCTTTTGATTGTTATACTGTATGAAAATTATCACATAACTGAATATTGATATGATCTGCAAATTGCTTGGATGGAAAATTTGTCAATGTATAATCTTCGGAGGAGAATTGGAGCAGCATCAAGTAATTGACTTTATAGTTTGTGGTAAATAATTGTAATTTCTTCTGAATTTCTCCATGAGAAAAGAGAAGCAATACTTTTTTTTGTGGTAATTGTGTAATAACATAAAAGAGTAATTACATGTGCTTCTTTGCTTTTTCTATCCAGTGTAATAGGTTTCTGAAGTTTTGTAAATGCCTATTTTAGTGAAAAGTAGTAAAATTAAAGAATTCACATTTCTTTAAAATTCTTTAGCTGATTATTTATAGATGTAAATATTATATATAAAAAATTTGTTAGCAGAAGTTTGTTAGTTGATTATCTATAAATGTAAATAGAATGGGTTGTTATGGTTTCAACCTTTAATATTCCGTATTTTTGGACCGTTACAACCTTTCATCATAATCTATATTTATAAAGAATAAAAGATTCTTACAGTTGCAATGGCTCTATTCGCAAGTTTCTTCCCTTATCCTCTAGCCATTCATATTGCTTCTTCAATTCTCGCTTTCATTAAGAATATATTGAGTTAAGCTTCTGCATTGGCTATGTTTCAACGGAACTTATACTCATTTTTATTTTGGGAATTATTATGTTTTTTACAATTGATATTCTTGAAAAGAAAATTAACTAATTCAGTTTAGGTCCTGATATATGTGCCAACAGAAAGTGCCAACATTAATTGTTAAAATAAGATTATGAGAATGGTATTGGAAACAAATTAATTATACTACTAGGCATTAGCTGTGTTGCAAGATATATGAAGTCTAATAAAATGAGTATCAAATTCGATAAGTTACTCAAGTTTTTTGTGACGTTGGATATGTCTTTTGAAAAGCATAAGAAATGCATATTACGTACCTGTGAATTCTATGATTATGAAGATTTTGTGCTAGATATTATACATTAAAATCTAAAAAATGAAAATGGAAAATATACAAACAATAAAGTTGGTCAAAGAATGCCACCTCGGCATCACCAATTGAAGGTCTTAGAGACTGGCCATTTAAACTTTTATATATTTAATTTTTTTATATTTTATTTTTTATATATATCATTCTTGAATTGGAGTTTTATATTTTTAGAAATTTAGATGATATAGAATACATATGTAATGAAATATGACTTTAGTGATATTCTTTTTTATCACCGCACAAAGCACGGATAGATTTACTAGTGTATAAATAATTCCTGCATTGGGGTCGTCATAATTAGCAGTAAACCAAACAATCCCTTAGCTGAGATAGTTCAACAACATGCTGAACACCCACATTTTTTGACATTGAAACAAGTATTCAAAACTCTTAGTCAAAACATCCCATGTGAAGAACATATTAGGTACTAAAGTAGTACTAACAAAGTACTCTAATACATAATTAATTAATTTCCCAGGTATTAGAGGCGACACGCAAGCTCTCATGAAAAGCATAAAAACATTAGTGTCACGGTCAAGCACAGATGTCACAGTCAACGTCAATTATTCAAAACCCCTTAATGGAACAAAATTAATTAAGAATATGTTATGTTTAAAAATGCTTCAATACATTATAAACAAAATAAAATCAGACCTCGACCTCTATAGAGGCATCCTTGTATAACAACATTGCACTTCACTATAAAAGCCATATTTTTCCGGAATCAAATTTCATATTCTATTATAATATATGTTTTTTATAATAATAATTCGCTATAATATCCAAAATATCCGAAACAAACAAGACTGTAATAGAAAGGTTTGATTGTACAATAATACTTAAAGTTAAGAAACTCATGACTCGACAACCATTAACACGTAAGATGGTCTAAAAGAATTGACAAGTACGATTCCTTAAATTATTCAAAAAAGAATAAATAAAATTACTGAGGATTTACACTTTTTTGAGCCCTCATGACTTGAAAATACTTTATAGCAAAAGAAAATTACATAATTTAACAGCAAAATTTCCTCCACTAATACTAGTAAGGACTAAGGACAGATCTCGTTTCAAAAGAAACTTCCCTCTCCCTCTCATATACTTATAATTTACTATTTCTTGGATTTTGTTCAGGTAGTTTCTTTGTCTATTTCCCCTATATAGACATGTGAAAAGACGAACAAAAAAAAGCCTGGACATGTCCTATAAGCTTGACTCATTATTTCAAATGAACATGGGCATCATATATGTGTTTGTTTATCTATGACTTTTTCTCATGTTGTTTTTGGTGTTGTCTTACCAAAAGTTCAGCATATAACAGCTCATTCCAAGCATCAGGTACACCAGGGAGGCACCAATGGCTGCAATCTTGATATCTCCATTGCGATTTCCTCTCCTTGTCTGTCAAATTCGGTTTCCTATATATCGATGGGTGACCGTCTTTTCTATAGTCCGACATTCTTGTGATATTGAGATAAGAAACTTGAGTTTTCATTCCTTTGAAGGCATTTTCTAATACTGTCATCTTGGATGGATACGGGGTCAAATATGTGTCGTTCTTTATTGGCTCCGTTTCACTGTCGCATGCCCCGCCAGAATTCCATTGCCCGCCACTGTGAAAGAGTTGTATATTTTAAGGTAAATGGTGATGAAAACAATGATACATGCTAATAGGAAAATCAACAACCAGGTTATGACATTGTTGTTATCGATGAATATTAATTAAGTAGTCGCAAAGTAGTAATAATAACAATAATAAAGAACATCAGCTATCGACAAATAAATGTGAATTGGTTTCAAATTTTGTTGTTATTACCTGAAATGAGAAGCAGAATAACCTCTGAAGAGAACAATTGTCTTCTTGGGATTTATATGAGCGTCGACCCATCTTCCCCATGTTGTTAATGCTTTTCGAAAGGCCTCAAGAACATTTAGTTGGCTGTGCACATGACTTCCTTCTTGATAATAGTCTTTCCTGAAATATTCAACAATTTCAACATTGTTTCATCTACAATTATTAAAGAGTAAACAACTTGATTATGTATGTCGAAGAACACAACAGATTTTACCCTAAGGAAGTCTTCTCATGAGTCCACCAGTGGCCGGTGTTAAAGACTATGATATCTGCATTTTTATACTTCTCAGCCGACTCTCCAATCAAATCAAGTCGAAGCGTTTCCTTCTTCCCTCCTTTTTTATCTGCAACTTCCCATTGTTGAACCAAGAAAGGAGACACAAAGAACTCCACTCTGCATTTATACTCCTGAAAATTTTACATATCAACAATGAAAGATTTCATAAGATTATAAACATAAGATGGTGAAGTCTAATGCTACAAATGAATCTGGCTACATCAGATAACTTACTTCAAAAATAAACGAATGCGAAGCTTCTGTCCTGAAATGGTGTCTTCCAAATTCTTCATAAACCTTTTTCTGATCTTTGACAGAGTTTCTAAGAATGCAAATAAGGGATTCCCACATGTTCCTATTGAGAGAATCACCAACAAACGCCAGCCTCTTTCCTCTTAATAATTCCAGCATATGAGTGGCATTCAATCTGTCAATAATTCCAAAATTCCACCATAAGAACAATTAACCATTGAATGTTGCAGCAGCTTATTTATACCAAAGATACTAAATTCCCTATATCGTTGAGCCGAGAGTATCCCGGAAACAGCCTCTCTACCCTTTAGAGGTAGGGGTAAAGTCTGCGTACACTCTCCCCTCCCCAGACCCCACGACTAAATCCCCTATATCAAGAAAACATAGCACATATACCTGTAATGATCTGCATATACATTACATAATTGATGAATGAGATTAACTTTATCAAAATGAAAGGGGGTCATAGTTTAGTTACTGTCTTACTGACTAAATCAAATTTTACATATATCACAAAATATATAGCAGAACTTGTCACACTCCATTAGAAATAAAACTTCTTGAGTACATCCAAAATCTAAGAAGCACAGAATCTTAGAAGTCTCATATTTGCAGTTCAATCATCAAAATAAATTCCTAATTAGAAAATGTGAAGAAAAAAAAGTTTAAGAGCTCATAGATTGCACAATTTACCTGGGAAAAGTGCAGGCCTTGGGCTTCCATTTCATCTTTAAGTAACCACTATCAGGCCTCCCATTAAGAAAACAACTGAATTGCTCATCAATAAGAGAACAAGAACCAGGTTTGTACAAAGGATAAGACTCATCTGTAACCCAATTCCCATCAAAGAAATCACAATTCAACAAAGACTTAACCAAATCTTCATCTCCTTTCTTCACTGACACATCCAAATTTGTCTCATTTCTCTGCTTCTTCACCAAAGAAGAAGTGAAATTTTTCTTCACTTCCTTCTCTATAATTCCCTTTTCTCCATTCCCATTTGCATTTTTGTCCCCATAAGAGTACTTTGGTGCTGAATTTTCAGTCTGATTCACATTAACCGGAGACTTTGTAGCCTCAATTGTGCTCTGATTTGCCTTCAAAATTCCAACTTTATCATCAAATTTTTTACATTGTGTCTGATTCACATTCACAGGAGAGTTAGCAGCCTGAATTGTGCTCTGATTTGCCTTCAAGATTCCAACTTTATCATCAAAATCTTTACTTTGAGTCTGATTCTTCACAACTGATGATTCTTTATAACTCAACACAGAAGAATTTATTGGGACAGTAACATTTACATAAGGCTTCTGGTCCAAAACTGTACTCTGGTTAAAGGGCTTTTCCAAGACTCCAACTTTATCATGAGACTCATTATTCTGAGTATGTTTTTGACCAATTGATGGCTCTTTATTCAAATGGGGTTGCTCAAATTTGGTGTTTGAAATTGTTGGAACATTATTTGCAACAAGATTCTGAACTTGCTGTGAAGATTTAGGGAAAAGGTTAGAGAAAATGGAAGAGAAGTGAGATCTATAAGTCCCATCTTCTACTCTGCTACTGCTTAATGAAAAAATGTTAGTAAACCATGGAGAAGAAGAGTTATTAGGATTAGGAGTAAAAGCCAAGAAAGTGGTGACAACAATGAAAACAAACACAAAACCATATGCACATGCAATACTTCTTTTGGTTTTGACAATTGAGAAGTGAGTTTTTAAGTCTGTAACCAGAGTTCCACCATTAATAGGTGCATATTTTGCTGTTTCTGCCATTGGTTTTTGCAAGAAATGAAAATTATAGATCAAAATCTATTGCTGCATAGGGGCAAAAGAAGAAGAAGAAATGATAGAGTGTAGAGTAGAGATAAGAAAGCAGCAGCAAAAGGCATAATGGAGAGAGATTTTGGAAGTATTGGTGTGTGGTATGGACTCTTTTTAATGTGTGTTTCTATGTGTGACCAATGTGAGTTATAACACCATTGTGTAACGGAGAAAGCACCCATCAAATTTAAACCTTAATTTATCATTATTCTTTTAATATCTCATTTAACATAATACAATACTTAAATTTACAAAATAAAACAAAAAAGTTCACCCACTTAGTCAGAAAAAAACAGATTTTTTTTCCTAATGGAGCAAAGCAGGAAAAAATCTTTAACTGGGATGTATACATACAAAAAATGGAAAAAAATTTAATGAATGAATCTTTTGATTTAGTTGTGAAATTTTTTGTTAAAAGAAATATTAATATGATGTTTTTAAACTTAGGGGTCGTTTGGTTTGAATACGGCTTATGCCGGGATAAGTTATACTGGTATAAGTTATGATGAGATAAGTTATGCTGGGATTATTTTTTATCTATTGTTTGGTATGTTGTATTAAATATGACAATTGCATAATTTGTAAGAAGAATGTATAAGTTATACCGTTGCTAATTAGCTCCACCCTCTATAGGGTAGAAGTTATCTCGGTGTTAATTTTAATCCTGAGATAATTTATATCTGATTTGCTAACCAACTAAAGTATTAAGATAATATTAAATTTTTATACCAGAACTATACTTTCTTATACCTCGTAGCAAACTACCCCTTATAGTACTATTTTAAATTCAGGAATGTTCTAATTATAATTTCACAAAAACTTCGTGTAGGGGAAAGTGAAAGGCGTCGGCGTAGTAGTCTCAAAAAAGTAAAAGTTAGTTGACCTTTCAGAAACTTATCAATGAAGTGTTGACACATTGAGTATAAGGCCACTTGTTTTGAGATTATTAGCAGGAATGCCACTGCCGGCTAACATCAGAGAGAATTTCGGAGACAAAACTCTAACAACTAGATGAAGATAGCATTTTAAAACGGAGAAAAAGAAAAAAGCAATTTTTTTAAAAAAACTCCAGATCTCAAATGCTTCCACCTGTATGTGTTGGGTGCTGCTCTGGCTTACCGTGCGGCATTTTTTTTGTTCTCTTTTTATTTGGAATTAATTAATGTTTTTTCTTCTTAACATTAATTAATATTATAGATGTACCCAAATTTTGGACGGCAATTTTTTTTCTGAATATGAAGATTTAAAGCAAACTTAATATAGTTTATTTGGTCAAACTTTTAAAATTAGTATTTGAAAAGTACTTTCTTAAAAAGTACTTTTAAAAAAAGTTTTTGATAAAAAAATTATTTGTATTTGACTAATTAATTTAAAAAGCACTTTTAAACAACGATTATCGTTTGACCAAACTTTTTAAAAGTGTTTCGAAGCATAATTTTCTCAAAAGTGTTTTTAGAAAGAAATTAATTTTTTGCTTTCAAAATAGGTTGTATTTCTACTCAAAAATATTTTTTAAAGATTTGCCAGACACTTTAATTTTATAAAAAAAAAAAATACTTTTGACCAGCTATGTTTACCCGTAGATCTAACTAATCATGAGGGCATTTAGTCTAGTCAAAATCATTAAGGCTTAATTAGACAGTATCGTCAGTTATGGAAATTTGACTGTAAGGAGCTTGCCTATTTTTTATAAAGGAGGATAAGGTTGTTCTATTTTTCTTATGCGTACCATGTTCTATTTGATACTTGTACCAGAGAATAATGTGTCCAAAAAATGCCCAACCAGGATGAAAGTATAGAATATTTATAGTATTATAATTGAGGGAAATATTTATTTATTCGGGCTAATTATCTGACCGTAGCATATAATAGTTATATACTCCGATCCTATTATGGATTTAAGTCAAACATAATTAGATGTATGAAGATAGTGAAAATTCAAATACTTAACAATGGATAATAAGGATTTATGAAGATCTTATGTAAGAAGAGATTAAACAATATCGAGAACATACACCTCACGCACACACAAAAAAGAGAGGAAAAGTCTATTAGCTGCTAGATAATATACCACATTTAAAGTTTGGAGGTTCATCATATCGGCAAAGAATTAAGTTATGATCAGTTATATTAATGGTACGATAAAATAAAAATTTCACCCAAGAAAAAAGATAAATAGATTATAAAAACCCAATTATGGACTAGGAAATATCTCAAACGTGGAATTGAAGGATCTCTGTAGTTCGATTTCGGATTTCCGGTGTACATAGAATATTTGGAAAGCAAATGAACGTTTTTTAATTCTAGAAAAAGCACTTTCAATTTAAATTCCGTCAACAACTTAAATGCCCTAATCTCTTCAAATTTTAAAGGAAATTCTACCTCCTATAACAAATGTATACACCCTATTTATTATAAATTAAAATTATTTTAAAATATTATTTCCTATAGCAACCTTTTATATTTTATAGCAAAATACGTATTTATGGTATATACTATCATTGAGGCATGAAATACGCTATTTATGTTTTTCCTCTCTCAGACAGCTGGATATACCTATTTTTAAGGTGATTGTCGTTACTATATTCATGAATACATGGCGCGAATACATGTGAATACATGCGCATACAGCTGGACTGCCCTAATTTTAGGCGCTTTTTACTGCTGTATTCATCTGGACTGTCCTGGTTTTAGGCGCTTTTTGCTGTTGCATTCATGAATACATGGCGCAAATACATGTGAATACATGCGCGTACAGCTGGACTACACTGATTTTTAGGCATTTTTTGTTCTTGTATTCATGAATACAGCAACGCGAATACACTATCGTAACAACTGAATAGTAGCTATAGGAAATAATTATGTACTCCTTCCGTTTCAATTTATGTGAACTCATTTGACTGGGCGTGGAGTTTAAGAAAAAATAGAAGACTTTTGAACTTGTGGTGTAAACTGGCGCACATATATTTTGTGTGGCTATAAATCATTGCATAAAGGTAAATTATTTTCAAATAAGGAAAGAGGTCATTCTTTTTGGCACAAACTAAAAAGGAAATAGGTTCACATAAATTGAAACGGAGGGAGTATATGCTAGCTATAGGAAGTTAATTGCTATTAAATAATAGTGACTTATGAAACTAACGTTTGGAAAGGAGAGTACTTAATTAAGTTAGTAGTAAAGAAAAATTATTTTTCCATTAAATTAAAAAAACAAGCTGATACCTCGTGGATCCGTAATATTGACTCTTGCTATAGTGTCCGTACAGATAGCAAGTACGTGCCGAACCCATCCTCAGGAGTAGGGGTGTTCAAACCGAAAAATCAAACCAAAACGATTAAAAAACCTAACTAGGTTTAGTTTGACTTGGCTTGGTATTGAGTAAAAAAATTCGAACCAAATCGACATATAAATATATAAATTTTATTTATATTTTTAAGACTTTATAGCGATTTTTCTTTAAAAAATGTTGAAATATTTGGGATCCTCTCATGTATTAAGCTTGAAAGCATAAATTAACGAAAAATTATTGTTAGACGACTAAGAAAATAACTATCATGTGTTACTAAAAAAATTCTCCCATTAGAATATTTTAATAGATCATATGTTTGTCAATTTTTTTCATATTTACTAAAATATATTCACTTGTCAAAGTTTTATCTATAAATTTAACAAAGTAAGATTGAAGTAATATTTATGTAACAAAAAAATCTGAAAACTCGACAAAACCGAACCAATCCAAACCGATATAGTCGATTTGGTTTGGTTTTGATAAAAACCGAACCAACCGGATCCATGTATACCTCTACTTGGGAGTTAGGCAACAAGGAAATTGTGGCATTTGGCCAAAGAACAAAAATGTCACTTTTACCTAACATAGCATATACATTTGCGAAAACTCATTCTTTTCTTTTGAGTTTTAACTATGTAATATATGCTATGGTTTAGTATTGCTTTCGAATCATAATTAGCCAAATTATGATATTTTTTTTCGACTTTTGAAATGCTAAAATGAGGTAGATTTTCTTGGATTAAGTAAATAAATGATGATTGCAACTCGCAGAAGGAATTATTTTCAAGTTATGATATGTCTTTTCAATCCAAAATCATTTCATTATAAAAGTTTGATTGAAATCAAATCTGGCGAAGGGCCAGGAATCAATCTCCATAGTGTGATGTGTCCTAGTGCCACGACCTTTGACTCCTTGAGATGCCACAAATAAATTTGGACTGGGACATCATATTTGAGGCTAATAGTATGTGTATTCTTTTTGGCATTATTTGTCGGTGCCAAAGCTCTCTGACAAACATATATAAAAATAACAAAATTGATTGGTACCTCATGTTTTCATATTTGTTTGTCTAAATAAATTTTTAACATTTAATTATATAGTACGAAAAAAGTGTATTCCAACATATCTGATCCCAGAAAGCGTAGCTTGGAATCTAAATGGCAGTGGACAATCAAGCATTTTGTGATGTACCCAACTATGCATAAACAGATGTGAAAACTTTAAAAGGGTTATTTAATTGATTGACGAGTAATAAGTTAAGAAATACTGATAACTGATAAGAATGACCTTTTTTGTTCCACTAATTTGTCTTTAAAATCACATGAACAGAAGATTTTAGACACTTCTCAAAACTTAGAATACCCCACCTTTACAATTGGAGGAGGACAATGACAAAAGAAAGGGAGCCAGATTTCATTCAAGACTTCGATCTTCTAACTACTTTTCCTCCACCGACTAATATTCCTTTAAAACTCAATTGAATTTTGCAGAAAACAAGAAAAAAGAAAAACATGAAATGACTTTAAAGAAATTCAGAACTGTCATGTTTTTCTGCCAAAATAAATAAGATGAGTAACAAATGAATAAAAAACCAAGACGCGTGCATGGCCTTAATTAGAGGTGTCAATAACAAATGGGGGAGACAATGGATTTAACTCCAAAGTTTTGCAAGTTGTCGTACCATTTGTCATGATTTCATCTGCACTACTACTACGATCGTTTTTCTACCTCTTAATTATATATATGTAGCTCTCTCTCTAGATCTCTTTCAATCATGCTAGTATAACACGTATATAAACTCCTTATGGTCCACAATAAGTAATCAATTTACTTTTTTATTTTGATCCAAAATAAGTGTTTATTTATATAATCAAGAAAGAATTTAATTTGTTTTTACAAAATTACCCTTATGTACATATCCCTAAAAAGTTTTCTTACTCCTCACATTAAATATTTAATTAAGGGTAGTTTAGTCATACTAGGTATTTTTGTATAAAATTTAGTATTTTCTTAATGGACGTGCCAAAAGCAAATTGGTCACTTATTATGGACCGGAGGGAGTAATAATTATTATGTAGAATAAGGTAATTGAAGAAGTTAAAAGAAATTATCAAACCTTTTCGACTAAATTACTACCTTCGAGCTTTCCAGCCATCATCAAACTTTCTTCGACCCTTCACATCTTCATCCTTGTTCTTTAATTTCCATAGGAATTTCCAGATTTTCCCTAAATCTTCACACTCTGTTCTTCATCTTCAAAACCCGTTTTTCCAAAACTTTTCATTCTTTCTTCAAATTTTCAAAACACTTCCCCAGATGACAATGGCCAAAACTTCGAAAATCGTTCCTCAAAGAGTTGCCTCTTCATCTTATCAACCGGCTGTTGGTACTGAAGCGGTCGCCCCTGAAGTGGTTGCCCGAGAAACGGCTTCCCCCGTTGTGGTTGCTAACGAACCGGTCACCGAGCCACCCTTGACAGCGTTCATTCTCGGGGGCTGCTCAATTGCAGATGACTTTAAAGTCGAGAAGCCTTCGCGCAAACATGATCGGGGTGAAGGAGTCTCGAGGTACATATGTTCTGTGACTGAAGATGTTCTTCCCAAAGTTCGTAAGGACTACAGTTGGGAAGGCAAGAACGTAGTAGTCCCCGAGACCGAGGACGTCGTTACTACCCACGTGGAGGGGTACTTAAGTGTTTACACTTATCCATTCACGCTGGGCCCGATGGAACCGATCGTTTTAATCTTTTTCAAGAGGTACGAGGTGTACCTGGGCAAATACATCCATCGTTGTGGAAGATCGTGACCCTCCCTCGCTACTTCGTGAACAAGACCGAGTCTCGGTGGTTCACGATCGACCACCTGCTCCGATTATACAGTCCTCGAATGTTTCGAGGAGGACTGATCAAGCTTACTCGTCAGGCTAGCAAGGCCCCTTTTTCGAGCATCAATAAAGACCGAGATCGGGGCTGGCAGGGACGCTTCGTCTGAGTGAAAATCGAGGATTTGATCCCCCCGAAATACATGCCATTCCCCGAGAAGTGGAATGTATCTCGTAAGTGCAATCTCTCTTTAAACGTCACAATTCTTTCAATTTCTTTCTTCTCATTTACGCTCGTGATTGTGCAGTTGTCGCCTAGGTTCCGATGCAGTTCCCCCGCTAAAGGAGTGGATCAAGGGCATCTGTACTCAGATGTCGTATTTTGAGCGCACATGGTGCAGACTCTCGAAGGGCCGATGGGAGGCCCGTTCTCATAATAAGGTTTCTCTTCCAAATAGGTAACATCAGGCTTTCCTATTTGCATCATACTCATTCTTATTTTCTCTCTTTTATTTTTGCAAGGTTACCTAAGACCACTGAACTTAGCCGTTTAGAAGGGGACGAGGACGTGTCCTTGTATGTTGATCCCTCTATTTCAGGATAGCCCAGTGCTGGAGCGGGGAAAAAAAGAAGAATAAAAGGAAGGCTTCGGGCCCCCCGAATTCCGCAGCGAAGCCAAAATGGAAATTGGCTCATAGGCCAAAAAACGCTCCGACTCCCGAGCACCAGACTCGGATTCGCTTTTTCGGCTCAGGGATGAGCCCGAAGAAGAAGATATTTTTGTGTCCCACGGGTCGATCTCTCCCGGGGAACAGGCAACAACTGAGGGGGAGATGTTGGATGTCGATCTCCTTCAGACTCAGGAGATCGATATGGAGACGGGGGTTGTGACCCCTTGGGACGCCGGCTCTACTCCGAAGGGAGCACCTAGTGTCATAGAGATTTTAGGGCCGCCCTCCTACATTGAGTCCTTGCTCGAAGAGGCCCGAGCAGGAAAGGAGAGGTCAAACGAAGGGGTTCACGGTGTGGATGATCCTCTTCATTCCCTTTTTGATGGCGTGGACTCGTCCATTCTGGAAGATCTTTTTGGGTTGGGCGACTTGGAAGTTTCGAGAAAAGATCCGTCTTTGGAAGTTGGCAGGCCGAGTTTGAGCCTGAAGTTGGTCAATTAGTTCCCCACCCTGAGTGTGGATCCCAATCGCAAGAGATCGATAATACTTAAGGTCCCAGAGGATCCCAAGTTATTTTTGCTCACGTGAGAGTAACAAGCTACCTCTGATGCCTGGTGACTGAGGAGGATCAGGAAAAAATGAATGAGGTGGACGTGTCATGCCTTTTCAACAAGGCGCAACAAGTGCCGAACCGAGTAAGGCATCATTACGTTCCTTTGAACTTCACTTAGGTTTTGGTATTTCTCACGTCTTTTACCTTTTTGTAGGCCTCGATACTTCATCACGAGAGCTTTCTTCGGTACCGGGTTGAGGTCAACTAGCTCGATCTTGAGGTTAAGGAGCTTCCTTAGAAAAGGGATATGTACAAGCTTCTCAACAAGCAATGAGGGGCTATTAAGAACCTTTAGGCCAAGCTGGACGGGGCCCAGAGAGAGGCATCGTACCTAAGGCAGGAGGATTCCGACTTGGTCAAAAGGTAAAGGTCTTCGAAGTTAGAAATGAGGAACTAGTCGTAGTGGCTAACAACCAAACCTCGCAAGTCCAGCAAAAGATCAACCAGATTGACCAGCTTTGAAAGAAGATAGATGAGATCCAAGCCATGGACGATGGGTGAAAGAGCAAAATGGATCTGCTGGCCTCAGAGGAGGAAACACCGAGGCGAACCTTTCTTTCGTAGAAGTTTAACTTCGGGTAGCGAAAGAGAGGGCTGATACACGGGCTCAGCAAAATAAGGACCTCCAAGCACGACTAGGATCGACCATCGATGAACGGGATGCCCTCAAAAAGTTGCTCAAAATAACGAGGTTTAGGCTGGAAGCAACCTCAGCTGATACTAACGAGATGGTGGCTCAATACAAGGCCGATGTTGAAGCAGCCGAGGCACGCGTGATGACTATTGCTGAGTCTGTAAGGCGGTTATCCCTAAGGGAGACCCTCGTAGAAATCCATGCCCGAGGTTTCGACCTATCCGCCGAGATCGAGGAGGTAAAAAAACTTGAGGTCGAGACCAAGAAACTAGCTGAACCCCGAGGTGAAGAGGGTCTGAGGGCTTTGAAGAATTCGAAGGCCCCGACAGTTTTGGTGACGAGTCGGTTCCGGTGAAGATCAAGTGTAGATGCATTAGGATTCTTTTTGTTTTTGTATCCTGTACATATATTTTATTGAGGCCATTTTTGTTGGGCCTTTATAAAGATATTCTGGAATATATAGAATTTTTCCCTTCTAGCAATTTTCAAGTCTATTATCTTAGCATCTTTTTACAATTGCAAATATTTCTAATGCCTTAGTACATAATCAAATGTAGTAATAAGTTATTTTTTAGAGGTCCGAACAAAACCTGTCCTCGATCAATTTTTGCTCGAAACTTGTGAAAACTCGAAGTGACCAGAAATTTCACCAAAATGCTTGCTTAAATGTTTT
The DNA here is from genome assembly GCF_000715075.1 of Nicotiana tabacum. NCBI lineage: Eukaryota > Viridiplantae > Streptophyta > Magnoliopsida > Solanales > Solanaceae > Nicotiana > Nicotiana tabacum. The sequence goes on along the minus strand of NC_134084.1, from coordinate 101,238,640 downwards.
TAGACTATGCCTTGTCGAGGGTAACCTTTGAACATGTTAAAATTTTGTTGAAGGCCTTATGTTTGATTACGGGCTTCGGACATCTCTGAAGCGTTTTTAGGGTTGTCGTAGCCTTATAGGTTTAGGAACTGCCTAATGTATGCTCAAGGTAAAAAGAGTGCAACGCGTGCTTTCAGACCTAACAACCACATTCTCCTTTGGTTGTTACTTGCAAGTGTTAGTCCGATTCATAATATTTTTAAAAAAGTTAATAAGATCGTACCTTAGCAATAGTCATTTTAAGTGCGCCATGATCTAGTTGTTCGGTAGTTATGCACCGTTTCCCGTTTCGAGTTTATATGAACCTTTACCGTTAATCCCGACGACTCGGTATGGTCCTTCCTAATTCGGTCCCAGCTTCCCTTCGTTCAGGTTCTGGGTGTTTAGTGTTACTTTCCTTAACACCAGGTCCCCGATATTGAAGTGTCAGAAGTTGGCTCTTCGGTTGAAATATCTTTCTATCCATTGTTTTTGGTCACCTAACCGGGCTAGGGAGACCTCACACCTCTCATCCAATAGTTCTAGGCTCGTACTCATAGCCTTACCATTTGATTTTTCGATCGCATGTTGGAACCTAAGGCTCGGTTCCCCCACCTTGATCGATATTAGTGCTTCGACATAGTAGACTAACAAAAATAGAGTGGCACCGGTACTAGATTTTGAGGTCTACGGTATTCTCACAAGACTTTGGGTAGAATTTCCTTCCATTTCCCTTGGCATCGGTGACCTTTTCTTTAAAGGTTTTGAAGTATGGTCTTGTTCGTAGACTCCGCCTGTCCGTTCCCACTAGGGTGATAGGGTGTTGACAAGATTTTTTTGATCTTATGGTCCTCGAAAAATTTGCTTACCTTGCTGCCAACGAACTTCTTCCTGTTTTCACACACTATCTTGGCCGGTATACCAAACCGGCATATTATGTGGTCCCAAATGAAGTCGATGACTTCTTTTTACCGGACCTTCTCGAATGCCTGAGCTTAAACCATTTAGAAAAATAGTCAATCATAAACAATATGAAATTGAGCCTTACCAAGTGCCCACGGTAGGTGACCGACAATGTCCATTCCCCATTTCATGAATGGCCAAGGTGACAAGATCGAGTGTAGTAGCTCCCCGAGCCGATAAATCATTGGTGCATGCCTCTGACAGCCATTGTATCTTTGTACAAAATTCCTTGCATCTTTCTCCAGGTCAATCCAGTAATAGTCGGACCAAATTATCTTCCAAACCAAAGACTTTGCCCCCGAATGGTTTCCGTAGGTGCCCTCGTGAGATTCTATCAAGACGTATTCGGTGTCTCCCAGCCCCAAGCATATGGCGAGTGGGCCATCGAATGTTCTTCTGTACAAAGTACCTTTTGATAAGTTATACCTGGCCGCCTTCTTACGCGGAGCTATCGATTCTTTAATATCCGAGGGCAACTTCCAGTCTTCAAGTAGTCTATATATTTATTTCTCCAGTCCCAAGTCAAACTTATTGAGTTTATTTCAGTGTGTCCTTCTTCCATTACCAAATTCATGAGTTGTGTGACCTATCCTGAGCTAAATTCATCGTCATCAACTGATGATCCCAAGTTAGCCAGAGCATCGGCTTCGCTATTTTAATCCCGGGGTACATGCTGTTGGGTCCATTCTTTGAATCGCTATAGCGTTACCTGTAATTTGTCCAAGTACCTTCGCATTCGTTCCTCTTTTACTTCGAATGTCCCATTGACTTGATTTACCATAAGGAGGGAGTCGCACTTAGCTTCAACCACTTCGGCCCCCAGGCTTTTAGCTAGTTCGAGACTGCTATCTCAGATACTTCTAAGTATATGCACAGTTGCTCGTCTATCTTCAGAGTATGGAGTAAGGGTGGACTTGAAAGGTACCACTTGAGTTCTTCTAAAGCTTGCTGGCACTCCGGGGTCCACAAAAAGTCATTCGTTTTCTTCAATAACGAGAAGAACATATGGCTCTTATCAAAGGACCTCGATATTAACCGACCCAGGGAGGCTATCCGCCCGGTTGGCCTCTAAACGGCCTTGACACTATCTACCACGGTGATATCTTCTATAGCTTTGATTTTTTGGGATTGATCTCGATCTCTTGATTGGATACCATGAATCCAAGGAACTTCCCAGACCTGATCCCGAATGCGCATTTCTCCAAGTTCAGCTTCATATTGTATTTCTTCAGTATGTTGAAGGTTTCCTGCAAATGTTTCAAATGGTCCTCTGCTCGCAGGGACTTCACTAACATGTCGTGAATGTAAACTTCCATTGATTTTCCTATTTGTTCTTGGAATATCCGGTTACTAGGCGTTGATAAGTGGCATCGTCATTTTTTAGTCCAAAATGACATTACATTATAACAATAGGTGCTGAATTTAGTGATAAATGAAGTTTTTTTTGATTGCTAGGGTCCATCCGGATTTGGTTGTGCTCGAAATAAGCGTAGAGAAAGCTGAGTATCTCATGCCCGGTCATTGCATCGATCATGTGATCGATATTAGGCAAAGGAAAGGAATCCTTGGGGCACGCCTTGTTCAAGTCTTTGTAATCTATGCACTTTCTTAATTATTTCCCTTTTTAGGCACTACTACTACGTTAGCCAACGAATTCAGGTATTTAACTTCCCAGATGGAACCTATTCTAAGGAGTTTGATACCTCGTCTTTGGTGAATGCATGCTTTGACTTTGGATTGAGGCTTCCTGTTCTGTTTAATCAGGTGGAACTTCGAATCCAAGATTAGTTTATGAGTGGTTATTCCTGGCGGGATCCATGTCATGTGTAGATGGGACCAAGCGAAACAATCTACGTTAGCTATAAGGAAATTTATGAGTTTTTTCCTGAGCTCGAGAGTTTACCCGTGCCAAGGTATATTTTTCGATCGGGCAAGTGTTCCATTAGTATGACTTGCTCCAGCTCCTCGACCGTTGATTTGGTGGCATTGGAATCGTCAAGGGTGACGAACGACCTAGGAACTCCGTAATCATCACCCTCGCCTGCTTCTAGCTTTTTCGATTTGGTCGGGGCTGGTGTCAGTGATTGCTATTTAATTTCTTCCTTTATAACCGACTCGGGTTCTTCGATGTTGAGAGTGCAAAAATCGTGATCACTTCATCGACTGCGAACATTTGTTTTGCGGTTGGCTGCTCTCTGTAAACCGTCTTTATCCATCCCGGTGTGGGGAACTTCTGTGCCTAGTGTTGTGTCGAGGGTATTGACCTCATGTTGTAGATCCATGGCCTTCCGAATAGAGCATTATATCTCATATCCCTTTCAATCGCATAGAACTTTGTTTCCTGAATGGTCCCTATGGTGTTCACCGGTAGGGTTATCTCCCATTTAGTAGTTTCGCATGCCATGTTGAATCTGTTTAAAGCTCGGACTGCATGAACTATTTGTTCTTGTAGACCCAGCTTTCCACGACCCTCGATCTGATGATATTTGCCGAGCTACCTGGATTAATTAACACACGCTTAACTCGGGATTTATTTATGAGTATGGATATTACCAGTGCATCATTATATGATTGCATGATGCCTTCAGCATCCTCATCATTTAAAGATACAGTCCCCTCCAGTATGTAAGCTTGAGTCCTCTTTTCCCTCGTAATGGACACCTTAGTGCGTTTTTGCATTGGCCCCTAGGGGGCGTCTACTCCACCAATGATCATTTTAATGACGTGCTGAGGTTCCTCTTGCTCGGTCTGCTGTTGGAGTCCCTATTCCTGAAGTGATTTTGGCTCGATCACTCAGAAATTCCCGTAGGTGATTGTTATTGAATAACCGAGCCACTTCTTCCCTTAATTGTCGGCAGTCTTCGGTCCTGTAGTTGTGAATGTCATGATACTTACACATCAAGTTGGGGTCCCTTTGGGAACGATCCGATTGCAATAGCCGATGCCACTTGGTAACTTTAATACGTTCGATGGAAGAAACAATGCCAGCGATATCGATACTAAAATTGTATTCTGATAATATCGGTGCCTCTCTTGCCCGAGCGGCCTGTCGAAATTGTGTTTAGTCATGAGTCCCCAACTATTATGGCCTCGATCGCTCTTTTTTTCACTTGTCACAGGGTTACGTCCGGATCCATTACCCTTTCGATCTCCTCCATATGGTTGATACCAATCTCTGTTTGGGCTTGGCTCATGATCAATGGCTCTTTTAGATCTGTCAGTAGTTCTGACGGGATACACGGACCCGGAGAGGGCCCTGAGCTAATCGTCTTCGACTCTGATTTTTTATTAGTACCTGTTATGGACATCGGCCCAAGTTACCACCAGGTATTCCATCAAATTCTATTTCAACTGTCGCAGAGTTAATGAATTTTGGGGGTTAAGTTCTTGGGTGAATGCCTGAATGGCCCAATCGTCCGCGACCGAAGGCAAATCCATTCGTTCTATTTGAAACCTCGACGCAAATTTCCTGATCATCACGTTATCTCTTTGCTTTACTTTGAAAAGGTACGACTTCCTGGTCTCGACCTTGATGGCCCCGGCGTGCGCCTTTACAAAAGCATCTGCAAGCATAGCGAATGAATCAATAGAATTAGGGGGTAAGTTGTGATACCATATAATAGCACATTTTGACAAGGTTTCTCCAAAAAATTTCAGTAGAACAGACTCGATTTCGTCATCTTCTAAGTCGTTCCCCTTGATGACATGCGTGTAGGAGGTCATGTGTTCATTTGGATCCGTTGTTCCACTATGCTTTGGAATTTCGGACATACAGAACTTCTTCGGGATTAGCTTTGGCCCCGCATTCGGAGGGAAAATCTTTTGGACAAATTTCTTGGAATCTAGGCCTTTTAATATTGGGGTGCTCCTGGGATCTGATTAACCCTGGAGTTATAGGTATCCACTTTTTTGTCGTTGGCTTTGATCTTCTTTTCCCCAAAATCCACCCGCTTTGTCAGTTCCTCAAGCCACTTTATTATTTCGGGGTTGGTTCCAGGTTCAACTTCTCCCGAACTTTCTGAGGTTCATTCATTTCTTCGAGTGTTTTCCCGGGATAGTTCAGGCTCAACTCTGCTGGGGGCGCAGCTTTGGTTATGTACTGGGCTATCGCCATCTGTTGAGCTTGCAACATTTCGAAGATCACCCAAAATTTAATCCCATCGCCTTCACCGTCGTGCGTACCCTAGGCTACCGATCGGACTCCTCCACAGACGTTGTTCTTAGTAGGCAAGTTTGCATCGATGGCCACGTGTGAGTTGGCATCGACTGGGTCCGCGACCGGGACTCCATTAGGATCAGTGTTGATACCCAATTTTGCCCTCATATTTTTCAAATAGTATATATACTTTCAAAACATCATTTTAGATCATTATTTAGTTTATAAAATCTATACAAGCATTTTTTATAATTTTCTTAATTTTTAGAACTTCAAAATTGATTTTCCTGCATTTAAATTACTTGAATATTTATTAATTACTCCTTACAATTATTTTATGATGAATTAATTACCTGAAATTATTATTTGCATCTATAATATAGGTTTTAAATATTTTACGTTATTTTATATAATTACATTAGTATTCTTAAAGCTATTTGCACAATCTTGCAATAATAGCCTATATTTTACAATTTTATTATATTTGTCATTTTATTCAAGGTCAAAATAATATCTTACATTTCATAATCTTCTACTATTGTTTTAAAGTATTAATCTGCACAAATAGCATTTTTTATAACTTATTTAACTATTTTATTAAATTATTTTCCCCTTAATTTTCTATTTTAAAATCTGGCCCAAAATTGGGATTAATTTCGGACCAAACAAGCCCCAAATCCTTGTCCCAATCCCTAAGCCCAATCCAAACGACCCTTGTTGCCGCAACCTAGTCTAAAAACCCGACCCATCTCTTCTCAAATCCCAGTCGTTGATCAAAAGCGATCAACGGCTCACAACACTTGCCCCACTTTCCTTATATACCAACACCCCAAACCCTAGAGACAAATCCTCAACCCACCGCCTTTGTAATCCTTGGAATCCCTCCTTTTCTATGAAGAACCCTAATCTCCGCCCTCTCCCCAATCCCTCTTCTAATCCTGTTAGCAATGGGATTCACTTATTATTTACTTACCATATTCATGTTCCTTCTCCACAGGTTGCCTCTTTATGGTATTACATAGTACTTGCTCTATTTTGACAAGTACAATTCTTCGAATCAAAGGGAATCAGTTTTAATCGTTGGGATTCAGACAATATTTCGTCCAGATATGTTTATATCAAGGCTAGATAGGTCCGATTAGCCAAGATCTCCGGCCAATTTTTGATTTTTGTCAACAAGGGTTTACCTAATTTTTCCCTAATCCAATTTTTATTGATTTTTCATGTTATTATTTCTTTATTTAAGTTGATTTTACAGTATTTCCTTGATTTGTTTGCTTGACTTATACTACTATATAAATCCCTTCCCATTTCCCTTTGAAAAAGATTTTCAATCAAGAGATTCACTAAAAAAATTGAAGTTATTGTTCTATCATTCTCTCACTATCTTGTTCTATACTTTGGTTCTTGGCCGACTGAAAGCCAAGGCCACCAGAATTCGATTTTTCAACTTTTCTTGGTGCGACCACTGCCTAGGGTTCATTTAAAGCCCTTGGGAACTCTGAGCACTAAGATTCTGGGTTCTTTCTCTTTGTTGACATTTAGAGTATTGTGGAGTTTGTTCTTTCTTATTTTCTATTTATTCAACTGATAACTGGTAAGTCTCTTGGCTTTTACAATTTTGTTCTTCTGTGTTCATGATTTGCATATTCTTACCTCTGAAATTCGTGACGTAATGTGTTTCTAGACCATCTCTGTATGCAACTTTATTGGCATTGAACCTGTTTCATGATCCGAACCTCTTTAGCATTTGATTTTTATCTAAAATTTCGAGTTTTGAGATATGTTATTTGAATATGCTTCACCTGAATAATTTAGACCTTTTTAAGTTCATTTAGCGTAATGTGTTGGTACCTGAATGTCTACATTTACTGTTGACATGAGTTTGCTTTCCTACTCTGTTCTGAATTCTTGTAATGACTGACTCACATCTATAATGTGTTCTAATATATGTTAAGACTTTCACTATTAACTGTGACTTGTTCCCATGCTATTATGTCATTCAAGATGTCTTTGGTTTGTTTGATTCTATATCCTTTAGTGATTATTTGAGACTTTAGAGTAGCTATCTTAACTTGTGTTTCCTTACCATGTTTGATACTATAAGTTAGCATGTCTGTCTTTTTATATTGTGATGGATACTTAACATAGTTTGGACCCCTAGGTTTTAAAATACTTTAAGTTGGTGCTCTACTTCAGACTCGTTTGGTATTATGCACCTTTGTATGTCAATCTTGTAATCTCAAAAACCTTGATGCCCCTACCTTTTACCAAATGTTTTCTGCCCAATATGCTAAGTGTTTGAACTTGTGTTAATAACATGTTCTTTGAGTTTTGTTTATTCTCTTTTCTTGTATGTCACCCATGTCATACCTGCTTTTAAAACTATAAGTGCACCTCTTCAAATTCTATCATTTGGTCATTGTTCTCTCACTCTCATTTATTACCTACACTATCTGAATCTACCACCCTTGGCCGGCTGAAAGCCAAAACCACCAAAACTTTCTCTTGACCTTCCTAGTGCGAGCACTGCTCCGGATCCATCTGAGACTTTTGTGAACTCTAACACACTAGGATCTGGGGTCTTTTGGCCACTCTCTTTACTACTGAGACCTGAGCTATCTTTGACACTTAGTTCTTTCCTCATTCTATCTACTAAATCTGTAAACTGAGTTGTTTAAGTAATTTCTGTGTAATTCAATGTTTGGGTCATTTGGTCAATCTGTTGCTATTTGGTTTGGCTTGAGTTCCTTTATGGTTTCTGGGCTGTGCTAATGAATATAGTCCTTTGTTGGGATCTGGGTATGCTATTTGTGAAGAAAGAGTTTGTTGAAGGCCAGGCAATAATGGGTATCTCCTTTTGATCTTACTGTAGGCCTATTATTATCTTTCGTGTAATATTTGTACCTATATTTATCATCTGGTGTGTAATAACTTTTTAATAAACAATTGGGGTATTAATGAAATTTGAAAAACGGGCATACTCTAATGTTTTCATGAAAGGGTAGAAAATATGCCTATAGGGTTCGTATGATCTACTTGTTATTTTATCTAACCTGCCATATATGCTATTCAATTTCCATGTACATTAATATAAATCATGCCATTAGGAGAATCACACACTCACACAACTTGTCTACTATCAAAGCATAAGTGCTTTATATATTCCTATGTCTACTGCTATGTGTTACTAGACAACATGCCTGTAGGAAATAAATGTCAATAATTATTCTTTCAATTTGCATAACTGCAGCATATCCGCTAGATACCATGCATATAAGATTATACTAGCTTATCATGTTCCTAGGGCTTAATCAGTTAATTAGCTGTTGTTATATCTATCTCTCACTTAGATAGCATGTCTATAGGAATAATTGATAAATTTGCAAACTGTTGGAACCTAGCTATAAATGTTGTTGCTCGCTAAGAAAGCATGCCCATAAGATCAAATATGAGTAATTCTGAGTATTTCCAATAGTTTTCACTGCCCCTACTGCGTAAATCACTTAGAGATCATATCTGTAGGTTTAATAACTTATGACCTGTAATCAACATGCAATACCAAATACTCCTAAACTATATAGTTGTTTGGAAATCATGTCTATAAGTTTAAAGTGACGCCTTGCATCTGAAACTGCCAGCACGTTTGAATCCAAAGTCACATAGAAACCATATTTATAGGGCTTAATGACTTTAATTTGCCTCAATTCTGAAACTGTCTAATGCCTAATGTGAGAATCTATTTGTATGCATTTATTGTCTAATTGTGGAGGCTAACTTGATCCCTTAACTGCCTTTACATGAAGTCCTACTTGTTTTGTATGTCGCCTAGTTTTATCATTCTGAGCAGCCTAAGTAAAGTCTAGAACCACCTTAAATAGAGGTCCAATACCTCCTGGACCATAGGCATGGGACGGGTAGTGCACGCATAGGGTACGACTTAGAATTGAATTAGAGCGCTTATAGGTAAACAACTTTAACATAGTAATCGGGTCGCAGGAGATGATAGTTTGTACCCGCTGAATAATATTAGTAATTCCCTGCCTTAAGGGAGTTGCGAAGTATTATTTATGTTGCACGGGGTGATCCTTTAGGCTAAAAAACTTAGGACTCCCCATCTTCTTTATACATTTAGTCATCTAATATAGACCGTTATAGTTATATCCTTGTAATCCTTATTTCTCATTGTGTTATAATAAATTCCTTTGACCCTTGCTCTCTTTATTTATCTTACCTAATTATAATCCAAATAGTCTTAAGTTCGGCCGGGACCCACAGTTGTGAACCTCGAAGAATGCCCAACACCTTCTCTTTGAGGTAATTTGAGCCCTTACCTGATTTTTGGTGGCGTTTGATCACAGCCTACTCCGCACTACTAAAAATAGGAAGAGAGTGTCGCAATAGCTTTTACCCGATTTGTGGGTCGGGATCGATTTCCACAGGGAGCTAGGAATGGAGTCGAGTATCTATTTAGATTGGGATTGTGTAATTGTTCCAAATATCACTTCCAATCATTTTTGTTTTTTCTTTAACAAACTACTATTATCAACTACTAATTATAAATGTAACTAGATTATACTAAACGAGAATTGCTAAAAGTTATATCTAATGGATAAAAAGGCACTAGGGTAGTGACTTTCACCTAGGTGGCTAATTGACGGGTAATTGCTTCTAAGGCATGATTGACATGATTGGAGAAATATGCTATAATTGCTGCACGATTTTACCCACTCTCACACCTCTCGGTAGAGAGAGTGATTTTGCCCAATTGACTTTCTCAAGACCAAATGGGTAGGCAAATTTGCTCAAGCAACTAGGGTTCAAGTCGGGTAATTACTCTCTCGAGGTTTAACCCTTTAATTGGGACTATCAATTCTCTTGAGTCCATCCCAATTCCTTGTTGGGTCAATTTTGGAGACTTAGGCTCTCTTTCTCAAGAAGAGCCAAGTCAACTTAGCACAAACCAGTGTTTGCAACCACCAATTCATAAATTAAACCATAAAATTGGCCCAAATAACAAACACCCATAGTCAATCTAGCCCTAAATCACAATACCCATCAATTACCCACACTAGGGTTGAGCCATAACCCTAGCTGATGGGTCTAGCTACTCATGCTTGAAGAGAAAAACAGAGAAATAGATGAAGATAAAGGCATATTAATTAATTGATAAAGTAAATACAAAGATTCAATGATAAAAACTAAGTAAAAATGCCCAAAATGGCTAAGAAATGTCTTCTCACGAGCGCAGCTACTGTCTGATAATATCTGATGACCTAAAAATGGACAAAGATTCTATTTATACTAAGCTGGAAAAATTGGACAAAAATGCCCCTATGGGGTCAGTGCAGATCACACAAAATGGAGTGCGGCCGCACTAGACTCTTGACTCTTCAATTTCATCTCTTTGAACTCAGGCTCCACGGACCGTGCAAAATGGACCGCGACCGCGGAGTCTTCTAATGCGGTCCGCACAAACATGACCGCGGACCGCGCAGCTGGAGCCTTGGCAATTTTCATCTCTCTGTTCTTTGCCTCGGCGGACCGCACATAATAATAGTGCAGCCGCGGAGCCCTCAGTGCGGACCGCACAATTTCCACTGTGGCCGCGCTGTTTTAACACTTGATTTGCCAGTTCTCTGAATCTCCCTAGTGCGGACCGCACAAAGTGTAGTGCGGCCGCACTAGGCCTGTTTGTCCTGAGTTTGCCTTGTCTTTGGTACTTGTGCAGGTTTTACTCTTTTTGAGCTGATCTTTGACATCTTGTCACTTTATCGATCAAACCTGCAATCAAGCACAACTTATGAGCCTTTTGGGACTATTTTGTAACAATTTATAATCATAGCGTAAGCAAGAGAGAGCATGAAACAAGTTAAAATCCCTAGTTATCAACTCCCCCAAACTTAAGCTTTTGCTTGTCCTCAAGCAAACAAAATAAGACCCACCCCTAAAGGTGGGTCAAGAATTTCCAGTTATCCTAAAGTAACCTCAACAAGCATCAATTGGGACTAACAATTGCCCTCAATACAAATGAATCATTAACATCATTTAACCTTTGAAAAACCATGGATCAAGTGTGACACAAGATCATCAAGAGTTGACTCATTACATCAAAGAACTCTATCAACTACTTTGGTCATTGTGGAACCCATACTCACACATCCTCAACTCTCCCTAAGCAAACCTCACCTTTTAGAATATTGGCACACAAACCCAGGTTAATAGGAATTCACTCATCTCTCTCAAGAAAAGGTCACAAGTCCGGCTCTAAGTACCATATGCTTGCCCCTTATGTAAGTATCCACTAATGTAAGCTTCATAACTCAAGATCATATAGAACTTTTGTGGAGTCATTGTGAAGGCTTTTGGTTCAGGGTAGGAAATGTTTTGATCTAAGTGGATTCCATCTTCCCTTAAGCACATCTTTTTTGGCACACATTCTCTTGACTCTTTGAGTCATCTCACTTCTTTCTAAGGGGTTAGAGGGACACGTTGTCACTCTTTCTTATGCAATTCAAACCGTTTCTCCTTTTTCAACTTTCCACACCATTCATTCTTTTGCTTTTCTTGAATCCCTTTTTATTCTTTTTCACATTGAGCATTCTTTTTGTCTTTTGTGTTTCTTTCTTTTTCATTGCCTTTCCTTTTCTTCATTTTTGTGCCTTTTACCACTTTGTTGTCATCCTCCTCTCTCCCCCCAAACTTACACTTTTGTCATGTGCTCAAGGAAAGATCGGGTGCCAAGAGAGGGTATCTTTTAGAACGGGTATAGGCTTGTATCATGGTTCTTGAAAGAAAAAGGTCTAAGGCTCAAAAGGGTTAACTAGGGATCATATCATTGGTAGGCTATCGAATTGTTCAAACTATCATTTGTATCAAGGAGAGCCTATAATCACGTCTCAAGTCAAAATTCACTTAGGATTTTGCCTCAACAAACATTCAGGGCAAGTTCTAGACCAAAGGCTTATTGAAAACGTCCAAAACAAAACAAAAAGCTACGAACATAAATAAGAAGAGAGTCGGGGGCCCACAACGACCTTAGATACGATTTGAGCATGCAATTGTCCCAAAAAACCACTTGATGATTTCGGTCAACACAAGAGTCTCAAGGTCACGACTTTCACCATCCTAAACACAACATTATGTCTTTGACCATGGGATTAAAGACAAATGTGCTAGGCCCAAGTGAAGCTTTGCTTGAGGTACCCTTAACTACAACTACCAAAAACAAAAACAAAAACGGACTCAAACCCTTAAGAAGGTTGTCATGCCATCCATCATCGGGAAGAGTCACCCGGTTCACACAATACTCCACCTTTGGAAAGAACTGTGGCATTAAGAAAACCAAAGGCTTATTGAAAGCGTCAAAACGAAACAAAAAGCTACTAACATGAATAAGAAGCTAAAGACGAGAAAATATTTTGCGAAAATAGAATGAATATATACAATCGGGGATTTGAATATACAACGGGGAATGAGTATATAAAATGATGTAACTTTAAATACAGACCAAGTGAAAGATAAAAAGTGCGATAAAAGTAACTAAATGTAAAATTATATACGGACCAAATGAAAATCAAGAAAGCATAAACTGAATCAGTATATAAACAGTCATCCAAGGATATAGGGCGCACCCCCTAAAATAAAAGCTGACATTGTCCCCAATACCAACTAAATCAAATAAGCAACAAAAATAAAATAGAGAAAATATATGAAGACTCCCTAAGCCATGTCTATCTGCATCGGATCATGGGCGGTCCCTGGGTCCTCTATGTGCTCGGGAACCTCAGACTGGTTCTTGATATCCTGCTGCTCAGCTATTGGGACCGGGGCCTGGACCTCGGCAGGCTGTGGAACTGGTACATCCTGTGGCTGACTGGAGGAAGACTCCGGTGGGTCCGCCAACTGGATGATGGCATCATCTGCTCTAGGGATCTTCCTCCTCTTCGGAGGCCTCTGGGTCTGCTCCAGCTGTAGATGAGCTGCTGAGACTGGGTCATCGAGCAACAGGTCCAAAGGCAGCTGGTCTGCCTTCAGTCTATCTACATCTGTCTGCAGCTCCTTCACGGACTCCTTGGAGGCCCGTGTCTTCCTAAGCTTCTTATGCTCACGAGCAAGCTCCTTGAAAGCCTTGCTATGTGAATCGACTGCCTTGGTCAATGTCTCCTGAGTAGTGAGGATTTTCTTCTAGTTCTCAAGTATCTCTTTCAAAGCATCCTCTATCAACTAGGGCACCTGTGGGGCTGGAGGAGCCGACTGAGCCTCTATTGTGGAAGTCAATGTGGACAACTTGGATGAGGCAATTTGCATCCAGTTGTTTATACTCAGAACGGCCTGGCTCAGCCGGTGGGCAGTGATGGGATGATCTCGGGTAGATGGGATCTTCGGGCCTGCTGATCTGGAAGGTCCAGGAGACATCTCGGTATGAGTGGAGGCAGGCTCAGCGGGGGGTCTCTACCACAACTGGCTCTTCAGACTGGCCAATTGAGGTAGAAGCAGGGGCTTTGTAGTTCTTGTCCTTGGGGTTGTCATTCCCCTCAAGTTGTACCAGGAGAACGGGTTGTTGCCTTGACCTTGATATCGTATGGCCTCTTGTCCACCTGCAAATCCCGGAAGTACATAGTAAGGGTGTTAGGGAAGGGATAGTTCCGGTCGCTCTCGGCACCCACTATAGAAATGATCCGGAACATCACATTCCCCACGTTGATGGGGTACCCCACCATAATGGAAGCAACCAAAACAGCTCGGTTCAGAGGAAGTGTCTGTTCATGGGTATTAGGGTCTAATCGGCTACACACAAATGTCTCCCATCCCCTCGCCTCAAAGTTAAAGGTTCTCCGCAGTATTTTTACCCCAACAGTCAACCACTCCGGAACGGTACCTGGGATTGCCAGGTACTGAGCTAACCATGGACAGACCTCCTCGCCCATCTCTAGCTTTTCCATGTAGAGGGTCTCATCTTCTTCATTGAAACCCAAATACTCATTCAACGACTTTCCGTCGAACAACACCTTTTTGTTCCGAACCTTGGTCACTTTGGAGCCCTTTACGATGTGGGCTATATTACAATAGAACTCTTTGACCAAGTGTTCATTGGCATCCACACAGTCATCTATGAAGTGCTCCCAACCCACTCTCGTTCTGAATTGTCTATGCAAGTTAGGGTTGTGGGGGTAAAAGATCTCTGTCAATGAAACTCCGCTCCGGTATCAATTTTCTCACCGGCCACCACTCCCTAAATTTGTGGTACGCTACCTGGCTCACGAACCTATCCTCCCAAACTTCGGGTTTTCTAGTTCGGGCAATGCCCCCAACCTGAGGCTCACCACCCTCAGATGCCTCCTCATCCCCTTGCACTTCCTCCTCACCTCCGTTTGCACCCTCCCCAGATAATGAAGTTGTGGGGGGATGTAGAGTATTCACCACCGCCGGCTGCTGAGCCCTCATACGACTCAGTAGAAATATGCCCTGGTGCTTGGGCAGTGGGTGATGGTGGAGGAGTGTCATCAGTCAATCGGAAGTTGGAGATGAAATGAGTTAGAACTGAGTCAGAGGAGATGTCTTGGGAGGAAGATACTCACTCCCCGACATATCACAGGCTCTATCAGTTGCCTTAATTGCCTTTCTCATCTTCTTTATGTTTTGACGAGCCTGGGGAGTGAGTTTAACCAATATCTGCTTCTCTCCCCGAGAGGAATCACCTCGGCTAGGTTGTTTTGAGCCTTTCCCTCGTTGTTTAACCATTGTCTGCAAACACAAGCATCTAAGTTGTTAGTATCAATAGAAGCAGTGAAACATATGTGCATAATGAATTGCAGAACATAAGCAGACAGTTGCAAAAGCAGTTGCAGAAATTATCCAGTGCAGACCGCACAAAATGGAGTGTGGCCGCATTGGGACCACTGCGGACCGCACAAAAACAACCGCGGTCCGCACAGGGGTGGGGCTCAGAATACCCACCCTTTGAATCTGACCAGTACGGACTGTACAAAAGGGTATCGCGGCCACACTAGGCCAGTGCAGACCGCACAAAATGCCGTGCGACCGCACTGGGCAAAAGTCATCTTGCAGAAGTTTATCACCATGATCCGCACAAGTGGTACTGTGGACCGCACTAGGGCACCGCGGTCCGCACAAAGACAACCGCGGTCCGCAGAGGGTGCCCAGATATGGCACTGAGTTAGGGTTCCTAATTTTTGCTTTTTAGTTCAACCTTTTACCTAATTAGGGTCCCTACTCAATTACCTAGCACATTTTACTCACTAAGTTCAAAAGAATCATCATTTAAGCTTAAACTAACCTAAAAATTGAACTAATTATGGAAAGAAGTGGAACAGAAATTAAGACAAAATGAAAATTAAACAAAGTCACAAAATTAAACTAAGAAAAGTTGAGTGAAATGTTACCAGATATTGAGATGGAATGAATCAACACAATGCAAACAAGCTACTACGATCAAAGGAGAATTATGAACAGTGAATATGAGCTCTGTGGTTCGATTTTGCGAAAAGTGTAAAAGGGGGTCACTGGGGTCTATTTATAGAAAAATACCTGGAGCCCATTCTCACCTACCAGTGCGGCCGCACAAAATGGACCGCGGTCCGCACTGGGTTGTTCAATTCAAACCTGATAAGGCAGGCCTCTACGGTCCTTAGAAAATGAACCGCGGCCGCAGAGCTCCACCGCGGACCACAAAAAATGCCATGCGGCCACGGTTGCAAATTTCAGAGAGTCCTCACATTGGTCACACCAGTGCGGACCGCACAAAATGTAATGCGGCCGCACTAGTAACTTCAGAGACTTGTTCAATTTTTCCATCATGCCTTGTACTGCATAAACACAACCCTGTAACATCTCACAACCAGTGAGCCCAAAAATCAATCCTATACTACAAAGAAAATTAAAAAAAAAACAAGAAGAAAAAGACATGGGTTGCCTCCAAAGAAGCGCCTAATTTAACGTTGCGGCACGACACATGTTACCACCACATCACTTGAGATGAAGGAGCGTCACCACGTGGCTATCATCAAACTTTCCAAGATAATGCTTGACTCGGTGCCCATTAACTCTGAAGATTTCACCATTTTTGTTTTTCAAATCAAGAGCACCAAAAGGGGTCACAAACACAACTTCAAACGGTCCACTCTATTTTGATTTGAGCTTTCTTGGAAACAGACGTAACCGGGAGTTGAACAAGAGAACCAAATCACCTACGTTGAACTCCTTTCCACGAGCATATTTGTCATGAAGGTACTTCATCTTGTCCTTATACAAGGATGAACTGGAGTAGGCATGAAATCTAAATTCATCGAGTTCATTGAGTTGTTCAACACGAAGATTAGCTGCAACATCCCATTCAAGGTTCAACTTCCTCAAAGCCCACATGGCCTTGTGCTCTAACTCAACCGGAAGATGGCATGCTTTCCTAAACACCAACCGATACGGAGACATCCCAATCGGAGTTTTGTAAGCCGTCCGATAAGCCCATAGAGCGTCATCCACCTTCTTCGACCAATCGGTCCTATTTGCATTGACCGTCTTTGACAAGATACTTTTGATTTCTCTGTTGGAGACTTCCACTTGACCACTAGCTTGAGGGTGATAAGGGGTCGAAACCTTATGATTGACACCGTACTTGGAAAGTATTGTATTGAAAGCTTTATTGCAAAAGTGAGACCCCCCATCACTAATAATCGCACGAGGAATGCCAAACCTTGTGAATATGATCTTTTTAAGAAATGCAACAACACTCTGGGCTTCATTGTTAGGCAAAGCCACGGCTTCAACCCATTTTGAAACATAGTCAACCGCCACGAGAATGTAAGTATTCCCACAAGAGCTAACAAATAGACCCATGAAATCGATGCCCCAAATATCAAAGATATCCATTTGAAGAATGGCATTGAGAGGCATCTCATCCCTTTTTGAAATTCTGCCTGGTCTTTGGCAAACGTCACACCTCTTCACAAAATCGCCTGCATCTTTGAACAAGGTGGGCCAATAGAATCCACAACTAAGGACTTTCGAGGCGGTATCACCCCACCATTATGGCCACCATAGGGTGAAGAATGGCAAGCCTCTAAGATACTCAATTGTTCTTCCTCTGGGACACATCTACGAATCACACCATCCGTGCAAATCTTGAAGAAGTATGGCCCATCCCAATAGAAATCCAAACTATCCCGTTTGAGCTTCTTCCTTTGGTTAGAAGAGAGCTCACACGGGATTACTCCAGTCACAAGGTAATTGGCAACATCAACAAACCATGGATATCATTCATTGATACCGCAAGGAGTTGTTCGTCGGGAAATGAATCATTGATCTCAAGTCCATCACAAGGCCTCCCCTCCTCCTCCAAAAGGGACAAGTGGTCCGTCACTTGATTCTCACTACCTTCCGGTCCACAATTTCTAGATCAAACTCTTGAAGTAGTAACACCCATATCATCAATCTTGCCTTGGAGTCTTTCTTTGTCATCAAGTACCTAAGGGCGGCATGATCGGTGTGCAATATAACTTTGGCCCCCATAAGATATGGTCGAAACTTTTTCATTGCAAACATTATAGCCAACAACTCTTTCTCGGCGACCCTATAGTTCCTTTGAGCCTCATTCATGGTCTTACTTGCGTAGTACACCGGATGAAACATCTTGTTAACCCTTTGACCCAAAACAGCCCAACCGCAATGTCACTTGCGTCACACATGAGCTCGAAAGGCAAGCTCCAATTTGGTGCGGTAATGATAGGGGTAGTGGTCAACTTAAGCTTGAGAAGCTCGAATGCTTGCATACATCTCTCATCGAAAACAAACTTTGCATCCTTTTCTAGCAACTTGCACAAGGGGTGTACCACTTTTGAAAAATCTTTTATAAACCTCCGGTAAAAACCCGCGTGCCCAAGAAAACTCCTCACCCCTTTGACAGAAATGGGGGGAGGAAGCCTTGAAATCGCCTCTATCTTGGCTTTGTCAACTTCAATTCCATGCTTTGAGATTTTGTGACCCAACACTATACCCTCTTCAATCATGAAATGGCATTTTTTCCAATTGAGTACGAGGTTTGTGTCTTCACACCGGGCCAACACTCTATTCAAATTACCCAAACACTCTTCAAAGGAATCACCAACCACACTGAAATCATCCATGAAGACCTCCAATATATCTTCCACCATGTCGGTGAAAATAGCCATCATGCATCTTTGGAATGTCGCCGGAGCATTACACAATCCGAACGGCATCCGAGAGAAAGCAAAGGTTCCATATGGACAAGTAAAGGTGGTCTTCTCTTGGTCCTCCGGGGCAATTAAGATTTGATTATATCCCGAGTACCCATCCAAAAAGCAATAAAAAGCACGCCCCGCAAGACGATCAAGCATTTGGTCAAGGAATGGCAATGGGAAATAGTCCTTTCGGGTCACCTTGTTTAGCTTTCGGTAGTCCATGAAAACCCTCCAACCTGTGACTGTCCGAGTAGGAATAAGTTCATTGTTCTTATTGGTCACCACAGTCATACCACCCTTCTTCGGTACACATTGCACCGGAGAAGTCCATGAGCTATCAGAAATGGGGTACACAACCCCGGCATACAACTATTTGATCACTTCTTTCTTCACCACTTCTTGCATAGCCTCGTTCAATCTTCTTTGATTCTCCAAATACGGCTTTGCATCATCCTCCAAGATAATTTTGTTCATACAAAATGCGGGGCTTATTCCTCGAATGTCAGCTAGAGTCCATCCAATTGCCCTTTTTCGCTTTTGAAGCACCGCCAAAGTGGCCTCAACCTGCATGTTAGTAAGGAAAGAAGAAAGAATAACTGGTAAAGTAGAATTTGAACCCAAGAATTCATACCTGAGGTATGGAGGAAGTGGTTTCAACTCCAACACCGGTCGCTCCTCAATTGATGGCTTTGTTGGTGGAGTTTTCCGGTTTTCAAGATCCAAAGACAATTTTCTAGGCTCATAAGAATAAGAGCCCATCCTATGTAAAGCATTCACGCACTCCACTCTACTTGCATCCTCATTGACATCAAGATTTAACAGCACAGCCTCAAGAGGATCCTCCATGTTGATCATAGCACTGGTATCATCCACAATCACAGTTGTGACAAGGTCTATAAATGAGCACACCTCGGTGCTATTGGGTTGCTTCATAGATTTACAAACATGGAAAACGATCTATTCATCTCCCATTCGAAAAGTGAGCTCACCCACTTCAACATCAACCAATGCCTTCCCCATTGCAAGGAAAGGTCTAACCAAGATAATAGGAACCTTATAGTCCACTTCACAATCCAAAATGACAAAGTCGGCCGACAAAATGAATTTGTCCACCCGGAGAAGCACATCATCAATAATGCCCAAAGGTCGCTTCATCAATTGATACACCATTTGAAGTCTCATTGAGGTTGTCCTAGGTTGCCCGATACCCAAAGTTTTGAAAACCGAGTAGGGCATTAAATTGATACTAGCTCCCAAGTCACATAGAGCCTTGGCAAAATCCGCACTCCCAATGGTGTAAGGAATGGTGAAAGAACCGGTATCTTCAAGCTTCGGGGCCATTGAATGCACTATAGCACTAACTTGGTGAGTCATCTTTATAGTTTCACAATCCATAAAACGCTTCTTTGTGACCAAGTCTTTCATGAATTTTGCATAGCCCGACATTTGTTCAAGTGCTTCCACCAATGGCACATTAATAGATAAGATCTTCATCATATCAATGAACTTTTTAAACTGATTATCATTCTTCTGCTTTGCGAGCCTCTGAGGATAAGGTGGAGTTGGCCTTGGCAAATGAGCCTTGTCTTTTGGCACAACCGACTCTGGCATGTCAATTATGTGTTCCCAAGACGGGTTCATATCATTTTGAGTTTCCACCTCAACTTCTTAAATATCAATCCTCACTTCATTATTCACATTTTCATCAACCACATCTTTAACTACCAAAGGGACTTCGTCATCTTGCAACTCAACATCATCATCCACAACTTGCTTTTGCTTAGAGGCATTCACATCACTGCCCCTCCCACTTCTTGTTGTGACTGCCATAACATGATTGTTCCCACCCTTTGGGTTCACTATCGTATCACTTGGTAGAGCACTCTTCGGGCGAGTATTCAATGACTGAGAGATTTGGTCTAATTGCACCTCCAAGTTTCGGATAGAGGTGTTGTGAGAAGCTAACTGTGCGTCCGAATCCACATTCCTCTTCATCATCTGCTCGAACATCATTTCAATTCTACCCATATCATTACCAGAAGAACTAGGACCTTGAGAAGGGAAAAGGGGTGGATTGTTCGGTTGTTGGTACATTGGGGGCCTTTGAAAGCCTTGCCCCCGGTTGCCTTGGTTTCAATTGTTATTCCACCCGCCTTGATTGTTGTTGTTGCCCCAGTTGTTGTTATTTCCATTCTAATTACCTTGGTTGTTGTTTTGATTACCCCAATTGTTGTTTTGGTTGTTGTTATTCCAATTGCCACCACCTTGTTGTTGATTGCCCAAATTTCCTTGGGGTCGCCATTGTTGGTTTGAAGAGTTGCCTCTATTGCCTTGATAGTTATTGACATATTGTACCTCTTCACTTTGGTCATCATAACCATCATTTTGACACCCATCATATTCATCAACAAATTGCTCAGAATTTCCTTGATTTTGTTGCCTCCTTTGCCTTCTCTTGTTGACAAGCA
Source organism: Nicotiana tabacum (assembly GCF_000715075.1). NCBI lineage: Eukaryota > Viridiplantae > Streptophyta > Magnoliopsida > Solanales > Solanaceae > Nicotiana > Nicotiana tabacum. The sequence continues at coordinate 101,217,818 of NC_134084.1, read as the reverse complement.
TACTAACAACCTCTATGGCATTCACTTGGATAGGATTCTGAACTTGTTGCAACTATGCCTTAGCCAATTGATTCATCGTGGTAGTAAGCTCAGCTATCGCTTGCCTGTGATAATGTAATTCCTTGTGTAAATGGATAACCGTAGGGTCACCTTAAGGCACATTTGCTCTACTCTGCCATGCTTAAGAAGTGTCCGCCATTTCATCAAGTACATCACATGCCTCTCATAAGAAAGCTTCATAAAATTGCCCCCGGCCAATTGGCTAACAATGCATTGATTTGTAGTATTTATGCCCCGGTAAAAGGTTTGTTGGCTCATGGCCTCGGTCATATCATTATTTGGGCACTCCTTTACCATCGTTCTATACCGCTACCAAATTTCATGCAAAGGTTCCGTTGGCTCTTGCTTGAAGGCCAATATTTCATCCCAAAGTGCCGCCATATGACTCGGTGAGAAGAATTTGGCAATAAACTTATCCGCCAACTCATTCTAAGTTGTGATGGAATGGTTGGGGAGTCTCTCGAGACAGTCTAATGCCTTCCCCCGAAGTGAGAACGGGAAAAGTCTCAATCTCAGCGCATCATCGGATACATTCGTCTGCTTGCTCCCCCAACATGTATCTACAAAACCCTTGAGATGTTTGTAGGCATTTTGATTTGCAGTTCTAGTGAAGTACCCACGCTGCTCAAGTAAGGTCAACATCACATTGGTTATCTGAAAGTTGCCAGCCCGGATTCGGGGTGGGACAATAGCACTTGCGTAGCCCTGGTTCGGTAATACTCTGGGAGCCACTCTTGGAGGAACCGGGGGAGGGTCTGGAATATTGTCATTTGGATTAGCATTGGCATTCCGACCTCTCCGTTGACCTTGAGGTGCAAGAGGCACCTCATCTTTCTCAAGATCATCTACCTCCTCCCCCGCTATCATATTTCCAAGAGGGTCATTAGCGTTGTTTAAAGCTATGTTGGTACCTGAGTAATGACACAAACAAGTAAGTAACAAAGAAGTAAAGAAGAACAATACACAAAACTAACTAAATAGATAGCCAAAACCATTAGCTCCCCGGCAACGGCGCCAAAAAGTGATCACAGCCTACTCCACACTACTAAAAAATAGGAAGAGAGTGTCGCAATAGCTTTTACCCAATTTGTGGGTCGGGATCGATTTCCACAGGGAGCTAGGAATGGAGTCGAGTATCTATTTAGATTGGGATTGTGTAATTGTTCCAAATATCACTTCCAATCATTTTTGGTTTTTCTTTAACAAACTACTATTATCAACTACTAATTATAAATGTAACTAGATTATGCTAAACGAGAATTGCTAAAAGTTGTATCTAATGGATAAAAAGGTACTAGGGTAGTGACTTTCACCTAGGTGGCTAATTGATGGATAATTGCTTCTAAGGCATGATTGACTTGATTGGAGAAATATGCTATAACCGTTGCACGATTTTACCTACTCTCACACCTTTCGGTAGAGAGAGTGATTTTGCCCAATTGACTTTCTTAAGACCACATGGGTAGGCAAATTTGCTCAAGCAACTAGGGTTCAAGTCGGGTAATTACTCTCTCGAGATTTAACCCTTTAATTGGGACTATCAATTCTCTTGAGTCCATCCCAATTCCTTGTTGGGTCAATTTTGGAGACTTAGACTCTCTTTCTCAAGAAGAGCCAAGTTAACTTAGCACAAACCAGTGTTTGCAACCACCAATTCATAAATTAAACCATAAAATTGACCCAAATAACAAACACCCATAGTCAATCTAGCCTTAAATCACAATACCCATCAATTACCCATACTAGGGTTGAGCCACAACCCTAGCTAATGGGTCTAGCTACTCATGCTTGAAAAGAAAAATAGAGAAATAGATAAAGATAAAGACATATTAATTAATTGCTAAAGTAAATACAAAGATTCAATGATAAAAACTAAGTAAATATGCCCAAAATGGCTAATAAATGTCTTCTCACGAGCCGCACTAGGTTCTTGACTCTTTAATTTCATCTCTCTGAACTCAGGCTCCGCTAACCGCGCAAAATGGACCGCGGCCACAGAGTCTTCTAATGCGGTCCGCACAAACATGACCGCGGACCGCGCAACTGGAGCCTTGGCAATTTTCATCTCTCTGATCTTCGCCTCTGCGGACCGCACATAATGGTAGTGCGGCCATGGAGCCCTCAGTGCGGACCGCATAATTTCCACTGCGTCCACTCTGTTTTAACACTTGATTTGCCAGTTCTCTGAATCTCCCTAGTGCGGACCGCACAAAGTGTAGTGCGACCGCACTAGGCCTGTTTGTCCTGAATTTGCCTTGTCTGTGGTACTTGTGCAGTTTTCACTCCTTTTGAGCAGATCTTTGACATCTTGTCACTTTGTCGATCAAACATGCAATCAAGCATAACTTATGAGCCTTTTGGGACTATTTTGTAACAATTTATAATCATAACGTAAGCAAGAGAGAGCAGGAAACACGTTAAAATCCCTAGTTATCCACGTTGACTAGTCAAACAGAGTTATATGCATAATAGGTGCCCCAACACAACTTAAAAATCGTTAGCTGGTGACTATTCCTCTTTTAGCACTCTATCTCACGTCTAAAAGAGTTGTCACAGCGTCGATGCTCGGTTTCGCGAGAAAACGGGATGCGACAGCATGGCGACTCTGTTGAGGATTTTACACTTTGGCTCTTACCTTAATGAACTTGGATTATGTGGATTATTTTCTTTGTTATAAAATGCACATCCTTTACCTTCTCCATCATTATTTGTTTAAATTTGTTATAACATTCACATCCATTCCCCGTTCACCATTATTTGCTATGACTGCTCTTTATTTTGTTTAAAGACTACTATATCATGCCTCTCCCATTCCTACTCCTTACTTGCTTTATTACATTCTCGCATATATTCCATGAACTAACTTCTTCCTTCATCTTTCTTTTTATGTTTTTCATATTTTACCTTAATACTATATTTACTGCTTTTACATATTTATCATGTAAATTCTTGGAAATGTGTTTTATCTCTGCATAAAGCATGCTCTACATCATACTCCATTCGTGCCAATTATCAACATAACGGCGCTTGATGAGTGTCCCCGCTCTTCCAAAATTACCCTTTTTAAATCGAAAAGGCTTATTTGTGGTAGACTAGTCAATCAGTGGTGCAGTCGACGATCCCGTGCCTTTCCCTCTCAAGTTGTCCATTTGAGAGTACCGATCTAGGCCATCCTAGAAACCTTACTCCAATATCAAATGTACATGCATCATGTAAACCTAGTACGAGTTAGAACGTTGTTAATATCCCGCTAAGATAAGCCTTGTCCAAAGTCCGACGGAATTTCCACAATCCCAATGGACACCGTCATATTATGTGCATTACTTGAGAAAATATGCCAATATGTTGATCATTAGTCTGTAAATAGTCAAATCCGGAGGGGAAAAGGGTTAACTTTATTTATTTGCACAAAATAAAGCACGAAGTCCCCAGGTTCAGCATGGTCCAAAAAATCCCACCTCTGCTACTTGATTGGTGGAAAATTCTCGCGCCTAGCTGCAAGAATCATGTGAGAAGGCTACTTGGTGACTTGCCATCTTTGATCGATACCCAACCGAATAGGGCATTGATTGAGGATGCTACCATGTTCTGGGATGAGAAAAGGGTCATCTTCCGCTTTGGTGACATAGAAATGACTTCTCTCCTAGAAGAAATAGGAGACTTCGCTAAGCTGCCATGGAATAGTCCAGGGTTATTAGTGCCAGATAATCGCACTCCTCACGGTTTTCTAAAAATGCTAGGTTTCAAGAAGAATTATGTGTTGCTTTGTTTGAAAAAGTCATACATCCCATTTGGATTTCTTTATGAGCGTTATGGGCACAATAAGTCATATCGTCTTCATCCTGAGGAACTCGCCATTACTTCTTTGGGTTGGACACACCGTTGAGTTTTATGTGTTTATCGTCTGCTTTTTGTGGTTGTTGATATTTCCAATAAAATGGGGAAGGATTCATACTCACCTAGCCATGGTCGCCAAAACTTTGATGGAAGGCATCGAGGGACAAACCTATACTATCATTCCTATGATCGTAGCTAAAATGTACCGCGCTCTAGATCGGTGCAAGCAGGGATTCAGGCACTTCGATGGTTGTAATCTGTTATTGCAAGTTTGACTATGTGAACATTTTTAGAGGGGAGAATATCGCCAAGAGCTTCTGCAACAACTGTTGAATGACTATATAGCTTACCATCACCCAAAGAAAATGACATTTATCCTAGACAGGTTTGTACAACCTGGAAATGCTGTGAGTTGGGTGCATTTCTTCAGCAATCTGACAGACGAGCAGGTACATTGGATGTTTGAATGGTTTCCTAGCAGTGAGTTCATCATCAGGTCAAGAGAGACTACTCATCTGGTACTAATCTGGTTGAGGGGTATCTATCCATATGCTGCTATAAGGGTAATAAGACAAGCGGGAAGAAAACAGGTTATACCTCAAATTTCCAACATGGTCCAGTACAAAGCAGATTTTAAAGGGGACGTCATTCCATTCAAGTTTGAGGCACAACATATGTAGAACCAGAAGGTCATTGTGGAAAAGGATACTATTGAGCCAGACAGGTATCATGCCAGTCATGTGTACTTCTACCCATCATGGCTAGTAGGCGATATAGCAGGAGACGTCAAGCTGGGAGTTAATCTGAAAAACAGGATCATAGATGACGCTGCTGAATCACAGGTCAAGTATAGGAGGTTACGCAAAAGGGTCTTTGAGTCTGAAGCTAGGCATCTGGAACAACAAAGTGGATATGGAAGCAATCAACGAATATAGTGAAATTACCACTAAGTCAATGGAGAGATTGGAATATTTGGAACAAGGTTTGATGGAGCTTGAGGGAAAGATGAGGAAGAGGCTTTCAGATTGTCAAAACACGGATGGAAGTGAAGAGGGGCATCTAGCAAAGGCTTACCTATTGTTAGATATGCGCGACCTGGGGAACCTGATTGATGGAGTCAAGAGAGCCAAGCAGGGGAAGGTCCTTCTGGGACCAAGTAGATTAGGAAATGATCTTCTTTACTGTTTTCTAGCTTAGTTTTAGATTTCGATTGTAATAAGGCAAATGCCATTAGTAACTTTCTTATTATTGTTGATTTAGTAAGGATTTGATTCATTTTTGCATTAATGAAATGACGCAGTTATTGGCATCAATTTTCTCCAAGTCTATGTGTCGCTTAGGCCTACCTTGGGCACAATGAGGCCCCCAAATTAGGACGCGAATTATTACGTGATTTTGCAAAACATGTTTAAAATTGCAAAGCATTTTTTCAATATCCCTTACTGACTTGGTTACCTTTTGTTTGTTTTTTTTTATTATTATTTCCATTCCCCAAGGTTGGTTCGTGCATATTGGCATCATCCTCATATCACACTAGATCCAGAGGTCCTCCACCTCCTCCTCCACCAAGTGATCCTAAAGGCAGATGCAAAGGAAAATGAAAAATGGATGATTTGAGCGGTATCAGAAAACACAACGCTACTATGGCAAAAAACACTAAAACCTCAGATGGTCGAAGTACTCCGGCACAAAATGAATTGGTCTTATTCCTGGAACAGAAAATCCTGGAGCTACAAGGAGAACTTGAGCAGGTCCAAAACTTGGCAAACCTTTCTCTCACCCTAAACATCCCTGATATCAACCAACAAAATCCAAATACCCAAAACCTAGCTCCATCCCAAAACACACAGAACCAAAATCCACCGCCAAATCCTCCCACACCACATCAATAACCCATACCTCCTCAGAACTATAACCCTTCACCGGTACCTACTCCTCAACAACACCATCATCATCCAACTCAATACCCACAGAACACCACTTATCACACTCCTCAGAATGTATCGCGACCTACTCCTGATCCCTAAAACTCAACCAATGACCACCCTTATGCCCAGATTCTCGGAGTTCATCAAAGCAATCTCATATGCGTGAAAACTTTACCCCATACCCCATAACAAACCCTATATATACCGGAATCAACCGAGAAGGACCTGCTCATCAAGAATATGGCGAAAGAACTCAAGAAGCTCACTGGAAGAGTTCAGAGTGTCGAAGGTTGTAATGGCATTGAAGGTTTGAACTATGAGGACTTGTGTATTCAACCAGATGCAGAAATGTCGGAGGGTTACAAACCTCCCAAGTTCAAATTGTGACAAACTTGTAGGAGCGGGAAAAGATGAACGAATCCGTAAAACTGTTCATGAGAAGACTATCATGAGATGCTTTGTCTTGGTACATCAGTCAGAACCAGAAGAAGTGGGTTAATTTGGTGAACATGGCGTCAGATTTCATGGACAGTTTCAGGTTCAACATAGAAAATGTACCAGACATTTTCTACATTCAGAATCTCAAGAAGAAACCAACGGAAATCTTCCGCAGGTATGCAACTCGGTGGAGGTCCGAAGCTACGAAAGTAAGACCAGCACTTGAATAAGACCAAATGAATAAGTTCTTTGTTAGAGCTCAAGACCCGCAGTACTATGAAAGGCTAATGGTTATTGAAAACCATAAATTCTCTGACATCATCGAGCCAGGAGAAATAATAGAAGAAGTAATTAAGAGTGGAATGGTGACAAATTTCGAAGCATCACAGGCCACGAATAAAGCCTTGCAGTCAGGAGGTATCTCGAAGAAGAAAGAGGTGGGTGCTATAATGGTAGCCCAAGGTCCTAAGTCTCTTCTCACATACCAAACACTTCCACCCACATACCAGCCTTCACCCCTCAGATACCAACAACCTGCTACCACCTACCACGCCTATAATACCTAACCCGCATATTATCACTCACCACCACCTGCCCGCCAAAATTATGAAAAACCAAGACCAAACTTCAACCGCAGATCACCCAGACAATACACTCCAATTGTTGAACCTATAGACCAACTATATGAGAGACTAAAGGTTGTTGGTTATGTCACTCTCATTCCTATCATTGCTATGGAAAACTCTTCTCAATAGATTAACCCAAACAAGACATGCGCCTATCACCCAGGCATGAAGGGGTATACCATTGATGCATGTCACACGCTGAAGGACAAGATTCAGACATTGATCAACACCAAAGTCATACAGACAAAGGAAGCTACACCAAATGTTCGTAATAATCCTTTCCCAAATCACAGAGGTAAGGGAGTAAATGTGATAGATACCGATGAGGAATGGGATCCAGAGGGGTCAATGGACTCATTCGGGAGGGGGATAATCCTAGAACATCTCCAGTCACCCTCACACCCATTGTGGTACAAACCCAAGCATCGCTTGAAGTCGAGATAACCGCACCAGCACTATTTGAAGTCGAGGTAACCACACCCTTCACTGTGATGGTAGATCCCACGCCATCTTACGAGTCTAATGTTATCCCATGGGATTATGTCGCGGAAGCAAAGAGGAAAGGAAAAGCAAAAATGGAGGAAACAGGTACAGCACAAGGCATGACTAGAACTGGCAGGGTTTATACACCTGAGCACTTGGGATGAACAAGCAAAGAAGCTTCATCTAAGCTGCCTGTTGTTGAGACTGGCCCCGACGACCTTTAGAGAAAAGTGCAAGCAAGAAAATACTTTGTGGTTGACCATTTGAACAAAACTCCCACTCAGATATCCATCTTGTCACTGCTGCAAAACTCTGAGACACACAAGAATGCCTTGATGAAAGTGCTGAGTGAAGCTCATGTACCCACCGACAACACTAGTGGGGAGATGGCCAACATGATCGAGCAGGTATTGGAAAGCCACAAAATCACCTTTTATGAAGACGAGCTTCCAGAGGGACTAAGTTACAACAGGGCACTACATATCACAGTGTAATTTGAGGATAAGTTCATCGCCAGGGTCCTGATAGATGGGGGTTCAAGTCTTAATATATGTCCACTGAATACTCTGAAGAGGTTGGGTAAAGGACTGCACGAGATATGAGCAGGAAGCTTAAATGTGAAGGTGTTTGGTGGATCTAAAAGATCCATAATCAGAGAAATCAACCTCATCCTATAGATGGGCCCACCCTAGTTTGATGTTGAGTTTCAAGTGCTGGATATATCTCCTACCCATAATTTATTGTTAGGACGGCCCTGGATACATGCCGCTGGGGCAGCGGCCTCTACTCTGCATCAGGCTGTGAAGTTTGAATAGAACTATCAAGAAGTGATCATCTATGGAGATGGAAGTAATCCCATTTATACCAATCAGAATGTTCCAGTCATCGAGAATGGGAAGAAGTTAGGTGGAGAAACATACCATCGCATTGAGCACGTCAATGCAATTGAAAAGGACAAATGATGGAGCAACAAGATAGAAAGCATACTGCTATGGACAGGGTATGAACCTGGCAAAGGTCTCGGTAAGAATCTCCAATGGATCACCAAACTAGTACAACCAAAGTGTCATGGTACAACTTTTGGGCTTGGGTATGAATATAGTTGGCTCGAATACCAGAATTAGTCGTCGCCATGGTGTGGTCCTTATTATCCGCTTGAACAACCAATACTACATTTGCACCAGACATTTCATCAAGCTGACATGATGTAGGGGTCTGAGGAAGATGAAGTCTTAGTTGGCATGAGGAAGTTGTTTCTAGATAATGAAGATATGGATTGTAGTGTGATAGTTGAGGAGGGGGAGGAGGAAGACCTTACCGTTCAAATCGTGGAAAAAGGAGTTGTTCTCAAGAATTGGACTGTTGCATCATCCCGGGCTCGTCGAGTTCCTGGGTAGCTTGGCAATTAGCATCAATTATTTTTTTAAGCAAATTTTTGAGCATCTAAGACATTTTCAGTATTTTGTTTTGAAATAATTGCTCGAGTCATCGAGCCGTACTTGTTGACATTTTTAATATTTTATTAATGCATTGCTATTTTTAGTATTTATTATTATTCTTTACATTTTTCTCTCTACATCATTATTATTACCTATCCCAATGAACCTACGACTATGACATGTAATGAGACAACACAACATATGGATAGTAATTCAGAGGATCTAGAAGATGATATAATACCTGAGGAAATTGTCAGAGAAGTGGAAAACTTTGACAACAAGCCTACGTCTAATTTAGACGAAACTGAGACAGTTAACTTACGGGATTCCAAAATGGTCAAGAAAACACGCATAAGCATTCACCTGTCACCGTCAAAAAGGAAGAGCATGTCAGATTCCTAAAAGAATATGAAGATATCTTTGCATGGTCTTGCGACGATATTACTGGTTTGAGTACATCCATAGTAACTCACAAGCTACCTACCAATCCCATGTGTCCACCGGTAAAACAGAAGCTCAGAAATTTCAAGCCGAATATGATTTTGAAGATAAAAGAGGAGGTCACCAAGCAAATTAAAGCCAAAGTTCTTAGAGTGGTTGAATATCCGACTTGGTTGGCCAACATCGTGCTGATTCCAAAGAAAGATGGAAAAGTTAGAGTGTGTGTTGATTATCGAGATTTAAACAGGGCAAGTCCTAAAGATGATTTCATGTTGCCCAATATACACATATTGATCGACAATTGTGCCAAGCATGAACTCCAATCCTTTGTGAATTGCTTCACGGGGTATCATCATATCTGGATGGATGAAGAGGATGCCGAAAAGGCAGCCTATATCACGCCATGAGGGATGTACTGTTATTAAATGATGCCATTTGGTTTGAAGAATGCTGGAGCCACTTACATGAGAGCCATGACAAATATTTACCATGACATGATACACAAGGAAATAGAGGTGTGTGTGGATAACGTCATCATCAAATCTAGAAGAAGAACAGATCATATAGCACACTTGAGGAAATTCTTTGATCGACTTCGAAGGTACAATCTGAAACTGAATCCTGCAAAGTGTGCCTTCGGAGTTCCTGCCGGAAAATTGCTAGGATTCATCGTCAATCGCAGAGGGATTGAATTAGACACGTTAATGGTCAAAACTATCCTGGACTTGCCACCTCCAAAGAATAAGAAAGATGTGATGAGCTTTTTAGGGTGTCTCAACTACATCAGCCGTTTCATAGCACAATCAACCATGATCTGTGAGCCGATCTTCAAAATGTTGAAGAAAGATGTTGCAACAAGCTGGACTGAAGAATGCCAGAAAGCCTTTGACAAAATCAATGAGTATTTATCTAAACCACTTGTTCTTGTCCCATCAGAACCAGGAAGACCTTTGCTGCTTTATTTATCCGTACTAGATGGAGATTTTGGTTGCATTCTGGAACAACATGATGAGACTGCAAGAAAGGATCAGGCAATATATTATCTGAGTAAGAAATTCACACCTTACAAAGCCCGATACTCTTTGCTGGAGCGCACCGCTATGCTTTGACATGGATAGCTCAAAAGTTGAGGCATTATTTCTGTGCATACACCACATATCTCATATCAAATATGGACCCGTTGAAGTACATCTTCCATAAACCCATGCCTACGGGAAAGTTAGCAAAATGGCATACATTGCTGAGTGAGTTCGTCATCACCTGGGTAACTTAGAAGGCAGTCAAAGGGAAAGCGTTGGCAGATCATTTAGTAGAAAATCCTGGGGATGGAGAATATGAACCATTGAAAATGTATTTTTCCAATGAGAAGGTATCATTTGTAGGAGAAGATATCACCGAGGCATACGACGGTTGGAGAATGTTCTTTGACGGAGCTGCAAACTTCAAAGGAGTGGGTATCAGAGCTATCTTAGTATCAAAACCGGCCAACACTATCCAGTATCTGCAAGACACCAACAATATGGCAGAATATGAGGCTTTCATCTTGGGACTCAGGTTGGCCATTGACATGAATGTTCAGGAGTTGCTGGTGATTGGAGATTTCGATCTTTTGATGCATGAGGTTCTAGGAGAATGGGCTACAAAGAACACCAAAATATTGCCATATTTCTACTGTGTATAAGAACTGATCAAGAGATTCCCAAAGATAGAATTCTAACATGTTCCGAGGATTCCGAACGAGTGTGTAGATGCATTGGCCACTTTATCTTCCATGATACAACACCTAGACAAGAACTTCATCATTCCTATCCCAATAGGAATTCATAAGCAGCCATCTTATTGTGCTCATGTTGAAGAAGAAAGTGATGGAAATCCATTGTTCCACAACATCAAGGAATACATGGCAAAGGGAGAGTACCCGGAACACGCAACTCATACTCAGAAGCGCACACTCCGAAGGGTAGCCAACCATTTCTTTCAAAGCGAAGGAATTCTGTACAGAAGGACTCCAGACCTGGGATTATTTGGTGTGTCGATGCCAAGGAAGCATCCAGAATGCTCGAGGAAATACATGCTGGAACCTGCGGACCGCACATGAATGGCTTTGTTTTATCCAAGAAAATACTAAGAGCGGGATATTTCTTGATGACTATGGAAACAGACTGCATCAAGTATGTTCATAAATGTCACCACTGCCAGATACATACTGATATGATATGAGTACCACCCAATGAACTCAATGCAACAAGTGCACCCTGGCCTTTCTCCGCTTGGGGTATGGATGTCATCAGTCCAATTGAACCCGCTGTTTTAAATGGGCATAGGTTCATTCTGGTGGCCATAGACTATTTCACGAAATGGGTCGAGGATGCATCTTACAAAGTTGTAACTAAGAAGGTCGTCGCAGATTTTGTTCGAGATCGCATTATTTGCCGGTTCGGAGTGCCAGAGTCATTCATTACCGATAATTCCGCCAATCTCAACAGTGATTTAATGAAGGTCATTTGTGAAACTTTCAAGATCAAGCATAAGAATTCCATAGCATACAAGCCGCAAATGAACGGAGTTGTAGAAGCCACCAACAAGAACATCAAAAGATACTAAGAAGAATGGTAGACAATTACAGGCAATGGCACAAGAAGCTGCCATTTGCTTTACTTGGTTATCGTACCACAGTTCACACATCCACTGGGGCAACTCCCTATCTATTGGTTTATGGTACCGAAGCGGTTTCCTGCCGAGGTAGAAATCCTTTCTTTAAGAATTATACAAGAAGCTAAGCTCAGCGACGCAGAATGGATACAGAGCTGATATGAACAATTGGCTCTCATTGATGGGGAAAAAAAGAATACAGCGTGCCACGGTCAACTCTACCAGAATAGAATGTCAAGAGCTTTCAACAAAAAGGTCAGACCAAGAAAATTCATACCGGGGTAGTTGGTGCTAAAGCAGATCTTCCCACATCAGGATGAAGCCAAGGGGAAGTTCTCACCTAAATGGTAAGGTCCCTACATGGTTCATCAAGTACTAACAGTATGAGCACTCATACTTGCAGAAATGGATGGAGATATTTGGCCAAAGCCTATCAACTCAGACGCAATCAAGAAATATTGTGTTTAGGATTGTTTACATTTCTTCACTTGATATAACTGAACTACGCTTGACCCGATTCCTATTTAAGAGGGGATACTTAAGCAGCCCTGTGGGTTCGGTCACATCTTAAAAAAATCTTCATTTTCCCCATGATCAGAAATTTGGGCAAGATCGCAAGTTCAGCCAACTTCGTTATATGCAGAACAACCAAAAAAGTATTGTCAGAAGTATGCATTTAAACTGGGCACAATGTCTCTAAAATGTGTCACAGTCACCGGTTCATCTAAATTATTTGATATTGCATACTACTACATTTCAAATAACTATATTTTTCATACAATTTATCAAATGCATGCATATTTTTCGAAAACTTTGTTTCTATAACAGCCAGATGTTGTCCAGGGTAACTCAAACAGGGTCTCAAGACGAGAATGAAGGCAAAGAAAGAGTCAGGAGCACGAACCAACCTTCCCCCCACAAAACTCATGATTTTTTCTTTGGATGCAGGCACAATAAGAGAACAATATTCACAAATATATCAAGTCAATACCTTTATGACAACAGATTACCTAGCGCAAACACCTCCAGCTAAGAAATACTTTACTTTCTCACTGTAATTCATCATTTTCTTGAATAAGGCTAAGCATTGCCTTTCTTTGCATGAGATAAGCATTGTCTCCCCTAATTGCATGAGACTAAGCATTGTTTCCCCTAATTGCATGAGACTAAGCATTGTCTCCCCTATTGCATGAGACTAAGCATTATCTCCCTTCTTTGCATGAGACTAAGCATTGTCTCCCCTAATGGCATGGGACTAAGCATTGTCTCTCTTCTTTGCATAAGACTAAGCATTGTCTCCCCTAATTGCATGAGACTAAGCATTGTCTCCCCTAATTGCATGAGACTAAGCATTGTCTCTCCTAATTGCATGAGACTAAGCGTTGTCTCCCATCTTCGCATGAGGCTAAGCACTGCCTCCCTCTTTGCATAAGGCTAAGCACTATCTCCCTAATTACATAAGGCTAAGCACTGCCTTTGCTTGCATAAGACTAAACATTGTCTCCTCTTCTTGCATAAGGTTAAGCACTGCCTCCCTAATTGCATAAGGTTAAGCACTACCTTTCCCTGCATGAGACTAAGCATTGTCTCCTATTCTTGCATGAGGCTAAGCATTGCCTCCCTAATTGTATAAGGCTAAGCATTGCATTTCCATGTATGAGACTAGGTATTGTCTCCTCTTCTTGCATAAGGCTAAGCATTGCCTCCCTAATTGTATAAGTCTAAGCACTGCTTCTCCCCGCACGAGACTAAGAATTGTCTCCCCTTTTGGCATAAGGCTAAGCATTGCCTTTTCCTTGCATAAGATTAAATACTGCCTCCACTACACTACCTAAAACCTAGCACTATCCTTTGTTCACCTAGGGCTAAGCACTGCCCTCATCTTATACAAGGCTATGCCTTGTCTTGTCTCGTCCTCACATATGACCAAGCATCCTATCTTTGCATTTGATAGGCTGAAACATCGTCATTTTGTCCAAAGGCATCATAGTCTGAAGGCATCATCCTCATAGCCAGGAGACACCATTACATGGCTTGAGGATCTCCCAAAATTGTACATCATTATTCAAAGGCATCATCGTCCGGAGGCACCATCCTCATGGCTCGTGAATCCCTTATCATACGCTTCATGGCCCAGGACGTCATGGTCTAAGGATATCATCCTCACCGTTCAAAGACAAACTTCATGGTCCAAAGGGAATCTGCACCACGTTTAAAATTTTGCAATAACCCATATATATTTGCATGCACCGTGTTCTAGTTTTGTAGGTAATCCAGGAGGTAACCGTTCTGCAAACAGGAGCAATCTTTTCTCTGGTTTCCGTTCATAACATTCACATCCTTCAATCGTTTCAAGTGTAACTGACCACCAATAACTGCCTACCTTTTACTCTATGACCGTTAAGGTATCTACTCTGTGATACATCTATAACGTTTCAAATTCACATTCATGACTCTGCATAAGTTCATTCGATACTATCCTACCCAAAAGAACCCTTTCCGAAACATACGACCATTCCTATAACAACTCCATCGATTTTATTCACTGTTGGATCCAGAAGTGCAAACGACCTGATTCCCATAACACTAGGGATATGTAAGCAATTCAAGAACCAGGGTTCGGCCTCTATTTTTTAATCACATCATTCCTCACTCAAATCGGCCAAAATTGGTCATCATTTTCTTTATCCGACAACTCTTTCATCATTCCCGGGTAAAGAGGGGCAGCTGTTGATACCCAATTTTGCCCTCATATTTTTCAAATAGTATATATACTTTCAAAATATCATTTTATATCATTTTATATCATTATTTAGTTTAAAAAATCTATACAAGCATTATTTAAAATTTTTAGAACTTCAAAATTGATTTTCCTGCATTTAAATTACTTGAATATTTTTTAATTACTCCTTACGATTATTTTGTGATGACTTAGTTACATAAAATTATTATTTGCTTATATAATACAGGTTTTAAATATTTTATTTTATTTTATATAATTACATTAATATTCTTAAAGCTATTTGCACAATCTTGCAATAATAGCTTATATTTTATAATTTTATTGCATTTGTCATTTTATTCAAGGTCAAAATAATATCTTATATTTTTATAATCTTCTACTATTATTTTAAAGTATTAATCTGTATAAATAGCAATTTTTTAACTTATTTAACTATTTTACTAAATTATTTTCCCTTAATTTTCTATTTTAAAATCTAGCCCAAAATTGGGATTAATTTCGGACCAAACAAGCCCCAAATCCCTAAGCCCAATCCAAATGGCCCTTTAATCCCCAACCTAGTCCGAAAACCCGACCCAGCTCTTCTCAAATCCCAGTCGTTGATCAAAAGCGATCAATGGCTCACAACGCTCCCCTCACTTTCCTTATATCCCCAATACCCCAAACCCTAGAGACAAATCCAATGCGATTCATTTATTATTTATTTTACCATATTCATGTTCTTTCTCCACTGGTTGCCTCTTTATAGTATTACATAGTACTTGCTCTATTTTGGTAAGTACAAATCTTCGAATCAAAGAGAATCAATTTTAATCGTTGGGATTCAGATAATATTTCGTCTAGATACGTTTATATCAAGGCTATATGGGTCCGATTAGCCAAGATCTCCAACCAGTTTTCGATTTTTGTCAAATAGGGTTTATCTAATTTTCCCTAATCCAATTTTTGTTGATTCTGCATGTTATTATTTCCTTATTTTTATTGATTTTACAGTATTTCCTGTATTTGTTTACTATATTTGTACTGCTATATAAATCTCTTCCCATTTCCCTTTTGAAAGAGACTTTCAATCACGAGATTCACTAAAAATTGAAGTTATTGTTCTATTATTCTCTTGTTCTATACTTTGGTTCTTAGCCGGGTGAAAGCCAAGGCCACCGGAATTCGATTTTTCAACTTTTCTTGGTGCGAGCACTACCCGAAGTTCATTTGATGCCCTTGAGAACTCTGACGCAATTAGATTCTGGGTTCTTGCTCTTTGTTGACATTCAGAGTATTGTGGAGTTTGTTCTTTCTTGTTGTCTATTTATTCAACTGATAACTAGTAAGTCTCTTGGCTTTTACAATTTTGCTCTTCTATGTTCATGACTTGCATATTCTTACCTCTGAAATTCCTCACGTAATGTGTTTCCAGACCATCTCTGTATGCAACTTTGTTGGCATTGAACCTATTTCATGATCTAAACCTCTTTAGCATTTGATTTTTATCTAAAATTTCCAGTTTTGAGATATGTTATTTGAATATGCTTTACCTAAATAATTTAGACCTTCTTAAGTTCATTTAGCGTAATGTGTTGGTACCTAAATATCTACATTTACTGTTTGACATGAGTTTGCTTTCCTACTATGTTCTGAATTCCTGTAATGACTGACTCGCATCTATAATATGACTTGTTCCCCTGCTATTGTGTCATTCAGCATGTCTTTGGTTTGCTTGATTCTATATCCTTTAGTGATTATTTTAGACTTTAGAGTAGTTATCTCAACTTGTGTTTCCTTACCATGTTTGATACTGTAAGTTAGCATATCTATCTTTTGATATTGTGATGGATACTTAACATAATTTGGACCCCTAGGTTTTAAAATACTTTAAGTTAGTGCTTTACTTCAGACTCGTTTGGTATTATGCACCTTTGTATGTCAATCTTGTAATCTCAGAAACCTTGATGCCCTTGCCTTTTACCAAATATTTATGCCCAATATGCTAAGTTTTTGAACTTGTGTTAACAACCCGTTCTTTGAGTTTTGTTGATTCTCTTTGCTTGTATGTCACCCCTGTCATGTCTGCTTTTAAAACTGTAAGTGCATCTATTCAAATTATGTCATTTGGTAATTGTTCTATCACACTCATTTTTTACCTACACTATTCTGAATCTGCCACCCTTGGTCGGCTGAAAGCCAAGGCCACCAAAACTCTTTATTGACCTCCCTAGTGTGAGCACTGCTCAGGGTCAATCTGAGACTCTTGTGAACTCTAACACACTAGGATCGTGGGTCTTTTGGCCACTCTCTTTTCTACTGAGATCTGAGCTATCTCTGACACTCAGTTCTTTCCTCATTCTATCTACTGAATCTGCAAACTGGGTTGTTTAAGTAATTTATGTGTAATTCAATGTTTGGGTTAGGGGTGTTCATGGTTCGGTTTGGATTGGTTTTACACTAAAAAAAACAAACCAAGTAAGTCGATTTTTCAAATATTAGAACCAAACCAAACCAATTAAGTCGGTTTTTTCTCGATTCGGTTTATGTGGGGGTTTGTCAGTGTTTCGGTTATTTTTTGGTTTTTTCTTAAATATAAGACATACACTACCAAACACATGTTCCGGCGACCATATTTTCGACGTAACACTAACAAATCAATTGCCCTTTGAGAAATCTATTATTTATCAAGATATATTGATGATAATTGAATCAAATAGTGATAAATAATTAAAGGACTCAATTAAATATATTTTTTTTAACACGAAATGGTTTCTTATACTTAACAAAAGAAAACTACCAATCAAACTAGATTATAAAGGTAAAGAACTATACTAAAAGTGCAAACTATTAACATTTACCATTAAAATTTTGAGACTTTGTGTAACACACACACACACACACACACACACACACACACACACATATATATATATATATATATATATATATATATATATATATATATATATATATATATATATATATATATATATATTATATGTAGGTGTAATAATAAATTTGAAATAGCTACTCCTATAATCGGTTTGGCTCGTTTTTCGATTTTTTTCTGATTAAAACTAAAACCAAACCAAATTTGATCGGTTTTTAAAATTCAAAACCAAAACCAAAACCAAACCAAAAAGTATCAGTTTTTTGTATCGGTTTGGTTTGATTTTTGGTTTGGTTTGGTTTTCGGGTTTTTATGAACACCCCTAGTTTGGGTCATATGGTCAATCTGTAGATGTTTGGTTTAGCTTGAGTTCCTCTATAGTTTTTGGGTTGTGCTGATGAATATAGTCCCTTGTTGAGATCTGGGTATGCTATTTGGTGAAGAAAGAGTTTGTTGAAGGCCCAGTCAATACTGGGTACCTCCTTTTGATCTTAATGTAGGCCTATTATTATCTTTTGTGTAATATTTGTACTTATATTTATCATCTGGTTTGTAATAATTTTGTAATAAATAATTGGGGTGTTAGTGAAATTTGAAAAATGGGCATACTCTAATGTTTGCATGAAAGAGTAGAAAACATGTCTATAGGTTCGTATGATCTACTTGTTATTTTATCCAACCTGTCATATATGCTATTCAATTTCCATGTACACTGGTAGAAATCATGCCATTAGGAGAATCACACAGTCACACAACTTGTCTACTATCAAAGCATAAGTGTTTTATTTATTCATATGTCTACTGCTATGTGTTACTAGACAGCATGCCTATAGGAAATAAATGTCAATAATCATTCTTTCAATTTGCATAACTACAGAATATCCGTTAGATACCATGCCTATAAGATTATACTAGTTTATCATGTTCATAGGGCTTAATTAATTAATTAGCTGTTGTTATATCTATTGCTCACTTAGATAGCATGTCTATAGGAATAATCGATAAATTTGGCAATTGTTGGAACATAGCTATAAACGTTGCTACTCGCTTAGAAAGCATGCCCATAGGATCAAACATGAGTAATTCTGAGTATTTCCAATGGTTTAACTGCCCCTACTACGTAAATCACTTAGAGATCATGTCTATAGGTTTAATAACTTATGACCTGTAATCAGCATGCAATACCAAATACTCCTAAACTGTATAGTTGTTTGGAAATCATGTCTATAAGTTTAAAGTGGCACCTTGTATCTGAAACTGCATGCACATTTGAATCCAAGGTCACATAGAAACCATGTCTATAGGGATTAATGACTTTAATTTGCCTCAATTCTGAAAATGTCTAACACCGGATGTGAGAATCTGTTTGTGTGCATTTGTTGTCTCAGTGTGGAGGCTAACTTGAACCCTTAACTGCATTTACATGAAGTCCTACATATTTTGTATGTCGTCTAGTTTTATCATTCTGAGCGGCCTAAGTAAAGTCTAGAATCACCCTAAATAGAGTTCCAATGCCTCCTAGACTATAGGCATGGTACGGGTAGTGCACGCATAGGGTACGACTTAGAATTGAATTAGAGCGATTATAGGTAAATAACTTTAACATATTAATCGGATAGCATAAGATGATAGCCCGTGCCCGCTGAATAATATGAGTAATTCCCTACCTTAAGGGAGTTGCGAAGTATTATTTATGTTGCATGGGGTGATCCTTTAGTATAAAAAACTTAGGACCCCCTCTTCTTTATACATTTAGTCATCTAATATAGACCGTTATAGTTATATCCTTGTATTCCTTATTTCTCATTGTGTTATAATAAATTCCTTTGACCCTTGCTCTCTTTAGTTATCTTGCCTAATTATAATCCACATAGTCTTAAGCAAATAAAAGACGTAATAAATTTCCAAACTAATGATAAGAGTGATCCCAGGCTCGGTTAATGGCTCAATAAAGGATCTGCCTTCGATCTCAAGCTTGCACTTATGAAGAACTGATGAACAAAAATAAGAACTTTGAATAACAGAGAGAATAGAGGTAAGTTGCCTTGGTATGCGTGTTACAATGTGTGTGATGAATATTAAGCCTCCTCTTTATATAGTAGGGGAGTTTTACCCTAAGTACAATCCTAAGAAAGGTAAAACTCTTCCATTTCGCTAAACACTATTTTTCTACCTATACATACCGAAATTCACGCCGTGATATCCAGTTGGGCATGAACATCACGACCCTTTGTTAGTCATGTGTGGTTGTCTGGTAATGCTATCCGAGGTCTTGAGGTTCGAACCTGTCCTAGGGGGCGTGGTCTCGATGCCCCTGAAGGCAGGTGTTTTTTCTCGAGCCCTAATACGAGAGGCTCCTTGGTTTGACTCTGACTCCTTGCGGTCATGCTCCTGCTCCATTTTCCTCACCGGTAAACCGAGGTTCTTAGTGGGCTCGATTGCCTTGGTATGCGTGTTACAATGTGTCTAATGAATATTAAGCCTCCTTTTATATAGTAGGAGAGTTTTATCCTAAGTAAAATCCTAAGAAAGGTAAAAAAATTCCATTTCGCTAATCACTATTTTTCTAGCTATATGGGTCGAGATTCACGTTGTGATATAGGGTTGGGCATGGACATCACGGCCCTTTGTCAGTCGTGTGCGGTTGCCTGGTAATGCTCTCCGAGGTCTTGAGGTTCAAATCGGTCCTAGGAGACGTGGTCCCGATGCCCCCGAAGGCAGGTGTTTTGATAGAGCCCTAATACGAGAGGCTCCTTGGTCTGACTCCGACTCCTTACGGTCACGCTTCTACTCCATTTGTCTCACCGGGAAACCGAGGTTCTCAGTGTGCTCGGTTTTAGTCGTATAGAGACACCTTCCTCATCTTCCTTAATTTGTTACAAAATACACTTTCTTTAGCTGGTTTTCTATCAATACCAGTGTTTTAAAAGGAGGGAACGTGAGGCGAGGTATTTTACTTAACATGGGGCAAGGCGTAAGCCCCGAGGCATAGGGCGTAATCCCCATGGATCTTTAATTTTTCTGTGATGACCCTAAAGGTCATCACTTATTTTGGAAATAAATTCTGTGTTCCGAGGCCTTAAAACCTCCTTTTTATCTTACCTCGATTTACGTGCACAGTCCGGACGTGTATTCGGAAAGCCATTATGTGAAAATCATTGAAAAATGATAAATTTTACTTTTAAAATAAATTTAAGTTGACTTCGGTCAATATTTTGGGTAAACGGACCCGGACCAGTGATTCGAATGTCCCGGAGGGTCTGTAGGAAAATATGGGACTTGGACGTATGCCCGGAATTGAATTCCGAGGTCCCAAGCCCGAGAAATAAATTTTTGAAAAAAATATTTAACTGAAATTATAAGAGTTTTTAGAAATTTGAATATGTTTGAATTTGATGGTATCTGTCCCATATTTTGGTTTTGGAGCCCGATACAAGTCTTATATGGCATTTAAGTTGAGCCTGTAAAATTTGGTAAGAAACGGAGGTCATATGACGTGATTCGGTACCTTAGCTGTAAAATTTGAAACTTTGAAAGTTCTTGAGATTTCCTTTGATTTTGATGCTAAACTTGTAATTGTTGAGGTTATTTTGATATTTGATTGCGCGAGCAAGTCCGTATGATATTTTTAGGTTAGGGTGCATGTTTGGTTTGGAGCCCCGAGGGCTCGGGTGAGTTTTGGATAGGCCACGGAGTGAAATTGGACTTGGGAGAATTGTTGGTGTGTTGCAGGTGTGTAGCTGGCCTCTTATCTCGCATTTGCGAGATCAGGCATCGCAATTACGATGCAAGCAGGGTTCGCAAATGCGAGGATTTTGTCGCAAATGCGAAGAACCCAGGGCCAGCATTACCTCACAAATGCGAGGTATACTTCGCAAATGCGAAGTCTTCAGTACATGTTAGAAGTCGCAAATGCGACACCTTTATCGCAATTGCGATATCACAAATGCGACAATACCTTCGCAAATGCTAAGGAAGCATGTTTCTTAAGGGTTCGCAATTGCGAACCCTGGTCGCAATTGCAACATCAGAGACCTGCTAAATGAATTTCAGACGGGATTTCAACCATTTTTACAACTTTTTCAAAACCTAAACTCTCTTAGGCGATTTTCTAAAGAAAAGTTCTTCTCCAAATCGATGGTAAGTCATTTCTAACTCATTTTATTTAATCTATAACATCTTTTTCATGATTTCAACTCAAAATCAAGGGTTTTCATGGGGGAAATTGGGTGTTTTGGGTAGAACTTAGGATTTTCAAATTTTGGAGATTTGGACTTCGATTTGAGGTCCGATTTCAAAATAAATTATATATTTGGGCTCGTGGGTGAATGGGTAATTGGGTTTTGGTTCAAACCTCGGATTTTGACCATGTAGGCCCGGGGTCAATTTTTTACTTTTTGGGAAAAATCATTGGAAAACCTATTTTCATGCATTAGAATTAATTCATTTAGCATTTATTGATATAGTTAAGTAACTTGTGGCTAGATACAAGCGAATTGGTGGTGGAAACAAGAGGTAAAGCGGTAGTTGAGGCTTGAATTGTGTTCGTGCCATCGAGGTAAGTGTTTGGCCTAACTTTAGCTTGAGGGATTAGGAGTTGTATCTTATTTGCTATGTGTTAATTGTGGAGCACGACGTATAGGCATGGTGACTAGTATCTATACGTCGGTGTCAAGCATGCTCGTGAGTCTCGTATTTTAATTGTTGTGACTCCGTTGTGATTTATTCATGCTTAATATGATTATTATCATTGTTGGTTCCCTTGCCGGGATATTATTATTTATGATATTCTCTCCCTTACCGGGATGTTATTATTTATGATATTTTCTTCCTTGCCGGGATGTTATTATTTATGATATTGTCTCCCTTGCCGGGATGTTGTTGTTATACTCTTGTTCCCTTGCCGAGATTCTTTTATGATTGATGTTGATTTGTATATGGGATCGGGTTGTATACCGCAATAGTATTATATGAAATGGGATCGGGTTGCACGCCGTAACGATATTATATGAAATGGGATCGGGTTGCAGGCCGCAACGGTATTCTATGAAAAGGGATCGGGTTGCACGCCGCAACAGTTTATATGAAATGGGATCAAGTTGCACGCTGCAACGGTATTATATGAAATAGGATCGGGTTGCACGCCGCAACGGAATTACATGATTTGGGATCGGGTTGCACACCGCAACAAGAAGGAAATGAAAGTGAATATTGTGTTTGTTTTCCTTATTCTTGTTGGCAATTGAATTATGGTTTTTTTCTTTACATTCCTCTTTTGGTATTCTGTTGTTATCTGATACTCCCCGCAGCATGCTTTTCCCCTCCCATCTTTAACTGTAAATATCTATTTTTATTTTTCCGCTGTATATGATTTAACTACACAGGTTTATTTGGTAGTCTGGTCCTAGCCTCGTCACTTAGGCTAGGCACTTACCAGCACATGGGATCGGTTGTGCTAATACTACACTCTGCACTGTGTGCAAATCCCGGTGCTGCAGCTTTTGGACCGCAGTGAGGTTGCTGCCTTCAGTCCATTCAGGCGACCCGAGGTAGTCCTGCAAGCGTCCGCCGGCCTTGGCGTCTCCTTCTATCTTTCCATTCTGTTTCTTTTATGTATTTCAGAGACAACGTTGTATTTATCTTTCGGACCCTTATTTGTAGTACTCCTAGACAATCTGTAAGATTGTGACACCAATTTTGGGTAGTTTTGTTATAGATCTGTATCGGAATTATCATTAACTTGTTACATTTCAGTCTTCCGCTTTATCATTTTTGTTGTTTATATGATGTTTATTCTCCACTGTTAAGGGATTTAAAAATAAAAAAGGTTAAGTAATCAGAATAATTGGCTTGCCTAACTTTCATTAGTAAGTACCATCACGACTCCCGAAGGTGGAAAATGCGGGTCATGACATTTTTAATTTATAAATTTATAGATAGCATAATATAAAGTACATTAAAAGTTTAAAAAATTTAAAAAGATTAGAATAACTCATAAAAAATAAAATATCTAGCATTTTTTTATAATTATAAAAAATACAAGTGTTAATGTTATTATGAGATTGAAAATAAACTATAACATCTTATCTTTCAATCAATTAAAATATTACAACAAAAAATATTATCAAACTACATAGTTTACGTCCCTAAAGTTAATAATTAGGAAACTTCATTAGTACTGTAACTTAAATTATTACTTATTATGAGTAAATATAAAATTGCTTACAAATAAAAAAATAATAAAAGTTTGATAATTTTGAAAGACATAGAACTAAGATATGACAAGCTACAATTAATGAAAATATAAATTTGGGCTATTTATTTTCAGAAGAAATATTCATTTCATATTCACCCTACTTACACGTAAATATGTAATACTATGGCTCCTTAAATTGAATTACTCTCAATCTTCATATTTAAATGGATGAATAGAACTTTAGTCGTTCATTTGTTAAGGAATTTTGAGTGTCGACAATGCCAATTAGAGAATTCGACGCATGATTTGTGTTAGGAACTGTTAGGCGAGCCCCGAGTATTGAGCATTGGGTGTGTTTCAGGCGCATAATCGGGTGCCTAGGACATAAGCCTCGTAGAACTAAGCTCCACACGTGAGCCTTAAGACGTTTTTCTAGTGCCCGCCCGGGGCGAGCCCCGAGACGAGTCTCGAAAAAGCTTTTTAAAATACTGATCAATACTAGGCATCATATGCAAAGAGATACATTTTAAATGTGCAAATGTTGTCTAAGTACATAGAAACACAAGAGGGTGATAGTGACAATTCGGAAGGAAAAATGTCTCAATATTGAAATTTCTCGACAATAGCAATTTCAAAGATCGAAAACGAAGATTTTCTCACACAGTCTAATTATTGGATGAAAAAAATACAAAAACAAGAAACAGCCCACTGAAAGGTTATCCCAAGAGGCACCAATCTTAACCGGCAAAGATTTTATTTGTGTGAAGCCACGTATGAATAGAAAGAAAGATGCAGAAAAGAAAAATGAAAGAAGAAATGAATTTCCCTGGAAGTTTTGACTGTTTGAGATAGCAGACTAGTTAAAATAGTTTCCGTTTCGAGTAACATCCGTCGCTTTGGCCGAGTGGTTAAGGCGTGTGCCTGCTAAGTACGTGGGGTTACCCCGCGAGAGTTCGAATCCCTCAGGCGACGTAATTCCTTTTTGTTTTGGTTAATCAAATATTGAACTTGTCGGTTGATCTCTGCAGGATTTGACGATATATATTGTTGCGTGTTATGCAAGTGAATGACGACACTCCTGTCTGATGAGTTTCACCCCCTATTCATAGTTTCGGGCAGTGCCAAGAATGTCAACGCTCACCTCATTCTACTATTTCTTTTGATTTTAGTTACTTCCTTGTATAGTGTTTATCCAAACTTATTATGTACTCTAATATATCTATTCTATCTTCTATATCGAATAGGAGAAGCAAAAGCACTATATTAACCCAAGTGGCATAATTACAAAAAGCCAAGTGACAAAATAAATTACCTTTCTAACTATTTTTTTTTTGAATTTTAAATTTTAAATTAATTGTTACTCTACTTGAATTAATAAATATAAATCTCTTATAATTATCTATAAAAATTTAAAATATAAAAAAATAAACTACTCATTCAAATTGGGAGTAGTTTTAAAAACATTTTAAAATAAAAAATAAAGAATAAAAAACTTTCAATTCAAATTTGGGAGTATATATAAAAAGAGAAAAATAGAGATAGTTTGAGGCTAATCATACTATAAATTACCTTAAGAAATAGAATAAAGTATCAAAATAATACTCAAAAATATTATTGATAATTTTAAAAAATAAAATAATTCTGAAAAATAGAATAAAAGTATAAGATTTATGACATATATTAAAAGATATTTGTTTAACCTTTGAACTAATTCAACACCATCCATTTAAAAAAATAATACAATAATATTCGTATTATAGATAAATAGAATGAAAAATATCAAAATATTACAGAACAAAAATTAATGTATAAAGAGGAGAATAGATATAATGTGATTCTATACTCACTTTAAATTTATTTAATAAAATTAAATAAATAAATAATACTCGAAATATTACTGATAAATTTAAATATCGAAATAATTACGAGAAAGTCATACAAGATAAAGTCAAGTTAAATTTCAAGAGTAATACAAAACTATATTCAATTTATTATTTTAAAATGGTAATCTTCTATATAGAATAGGAGAAGCAAAAGCACTATATTAACCCAAGTGGTATAATTACAAAAAGCCAAGTGACAAAATAAATTACCTTTCTAACTATTTGTTTTTTGAATTTTAAATTTTAAATTAATTGTTACTCTACTTGAATTAATAAATATAAATCTATTATAATTATCTATAAAAATTTAAAATATAAAAAAATAAACTACTCATTCAAATTGGGAGTGGTTTTAAAAATATTTTAAAATAAAAAATAAAAATAAA
The DNA here is from genome assembly GCF_000715075.1 of Nicotiana tabacum. Taxonomy (NCBI): domain Eukaryota; kingdom Viridiplantae; phylum Streptophyta; class Magnoliopsida; order Solanales; family Solanaceae; genus Nicotiana; species Nicotiana tabacum. The sequence continues at coordinate 101,191,834 of NC_134084.1, read as the reverse complement.
GAATAAAAAACTTTCAATTCAAATTTGGGAGTATATATAAAAAGAGAAAAATAGAGATAGTTTGAGGCTAATCATACTATAAATTACCTTAAGAAATAGAATAAAGTATCAAAATAATACTCAAAAATATTATTGATAATTTTAAAAAATAAAATAATTCTGAAAAATAGAATAAAAGTATAAGATTTATGACATATATTAAAAGATATTTGTTTAACCTTTGAACTAATTCAACACCATCCATTTAAAAAAATAATACAATAATATTCGTATTATAGATAAATAGAATGAAAAATATCAAAATATTACAGAACAAAAATTAATGTATAAAGAGGAGAATAGATATAATGTGATTCTATACTCACTTTAAATTTATTTAATAAAATTAAATAAATAAATAATACTCGAAATATTACTGATAAATTTAAATATCGAAATAATTACGAGAAAGTCATACAAGATAAAGTCAAGTTAAATTTCAAGAGTAATACAAAACTATATTCAATTTATTATTTTAAAATGGTAATCTTCTATATAGAATAGGAGAAGCAAAAGCACTATATTAACCCAAGTGGTATAATTACAAAAAGCCAAGTGACAAAATAAATTACCTTTCTAACTATTTGTTTTTTTGAATTTTAAATTTTAAATTAATTGTTACTCTACTTGAATTAATAAATATAAATCTATTATAATTATCTATAAAAATTTAAAATATAAAAAAATAAACTACTCATTCAAATTGGGAGTGGTTTTAAAAATATTTTAAAATAAAAAATAAAAATAAAGAATAAAAAACTTTCAATTCAAATTTGGGAGTATACATAAAAAGAGAAAAATAGAGATAGTTTGAGGCTAATCATACTATAAATTACCTTAAGAAATAGAATAAAGTATCAAAATAATACTCAAAAATATTATTGATAATTTTAAAAAATAAAATAATTCTGAAAAATAGAATAAAAGTATAAGATTTATGACATATATTAAAAGATATTTGTTTAACCTTTGAACTAATTCAACACCATCCATTTAAAAAAATAATACAATAATATTCGTATTATAGATAAATAGAATGAAAAATATCAAAATATTACAGAACAAAAATTAATGTATAAAGAGGAGAATAGATATAATGTGATTCTATACTCACTTTAAATTTATTTAATAAAATTAAATAAATAAATAATACTCGAAATATTACTGATAAATTTAAATATCGAAATAATTACGAGAAAGTCATACAAGATAAAGTCAAGTTAAATTTCAAGAGTAATACAAAACTATATTCAATTTATTATTTTAAAATGGTAATTTATTAACAATCCATATGACAATTTAATAATATTAAGGAATAGATAATACAATTAGATAAGCAAGGGAAAAAAGATATAAATTATAAATTTGTGAAAAATATAAAATATAAAACTTATAATTAGAATTATGATGAGAAAAGTGGCATCTATACACATAACTAGAATCATAATAAACAAATATTTATAAGGGAAGAATACTAAAAAGGAAAGAATTACAAGCGATAGCGTAAAAATGTATATACTAATTAAATTTCTCATGTAGGAAATTTTAGTCAATAAATATAACTCATAATTTCATAATAAAAAATATAAAAAATATAAGGATACTATTAAGATATTATACATAAGATAAGCATATTGTATATATTACACAAATTAATAATTATTTAAATATTGGTTTTTCTTATAAATATAATAAAAACTTATCTATTTATACTTTTGATGAATTCAAAATTATAATTTAGTAAAAATAAATATTACTTATATTATTTAAATTTTCAGTAAACTACAAAATGAGAAAACTAATCAAATGTTAAAGTGGAAAAGAGTGTATGAAAATAGGGGAATAAAGATAACTTTATGATATTTATTTTTTGATAAATTAAAAATAAAATATAAATAAATAACACTCAAACAATTATCAATAAATTCAAACAATTGAAGAATTTTGAACATTATAACATAAGTTTAAAAAGAAAAATATTTTCAGAGTAAGAAAACATATATCTATATTATATTAAACGAGAAGTAGTATCAAAATATTAAGCCAATTGACAAGTTAATGAAAAGTCACATCAGTAAATGTATAGTACTAAGTACTTGCTAATTTAATAATAAAAATAAATAAGGAACAATCAATTTATTTGATTACTATATGATGCGTATCCTTTGATTTTGTATAGATTTTGTTATATTTCTGCACACTATATTAAATAATAAAATACAATTAATATTTATTAAGTTAATATGACATATTAGATGATAATTTTATAAGATTAATATTCTGTCAAATTATCCGCGCATCGCGCGGGTTCTAACATTAATGTTATTATAATATGGATACATTAAAAAATTTATGTAGTCTAATGAGATTTGGGTTTATCGGTAGGCCTAATGAGAATATGTATTCTACATCAGATCGGGTTTTCTTACTCTTCTGCAGCATTTTAGCGGGTGAGTTATTGGGCGGAATGGATGTTATTCCTGCCTCGATCATCTTCATATGTTACTTTCTTATGCTATGATGAGTTGTGAGGCCACGTGATTACTCATACATCTGTAGTGGTCCTATTTCGAGTGTGTGTGTGTGTGTGTATATATATATATATATATATATATATATATATATATATATATATATATATATATATATATATATATATATATATAGAGATGTTGGCTTGCTTATTGCACCGTAATTGTGCTTGCTTTTCTTGTAGCACGTTATGTTATTCGTCTCCCTGTGTTTATGGTTATGCACTATACATGCTTCTTCTTGATGCACATGTTTTTGGTGGGTATGAGCATTCTGGCTCGATGAATATTTTCATGTGAATTGTAATGTCTGAATCGGGTTGTGCGCCGTAACGATATGATGTCGGATCGGGTTGCACGCCGCAATATAATTATATTTGGTTATGGTACCTTGTGTTATTCAGTGTGTTTCGTTTCTGCCTTGTGGGAAGAGTCATTGCTTGGTGCTTTCGAGGTTGTATATGTTGAACTTTTGGTGGGTATGAGCATTTTGGGACGATGAATATTTCCATGTGAATTGTAATGTTTAGATCGGGTTGCAGGTAAAAGTCAGATAGTTCTCTTATTTAGATCTCTTTCTATTATTTGGATGTTATGTACGTAAAAATAGCACGGGCTTGTCATTTTTCGGATTAGTAATTGAAAATAGTCAGTGTTTGCTAAGTTATTAAAAAATAGCCATTATTTTGCTGCAACACGAAAAGTTTCAGCATAGTATACTGGAGATCAATGCACCTGTATATGAACTTCCAGCATATTATGCTGAAACTCCAACACATTATGCTGGAACTCCAACACACGGAAAGTTCCAACATAATATACTGGAGATTGGAGCACATGTGGATGAATTTCCAGCATATTATGCTGGATCGGTATATTATACTGGAACTCCAATATATTATGCTGGAAGTCCAGTATATTATACTGGGACTCCAGTATAATATACTAGAGTTCTAGTATAAACTCCAATATAATATACCGGAGGTCTAGTATAATATACTGAAACTCCAGTATAACTTCAGTATATTATACTGGAATTCCAGTATATTATGCTGGAATATTTTCTGAATTTTGAATAATATTTTCGTTCAGATTTATATTTACATGAAAAATGACTAAATTTCGATTATTTTTGAAACTGTGGCTATTTTTCAATGATCACTCGTAAATCTGGTTATTTTTTAATTTCTTCCTATTATGTACTCTATCACTTAACTCAATTATAAATGTAAAAGATCAAACAGAAGTCTGTTTCTAACTTCTAAGTCAACAGACAACAGCCATTTCTTAATTACTTAAATAAAATATAATTATAAAATTGAAGTGTTTACTTTGTATTAGTAGTAATATTTTAAAACCCCAATTAGAGAATTGACAAGTTCTTTCCGCCCAGCAAACGCCCCTATACAATGGTTCTCCTTAAAGCTGCCCGTTCGTCTGCCATTTCTTTCTCCAGTTAATACAATGAAGAAACTCCATCGCCTAAAAAATGATACAAATCACAAAATTACTGTCCAAAAATTCCCCACCAAAACAAGAGCTTCAACATCCAAAACCACAACCATTAAAGTAAAAAAGCAGCACAAATCAAAAGATTCAAAACCCAACTCAGAATCTCAAGAAAACCACCCAATCCCTCAAATTAGTAATACCCTTATAGCTTTCTTGGATAAAAATCCAATCTTGACCCAAGATTTTTACCAAATTGATGCACTTGATCTTGCCCCTCGTTTGCTTGGCAAGTTCCTTAGGAGAGATGATGTTGTTCTTCAGATAACTGAGGTTCTTAATGTTATTGCTATTCTTCATTTAATGTGTTTGGCCTGCTTTAATGGTTCTTGAATTTGGTCTTTTCATTGATGGGTTTTTTTTTTTTTTTTGAAAAGGATTGATGGGGTTGTTTTTGTTGTTAAATGGTGACTTGTTTAATAGGTGGAAGCTTATAGGCCAGATGATTCAGCTTGTCATGGTAGATTTGGCAAAACAGCTAGGACTGCCCCTGTTGTAAGATTTTTAAAGCTGACATTTCTCAGTCATTTGCTTTACATTATACGTCGATCTAGATGATAACAAGGCCTTTCTTCCTCATAAAGAAGGAGTAGAGACTTAGCTTTCATCTATCTGTTAAAATATAATGCTATACCTTTTGTCCTTGAGAATCGGCTGGGTATAACGGGAAATAGTTTGACGATCTAGTTACATATCACATAAGATGGGTACTCCCGATATTGTCTCAGGAATTTTAAGTATATATAGTAGCGTACTGGATGCAATCTACATAAGTAGAAGCATTCAAGAATCACTTGACAGTTCTTATTTCAATTTTCCAACTCTTATCTTGTTAACTAACTTAGCCACAATACTTATCCAAAGACAGGACAAGTTGAAAGAGCTTTGGTAGTTACACTTTCTGTCTTGCATAAGAACGTCTGAAAGTTATCTCTCACGTATGTCAAATTTGTAAAGTAGATGCAGGCAGTCACAGTTTATCATGTGATATGATATTATGAATGTCGTAAATTCTGTTGCGCAAAAACAACATTGTTAATCGATATGTCTGGTGCTACATGATTTGGAGGACACAATAGACCTTGCGTTGGAGACATCATTTAGTATACCATGTGAAACTTTTCAGATTGTCCTTTAGTAACTGAATCAGAGTTTGAGTATATTTCAAAACATATGGAAGAATGTCTTCTAGATTTTCTAATAACTTGCGATTGATAGTTTGGTCCTGGTGGTCATGCATATGTGTACCTCTGCTACGGTCTCCACATGATGCTAAATGTTGTCGCAGACAAGGAGGGAGTTGGAGCAGCTGTTTTGATCCGTTCTTGTGCTCCCATCAGCGGTAAATTGAATTACATGTCACTTCATGTTTTTAATACTATGTTTTTCTTTTTATTAAATTTTCCATTCCTGTTTCATAGTGGATCAACCCGAATTACTCCAATGTTTTATAGTTTAAATTTTCCATGTGATTTCTTTAGTCCTGCTGCCAGCCAAAGCATGCAGTTCTCTAAGTACTCCATTTTCCCTAGAGGCATCCTCAGTTTCTCACTCTTTGAAGCATCAGCACCCCCCCCCCCCCCCCCCCCAAAAAAAAAAAAAAAAAAAACCACAAACCCAGTTCTGCATTTTTTGTGTCGATACTCCTCTCGGATCAGGTGATATCAAAGTTATAGCAAAACATGCATCCAGTGAAATGTTACTGGAGCAGCTAGTATTTTTTATAACTCTGCTTCTTCTGAAATAATTAACTAAAAATTGTCTATTTTAATTGATATCATGTGATATCAAGATAGTCAGAGCTATGGTAATGGAATGAAAAAAACGGATGTAACTGTTTGAATATCCTCTGTTTACCATGACGCTCCTCAAATGATCACTAAAAAAGTAGTCTTGAATTTGGTTCATGCGTTGGAGTTTCAAGAGTTAATGCCTGGGTAATAAATGAAAACAAGGATATACTGTCACATTGACATTCCTTCCTTTCAAGTTCTATGCTCTTGGACTAGTATATTCGTCGCAATGGAGCGGTGCGAGCGGGTTTGAACCTAAGCGGGGCGGGGCGGGGCGGGTTTGTGACAGTGCGGGTGCGGGGCGGGTTGAATTTTTTAATTAAAAAAACTTGTGGTTGCGGGGCGGGTGCGGGTATGGCTGCGGGTTTGGCCATGAAACACATACTGATTCAAAATTTTACATTGACGCTTATAACAGTCTACTAGTGTTGTACTATATATTATTTTACTTATTAGATTATATGGTTTCTCACCTTTATAAATAAGATGGACTCAGAGCTATTTGTACTTTTTCTTTCTTGATGCTTTGGGGATTGAAGTTTCAGCTTTCAAACGACTCATTGCAACAGGAATAATGTTAAAACAACCAAGCTTATAGCAATTGTAATTAAAAAAGACAAAAACTAAAACAGAAAACTCATTAATTTAGAAAAGTCTTCCTACATTGCAAACAACAACAACAACAACAACAACCCAGTAAAATCCCATTTAGTGGGGTCTGGGGAGGGTAGTGTGTACGCAGACCTTACCCCTACCCTGAGGTAGAGAGGCTGTTTCCAAATAGACCCCCGGCATCCTTCCCTCCAAGAACTTCCCACCTTGCTCTTGGGGAGACTCGAACTCACAACCTCTTGGTTGGAAGTGGAGGTTGCTTACCATCGGAGCAACCCCTCTTGTCTTCCTACATTGCAAACAAATAGTGAAAAAAAAAGGATAAACCAAGACTTGATATGGTAAAATTAAAGGCTAGCAAATGTTGGTCCATATGAACTTCATTGGGTCATACTCTATGGCCCATGTCCTGACGTATCCAGACTCATATGCACGACCCTATTTGGGTCATTTATAGGTCTGGCCCAATTCACCTCTTATGCACAGCTTAATACTAATTCCGAAAATACAGCATGTGGGGACTTAAATACAACATTGATCATGGAGTCAGGAGTCAAATTAACAGATTTATCACATGGTAACACAAAGAAACATTAGTACCCAAATCGTGCTTCTAATCTATGAAATCTAAAATGAATGACCAACTATTAATATATGTTATTATGTAGTTGCGGGTTAGGCAACAAATCTGGACCTTAATTCAATCCCATGAAAGGTTATTATGCCTAAATTGAGGCTCGCAGCGTTTGTGTCACGACCCAAACCGAAGGGCCGCGACAGGCACCCGGTGCCTTACTCGACCGAGTACCAACGTAACATGTCTTTATTATCATACTATCATGGGTAAGTGAGCCAAAAAACCTGTCATGAGAGACTCTACTAAACCGACTCAAGACTCGCGAGACCTAGTAACCTAGGCTCTGATAACAACTTGTCACGACCCCAATCCCCGGTCGTGATGGCGCCCAACACGATGCTAGGCAAGCCTGACCAATTCATCACTCACAATCCCTTATGTAGAATTCATTAACAATTAATAGGATTTAATGCCAAATTAACATGATTATAACTCTGTATCAATAGATAAACAATACGGAAAATCCATAAAATATCAATATAAATCCCACCGATCTAGTGTCACGAGCCAAGAGCCTCTAATACAAATCTGTGTAGCAACCTATACATAGAGTTGTCAAGACACTGTTACTTTAGTTTTGTTAGGGAGGTGCTTGTATAGGATTTGGGTTTAAATTAAATTAATACTAGTTCAGAAAAAATGAAAAAGAAGTTTATGAATCTTAATTTTTACTATCAAATTCATTCAAAAAAAAAAAAAAAATAAAGAAATTTTAAGCGGTGCAGGGTGGGTGCGGGTTTATGCGCGGCGGGTTGAAAACAACAAATTATATGATCGGGGGCAGGACAGGTTGAAATCTTCGCGGGTTTATGCGGGTTTACCCCGCAACCGCACCGCACCGTTTGACATCCCTACTCGTCAAACTAGCAACGATTGAAATGCTATTTTAGGGTTTTGTTTTAATTAATAATGGAGTAAGCATTGCAGGTTTGGCTACAATTAAGCGGCGGCGGGGTTTAGAAACTGAGAAGCCTATTCTTCTTGCAGGACCTGGAAAGGTAATCTATGACCTTTTTGAGTATTAAACCAAGCTGTTTGTTAAATGTCATTGTCTTGATCATGTCTTTGCAAATGTTACCTGAAAGTTTACTTGATTTAAGTCCCTCAGAAGAGTTTGGCTTTGTGTTGGATTTTATTTTGAATGTGATTATTTTATTTGCTTCAAGGACTCTTATCTGATGTCTCTCTGTTATTCACTGGTCTGCCTTCTCCAGGCATCCCTGGAAACTTCTGTATGTATAAAAGTAGTACAAGTGATATCGAGTACGACTGTTTTTTCTAGAGTTCCGCTGCATGTGTCATGGCTAACAAAACGTTATGCCTTAACATGAAACCTCTGCTTCTAACATGTCTTGAAGGTCTTTGGCTGAACCTTCCTTTTGCATTGTTGTTGGCATGGACTTCATATTTACTGTACTTTGAGCCTATGTTGGATTTGTACTGGAAAACATTTACTAGCTTAGAGTAATTCGAGTTTCAAATGAAACTTTTGAATTAGACATTCTGCATATTCTTGTCCAATGAATTGCAATCATATAAGTATCATTTGCCTTCCTTTATTGTCAAGTGCTCTGTACAACCGATTGTAACCTAAACATATCTGTTAACAATTCTAACTTTGCTCTAGCTAAGAACTTACGTATGTCAAATCTTCTGTAGAATCAAATTTTACCTGAAATTTACAGTTGCGAAGTGTAAAATTGAAATGCAACCTTAAGAAATGCTTAATAACTAAAATACAACTCAAGTGGTACTCCAGGATGGGTAGACCAGGACTTTCAAGTTATGAATTTTTTTCATGAGCTTTCTATATTGAAGGGAGGGCTTTGTTGTGAATCTCAACTGTGAAAATGATCTATGAAAGCGTACAGCCCTTGTTTATAAACTATGATTTATTCTGTTTCATTTTGGTAGAATGGTGAAGAGAAAATGTGTCTACTATTTTTCATCATGTGAATTTAACCCATTTCTTGCATTTAGATAAACAAAATTCAAACTTCTCAGAATAAGACGCTGCCTGTATTTCTGGATGCTAGGTGGTATCCTGCTGGAGAGAAATTCGTATCTTAGACATAGTAGTATTATGAGCAATTTGAGAAGCTCTAGTGAATTGTGCAAAAAGACACCTGGAAAATGTAAGTTCTATTGCTAGGTTTGTTAAGATTCAACTTTGGTTCGTATAGGAAAATAGCATATAAGGACCCGTAATAGGTGAAACATGGTTCCTGTCTAGACTGGTGACTTAAAGGGGTTTACCAAAATATCAGGCTTTGAACTCCTTAAGGTCATTTTGCCATGAGCATTTACAGTTTCAAGGATGAACAAACTTGCATTAGAAGATAAGCATCATTCTGACTTTTGACTTGCTGAAAGTACCACATTGATTGCCCTTAAAACATTTTATTATGTTCTGGCAATGATCTTATCAAAAAAGAAATTGTGTTCTGGCGATGAGTACTGGGAGGAAGCACTTTCACACAAAAAGGAGAAAAGAAGAAGGAGAAAAAGTAATATAGTATCGTAAAGTAGTTGAAGCGTTTGAAAGAAGAGTATTATAATCATGACCCAGGCTGTAACTCATAAACAATAGAGATCACTTGAATATGTTTCATTTCCCTATAGAATGATTTGCAGTCATCACAAACTTACATGATAGCGTAATTGGGGTCTTTTTGTAGGTTGGTCAGGCATTAGGGCTATCAACAGAATGGTCTAGCCATGCTCTATATACTGCCGGTAAGCATTCTATGATTCCATCTTTCAAATTTTTAGCTACTAACTGAAACTCCCGCACATGATGACAGGCGGTTTAGAACTCTTAGATGGGCCAGAACCAGAACATATACTAGTTGGTCCAAGAGTTGGTATAGAATATGCTTTGCCAGAGCATGTTAATGCATTGTGGAGATTTGCAGTTGCCGGTTCTTCATGGATCAGTGCCCCTAAAAACACTCTCAGACGTCTTTAGTGCACCAACAGGCTCCCTGAATAGCCTCCCAAAAGAGCAGGAAAAAGGAAAAAGATGGAGAACGTAATGGAGCTGTTGTTTATAATTGTAGAGAATTCATAAACCCTTCTACCAGTTTTTACCCCCTTTCTGTGTATATTTGGGTTTACTTGGTCTATCACAATCATATTTTTTGTTTTTTTTGATAATCCAGAAATCCCCGATGGCCAGTTGGTGCATGGTTTTAAAATCGATATATAGTGAGTTTGCCCCTTTACTCTTCTCCACTTAAAAACCCGACTTTTGTCTGTTGCAGCATCCAAATTCATGACAAGTGATTAATTCACACATTATGTGTTGCGTTCTTACCACTAGACAAAAGCCATGAGGCCTATTAAAACCATGTTCTTGGTTATGTGGCATGCAAATATTGTGTTGGATGGTTTTACTTAATAAGTTATCAAGTTAATTATTTTACATTGATAATTGTTTTGGTTAATGCCCCACTTGTGAAATTTCACTAGGCTTCTTGTTGGTGAATGCACGAAAAAGAAATCATTTCTGTTAGTCAATAACCAACTAAAATTTCTGAAACCCAAAAAAAAAAAAAACACTAAAATTGATCTTTTAATCAACTCTGTAATAAGTCGGTTATCCAGCTAGGTGTAGTGTATACCGTTCGATCCATACATCAAAATCTTTCTTTAGCTCTTAGTTCGTAGTTAGATTATAACATTTCTTTTTCCCTTTTGACGGACTAACTTAAATCGCCGCCCTAAAAAAATCCTAAAGATGTATATCATATGTTTAATTTATGTATAAATATTTGTAATCGTATATAATTAATGGATAATTTACGTATACTGTCTATTTGGGTAAGGATCCCAATTTCTTTGGAAGTCTATCACAAGCATTCGTTCACCTTTTCATTTCTCTCAATGTATTTATGCATGATAGCGTTCACGTACTTATCACAACAACAACAACATCAACGACGACCCAGTATAATCCCACAAGTGGGGTCTGGGGAGGGTAATATGTACGCAGACCTTACCCCTACCCCGAAGGGTAGAGAGACTGTTTCCAGGAGACCCTCGACTCAAAAAGAAAAGCAACAGGAGCCGATATGTTAGTACCATAAAAATGCATAATAAAATAATAGCAATATAAGAGATATAAAATACAGAATACGAAATACGAAATATATGGCTGGTATAGTAAAACTAGCAGGTAAAGCCCTGCATCAATAGACGACCAATGACATTCTTAGTCTAACTCCTAACTAGCTAGTCTCACTCTATTGTGCTGTAAAATATTCACAAGTTTCCTCTAACCTACAACCTTAATGCTCGACCTCCATAATTCCCTGTCAAGGGCCATGTCCTCAGTAATCCTAAGTCGCGCCATGTCCTGTCTGATCACCTCTCCCCAATACTTCTTAGGTCGCCCTCTACCTCTCCGCGTGCCCACTACAGCCAGTCGCTCACACCTCCTCACCGGTGCATCAGTGCTCCTCCTATGAATGTGCCCGAACCATCTGAGTCTTACTTCCCGCATCTTGTCCTCCATGGGGGCCATACCCACCTTCTCTCGAATATCTTCATTCATAATCTTATCCATCCTTGTATGCCCACACATCCACCTCAACATCCTCATCTCTGCTACTTTCATCTTCTGGATGTGTGAGTTCTTTACCGGCCAACATTCAGTTCCATATAACATGGCAGGCCTAACCACTGCTCTATAAAACTTACCTTTTAGTAACGGTGATACTTTCTTGTCACACAAGACTCCCGACGCTAACCTCCACTTCATCCACCCCACCCCTATACGGTGTGTGACATCCTCGTCAATCTCCCGATCCCCTGAATAACCGATCCAAGGTACTTGAAACTACCCCTCTTGGGAATGACTTGAGAGTCAAGCCTCACTTCAACTCCCGCTTCCGTCGGCTCAACTCCAAATTTGCACTCGAGGTATCAAGTTGTGCCATTTATTTATTTGCTCTTTCAAAAAAAAAAAAAAGAGTAAAAAAATAAAAATATATATATACACACACATACACACATTGGCGTGTTGTGAATAAGCAACTGAGCTTTCTGCAAAAAAAACCATTTTGAGTTTAAACTTTAAACATGAAAATTGAAAAGGATTGGTTGATTGAAAGAAAGGTGCATGATGACAAAATAAAACTAATAAAGGGTCCCTAGGGGACATACGATAGATAGCAAAAAAAAATAATACTTAATAATCTAAAGGACCTTTTAGTTTTCGTCCTTTTGGTTGATTTCATTTAAAACACTAAATTTTAGATTAAGGAAAGCAGGAAAGGGTGGTCCTGATGATTGCTGGTTGGGCTATCAATTCATTGAATTGTCTCTGTGTGAATATAGTATATGTCTTTATATGACAGTTTTATTATTATAGTTTTTGTGGTACCCAACAAGTATGGAGTTCTGATGTTCTTACTTCATAGATCAAAAAAGAAATAAAAATTAAAAAAAGAAAAGAAAAAAAAATGCACTCAAACGTGTGGTCTAGCAGTTAATAAAGTAGTTTAAAATCATAAGAAATCAGCATTTTCAAAGTACACCGAAACCTGCGCTTGGTGGAGGTAGCAAGCAGAGAGCAGAAGCGGATGTAGCTAGTAACTTATGGGTTAATATTAACCCAATAGCTTTTTTTGCTCAAACCTTGTATATATATTAAGAAATCCATTAAATGTTTATATATATTTGACTGTAAATCCAGTAATTATTGTATATTAACTTAAGATCGTTATGGCCTATAGGAATTCATAAACTTCAAATTCTGAATCCGGCTGCTAAATAATTTACTCTACAACATTAAATTTTGCCTCCTTAGGCCTGGTTCAAGTCTTCTTATTCTGAAAACATTTTTTGCCGAGTGGAGGTATTAAGTGTATACAGATGAATGCATCTAAAATACTTTTTGAGCTAATATACTTTGGAGTTTGTCTCTCGGTCCTCACAAGATAGGGGTAAGGTCTGCGTACACATTATCCTCTCCAGACCTTATGGTATGGAATAATACTGGGTGTGTTGTTGTATACTTTGGAGTTTGTGTTTGGTCATTTGTTGTTTCTTTGAGTTTGAGATAATCAATAATCTAAAAAGCTCATTTTTTATTTTGTGATTAGGTTGTTGAAAGAATCTATTTGGTCTAAATTAGTTCAAAGTTGTACCTACCTCATCTACCCAAATGAGAAAAAACAAGAAGGATGAGAAATTACATGTCGAGCTAATTAAAAAAATAGCAGACTAAAGTCCCCACTCAATAATTACTGGTTCACTGTTTCTCTCTTTTTGTCTTTTCCACAAAAAAACTAAGTCAAAATGGGCATCTGAACTTGCACCAGTATATATGGTATTCTTAGCGTAATTTTAACGTTGCTTCCTCCCTTTGATTTTCTAGTCTTTCAACTGTGTCTATAGAGACCAGAGACTAGACTCACCAAGTCAGCAACTTACAGTGTTTAATCTTTGGCTATTTAAGTAGTGCAAATACAAGTATATCATCCAAGTTTAGAATGGCTCCTGGAGGTGGTGCTAGTCGCAAGGAAATTATAGAAACATGGCCAAATTTTACAAGTTGTGACACAACAAATACACAGCTAGAGAAAAGTATCACATTTCTAGGTGAAAAGTTTCGAAAGTCTTCAATTCATGGTGTTCATGAGTTGCTTGAGTGCCCAATCTGCACAAGGTCCTTGTATCCTCCAGTTTACCAGGTTAGTACTCTTTATGTGGTTGTTCTTTTCTTTTCTTATAACGGTTGTGTCTGGACTAACTTGCGCACACCTAGACTGTTTTAACGTCTAGTCTCACACCTGTACAGTTGCCGGGTGACTTTGTCGACCAAGGCTTAGGCAGATGAATGACTCAACATAGTAACTTACAAGGGGTTGCTTTTGCTGACTTCCCCTAGAAAAATTTGGGTTGCAATTTGTGTTAGGACCGTAAAAAGCAGGTGTCATGCGGAAGCTAGCAAAGCAAACCTTGAATGACGATAAATCATACAACAAAGGAGAAATATACCAAAAGAGACACAAACATTTAACGTGGTTCGGTCAACTGACCTACGTCCACCGCGAAGATGAGCAATCCACTATATAAAAAGAGAGTACAAAATATCGAGAGAACAACCTTACGAAGAGGCAAACACAAGTGACACACTAACACTTGTCCCGTAAAGTTCTCCCCCTAAATACTACTCTCAAGCCCCTATAGCTACATTGTGGATGCTACTGAATGAGAAGGACGGATCTTCAATTTATAGAACTCCAAACCTTTTCCTACAAGAAAAAGTACTAGCCAAGTATAGGAGAATTATAATTTCCTTCTACAAAAAGGAAAACCCAATTAAGGTAATTATATTGTCCTTTCCTTCAACAAATAGAAAAATCAAATATGGTAAGAAAATTATGGCAAGCACCTAACAATTCTCTCCCTTGGCCGGAATTTTTTGACAAAATAAATTTGATCCATCTTCTTCACAAAGCCTTCAACAGGTTGCATCTCCAAATCTCCACCACAAAGTTTGTCTCAACGTGCGTAGCACACCCGTCAAATTTCTCAGACAAAAATCACGATTATCGTCAAATATGTTGCGGCTAGAACTGAACCCGCCAAGATGAACCTGTCTTGAACCTCGCTCTAATACCACTTGTTAGGACCGTAAAAAGCAGGTGTCATGCGGAAGCTAGCAAAGCAAACCTTGAACGACGATAAATCATACAACAAAGGAGAAATATACCAAAAGAGACACAAACATTTAACGTGGTTCGGTCAATTAACCTACGTCCACCGCGGAGATGAGCAATCCACTATATAAAAAGAGAGTACAAAATATCGAGAGAACAACCTCACGAAGAGGCAAACACAAGTGACACACTAACACTTGTCCCGTAAAGTTCTCCCCCTAAATACTACTCTCAAGCCCCTATGACTACATTGTGGATGCTACTGAATGAGAAGGACGAATCTTCAATTTATAGAACTCCAAACCTTTTCCTACAAGAAAAAAGACTAGCCAAGTATAGGAGAATTATAATTTCCTTCTACAAAAAGGAAAACCCAATTAAGGTAATTATATTGCTCTTTCCTTCAACAAATAAGAAAATCAAATATGATAAGAAAATTATAGCAAACACCTAACAATTTGAAGTTACACTATGAAACTGCACATTAGGTTTATAACAATAGTTGTGGCATAGTATGGATATTCTGGGGTTAACACATCACATTAAGATACTATAGCTGTACAGAACCCGGTCATCTATACAGTCAGGGGCGGAGCTAGAGTACGGGGAGCGGGTTCGGCCGAACTTAGTAGCTTTGGTTCCAACTTTGTATTTGTCTTAAAAAATTCATTGAAACATATTTAAATTATTAATTTAAAATCCACTAACTTAAAACGATTAGAATCCCGAATCATAAACTTGAAATCCTGTCTCCATATACAAGTAGGATACTAAGTGTAATCCAAGAGCATACAAAAGAGTGTTTATATGTGGCTAAAATAAGAATTTGCAAGATTTCTCCAATTTCTTTCTTTCCAAAGTATCCACCTGAGTGCGGAAGCGGTAAATTTTGAAACTCTGTTTCTTTGTTGAATTTCCAACTGACAAACATATATACTCCTTCTGTTCAATTTATGTAACCTACTTGACTAGGTACAGAGTTTAAGAAGTAATAAAAATAAGGCACATATATTTTGTGTGACTATAAATTATTCCATAAAGGTAAATTATTTCCAAATATGAAAAATGGTCATTCTTTTTTGGCAAGGACCAAAAGCGAATAAGTTCACAAGGGAGTATTTTACTACTGGTATAGACATAAGCTCTAAACATGTTGTAACTGTTGAACAAACTCTAGATATCACCTATAATGAGGAAGTTTCTTACTTCTACAACAGATTGCTTGTAGAAGACCTATAAATATAGCTTTATTTGCTGATAGATAAGCACTTGTATTTTGTATTCCAATCTTTGTATCTCATATTATATAATCCATGTAGTGTCCAAATGGCCATACGCTATGCACCAACTGCAAGACTGGAGCACATAATTTCTGCCCTACTTGCCAAGTTGAACTTGGAAACATAAGGTGTTTAGCCTTGGAGAAAGTGGCAGAATCATTGGAATTGCCCTGCAGACATCAAAATCTTGGCTGTCACAAAATATTACCCTACTATCGGAAGCTCAAACATGAACAACGTTGTAAATTTCGGCCTTACCATTGTCCATATGCTGGATCAGAGTGCTCCATAAAAGGGGACATTCCAACACTCATGTTACATCTTAAGGAGGACCACAAGGTTGACATGCATACTGGATGTACCTTCAATCATCGATATGTCAAATCAAATCCAGAGGAAGTTGACAATGCAATATGGATGCTCACAGTAAGTCTCTGCTACTTTTAACAGTTAGTGGTAAATGCTGTTTTAATGTATCAAATGCCTTGTTTTCCAACTGATGATGTTCAAAATGCTACTCCCTCTGTTTCAAAAAGATTAGCACTATTTCCTTATTAGTCAGTTTAAAAAAGATTGGCACCTTTCATCTCTCAGGGGAAAATAGACTATTTCTCTTTTTATGGATTTGTTGGTGAATGTTTGTATTCGTGTTTAAAGAAAGACTATAACAGCCCAAAGGAGTGCTAATGGTTGAACTCGAGGGGGTCCGTTGTGATTTGTGAAGCTTGCCTTAGGCAAATTCCACATTGGAATGAGAGGGAAAAGTTAGGAGCCTAAAAAGGGTGAGTTTAGGAATTTAACAGTTGAGGCACCCTTTGCGTTAACTTCCAAGGGGACAAAACACTGAGGCCTCAAAGGCTAGGTCGGAGCGACAATACCTTGATAGTTGAGCCTGAGTCATTATAAAAGCCTTACATTTCTATGTTACGACTCCCAGATTGCACAATGACATCTTTTACACAATGCAGGTTTTCGACTGTTATGGAAAACAGTTCTGCTTGCACTTTGAGGCATTTTCACTTGGTATGACACCAGTTTACATGGCCTTTCTACGATTTATGGGCGAGGACAATGAAGCCAAAATGTTCAAGTATAGTCTAGAAGTTGGTGGTTTTGGGCGTAAATTGACATGGCAAGGTATTCCTAGGAGTATCCGAGACAGCCACAGAAAAGTTCGCGACTGTCAAGATGGACTTATTATTCCAAGAAGCTTGGCACTTTTCTTTTCTGGTGGGAATAATGGACAAGAGCTTACATTGAAAGTCACAGGTCGTATATGGAAGGAGCATTAGAGAAGTTAATTAGTAGTGCCTAGGCAATTAATTGTACAGTGAGCTCTTAAGTATGTTATCCTTTGCCTTTTTGCATATGTTGTGTATCATATATCAGCTCAGGATCTCTTATGAAGATAGCATATAAGTCATACTCTACTCTGATGTAAAAGGTATACACTACCTAATTTGCATGAAATAAAGTTAATTTATTCTTCTTTGGGTTATTTCTTACCAATTAATAGGAAAAAATGAACCCGCTGAGAATGATTCTGATTTGTTATGGACTTGTGGTGACAATCTATTTTTAACGGATATTTATCAGTGTTAGCTAAGAAGATAATGAAAATTTTAGAGTGGGATAGACTAAAAGCAAGATTTGGAAAAGCTGTTTGTCGCTTGATGGCAAGAAATATGTATTTTAATGTCACGACCCAAAATCTAACCATGGTCGTGATGGTGCCTATCGCGTTACAAGACAAGCCTACTGTCACGATCCGGATTTTCCACCATCGGGAGTCGTGATGACGCCTACTAATGTGAGCTAGGCAAGCCGACTGTTTGAACAAATTACCCTTTTTCCAGTTTATATTCTTTAACAATTATAAAGCAATAACGTATAGACAGCGGAAATTACGATAAGTGGAAGAAATACAGTAAACTATCTAAAATATGAATCTCATACAACTGTTTGAGCCTCGACCACTCAGAACTGGTGTCACAGTTTCACAGACGATCTAAGAATACTACATACAAAGTCTAAAAGATAAAAGATACACTGTTTCTGAACTAAGTAAATGAAACATAAGTAAAGGGATAGAGGGAGACGCCAGGGTCTGCGGACGCCTGCAGAACTACCTTGGATCTCCGCGTGGACTGAAGGTAGCCACCCAATCTACGGTCCAAAAGCCGCTGCTCCGGGATCTGCACACAGTGCTACCAAATAAACCTGTGCAATTTAACTAAATACAGCGAAAAAGAAGAACATTAATATACAGTCAAGTATGTGAGGGGTAACATGCTGCGGGGGAACTATCAACTTAGAATAGAAAGACATCAGGTAATTGAAAGAAACAACATATCTCAGATATCAATAAAGAATCAGAAATCAATAAGTGCACGACATCACCCTTCGTGCTTTTACTCTCGTCCTCACCAAAGCAATCAAGTAATGAAAATGTGCACGGCATCACCCTTCGTGCTTTTACTCTCGTCCTCACCATATAATCAATATAATCGGCAAAGAATGGTACATCATGCGGCACGAAATCACCCTTCGTGCTTTACACTCTTTCCTCACAAATCATATACGGCATCACCCTTCGTGCTTTAACACACTCTTACCAAAACAATACACGACATCACCCTGCGTACTTTGACACTCTTTCTCACCCAAACAACAATCACAAATAATAGGGCAAGGGCATAAATGAAATTACAATAAGAATTCCGACAAGGAAACAATAGTTCAACAATCAAGTCCTAGTAAGGGAACAACATCAAAAGGAACATCAACATCCCGGCAAGGGAGATAACATCAATGGCAACAATATCCCGGCAAGGGAGGCCGCGTAATAATTCTCTTCTTTTCCTCACTTTTACCTCACAACTCACTTCACAACTTGAGCCAATGCTCCAAAAGATTCAATTACCACTTATACTTTCACATTTTATTATACAACTTGATCCAACGTTCCTCAATGTTCAAATGTCACAATTATTTCCACAAACTTTGCCCAACAATAGAAATCATCAACAAAGCATGAATAATACAACAAAGTCAGAATAATCACAATATAAGACTCACGGGCATGCTTTACACCAACGTATAGATACTCGTCACCATGCCTATACGTCATACTCGACAAATACCACATAGCAAATAGAACTCGACTCTTAATCCCTCAAGCTAAGATTAGACCAAACACTTACCTCGATGCCACGAACACAATTCAAGTCTCTACTATCGTTTTACCTCTTAATTCCACCACTAATTCGCTCGTATCTAGCCACAAGTTACTTAATGACATCAATAAACGTTAAATGAATCAATTCTAATGCATGAAAATAAGTTTTCTAAAGTTTTATCCAAAAAGTCAAAAATCGCCCCCGGACCCACATGGTCAAAACCCGAGGTTCGAACCAAAACCCGATTACTCATTCCCCCACAAACTCAAATATATAATTTGTTTTGAAATCGGACCTCAAATCGAGGTCCAAATCCCCAATTTTTAAAAAGCCTAGGTCCCACCCAAAACACTCAATTTCCCCCATGAAAATCATTGATTTTTGAGTTGAAATCATGTGAAAAGTTGTTAAGATGTTAATGATTGAAGAAAACAAGTTAAAATTGACTTACAATTGATTTGGAGAAGAAGTTGCCTTTGAAAAATCGACCTAGGGTGTTTTGGTTTTGAAAGAGTGTGAAAAATGATTGAAATTTGTCTAAGTTATGAGTTTACAGGTCTCTAATGTCGCAATTCCTTCAGAATTCTGAGACCTTCGCATTTGCGAACAAAATGTCGCATTTGCGATAGACCTCTCGCAAATGCGAAGTCGCATTTGCGATACAGCAGTAACTGGGGGTGCATCGCATTTGCGATGGAAAACTCGCATTTGCGAGGGAATGCTAGCCTGGGCTAGTTCGCATTTGCGACCCAGCCCTCGCATTTGCGAGAAGCCTGTAGGCTTGCAATAGAACAACTGAAACCTGCTATTTTTTCCAAGTCCAATTCTACTCCGTGGCCTATCCAAAACTCAACTGAGCCCTCGGGGCTCCAAACCAAACATGCCCACCACCCTAAAAACATCATACGGACTTGCTCGTGCATTCAAATCACTGAAATAACATCAACAACTATGAATTTAACATCAAAATGATGAAATTTCTTAAGAACTTCCAATTTTTTAATTTTCTCAAATACGATCCGATTCACGTCATCTCAAGTCCGTTTATTACCAAATTTCATAGACTTATCTTAAACCACATATAAGACCTGTACCGGGCATTAGAACCAAAATACGGGCGCGATACCATCAAGTTTTAAACACATTTCATTTTCAAAAACTCATAAATATTCTAGAAAATAATTTTCTTTAAAAAAATCATTTCTCGGGCTTGGAACCTCAGAATTCGATTCCCGGCATATGCCCAAGTCCCATATTTTCCTACGGATCCTCCAGGGCCGTCAAATCACGGGTCCGGGTCCTTTTAGCCATAATATTAACCAAAGTCAACTTAAATTCATTTTAAAGTCAAAATTCATCATTTTTCAAAATTTTTGACATAATGGCTTTCCGGCTACGCGTCCGGACTGCGCACACAAATCAAGGTGATGCTGAAAGTGATTTTTAAGGCCTACTTCCCAAAATACTACTACTAAATCGATTATAAGAAATTAATAAAATATTTCAACATTTAAATTTCTCATAAACTAAATCATCTCTAAATATAATATAGAAAAATACAGAAACGAGCCCCAAACATCCGGGTGTCACTAAGTCATGAGCGTTTAAAATTATAAATTAAGATATATAAACTATCTAACTGTCCAAAAGAAGAAATGACAAAAGGAGTAACAAGGTCCTGCGGACGCTGACAGCTACCTTGCAATCTCCATAGATAGCCGACCTGAAATCAACGATCGCCGCACTCTAACTCACCTGAATCTGCACATAAAGTGCAAGGTGTAGTATGGGTATAACTGACTCAGAAGTAACAGAAATAACTAAGGAACTAAGCAGTAGTGACAAGCTAAGAAAAACAGTCCCATTATTTATTTTCACAATTTTAAAAAAATAAACATGAATAAACAGGTAAATTCCATATCTCAGTAAATAGCACAAAAAATTTAACAGATAAATGCAGCAATAACAAAAGTAAATGCAACTTCACAGCAAAGTCACTCCATCACTCAGCACTCGCACTCAGCACTCAACACTCAACACTCAATACACTCAATACTCTGCGCTCATTGGGGGTGTGTATAGACTCCGGAGGGGCTCCCAAAACCCAAGCGCTAAGCACAGACAACTCACGTGCCATCATATCAATACCTAGATCCGCACGGTCAACTCACGTGCTACGCGAACAACTCACGCGCTATGCGGATAACTCACACGCTATGGTATCAATACTTGGACCCGCACAGTCAACTAACGTGCTACGCGGACAACTCACGCGCTATGGTATCAATATCCGCATAACCAGGCCCTCGGACTTACTCAATCATGTACCTCACTAGCCTCACCATCATCAACAAATAAGGAAACACAACCCACATCAAGTATCACAACATATATAGCAAATAATAGAGACTGAGGTAAATATATACAATAATTTCTATGACTGAGTACAAATAATGTGAGCATGAATAAAGCCTAAGCATGATCGCTAACATGAAGACAATCAAGTTCAATAACAAGTAAACACATAACCACAAATGATAGCCATCAGGCCTCACAGCCTCACGGGACGGACCAAGTCTCAATCACTCGCGGTGTACACCTACACGGCCGTAACCTAGCATGGGTATTACCTCCACACAATCACATGATATAAAATTCTCCGGGTTTATACCCTCAAAGCCAGAGTTAAAACTGTTACTTACCTCAACAACGTAAAATCCTACTCTGGGATGCCCTCGTCTCTGGACTCGGTCTTTAAAAACTCCGAATCTAACTATAATCAGAATAAAATTATCAACATGGCTAGAGAATCGAATTCCACAATAAAAACTACAAAAATAGGCCAAAAATTCGAAATCGGCCAAAACTTGGCCTCGGGCCCACATCTCAGAATCAGTCAAAAATGGCAAAATAATAAACCTCATCCTCTCCCGAGTCTATCCATATAAAATTTATCAAAATTGGACTCCGTTTGGTCCCTCAAATCCCTACCTAAAACTCTCAAAAACTCAAGCCCTAACTCCCTCAATTTCACTTTGAAATCATCAATCAAATCCCAAAAATGAAGATGGATTCATGAAATATAACTAAAACCGAGTAAAGAACACTTATCCCAATCCCTATGGTGAAAATCGCCCAAATCCGAGCTCCCCAACTCAAAATATGACCGAATGAGCAACCCCTAATTTTTTTGCCAGTTATTTTGACTCGTTTCTCCTGCCAAACAATCCCGAAACTCGTATTTTATGCCTCTAATGGATTTCTTGTGAAATTCTAGCCAAGTTAGGCTTTTGAATCACTCAATTTGACTTTATAATGAATGAGATATGTAGGTTTTTATATTTGCAAATAGTGCATATTTTTAAATACGCTGTCAATAGTAATTTCGTAATTAATCTGAAAAATCTGGCAACCTAATTCTTAGTAAAATGACCATAAAATCCTCATATGATGTCCAAATTCGATGATTCTTTGTTGCTACGGGTACGTAATTACGATACAGATCTAATGCTTCAATCAAAAACAGAAATCAGAGCTCATTTGTTCAATATGATATCATTTATGCTTGAAGAAACGACATCAAAACAAAAAAAAACGAGCGCGACACAACCCAAACCTATCCGGAACTCACTCAAGGCCCTCGGGACCTCAAAAAATAATTCCAACAAGTCATATATCACTACCCGAACTTAGTCAAACCTTCGAAAAACCCAAAACAACATCAAAACACCAAATCAATCTCGGATTCAAGCCTAAGAACTTCTAAACTTCCAACTTTCGCCAATTCAAGCCTAATTCTACCACGGACCTCCAAATTATATTATGGACATACTCCTAAGTCTAAAATCACCCAACGAAGCTAATCGAATCATAAAAATCCAAATCTGAATTCGTTTACTCATAAGTCAACTTCCGGTTGACTTTTGTAACTTAGCTTTCTAACTAAGAAACTAAGTGTTCATTTCACTCGAAAACTACTCCGAACCCAAACCTACCAACTCGATACAATTCAATACAGCTGAACAACACATAAATAAGCATAGATGGGAAAAATTGGGCTATAACTCTCAGAACGAGCGACCAGATCGTTACAAATAACACTGTAATTTACCTTGTCAATACATTTGTTATAGTTTGAATACGAAAAAGTAAGGGGAAAAGGAAAAACTTCATGTATGTATGTAGAAATGTGTTAGTTTTTAGCGGTTAAATGAGTCCATGCGACTTTCCCGTTTAAAACAGAAAAATCCTTTTTTGAAATCTACCAAAGATCCATAATATAGTAGAAACAGAGAAATTTAGCAACAAAAAAAAAAAAAAAAAAAAAAAAAAAAAAAAAAAAAATGCAGCCATGAAAAGCAACTCCCTTCTCCTTTTTCTTTGTTTTTCAATCTTCCATCTCCTTTCCGTCTCCCCCTTTTCCAGATTCATTTTCCAAGATAGATTGGTGTTTTCCATAAAAAATTTGGTACGTAATATTTCTCCTATTTATCATTTTAATATTTTCCTTATAATTATTCTGTAAATTAGTTAGTAAAACACCTAAAACAAATTAACATGTTTGGTTCAACGGGATAAAGCACAACGATTTTCTTTTCTCCGGTGCTTCCCTTTCGTGATTGTCAGCTTTCAACGACTAAATACTCCATATGTCTTATTGGTTTTTTGTTACATATATTTTTTTTTAATTGTTGGAACTGTATTTTAAACAATATGTTTTTAAATTTTTCATAGGAAATTGCTGCGTAGCATATAATATTTTACACGGAAGCATTGCAATTTATATGGATTAATAAAAGCAGCATTTGGGAAGAGAGATTGTGCCTTCCATAATTGAACGACAATGTCGTGTTGTGGAGGTGGAGAAGAAGACGTATACAGCGGTGGTCCGCCGTCTAACCAAAATACAGCCCCTCCTGGAGCCGGCAATCCCTACGGTGGTGGTATGCTCCTACTCGAATTTTTTTTACCTGGACCCAATGTTTACTCCAAATCAATAACTACAAAGACATGCATCTTGTATATACACTTTTATCATTTAATCATGGTTAAGTGATATATATTCTCATTTTAGTTTGCAACTATTAAACTATTTAGGTTTAATTTAAACACCAGGTAGGGGTATGTTATTTGCTCTCCTACCCTCTCTTTTTATATGCTTGAAAGAATTATCTTAGCTATATATAGCTTTATGGTTTTGGGATCAAACTGCCTATATTAAGCTAGAATATTACTTTAGAAAAAATAGATATAGCATCACATTGTTTGTTATGCAAGTTTGTGCCTTATCTACATGAACTAGCAGGATATCATGAATTTGCTGCACTGTGACCAGGAGGTCACGGGTTCGAGCTGTGAAAAAAGTCTCTTGCAGAAATACAGGGTAAGGTTGTGTATAATAGACCCTTATGGTCCGACCTTTCCCCGGACCCCGCGCATAGCAGGAGCTTAGTGCACCGGGCTGACCTTTTTGCTTGAAAGAAGAACCATCCCTTTCTTCTCCTAAAACCAGTATTTTGTATATCAAAGTTTAGCTTTTTTGGTGTTGTAGCCAGTGATAGAGGAGAGCCAAGGGGTGGTGCAAAAACTGGAACTGCGCAGAAAGTTTTACCAATTGAGATACCGGTTGTGCCATTGGATGAGCTAAATAAATTGACTGGTAATTTTGGTCAGAAAGCTTTGATTGGAGAGGGATCTTATGGACGCGTATTTTTTGCTAAATTAAGCTATGGGCAGCAAGCAGCAATTAAAAAGTTGGATACTAGTTCTTCATCAGAACCAGATTCTGACTTTACAGCCCAGGTGAATTTCCTAATAATGGCATTTCTCTCTTCTTTTTGTGGCAAGGACATACTACATGCAATTTACTTTTTCTATCTATGCAGTTATCAATGGTTTCAAGACTTAAGCATGAGCATTTTGCGACTCTTATGGGGTATTGTCTAGAAGCAAACAATCGTATCTTGGTATACGAGTTTGCAGCTATGGGCTCTCTACATGATGTATTACATGGTATGTCAAACTGAACTGTTAAAATTACTTTACATGATTGCGGAACTTCACTAATAGTACGCTGCACAAACGACTAATGCTTTAGATACAAAAGGCATCAAATGTGTGCAAGATCATAGTTGATTGTTGGATGTTTTGTTGTAGGTAGAAAAGGTGTACAAGGTGCTGAGCCAGGTCCAGTTCTTACCTGGAATCAGAGAGTTAAAATTGCTTATGGTGCAGCAAAAGGCCTCGAGTACTTACACGAAAAAGTTCAGCCACCTATTGTTCATCGTGATGTCAGATCCAGCAATGTACTTCTCTTTGATGATTTTACAGCAAAAATTGCTGATTTCAACTTGACAAACCAGTCTTCCGATACAGCAGCTCGTCTGCATTCCACTAGAGTTTTGGGGACATTTGGCTACCATGCTCCAGAGTAAGCCTTGCATTCTGAGTTTGTTCTAACTTGCAATCGCACCCCTCCTTATTTTCTCAACATAGACTTTCTGTTTACCAAGCTTTATAAAATAACTCATCATTATCGTAAATACAAAGAAATTTCCTATCGACAACAACAACAACAACAACAATAACAACAACAACAACAACAACAGACCCTGTAATCCCACAAGTGGAGTAGTAGGGTCTGAGAGGGTAGTGTGTGCGCAGAACTTACCCCTACCTTTAATAAGGAAAATTTCCTATCGATAAAAACCACGATAATAATATACTTAAAGCACTTGTTACAAGCAGTAGATCATCGATATAAAGACCATGCCCTTGTGCAGGTATGCCATGACAGGACAGATAACACAGAAAAGTGATGTCTATAGTTTTGGAGTTGTTCTCTTAGAACTCTTGACAGGAAGGAAGCCAGTAGATCATACAATGCCCAAAGGACAACAGAGTCTTGTCACATGGGTACCTTATTATTCTACCTCTTTCTCATTAACTTTATTCATGCCACAAATCTACTGATTCATTCTAAAATTTTCTGCAGGCAACTCCAAGACTGAGTGAAGACAAAGTGAAGCAGTGTGTTGATCCAAAGCTAAATAATGACTATCCTGCAAAAGCAATTGCTAAGGTTTTCTTACTGATCTTTGCTAGTATTACTTAGTAAAACTAGTTCAAAGAGGTATTGGATATCCATTAATCTTTAATGTTATATTTGTCTAACTGTTCATTCCACTTATAGCTTTTATGTATACTTTCCTCTCAGATGGCAGCTGTTGCAGCACTTTGTGTTCAATATGAGGCAGATTTTCGGCCAAATATGACAATAGTCGTCAAGGCACTGCAACCACTTCTCAATGCAAAACCAGCAGGACCAGAGTCTAATACATAAGAACTGTCTGCTTAAAATTGGCAGAACAAATATTTCTGAGTCTCAACAAATCTGTGACAAACTATGCATGATTGACGTTCTTGAACTCTGAAAAAAGGATATTCTTGAGCTATCCTCCTAACCGTAGCAGAAGCATTAAGGTTTCGCACAGTGCATCCTCTCTGCTTCTACAGATAGAAGCGTGGGTAAAAGTTTGAAACTTTTGTGTCTAGTCTAAATTCTCATGAGCAGGTTATATGTGACATGTTACTGGTTATATACCAGTAAGTTTATCTTTAATGAGTTTGAACGCTGAGGGGCCGATATTTATGATTCAAATGTATCAGTTGTTAATTGATCAACTACAACCATTTTCATCGCAATGGCAACTAAAGGAAAACATGGTGTAAATTAGAAAAGAGAACGACAGAAGAACTTATAATTGTTGAATAATTATCCCATGTCCTCATGCTTTTGTTTCAGCTCACTATTTCTTCCATGTGCAGCACAATTGGAGTTTGAATAGTTCATCAAAGAATTTTTTTAAACTCACATTCACCATCCAAACACTTAGGGACCTGCCCCATACTGCAATCTCCATTTATCTTTAACTGCCAGTAATAACTAACTTGAAGCGGCTCAAATGTTAGCAATAAAATTCATTAGAGCTAACATCGTTGAAATTTTTCCCCAAGTTTGAGTGTCCTAAAGGAGATGGGCGATCATACATTAGTTTGGTATTTGAGGAGCACAAATTATGTGAATCTCACAAAGAGTTGCTGCTTGGCGGCTGCAACAGAGCTTATGAAGTATCATCACTGTTTGAAATGGAACTCTACAACTCGTGCAAAAAATCAATTCATAGTTTGTCACCTTATAGCCAGGACAACAACCAGTCAACACAAGAAAACTGACACTGTAAAAGACAATGCAATACTCTGCTGCTTACGGAAAAGGTTTTGTTTGACATTAACTCAGGCTGGAAAACCATACAAATCTGCTTCATATACTCATTAGATGAATATTAGGCAACGCTTTGCGTAATTCAAATTAGTTCAAAAGCTGAACTGAAAACACACAAGTCCATGCATAGAAATCTAGTAGTAATAGATAATTCTGCACTTCCATTTAGAGCCAACAAGTTCAATGAAGTCCTCAACTGATATTGTAAACAAAACTTATAACTAAAAAGCAGGGACACCAAAAACTAATCCTGTCTTTAAACTTCATAAAGCACAAACAATCACCAGCTCATAAACAGAGAAAAATCAATAGCCTCCCTTCAAATCGTTAACCACATCATATGGTATGGGGGTAACAGTCTCCAATGTAGCACCTTCAACCATGAAACCTGGTTTGGGTCCCAGGGGTTGCCTTTTCGTGCTGATAACTTCTCCTCTAGCCTTGGCCTCAGCCTTTAGCTGGTCATTCCTCTTAATCCTTTCTTTGACTTCTTCAGTGCATCGGGATAGCTGAACATGTTCAATCCTCACATGGATTCTCTTTCTTAAGATTTTGTTACGAACCTGAGATCCAGAACAAGCAGGAAAAAATTTAAAATAGGCACAATGCATAAGCGTAAAAAACAAAAACAAGGAGAGCAGACATCCAAGATACCCTCAGTCCATTAAACTTCCAATTTAGTAAATCAAGTAAATAAATATCCACACTCCCCACAACCACATACCCAAAAAAGAGGAATACAGAAATAAATAGCACATCTTTGATTATCCTGGCAAATGCACTAGTAAAGGAGAGAAAACCAAGTCGCTTTCATGATCAAATGAAAATATGTATCTCAACCATTTGCATTATTACATTCACAACCAGTGAATTCATACAATCAACCCCAATTTGTTTGGGGTTGTAAGATAGTTGATTGATCGACATTGGACACAATTTAAAAAATAATACTTACATTCTTTTAGAAATGAAATCAAACATAGTTGGTTGATTGACATTTGATAACTTCTCTTTGATGCTGGAAATTATTTATGTAAGAAGACGGGATTGTTAAGAAATGAATTCAAGCATGAATAACTCGAGCTGTTCAAAATATTTTAGTTCCCGCTATTAACAATTGCATCCAAATAATTGTCAGCCGTTTAGCATTCTATTGACAAAGGCTGAGGTTTCACATTAGCTTAGTATGCAATATCAGTTATTACATTCTCATCAATTTTATAACAAAACTATGACTCATTCCAAACTTCCCGAACTAGTCATGGTCAGCAATATGAATCCTCATTCATTGATTTTAATCATAAAAAAAACTCATTCTACTTCAGACCCTAAAAATTGTTAACAGATCTCCATACACAAGTAGATGCAATCAATAAAGTAAACTACTTTAAGCTACAAATCAACAAACAATTGAAGAGTAAACATATTTGTATTAATGTGTGTGTGTGCGAGAGAGAGGACCTGCTTGTTAACTTCGACACCGACGGCGCGTTTGGTGACGTTCCAGATACGGCCAGTACGACCATGATAGAACTTGTGAGGCATTCCCTTGTGAATAGCACCGTTAACTTTGACATCAACATAGTCCCCGATTTTGAATGTCCTCAAGTAGGTTGAAAGTGGGATGGTACCCTTCTTTCTGAATGCACGAGAGAATGAATCTCTCGTACGCGACCTCAATCCATGACCGGCCGGCATTTTCCTCCGCCTCTCTCCGCTCTGTGTGTGTGTGTGTGTGTGTGCAGAGAGTAAGTGAAACCCTACTTGGCAAATTAAAGAGATGAATGTATATAGTGGATTTAGGGTTTTGGATGGGTTTGGGCTGGATTATGTGTGGGCCCTTGAATTGGTAATTTGGGCTTTTATTTAATTGGGATTGTTGGAAAGCGTAGTCCAATTTGACTTTTCAGAATCTCAGAATCTCATGCTAGGCTAGAAAAATGGAAGAAATTGGAAAGTTATTTTTTCCTTTCTATATACTATTTCAAACTTATTTATCAAAATTGTCCTAGTTTGGTATATTACCCATTCTAAACAAGGATTACTTACAAATTATATACAATCTATTATTAGCGTCTTAAATTAGGGAATTTAGTTACATCTTTTTCCTTTTTTTCTCTCCTCTCCTCTTTCCTCACTGCCGTCTCTCTCATCAATTTTTCTTTCTTTCTTCATCACTTCCTCTCACCGTCTTTCTCTCTCAATAAGGTAAGCCTAAAAGTTGTCTTTTGTCAATCAACCTATTGAAGTAACCTCCAGTTTATCACTGGTTTGCCCTTTTCTATTTTACATTGCCCACTAAGTATGGAACTTCCCTGTACAAGAATGTTATTGAATTCAAACTTGTGATACTTCGGTTTATATTGTGCTCTCTTGAAAATCGGATTATCCTGCAGTTTGATAGTCTTTTTCAAGAGATGAATTCAACACTTAGTAAGAAGGTCGTAGGAATTGAAGATTCGAACACTAATCTATCATAAAGCTTTGAATTCGAATTTGTGTTTTCAAAAACCATTATTTGTTTGGATTGAGTGTTATTGTAAGTAATTGAGAATATTGTTTGGAGTTTATATCTCAATTTTGAGGGTGTTTGGTGAAGATTAGACTTGGTTTTGACTGAATTTCAAATTGAAACTCGAAGAAGAAGAAGAAGAACACATGACATACAATATACTTACAAAATTGTAGTAAAGTTGTAGTATAATTGTATGTAAATTGTATTCTGTTGTAGTTGTATATATATTTTTTATTTGAATGTTGTATGAAAGTTGAAAAATTATTGTATAATGTATAAATCCCGTATAAAATTTGTATTTAAGTTATCAATACTATCTTTTTACATAAAGTTGTTGATATATATCAAAATTTGTCCAAAGATTTTACGAGGTTAATAACTATCGTGCGGAGCCAGTAAAGAATTCTGCCTCACTTGATTGATTAACTTACCCAATACACTAATCTATCACAAATTAATAGAAACCTATTTAAATCAGCACTAAAATGGATACATCGTACTTAAAATTAATATAACAATTTGATGGTACACCAACATACAAATTTAAAAATAAATTTCGTACAAATTTAATACAAATTGATATATCTACAACAACATGCATACTAAAAATAAATTTCATACAACTAATTATTTAGTATACACTTATTTACAACTTATCTATAACTTTCATACATTATTTTTACCCAGTTAAAATATACCTACAATATCATACAATTTAAATATAATTTTCATACAAATTTTATACAATATGTCTTTTGTATATGTTGTATCTGATTTGTATATATTTTGTATGTGGTGTGTGTTTCTTCCTCTCTAAAATTCCAATCAAAACTTTCTATTTTAATACAATTTTGATACATATCAATAATTTTATGTAAAAAAATAGTATTGATAACTTAAATACAAAATTTATACAATAATTCATACATTATACAACTATTTTTCATCTTTCATACAACTTTACTACAATTTCGTAAGTATATTGTATGTCATATCTTCTTCTTCTTCGAGTTACAATCTTAAATTCAGCCAAAATCAAGTCCAATCTTCACCAAATACCCTCAAAATTGAGATATAAACTCTAAACAATATTTTCAACTATTTGCAACAACACCCAATCCAAACAAATAATAGTTTTTGAAAACCCAAATTCAAATTCAAAACTTTTTAATGGCTGTCAATGGTGGAGAGTCAAACACCTTCAAAATTATAGGTTAACAATTTCAATTTGAACACCAGTTGTGCAACATGAAAGAAAATTGCTAAGTTAAAACTCTATAGTAAAACGATTGATATCCATTGATGAATTCCATCCAAAAAAATATACAACATGAAAGGATAAAAAATAGAGAACATCAGATGAAGAAAAATTGGGGAAAGAATAGAGAATGAGAGATTGAGAGAGATGAAGAGAGAGAGAGAGAGTGCAGGAGGGAGAGAAAATAAGGATGAGAAATAATTGATTCCTTATTCAATTCCTAATATAAAGGGATACTCATTTAATTTCTAAAATGTATATAATTGGTAAACTGTATATGCCTATATAATTAAATTGAAACTTGAGTAGAGAGGGTAATAAAATTTCAAATAGTGTATAGGAAGGAAAAAAATTTCAATTGGAAAATGGCTAATTAACCCCCCGCTATTAGAGTTTAGTTAGTATTTAAAAAGCTATTAGCATTTAGCTACTCTTTTTACACAATAAATATTTGGACAAAAATACCCCAAGCTAAAATATGGAGAACTCGAGTAGCAGCTCCTAGACTTTGAATATTTATAAGATCAAGCTTCGGGAATTATTCTTAGAGTTTGAAATTTCCCTATATGTGAAACCCCAACATCGTATGCGGGAGTTCATAACTCTAGAAACGACTACTAGAGTTTGAATATTTACTAGTTCAAACTCCATGATTTGTTCCCGGACTTCAAAAATTCAAACTCCAGTATACTATGCTGGAGTTTTATGTATTTTAGGTGAAGAAATTTTTGTCCAAATTTTTTTTTCCGCATTAAATAGTGGCTAAACTCTAATAGGTGGCCCAAAAGGTCATCGTCCCAGTTATTTTTTCTAGAAATATATTTTTACAAGACTATCTTGGAGAAACAAATTACCAGCCTCTAACCATTTATAAAATTCACTCATTAATAAATTACACAACATGATTTTGTATGTAATTATATACCCCGAAGGTATACAATGTACATACCTACTGGATATCTTGTAAATATTCTCTCTATATATATATATATATATATATATATATATATATATATATATATATATATATATATATATATATATATATATATATATGAAGTGTAAAATACTTTTTTATAGCAAATATACCACTAAGCATGATGCCTAATGGATAATATATATATATATACTAGTCTTAGGGTACGCGCGTTTTGTGCGTGTACCCTGTATAAATGAGTATGTAATCTTAAAAAATTTCGTCTATATAACTTCTCATATTTTGTTTCTTTCTTAATTATTTTGCTTTATTTTTTTATTACACTTAACTATGTTATTATTCTAATTTTTTCACAAAATTATACCTCGTAAGTTTTGAAAGAATAAGTCATCCACAAACTTGACTTATAATGAGTGATATCATTAAAGTTGAACTTTATTATTGGATCAGGTTATATGCAAACTTAACTACGTTAAAATGATAGATTACTTTTTTAATATTTAAATAATATTCAACCTTTATTTTTGTGATTCCATGTAGTTGCACATATTTTTTATTTTATTTTCTTCATTTAGCATAATTGTGCTATTATTCTAGTTTTGAAACTACTCCTCCTAATATTAAAAGTAATGAATCATTAATAAACTTAGCATATAATGAGTGATGTCATTAAAGTAGAATCATTGTTGAATGAGGTTATAGACTTATGTTTTCATTTTCTTTCGAATTATATTTACTTATATTATGTTGAAACTTATTTTATGTTATGTTTTAATTTTACATAAGAGTATTATGTTAATGTTTTTTTTTTTGATTTTGAATTTATGTTATATTTTCACTTACATTTTATTTGCTTTAGTATTTACTTATTAATTCAGATTGCATGCCATTCTTTTCAGTTAGAATTGATAAATTATTTTTTTCGTAAAATATTTGAGCAATGTTACGATATTATATTTATAAATATTAATTGTTTTATCAATCATGTAGTCCATGACGTTCTTACATAATATGTAATTTTAAATTTTATAATTGATTAAAATAAAATATTATTAATTTAATATATATATATATATATATATGAATTATTTTAAAAATATTAGTTATAAATATATGATTATCATTAATATACTTTCAAGAAATAATATTTATCTTAAATGTCAAATTTAATATTATTTATAAATGCATATATTTGTTAAATATAGCTTTCAATTTTTGATAATTAACTTTATATTTAAAATTTAATCTAACTATGTAATTACGCTTGTGCAACCAAACAATACACTTGTAATTATACAATAACTACACTATGACAAACAAACAGGTCTCATAATTACAATATTGTATAATTACTACTCTAGTAATTACACCAATTTTAATTATCTGGTGGCTTTCCAAACAGGCCTTAAACATTTCCTAGTTGATCTTAATCCTAAAAGGTATAGTCTTGGACAAGTTATTCCACTCCTAACAAGATTAATAAGATGATTCTATTTTAATTCTACCTTATAGATTGACAAACTATAATTACTTTGTGCATTGTATATAACGAAATAATTTTTACAAACAAATTCTTACTCAGTTTTAAAATTTTAAATATTAGAAGTTCTTACGTAGTTTAGATAAAAGATTTATTAATAATTTTTTAAATTTTAAAGTCTTAACATTAAAAAATAATTAAATGACAAATATTTTATTAATTTCAAAGTTCTAAAGTTTCCTTATTGAACTTTGCATGTAAATAATAACCGCATACAAATTATGAGAAATGCACGTGCAGATTGTTGCCCAAGTTAAGCCAAAAGATAGCGGACAATAGTAGGAAAAGTCTTAGTTAATATTAAAAAAATAATTAAATGACAAATATTTTATTAATTTCAAAATTCTAAAGTTTCCTTGTTGAACTTTGCATGTAAATAATAACTGCATACAGATTATGAGAAATGCACGTGCAGATTGATGCCCAAGTTAAGCCAAAAGATAGCGGACAATATTAGGAAAAGTCTTAGTTGATGTTTTAAATATTAAGCCTTCCTACATGGTTTAATAAGAATTTTTTTTATTGTTATTATTTTGCCTTTACAAATATGTTACAATATATGATATAATTTAAATAAGGAAGAATTCAATATATAAATTTAGTTGATTTTGAAATCTTAACAATTAAATGACTATTCCTAAATTTAAGGAAAATAACTAAATGACAATTTTGTCTAGCGTGAAAGCTATTTTTAAAAGGGTAAAAAAGACGAACGACATTTCGCTAAAGGCCTTCGTGCTTTTAATATATATATATATAAACATCCCAAATAGGGTTAAATCTTACAAAAATGGCTAGCTACTACTACATGAAGTAAATAACTACAATCTATTAAAATGCTAGTAAATATTAAACTAGCTATTACATAAGCAGCAGATGTGCACTTCCGTAGGAAAATGGTGTAGGTGTATCTACAAGCCAAGTGCAAAACCTTTACGGTAGCACCTATAAAACTCTCACCAGCCACCGGATTTCGCATTCCAAAGGCAAATGTGAATCTCCTCCAAATACACGATTCCTTAGAAGTCATCCAGTAATCCTTAACACTGTGTGTGCAGCATGTAGTCATGAAATTTTGTGGATTTGCAGCACCATCGAACTCTAAATAGCAGATTCCAGCCTCTAGCTGACCTTAAGCACAAATGCAGCTACTGAGTATCCCTTGATCCTGTAGCAAGTTCACCTGCAAGCTGCCATGTAACATGGATACATAACTGCCAGAAACACCCATATATTGCCACACCTCTTCCAGAATGAGCATGAAACCATGCTAATACCACTGGAGAGAAGCATGACTCTATACAAGCACCAAGAACCCTTGGCAGTAATCTCTTTATTAGTAGTCCAACACATGTAGAATTGTGCAATGCAGTGCACTCTTGGAGGTGCATATAAGACATCATCAGTATGATTAAGTATATCCAGACTTCTTGATAAAGTTTCCAGAAGCATTCCTTAGGATATAGCAGAAACATAACATGGTAGCTTACATGTGAAAAAGAAGTACCCTGCCTGCTTGCACTAGATGTTCTATACATAGTTGAGCTGCCACCCGACTGAGCATAAAACCATGATGATACCACTGGCAAACAACCCAACCATATACAGAAACTACAGACACAGAAGTGAATTGCAACAATAGGCAGCATAATGCTAGAATCTATCATAGTCATAAGCTTTTCTTTTTGCTAGCCTAACCCTAAGATTATGTATTTGAGCCTTGTCAATGTTAAGTAGTCTCCTCCCTGCACGTGGCAGTTCAGAGAAAGCATTAAACTGGATTGTACTTGCAAAAGAAAAAACTAGGTTAGCTAAAACAATTCGCCAGTGTGTTGCCTTCCCTTTGCACATGCTGGAATAGCACATTGAAGTGCCCATTCATTTCCTTAATCCTCTTAACTTCAGTCACAATACACCATGGTGGATCCCATTCACCTTCAATTATATTCTTCATCCCAGTGAATCTGTCTCCAATATGAGAGGGTGTAGATCATGAGCCATACAGTATGCTAGCCCTTCTTCTATTGCCTTTGCCTCAGCCATAATATTGGTTGTTTCCTTTAGTTGTTGTGCCTTTGCATACACCAGATCACCTCCACAGTCTCTCTCACACAAAATTCAAAAGAAGCAGGACCAGGATTACCTTTTGAAGCTCCATATGTATTGCACTTATACCATCCCATATGAGGAAATGACCAAGTTGCCCTCCTAGTCACTAGAATTGGCTTGTATTATTAAAAAAACTTGATTATGTCCGGCCAAAGATAAGGAATATAAGGAAGCCAATTGTATCTCACCCTTGCCAAGAAGTACAATGTCTTATTGGTCTCATGAATCACCCTAGGAACTGACATTGAACCTCCATTCCTATTAGTGTTTCTCATTTTCCACAACTTCCAAGCAATAATAGCAGGTGCTAGGGTGGAACAATGGCTTTAGCTTAGGACAACATTTGGTTGTCCACCATGATCTAATTACTTGATGTTCCTGTACTAGTTGAGTATTAATCCCTGTTGCATTTAAGAATATTTTCCAAACTCTTGTAGTAGTGGTGCCAGTCAAGAACAAATGATCAAAGGATTCCTCCTGAGTAGTTTGACAACGCCAACACCTAGAGACATATATGTAACCTTTCCTTCTCCACATCTCATCTGTTGGCACTTTGAACCTCCATACCCTCCAAAGAAAGAATGAAATCTTGAATGACACACTTTTAATCCACATGTTTTTGAATTATGGATTAGGGTTTGCCCTATGCCTTACAAGTTACAAGCACTACTCACAGAAAACTTACTT
The DNA here is from genome assembly GCF_000715075.1 of Nicotiana tabacum. Classification (NCBI taxonomy): domain Eukaryota; kingdom Viridiplantae; phylum Streptophyta; class Magnoliopsida; order Solanales; family Solanaceae; genus Nicotiana; species Nicotiana tabacum. The sequence continues at coordinate 101,155,254 of NC_134084.1, read as the reverse complement.
GAAGCTGTAGGTTTCCACCAAGGTTTATCCCAGTGACCTTCACTGCCTTCATATTGCACTTGTTGTTTAATATGATCTGCAATGCCTTCAAGAAAAGATTGATCAATCAACATCTCATTCCAGTCCTCTCCTTACCTCAATTCTGCTACTTCTTACAAGTCTTCATTGATATCAAAATCATGTGGCACTAAATGATATAATGCACCTAAACCTGTCCAGTTTTCATGCCAAACATTAGTAGTACCACTCTTCATCTCCCACCAGATTTCATGTTCAACATCTTGCCTAGCATTAAACATTTTCCTCCACACATGTGATCCCTCCCTAAACCGCACCATAGTTGGCAGTTCTTTTTGTATCTTTGTTCCACATAAAGTTTGACCACAAGGAATTTGTGGTTCTGAATCTCCACCACATCTTGACAAATAATGCCCTAGATATTTCAAACAACGATCTAAAACCTAGTCTTCCTTCCTCTTTTGGTAGACAAAGCTTCTGCCATAATGACCAATGTCTGCTCCTCCCTTCTTCTTTAGTACTCCAGAAGAACCTTGCAAATAACTTATGCAAATGTTCCAAGATATTATTGGGAGGGTCCAGAATTGATAGCAAGTGAACTGGCATACTCTGAAGAACACTACTAATTAATGTAGTCTTACGACCATAAGATAATAACTTTCCTTTTCATAAGTGTAGCTTAGCCTTCACCTTTTGGAAGCGATCTTCATAGTAGTCTTTCCTCCTTCTAGTGTAGAAAACTGGACAGCCTAGATAAGTGAAAGGAAATTCACCTCTAGAAAAGATTGTGATATTCCCAACTACGAGGAAGAGAGCACTGGACACCTTAGAATGCATATAATAAGAACTTTTTGCTTTATTGATTAGCTGGCCAGAAATCTTCTCATACCCACTCAACACTGCCGTGATCTTCTTCAATGATTTTGGGTGACCTGAGGCAAAGATTATTGTCTCATCAGCATAAGCAAGATGGTTCAATGGATCAATCCACTTTGGCATCCCAAAGCCCCTAAAACATTTTTCATCAAACAATTTGTTCAATGATCTAGATAACACTTCTGCTGACAGTATGAATAATGCAGGAGATAATAGATATCCTTGCTTCACCCCTCTAGTAGACTGAAAGAAGCCCAAAGATTGTCCATTCACCAAGATTGAGTACCAATTATTAAACAACAAATTCCAAATCATGGTGATAAAATGCTCAGCAAATCCCATCTTCCTTAACACGTGAAGCAAGTATTTTCAAGACACCCTACCAATTTTATCACAACATTTGTTGGCTTGCCCCTTAACTTAATGTCAGTAACAATCTCCTGAGTGAGGAGAATGTTTTCAAATATACTTCTTGTCACGAACCCAAATCTATTAAAGGTCGTGATGGCGCCGGACACCTCTGGTAGGCTAGCCAACACTAAATAGTTAATTAAATTTTCATTTTTAATATTTTTGAAAACGTAAATTTCCTTCAATGTAACTAGTAAAAGATAATCTTTATAGAATAAATAAAAATGTTTACAATTGCAATACTGAATATCCCAAAATCATCTCAGAACCCGGTGTCACAAATGCATGAGCAATTATAAGGAAATAAAATGAAATACAATAACTGTCCGGAATACAAATTGGAATGAAAAGAAAACACAAATACTCTAAAGGAGACTCTGCTAGCTGCAGATCGTCTTATAAGGTGCAACCCACCTAAGTACCCGTATCAATCACGCTATTGCGCCCACAAGGCCACTGAACATACATGTGCTTGTACAACAAAATGTACAACAAATGTAGTATGAGTACGAAAATAATGCGTACCCAGTAAGTATCCAGTCTAATCTCGAAGAAGTAGTGGCGAGAGGTCGAATTCGACACTTACTATGGCCATCAATAATATAATTAGTCGTGGATTTATTAAAAATGGCAGTAAGCTCAAAGAAATCATGAAGAGAGTAAACAATCCTTTTGGTAATAAGAGATTTCCAAATTCATATTTCATCATTTATCAGTTTACCTCAGACCAAGGAGGCAATATCATTATTTATAAATTTCAAGGCAAGCAATACAAGCATGCACAAATCATGCCGAGGTCGTACGACCCGATCTAACATAATATTTAAACTGCGCACTGCCAGAGGGTCGAATGGCGCGAACCATAGATGCATCTATTTAATTTATCGAGGCGTTCGACTCGTTCCACAAAAGATAAACACATTCAATCAGTCAATCAAGAATTCATCAAGGGGCACTTATCCAAGGAAAAAGCAATTTCTCTTTTAAAAGTCAAGAAAATAAAGTCTAGCCTTTTAGAAATTTATTTACAAAGTTCGATATGATTTAAACATTTTAAATTGACAACAAGATTGCAAATATTACTAGTAAAGCCTATTTTTGGGTCCTAGACTACCCGAACTTAAGCATAATAGTAGCTACGCACGGACTCTTGTCACCTCGTGCATACGTAGCCCCCACAAATAGGAGCACATATTGATTTATTTCACCTATGGGGTAAATTCCCTCTTACAAGATTAGAAAGAAGACTTACCTCACTCCGAAGTTCCATAACCGGCTTTCGAGCCCTTCAAACAACTTGAATCGATGCTCAACGCTCCAAAACTAGCCAATAATTATGCAAACCCATTAATATATACTCAAATGCTCATTATAATCCAATTTATAACAATTTCTAACCCCGATCAAAAAGTTGATAATAATCACCCTTGGGCCCACGTGCTCGGATTTCAGAAATTTTCGAAGATAAACTTTACCCATAACCCCACGAACTCAAATATATGATTTATTCCAAATTTCATGTCCAATTTCGTGGTCAAAATTCAAAAATACAAATTCTAAGTTTTTCCACCAAAATTCCAAATTTCTACTAATTTTCATGTTCCAATCCATGTATCATTCATGTATTTAACTCACAAATGGGAAGAAATCACTTACCTAGTGATGGGTAACGAAGAAACTCCTCCAAAACTGCCCTAAGCTCGGCTCCCATGAAAGATTTGAGATAAAATGAGCCAAAACCCATTTTTTGCAAACTTATACACTACCCAGGCGACCTTCTTCGTGAATGCGGCACAACCCTTGCGTTCGCGAAGCTCTACAACCTCGCGCCCAGAATTTTCTCTTCGCGTTCGCGACCCATTGATCGCATTCGCGAAGGCCAGCTGACCCGCCCCTTCGCGTTCGCATTTCCTCATATGCGTTCGCGTAGGCCAAATGGCTGCATTCGCGAAGGCTTGTCTAGATCTTGCCTCGCGTTCACATCTACTGGCTCGCATTCACGAAGGCCAAACCCAACAGCCTCATAATTTCCTCTTCGCGAACGCGGGACTTCTTTCGTGTTCGCGAAGAAGGAAACCAGACACTAGAATCAGCAGTTCCAAAACAGCTCCAAATGATCTGAAACCACCCCGAAACATACCCAAGGCCCTCGGGACCCTGTCGAATCACAAAAACCAGTCCCATAACATAATGCCGACCTGCTCGAGGCTTCTAATCACATCAAACAACATCAAAATCATGAATCGCACCCCATTTAAAGCTTAATGAACTTTAGAACTTCAAGCTTCTACATTCGATGCCGAAACCTATCAACTCACATCCGATTGACCTCAAGTTTTGCACACAAGTCATATTCGACGTTACGCACCACTTCCAACTTCCAAAATCGAAATCCGACCCTGATATTAAAAAGTCCACCTCCGGTCAAACTTCTTAAAACCTTCAAATTTCTAACTTTAGCCAAATGACTCCAAAATGAACCACTGGCCTCCGAATCCCCTTCCGGACGCACTCCCAATACCTGAATCACCATATGGAGCTATTCCTAGGCTCGAAATCCCAAACGAACATCAAAAACATTAAAATACATTGCAAACCAAATTCATGAAATTCTTTCCAAAATGCTAACTTTCACAATAGGCGCCGAAATGCTCCCGAGCCATCCAAAACCCAATTCGGACATACGCCCAAGTCCGAAATCATCATACAAACCTGTTGGAAACTTCAAATCTAGATTCCGAGGTCATTTACTCAAAATCAACCCTTAGTTCGATTCTTCCAACTTTAAGCTTCCGAAATGAGAATTCTCTTTCCAAACACCTCCGAACTCCCCGAATTTCAATTCCGACTACGCATACAGGTCATAATACCTAAAGTGAAGCTGCTCATGGTCTCAAACCGCTGAACGACGCGCTAGAGCTCAAAATGACCGGTCGTGTCGTTACATTCTCTCCCACTTAAACATACTTTCGTCCTTGAACGTGCTAATAATTGCATTGGAGTTGTCTGAAATCACTGCTTAACACCTTGTGCACCTACCTGTACTACCACAACTCGATTGTGCACATTTGCTCGAACAAATATGAAGATTCTCCCTTTTGTTTAGTCAAATTAGCCTTAGAGCCATATTCGAACATCCAGAATTTTCTGCCAGGCCTGTTTCCATCATCCGATAACCGTATCAATCACTACACGATGCACTATTACATGATTGCATACCTTTGAATCCACACTATGCACTGCATAACTCACATGACTATAATAATATCCTCTGATAACAATAGCCGAATTTTCACGAATCTAATGCTCACAACATACCTCGTGACTCATATAAGTCCTGTTCCAACTCTTGCGATACTGCCATGACGGAAGAGATGTGTAGAAATTCATGACCTACTACTGAGTCAATAATTCATATAGTTCCTCCTCTTGACAAGAACCTTTGCCTCATTATGAACCATATAACTATATTTGCTCTTTAATATACGTCATACAAAAATTTGATCGCATTGATCCCAGACCCAATAATCTCGTCTCACCCCTACAAGCTGCTCAGGTAATAAACTACTTCAGACATTGCCAAAAGTCTCATATGTTGCCATAATGTGCCAACAACCTACAAACTCAAATGTGATACATAGGGAAAACGAACTCTGGAAGAGCCACTCGACCCACGTAACTAATTGAACAACCTAAAGGATGTCATAAACCTTCTTCAGAAAATGGGAAGCAAAACACACAAAAATAGATATAGGGAACTGTACTCAACATCACACTGTTGCGGCATGCAACCCGATCCAAACAACATACCTGTGGCGGTGTGCCACCCGATCCATATATAAAATCTATATAAGGAGATACTTACCAAGCTAGAATGCTCATTACTGCAAAATATCTGAATATCAGCCACAAGCACAAAGTGCATAATACCATCCTTGGGGAGACAAATAGCACCGTACGCTCCAAAACTCAAGCACAACTAAGGTGCGATATATGATTTGAATCTCAAGAGCCATCCTGCTCACATAACACCATCACTACATGGAACCTTAACACATAAGAAATTTATCAAGCTGTTTCACAACAAACACGGCACAATGTAGTATTACATGAAATAGCCGATGATGAAATAACATCCAACGCCCGAATACTCCTCCACAAGGAGTGCTATGTTGAAATGAACACATCTGGCCTAATATAGGGCCTATATTCATATTTGAATCCATCCACAGACCTCAAGCTGATTCTGATCGCATCGTACTAGGCTAATAACCTTTCAAGGGTCCATAATAACCCTTTCCCACATGACACACAAGAACAACCATCATAACCAAAACAAACTTCCACAGTCCACAACCAAATGAACCAAGCACCCTCCAAGCATAAATTCTCAAATTAGTGATATACTTGGTTTCAATCTTCAATCAATCAAGTGACTACATGTCATACTTATACAATCTTCTTGTGGGACACGCTCCTACGAACTTCCGCACCAGGTAACAAGTCTGCACATCCATACCACCAGCCGCACTAATGCTGTAAAGCAAATCAAGAATCCGCAACTAGTACGCAAAGCCTCTTACACAAGACACCGATCTCAGGTGACGCTGAAGACAATACCAGCTTACTCTAAACTTCTAAATTCTTTTCCTGCTCATCTGAGCTTGTGACATCCTTGTCAACACCGAACCGCAACCTTGATCCTCAACTTTCAAATTTCATGCTGCACACTGCACCTAAAATGCCCATATGCGATAGTACAAGGATTTCATCATAACCACTGAACCACTAATAGATTGAACACTTTGTCATATAGAAACCTTTCACTTAACTCATTTTAGGAGAATCATTACAACACGTGACTGAACTTCTATAACCGCAGAAAATAATATTCTCAGGCAGCGGTCTAAACCCCTATGATCCTTCTGGGATCCATCTACACATAACATACCATAATACCTAAATGCCTCCAAATAAAATCAATTACCGCGACCATCAAGCCTTGCACGTACTTCCAAAATTGCATGCATAACTCAATGCACTGAAGGAACTAATCATTGCCATCATCATGTCAAATCAACCATTTCTAGTCGACCCGTTTTCTCCCAATTTATTCTTAACTTGACTTAGAAATAATAACGGCTCCATTCATAACATAGCGAACTCAATCCACACTCGTCCTGAGTGACCCCATTTCACGAGACCACATTGTCTCAAAACCCACAACCCATCTCATACTCTTTTTATGCGCATATTTGCATCTTTAACTGGTACACCCATTCTGATAATCCCTCTATGAATCCAAAGTCATTTTCTCCAATTCCTCTCATGTTACACCATAGAAGAGATAACACAGAACACTCCAAGCCCCTTTTTCATAATCAGCTGCAAAAGCTCGATACTCAACCATACTACGGACTCGAAATCCACAGGCACCATACTTTAACTTTTGAATCCACTAGGACCGTTGTTGAGAGTCACCCACTCTGGATTGGCCCCGAATATAATCAACTCTAAGGCTCTTCTAGCACATGAACACCCTCTCAACGAAGCACCCGGTCGAATCACTTTCCTTGTAACTCACATCTACATGAAGCATAAATCCTGAACCTTCCCCAAGCTTGAACATACTTGATAAGGCCAATTATAACACACATCCCTCAAATTCTTTGCCCAAATCACCACTGATGACCCTCTTCCTTAGTCATAATATCCCACCAATATGCTGATAACTAGAAATCTCACAAATAGACGACCATGCAATCCAACCGTAGGTGGTGGAACACTCCCACTTTAACTTGAAGCTACTGTTACATAACTCTGGAACCCGCCAAGATTCTTTATCCATCATTGAACTGATCTTGCACAACCAACTGGCCAAATTCCTCGAATTCCTTCTATTTGACCCTCCATGAACACTCTGAATCACTAACCACATTCACATATTCGACCTCTTATCGGATAGCAAGTAGAATTCTTCGCAAAGCTTCGTTAACCACGCGATCGCTGACCTGCTCATAGGAGATAACCCATCTATAAAGATTACATACCGACATCTTCCAATATCGCTGCACGGGGTACAATCACTTCAAAGTTGGTAACCCTTCCTGACTCTGTGCTCATTCACCAACTGCACAAGTCTATTCACTCCTCATGGACATCAACTAAATATGCGACAATATCTTCCAAACCTAAGTCATGTTGTATCCTTCTTCATATCAGTAACTCCTTTCTGTCGCATCAAATCTCCTGCCGCCTAGTAGCCAATATTCTAAATTGAGTCTGCATACCGCGTCACTGTCCACCCTGAATCCCAAATCACTATAGACTTTTCTTAGGGTGTATAGTCATCCTACCGCAAAACCCATATGCTACTCTGTCACTCTCCCACTTTGGTCAAACTCACTCCTTTAAGCAACCATTTGACTCCCGTTCCTCACTCTTGTCCTTTTAGAAAATCTAACCACCGCAAGGCACCTCCCACATGTACTTCCTCATCCTTCGCTGCCCAGTGGTTGCTTAAGTAAAAATCTATCTCTATAGCACTTGAAGCAACAGATCGCTACTAACTTTAAACCTCTTAGAAGTTAATCTTTCTCTAGCCATCAATACTAGAAGTGCCAATTCGATTTCGAAATTGCTACACTCCGTTATCTCTAACAACCGCATCTCAAGCACCATTTCACAATACCCTGCCCCGAAGGCAAAATTGAAGAAGACCATAACACCGACAAACTTAACACATTCAACCAAGGGTGACGACACCATATCACAGATGAAAATTCCACCACGCTCGAAAATACCAAGTCTCGTTGCTCTATTAACCCAAACCTGAACATTCATACTAAATCATGCACTGAGTAAATCTCCTTCCAAGTCATTCACTGCCCCGACACATAGGCAAGTATCCTACCATCACATCAATACCGTGCGATTAGAACTCATGAGCATCATAGTAACCTATGCATAGACTCAAAGCTCTCAGAAGTACAACTACTGAGCTGAAATGATAAAATATCCTTCCGCAAGGCGACGACAATAGCCCAGCCAACTGTGTAGGGAGAAACATCCCGCACCACATCTGTAGTACCATTACAATTCCTCAATTCCCGATTTATAACCAGCGTTTCACGTCGCATAGATTGAATGGGAAGGAAATGAAGGCATAAGCCTCAAAGGAATCAAATCGCACGATGAGAATCAAGAAGGAAAGTGCTCCTAACATCCCTTTAGCCTCTCAAAGATAAGTACAGACGTCTCCGCACCGATTTGCGAGACTCTACTAGAATTGTTCATGACTCGTGAAACCTAAGTGAACCTAGTGCTCATATACCATGTTGTCAAGACCCCAAATCCATTAAAGGTCGTGATGGCACTGGATACCTCTGTCAGGCTAGCCAATACTAAATAGTTAATTAAATTCTCATTTTAATATTTCTCAAATCGTAAATTTCCTTCAATGTAATAAGTAAAAATATAATCTTTACAGAATAAATAAAAGTGTTTACAATTGCAATACTGAATATCCCATAATCATCCCATAACCCGATGTCACAAGTGCATGAGCAATTACTAGGAAATAAAATGAAATACAATAACTATTCGGAATACAAATTGGATAGCAAAGAAAGAACAAATACTCGGAAGCAGACTCTGCTAGCTACGGATCATCTCATAAGATGCAACCCACCTAAGTCCCCGTATCAATCATGCCGCTGCGCCCACAAGGCCACTGAACATACATGTGCCTGTACAACAAAATATACAGCAAGTGTAGTATGAGTACGAACACAACGCGTACCCAGTCTAATCTCGAAGAAGTAGTAACGAGAGGTCGACTCTGACACTTACTATGGCCATCAATAATATAATTAGTCGTGGATTTATTAAAAACAACAGTAAACTCAAAGAAATCATGAAGCGAGTAAGCAATATTTTTGGTAATAAGAGATTTACAAATTCATATTTCATCATTTATCAATTATCTCAGACCAGGGAGGCAATATTATTATTTATAAATTTCAAGGCAAGCAATACAAGCATGCACAAATCATGTTGAGGTCGTACGACCCGATCCAACATAATATTTAAACTGTGCACTGCCAAAAGGTCGAATGACGCGAACCATAGATACATCTATTTAATCTACCTAGGTGTTTGACCCATTCCACAAAAGATAGACACATTCAATCAGTCAATCAAGAATTCATCAAGGGGCCATTATCCAAGGAAAATGCAATTTCTCTTTTAAAAATCAAGAAAACAATGTCTATCCTTTTGGAAATTTATTTACAAAGTTCGATATGATTTAAACATTTTAAATTGACAACAAGATTGCAAATATTACTAGTAAAGCATGATTTTGGGTCCTAGACTACCTGAACTTAAGCATAATAGTAGCTATGCACAGAGTCTCATCACCTCATGCGTACACAGCCCATACAAATAGGAGCACATATTGATTTATTTCAGCTATGGGCTAAATTCCCTCTTACAAGGTTAGAAAGGAGATTTACCTCGCTCCAAAGTTCCATAACCGGCTTCCGAGCCCTTCAAACAACTCGAATCGATGCTTAACGCTCCAAAACTAGCTAATATTTATGCAAACCTATTAATATATACTCAAATGCTCATTATAATCCAATTTATAATAATTTCTAACCCCGATCAAAAAGTCGATAAAAATAACCCTTGGGCCCACGTGCCTGGATTTCGAAAATTTTCGAAGATAAACTTTACCCATAATCCCATGAACTCAAATATATGATTTATTCCAAATTCCATGTCCAATTTCATGGTCAAAATCCAAAAATACCAATTCTAGTTTTTTCCACCAAAACCCCAAATTTCTACTAATTTTGATGTTCTAATCCATGTATAATTCTTGTATTTAACTCGCAAATGGGAAGAAATAACTTACCTAGTGATGGGTAATGAAGAAACTCCTCCAAAATCGCCATTAGCTCCGCTCCCATGAAAGATTTGAGATAAAATGAGCCAAAACCTATTTTTTGCAAACTTATACACTGCCCAGGCGACCTTCTTCGTGAATGCGGCACAACCCTTGCGTTCTTGAAGCTCTATAACCTTGCGCCCAAAATTCTCTCTTCATGTTCGTGACCTTTTGATCGCGCTCGCGAAGGCCAGCTGACCCGCCCCTTCGCGTTCGCGTTCCCTGAACGCATAGGCCAAATGGCCTTAGGTCCAACTCCCTCCTTTCTTCTCCGCGTTCGCGTCGCCTTGGCCACGTTCGCGAAGGCTTGTCCAGCTCTTGACTCGCGTTCGCTTCTACTAGCTTGCATTCGCGAAGACCAAACCCAACAGACCAATAATTTCCTCTTCACGAACGCGGGACTTCCTTCGTCTTCGTGAAGAAGAAAACCAGACACCAAAATCAACAGTTCCAAAATAGCTCCAAATGATCCGGAACCACCCCGAAACACACCCGAGGCCCCCGGGACCCCATCCAATCATACAAACGAGTCCCATAACATAATACAGACCTGCTCGAGGCCTCAAATCACATCAAACAACATCAAAATCATGAATTTCACCCCAATTCAAGCTTAATGAACTTTATAACTTCAAACTTCTACATTCGATGCCGAAATCTATCAACTCACGTCCGATTGACCTCAAATTTTACACACAAGTCATATTCGACATAACAAACATACTCTAACTTCCGAAATTGGAATACGACCCCGATATTAAAAGTCCACCTCCGGTCAAACTTCTCAAAATCTTCAAATTTCTAACCTTAGCCAAATGACTCCAAAATGACCTAGGGGCCTCCGAATCCACTTCCGGATGCGCTCCTAATAACAGAATCATCATACGAAGCTTTTCCAAGGCTCTATATCCCAAACACATCGAAAACATTAAAATACACTACAACCCAAATTCATAAAAGTCTTCCCAAAATGCTAACTTCTACAATAGGCGCTAAAATGCTCCCGGGCCATCCAAAACACAATCCGGACATACGTCCAAGTCCAAAATCATCATACGAACCCGTTGGAACCTTCAAATCTTGATTCCGATGTCATTTACTCAAAATCAACCCTTAGTTAGGTTCTTCCAACTTTAAGTTCCGAAATGAGAATTTTCTTTCCAAACAACTCCGAACTTCCTGAATTTCATTTCCGACTATGCCTACAGGTCATAATACCTGAAGTGAAGCTGATCATGACCTCAAACCACTGAACGACACGCTAGAGCTCAAAACAACTGGTCGGGTCATTTCGCTTCTTCCCTTCACAAAGCCAGACTGATTGGAGAATATCAAGGAAGGCAAAAAATTCTCTAGTATATCATGTTGTACTCTATAAATCACCTTATTAATTAAGTTTCTCAAGCTTATAGTCCTCAGATTTGAGAAAGTTGAACCATCGGCTTCTTAAGAAATAACACTAAATTAGTGTGTGTGATAGATTTAGGTAGTAGAGCTCCCCATAGAAGTGCAATACCATACTATGAATATCTATGCCAACGATGTCCCAACACTCTTGATAGAAAACTCCAATAAATCCATTAGGACTACTAGCACTATCTCCACTAAGTTCAAACACTGCACCCTTGATTTCTTCAAGAGTAGGATACCTACATAGTTCCACAATTTATTCCATAATTACCATGGCAGGAACATTATCAAGTAATGTGAAGTTAGTAAGATCATCTTCTTTGGTGAATTGCCTCTAATAGAATTCCACAGCAGCAACAACCATATCATCTTGGCTTTCAACCTTGGCTCCTTCTCCATTTTGTATTCTTTTTAGTTCTAACTTCTATCTCTTGCCATTGACATGATTGTGAAAAATATCTTGTATTCCTATCTCCTTCAGAAAACCATGTCATCCTAGCCTTCAAGTTCCAATATTGTTCCTTAATGCTTAAGTATCTCTTCAGTTCATCTTGTGTTTTTTGAAGGACTATTCTGTTCTCCATAGTTGGTTCTTATTCAAATAACATCTCCTTCATCCTCACAATGTCTTCCCTAATAGAAAGCTGTTTAAACATGTCTCCATATGTCTCCTTGCTCCACTTAGATAGAGCAATCTTCACCCACTTCAGTTTTTGCTTGAACATGAGATAAGGATCTCCAATGGAGTCAGCAATCTAGTTCTGCTTAACCACCTCCTTAAATGATTCATGTTTTGTCCAAAAGTTCAAAACTTAAAAGGCTTGATGAAGTTAGTAACTTGGTCACTACAACTCATGAATAGAGGAGCCTGATCTGATCCAATCCTAAAAAGATGTTCAATATCAATGGCTGGGAATAAATTCTAAAATGGTATGTTCACAAAAACACTGTCCAGCCTCTTGAAAATACACTCAGCATTTGGTCTACCATTCCACCAGGTGAATGGACTTCCTTTGTAGCCTACATCAAACAGCCCGCAAGAGTTCACATAGAAAGCAAAGTTTTCATACTCTGGAAGGTGACCTAGAAGTCTCCCAATCTTCTCGTCTTCATGTAGCACAACATTGAAATCACCACCAACTACCCAAGGCAACTCCATATCACTTGCAAGATAGTACAGATTATCCCACAATTCCAGCCTCTCAAGTGCAGAACATTTAGCATATACAAAAGTAAACATGATGTATTGGCCAATATTCTGATGATACAGTTTGATAGAGCGCTACTGAACGACGTCGTTTGGGTGATTAGAGGCGAGCTGGACCGGTTTTGGGTTAGTTGGGTCTAGCGGATGGGGTAATTTTTTGGGCTCTGAAATTGTTTGGCCTAAATTTAGGATCCAACAGAATTTCCCTCTTCTTTCTCGCTTTTTCTTTATTTTTCTTGATTTAAAACCCATAGAATTTATTAAAATCCTAAACTAAGTCCTAAATAAAACCTAATATGTAGAATTTAAAATAATTATCTATTTCTAACATTAAAATAATTAATTAACTAAAAACTAATGAAAGAAAAATTACTAAACGACAATTAAAACTAAAGTGCAAGGACGAACCAATATATATTTGATTTTTCGTTTATTGATGCAATTAACTCATGCAATTAAGTCCTAAATGCAATCAAAATCTAGAAATGCTATGCAATGAAAATGTTGAACATTTGTTTTGGTATTTTCTCACGATTTTAGAATGTTAAACATGCAACTAAATGCAAACAATCAGAAATTCCTACAATTCTATAATAATTAAGATAATTAGAAAAAATCCTATTTCATGAATTTTGTAGGAATATTTTAGTCGGGCAAAAATCACGTGCTCACAATAACACCATCTGGTCATGGGTCAATGTACATGTATAAATGAATACAATGCATGAGAAGTACGTCAATAAAATCTTTCGGAGTGTCATAAGACCATTATGCCTCTGATTAATATCATGAAGTAAATTTTTTCAACTTATGTATTTTATGAGACCCATGAACAGACGATAGAACAATAAGACATATGGGAATTCAAGAACATAGGCACCTCTAATACTTCTATGAATAGATTCATTTATGAAAGTTGTGCATTTGCTCGTTTCGTTTGTGTCTTATAGATCATGCCAAAAGGAAAGAAGGGATAGCCTTAACATACCTAGAGTAGGGAAAAATTCGTATGATATTCTTGGAAAAGGTTGCGTCATACTCCTTTAGAATCACAAAATTTCACGTTGCTACGGTACTAAGAAATCTCGTCGAAATTGTTTTGTTTCAAGATTAATGTCCGTTATTGTTGGAGTGAGATTAACTTCTGTTCTTGTATATGTTTGGATTTAGGAAGAAAACTTATAAGCTTACCTTGATTAATTTAAGGCCAATGAAGACCACAATCTAAACTTTTAATGTCTTCGTAGTCTTTACATAAGTGTTATTAGTATGATACTTTAGATGCCACCTTTCATTTTGTATCATGAGTCATTTCAATTTGCATGGGAGGCTGCCACCTCATGCCCTTAATCTCTATCCAATATAATTCCTTAATTAATGGGGTAATATCCCATTATTCAATAATTAACCAATCACCCACATAATTAAGAATTATCTCAAATTACTTAAAATGCTACTCATTTTTAACATACCTTGTACATCTTACTATTATGGTCATGTAGTACCTTGTATGGTACTAATCTTTAAATATCGAGTATTATAGCTCAGACCGTATTTTATCCCAAATTGCCAAGCTTTGACGAAAGTTCATTTTCTTCGATTTACTTACCCTCTCACCTTCACGAATTTACTCATCACTTTTTTGAAATAACATAATGCTTATAATCTCAAAATAATCTTGTCCTTGAACTGAGGTCAATTATCTTACGACAATTCCACGTATAATACTACAGGGTGTAACATCGTCGTAATGTAATATTATGAAGTGTAACATTATCGTAATGTAACACTGCAAGTCATAATATCGGCGTAATATTGCGGGGCATAACACATGCGATTTTATTCTATCATTGCTAATTGGACACTTCTATTATGTTCTCTCACATATGGCGAGAACACACACCATATCTTTAGCTGCGCAACAACCAGAGCCCCCAGTGGCAGCTCCTACAAGGGGTAGAGGTCTAGGCTGAGGCCGTGCCTGAGGCCGAGGTAGGGGTAGGGCTTAGCCTAGAGCTCGAGCACCAGCACCAGTAGTGGAGCCTTAGGTAGAGTTTGACAAGGAGGCTCCAACCCATACTGTTCCAACCGGACCGGCTCAGGTATCGAAGGGGTTCATTGCCACCCTAGTGCTTCAGGACGCCTTGGTTCATTTAGTGGGCCTTATGGAGAGTGTGACTCAGGATGGTACATTTCCTGTGGCACTAGACGTCTCTCAGGCTGGGGGAGGAGCACATACTCACGCTACTCACACTCTAAAGCAGATGGTTCCCCAGTTTCAAACTCCGACAGACTAGCCAGTTGGGGTAGTTCAGCCAAGTGTTGCAACACAGGACGGTAATGGATCAGCTATATCTTCCGAGGCTTTATGGAGATTGGATAGGTTTACTAAGATCTTTCCAGTTCACTTCAGTGGTGTATCTTCAGAGGAACCCCAGGAATATCTTGACAACTGCCATGAGGTGCTACAGAACATGGGGATAATGGAGACCAATGGGGTCGATTTTGCTGTATTTCAGTTGTTGGGATCCGCCAAAAAATGATGGAGGGATTATATGTTAACTAGACCAGCTGGGTTGCTTGCTCTTACTTGGGATCAGTTCTCACAACTATTTCTTGAGAATTTCCTTCTTGTCACTCAGAGAGAGCTACTGCAGGCAGTTCGAGCATCTTCAGCAGGAAAGTATGATCGTCACCCAGTATGAGACCCGATTTGTAGACTTAGCCCGTCATACTATTCTTCTGCTTCCTACCGAGAGATAGATAAAGAGAGAGAGAGATAGAGAGAGAGAGAGTGAGGAGGTTTATTGAGGGACTCACTCATCCTATCAAGTTGCATACGTCCAAGGAGAGAGATTTCTTTTCAGACAGCTACCAATGTCGCCAGGCAGATCGAGGATGTTTTTTCACATGAGAGAGGGCAGGGGTCAGATAAGAGGCCTCGTTATTCAGGCGGTTTTAGGGGTGGTTTGTCTGGAGGCAGGGGTACTTTTGGTAGGGGCCATCCTCCCAGGCTACATCAGTCAGCAGTTCAGGCATCCTATAGTGCTTTAGGGAGTCGTGGTCCTTATATTCCTCATTCTGGGCAACCAGCCTACAGTGCACCGCCAGCTCCTATCAGTGCACATCCTATTTAGAGTTACTACCGTGGTCATCTGGCCTGTTTGATCCAGTCTCCATTTCAGCAGCCATAACACCAAGATAGATGTTATGAATGTGGTGGTTTTTGGCATATCAGGAGGACTTGTCCGAGATTATTGGGTGGCACGTCACAACAGAGTTCTCGTGCCATGATTCCGGCATCGGTTGCATCACCACCTACTCAGCCAGCTAGAGATAGGAGTCAGGGAGCCAGAGGTAGAGGTCAGACCGCTAGAGATGGAGGTTAGGCTGTTAGAGGTGGAGGTCTGGCCGCTAGAGGTAGAGGCCATCCAGCAAGAGGCTATACTAGAGATATAGTTCAGAGTGGTGGGCCCCAGCCCCAATGATATGCCTTTCCATCCAGGCCTGAGGCTGAGTCATTTGACGCGGTTATTACATGTTTGATTCCAGTTTGTAGTAGAGATGCCTTAGTTCTATTTGATCTGGGTTCTACTTATTCATATGTGTCGTCCTATTTTGCCACATATTTGGTCATGCCTTGTGATTATTTGAGTGCTCCTATGTATGTCACCACACCTGTTGGAGATTCTATTATTGTAGATCGTGTCCATCGTTCATGTGTGGTTATCATCGGGGGTCTTGAGACTAGCATAGATCTTCTACTTCTCGATATGGTTGATTTTGATGTCATTTTAGGTATGGATTGGCTATCACCTTATCATGCTATATTGGACTATCATGCCAAGACGGTTACCTTAGCCTTGCCGGGGTTTCATCGATTAGAGTGGAAAGGGACTCCTGGCCATTCTACCTGCAAGGTTATCTCTTATGTGAAGGCTCGACACATGGTCGAGAAGGGTTGTCTAGCTTATTTGGCTTATGTCTGTGATTCTAGTGCAGAGATTCCTTCTATGGTTTCAGTACCAGTTGTTCATGAGTTTCCAAAATAGTTTCCTGTAGACCTGCCAGGGATGCCATGGTCGAGAAGGGGTGTCTAGCTTATTTAGCTTATGTCTGTGATTCTATTGCAGAGATTCCTTCTATGGATTTATTACTAGTTGTTCATGAGTTTCCAAAATAGTTTCTTGTAGACTTGCCGGGGATGCCACCCAACTGGGATATTGACTTCTTCATTGATTTGGTTCTGGGCACTCATCCTATTTTTATTCTGCCATACCGTATGACCCCGATAGAGTTGAAAGAATTGAAGGAGCAATTGCAAGATTTGCTTGATAAGGGCTTCACTAGACCTAGTGTCTCGACCTGGGGTGCACCCGTGTTGCTTGTAAAGAAGAAGGATGGTTCGATGAGGATATGCATAGATTATCAACAGTTGAACAAAGTCACCATCAATAACAAGTATCCATTGCCAAAGATTGATGACTTATTTGATCAGCTTCAGGGTGCCAAAGTATTTTCGAAGATTGATTTGAGGTCTGGCTACCATCAGTTGAGGATTAGGGTATCCGATGTCCCTAAGACAGCTTTTCGGACTCGGTATGAGCATTATGAGTTTTTAGTGATGTCATTTGAGTTGACAAATGCCCCAACAACATTTATGGATTTGATGAACTGGGTGTTCAAGCCCTATTGGATTCCTTTGTGATCGTTTTTATTGATGATATTTTGATCTACTCCCGCAGTCAAGAGGAGCATGAGCAACATCTTCCGATCGTTCTTCAAACTCTGAGAGACAACCATTTATATGCTAAGTTTTCAAAATGCAAGTTTTGGTTGAGCTCAGTCGCTTTCTTGGGTCACGTTGTATCGGTAGAGGGCATTCAGGTGGATCCTAAGAAGATTGAGGTAGTTCAGAACTGGCTTAGACCCACTTCAGCTACAGAGATCCGGAGCTTCTTGGGGTTGGAAGGTTATTACCATCGGTTTGTGAAGGGGTTCTCATAAATAGCAGCCCTATTAGCTAGGTTGACCCGTTCAGATGGTCAGACGAGTGTGAGGTGAGCTTTTAGAAGCTCAGACTGCTTTGACTACGTCGCTAGTGTTGGTGCTGCCCACAGGTTTAGAGCCTTATATAGTATATTGTGATGCATTTCGCATTGGACTTGGTGCAGTATTGATGAAAGGTGGCAAGGTGATTACTGTATACAGCAAAAATCAGCGGTCCGATTTTACGGCCGCCAAGGCGCCTCGAAGAAACTACCTCCTGAAGGCTCGAAGCTTAGCCCGGGGCTCCAACCTCGAGGGTTCTTAGTAATCTACTTCGAGGTAGCATAAGCAACGGTTGGCCTTGAGGCACGGTAAATCAGTGGCATCGATGGATCGGTATGAGGTTCCCAAGGTGCGTGACTAGAGCTAACAAAGTATATTAGGCTATTCCAAACCCGTACCATAGCATTAAAAGGCTGTACCAACCCCATATCTTTGTAATAAATGCATTTGTACTATGTTGGGATTCCCCCTCATATATAAAGGGAATCCTTGTCACTTTGTAATCATCTGATGCTCAATCTTAAATACACAAGAACATTCTCTCTACTCTCTAACATATTCCATTGATCTCATTGCTTCCATTTATTGCTTATATTCATTGTGTTCTATTTATTGTTCATCATTTATCGATTATCATTGATCATAAAGAGCCATCATTTTAACTCTTATAACTATTAGTCATCCCTTGATTGCCCTAAACCAGCCTCCAGACTTGACTTTGAGGCCTCATATACGGTAGCTCGAGGCCCCAACCTCCAGCCGCTCAGTTCGATTATCACATCATCTCTAAGCTATAATCTTGCTCTCTAATCTTTTACTTAGCATCAACTATCTAACAACTAGCATAAAAATAGATCACGTATTTTTAGAACCACAAATCAAATTTAATTGTTATTACTATTTTCATGGTAAACAGTTTGGTGCCCACCGTGGGACTAAAAATAATAGCGATTATTTTCTTGCTGGTTTAACTGCATAATGCAGGTTACCTTTCACACTTTTTCTTGTCCAAGACCTTTGATTTCAGGTCAAAATGTCTAACTCAGTAAACAACAATCTTGAGGACCATGGAGAGAATGGTGTGGATGTTCCAGGTGGTGGTGTACCACCACGAAACCCTGAGAATGCACCAGAACCAATTCCCGTTGACGCGGTTTCACGCAATGCCCAACACGTCGATATAAGCTCCCACACTAATAGGAGCGTGCACCAAGGAGACTAACAAGAAGCTCAGAAAACCCCAACTAGGGAAGAATGGGAGGTTAGCCTTCACGTTATTTTTGAAATGTTCCAGGCACAACAACTGGCTATTGCTCAGCTGCAAAGTCACCAGAAAACTCCCAATACGGTAGCACCGGGGACGGCTCCCCTAGTCGAGCAGGTACCAGAGAGATCAAGCAACAATGGGTCGGCAGCCGACCCCGCTATCGTAAAGATGCTAGAGGACCTCACAAAGAGGATCAAGTCGGGCGAGAAGAAGATAGAAGCCAACGACAAGAAGGTAGAGACCTACGATTCCAGGGTCGATCAAATTCCAGGCGCACCCCCAATTCTGAAAGGTGTGGATTCAAAGAAGTTCATACAAAAGTTGTTCCCACATGAAGTGGCTCCAAAACCCATTTCAAAGAAGTTCAAAATGCCCAAGCTTCCGAAGTACAACATAACCTCGAACCCCAACAAGCATGTCACTGCCTACACTTGCGCAGTGAAGGGCAACAACGAGATTGAGTCCGTCCTGCTAAAGAAGTTCGGGGAAACACTCTCGAAAGGGGCAATGATGTGGTATCACAAACTGGCCCCAAACTCGATAGATTCATCTGCCATGCTGGCAGATTCTTTCATAAAGGCACATGCTAGCGCCGTCAAAGTAGCAACAAGGAAATTCGACGTCTTCAAGATCAAGCAACAGGAGAATGAGATTCTGTGAGAGTTTGTATCTTGCTTTCAAATAGAACGACTGGAATTACCACCAGTTTCCAATGACTGGGCAGTACAGGCCTTCACTCAAGGTTTGAATAAACGAAGCTCGGTGGCTTCGAAACAACTGAAATTTTTTTTGGTTGAATACCCCGCCGTGACTTGGTCGGACGTTTACAACCGATACCAATCAAAGATCAAGGTCGAAGACGACCAATTAGGATCCCCCTCGGTCTTGGTATACCCAAGCAGGCTTCCGGCGAAGGAGCCAAATCCAAACAAAGAAAGCTACCAGCCATACACCGAAGATAGGAGAAACGCTCTGAGGCGTAACATGCCCTGGAATGATCAAATAAAGAACCGAGGGCAAAACCCTCAGGGACTCGTCAATAGAGCTAGGTTTTATAGGCACATAGGGCTGATGGAGGCACCCTGCCTGTCACAATACAATTTCAACGTCGATATTTTAGATATCGTGTTCGCCATCAGTAAAATCAGAGACACCAGGTGGCCAAGGCCTGTACAATCAGATCCTTCGCAAAGAAATCATAACTTAGTGTGTAAATTTCACAACATGCAAGGCCACAGGACCGAGGATTGCCACCAACTCCAGGATGAAGTAGCCCGACTACTCAGCAAAGGTCACCTCCGAGAATTCCTCAGCGACTGGGCCAAAAATCAATTTCGAGAAAGAGAGGCTACCAAGAAGAACGAAACTAATGAGCCACAACATGTCATCCGCATGATCTTGGGAGGCATCAATGCCCCACAAGATTCCATGATCAGAAGAACAAAAATATCTATCACCAGAGAAAAGTGAACTCGGGGTTACATACTCGAGGATGCCATTCAGCGACGAGGACATCAAGACCTTGTCTCAGCCTCATAACGACGCGCTGGTAATATCTTTCCTTGTAAATACATTTCAAATTACACGTGTACTTATGGATCCAGGTAGCTCGGCCAACATTATCAGGTCGAGGGTGGTAGAGAAGCTCGGACTGCTTGATCAAATCATGCCTTCCTCTCGAGTCCTTAATGGTTTCAACATGGCTAGTAAAACAACGAAAGGGGAAATCACCCTCCCTATCAACATGGCCGGAAACCCAAAATGGCAAATTCCATGTCATCGAAGGAGACATGAGATAAAACGCCTTGCTCGGAAGGCCATGGATACACTGCATGAGAGCAGTACCATCCACCCTCCATCAAATGATGAAATCCCAACAAAGGATGGGATAAAAACCGTCTTCGGAGAAAAACATGTGGCAAGAGAAATGTTTGCAGTGCACGATGTGACGCCGACACCAGTACCTCCACATTCAAAGGAGCCAAAGCATAAGCAAACCATAAAATAGCAATAACAAGCTACACTCTCGGCTACTCCCGACTAAACAAAACAAAGGACCATACCGAGTCCTCATAATAAGCGATTGAATCACATCGAGATCTGATGCACCATGAGCACT
Source organism: Nicotiana tabacum (assembly GCF_000715075.1). Lineage (NCBI taxonomy): Eukaryota > Viridiplantae > Streptophyta > Magnoliopsida > Solanales > Solanaceae > Nicotiana > Nicotiana tabacum. Next base: position 101,133,941 of record NC_134084.1, on the reverse strand, counting down.
AAGGTATGGCCATCTGCCTTTTTTAGTTACATTTTATACTAACCTGAATGCAGGTATCCGATCGAAACGACCAAAGCGCTTCCCAACTCGAAGACCTTAGGTTTTAAAAGCATGCGTTGCACTCTTTTCCTTGGACCGGGTTTTTATCCCGAGAAGGGTTTTACCGGCAAGGTTTTTAACGAGGCAACATCTATATGCTACCTAAGGAAGACGTAACAAGTATTCAAGGCTTCTTTTGCAATCAACCTTAAATACTGGGGGGCATCCCCCCGGAAGGTCACCTACTCGGGGAAGCCAAGATGCACTAAATGGGGTCTCGATAAGAAAATAATGTACCGGGCCAAACGGTCGAACAAACCGTGTCCGCATAGAAAAACTGAGCCTGTAATAGCAAAAAATGTGTATACTTGTACCAAGTAATCAAAGAACATTTTCCCCTTCATCAAAGCATTTCGCGTTTCAAGGAAGCTAGGTATCTTTTGCAAAAAGCGGCCACAGAGCCAAAAACCGTCCCGAATACTTGGGGACTGGCATCAATAAAACAAAGCTGATTGACCCCCGGACCGGAGCTTCAAATTCATAAGACCTCAACGAGGCAACATCAAGATCACAAAATGGCTCCAGAGCCAAAAACATCCCGAATACTCGAGGACTGGCGTCGAAAACTCAAGGCCACATGACCTTCGGGTTGGAAACCCCAAAATCGTAAGACCTTAATGAGGCAATACCAAGTTTAAAAGTAATGTCTCCCGAGCCAAGAAACCCTCGATGACTCGGGGATTGCTGCCAATTGCCACCCCCATCAACTTATCAAAACCCGAGGCCATAAGACCACATGCGGGCAGCCTCGTTCTCGTAAGACCCATGTAAGGGAATGACAATATCTGTAAGACCTCAAGCAAGGCATGAACCACACTTGTACCAAGTGACAATATCTGTAAGACCTCAAGCAAGGCATGAACCATACTTGTACCAAGTAGCCAAAACTGTAAGACCTCAAAGGCATGTAAAACTTGTAAGACCTTACTAAAGGCATAAACCCGATCTTAAAGTTAAGGCTATATATCGAACTTGTAAGACCCCCAAAAAGGCATACCCTCGATATAGACGCCGAAACTACTTCACTCGGGGACTGAAAGGCTCCGGCCAAAGACAAATGACTACAGTCACAAGGCTATACCAGCCAAACTAATGGGACTCAAGGACGCCCGACCGTCGCTATAAAATCACAAGCCTTCAATTACTTCGAAAATACTTCGAAAAGAACCAGTTAAACAAGCTACCCTCGACATAGGCAAAAGAGCTTCGACCATGTCAGCTCTAAACTATAAGGATTTGAGATACTCAACTGCCGAGACAAACCTCCCAAAGTGCTCGATCATCGCCATATAACGACTCATAATCAAGGTTTCTATCGAACTGTCGAAGAGCGAGGAAAACACAATTCCAAAAAGTCCTCAATGAAGGAAAAATAAAGCCTATATAAGAGGTTGTACCGACACAATACGTAAGAGACACTATCACCAGCCTATATAAGAGGTCTTACCGACCCAATGCATAAGAGCCACTATTGCCAGCCTATATAAGAGGTCGTACTGACCCAATGCCTAAGAGCCACTATCGCTAGCCCATACAAAAGGTCGTACCGACCCAACGCATAAGAGCCTAAGGGCTAGCCTTAAATTCAAAAACTTGAGGGTCGAACGAGCTAGAGTTGGTACCCGACTCAGAGACTGAACCCAAAATAGTTAACTAAATATGCCTAGGAGCAAAAGCATAAGAGCTCAAATGCCGACTTATACTAAAAGGTCGTACTGACCAAGCACGTAAGAGCCTACGGGCTAGCCCAATGAGCCCAGTGCCATACCATGAATCTGGGAATTCCTTTTAACTTGAAAACCAGTTCATCTGGCTAAAATCAAGGAAAAGGAAAATGCATGAAAAATAAAACTGCGAGGCTTACTTTTATACACATATGTGAGGGAATACAAGCTTCATTTACAAAGTTCTCTGAAAGCACTCTAGGCAAAACAAGGAAAGGCCTAATCTAATCTGCGTCCCCCTCGGGGACTATGGTTTGTCGGCCTCTTTCTTGCCATCTTCAGCATCAGACAGAAGGAAGTTAGCATCATATTCCTCCGTCTTCGCCTACTTTGTCTCTTCCGAGAGATCGAAGCCCATGGCATGAATTTCCTCGAGGGTTTCCCTCCGATATTTGCACCTTGTATACACTTTATTCCTACTCCCCTGGTCGAGAGCCCCCTTACCTTAGCACGAGCATCGACAACCTCCTTCAAATAGACAACCACCTTTTTATCAGCCTTAGTTCGTATTGTTATGTCTTCAGCCCAGGCATCTACGACTTTGGCCTTCATCTTCAGGAGCTCGGGTTCGAGCTAAAGAATCATGTCTGTTCAGACCAAGCTGTTCTTGTGAGCATTGCGAAGTTGCACTTCGAGGGCATAAGCCTTGGTCAAAACATATTTCTTAGCCGACATCTGGGTGTCCACCCGAGCCTTTAGCCCATCGTGCTCGAACTTGGCTTGACCAACTTCATTCCTGAGGTGTTCCAGGTCCTCCATCTTTTTCTGCAGCTAAAGTAAATGAAACATTAGCCTCGGAGGATAGAAGAAGAAACACATACTCCCTTGAAAAAGAAGTTACTTGTTCCTCGAGGTAGATTTCGTAGTTCAGACTGCGACTTGCCTCATACTGCAAGTGTGCCAACTCATCTTCCCTTTCATCGCAAAGAAGCCTGAGGAATTTCTCCCCATCTACGGCTTTTCACAATCTGACCTCACGGCGAAGCAACTCGAATTTGAGCTTATTAAAAGCCTATAGAAGAGAAACATGGTAAGAAAGTGAAAATTACAAAACTATAAAACCAGTACGAACGGCCAAAAACCTACCTCCGAGTAAAGCCGCTGAGCTTCTTTGAAAGTTGAGCGTACATCTACTGTCTGGCTCCATCTACCCCAGTAGAATTGCCCTGGTTCGGGACATGGTCGCCTAATATACACGCCCCTTTTCATCGAACATCCCTCGAAGTGCCTTCGACGGGAGAAGAAGCTGGCGGCAGAGAGCCCTCGTTCCTCAAAGTACCTTCGACGGTAGAGGAAGATGGTAGCAAAGGAGGGACCGTTTTTCTAAAGATAGAGACCTCGGGTGCTGCAGGTTCGACTTATACGCCCTCTCTGAGCCTCTGGGCCAGACTCGTCTTGCTACAATCACTGTCGTCCTGCAAAGGCCTTTTATGCTTATTGTTATTATTATTATCCCTAGGTTCTGAAGCCGACGGTCTTTCTCCCTCTCCTAGAGGGCATGACCTCGCTTTAAGGGACTTCCCAATGCCTACGATGACAGAGTTAGTACGCAGAAAGAAAAAGTTCCCTTCCAAGAAAAAGGGGGGGAGCAAATCACATAGCATGTACCATGGTGTTTTGTCTCCCACCAATTCTTAGACAAAGCTCGCCACTTACGCTCATTATAAGTCGAGTGGGTTGCCAACTTCCGAGCCCAATCCATCAGGTCGGGGACCTCGTACGATATCCATGAAATTATTGCAAAAAGGGAAAGGAAGGCGCATTTACGGAGCCCGCTTTCGCCATAATTAAAAAAACTACAAAGGCACGATTATACCACTTACGTGTAAAATTCGACCCCTTCGGAAATGGCAGGAACTCAACAGGGATAATATCGATAGTTCATACTCGGACGAATTGGCTCATCCGCCCCGATCTCCGTCTTCTTCGTTGTCAACGACGAAAGGCGTGGTGGATTGGCATCACAGGGTTAGCAGACCTTGATGGTGAAAGGGTCAGTACAGCCTGATAATATGACTAAGAGTGAACTCAAGACCTGCTTCTTCCGCAAGGAACCTCATCATCAATACTATCCGCCAAAATGACGGATAAATTTTTGCCAAGGTAACCTTGTACTTTCGACAGAAGTCAAGCACAACCCTATCAAGGGGCCCAGCATAAAGGGGTATGTGTACATGTTCAAAACCCCTCGGCATGGTCCATGATGTTCTCCTCCGGGGAAGGTACTCGCAATACTACCTTTTTCCTCTATCCACAGTCCTTCCTCGCTGACTCAAGGTGCTCCTCTCTTATTAAAGAAATAAACTTCGAGGCATATTCCTAATGACCTCGAACGTTGGGAGTCTTTTCTGACAGAAGATCCCCCCTTGAAACAAAATGCCTAGAGGTGGAATTCCCTTCTCCTTGCCGAGCGTACCCTGACGCAGCAACCAGGACTGTGGTAAAACTAGAGAATTAGAGCGAGAATTTTAGCAAGGGCGTAAAAATTGAAATGATAGAGGACCTAACACAGGAAAAGAGAACTCTATAAAAGATGATAACTGCTCAGAATAGCGGAATCTTTAAAAGGGCGAAGACAACCCTATATATGGAAAAAAGCAGCGACTATCTGCCTGCCTCAAAAGCCAATTAAAAATACTGGATAAAGATTTTATCGCTTTAGGAAGATGTGCCGATGGGATCTACTCGGTCATTTCGTATCCATGTCATACACTTGATGCCGCCATACGACGTTTTGGGGTCAGAGACCCCTGCATCAACCAAGCCTCAAGATGGTACCCGATCTCAAGGCCTCCGCCAAAAAGAAGAAAGGCTCTAAGGAGCCATCAATATCATTGCATGCCTCGAGATGGTACCCGATCTCGAGGACCTTTGCCAAAAAGAAGATAGGCTTAAGGAAGCCATTGGCATCATTACATGTCTCGAGATGGTACCCGATCTCGAGGACCTCCACCAAGAATAAGATAAGCTCCAGGAACCAATGACATCATCCTAAGCCTTGAGATGGTACCCGATCTCGAGGTCTTCTATCAAGAAGAAGACATGCTCTAAGGATCCATTAATATTGTTACGAGACTTGAGATGGTACCCGATCTCGAGGGCCTCTCTAAAAAAACGATAAGCTCTAAAAACCTACTCATATAGGCTTGGCCTCGAGGTAACATCTAAACTCAGGTAAGCCCTCATCCGGAATCTATCTGCATCATCGCGGGGTCTAAAAGGCTAAGTCTCATACTGAAAGTTCGAAGCCCTACTCTCATTCAACTTGAAGTCGGGGATCCCGACGACCCAAGTTTATCAAACCGATCTGGGCTCGGTCCAAGGAACGACAAAGGGTTCTACGGGGAATCGCATTAATCAATCAAGAGCAAGAAGAAATACTTGCACCCGGTCTCGATATTCACACCAATCGGTGGAGTCATACATTCAGATTCTTCACAAACGTAGATAAAATGAAATATAGCATAAATTAGAGACAAATTGAAGAAACATCTTTGTATTCATAAGCACATGATTACAAAAGCCCACGAAGGGTCCTTACATATGGTTACAAAATCCTACAAGGGGTCCATATACAGAAACAAAGAAGCAAAAAAGTATATGTATAATAGAAGACAAGAGCCTAATCTATCCTTGGGGGTGCATCCTCAGTGGCAGTATCTTCGAGCACCATCTCCTCAGGGGCCTCAAATCGATCTTCCAAAACGGCATCTTCAAGGGAGAAGATGAAGAAGAGGAAAGTGATGCGGAAGAAGCAGAAAAAGATGAAGAAAAAGCCATAGCCCGCCAAAGAGCAAAAGCTTTTACCAGGCCGAGGAAATCACGGCCCCATAGAAGACTCGGCGAGCGTCGGCCTTACCTACATGGCTACTTTGAGTCCACTTCTTGGGATATTGTGTCGTGCAAGTTAGCGGCCGGTAGTGCCACTTTACCCCACAGAAAGCAAAAAGGATGAAATGCCATACCAAGCTGGAGTAGGGAGGTGAGTAGCGGTGTAAAGTTCGAACATCCTCCTGAGCTGTGTAGAGTCCAAACATCTTCCTGAGTCAGAATAAATTGGCGCCCCTATCTCGTCGCCTCGAGCCTAATGACGACAGTAGTAACAACAACAACAACAATGAAAAGTTAGTGCAATCCCGCTTGGAGGAAGACACCTTTGAGAAAGGGCCATCGTGTAGCCAGTGAAAACTCTGCCGCATGACCCTACGACCACAGGCGTTAGACATGAAAAATAAAGTTGGATGGGGGCGATGAGAAGAAAGAAGTTGAAAAGTGGTGAAGAATTACTAAGCGAAGTTTGATTCAAGAAATCTTTCATTTATAGAGAAAGGGTAGCGCAATCGACGGGCGCAATCAATACTCTTTAGAAAATGTAACCAACGACGCCATCAATATCTTTGAAAGACGTATCGACAGGCGCAATCAATGTGTTTTTGGGAAATGGGCCGGTGGCGATATTATTGCTTTGGAGAATAAGAGTCGGCAGTGCATTGAATTATTCTGGAAAGATAAACCAATGGGATGCCTCAGTTATCACAAAGGCTTACATTATATGTATGACATCATCACGAGAAGTTCGGAGAAGTGGATATCAAAGTCATTTCTTATCGTTTCACTCTAATAAATGCGGGTACTATCTGTATACGACAAAAATCGGCGGTCCGATTTTACAGTCACCAAGGCACCTCGAAGAAACTACCTCCCAAAGGCTCGAAGCTTAGCCTGGGGCTCCAGCCTCGAGGGTTCTCAGTAATCTACTTCGAGGTAGCATAAGCAACGGTCGACCTCGAGGCAGGGTAAATCAGTGGCATTGGTGGATCGGTGTGAGGTTCCCAATGCGCATGACTAGAGCTGACAAAGTCTATTAGGCTAGTCCAAACCTGTACCATAACATTAAAAGGTTGTACCAGTCCCATATCTTTGTAATAAATGCATTTGTACTATATTGGGATTCTCCTTTATATTTAAAGGGGATCCTTGTCTCTTTTTTAATCATCTGATGCTCAATCTTAAATACACAAGAACATTCTCTCTGCTCTCTAACATATTCCCTTGATCTCATTACTTCCATTTATTGCTTATATTCATTGTGTTCTATTTATTGTTCATCATTTATTGCTTATCATTGATCATAAAGATCTATCATTTTAGCTCTCATAGCTATTAGTCCTCCCTCGATTGCCCTAAAACGGCCTCCAAACTCGACCCCGAGGCCTCATATATGATATCTCGAGGCCCCAACCTCCAGCCGTTCGGTTCGATTATCACATCGTCTCTAAGCTATAATCTTGCTCTCTAATCTTTTACTTAGCATCCACTATCTAACAACTAGCATAAAAATAGATTACGTATTTTTAGAACCACAAAATCAAATTTAATTTTTATTACCATTTTCACGGTAAACAATTGCATATGTGTCGCGACAGTTGAAGGTTCACGAGAAGAATTACTCTATTCATGACTTAGAGTTGGCAACCATTGTTCATGCGCTAAAGATTTGGAGGCACTATCTTTATGGCATGTTGTGTGAGGTATTCATGGATCATCGGAGTTTGCAGTATTTGTTCAAGCAAAAGGAGCTCAATTTGACGCAGAGAAGGTGGTTGAAACTATTGAAAGACTATGATATCACCATCTTGTATCATCCCGGGAAGGCCAATGTGGTGGCCGATGCTTTCAGTAAAAAGTCAGTGAGTATGGGCAACCTTGCATTTATTCAAGTTAGTGAGAGACTGCTTGTATTAGATGTTCAGAACTTGGCCAATCAGTTCATGAGGTTGGATGTTTCTGAGCCCAGTCGTGTTCTAGATTGTATAGTCGCCCAATCATTATTGTTTGAGTGCATCAGGGAGCGGTAGTATGATGGCCCTCATTTTCTTGTCCTTAGGGACACAGTGAGACACAAAGATGCCAAGCAGGTTACGGTTGGAGATGATGGAGTTCTGAGGATGCAGGGTCATGTTTGTGTGCCTAATGTGGGTGGACTTCGTGAGTTGATTCTAGCGGAGGCTACCAATTCTCGGTATTCAATTAATCCGGGCTCCGCCAAGATGTATCAGTACTTGCGGCAACATTATTGGTGGAGGAGGATGAAGAAGGACATAGTTGCATATATAGCTCGGTGTATAAATTGTCAGCAAGTAAAGTATGAGAATCAGAGACCTGGTTGTTTGCTTCAGAAGATAGAGATTATGTAATGACCCGGCTGGTCGTTTTGAGAATTTAAGCTCTGTTTGGTGGTGCAAGGTATTGAACAGCTTCATAATATGTGTATCGACTTATGTGCATGGTTGAATTCAGTTATCAGATGATTCAGGGTTGAATTGGAATAAGGAATCTAGATTTTGAAGTTTAAGCGGCAAGAATTTGACCGGAATTTGACTTTTGTGTAAACGGCTTCGGAATGAGTTTTGGATGAATGTCAGCAGCTTCGTATGGTGATTTTGGACTTAGGCGTGCATCTTGATTTGAATTTGGAAGTTCGTAGAGTAAATTGAGACAATTCGACGAAAGTTGGAAAAGTTGAAGTTTGGAAAATGAAAAAGTTTGACCAATAGTTGACTTTTGTGATATTGGGGTCGGAACGCGATTCTGAGAGTTGGAACAGATCCATTATGTCATTTTGGACATGTCTACAAAATTTGGCATCATTCCGGGTTGATTTGATTGGTTTCGGCACAAGTTTTTGAAGTTGGAAGATTTGAAAGTTTCTAAGTTCGATTCATGGAGTGATTCGTCATTCGTCATTGTTTGATGTGATTTGAGACCTCGAGCGAGTCTATGTTATATGACTTGGTTGTGTGTTTAGACGGGATCCCGAGGGGCTTCGGGTGTGTTCCGGGTGGGCTACAAGTCATTTTTCCCATTGTTGGAACTACTGTTTTCTGCTTCTGGTGTTCTCCTTCACGTTCGCGAACAACATTTCATGATTGCGATGTGTTGTTGCTTACTACCTCGAAACCCTTCTTCGCGTTTGTGTTTAACAATTCACGTTCGCGAAGCTCTTTATTTTCCCTCTTCGCGTTCGCGTCCTTCCCTATGCGTTCGCGTAGGTTCCTGTCTGTTCTTTTCGGCATTCGTGAGCTCACTGTCGCATTTGCAATGAGAAACCTGGGCAGCCTTCATTTTTCTTCTTCGCGAACGCGATACTTCCTCCGCATTCGCAATGCACAAATACCTGGGCGGACAGAATATATTCCCAAATCGAGGGTTACACCATTTTCATCATATCTTGACTTTTGGATCTCGGTTTTGAGCGATTCTTTGAGGGTTTTTCACAGAAATCGATTGGGTATGTGTTATTCACCTAGAATCTAAGATATTCCATGATTTTATCTTCATTTTATCATTTAATTTGTGTTCTGAGTGGAGGAAAATGTTGGTTTTGAAAGAAAATTTCTAAAATGAAAAATCGTGATTTGAGGGACCAGATGGTATCAGAATTTGATAATTTTTGTATGGTTGAACTCGTATCGGAATGAATATTTGATTTTTATAAAATTTGTCGGGTTCTAAGGTGCGGGCCCAGGGGTCGACTTTTGGACCGATTTTTGGATTTTGTTAAAAATTGAGACTTTATGATCCGAAATAGTTTCTTATGTGTTTTATTTGTGCTTTGAAGTTAATTTGGTTGGATTTGAGCCGTCCGGAGGTCTTTTCACCTGAGAAGTGCATTTTAGAGTATCAGTTTGTCGTCCTTGAGGTAAGTATCTTGCCTAACCTTGTGTGGGGGACTTCCCTTTAGGATTTGAGTCTTCTATGTTGATTGTAGTTCGTGTACGCGAGGTGACGAGTTCATGCTCAGACTTATTTATGGAAAATTGGCCTTTTAGGGTTCTTAGGTCTTTATATTCACTGTGTATGAATGTGTTCTTGACATGACTGAGTTTCCTATTTACTAGTTTCACCTCTACATGCTTAATTGAAAGTAATTGCTTCATGATTCACTCTTATTGGCTAATTGACTCCTATTTGATGTAACTGAAGAATTTCGCCTCTCCTATTGTCATGCTATCTTTTCATAGCTATTTATCTTATTTGGGAATTATCATCATCTTCTCCTGAAATTGTTTAGTCTTAAGTGAAGCTAAAGTCATCTTTCCTTAATTGAATTGTCGAATATCCTCCTAATTATCCAACCTTAAAAGGAGTTTGGATAACCTATATCTTTGTTGACTTGCCTATATTTGGGACTACTTGACTCATGTTGACTTCTTTGTTATTGGCTTATATATTGTGGGATTGTTGCTACATGTTAGTTTTCCGTTTGTCGAACTATTCCCTTTATGCCTAGCATTCTTTTCTGTGGTTATTCCTTGTGAACTAGTTCTACCGTTTTCTTGTGTATAGTTCTTGAGTTGTTTCACTTGTCGTACCTTGTATTATTGTCATTTTTACTATTGAACATATTGTGGTGATGTACAATTTTTTTGCCGTGCTGCAACCGTTGTTTCTGTTGGTTGCGCTGCATATTTACTTTGGGACTACAGAATGGTATTCCGGGATATCCCCATGCATGTTTACTTTGAGACTATAGAACAGTATTCCGGGAGATCCCCTGCACATTTATGTTGGGGACTACGTGACGGTATCCCGGGAGATCCCCTTGTACTATTTACTTTGGGACTACGGAACTGTATTTCAGGAGACCCCCCTACATGTTTACTTTGGGACTACGGAATGGTATTCCGGCTGATCCCCCTGCACATTTATGTTTGGGACTAGGGGAAGGTATCTCAGGACATCCCCCTGTACTGGATATTTACTTTGGGACTACGGAACGGTATTCTGGGAGATCCCCATATGATTTGGACTACGGGACGATATCCCAGGAGATCCTCTGTACATTTATTTTTGGGACTACGGGACAGTATCTTAGGAGATCCCCTGTTATTATCACAGTGTCTAAGCTGTTGTCTTTTATTGATGCCATTCCTGTGTAGACACTCTATGTGCTATCTGTTATTCTCCTTATGCTTACTGGTTGGTATGAACTATATTAGGATACTTGCACACGTATACACGTGGCTAAGCACCCTTATCTGATAAGAGGCTTCTCGATATTGCTGAGTATAGACACACACCCCTGTTTATTGGCCTTCCATGTGAGAGAGGCTCCATTTGGCATGCGAGTTATCAGTATGATTATGAGGTGTGATGAGAGCACAAAATGCCAAGTGTTAGGGTTCTAGTACTAAGACCCGTAGTGTATGGATATATTTGAAAAGATTATATTCAAAGGTTATTTATTTGAAAAGATTATATTTGAAGGTACTTATTTTGAATTAACTATTTAGAAATATCACAGGGTGACTTATATTCAAGGAATACTTGTTTGGAAAGACTACATTCAAAAAGTATTTATTTTGAAAGAACTATTTTTGAAAAGAACATTTATTTGAAGGAAGTATTTTTCGAAACATTTTTATCACTTGAAAGGTTTGACTATTTGATTGACGTTTTCTGGTTAAGACTTAAGGTGAAAACTATCGGAGTTGTTGAGTTATGACTTGTCTTTACTATATTTGTGATTTCAGATTTGGGTTGTATTCTCGTTTACCTTTTTGTGTTTTCCTTATGATGTTCCGCTGAGTACTCGATGTTTTCTTTCCTTATTGCAAATCTCTGTATTGTTAGCCGTATCGCGTAGTCTCTATATAAATATCATGTTCTGTTGTTCCTATACTTATACTTGTTTTGTTTATTAGACCAGTAAGTGTATTGACTGTTCCTCGTTACTACTCCACCGAGGTTAGTCTTGATACTTACTGGGCACCGCTGTGGTGTGCTCATACTACACTTCTGCATATTGTTTTGTGCAGATCCAGGTATTGATCGATAGTAGTTGTATGGATTCTCGACGAGGAGACTCAAGGTAAACCTGTTGCTGCATTCGCAAGTTTCGGAGTCACCTTCCTATTTTATATTCACACTGTTGTACTTATTTCCATACGGTTGTGTTTAGAAGTTGTAGCGAAACTTTGTAAAGCATATGACTTCTACTACCGGGTTTTGGGAATTATAAATTTTGTAGAGATTTATGCTTCGAGACTATTAAGTTTCATTTATTATTGTTGTATTTCAGTATGAGTTAGGCTTACGTAGTCCCTAAGAATTGGTGCCAGCACGATACCCTAACGAAGGGAAAGTTTGGCCATGAAAAATTCCTGTGTGGACGTGGGAGCGTATCACTATGAATTTCGTTGTTGAACTCCCACAGACTCAGAGGAAGTTCGATGTAGTTTGGGTCATTGTGGATAGGCTGACCAAGTCTGCGCATTTTATTCCTGTGGCAGTTACCTATTCTTCGGAGTGGTTGGTAGAGATATATATCCGCAAGATCGTTCGTCTTCACAGTGTGCCCGTGTCTATCATTTCTGATCGAGGTATGTAGTTTATCTCGCACTTCTAGAAGGCATTACATTGTGAGTTGGGCATGCAGGTTGAGTTGAGCACAACATTTCATCCTCAAACGGACGGACAGTTTGAGCACACTATTCAGATAATGGACAATAACTCTTGGGATCAATTCTTGCTACTTGCGGAGTTGACCTACAACAACACTTATCAATCGAGCATCTAGATGGATCCCTATGAGGCATTATATGGTAGACGGTGTCGATCACCAGTTAGATGGTTTGAACCAGGGGAGGATCGGTTATAAGTACAGATTTGGTACGAGATGCCTTGGATAAGGTTAAGAATATTTAGGATAGACTTCGCACAGCTCAGTCCAGGTAGAGGAGTAATACCAACCGTAAGGTTCGTGATGTTGCATTCATGGTCGCAGAGAGAGTGTTGCTCCGTGTGTCACCCATGAAGGGTATAATGAGGTTTCTAAAGAAGGGCAAGTTGAGCCCTAGCTACATCAGACCTTTTGAGATTCTTTAGAGAGTGGGTGAAGTGGCTTACAAGCTCGCATTGCCACCTAGTTTATCAACAGTTTATCCGGTATTCCATGTGTCCATGCTTCGGAAGTACCACGGTGATCCGTTTCATGTGCTAAATTTCAGCTCTGTCCAGTTGGACAAGGATTTGACTTAAGAGAAAGAGCTGGTGGCTATTCTAGCCTAGTAGGTTCGCCAGTTGAGATCAAAGAGTTATCCTTCAATTCAAGTGCAGCGGAGAGCTCATCCCATCGAGGCAGCTACTTGGGAGTTTGAGTCAGACATGCAGAGTAGATAACCCCACCTTTTCACCAGCTCAGGTACTTTTCTATGTCCATTCGAGGACGAATGGTTGTTTTAGAGGTGGAGAATGTGATGAACCGATAGGTCATCTCATATTTTAGAACTAAATTATGTTTTTCGAAGCCTTAAATATCTTATTTTAGCCTTCCTCGATTTGCGTGCACAGTTCGGGTGTTTTTCCAGAAGGCTTATATGTTAAAAACTGAAAAAATAAGAATTTGCCTTAAAAGTTAAATTGAGTTGACTTTGGTTAACATTTTGAGAAAATGGACCCGGATCCGTGTTTCTGCGGTCCTGGTAGGTTCGTATCGTAATTTGGGACCTCGACATATGCACAGAATCGAATTCTGAGGTCCCTAACTCGATATATGAATTTTTGTTGTAAATTGAAAGTCTGAAAGTTTAATGGTTTTTAAGAATTGATTGATATTTGGTTTTGTTGATACATGGTCCGTATTTTGGTTCCGGAGCCCGGTACAGGTCCATTACATTATTTATGACTTGTGTGTGAAACTTGGTGAGAAATGGAGTTTGTTTGACGTGATTCGGACGTCCGGTTGTGAAAATGGAAGTTTAAAAGCTTTCTTGAATACTTCATTTGATTTGGTGTTCAATTCGTAGTTCTCGGTGTTATTTTGGCGATTTGATCATGTGAGCAAGTTCGTATGATGTTTTAGGACTTGTGTGTATGTTTGGGTTGGAGCCCCGAGGGCTCGGGTGAGTTTCAGATAGGCTACGAGATGATTTGAACTTAGAAATCTGGTGTTTTTGCTGCAGCTAGTTTTCTGGTATGTGTGCTTAGCGATCGTGAAGCCATTCTCGTGATCGCGAAGGGGATATGGGTTGTGGCAGGATTTCACACTATGCGAACGCGAGATTATGGTCGCGAACACGGAGCATTAGGCGGTTTGTTCTACGCGAACGCGACCCGTCACATGCGAACGCGTAGCATTAGCTAGGCTGGGTAGGGGGAGTTGAGGTAACTCTTCGCGAACGCGAGCCCAGTCTCGCGAACGTAGAGGTTAGTGGGGCTAGACCTTCACGAATACATACCGCCTAATCATGATCGCGTAGGACACTTAGGCCCTGCTCTTCGCGAACGCGTCAGTTTTCACGCGAACGCGATGAACATTGCAGCTCGGTTATTTAAACAGTCCCATTACGGGATTTTTGACCATTCTTTCAAAATTTCAAAACTAGAACACCTAGAGGCGATTTTTCCAAGATATTTTCTTCCCCAATTTGTTGGTAAGTGATTCTAACCTACTTTCTTTTAATTGCCCATTACATTTCATGAGTTTTCAACCTAAAACCTTGGATTTTCATGGTGGAGATTGGGGGTTTGGGTAGAATTAGGGATTTTTGTATAATTGGAATATAGACCTCGAATTGAGGTCATATTTAGAGACAAATTACATAATTGGTCTCGTGGGTGAATGGGTAAATGGATTTTGGTCCAAACTTCGAGTTTTGGCTAAGCGGGCCCGGGGTTGATTTTTGACTATTTGAGGGAAAGTTTGGAAAATCTAAATTTATGCATTGTAGTTGATTCCTTTAGCAATATTTGATGTTATTGAGTTAATTGTGGCTAGATATGAGTGGTTTGGAGGCGGATTCTAGGAGAAAGACCCCGGTAGAGCTTTGAATTGACCGCAGAGTGAGGTAAATGTTGTGTCTAACCTTGACTTGAGGGAATTTGGAACTCTCGGACTATGTGCTATGTGATTCTCATGTGAGCGGCGTGTATGCGAGGTGACGAGTGCTTATACGCCGCCGAATTATCTATTTTCCCTGATTTACCGCGTTTCCTTAATTATTTCCTTTCCTATCTTAACTGTTATATGCTCTATATGCTTTCCATGCTTAGTTGCTACTTGTTATTCTATATCTTCTCCTATTCACTATGCTAGTTCTTCCATAGTTTCATGACTCCCTGCTATTTGTTTAAATTGACTTACTTGAACCTTCTATTTGTCAATTACTGGATTGGTCTCGCTGTTTAGTATTACCCGTGTATATTTCTTTACTGTACATGTTCCCTTTTGATTCGGTTTGATATTTATTGACCATAATGACTTTATGGTTGAACTGTTGATTTGATTGTGCTGTAAGTATTTGGTACTGATATGGTGGGATCGGACTGCATGCCGCAACATGTGTAATAAGGCTAGATTAATATGGTGAAATAAGGGTGAATTTGTACTGATATAATGGGATCGGGTTGCACGCCGCAATAGGTGGAATAAAGGTGGATTGATACGGTGAAATAATGGTGAATTATGATACTGATATTGATATATGGTGGGATTGGGTTGCTTGCCGCAACATTTATATATTATATATTATTGCTGATGTTGTTACGGTGAAATAAGGGAGGATTTTGTGTTGTCTGGTGGGATCGGGTTGGGCGCCGCAACAACCTATATGTTTCCATTTCTTGAGCTGTGTTGGTTTTCCGGTATTTCTATTTGAACTGTTAAAGATTGGTAATTCTTGATGACGCTAGTTTATTCTTAAGGATATGGTTATTATTTTTAGTTGACAGTTTAATTCTGTTCAGTATATTATTATTCTGTCATTATTATATATACTGAGTACAAGTTATAGTGTAGGTGACCCGCCTTAGCCTCGTCACTACTTCGTTGAGGTTAGGCTCGACACTTACCAGTACATGGGGTCGGATGTACTGATACTACACTCTGCACACTGTGCAGATTTTAGAGTTGTTCCCAGTAGTGCTTATTAGCGTGCACAGATTGGACATTTGTGGAGACTTGAGGTATAGCTGTTCAGCGCCCGCAACTCTTGGAGTCCCCATCCGCTTTCTATTTGGCTGTGCATTTTCATTTAGACAGCTTTGTATTTGTTTCAGACCTTTGTATGTACTATTCTAGTAGCTCGTGCACTTGTAACACCAGGTTCAGGGATTTTGTAGCAGATGTTTACAGTTTTAGCTTCCGCATTTATATTTTAGATTATTGCAGTTGAATTAGTTCTTCTTCATTTACTTATTTTTTGAATGTTAAAAAGGATAAATTGTTCTAACGTTGGCTTGCCTAGCAAGTGAAATGTTAGGCGCCATCACGGTCCTGACGGTGGGAATTCCGGGTCGTGACAAGTTGGTATCAAAGCACTAGGTTACATAGGTTTCACGATTCACGAGCAAACTTAATAGAGTTTGGAGGATCAGTACAGAGACATCTGTACTTATCTTCTAGAGGCTAATGTTGGCTTGCCTAGCAAGTGAAATATTAGGTACCATCATGGTTCCAACGGCAGGAATTTTGGATCGTGACAACGGGGTAGCTTCCTAATGAGTGACAGGTGTCTCCTAGTTATTATCTTGCTTGACTAAATTCGCTCTCTGATGCAACAGTTGAAATTGACACATTTAGCACCTCCTGAGCAATTGCGGAAAGAACAGGAAATTGCTTTTCATTTTCATGACACCATGTCAACGATGAAAATTCCTTTGTGCAAGGCTCTGTTTGCTTTTGCAAGTAGAATTGAAATTCATCAGTGTTCATGCTACTGGTTTGAGTGGAAGAAAATGTAGACCAAATATTAAAACCATCAAGGCCTTCATTTTCACCCATAGTAGCACATGTACTAGAAGTAGTACAATGAATAGTGGGATTAATATTGCCTACATATTAGCAACATCATAAATTATATTTGCATAATAGTTATATGTACTAAAGCCATAGTAACAGTAGGGTAATATGCTCCAGAAAACTCAATAGTAGTTGTATAAAATTTATATAAAAAATTAACAACATCATTAATGGCCTCCCAAGTATTAGTTGTTAACATACGACTTGGATCAGTACAATGCGCATTTGCAACTTCAGTTATATGCAATCTATATTTGTAGCAATATTTTTAAAATAAGTATGTATATTGCATCTAGTAACAATTTCATCTGGCATGAATCTGAGGTTAAGATTATGTTCGGTACACTTAGTCTTAAATTCCCAAATTCTAGATTGTCTATTATTTCCTTGAATAACACCAACTGCTCTTCTAACATGAGTAATCTCAGCCGGAAATGAATCAAAGGCCACTTTTAACAATTAAATTATAAACATGACATGCACACCTAACATGAAAACTTTCGTCAAGTGGTGGTTGCAAATACACTCTTAATATTGAAATAACAACATTATTGTTGGAAGCATTATCAAAAGACATACACAATAATTTTTATTAAGATTGTAAAATGCAACAACTTCACAAATAGTAGTACTTATGAAAACATCAGTATGACTTTGGTCTTCATCATATTTAAAAGCGATAATACGTTTTTGCATACAATAATTGTCATCTATCCAATGACATATAATTGTCAAATAATTATTTCCATTAACAACATGCCCAATATTAGAAGTTAGAGAAACTCTACAAGGAAGGTGGTCAAACAAATAACGTATGTATGTCTGGTATTGTCCATGAAGTCTAAAGATATCAGATCTACAAGTACTTCTAGGGATACCTTTAAATAAAGGATTATAAATCCTTTAAATATACAAAATAAGATATGATGAAGAAGAAAAAAGAAAAAAGTAGACAACCCAAAGCGATCATTTTTGCTAACTCCTCATGATCCTCCATTTTATCATATTTCATAAGCCCTTCAGTACTAGGGTTTAGAGTTCCTTGATTTTCATCTAAATCAGAGCTTCATTCTATAGGATGAGTAATTCTCATATGTCTACTAAGTGTCCCAGTCCTCCTAAAACTTCCTCCAATCTTATGTTTAAAATCATCTTTACTTTTCCATCTAACTCTATTAATATTTTCGATTTCGTCAAAATATTTCAAAACTTTACTTCACCTTCTCCGATGACTACTAGTCGGGGCTACATGTGGTCTACTACTAGTGCCATGACCACCACCCCTGCTACCAACTCCAATACTACTAGGTGTAGGTGGTGTCTCATCTTTAATTTTTAATTCATTATCTTCTATACCATAATCTTCCTATAATTGCTCATAATCTATATTATTATCAGGTGATGTTTCAGAAACATGTGTAAAGTCATTTAAATTACTACTAGAAGTTAAAGTAGTACCTTTTTTCTATTTCTCATACTGTAACGACCCGACTGGTTGTTTTGCCTTTTAGAACCCCGTTCCCTTAAATAAAACTTCCTGCGCTTGCTTTAACTAATTTACGACTTGCGGAGATGGTTGGTTCGGGATCTGGAAGAGTTTGGAGTGAAATATGCCCATTTGATTTCTTAGGATTTTCTTAAAAGGCTAAGTTTGACTTTGGTCAACATTTTGAGCAAACGAACCTGGATTCGTGATTTGACGGTCCCGGAGGGTCCGTAGGAAAATATGGGACGTAGGCGTATGCCCAGAATCGAATTCCATGGTCTCTAGCCCGAGCAATGAATTTTTATTAGAAATTATTAATCTTAAGTTTTAAAGATTTAAAGAAACAAATTATTGATCGATTCCATGGGTATCAGGCTCGTATGTTGGTTTCAGACATGCCCACAAAATTTGCTGTCAATCCGAGTAGTTTTAGGGTGTTTTGGTTCGTTAGAGGAAAATTAAGAACTTGAAGTTCATAAGTTTGATTCATTTGGTTTTAAGGGGTGACTCTTAGATTTAGCATTGTTTCGGGCATTCTAAAGGTTTTAGGAGGCCCGTCTCGTGATTTCAGACTTATCGGTATGTTCGGGCGGGCCCTGGGAGCCCCGAACGTCAAACGAATGAGGCTCAAGTGAAGTTGGGAATTTGGAGAAGTGCTGAAGCATCTGCTTCTGTCATAACCGCACCTGCGGTTGGTCGACCGTAGGTGCGACATCGTAGAAGCGGTCGTATCCTCGCAGATGCGGCCCATAGCTGGCCAGGCTAAACCGCAGAAGTGGCTCCCTAGCCGCAGAAGCGGCTATGCAGATGTGGCTTCAAGACCGTAGAAGCGGTCCTAGCTTTTTTAGCCAATTCCGCAGATGCGGTCTCTTCTCGCAGATGCGGGACCGTAGATGCGGAAATTGCTAAAGCAGTGAGCTTCATTTAAGTCGAGCTCCTGCCATTTTTGACCATTTGGCACACGGGTATTGAGTGATTTTTGAGCTTTTGAGAAAGGATTTCCACATAGCATCGTGAGGTAAGTTCATCCCCCTTATTTCTAAGTTTAAAATCTCGAGTTTTGGGTAGATTAACACCTAATGTTTCGGAGAAATCAAAGGGTTAGAGCTAGACCTAGGGTTTTAATAAAACTTAGATTTTACCACAAAATTGGTTATGAAATGAATTAGAAATCATATATTATTGATCCTTAGGTTATAGAGAACAACTTCCTTCGAACAATTTCGGAATTCGTGCACGTGGGCCCGGGGTCGGATTTTAGGAAACTCGTGTTGAGGATTGGAAAATTTCTTAAATAGCTAGAATACGATCTTGTGAGCGTATATTGACTAGTTCCTACTTCATTTAACTAGTTTTGGATCGTTCGGCTCCAAATTGAGAGTTTGGGCTCGTTCATGGCATTTGGAAGTATACTTGGAGCGAGGTGAGTCTCCTTTCTAATCTTGAAAGCGGGAATTGTCCCCATAGGTATAATAATTGAATTAATTGCTATTATATGCGGGGGCTACGTACGGGAGGGGGGCTACGTACGCACTAGGTGACGAGAATCCATGCGTAGCTACTATTATGTTAAGTTCGGGTAGTCTAGGACCCGAAAGCATGATCTATGTGATATTCTTGTAACTTGATGTTTAAATTCGGATTCGTATAAATCATGTTGATCAAGGTAATGAGACTAGTAAGAGGAACCTTATCTTCCTTGACCTTTTTAAAGAGAAATTGAATATTTTTGGAATAACTGCTTCTTAGATATACACTATTGTCTGCTTGTTATTGAGTCTATTTATATTTGACCTCATCGCACGTGTGATTCAATAACGGGGTAATAGATGCATCTATGGTTCATGCCGTTCGACCCTCGGTAGTGCAAAATTTACTTTTATATTGGATAGGACCATAAGTCCCTCGGTGTTACTTGCACATGCTTTACTTAGTATTTTTTTGTGGACTGAGCTTTGTATATGCCTTGAAACATAAATGGATACCCATGATATTATCTAGAAAGAGAACTATTATTCCTTGCAATAAAATGTTAATTAATTGTGCTATCCATGCCTAGTACAAATTCTTTCTCATATTATTTGACCCTAGTAAGTATCAAGTCGACCTCTCGTCTCTACTTCTTCGAGATTAGATGGGATACTTACTGGGTACATATTGTTTATGTACTCATACTACACTTTTGTACTTAATTGTACAGGATCTGAGACAGGTGTATCTGGCTATCAGTCTAGTGTGTATTTTTGTTGTCTATTTTGTTTCAGACAGTAGGACAGTGTGATTCTTTTGTATATTCTACTAGTTGTCCACAACTTGTGAGACCAGGTCTTGGCATACACATTAGTAGACTATTATTTTGGATTGTATAACTATTAATGAATGTTGCATATTATCACCAGCTTTTAATTGCAGATTAAGAAAAATGTTGTAACTGTTTTGGTAAGTAAAATAAAAATTCACTAATACTTCCGCGTGGCTTGCCTGACAATGGTGTTGGGCGCCATCACGATCTATTTTGGAAATGGATCTTGACAACATGGTATCAGGGCACTTGGTTCACGTGGTCTCACAAGTTATGGGCAAACCTAATAGAGTCTAGCGGATCGGTACGAAGACGTCTGTATTTATCTTCGAGAGGCTATAGGGTGTTAGAAAAAAACTACTCTTTATTCATTTTCTATCGTGCGGTGGTTGTTATGCTAAATTTCCCTCTTCTATTCTCTCACAGATGGTGAGGACACACACGGCTGATGTTCCAAGCCCGGGTGGAGCTGCTCCCCCCATTGCTAGAGGCCGGGGGAGGGCACCGGCCCGAGGTAGGGGACGAGGGCATCCCAGAGTTATCCCAGTAGTACCACCAGCAGATCCCGCGGGAGATCCTATTATCAAGGAGCATGGCGAGGTGACCGTAGCTGAGCCTACCCCGGCGGACTTTATGACAACACCGGGATCCTAGGAGGTCATGGGCCGTATATTGCGGTTCATGGATTCTATGACTTAGGCTGGTTTATTTCTAGTAGATCCAGCTACATCACAGGCAGGAGGGGGAGCATAGACCCCTATTGATCAGGCTCCTGGACATGCAGCTGCAGTGTATCAGACTCCGGGTGCACTACCCGCAGATGGGGCCCAGCTAGTGGCTGCAGTGGCGCCCCAGCCCAGACCAGCTGCGGATGGCGACCAGTAGAAGTTGTTAGATATATGGACCATACTTCACCCTCCTGTCTTCGGGGGTGAGCGTCATGAGGATTCCCAGGACTTCAAAGACAAGTGCAGGGACAGACTACACAACATGAGGATATTGGAGTCGCATGGGGTTGACTTCACTACGTTTTAGCTAGAGGGAAGGTTCCGTAGATGGTGGCAGTCTTATGTTCTTGGCAGACCGACAGGTTCCCCTTCCCTCACTTGGGGTCAGTTCGCACAGTTATTCTTGGATAAGTACATTCTACCCTCTAAGAGGGAAGAGCTGCGGTATTAGTTTAAGCATCTGGAGCAGGGTCAGATGTCCGTGACCGATTATGGGGTGAGGTTTTCTGAGTTGTCTCGTTGTGAATTCATGATACTTCCCACTGATGCAGAGAGAGTGCGGAAATTTGTTGCGGGGTTGCACCCCGGTATTCGAGCTAGCATAGACTGAGAGGTAGAGATGGGTATTGAGTATCAGCTAGTGGTAGAGATTGCTTGCAGGATCGAGGGATATCGCTAGAGAGGTAGGGAGCAGATTCAGCAGGACAAGAGGGCTCGGTTCTTGGAGAGTTCAGAGGTGCCCTAGCTAGGGGTAGAGGTCACTTCGGGAGGGGTTAGCCCAGCAGACCCCCGTATTCAGTAGCAGCACCACCTCCCCGAGGTGCTCCGATAAGACCATATTTCAGTGCGATACCGGAGAGTTCTTACCGCCCACTGACTATTTAGGGTTCCTTCAACGGTTATTCAGGTCCACAAGATTCTTCTGATTCTTATTTCAGTGCTATGCCGGAGAGTTCATACCATCCACCGGCTATTCAGGCTTCTTCTAGTGGGTCTACAGGACATCAGAGTCAGCCATCAGGGTAGTAGGTTGCCGCACCATGAGGTTGTTTCGAGTGCAAAGACCTTGGTCATATGAAGAGATACTGCCCCAAGCTTCAGGGCAAGGCAGTACAGCAGGGTCAGCAACCTATGATTTCAGCACCGACTACCCTGCCACCTAGAAGTGGAGGGCAGACTGGTAGGGTCCGTCCTAAAGGTAGAGGCCAGGCAGGGAGAGGTCAGCCAGCTACCGCTCAGTCAGGTGGAAGCCAGCCAGCTGGCGCTCCGCCCAGATTTTATGCCCTTCCGGCAAGCCAGATGCATTGGCCTTAGATTCCGTCATCACATGTATTATTTTTCTGTCAGTGGTAGAGATGCTTCGGTATTATTTGATCCAGGGTCTAACTTATTCATATGTATCATCTCTGTTTGCTTGTTTCCTGGTTATTTCTCCTAAGCCTTTGGGCACTCCTGTTCATGTGTCTACTCCTGTGGGTGATTCTGTGGTTGTGGATTGGATCTACCGGTCCTGTGTGGTCACACTCTGTGGTTTTGAGACTAGAGCAGATCTCCTGCTGCTTGATATGATCAATTTTGAGATCATCCTGGGCATGGATTGGTTATATCCGTACCACGCCATCCTAGATTGCCATGCCAAGACTGTTACTTTAGCGATGCCAGGGTTTCTAGGGTTGGAGTGGAAGGGTTCCATAGTTGATACGTCTAGCCGGGTTATTTCTTTCCTGGAGGCTCGGCATATGGTCGAGAAGGGGTGTCTGGCTTATCTAGCTTATGTTCGGGACACCACCGCAGAGTCTCCGATAATTGATTCAGTTCCAGTAGTTCAAGAGTTTGCCGATGTGTTTCCTTCTAATCTTCCTGGCATGCCACCGAATCGTGATATTGATTTCTGTATTGATTTGGCTCAAAGCACCTAGCCTGTATCAACCCCACCGTACCGTATGGCTCTGAAGGAGTTGAGAGAGTTGAAGAAGCATCTTGAGGAGTTGTTAGCAAAGGGGTTTGTTAGACCCAGTATATCGCCTTGGGATGCACCAGTGTTATTTGTGAAGAAGAAGGATGGGACTATACAAATGTACATTGATTACCGCCAGCTGAACAAAGTCACCATCAAGAACAAGTATCCATTGCCTCGAATCGATGGCTTGTTTGACCAGTTGCAGGGTGCTAGGGTGTTCTCCAAGATTGACTTGAGGTCAGGGTATCATTAGCTGAAGATTTGGGACTCAGATGTTCCGAAGACTGCATTCCGGACTAGATATGGCCATTATGAGTTCCCGGTGATGTCCTTTGGCTTGACTAATGCCCCGACAACATTCACGGACTTGATGAACAAGGTATTCAGGCCTTACATTGATTCATTTGTCGTCGTCTTCATTGACGATATCTTGATATACTCCCGTAGCCTGGGGGAGCACGAGCAACATTTGAGGGTAGTGCTTCAAACCTTGTGAGAGCAGAAGCTATATGCTAAGTTCTCCAAGTGTGAGTTTTGGCTGGAGTCAGTGGCATTCTTGGGGCATGTTGTGTTAGGAGAGGGTATTAATGTGGACCCCAAGAAGATTGAGGCAGTTCAGAGTTGGCCACGTCCTACTTCGGTGACCGAGACTAGGGGTTTCTTGGGGTTAACAGGTTATTACAGACGATTCGTGCAGGGCTTTTCATCTATTCCATCACCTCTGACTAGATTGACCCAGAAGGGTGCTCCTTTCCATTGGTCTGATGATTGTGGGGCGAGCTTTCAAAGCTCAAGACAGCCTTGACTACGGTACCAGTTCTTGTGTTGCCTTCTGGTTTAGGGATGTATACAGTATATTGTGATGCTTCGTGCATTGGACTGAGATGTGTATTGATGCAGGAGGGGCGAGTTATTGCCTATGCTTCGTGCCAGCTGAAGGTTCATGAGAAGAATTATCCTGTGCACAATCTAGAGTTGTCCGCGATCATTCATGCTCTTAAGATATGCAGGCATTATCTATATGGGGTGCCATGTGAGGTTTATACGGATAATCGCAGCTTACAGCATTTGTTCGAATAGAAGGATCTTAATTTGAGGCAGTGCATGTGGCTTGAGTTACTAAAGGATTATGACATCACCATTCTTTATCATCCGGGCAAGGCAAATATGGTCGCGGATGCCTTAAGCAGAAAGGCAGAGAGTATGGGTAGCTTGGCATTCATTCCAGCAGAGGAGAGACCACTAGCTATGGACATTCAATCCTTGGCTAACAGACTTGTAAGGTTGGACATTTCGAAGCCCAACTGAGTTCTTGCGTGTGTTGTTGCTCAGTTTTCATTATTGGGGTAGATCAAGGCCCGGCAGTTCGATGATCCACATTTGGTGGTTCTTAGAGAGACGGTGATTCAGGGAGGTGCCAAAGAGGTTTCTATTGGCGAGGATGGTGTTTTGTGACTCTAGGATCGTCTATGTGTTCCTAATGTTGATGGTCTAAGGGAGAGGATTCTAAAGGAGGCACATAGTTCGTGGTATTCCATTCATCCGGGAGCTACGAAGATGTATCGTGACTTGAGACAGCATAAATGGTGGCGGAGGATGAAGAATGACATAGTGGAGTATGTGGCTAGGTGTTTGAATTGCCAGCAGGTCAAGTATGAACACCAGAGGCCGGGTGGCCTACTTCAGCAGATGACTATACCAGAGTGGAAGTAGGAGCGCATTACCATGTATTTTGTAGTTGGGTGCCGCAGACTTTGCGGAAGTTCGATTCAGTGTGGGTCATTGTTGACAGATTGACCAAGTCGGCCCACTTTATTCCAGTAGCGACTACTTATACAGCAGAGAGGTATACTCAGATCTACATTCGGGAGATAGTCCGATTGCACGGTGTGCCTGTTTCCATCATATCAGGCAGAGGCCCTCAGTTAACTTCCCATTTCTGGAGAGCGATTTAGAGTGAGGACCCGTGTAGAGCTTAGCACAACATTCCATCCTCAGACCGACGGGCAGTCCGAGCGGACAATTCAGATTTTGGAGGACATGCTCAGAGCATGTGTGATTGACTTTGGAGGGCAGTGGGATTAGTTCTTGCCCTTGGCGGAGTTTGCGTACAACAACAGCTATCAGTCCAGCATAGAGATGGCTCCATACAAGGCTTTATATGATCGACGTTGTCGTTCTCCTATCGGGTGGTTTGAGCTTGGTGAGGCTAAGTTATACAGTACAGATTTGGTACAGGATGCCTTGGACAAGGTAAAGTTGATCCAGGAGAGGCTTCGCACTGCTCAATCCAGACAGAAGAGTTATGCAGATCAGAAAGCGCGTGATGTGTCATTTATGGTTGGCGAGAAGGTCCTCTTGAAAGTCTCGCTAATGAAGGGTGTTATGAGATTCGGGAAGAAGGGCAAGCTGAGCCCAAGGTTTATTAGCCCATTTGAGGTGATGGGGCGAGTTGTGGAGGTTGCTTACGAGCTTGCTTTACCCCCCAATTTATCGGGAGTTCATCCGGTTTTTCATGTATCGATGCTTCAGAAGTATCATGCCGACCTGGCCCATGTGTTAGAGTTCAGTACTCTTCATATGGATGAGAGTTTGGGTTATGAGGAAGAGCTAGTTGCCATTATTGATAGACAGGATCACCAGTTGAGGTCCAAGAGAATTTCTGCGGTGAGGGTCCAGTAAAGGGGCCAACCAGTCGAGGAGGCGACCTGGGAGTCTGAGGAGGACATGCAAAGAAGATATCCACATTTATTCAGCAGCTCAGGTACTTTTCTATGTCCATTCGAGGACGAATGTTTGTTTAAGAGGTGGAGAATGTAACGACCCGACTGGTCGTTTTGCCTTTTAGATCCCCTTTCCCTCAAATAATTCCCGCGCTTGCTTTAACTAATTTACGACTTGCAGGGATGGTTGGTTCGGTATTTGGAAGAGTTTGGAGTGAAATATGCTCATTTGATTCCTTAGGATTTTCTTTAAAGGCTAAGTTTGACTTTGGTCAATATTTTGAGCAAATAGACCCGAATTCATGATTTGACAGTTCCGGAGGGTCCGTAGGAAAATATGGGACCTGGGCGTATGTCCGGAATCGAATTCCGAGGTCCCTATCCCGAGTAATGAATTTTTATTAGAAATTATTAATCTGAACTTTTAAAGATTTAAAGAAACTAATTAATGATTGATTCCATAGGTATCAGGCTCGTATGTTGGTTACAGAGCCTGGTACGGGTCTGATATATCATTTAAGACTTGCCCGCAAAATTTGGTGTCAATTCGAGTAGTTTTAGGGCGTTTTGGTTCGTTAGAGGAAAATTAAGAACTTGAAGTTCATAAGTTTGATTCATTTGGTTTTAGGGGGTGACTCTTAGATTTAGCGTTGTTTCGGGCGTTCTGAAGGTTCGAGGAGGCCCGACTCATGATTTTAGACTTGTTGATATGTTCGGATGGGGCCCGAGATCCACGAGCATCAAACGGACAAGGCTCAAGTTGTTACTCCCCGCAATATTACGTCAATATTACGTCCCGCAATATTATATTACTACAATGTTATGCTCTGCAGTAATATGTTACGATGGTGTTACCCTTTGCAGTGATATATTATGATTGATGTTACATCCTACAGTATTAAGTTACGACAGTGTTGTACCCGACAGTATTACATTACAGTAATATTTCGCTTCACAGTAATAAGTTACGACAGTGTTGCATCCTGTAGTATTACCTTACGGTGATGTTACGCTCCGCAGTAATAAGTTACGACGATGTTGCACCCTGTAGTATTTTACGTTGGATTTTGTCGTAAGGGTAATTGACTTCAGTCCAAGCAAAAGATTATTTGGAGATTATAAGAATTATGCTATTTCACAAGTGATGAATAAATTCGTAAAGTTGAAAGGGGAAGCAAGTCAAAGAAAATAAATTTTTCGTCCAAGTTTGGCATATTGGGGTAAAATACGACCCGAGATAAAATACCCGGTATTTATGGACTAATGACATGCAAGGTACTACATGACCATGCTAGAAAGGTGTATAAGGTATGTGAAAAGTGAGTAATATTTTAAGTAAGTGGGAATAATTCTCAATTTTTTGGGTAATTGGTTAATTACCGGGTAACGAGACATTACCCGATTAACTAATAAGTGGACAAAAAATTAATAAATTATCCCACCCCTACTCCCCACGTGGCAATATACCACCACTCAAGCATATGACTTATAGTCATATATGCTTAGTAAGAAAATATAACGTGTAAGGTTATTAAATGACTCATGAGAATGAGTCATTTCAAAGAATGAATTGATCTTACTTCTTTGTAAGAAGGATCTGAACAACAATCAAATACTTGGCATCATTTCTTGGTAAAAGAATCAAGCCAACAAAGTTATCTTTGGTTTGAAAACAAAGGTGTGGAAACAGTAGCAAATTTCACTTCAAAATCAGGCTTCGTTCAGCAACAACTTCATTCCAAACTTCAACCAAAAAAACGTTTTTTCGCAATTTCAAGGAGGCCAAAATCATTCTTTCGTTCCAAAAATTTTGGTAACCGGAAAAACAAATTTCATCCATAAATCTTTAAGGAGCATAGGCAAATTTCGTTCAATCAACGAAGGTTTTCCAATGGAATATTATACGGAGTTTTCCTACTCCAGGTATGTTAGGGCTATCCCTTCTTTCTTTTGGCATGATCTATACGACACAAACAAAATGAGCAAATACACAGTCTCTATAAATTACTCTATTCATAGAATAATTAGGGGTGTCTATATTCTTGATTCCCCATGAAAATTATTATCAATTTCTGTTCATGGATCTCAGAATAATACGCAGTTGGAAAAGTTTATCTAGAAGGAATATTGAGATTATTATGTATTTATCATGCATTTCACTCATTTATACATGTGCATTGACCCACGACCAGATGACATTATATACGGGTATATATGTAAATATATGTATATGGGCTATGAGAAAAAGGTTACGGCGTTATATATGCACCACCACCTGATCAGCTGGTATATGATGATGATGTTGCCCCCAATGGCTGAAATATGACTCAGACGGCGTTATATACGCGTATATATGTATGTATATATATGTATATGGGATATGGAAAAGGTTATGGCGTTATATACGCACCACCACCTGATCAGCTGGTACACGATGATGATTTCGCCCACAGTGGCCGATATGATATGATGGGATGCCCTCAGAGGCTGATGATGTTATGAAGTATGTACCTATGCAGGACATGATATTTATACGAATACACATGATGCTAAAAGTAATTTATGATTTACAAAGTTATTCAAACTTACAGGTTGAGTCATGTACTCTATATTTCTTCCATGTCTTTTACGTATTTATTTATGTCCCTTACATACTTGGTACATTTTTTGTACTGACGTCTCTTTTGCCTGGGAATGCTGCGTTTCATGCCCGCAGGTCCAGATAGACAGGTCGAGAGTCCTTCCTATAGGCTATCATCTCAGCGAAAGATGTTGGTGCGCTCCATTTGCTTCGGAGTTGCTCGTTTGGTTAGTATGGTTTAGACATGTATTATTTGGTATGGCGGGACTCTGTCACAACCTTTATGACGTTTATGTACTCTTAGAGGCTTGTAGACATATGTCGTGTATGTGAAAGATTGTACGGCCTTGTTAGCCTATGTTTTGGGTTTACAAATGATCATGTTGGCTTATTAGGCCCGTACGACATGTGTATATAATGATGTAATAAGAAAGATACATTACGTTGGTACTCGGTTGAGTAAGGTACCGGGTGCCCGTCGCGGCCCATCGGTTCGAGGTCGTGACAAAAATGGTAGCAGAGCAGTTCTGTCTTAGGGAGTCTACAAGCCGTGTCTAGTAGAGTCTTGTTTATGGGTGTGTCGTGCACCACACTTATAAGTAGGAGGCTACAAGGCATTTAGGATTGTCACTCTTTCTTCTTACTCTAGATCATGTGGTAGAGCTCACTTATAAGAATTCAAATTCCAAAATTTTATTTTAGTCGTAATAAGTAATAAGACGATACCTACATCCGAAAAGAAGGTTGGAAAGAGAAATAGTTGTGGAAGAGCTGAGTGAGAGGAATTGGATTTTTGTATGATGCTTACGATAAGTAAATGTAAGGTCTTTAGCAGATCATGGGTATACTAAAAGGTGTAAGCTTCATAATAAAAAGCCTTAGGGCAAGAAATGTCTATCAATTTTTATGGTGAAAGACAATGAGAGATTAAGAAGATAAATACAAGTTACCACAAGTAGAAGAAGTAAGATGAAGAAGGGTATGAGGCGCCCAGTTAATGAAGTTTAACAACGTTTAAAATGGAGGCAGAGGAACATAAGATTTTTGAGTTATATTCAATAGTAACAAAAGTATATACAATTGGTCGCACCCATTCCAGATATGCCCTATGGATATTAACAGAAGTACTATAAGAAGATATGATGGATGAATTGTTGCGTCAGTTGACATTTCCGAATGATGTTGCAAATGTGTTAATAAATCTCTTTATAAGACACCCAGATGGTGCACTCTGAAATAGTGCATCCAGATATGAGTACTACAAAGACATACACTATAAGCCTTGAAGGGATAAATATTACCTTAGTATGGCTCGCATCACGAGTAAAGCGAGAATGTTAAGCAACTTGAAGAGCCATTGGATAGAGCAAAGGGAAGCTAAAAGCAAAAGAATGTCTTTTTCAAGTTTTCAGAATAAAGTGATAGGCATAAATGTTAGCATAAGAAAAGAGTTAATGAAGCATTATGAGTAAGATGTGGTACATGAATGACAATGGTAGATTAAAAAATGATAGTATTACAAAATCTATAGTTAAGTGAAGGAAGAAACAAGAAGTGACATGCCCTAGGACAAAAAAGAGTATCGGCCATACAATCATGTCCTCATTCAGTAAATAAGTTCGCAACTCTAACGTGATTACCAGAAGGGAGAATTAAACCCCAGAATAATAGAAATCAGTATGGGCAGGTGAACAAGATGAACTAAACATGAATTAGAGACTAAGTGATTTGATAACGGTCGGCATCATGAGAATTTCAGATCGTGTTCCGACGATAACAGAATGGACAATAAAAGAATATTTATAGGAAATTCAGAGGATGATCTTTCAGGGAGACATTTCCCTAAAGCAAGCAAGGGGAGCAAAGTTAAGCTTAAGGGAATGTATGTGGCAGTTACAGTAAGTGTCGCCATTGTGAACAGGTAATTTTGTTATCCTTGGTACATAAGGATTTTTGTAAGGCGAGTAAGGGTCATCGATGATGTTAAAGGATGCCAAAGATGAAGAGTTAAAATATCTATAGGTAGATCCTCGTGGCTTCAGCTCTTGGTACACCCCTAAAGGGGGGAATATAGAGTGATGTGGCATTAAGTCAGAATTAAGGGGTTCTAGTGACTATGGAATGGTAAAGGAAGAAGGTGATAAATGAAAGAGGAATGAGATGGCACATATCCAAATCTTACAGATACGCTACGATTCAAGAATATTATGCAAGCACGACGTCAAGGAGAGGAAGTAAAGGTTCCTGCCCGAGTGGTTATTAATAAATAAGTAGCCAGTGCGAGATGCAAGTTAAGACAAAGGAAATAACCCAAGAAAGATTACGAGGAATATTGATATGAGAATGGGCTAATAAGTAGTTAGTAATTGGTCAGGGAGATCCCAGTTATGGCTAAACAGGAGGTTACAGACGAGTCATCAGATCGTGTAAGATAAACATAGTAGAACCCAATATGGAGTATTCAGCCTCGAAAAATATCATTATAATACTTGAGATATATTCAAACAAGAGTCGGGGTAGTTAAAGATACTGCATGAGTGTTACAGGGATAAAAGAAAGTGCCATTGGGAAGGCAGTCAAAATATCAGTTCAAAAGTAACCATACAAACACGAGGGCATGGAAGTAAGCAACTACGGATGATTATAGGCAAGTAAGGGCATCAAAAAGGTCCGTAATAAGCTCACAACTTTACGAAAGTTAAGGGTTCTCCCTAAGTACTACAAAGAAAGACTAGCTGAAGAGATAAGAAAGAAGGATTCAACCTAAGCACGACGACCTAAAGAGGAAAGGGTCGTGTAACAACTATCTTGCAACAACATTGTAAGCATTGCAAAGAAAAGTGGTACCTACCGTGGCTAATGAATGGGAAGTAAGAATTAAAAGTAATATTCAAGATCAGATGAGTTGTATGAAAGCTCTGGCAAGTGTGGGCACTAAGATAAGCTAAGTATGGACGCAACAAGAGGGTAGAAGGACCAGGAAAAGTAATAGCTTACGATGAAAGAAAGCTAATATGGAACAAAATAATTATTTGATCAATGATCCAGAGTTAGTACGTTATGGATACACTAAATATTTTGGAGCATTATCCAGGAAGCATATTTGTTGACAATCATACAACCATAGACGACTCTAGTATAAGTTAAAAGAAAGAATTGAGCCCAAGGGATAGATAAAGGATTGAATTGTTAGAAGATTGTATCATGGATATTCCATAATGCCCATGAAAGGCTAAGGTAATAACTGATACTATGAGCCACAGATCGAAAGATAGCTTAAGCCTATGTAAAAGCTGATCAGAAGGAAGAGGAAACTAAAGAATTACTTCACCCAAGTAAATCAGGAGTCTGATTATTAGACCTAGAAAATTATAGAAGTTGTGCTTGAGAACATGACAGAATCACTCTTAATATCAGATGTTCAAGAGAAATAACACAACAGCCATAATCTATATTGGCTCTACAAGGAACCAATTAGAAGAAGTACCAGCCTCATAAAAAGTCTGTACGAAGCTCTCACTGGATTGTGTATGTATCCAAGGTGTGAGTATTATAATAGAGCTTCAAGTTATGGACGTGAATTATACCTAGGCGGAAGGGAGGTCACGAAGAGATAGAAGATACGATGCGAGATTTGTAAGGTAAGTAAGGTAAAGGTGAACAACGTACGAGATACTCAAAGGCAGAAGATCGTGAATAGTCCATACTTCGGATAGAAGGCTACAAGCACAGGGATCCAATAACCGAGAATGATAGCGGCATCGTCAGCGGCATGTCTTCCAACCTATGGTTTCTAAGTTCTGAGAGATCTAGTTAAGAGGATAGGGAAGAGTTGGAGACAATGTGATGCATCACTTAACATTCTAGAATAACATAAGGAAATCTATGGTGCAAGCAAGTTGAAGGAAAGTTGCGAGTATTATAAATGGATATTTATAGGTCGCAAGCTAAAGTATGGTAGAGCGACAAAGTTTTAAGAAAACATGAGTAAGAATGAGGAAAGGCAAGTGAAAAGGTGACGAGAATGGATAAGTCCTCAGGATTAAGTCCATGAAAACAAGAGAGATAATGGTTTCTCTAAGTTATTGAAAGTTCAGTATAGCCTGAATGAACTCAAAGAAATCTAAGATTAATAGCATTTAGAAAGAATAAAATTCTAACCTAGTAATAAAGTGAGGGGATAATTGTGACAGATAAATGATGACATTTGGGCCTTCGTTTGAATAATGATTTGAAAAAAAAGAAGAAGAGAAAATAGAAGAAGAGAAGGAGAAAAAGATTTCACTGGAGGCACAAAATCAAGATACCCCCATAAGGTGAATCACATTGACACACTATGAAATATGATTATGGAAATCACTTCAAATATTCTCAATACAATGTAAGCTCTAGCGATAATATATTACGTAAGAAGTTTCAAGTCTTCAATTAAAGGATTATAGATAAACATTGAGGTAAATCAACAACGGTCAGATATAAGTTACAAAGTATGACATGAGGCTAGGCCATGATTCTTAAGACGAAAGGTAATGAATGGGCATTGAAGGACTGAGATTTATACCTAAAGGGTAGGCAACAAAAGTAACTGGGAACTTGGTAAGCATACCTCAGTAAAGGTAGATTGACGCAAAAATTATGGTATAATATAACCCATGTAAATGTAGTAAAGTCATGTAAATGGGTAACCAGATCTATGAAATAAGATATGGCCATATTCGCAAGTTCTACAAAGTATCGAGCAAAGGACTTCAGTATACCTATAGAGTCCTAGAGAGGTATCCTATTAAGCCTTGTATATACAAAGTAAGGCCTATAGATTGATGAAAAGATAAAAGGAAAAAGGAAAGATGAATCGCATAAGTGCACCTATAAAGGCAGGGTCATATAGGCTGCATGACAGGAGGTAACAGAAGTTGCAATATTAAGAAGATTTTGACCACAAGTCATGATATGAGCAAAAAGACTAAATGAGGGAATACCCTAGACTTTGGATTTATTCACAGAGAAACTGCTTAAATGACAACAAGAGTATTAAGGTATTCACAAGAGCTATAAGTTACGAAAATGATAAGAGCATCACTCAACATTCAAGGACGAATGTTCCAAAGGAGAGAATGATGTTACGTCCTGCAATATTACGTCAATATTACATCCCGCAGTATTATATTACGACAATGTTATGCTCTGCAGTAATATATTACGGTGTTACCCTCTGTAGTAATATATTACGATTGATGTTACGTCCTACATTATTAAGTTACGACAATGTTGTACCCGATAGTATTACATTACGATGATATTACACTTCACAGTAATAAGTTACGACAGTGTTGCACCCTGTAGTATTACCTTACGGTGATGTTACGCTCCGCAGTAATAAGTTATGACGATGTTGCACTCTGTAGTATTTTACGTTGGATTTTGTCATAAGGTAATTGACTTCAGTCCAAATAAAAGATTATTTGGAGATTATAAGAATTATGCCATTTCACAAGTGATGAATAAATTCGTAAAGTTGAAAGGGGAAGCAAGTCAAAGAAAATAAATTTTTCGTCCAAGTTTGGCATATTGGGGTAAAATATGACCTGAGCTAAAATACCCGGTATTTATGGACTAGTGACATGCAAGGTACTATATGCCCATGCTAGAAAGATGTATAAGGCATGTGAAAAGTGAGTAATATTTTAAGTAAGTGGGAATAATTCTCAATTTTTCGGGTAATTGGTTAATTACCGGGTAACGGAATATTACCCGATTAACTAATAAGTGGATAAAAAATTAATAAATTATCCCACCCCTACTCCTCAAGTGGAAATATGCCATCACTCAAGCATATGATTCATAGTCATATATGCTTAGTAAGGAAATAAAACGTGTAAGGTTATCAAATGACTCATGAGAATGAGTCATTTCAAAGAATGAATAGATCTCGCTTCTTTGTAAGAAGGATATGAACAACAATCAAATACTTGGCATAATTTCTTGGTAAAAGAATCAAGACAACAAAGTTATCTTTGGTTTGAAAACAAAGGTGTGGAAACAGAAGCAAATTTCACTTCAAAATCAAGTTTCGTTCAGCAACAATTTCATTCCAAACTTCAACCAAAAAAACGTTTTTTCCCAATTTCAAGGAGGCCAAAATCCTTCTTTCGTTCCAAAAATTTTGGTAACCAGAAAACAAATTTCATCCATAAATCTTTAAGGAGCAGAGGCAAATTTCGTTCAATCAACGAAGGTTTTCCAACGGAATATTATACGGAGTTTTCCTACTCCAGGTATTAGGGCTATCCCTTCTTTCTTTTGCATGATCTATACGACACAAACAAAATGAGCAAATACACGGTCTCTATAAATTACTCTATTCATAGAATTATTAGGGGTGTCTATATTCTTGATTCCCCATGAAAATTATTATCAATTTCTGTTCATGGATCTCAGAATAATACGCAGTTGAAAAAGTTTATCCGGAAGGAATATTGAGATTATTATGTATTTTTCATGCATTTCACTCATTTATACATGTGCATTGACCCATGACCAGATGACATTATATACACGTACATATGTAAATATATGTATATGAGATATGGGAAAAGGTTACGTCGTTATATACGCACCACCACCTGATCAGCTGGTATATGATGATGATGTTGCCCACAATGGCTGAAATATGATTTAAATGGTATTATATACGCGTATATATGTATGTATATATATGTATATGGGATACGGAAAAAGTTATGGCGTTATATACGTACCATCACCTGATCAGTTGGTACACGATAATGATTACGCCCACAGTGGCCGATATGATATGATGGGATGCCCTCAGAGGCTGATGATGTTATGAAATATGTACCTATGCACGACATGACATTTATACGAATATGCATGATGCTAAAAGTAATTTATGATTTACAAAGTTATTCATACTTACAGGTTGAGTCATGTACTCTATATTTCTTCCATGTCTTTTATGTATTTATTTATGTGCCTTACATACTCGGTACATTTTTTATATTGACGTCCCTTTTGCCTAGTAACGCTGCGTTTCATGCCCGCAGGTCCAGATAGACAGGTCGAGAGTCCTTCAAGTAGGCTATCAGCTCAGTGGAAGATGTTGGTACGCTCCATTTGCTTCGGAGTTGCTCGTTTGGTTAGTATGATTTAGACATGTATTGTTTGGTATGGCGGGACTCTGTCACGACCTTTATGATGTTTATGTACTCTTAGAGGCTTGTAGACATATGTCGTGTATGTGAAAGATTGTACGGCCTTGTTGGCCTATATTTTGGGTTTACAAATGATCATGTTGGCTTATTAAGCCCGTACGACATATGTATATAGTGATGTAATAAGAAAGATACGTTACGTTGGTACTCAGTTGAGTAAGGTACCAGGTGCCCGTCGCGGCCCATCGGTTCGGGGTCATGACACGAGTGATGTTGGGAATTTGGAAAAGTGCTGAAGCATCTGCTTCTGTCATAACCGCACCTGCGGTTGGTCAACCGCTGGTGCGAGACCGCAGAAGCGGTCGTAGCCTCGCAGATGCGGCCTAGAGCTGGCCAGCCCAAACCGCAGAAGCGACTCCCTAGCCATAGAAATGGCCACACAGATGCGGCTTCAAGATCGCAGAAGCACTCCCAGCCCTTTTAGCCAATTCCATAGATGCGGTATCCTCTCGCTGATGCAGGACCACAGATGCGGTCCCCTAACCGCAGATGCAGAAACTGCTGAAGTAGTGAGCTTTATTTAAGTCGAGCTCCAGCCATTTTTGACCAATTGGCACATGGGTATTGAGCGATTTTGGAGCTCTTGAGAAGAGATTTCCCCATAGCATCGTGAGGTAAGTTCATCCCCCTTATTTCTAAGTTTAACACTCAAGTTTTGGGTAGATTAACACCTAAAGATTCGGAGAAATCAAGGGGTTAGAGCTAGACCTAGGGTTTTAATAAAACTTAGATTTTACCACGAAATTGGTTATGAAATGAATTAGAAATCATATATTATTGATCCTTAGGTTATAGAGAACAATTTTCTTCAAAGTATTTCGGAATCCGAGCACGTAGGCCCGGGGTCGGATTTTAAGAAACTCGTGTTGAGGATTGGGAAATTTCTTAAATAGCTAGAATACGATCTTGTGAGCTTATATTGACTAGTTCCTACTTTATTTAACTAGTTTTGGATTGTTCAGCTCCAAATTGAGAGTTTGGGCTCGTTCGTGGCATTTGGAAGTATACTTGGAGCGAGGTGAGTCTCCTTTCTAATCTTGAAAGCGGGAATTATCCCCATAGGTGTAATAATTGAATTAATTACTACTATATGCGGGGGGAGGGGGGCTACGTACGCACTAGGTGACGAGAGTCCATGCGTAGCTACTATTATGTTAAGTCTGGTAGTCTAGGACCCGAAAGCATTCTCTATGTGATATTCTTGTAACTTGATATTTAAATTCGAATTCGTATAAATCATGTTGATCAAGGTAATGAGACTAGTAAGATGAACCTTATCTTCCTTGACCTTTTTAAAGAGAAATTGAATATTTCTGGAATAACTGCTTCTCAGATATACACTATTGTCTGCTTGTTATTGAGTCTAGTTATATTTGACCGCGTCGCACATGTGATTCGCGAGCAGGGTAATAGA
Source organism: Nicotiana tabacum (assembly GCF_000715075.1). NCBI lineage: Eukaryota > Viridiplantae > Streptophyta > Magnoliopsida > Solanales > Solanaceae > Nicotiana > Nicotiana tabacum. Next base: position 101,096,889 of record NC_134084.1, on the reverse strand, counting down.
TGCATCTATGGTTCGTGCCGTTCGACCCTCGGCAGTGCACAATTTACTTTTATGTTGGATCGGGCCGTACGTCCCTCGATGTTACTTGCGCATGCTTTACTTAGTATTTTTCTGCGGACTGAGCTTCGTATATACCTTGAAACATAAATGGATACCCATGATATTATCTAGAAAGAGAACTATTATTCCTTGCAATAAAATGTTAATTAATTGTGCTATCCATGCCTAGTACAAATTCTTTCTCATATTATTTGACCCTAGTAAGTATCAAGTTGACCTCTCGTCTCTACTTCTTCTAGATTAGGCGGGATACTTACTGGTTAAATATTGTTTATGTACTCATACTACATTTCTATGCTTAATTGTACATGATCTGAGGCAGGTGTCTCTGGTTATCAATCTGGTGCGCATCGCTAAGTGGATTTCGAGACTTTTACGGTGAGCTGCTTCCCTTCCCATGCCGTTCAGCAGCCTGAAGGAGTCTCTCTTATGTATTTTTGCTGTCTATTCTGTTTCGGACAGTAGGATAGTGTGATTCTTTTATATATTCTACTAGTTGCCCACAACTTGTGACACCAGGTCTTGGCACACACATTAGTAGACTATTATTTTGGATTGTATAACTATTAATGAATGTTGCATATTATCACCAGCTTTTAATTGCAGATTAAGAAAAATGTTGTAACTGTTTTGGCAAGTAAAATAAGAATTCACTAAAATTCCGTGTGGCTTGCCTGACAACAGTGTTGGGCGCCATCATGACCTATTATGAAAAATGGTTCGTGACACGTACCCTGATTAGCAACCTTCTTACAAGCTCGTTTTGCAGCATTAAAAATATTTTAAAAATTTAACAACAAGTAAAAATTAAGTATGCAAATTAAATTTTAAATAAGGAAAATAGTTGGAACAAGTGCACTGCATTCCGCAATAAATTAAAGACTTGATGATTTTGAAGTCTGAAATTGAATTTCGCAACTCAGATGTTACCACGAAAAAACTTCAATTGTTCAAAGTTCAAATTTCAAATAATACCATAAACAAAATTCCAAAAAAATGATAGCCAAATAGATTATTGCAATTTAGGTGAAGAATGAGAGAATGACAATTGAGAATTTGAGTTTGAGAATTGAGAGATGAGTGAAGAAATGAAGAAGAGGAGGGAGTCTATTTATAGTTTTTCAAAGGGCTAAATTAGTAAATACAAAGTGTTAGTTTTTCAAAAATGTCCAAAAAGGGCTATTCTTGCAAATTAGCCGTTGGGCAACGATCAAAATGAAAGATGAGCGTTGCCAACATTCAAGATTATAAACAAAGATAAAAAATTGAACTAGCCATTGAACCGGTCTGGGCCGGTCCGGTTAGCCGGTTCACAAATGACAAGACTTTACCGGGTTGTATTGGTTCGATTAATTGGTGTTAAAATTTTCCCTGGCACAAACCGGTTCCCATCCTAACCTAGCCCTGCCCAACCCCCTTACCACCGGTCCGATCTAAAACCGATCAGGGCCGGTCCGAAACTGGGCCAGCTCGGCCCGTTTGACACCTTTACTTACCTCACTCTAAAGTTCTAATAACCGGCTGCAATGCCTCTCCCACTCCTCAACTCAAAGCCAAACGATCTGAAACTAGTCAAACAACAAGCAAACCAATAAAAATATGTTCCAACACTCATAATTAATTAATTCATAACAAATTTCCACTTCCGCTCGAGAAGTCAGCAAAGTCAACCTTAGGGCCCACGTGGCAGGATTCTTAAAATTCATAAAGATAATCATTACCCATTATATTACGTACACAAATACATAATTTATTAGTAATTCCATGTCCAATTTTGTGGTCAAATTCCACAAATTTCCATATTAAATCCTTATAGAATCCATGTAATAACTTACAATATGTGAAAATTACTTACCTTGCAATACATGATGAAAATCTCCCCTTGAAGTGCTCCAAAAATTGCCCAAATCGTGTGATAAGTGGAAAAAATGAGCCAAAACTCGAAAGTTAGTTTAAGTTTACCCGGTCCATTTCTCTTCGCGATTGCGGAAGTACCTTCACAATCGCGAAGGCAAAAAATCCACTGATCCAAAAACCTTCTTCGCGTTCGCGTCTCCATGGCGCTCTCGCGATGCCTCCAAGTGCTAATGCTTCGTGTTCGCGGTCGCTCAGCCGCATTCATGAAGTCTTAACACCTCGAGACCCCCTATCTCACCAACCTTCTACGCGTTCGCGACTCCCTGTCGCGTTCGCGAAAGGAACCTCAACTTCTTCTCCACGTTCGTGACCCTTGTATCGTGTTTGCGATAAAAAATTCCCAGCATCCAAAAATCCTTCTTTGCGAACGTGAGACCCTTTATGTTCGCTAAGAACAAAACCAGACACCAGCACCAACAGTTCCAAAATAAGGAAAAATGATCCGAGACCACCCCGAATCACACTCGAGGCCCTTGGGATCCCATCAAATCATGCCAACAAGTCCCAATACCTTATCCAAACTTATCCAAAGGCTCAAAATGCCACGAATTACATAGAAATCACAAATCGATGATAAAAAACCTTCTATCATCTTTTAGACATTCAAACTTTGCCGAATGCGTCTGAATCACACTTAAACATTCCGGAATGATACCAAACTTTACATGCAAGTCACAAATTGCAATACGAACCTATGTCAAGGTCGACACCCCAAACAGACATCGATAACACCAAAGTCCACTTCAAATCAAACTTAGGAAATTCTAAAACCTTTAAAATGCCACCTTTCCACAATAAGTGCTAAAATGCTCCCGGACCACCCGATACTCAACCCAAACATACGTCCAAGTCCGTAATTATCATACAAATCTGTTGGAACCTTCAAATCTTGATTCTGGGGTAATTTACTCAAAAGTTAAACCTTGATCAACTCTTCCAAATTAAAGTTTTGAATTGAAAGATTTCCGTCCGATTCAACTACGAACTTTCCAAAATTCAATTTCGACTAAGCGTAAAAGTCATAAAATGTGAAGTGAAGTTACTCAAAACCTTAAACTGCCGAATGATGCCCTATAGCTCAAAACAACCGATTGAATCGTTACATGTATTGCCATTTGCTTCGGTCAGAGTAATTTCTCCGCACAGGTATTGGTATATTTGCTTATAGTTCTTTCTTTTATCTTGCATGTCTGATTTTCACTATGATTTGAGTATGGCTGATTGTATTTTGGTTACTAAATATATGCATGATTTTTTTAGTTATGATTGAAACTTTTTCTTCCTTTTCCCGTTCTTAGTAGCTTGAAATTTGGGGTTAAAATTAATTTTTTAAAGAGTTTGTAGATTTGAGGTTAAAAAGCAACCGTAGCTTTATCTTAATGTTGTTCATTGTCTGGTAACAGTGAAATAGTTACTTTTATTAATACTATTTATTTTAAAATGTGCCTTTGTGAAAGTGGAAGCTTTTCTTTAGTTCTTATATATGCCAATACTTATGGAATTATGAGGTGTACTTTTCATCATTTGAGTATTACTTGTATAGTAAGTTGAAAAATTATAAACAAATTATTTTTTGTTAAAAAACATATAATTTAGGAAAATTTAAAACCTAACAACAGAAACTATCAAGTTACCTCACTCTAATTTGATATATTGATAGGTTGCAAAACTATTCTAATTTTTTATCGAACAATCCTCTTTGACAGCTGCACTTCTAAAATTTTAGATCAATTTGTACTTTCTAATGGACAAGTCTTGGATTGGAATGCCAAGAACCTTAACGGAATATTTGGTTTGTTTGAATCAATGTTTAAATTTTGCGTTTACGAATGGAGCTATAAGACATAAAATAAAATTCCCTTGTCCGAAATGTGGTTTTGGAAAGTAATAGATAAGAGGTACAGTGCTTGATATTTTGATTTGATAGCCATTTCCTCAAAAGTATGTCACTTAGGTTTTTCATGGGGAAATAAATGTGTTTTGGAATTCTGGGAACATAGAGGTCACTCAAGAAGCACCACCTCCTGAAAATCCTATAGAATTGTTGATTAATAAAGTATTTCGGGGCTTAGGGCATGAGGGCATTAATGTAGATCCATCACAAGTAGTGGAAGAAGAATAAATATTAAATGATATCCCCACTTCAAAAAGAGTTTTTTAAGTTAGGTCAAGAACTATATGAAGGGTCCAAGTACTCAAAGCTAGAATTTTTATTAAAATTATATCATATAAATTGCTTGCAAGGGCTAAGTGACAGGGGATGACTATGATACTAGATCTTTCAAGGAATGCATTTAACTTTGCAAAGATCCATGATTATTTCTATGAAGCCAAGAATACCTTCAACAAGCTTTGTCTTGATTATGTCAACATATATGCTTGACCAACTGACTACATGTTATACTGGGAAGATGATGCTAATGAGGAAACATGCAAGTATTGTCACACTTCTAGATTGAAGCTTATTGAGAAGATAAAAAATAATCATGTGTCTACTATTGGTAAGAGGAAAGATAAAAAGAAGAAGAAAGAAAAGAAACCAGCCAAAAGTTTGCATTACTTTCTATTAAAACCAAGACTACAACGATTGTTCATGTGCTCTACGACTGCCGAGCATATGAGATGGTATGTGGAGGATAATAACAAATATGGAATCATGAGACATCCTAGAGATGGTGAGGCATGAAGAGGTTTGATACAATTTTTCCTGAATTTTCTTCTAATCCACGAAATGTTCAATTAGGACTAACTAGTGATGGTTTTAATCCTTTTGGGATGATGGGTACTAATTATAGCAATTTGCCAGAGGTTCTGGTTCCATATAAATATAATGACCCGATTGGTAGTTTTGAGCTCTAGCATATTGTTTGGCGGTTTGAGACCTTGAGTAGATTTACATCATATTTTATGACTTGTACGTGTAGTCGAATTTGAATTTCGGGGGGTTTGGAGTTGATTCAGGTTAAAAATTCTCAATTCAGAAGCTTTAAGTTGGAAGAGTTGACCAAGGTTTGACTTTTGAGTAAACAACATAAGAATTAGTATTTGAAGGTTCCAATAAGTTCGTATGATTATTTTGGACTTGGGTGTATGTTCAAATAGAGTATCGGGTGGTCCGGGAGCATTTCAACGCTTATTATGGAAAGTTGGCAATGTGAAGGTTTTAGATTTTCATAAGTTTGGTTTGAAGTGGACTTTGGTATTATCGATATCCATTTGGGATTCTGAGCTTTGGAATAGGTTCTTATTGTGCTTTATGACTTGTACGTAAAGTTTGACATCATTCCGAAATATTTAAGTATAATTCAGACGCGTTCGTCGAAGTTTGAACGCTTGAAAGTTAAAAGGAGGATTTGATCGTCGATTCATGGTTTTGATGATGCTTGTGTGATTTGGGGCCTCGATTCGGTTCTTGTTATATTTTGGGACTGATTTGTATAATTGGACGACTCGGGGGCATCAGGTGTGTTTCGGATGTGTTTGGGTTGTATCGCACTCTTATTGATGTTTCAATGTAGTTTCTTTGGACATAAAGGGTACCATATTGAGAAAAAGACGTTTGATTTGTGATTGGATTAAAACATTAGATTCGTATCATAATTATGGAACCACAGCAACACGAATCATCAAATTCCGAGGTCATATGAGAGAGTTATGCCCATTTTCGTGTCGGGAAAGATTGTTGGTTTTTGGTGTAGACTTTGTTCTTCGCGAACATGAGGGAGGTCCCAAGAATGTGAAGAAGGAAATTTGGATTGACCGGTCAACGCAAAACATTTCTCTTCGCGAATGCGAAGGTGTCCCGCGAAGGCGAAGTACAAAAATTGTCCGGACAATATTTTACATAGATAGACCAAGCATTTTAGTATTTTGAGCATATCTTGAATTTTAGAGCTCCATTTGAGGTGATTTTTGCGGAGTTGTTCTCTTATCAACAAGGGGGTAAATATCAGACATTTATTTTGATGTTCTTACATGATTATTTTCGTTGGTTAGCATTTTTATCCGTATTTGGATAGTAGAAATTGGGATTTTGAGCTCCAAAGTAATGAAATGATAAATTCTTGATTTGAGGGTAAATTCATGAAAGAAACCCCAAAGTATCGTAAATTCATAATTATTTTCGATAATATTTGGAATTCGGACGCGTGGGGTCGGGAGTTGGCTTTGTTGACTTTTCTTGAGGTGTTGGGAATTTATTTCTAATTGTTAAATTACGAGTATTGAAATATATTTTGATTGGTTTGCACGTTGTTTGATTAGGTTCAGGTTGTTTGGCATCGGTTTGAGGTGTTAGAAAGGCGTTGAAGCCGGTTATCGGATTTTAGAGCGAGGTAAGTCTCCCGTCTAATCTTGTGAGGGAGAAATTACCCCTGTAGGTGTTATATTGGTTATGTGTTATATGTTTTGGGAGCTACACACGTATGAGGTGACGAGTGTCTGTACGTCTACTAGAATTCCTGATTATGTCCAGGTAGACTTAGACTCACACCATGCTTTAATTGTATTATTTGTGGTATTCTTGCCTGTTCGATTGCTTTAATTTGCATTATGACCTGAGAGTAGAGTCACGTAAAGTAATAGACTCGCTATTTTAGATACTTTACAAGCTACTTGTTTAGCCGTAAAAATTGTACTTCCCTTACTGATTTCCTTCGCGTTGTGCATATCCATCGGAATGTTTTCTTGAATGTCATAACTCACACGTATATTTGTGAGTGGGGTCAAAAACCCATAAAAGCTTCATATGCTAATGGGAACTAGCCGTTCACCTTGGCAACTTCATAAAATACTTTTATAGGATCAGGTCGTGTGCCTTGGTAGGATATTGTACCACACTTTTATGGGATCGGCCATTCTCCCCGGCAATGTTGGAAACTACTCTTATGAGATCGGGCCGTTTGCCGTGGTTGTGCTGTAAATTACTCTTATAGGATCGGGTCATTTGCCTCGACAGTACTGTGAGTTATTCTTATGAGATCGGGCCATTCGCCTCGGTAGTATCATGTATCATACTCCTATGGGATCGAGTCGTTTGCCGTGGCAACTTCATGAAATACTCTTATGGGATCGGGCTGTTCGCCTTAGCAAAATCGTGCATAATATTTGACAAGAAGCCAATGTATCCGTGAGTTTTCCTAACTCGCGTTGTGATGACCTATCTGGTTGGGACCACATTATATACTCCATTTGAGGAGGTAATCGATATTTGAGGACTTGTGTTTACTGTTCAAATGAGGATCGTATCATGTACCTATATTTTCATTCACCGTTTAATTACCATGCTTCATACTTGTTTACTTTCTACTATACTTGATTTATTGGACCACTCGTAAGTGTCGATGTCGACCCCTCGTCACTGCTTCTCCGGGGTTAGGCAAGATACTTACTGGTTATGTATTGATTTACGTACTCATACTATACTTCTGCACTTATTGTGCAAGTATATATTTCTAGTGGTCTTTTGGTAGCAAATGTGCATCTATTGTGGGGATTTTACGGTGAGATACATCCAGTGTTACGATCCGCATCATACAAAGTCTCCATCATAATTATTTGCATTATCATGTCTATCTTGTATTCCAGACATATGTTGTATTGTTATTGTACTTCTTAGTAAATGCTCATGCACTTGTGACACCGGGCTTTGGGGTATTCTAGAATTTGTTTATGATTCTGCTCACCATTGAGACATTTGTACTTTATATTTTACTTAAATCATATGTATTTATGACTTTTGATGCATCAATCTCTCTATCTAATAAGATTCATGATTTCAAAAATAATAAAATGAACAATTAAGTTGGTAGTTCACCATTGGCTTTCCTAACACCGACGTTGGGTTCCATCATGACCTATAGAGGGTTTTGGGTCGTGACAGCTTGGTATCAGAGCTTTAGGTTCACTTGGGTCTCACAAGATATGAGAAGTCTAGTAGAGTCATGCAGATCGGTACAGATACGTCTGTTCTTATCTTCGAGTTGCTACAAGGCTGTTAGTAGCACTTTCCTTCTTGATTCCTCATTGTGAGATTTGATTCCATTGAAGCTTATGCCTTCATTTCCTTCCTACTCATTCTTATACGAAGTTGAACGCTTGTTATCAATTGGGCATCGAGGAGCTGTAGTGGACTGCAAGTATGGTGCAGGATATTTTTCCTTTGCATATTCGAGCATGCAATTTTCATCGCCATGTGGAAGGTGTTCAGACGTTTCAACCCAATGTTAGTATTGCTTATGGTTTTTGAGGCTATGCACAAATTATTATAATTTTCATGTGTTATTATCACGTAGTGTTGGTATAATGGTAGGGTGCTTATTTATGCGTCAAGGTAGTGAATGACTCAAAAGGAGGATTTCTCGGTGCATGGTTTAGAGGTTCGACATTTAATTTGAGAGGAGGAAAAAAAATTGGACTATGGGTGTTCAAACCTTGGTTGACGGAGTATCAAGACTTGATATTTCTGAACGTGGTGGAATTCTCATTTTTGATGTGGTATAGTCGTCCTTGTTGGAATGAATTAAGGCTCCTTGGTGTTATGGTCTCCATTGAATGACCTTTGGGGCAGGGTGTTGCGGGATGGTTCCTGATCAGCGATTATTAGTGATGTAAGTGTAAGGAAGCTTCAGGGCCGAATCAGTGTTTCTTATGTTGATGGCTCGAGAAAGATGATCTAGAGTTGGTGGCCATTCATTAGTTTGGATGCTACAGAGATGGAATTTGATTTGAGGTAGTATTAGCCAGCGAAGGATGAGGAATAACATGGTGGGAGATATCTCGCGGAGTTTGAATTGATAGCAGGTCAAGTACGAACAACAAAGGTAGAGAAGTTGCTTAAAGAGATGGTTTAGCCAAAGTTGGAGTAGAATATTAGCGTATGGATTCTGTGGTAGGATATCCACATACTTTGAGAAAGTTTAGAGTGATTCGGGGATCATGGTGGATAATGACTAAATTTATAAATATCATTTGGGATGGTGGCTGCTGTACTGGGGAAGTGTGAATATGATGGAAGAGAGTTTGCTTGGATGTAATATGACTTCGAGTTCTGGATAGATCATTAGATCTTCATTTTGTGTTGATGGGAACGAGTAGGCACTTTCGACTGGTGGGTGAGTGTGGACTCAGGAGGATTAACTAATTTCGTGGCATTTGTAATCTAATCAGGGCAATGTCATTGGAAGAAGTCGATATGGGGTTACACATGTGGGCTATCTCCTGTGAGGTGTTAGAAGTTGCGTTATTTCTAGTAAAGGTCCTCTGAAGATCTTTGTTTTCTATCCAATATGAAGTATGTACTACGATGTGAGCTGGGGATCGCTTGAAGAAGGTGGTATGAATGTCATAAGGTCGAGTGTGCGGTTGTGGCTGATAATTCGGGATGTGTTATGATTAATGCAACAAGAACTTAGGAAAAATTTGGTTGAGAAATGGTGCGAGATCATGGTAACTGAGGAGGAGGACTCATTGTGACTTATGGAATTATGTAATTGTGGCTTAAATATAAGTGGTGGAGCCTATCATCTATGATGATGTATCTTTGTAGTTTCTGGTTATCAGTACGTTGGTGGATTAGTTATTAAGAAGGGAAGAAAACATCAGGGGTAATTTGAGCAGGGGATTTGATGGATGTGATGTACAAGGGAAAGTATTGATCTGGTTGCTTCATTGGAGTGCTCATATGCTAACAGAGCACTAATGGTTTGGTTAAATAATCAGGACTGGACTAGAGTGGGTGACTCTCAACATTGGTTCTAGTGGATTCGAGATTTTAGGTGTGGTGCTTAAGCATTTTTAGGTTCATTTTTTTGTTGAGGATTGGGTTTTGTAGTAGAGTGTGAAGTGTACTTGGAGCATTTCTATGTTATCAACAGGTATGTGGTGGAGTGTTAGAAAAATGGGAGAAACGACTTTGGATTCGTAGAAGATCTAATCAGCACAAGTGTATCAGTTGGAGTTACTATAGACTGCATGAGGAAGGTATGAAATGGCTTATGGGTATTGAGTCGAAGTGGTCTTGTGATATGGGTCACTCGGGATAAGTGCTATTTGAGGTCTGTTATGTGTTTGAATAGAACTATTATTTCAAAGGCAAGTCGAGAGTATATTGGGAGAAGTTGAGTGAGTTAGTAATGGCTTGAATCAACATGGTTGTGAAAATGATCAGTTCCATCGATGTGTTAGGAAATAGGGGTGTTTCGCGGTTGTACGTGTGGGCTTGGAAACCTTCATAATTTGATTGATTTGGAGGTGTTTGATTCTGATGGTTTAGATTATGTGTAAATAGGTCCCGAAAGAGTTATGACGGTTTAGAACACGACTTGAGTTCTATGTCTTTTGCCGCTATAGGAAGTTGGTTGTGTGTCGCGATTCTTCTTCTAAAATGAGTTAAGTAAAAGGTTCTAGCCGATGAAATGTTTATTCTACTGGTGGTTTATTGATACCCAATTTTTCTCATATAATTTTAATACATATATATACTTTCAAAATAGCACATATGTAGTTATAAGCATACATAAGCATTTTATAATTTTTTCTATAATTTTTAGAAGCTCCAAATTGATTTATTTTTTCTCTTTTTATTTATAAAATTTTCAATACTTATCTTTCAAATTATTTTTGTGGCGATTTAGTCATCTAAATTCTTTATTTATGCCAAAATAGTGTTTAAACATTTTTAGTGCATTTTTGTAATATTTTTAGGCTAAATTGCACATCTTTGCAATAATAGCCCTACTAATGCATAATTGCATTATTGATGCATAAAATGGTCTTTTATATTTTTAAAATGTTAAAAAACTATTTTAAATTATTTTAGTACACGAAAGTATTTTTTAGAAATCATTTATTATTTCTTATAAATTATAGAGTATTAAAAATGACTATTTAAAATCTGGCTTAATTTTATTTCAATTTTTGCCTCAATCCAACCCTAATACCAGCCCAATTTTTAATTAAAACTACCCAGCCCAAACCCTCAAGACCCGATCCGGCACCAATACCCTTTAATCTCGGCCGTTGATCATAAAGATTAACGGCCTCAAACGACCCTTCCTAAAATAAACCAAAAGACCCCCCCCCAAACCCTATCATTCTACACCACCCGCCGCCCTGAAACTCCTCACTTCTCTAAAACGCTCTAAAACCTAACCCTAATCAAACCTTGCTGACACTCATCTATGGCTATCTCCGATGATTTCTCACCACCCCCAGGCCTCCGATGGCCTCCCTCACGTTAGTCTTGCCCTCTCCAGGTTCTCTAGGGACTTGGACTAGTTGGCTTGCATCTATGGTCACTCTCTCGCCTGTTTCAAGCCATTCCAGTGTGATTCCGAGTAAGATCGTCCTATATTGACTACGATTTAAGGGTTTCTAAGTATGTTTCTTCACCTCTTTGTTGTTCTCTTCGAAACCCTAATTTCTTTTTCTGAACCTCTTATATCTGTACAGATCTGAGAGGATTTAGACTTGTTTCATGTGAGTTTTACAACAACCTTGAGATTCTTTACAAGAATCGTATGATTTTTAAGTGATTTTCATCTTTTTCTAAACTAGGGTTACCAGAATTTCTTTTTACAAAATGTTTGATGATTTTTTTTAGTGTTGGATCTTCTGCTTATCATATGTTTTGACTGATTTTGTGAGTCTGCTACAACCTTAGCTCGCTTGTACTAAAAGCCCTAGTTTTCTGGGGTTTTTCGTTTGGTTTCTGAGTACTGGTACATCTAATTGTGTTCTTGCTTTGGGTTCTTGTGATTTCTCATGATTTTATTGTCCTAATATGCTTCCACTGAATTTCTAGGTTCAACCCTTTCACTGATTCTATATGCTTGTGTTCATCCTGACTATTCATGTTAAGACCTTTATCTTTCTCCTTGAATCAGTGTCGTTTTAACTATTTGTTTTGTTAAAGTTATGTGTCGAATCCTGACTATTCATGTCTTGCCTTATTTTATATGCTAAACTTGCTGACTCTTTTATGACTTTCTCTTTGATTGAACCCTTGATTATTCTGAATTCCTTATTTCCTGGTTTAATTTGAACACTTTCCCTTAAACTTTCGATTCTTACCTCTCTACTCGATTTTATTGAATTGCTTGCCTTAATTAGTTTTTCCTTGCCTTGTTTGTATTTTGCTGATTCTTACTGATTGTTTCCTTAATTGAAACTTCTATTCATTTACCCCTAATTATCTACTCTATACCCAAACCTTACTTGATTCTTTTCCATAAATACCTAGCATGCTTTTACCGTTGATTTGATTATCCTTTGATTAAGGGAAAGACTTGCTGATTGATTCCACAAACTTCCCTGATTTGCTACTTAATTGATCTCTTACCTTATTTGTTAAGCTTTTGATTACTATATAAACCCCCTTTTATTTTAACTTCTGGACAACAAACAATAGTTCAAAAACCACTACTCTTTACACTCTAAAAGGTTCTCTTTCTGCTCTCTTTGCTACTTATGATCTTTGCCATTCTAGCTGGCTGTAAGCCAGGGCTGGAAGTTGCACACTACCTTTCTCACATCTTGTGATTTTCATTCTTTAACTAGGTATGCTTCTGATTAATTTTTAAGAATCAAACCTGTGTGTTTACTTACTACTTTAGTTCATATGGCTTAAGTCAGTTCATGTTTCTGTCCACTGCTTATCCAAGCATGTCTAATATTGCCCATTCAAACCTATGATTAGTATGTTTCTACTTTACTTGCTTGTTTGTTGTCTTGTTTAGCATATCTGCATATGTTTGGCCTAACTACTGTCTTTCCTAAACTCTGCTTCTATATAATTAGCATGCCTTCATTGTTAATACTTTCCCAATATGCTCATTTAAGTCTTTGCCTATTCTATTTCATTCCTACTAAGTCCGTCAATCCCTTTAAAGTAATTCTAGCTGTGTGATGCATGTTTCTGCTATGATCTTTGCTGCATATATATAACCCCCTCAAAACTCCTTATGTCATATCGTTTGTATGCTCCATTAAGAGATAACATCGATATTCCCAACCCCTATCCCCTTTGTGTGAAAGTTGTTCCTGAAACTTGTTTATGACTTGGTTCTGATTGCCAATTGTTTTCTTCACACTTTTCCTTAAACTGTTTCAGCACTAATGGTTTTCAAAAGTTCTTTTCAGTCTTAAGACCTTTCTACTAAACTCTTTCAACTATTATGCACTTCCACTTACTCTTAGAATACTAGGTTCTTCTCCTCTGATATGTGTACTGCCTGGAGATACTTGAGATCTCTCTGAACTCTGGCATGTCAGGGTTGGACTTACCACACTGCACCTAAATCAGTAATCATTTGAGAAAAGGTCTAGGTGTGAGCACTGTCCGGGATCCTTGAGGTCCTTAGGGAACTCTGACACACCTAGACATGAAATTGGCTTTGAAACTTTGGCATTTGAGGCTATTGGAGACTTGGGAAGTCATTTGGGCCTATTGCAGACTCCCTATAGATTAACTCCTATTTATTTATGTATTTTTATTTAATTCATTGGTTTGTAATAATTATTGTAAACAACGTTGGGGTGATTAGTGAAAAGGGTGGGTAGTTATATATATGTTGGGTAAATTGGGTAGATATCATGCATATAGGGTTGTGTTAATTCAATGTGTTTGCCATGTTTGCTTTCCTTCCACAATATTAGAAACCATGCCTATAGGATCTAAATGGCTTTAATAATAGGGATCATGCCTATATGGTTAAAATCAGCTCTATAATTAGATATCATGCCTATAGAGTATAGAGTAATTGAAGTTCAGTTTTTGTCACAACATGTATTCACATCGTCTCCTTTGAAATCATGCCTATAAGTTCAAAGTCAGTTTTTAATACTTAGATACCATGCATATAGGAATTAAAATCATCTCTAATACAAATCATGCCTATTGAACATAAAACCAGTTTAGTTAAATAAATCAGTTTAATTCATGTTTGTGCACTCTGAATTGGTTTGATTAAATTAATCTGTCTGCTTTTCTAAATAAGTTTCCAAATACTGCCTTAAATTAGTACCGCTAGAAAGCATGTCTATAGGATCTCAAGTTGTCCGTTTAAAATTAATCACTATTTTACTGCATTCCTAATAGATATCATGCTTTTAGGACGTCACTATTATGTGCTTAGGAAAGCATGTAGGGTGATTAAAACTCTGCAACTATAAAAGCTGCTTTGTTATTTAAAACTGCTCACATTCAACAAGTCTAAAATCATAGGCAAGCTAATAGGTCTCTGACACTTGGTCCTAATTCATGCTGTATACTTCCTTCTCACCTAGATATCATGTTCTAAGTTTCATTAAATACCTGAAACAATTATTTGAGACGTGCACTTGTTTGTTCTGCTTTTAGAGGTAAAAATGCGAGCCATTATTTGTTCCTTCTTTATGTGTATCCCTAATCGTTTTGATTGACGCTTAGACTTTTCTGCTATAAATAACTTAGGATGGTCTAGAACTGTCAAAAGGTAGAGGTCATAAAATACCTCCAGGGCCACGAGGAAGGGACGGGTAGTGCAAGCATAGGACATTTTTAAGGTTGCTAGAACGTTTTAGGATACGACCAAGGGGAGGGAATTGGTTAGTAAGGATATGATGACTACACGCTAATGTCACGTGTAGCCCCTCATTGAGGAGTGATTACCGGGCATTGTGTGGGGTGATCCTGTAGGCTAACCAACCTAGGACTCCTCTTTCCCAATTCTCGATGTTTAAACTCTACTTTTCTCTATATATGCAACTTGTTCAAGTCTTTTTCTTTTGTCTCATTACTTGGATCATACAATGTCCAAAACATGCCTTTATTTGCAAGTATGTGTTTAAACTATTTATTTGTTAAAAGGACTAATTCATAAGTATAAGTTTTGTCGGGACCCACCGTTGTGGACCGAGAGGGGTGCCTAAAATATTCCCCTCAAGATTATTTCGAGCCCTTACCCTAAATCTCTGGTAATGCAAACTAGTCTAAGAGTTAATCGCTCTAGGTTCCCTAACACACCATAATCCGTTAGGTGGCGACTCTTTAAATACCCAAATCCCAAAAGGAAATGAGTTATTACCCCCCCAGGAACGTCGAAACTCAGACTTCTCTTTGCGGAGGGAAAAAGGGGGTGCGACACCATGGCGACTCTGTTGGGGATACCTTTAGGCTCTTACCATAACGGACTTATCTTTTGTGAATTAGTCCAAGCATGCCTTATCACGTACCCTTTCCCCTTATTTGGATTTAACCGTCTATTTTTTTAAAGCATTTATGATTCTTTTTATTCCTGGAACTGACTTGTCTCTTTATTTTCTTTCTATAACTATCTTCTAATTATTTAAATACTGCATTTATTATTTTCCTACCTGCAAATACTTGACTACATGATATTTATTACTGGGTAAATCATGCTCCACATCATATTTCACTCGTGCGTATTAAATCCTCTAGCAACCCTTAAATTTGGAAAGGCTTATTTGCCGTAAAACTAATCGATCAACGATGCAGTCTATGGTTCCATGCCTATCCCCCTCAAGTTGTCCGCTTGAGGGTACTAGTCTAAACCCTCATAGTAACTTTACTCTGATTGAAATTATGCATGCATCATGGTCAAACCTAATCGGATTAATATGTTTTCCATATAATAATCCTTTAAGACGAGCCTTACCCAAAAGTCCATGGGGGTTTCCATAATCCCAACGAACACAACCACATTCTGTGCATTAATTTGGAGAACTAAATGCCAATATACTAATCATGAATGTATAAATAGTCGATTCTGGTGGGGAGAAGGGCCTAACCTTTTTGTTTTGCAGAAAATGAGCCACGAGGTCCCCAGATTCGGTGTGGTTAGCAACATTCCACCATTGCTGCTAGATTGGTGGGAGGACCTTTTCTCAAGTGACAAGAAACACATAAGAAAGTACTTGGGAAATTTACCTTCTCTACTAGACATTGAGCCAAACAAAAGGTTCATCGAGGCTGCCACTTTATTCTGGGATAGTGAAAGGGCTGTGTTCCATTTCGGAGACATAGAAATGACACCACTTCTAGAAGAAATTGGAGGGCTTGCGGGATTGACTTCGGATAGCCCCGGGTTATTAGTACCGGAGAACCGTACTGGTAAAGTGTTTTTAAAGATGATGGGGCTGAAGAAAAATGCTGACCTGGTATGCCCGAAGGAATCTTGCATACCCTTCGAATATCTGTATGAGAAGTATGGCCATAGAAAGTCCTACCGTACCTACCATGATGAGCTCTCTCTCACTTCTCTGGGCCACATCCACCGCAGAGTGTTCGTGTTCATTGTATGCTTCTTAGGCATGATAGTATTCCCAATGAAAATGGAAAAAATCCACACTAGGTTGGCCATGGTCGCCAAGACTTTGATGGAAGGGATCAATGGATAGACATACACCATAGTCCCCATGATCATAGCCGACATCTATAGGGCTCTGGAACGCTGTCAAAGAGGGGTCCAGCATTTCGAGGTTTGTAACTTGTTGCTATAGTTGTGGTTATTAGAACATCTTCAAAAGGGCTAGTATCGCCAAGAATTTCCGCGAAGGGCTTGGAATGACCATATTGCCTTCCTTCACCCCAAATGGGTGACCTACATTCCGGACAGGTTTGCTCAGCCGGAAAGTGCCAAAGAGTGGGTGGAATTCTTCAACAATCTGACCGAGGAGAAAGTGCAATGGATGTTTGAATGGTTACCAACAGATGAATTCATCATCAAATCCAGGGACACCCCACACCTGGTGCTAATTGGGTTGAGAGGGATATACCCTTATGTCCCTATCCGAGTTATGAGGCAAGGAGGCAGGAAACAGGTTGTTCCAAGGGTTTCCAAGATGAGTCATTTCAGAGCATACTTTCAAGATGACGATATCCCTTACAAGTGCCAAGCTCAGCATATGTGGCACTGCAAGATAATTGTTGAAAAGAACACCATCGAGCTCGACAGCAGGGTGCGAACCTCTTTACCCGGCGTGGTTATAAGATAATCTAAAAGGAATGGTGATGTCACAAGCCGGTCGAGGGAATAAAATCATAGACGAAAAAGTTGATGCTCAAGTCCAATACAACAGGCTGCGCAAGAGGGTTCACGACTCTGAGAATGAGCATCGGGAGATACATGAGAGGAAAGTGAGGTTGATCGAAGAATGGACAGAAATGGAAGTCACTTCCAACAAGAAGTTGGAATATCTGGAGCGAGGAATAGTGAAGCTAGAAGGTAAAGTCATAAAGAGGATCGAGGATTGCCAAAATGCTGAAGGAACTGAAGAAGGACATCTGGCCAGAGCCTACTTGCTGCTGGATTTGCATGAGCTGGGGGACCTGTATGATGGAGTTAGGAAGATCGAATCTAGGAAAGGTCCTTCTGGGACCAAGTAGGCTAGATTTATTTGCTTTCCTAAATGTAATAAGGCCAAATGCCAGTGGTGACTTATTTTATCTTAGTTTCGTTTGGGATTCGTCTATTTTTCATGTTATGAAATGAAGCATTTATTGGCATCTAAAGTTCTCCAAATCTATTTGTCGCTAGGCCTACCTCGAGCACAACGAGGCTCCCAAATTAAGACACGAATTTACATTTCCGCAATATGTGTTTAAATATTGCAAACATTTCAGGATCCTTACTGACTTATCTACCTGTTTGTTTTTTTCTTTATTCTTTATTCCCACCCCCTAAGGTTGATTCGCTCATACTGACATCATCAGCATATCATACCAGATCTAGAGGCCCTCCACCTCCTCCTCCTCTAAGAAATACAAAAGGCAAAGGAAAAACAAAAATGGACAACTTAAGTGGTATTCAAAAAGAAAATGTTGAGAATGCAGAACCTTCTGATGGACGAAGTACTCTGGCACCAAACGCCCTAGTCTTGAGATTGGAACAAAAGGTATTGGAATTGCAAGGAGAACTTGAGCAGGTTCGCAACTTAGCAAACTTTTCACTCACCCTGAATGTCCCTGACATAAACCAACATAACACAAAGAACCCAACACCCCCCAAACACACAAAATCAACATCCACAAAATCCTCCTACACCGAATCAATACGCAACCCCTCCACAAAATCTCAATCCCTTACCAATACTAACTCCGCCACAACATCACCATCAACAAACTCATTACCCACCAACTGCCACTTATCACACTACGCCACAACCCATTCCCGATCCTCAAAACTCCACCAATAACCATCATTACGCCCAAGTCCCTGACACCCATAAAAGCAACCCTATATATGTGGAAATTGTACCTCACTCTAGCCAACCAATCTCCTATACACTGGAATCCTCCAAGAAAGACCCGCTTATTAAAAACATGGCTGAAGAACTCAAGAAGTTGACGAGCCGAGTTCAGGGTATTGAAGGCGACAAAGGAATAAAAGGTTTGAACTACAAAGATCTATGCATACAGCTAGATGTAGAACTACCGGAGGGATACAATCCTCCCATGTTCGAGATGTTCGATGGTACAGGTGATCCCAGGGTTCATTTGAGAACCTATTGTGACAAGCTTGTCAGGGTCGGAAAAGACAAAAAGATCCGAATGAAACTCTTTATGAGGAGTCTTACTGGGGATGATTTGTCCTGGTACATCAGCCAAGATCCCAAGAAATGGTCTAATTTGGTAAGTATGGCGTCGGATTTCATGGACCGGTTTAGGTTTAACACAGAGAATGCATCAGATGTTTTCTACATCCAGAATATTAAGAAGAAATCTACTGAGACTTTCTGCGAGTATGCTACTCGTTGGAGGTCAGAAGCGGCCAAGGTCAGGCCATCTTTGGATGAGGAACAGATGAACAAGTTCTTCGTCAGAACACAAGATCCACAATATTATGAAAGGTTGTTGGTTATCGAAAATCATAAATTCTCTGATATCATCAAACTCGGAGAAAGAATCAAAGAAGGAATCAAGAATGAGATGGTAACGAATTTTGAGGCACTACAAGCCACAAATAAGGCATTACAATCAGGTGGCATATAAAAAAAGAGAGATGTTGGGGCAGTAATGGTGGCTCAGGGCCCAAAATCTCCACTTACCGATCAAACACCTCCACCAATATATCAAACACCCCCACCCACATATCAAACACCTCCAGCCACATACCAAGCTCCACCGCCCACATATCAACCCTCATCTCCCAGATATTCCCAACCAACCACTGTCCATTACATCTATAACTCCAAACCGTCTAATTTCCAGTGACCACCGTCTCGCCAAAATTATCTAAGACCAAGACCAAACTTTGGCCGCAAGCCACCCAGACAATACACCACCATTGCTAAACCCATCGGCCAGTTGTATGAGTGGTTGAAAGCTGCGGGTTACGTTACTCCTGTTCCGCTGTGGCATTAGAAAATCCATCCCAATGGGTCAATCCCAACAAAACTTGTGCGTACCACTCCGGTATGAAGGGGCACACAACTGATGAGTGCTGAACATTGAAAAATAAGATCCAGATGCTAATTGAGAACAAGGTCATACAGGCGAAGGAAGCTGCACCCAATGTCCACAACAACCCCCTCTCTGATAATAGAAGTGGTGGGGGTGATAAAGACGAACGAAGAATGGGACCCTAAGGGGTCGGTCAAGCTTATTCGAGAATGAGATGACTTTAAAGTTGCAGTCACACTTACTCCTATTGTGGTACAGACTCAGTCACCAATCGACGTTGAGGTAGCAACACCGGTTCCATTTGAGGTAGAGGTGGCTCCACCTGCAGCCACCCCAACTCCATTTGAAGTATAAGTGGTCACACATTTCATAATGACAATATCAACCACACCTCCTTTCGACTCAAAAGCAATACCCTGGGATTGCTGTGCACGGTGAAATTTGGGAGGCTGATTTCTCCTCGACTAAATACCTCAAAGGGTGACCCCGGAAGCCCGGGATCTCGAGCCTGTCACGCCCCTCAAGTTCGGCTGGTATCTTGCCAAGGATAATGTCGACTAAAGACCCGATGAACGCAGGGATCTCCCGAGAAATACACCCGGGGTCGATCAGGTCTATTCAAACGGCTCAACATCAGCTGACGAGTACATCGCAAAGTTAGCCGGTCGCCCCATCCTATTTCTTTTATCACGCAACATATCTTGTATGAAGTTTGGACTTCCCCTTTCTATAAAAGGGGAGTCGCTAACACCCTGTAAAGGCAGAGCTCAACCATTCTACACAAGTGCAATAATATCTTCTCTCTCTTTCTCCTCTCTAATTCGCTTGCCCTCACTGACTCGAAATCATTTAGCTCTTATTATCTTCTTGTCTATTCTTTGTTTATCACTTGGTGTTGGCCCAAAGTCATCTGAATATCCATCGTTCTCTTGTTCTTGTTCATATAGCTTAGTATTGGCCGTAAAGAGCCTTGTTTAATTATATCTACAACTGTTATCCCATCCCCAGCTATCACCGACAGCCCGAACTCGACCCTGATGTCGACCCTGAGGTCCCCATTGACCAGACCTATACCTGGGCAGCAGGCCCTTCTGTTCAATTACTACCTTGTTTCAACTCGCATTTAATCTTTCAACTTCATATTTATTAGCATCAACTGCTCTAACAACTAGCTCGGGAATGGGTCACATATTTTTAGAATCCCATTTACAAATTCAATTGTTTTTACCATTTTCACGGTAAACGATTTGGCACCCACCATGGGGATAAAAATAATAGTGATTATTTTCTTGTTGGTTTTATTGTACAAACGCACATTATCCTTCACACTTTTTCTTGTTCAAGATCCTTTGATTTCAGGTCAAAATGTCCGGCTCGGTATACAAACTCAAAAACAACAACCTCAAAAACCACGGGGAAAATGGCGTGGCTATCCCGCTCGTCGGAGCACCACTACAAAATCTCGATAACGCGCCCAGACCGATTCTAGCGGGCGTGGACTCATAGGACGCACAACAAGTTGACAAAACTTCTCACACCGACAGGAGCATACGGCACAACGACCGACATGAAGCTTAAAAAACCCCGACTCGGGAAGAACAAGAAGTCAGTGTTCACGTTATTTTTGAAATGTTGCAGGCACAACAATTGGCCATTGCTCAATTGCAAAGTCATCCGAGAACTCTCAGCACAGTGGCACCAGAGACAACTCCCCCCAACGAGCAAGTGCCCGAAAGATCAAGCAATAACAGGTCAGTGGCTGACCCCGCCATAGTGAAGATGCTCGAGGACCTCACCAAAAGGATCGAGTCAAGTGAGAGATGATTTCAGCCAACGATAAAAAGGTTGAGACCTACAACTCTAGGGTGGATCAAATCCCGGGAGCACCCCCGGTCCTGAAAGGTTTGAATTTGAAGAAGTTCATACAGAGGCCGTTCCCCGAGGAAGCGTCCCCAAAGCCCATTCCTAAAAAGTTCAGAACGCCGGAACTCCCTAAGTACAACGGTACCACTGACCCCAACAAACACGTTACTGCCTATACCTGCGCAGTAAAAGGTAACGATATAAAGAATGACGAGATCGAGTCTGTATTGCTGAAAGAATTTGGAGAAACACTTTCGAAGTGGGCCATGATGTGGTATCACTACTTGTCTCCCAACTCCATAGATTCATTCGCCATGTTAGCAGACTCCTTCGTAAAGGCACATGCTGGAGACATCAAGGTAGAAACAAGGAAGTCTGACGTTTTCAAAATTAAGTAGAGAGAGAACGAGATGCTGCGGGAATTCGTGTCCCGCTTCCATAAGGAACAGATGGAGCTACCGCCAGTCTCTGACGACTGGGCAGTACAGGCTTTCGACCAAGGCCTAAACGAACGAAGCTCGGTGGCCTTGAAATAGCTGAAGTAGAACCTGATCAAATATCCAACCGTGACCTGGTCGGACGTCCACAACCGGTACCAGTCAAAGATCGGGGCCTAGGAAGACCAACTGGGAGCCTTTTCGGGCTCAGTGTACCCAAATAGACTCCTGGTAAAAGAATCGAAACCAAACAAAGAAAGGTACCAGCCGTACCTCGAAGACAGAAGGAACGCCCCAAGGCACAACCTACCTCGCAACGATCAGAGGATAGATCGAGGCAGGACCCTCTAGGGTTCGTAAACAGAACCAGGTCCGATCAAAACATAGCGCCGACAAATTCACCCTACTTATTGGAATACAACTTCTGCATCGATGTTTCTGACATCATGTTCGCTATCAGCAAGATTAGAGACGCCAAATGGCCCAAACCAATATAGTTAGACACTTCGCAGAGAAATTAAAACTTAGTGTGCGAGTTCCACAACACGCGCGGTCACAGAATCGAGGATTGCCATCAACTACGAGAGGAAGTGGCTCGACTGCTCAACAAAGGGCACCTTCGGGAATTCCTCAGCGATCGGGCCAAAAATCAATTCCGAGAGAGGGAGGCAACCAAGAAAAACGAGGCAAATGAGCCACAACATGTCATCCACATGATCATGGGGGGCGCCGATACCCTGCAGGAACTCGTAATGAGAAGAACAAAAATATCCATCACCAGAGAAAAATGGACTTGGGGATATATCCCCGAAGACGCCCTTACGTTCAGCGAAGAGGACATCGAGGTCCTATCTCAACCCTACAACGACACCCTGGGAATCTCCTTTCTTGTAAATTCTTTTCAAATAAAACGTGTACTCATAGATCCAGGTAGCTCGACCAATATCATCAGGTCAAAGGTGATAGAACATCTTGGGCTGCTCGAACAAATCGTGCCCGCTACTCGGGTCCTCAATGGATTCAACATGGCAAGTGAAACGACGAAAGGAGAAATCGTCCTTCCGGTTACCGTGGCTGGCACAACCCAAGACACCAAATTCCATGTCATCGAAGTAGATATGAGGTATAATGCTTTATTTAGACGACCTTGGATACACTGCATGAGAGCAGTACCATCCACCCTCCACTAGGTGATAAATATCTTGACAAAGGACGGGATCAAAACCGTCTATGGGGAACAAACACGCGACAAGGGAAATGTTCTCTATACGCAACGTAGTACCAACGCTCCTGCCTCCACCCCCGAATAAATCAATGAGCAAACCAGGTCATGCCCCCGGTCGAACTTGACAAAACAAAGTAGAAATCCACGCCGCATCTCTGCCCCCGGGTAGTTATAATAGACCAATCCCAAGGCATCGCCGGCATATCTCGTTTTAAGGTACGACCATTCTTTTTTTATTATTATTTCAAATTCGGAACTATCCTTCGTGCTGGCACCCAACCGGAGCTGCCAGGACAATAGTGCTATTGCAAGACCTCGAGGCCCCAAAGGTGCACCCGTTGCACTCTTTTCCTTCGACCGAGTTTTTATCCCAGAAGAAGGGTTTGCACCGATAAGGTTTTTAACGAGGCAACGTCTGCAAGCCACTTAAGGGGAACTCCGCAAGAAATATTCATGATTATCCATGCTGTCGGCTTTTGAATAGGCGAGGGGCATTCCCCCCAGAAAGCTGCCCGCTCGTAGGAGTTTTGAAAAATGCCAAATGAGGTTTCCTGTAGGAAAACGATATATCGTACCAAACGACCGATATAATCAGGCCTCGTCGGTAAAAACATGTACTATTGTACCGAGCAATCAAAAAAATACCTTTTGTCAAAAAGGGGGGGGGGGAGGGAACTCCTTCTCAGAGTAGGGTAATGAGTTCTTTCACCAGAAACGTCCCGAAAACTCAGGAACGGATGTCAACGGTTCAAAATGCCCCAACGGACTCCGGGTCGAGGCTCTGGAATCACAAATTTTTTTTAGGCAAGACAAACCTCCGAGCGACTTCGACCCGATATAGGTCAACTCAACACAACAATGGATCGAAAAATGTCTTTCAGCTTCCCATTCTCCAAGCGAGTAAATCACGGTGTATTCCCGGCAGGAACCTCTCCACCAAACGCATCCCAAGATACTCGGAGGCATAACATCAGCAATTCAGCACCCGCACAACCCCAGGGTCGAAACTCCGGGCTCATAAAGCCCCTACAAGGCAACTCCGAGCTCACAAAAAGCGATCTTCACGCTTAAACAAATTTGATGACTCGGATACTGTCATTTATCGCCAATCACCATGCGCTGGAAAACCCAAAACTGTAAGTCCCCTAGCGGGCAGACTCGATGTAACTAGATCTATTCTACATTAAAAAACTGTAAGACCTCAACAGGCATGACAGACTGTAAGACCTCAACATGCATGAAAATCCCAAAGTTTAGGCTATACGTTGCATTTGTAAGAGTCCCAAAAGGGCATACCCTTGGTGTAGACGCCTAAACTATCACTCGGGATCAAAACTGGATCCCGCCAAACACATATGACTACGATCAAAACGGCTGATACAGCTAAACTAACACGACTCAGGGACACCCGACCGTCGCTAAACAAAAATCACAGGCCACTACTTCGAATATACTTCAGAAAGAATCGGTTAAAACGGGCTTCCCTCAACAGGCAAAAACGAGCTTCAACCATGTCAGCTCCAAATCACAAGGCATAGACCTACTCAGCCTACGAGCCATGAACCTTCCGAGGTGCTCAAAACATTGCCTATAAAGACTTGAAATCGAGGTTCTTCCAAAACCAAAGACGGCTTAGGCAAAACTATTTCAAAAGACCTTAACGAGTGGAAAAAAAGCCTACAAAAAGCCCACGAGCAAAAACAGTGTAAGAGCCATTGTCGCCAACTAAGCAAGCTTCCGGGCCACATATTAAAAGGTCTCTACGACCAAATAGCGTAATAGCCATTTTCACTACTAAAAAATTAACAACTTGAGGATTAAAATGAGCTCAAATCGTAACCCAATTCGGAGACCGGATCCAAAATAGTTAACTATGCAAGCCTCTGGGCCGCATATTAAAAGGTCTCAAACGGCCGAAACAGCATAAGAGGCACTATCGCCGGTCTGAAAATTGAAGGTATTTAAGGTTCAATTAAAGCTCGAGTCGCGTTGCGACTCGGAGACTGGACCCGAAATGGTTAAACTACAATATGCCTAAGGGCACGGCATAAATGCCACTGTCGACAGTCGAGTGAGCCTCCGGGCCACGCACCTTTAAGGTCACTTCGACCCAAAACACAAAAGGCTATCGCTGTCTGCCCATGCAGGCAGGATAAAACTTAAGGGTTAATTAAAGCTCTAGTCGCAATGCGACTCAGAGACTGGAACCGAAATGGTTAAACTACAATATGACTAAGGGCACGACATAAATGCCACTGTCGACTAGCCGAGTGAGCCTCCGGGCCACGCGCCTGTAAGGTCACTTCGACCCGAAGCAAAACGGCCATTGCCGTCCACCCATGCAGGCAGGATAAAACTTGAGGGTCAATGGAAGCTCGAATCGTAGCGTGACTCGGAGACTGGAACCGAAATAGTTAAACTATAACATGCCTAAAGGCACGACATAAATGCCATTATCGACCAGTTAAATGAGCCTCCAAGCCATGCGCCTGCAAGGTCACTTCGACCCAAAGCACAAAAGGCTGTCGGCGACTGCCCATACAGACAAGAGAGAACTTGAGGGTTAAATTAAAGCTTGAATCACAAAGTGACTCGGAGACTGGACCCGAAATAGTTGAAACAACAAAATGCCTAAGGGCGAGAAATAAAGGCCACCATTGTCCGCCCATGCAAGCAGGAAAGAACTCAAGGTTCAATTAAAGCTCGAATCGCAGCGCGACTCGGAGACTGGACCCAGAAGGGCCAAAACAGTGAAATACATAAAGGCAAGAAAGGAGAACAATCACCATTCACCCGCACGAGTATAGAAGACCGAAGGACAAGCAAGCTCAAATAAAGGCCTGACTCGGAGACTGATCCTAAAAACAGCGAGGCAAAACACAGAGGCCCCAACACCTGCTCGTGTCAAGAATGGCCCTTGAAAGCCCCCGGTCCTGCCTAATCGGTTCCGAACCCACGAGGATCCTGCCAAAGCACGAGTTACGGCCTACCGGCCCCAGCCTCGCTCTTTGTGGCATCGGCAATAAGCAAACCAGGCATCGTGCCTAACCACCTTCGCTCAAACGAATCCTGCCAGAAGGACGGAACCCCTAGCATGGGTCTCTTCAAAGTGCCTGCCTTGAAGATCTATGGCAAACGCATCCCTCGAAGGCTCGTTCCAACCCGGTTCGATCGTCGGCGACAAGTCGCCATTCCTTCATCATCCTCGGACCAGCTTAGTACTATACCAATCCGGGCACCGGTTGTTCTCAATCCAAACTTTTGAGGAATCAAGCTACAGATTCACAATCATATCCACTCAGATCAAAGCTCGAAGCCTGCATTTGATACTTCAGGTATTCCTAGCTCGATCGGCTCCGCTCCTAAGGTCGAAAAGGCAAAACGCTTACCACAAGAAGACTCATGCCTCACCAAAAGGTTTCTGTAATGCGAGCTCCGATATTTTCTGAATCGCCAGTGCACCAACTCGACCCTTCCTTTCCCTCACCAAGAAGCCCAAGGGGCCTACCCTCATACAGGGCCCTCTAAAGTATAGCCCTTTGATGGAACAGGTCAAAGCCTAGGTCTGTTGGAGACTTACTGAGGGAAAACCCTATAGAAAAGGGATGACCCGAGATGCGGGGGAATCATGCTGAAACTTATCACGAAGTGAATCCGACAAACCTACTCAACTACCGAGCACCTTCCTAATGGCCCCACCCATGTTGGCCCAAAGGAACCGCTGCTCCGGAACCAATGACTCCAAGAATGCCAAGCTCCGATGATGCACTCTCCTCAGAAGCACGGGCTTGTCTTGGACCGATAAAAGCTCCTTCATGATTATGAAACACACATCTCATCTATTGCCGTGCCCGGTCTCTGCCGTGCCCCGAAAAGCAGCCACCAAGGGAATGACCCACCTGTACCATGAAATCAGCAAACCCCGAGGACCCCCGGGAAGCGGAGGCAACCTCACAATTACATATGAAAAGTGCGGGAACAATTCAACATCAACCAAAGGCACCATGACCCACCAGCACCATGAAATCAGCAAACCCCGAAGACCTCCGCCATAGCAAAGCAGTGCCCCAACAGGCCAACAATGCCTTCACCAAATTGACATACAACTTCAAAAAGCCTCCGCCAAAGAAAACTAGCTCACGAAAAAATAGGCTTACCTAACAAACGCCCGTGCAAAACGGGTTCCAGGTAATGATCAGGGCGGCCCGGAGTGCGGCCAGGCCTCCATTTAGAGATTGCCTATAGGAAGTCACCGGTGTCCCAAAACCGCGAGTCCTCAGGCAAGTCTCTTCATGAAATCCATTATGAGGCCCGAAGATATTATCCACGCTTTCACACAGAGAAAGGTTCCCGGTGGCCCAAGGTTATTGGTCTAAATTCGGGTCCGGTTCGAGAAATCACAAAAGACCCCACGCGAAGCCGTTTCATGAACCAAAGGCTGGGGGGAATATTCGTGCCCAAGTCCAGTATCATAGGCAACGAAACAGGATCATGCATTCGAAGCTGCTCAAAACATAAAGAGATACAACAAGTGTCGAAGGAATAAAGAAAATATTTTTATATTTATACAAGTGTTCGCTTACAACGACCCTCGAGGGGTCCTTACATATGGTTGCATTACATATGATTACAAAAGCCCACATGGGATCCTTGCAAAAAAATAAAGATGTACAAATGATATGCATACAGCAGGAGCTTAAGGACCTAGCATATTCATGCTGCGTCTCCGTCATCATCCTCTCAGGCATATGACCTCAAAGACAATATCTTCCAATTTCGATCCCCTAGAGGATCACATCCTAATCCTCCCGGAATGGCATCTTCAAAAAGAGGGTATGGAAAAGGAAGGCAGGGGAGAAGAGAAAATTGACGAAGGAGAAGCCGGAAGAACACAAGAAGTGGTTGGGTGAAAAATTTGGCTAGTACGAACTACGCCGGTACTGCCGTTTTGAAGCCACTTCTTTAGACGTCGCCTCGGCCCGGAAGGCAACAGCCGACAGGGACCGCCAACACACTCTCCTGGAATCCAAAAGGGGTGTAACACGCCAAGCCGAGGGAGGAGGGTGAGCAGCGGTGTATAATCCGAGCCCTCTCTTGGGCAGCAGTGCATAATCCAAAGTATCCCCGAGGTTGGAGGAAATTTGTCCACCACCTCATCACCTCGGGCCAACGACAACAACAACAACAACAACATCACATCAGCATAATTTCACCCAATCAAAAGAGGATCGAGGGTTGGGTCACGGTACACATGGCGTAATATCTTGAGGCCACATGCTCCAAGCATGGCAAGATGACAGAAATTCAAGATAGCGGGAAAGGAAGAAAAGATGGGTATCACAGGAAATTTGGATAAAAAGCCAACCACGAAAAGTCCCATTTATAGGAAGAGCAAAATAATCGACGTCGCCATTACCACCCTCGAAAAGCATAATAGCAGGCACAATCAATGCGTTCATAGAAGCTGAATCGATAGCAACGAAGATCGAAGAATCGTGACATTTCGGGTAATCCTAGAGAAGCAGAAAAGCGGTGTGCCTCGACACCTGTAAAAAGGGGACTGCACCGTCAGCACGATGTCGTTACAGGAGATCGAAAAGTAGGGTGTCAAATTCATTTCTTATCACTTCCCTCTAAGAAATACGGAGGCTATATGTGCACAGTGAAATCTCGTAGGTCGATTTCTCCTTGACTAAATACTTCGAAGAGTGATCCCGGAAGCCTGGGATATCAAGCCTGTCACGCCCCTCAATTTTGGCCGGTATCCTGCCAAGGATAATGTCGACTAAAGCCCCGATGAACGCAGGGATCTCCTAAGGAATACACCCGGGGTCGATCAAGTCTATTCAAGCGGCTCAACATCATCTCACGCGTACATCGCAAAGTTAGCCGATCGCCCCATCCTATTTCTTTTATCATGCAACGTATCTTGTACGAAGTTGGGACTTTTCCCCTTTCTATAAAAGGGGAGTCACTAACACCCTGTAAAGGTAGAGCTCCAACCATTCTACTCAAGTACAATAATATCTTATCTTTCTTTCTCCTCTCTAATTCACTTGCCCTCACTGACTCGAAGTCATTTAGCTCTTATTATCTTCTTGTCTATTCTTTGTTTATCACTTGGTGTTGGCCCAAAGTCATCTGAATATCCATCGTTCTCTTACTTGTTCTTCTCATATAACTTAATATTGGCCGTAAAGAGCCTTGTTTAATTATATCTCCAACTGTTATCCCATCCCCGACTATCCCTGATAGCCCGAACTCGACCCTGACGTCCACCCCGAGGTCCCCCATCGATCAGACCTATTCGGTTTGATTACTACCTTGTTTCAACTAGCATTTAATCATTAAACTTCATATTATTAGCATCAACTGCTCTAACAACTAGCTTGGGAATAGATCATGTATTTTTGGAATCCTATTTATAAATTCAATTATTGTTACTATTTTCACGGTAAACAATTACATTACCGAAGCTTGGCAAAAAGGGAAGGCAAAGGTAGAGGAATCTGATGCTGCACAAAGAATGACTAAGACTGGAAGAGTCTATACACCTGAACACTTGGGAGGACCAAGTAAGGATGCCACTACTAGGCAGCCTGCTATTGAGACATGGCCAGATGACCTATGGAGGAAAGTACAAGCAAAAGAGTATTCCGTCGTTGACCATCTGAACAAAACCCTAGCTCAGATATCCATCCGGTCACTGTTGCAAAATTCAGAGGCATATAAGAATGCTTTAATAAAGGTGTTGAGCGAGGCTTATGTACCCAATAACATCACCAGCGAAGAAATGGCCAATATGGTAGGGAAAGTACTGGAAAGTCATAAGATCATGTTCGACAAAGATGAGCTACCACCTGAGGGGTTGAATCACAACCGAGCATTGCATATCACAGTGCAATTTGAAGACAAATTCATTGCCAGGGTCTTGGTTGATGGAGGTTCAAGCCTCAATATTTGTCCGTTGGACACTCTGAAAAGATTGGACAAAGGTTTTCATGAAATACAGGTAGGAAGCATGAACGTGAAAGCTTTCGATGGGTCCCAAAGGGCCACAATCGGGGAAATCAACCTTTACTTGCAGATGGGGCCAACTTGTTTCGCACGTCGAGTTTCAGTTGCTCAACATACCACCCTCATTTAATCTTCTATTGGGCCGACCATGGATCCATGCCGCTGGGGCCGTGACCTCCACACTATATCAAGTCGTAAAGTTCGAATGAAATCGTCAGGAGGTGATCATTCACAGAGACAGAGGTAACCCCATTTACACCAGTCAAACCATCCCGATCATTGGACATAGAATAAGGCTAGGAGAGGAAACCTATCATCACATTGAATGTATCAATGCCTTTGAGAAAGATAAATAGTGGAGCTATAAAATATAAAGCATATTGCCATGGTCCGGGTATGAGCCCAGCAAAGGGCTGGGGAAGAACCTCCAAGGTATCACTAAACCGATACGACTGAAGGGTCATGGTACCACCTTTAGGCTCGGATATCAGTACACATGGAAAGAGTATAATGATTGGTTGCCTCCATGGCGTGGACCGTATTACCCTCTCGAGCAACCAATGCCACGTCTAGATCAAGCTTTTCACCAAGCCGATGCAATATGGGGAACCGCAGAAGAAGAGGCATTAACTGGGTTGAAGAATTTGTTCTTGTAGGATAAAGACATGGATTGTAGTGCCATAATTGAAGAGAAGGAAGAAGAAGGTCTCACTATTCATACTATAAAGAAGGGAGTTGTTATTAGGAAGTGGACCGCCACACTATCTCGGGCCCGCCGAGTCCCTGGGTTGCTTGACAGATTTTACTTCTATAGCCATTATGGGTATTTAAAATTT
This sequence comes from Nicotiana tabacum, assembly GCF_000715075.1. Lineage (NCBI taxonomy): Eukaryota > Viridiplantae > Streptophyta > Magnoliopsida > Solanales > Solanaceae > Nicotiana > Nicotiana tabacum. Next base: position 101,066,133 of record NC_134084.1, on the reverse strand, counting down.
TAAGTAATTTTGTTTTAAGACTTACTTGTTTCAAAATAAATGCTTGATTCATCGAGCTGTACTTGTCTGGATGTTTTTTTTCTAGTTTTAATCAAATGCATTTGCTCTTTATTATTCATTACTATTTTTACCCTTTTTCTACAACGTTATTATTACTTTTCCTGATGAACCGGTGATGTGACATGTAACGAGGCAGCACAACATGAGAATAGTGATTCAGAAGATGAAGTACCCGAGGAAGTTGTTAGGGAAGTTGAAAACCTTGAGAATAAGCCCAAGTCCAATCTGGATGAAACCGAAACAGTAAATTTGGGGGACGCCGAGACTGTCAAGGAGACTCGCATCAGCATTCACTTGTCACCAACAGAGAAGAAAGAGTACATCCATTTCTTAAAAGAATATGAGGACATTTTTGCATGGTCATATGATGACATGACCAGTTTGAGCACGTTCATAGTGGCTCACAAGTTGCCTACTAATCCCATGTGTATGCTAGTAAAGCAAAAACTTAGAAAATTCAAACCAAACATGACCCTGAAAATCAAGGAGGAAGTTACCAAGCAGATCAATGCCAAAGTTCTTAGGGTGGTTAAGTACCCAACCTGGTTAGCTAACATTGTGCCAGTTCCAAAGAAGGATGGGAAAGTCAGGGTATGTGTTGACTATTGGGATTTAAACAGAGCAAGTCATAAGGACGACTATGCACTACCAAACAAACACATTTTGATCGATAACTGCGCCAAACATGAACTCCAATCCTTTGTGGATTGCTTTGGGGTTACCACCAGATCTGCATGGATGAAGATGATGCAGAGAAAATAGCTTTTATCACACCTTAGGGGGTGTACTGTTACATGATGATGTCATTCAGCCTAAAGAATGTTGGGGATACTTACATGAGAGCCATGACAACCATCTTCCATGATATAATACACAAGGAAATAGAGGTGTATGTGGACGACGTCATTATCAAATCCAAGAGGGCCGCAAATCATATAGAGGACTTGAGAAAGTTCTTTGACAGGCTAAGGAAGTACAACTTGAAGCTGAACCCCACAAAGTGTGCATTTGGGGTTCCCGCAGGAAAGTTATTGGGATTCATCGTCAGTCATTGAGGGATCAAGCTAGATCCATCTAAAGTCAAGGCTATTCAGGAGTTACCACCACCTAAGAGCAAAAAGGATGTGATGAGCTTCCTAGGATGTCTAAACTATATCAGTCGATTCATAGCACAGTCCACAGTCATTTTTGAACCCATTTTGAAGATGCTGAGGAAAGATGCCGAAACAAGCTGGACCGAGGATTGTCAGAGGGCCTTCGACAAAATCAAATAGTACTTATCCACCCCACCGATTTTTGTCCAGCCAGAGCTGGAACGACCATTGCTACTCTATCTATCTGTGTTGGATGGAGACTTTGGATGCATTTTGGGACAACATGATGAGATAGGAAGAAAGGAGCAGGCCATCTACTACCTGAGTAAGAGTTCACACCTTATGAAGCACGATACTCTCTGCTGGAATGCACTTGCTGTGCTTTGACCTGGACAGCTCAGAAACTGAGGCATTACTTCTGCGCCTGCACCACATACCTCATATCTAGGATGGACCCTCTAAAGTACATATTCCAGAAACCCATGCCGACTGGAAAGTTAGCCAAATGGCAGATACTTTTAAGTGAGTTTGATATGATTTATGTGACTCAAAAAGCGGTCAAAGGACAAGCATTGCCAGATCATCTTGCTGAAAATCTGGTGGGAGGAGAATACAAACCCTTAAAAACATATTTTCCTGATGAAGAAGTATCACTCGTAGGAGAAGACATTACCAAAGCATACGATGGTTGGAGGATGTTCTTTGACGGAGCTGCAAATTTCAAAGGAGTGGGCATTGGAGCAGTTTTGGTATCAAAAATGGGTCAACATTATCCAATATCTACTAAACTTAGATTTCTCTGCACCAACAACATGGCGGAGTATGAAGCCTGCATACTAGGGCTCAACATGGCAATCAACAGGAACATTCAAGACCTGCTGGTTATCAAGGATTCAGATTTGCTTGTGCACCAGGTACGAGGAGAGTGGACCACCAAGAATTCCAAGATATTGCCATATCTACACCATGTGTAGGAATTGCGAAAGAGGTTTACGAAAATAGAATTCCGACATGTGCCTAGAATTCAGAATGAGTTCGCCGATGCATTGGCCACCCTGTCATCTATGATACAACATCCAGATAAGAATTTCATTGATCCCATCCCAGTAAGAATCCATAATCAGCCGGCATATTGTGCTTATGTTGAAGAAGAAACAGATGGAAAACCTTGGTTCCATGACATCAAGGAGTATTTGTCAAAGGGAGAATATTCGGAGAATGCAACCCACACTTAGAAACACATACTCCGGAGATTGTCCAATTACTTCTTCTACAGCGAAGGAAATCTGTATAGAAGAACTCCTGATTTGGGACTGTTAAGATGTGTCGAAGCAAAAGAAGCTTCTAAATTGATTGAGGACATACATACCGGAACATGTGGCCCGCACATGAATGGTTTTTTCTTGGCTAAGAATATACTTAGGGCTGGTTACTTTTGGATGACCATGGAGATAGATTGCATCTAGTATGTCTACAAATGCCTCCAATGCCGGGTACACACCGATATGATAAAAGTGCCACTGAATGAGCTCAATGCAACAAACTCACCTTGGCCATTCGCTGCCTAGGGAATGGATGTCATTGGTCCGATTGAGCCCACCGCTTCAAATGGGCACAGGTTTATTCTGGTAGCTATTGATTACTTCACAAGATGGGTAGAGGCTGCATCTTACAAAGATGTAACCAATAAAGTCGTCGCAGATTTTGTCAAAGATCGTATTATTTGCCGATTCAGAGTTCCCGAGTCCATTGTTACTGATAATGCCGCCAATCTCAATAGTGATTTGATGAAAGCCATGTATGAAATTTTCAAAATCAAGCATAAGAATTCCACAACCTACAGACCTCAGATGAATGGATCCGTGGAAGCTACCAACAAAAACATCAAGAAGATACTAAGGAAGATAGTAGAGATCCACAAACAATGGCACGAGAAGCTATCTTTTGCTTTATTGGGATACCTCACTACAATTCACACATCAACCGGGGCAACTCCCTACATGTTGGTTTATGGAACTGAGGCTATCATCCCAGCCGAAGTAGAGATTCCTTCTTTAAGAATCATACAAGAAGCTGAACTCAGCGATGCAGAGTGGATAAGGAGTCGCTATGAACAATTGGCCCTTATAGATGTAAAGAGGATGGATGCAGTATGTCACAACCAACTTTATCAGAGCAGAATGTACAAAGCTTTCAACAAAAGGGTCAAACCAAGGCATTTTGCACCAGGACAGCTGGTGCTTAAGAAGATCTTCCCATATTAAGATGAAGCTAAAGGGAAGTTCTCTCCCAACTGGCAAGGTCCTTACATGGTTCACAGGGTACTTACAGGAGGAGCACTCATACTTGCGGAAATGGATGGAGAAATCTAGCTAAAACCAATCAATTTAGATGCAGTCAAGAAATACTATGCTTAGATTATTTACATTTCATCATCTGATGTAATTGAACTATGCTTGACCTAATTCTCGTTTAAGAGGGGATACGTAGGCAGCCTTATGGGTTCGGTCATATCATAATAAAATTCCCATTTCCCCCCAAGATCAGAAATTGGGGCAAAACTTTGAGGAGGACCCTCAAAATTCCGGAGCAAGTCCAGTCAATGCCAGCATATGTCATACGGCTAGAAATCGGTTAAGAAACTGGGGCAGAATTTTGAGAAGGATTCTCAAAATTTCGAAGAAGGTTCAGCATGGCCTATTATTTGCAAACGGTCAAAAGATCATCTACCAAATTGGGGCAGAATTTTGAGGAGGACCCTCAAAATTCTTACATAAGAAAGTTGCAGTGTCTCTGAAATGTGTTACAGTCACTAGTTCATTTAAAATTACTTGATATATCAATATATTTCTAAAATGACTCTATTTTTATCAATAATGGCATATTTTTAGAAAAAACTTTATTTCCGTAATAGTCAGGTGTTACCCAAGGGAACTCGAAAAAGCCTCCAGAATGGAAAAAGCAAGGCCAGTAGACAGAAGCATGAACCAACCTCCCCTCATGAAACTTACAATTTTCTTTGAATGCAGGCATGTTTGACGTAATGATAGCATTCACAGATATGTATACACAAAGTAAATTTTCTATCAATCAGGACATTAGACACCGAATATATCTCCAGCTAAGATATATACTACTCTTATTTGCTACTTGCTGTCTGCATGAGGCTAATCAATGCCTCCATGTTTGATGAGGCTAAACCCTGCCTCCATATTTGTATGAGACTAATCCCTGACTCCACATTTGCATGAGGCTAATCCTTGCCTCCCCATCTTGCATGAGGCTAATCCCTGCCTCCACAGTTGCATGAGGCTAATCCCTGCCTCCATATTTGCATGAGGTTAATCCCTGCCTCCACATTTTCATGAGGCTAATCCTTGCCTCCTTATCTTGCATGAGGCTAATCTCTTCCTCCATATTTGCATGAGGCTAATCCTTACCTCCATATCTGCATGAGGATAATCCTTGCCTCCCTATCTGCATAAGGCTAATCCTTGCCTCCATACTCCACATTTGCATGAGGCTAATCCCTACCTCCGTATCTTCATGAGGCTAACCCCTGACTCCCACTTGCAGGAGGCTAATCCCTGCCTCCATATCTGCATGAGGCTAATCCTTGCCTCCACGCTTGCATGAAACTAAGTATTGTCCCTCTTTGCACAAATATTGCTCTATTTATAGTACTATCTATTTGCTTTTATATTGGGCTAAGCTCTGCCCTTCATTTCACAAGACTAAGCCTTGTCTGTTTAACATTATACTTTTGCATCTCATGGGCTGAAATATCGCCAATCTATCCAAAGTCGTCATAGTCTAAAAGGCTGTAACGACCCGATCGGTCATTTTAAGAATTAACTCCCTGATCCCCTATTAACTACTTTCTTCATGTTTATTTCTACTATTTTGATTTGTTGGGATGCTTGGCTTTGTGTTTCAGAGAGTTTTGGGACATGTAGTCCCTAAATGATAGTTTAAGTTTTAGAAATTGGACCGTAGTTAGAGTAGTGTGAAAATGGCCTTGGAACGGAATTATGTTGGTTCCGTCAGCTCTGTTGGGTGATTTAGGTATTAGGGGCGTGTTCGGATTGTGTTTTGGAGGTCCGTAGCTAATTTAGGCTTGAACTGCCGAAAGTTAAATTTTTGAAGTTTCCGGTTCGATAGTGAGATTTTGATCCGAGGGTCGGAATAGAATTTTGGAAGTTGGAGTAGCTCCGTAGTGTTGAATGTGATGTGGGCAAAATTTCAGGTCATTCATACGAGGTTTGATAGACTTTTTGATCGAAAGCGTGATTTGAAAGATTTTAGAATTCTTAGGCTTGAATCCGATATAAAATTGGTGTTTTGATGTTGTTTTGGGCGTTCTGAAGGTTGGAAAAAGTTTGAATAATGTTTTAGGATTGGTTGGCTTGTTTGGTTAAGGTCCTGGGGGCCTCGGGTGTATTTTGGGTGGTTAACAGAGGGTGTTTAGCCTTAAAAGAACTGTTGTTGCTGCTGTATTTCTCGGTTCTGGTTTCCTTATATGTGATCACAATAGTGGGGCTGCGACCGTATAGGTTTGTTGGTGAGGCGGCAGAATTTGTGCTATGCGATCGCCAGGATTGGTCCGCGATCGCGAAGTGAGAGGAGTCAAAGTAGTGCAGTCGCATGAGGTTGTACGCGAACGTACAGTGTGGGCGCGTGTGGCAGTGGGTGATTGGTTACTCTGTGCAAATGTGGTTGGGTGTATGCGATTGCGTAGAGGGAGGGGAGCCAGTGCTATGCGAACACGTGTGATGGATCGCAAACGCACTGAAGAATTTTTTATAAAAACCTGGGCAGTATTTAAATAGCCAATCCGCGACCCTTCTTCATTTTTCCACAATTTTTGAACGAGATTGAAGCTTTTGAGGGATATTTTTGAGGAAACCAAAGAGGAATCTCTTGGAGGTAATATTCTTGACTTTATAACTCGTTTATATGTGATTAAAGGGTCTAATTAGTGGTAAAGAATTTGGGAAAAATCAGTGCAAAATGAGTAATTAGAGCTTGAGATTAAGAGACCTTAAAATGGGTATTTGAGGGGTCAACTGAACTCAGATTTTTGTGTTATCGATATGTATAGACTTGTGTGAGTATGAGGATTCTGAAATTGTAAGTTTTACCCGATTCCGAGATGTGGTCCCGAGGGGCATTTTGGTCTTTTTTTCTAATTTCGCGTATTAGCTTAGAATTTGTTTGTAAAATCAGTTACTTGAAGTGTTATTTACATTATGCAATTGAAATGAATAGATTTGGGCCATTTGGAGTCGAGTACTTGTGGCAAGAACGTGGTTTCAGATTGATTTTGAAGCGGTTCGAGGTAAGTGGCTTATCTAACCTTGTGTGGGGGAAACTCCGCTTAGGATTTGGTATTACTGATAATTGAAATGCCTTGTACGTGAGGTGACGAGTGCGTACTTCTTCTAATTGTTGAAAACCTGGTTTTCATTAAGTAATTACTAGTATGTTTCTTTTCTTGTTTACAATACTTGCAATTTAAGTCTGTTGTTAGCTTAGGAAAGCATGTCTAATTGATTTAATTGCCTTACTTGCTCAAACTGCCTTATTTGGATTATGTGCAACATGCTAGGTTAGAAATACCTGTTTTACCTTGGTATGGAACTTGAATTGAACTGTGTACTCTTCTTGTTGTTGTGTGTGTTTACTTTGGACTACGGGATGGTATTCCGGGAGATCTTCCTTTATGTTTACTTTGGACTACGGAACGGTATTCCGGGAGATCCCCCTGCACATTTACATTGGAACTACGGGACTGCACGCGGTAGATTCCCCATGTACTGAGTATTTACATTTGGGACTATGGATCAGTATTCCGGGAGATCCCCTCGCATTATGAGTTGGACTACGGGACGATATCCCGAGAGATCCACTGGATATTTATATTTGGGACTACATGACGGTATCCTGGGAGATTCCCGGTTGTTATCTTTGTGCTGAACTGTATTTGTTTCGGTGTTTACTTTGCCTCTATAGTAGTTGTTGCTGTCATTTATATCCTGTGTTACTTTTACTGTTGTACTTACTTATACTATTTTGTTCTACACTGTTGAACCTTATATTTTATTTAACCTCAGTAGGGCCCTGACTGAGTTTAGGCTTGGCACTTACTGAGTACCGATGTGGTGTACTCATGCCCTTTCTGCGCATGTTTTTCATGTGCAGATCCAGTACTTCCACTCAGACTTATCACGCTTGAGACGAGGCACTTGTAGAGACTCCGAGGTATATCTTTCGCGTCCGTAGACCGAAGAATCCCTTTCTACTCTCCCTTAACCGCTCACCATAGCCGCTCTTGCATCCGTGTCCGTTCTTGAAATGACTTCATCGGTATATTCCGCTAATGAATCCAGAACTACAAATGGTCTGATTCCTGTAAAGGGATATGTAGGAAACTCAAGACCAGAGTCCGGCCTCTGTCTTTCAAAACATCTCGTCCGGTCAAAATTGGCCATCATTTCTTTACCCAAAAACTCTTTCATCCTTCCCGGGTAAAGAAGGGCAGTTGTTGATACCCAATTTTTTCTCATATATTTTTTATACATATATATACTTTAAAAATAGCACATATGCAGTCATAAGCATTTTTATAATTTTTTCAATAATTTTTAAAAGCTCCAAATTCATTTATTTCTTCTCTTTTTATTTATACAATTTCCAGTAATTATATTTCAAATTATTTTGTAGCTATTTAGTCATCTAATTTCTTTATTTATGCCAAAATAGTGTTGAAACGTTTTTAGTGCATTTTTATAATTATATTTACATTTTTAGGCTAAATTGCATATCTTTGCAATAATAGCCCTACTAATGCATAATTGCATTATTGATGCATAAAATGGTCTTTTATATTTTTAAAATGTTAAACAACTATTTTAAATCATTTTAGTACACAAAAGTATTTTTTTAGAAATTATTTATTATTTCTTATAAATTATATAGTATTAAAATGGCTATTTAAAATCTAGCCTAATTGTATTTCAATTTCAGCCTCAATCTAACCCAAATACCAGCCCAATTTTTAATTAAAACTACCCAGCCCAAACCCTGAAGACCCGATCCGGCCCCAATACCCTTTAATCTCGGCCGTTGATCATAAAGATCAACGGCCACAAATGACCCTTCCTAAAATAAACCAAAAGACCCCCCTCCCCCCAAACCCTATCTTTCTACACCACCCGCCGCCCTGAAACCCCTCTTTTCTCTAAAACGCTCTCAAACCTAACCCTAATCAAACCTTGCTGACGCTCATCTATGGCTGTCTCCAATGATTTCTCACCACCCCCAGGCCTCCGATGGCCTCCCTCACATTAGTCTAGCCATCTCCAAGGTCTTCAAGGGACCAGGGCTAGTTGGCTTGCACCTATGGTCACTTTCTCGCCTATTTCAGGCCATTCCAGTGTGATTTCGAGTAAGATCGTCCTATATTGACTACGATCTATGAGTTTCTAAGTTTGTTTCTTCACCTCTTTGTCGTTCTCTTCGAAACCCTAATTTCTTTTTCTGAACCTCTTAGATCTATACAGATCTGAGAATTTAGACTTGTTTCATGTGAGTTTTACAACAGCCTTAAGATTCTTTACAAGAATCGTATGATTTTAAGTGATTTTCATCTTTTTCTAAACTAGGGTTTCCGGAATTTCTTTTCACAAAATGTTTGATAATTTTTTTTAGTGTTGGATCTTCTGCTTCTCATATGTTGTACTGATTTTGTAAGTCTGCTACAACCTTAGCTTGCTTGTACTGAAAGCCCTAATTTTCTAGGGTTCTTCGTTTGGTTTGTGAGTATTAGTACATCTGATTGTGTTCTTGCTTTGGGTTCTTGTGAATTCTCGTGATTTTCTTGTTCTAATATGCTTCTAGTGAATTTCTAGGTTCAACCCTTTCACTGATTCCATATGCTTGTGTTCATCTTGACTATTCATGTTAAGACCTGTATCTTTCTCCTTGAATCAGTGTCGTTTTAACTATTTGTTTTATTAAAGTTATGTGTTGAATCCTGACTATTCATGTCTTGCCTTATTTTATATGCTAAACTTGTTGACTCTTTCATGACTTTCTCTTTGATTGAACCCTTGATTATTCTGAATTCCTTTTTTCCTGGTTTAGTTTGAACACTTTCCCTTAAACTTTCGATTCTTACCTCTCTACTCGATTTGATTGAATTGCTTGCCTTAATTATTTTTCCCTTGCCTTGTTTGTATTTTGCTAATTCTTACTGATTGTTTCCTTAATTGAAACTTCTGTTCATTTACTCTAATTACCTACTCTATACCCAAACCTTAATTGATTCTTTTCCTTAAATACCTAGCATGCTTTTACCGTTGATTTGATTATCCTTTGATTAAGGGAAAGACTTGCTGATTGATTCCATAAACTTCCCTGATTTGCTACTTAATTGATCTCTTACCTTATTTGTTAAGATTTTGATTACTATATAAACCCCCTCTTATTTTAACTTCTGGACAACGGACAATAGTTCAAAAACCACTACTTTTTACACTCTAAAAGGTTCTGTTTCTGCTCTCTTTGCTACTTCTGATCTTTGCCATTCTAGTCGGCTGCAAGCCAGGGCTGGAAGTTGCAAACTACCTTTCTCACATCTTGTGCTTTTCATTCTTTAACTAGGTATGCTTCTTATTAATTTTTAAGAATCAAACCTATGTGTTTACTTACTGCTTTAGTTCATATTGCTTAAGTCTATTCATGTTTCTGTCAACTGCTTATCCAAGCATGTCTAATATTGCCCATTCAAACCTATGATTCGTATGTTTCCGCTTTACTTGCTTGTTTGATGTCTTGTTTAGCATGTCTGCATATGTTTGGCCTAACTATTGTCTTTCCTAAACTCCGCTTCTATATAATTTGCATGCCTTCATTGTTAATACTTGCCCAATATGCTCATTTAAGTCCTTGCCTGTTCTATTTCATTCCTATTAAGTCAGTCAATCCCTTTAAAGTAATTCTAGCTATGTGATGCATGTTTCTACTATGATCTTTGCTACATATGTAGAACCCCCTCAAAACTCCCTATGTCCTATCGTTTGTATGTTCCATTAAGAGATACCCTCTATGTTCCCAACCCCTATCCCCTTTGTGTGAAAGTTGTTCCTGAAACTTGTTTATGACTTTATTCTGATTGCCAATTGTTTTCTTCACACATTTCCTCAAACTATTTCAGCACTAATGGTTTTCAAAAGTTCTTTTCAGTCTTAAGACCTTTCTACTAATCTTTTTCAACTGTTATGCACTTCCACTTACTCTAAGAATACTAGGTTCTGCCCCTCTTATATGTGTACTGCCTTGAGATCCTTGAGATCTCTCTGAACTCTTACATGTCAAAGCTGGCCTTTCTACACTGCACCTAAATCAGTTATCATTTGAGAAAAGGTCTAGGTGTGAGCACTGCCCGAGATCCTTGAGTTCCTTAGGGAACTCTGACGCACCTAGACATGAAATTTGCTATGGAACTTTGGCATTTGAGGCTATTGTAGGCTTGTGAAGTCATTTGGGCCTACTTCATGCTCCCTATAAATCAACTCCTGTTTATTTATGTATTTTTATTTAATTCATTGGTTTGTAATAATTATTGTAAACAACGTTGGGGTGATTAGTGAAAAGGGTGGGTAGTTATATATATGTTGGGTAAATTGGGTAGATATCATGCCTATAGGGTTGTGTTAATTCAATGTGTTTGCCATGTTTGCTTTCCTTCCACAATATTAGAAACCATGCCTATAGGATCTAAATGGCTTTAATAACATGGATCATGCCTATAGGGTTAAAATCAGCTTTATAATTAGATATCATGCCTATAAAGTATAGAATAATTGAAATTCAGTTTTCGTTACAGCATGTATTCACATTCATCTCCTTAGAAATCATGCTTATAAGTTCAAAGTCAACTTTTAATACTTAGATACCATGCCTATAGGAATCAAAATCACCTCTAATAGAAATCATGCCTATAGAACTTAAAACCAGTTTAGTTAAATAAATCAGTATAATTCATGTTTGTTCACTCTGAATTGGTTTGATTCAATTAATTAGTCCACTTCTCTAAATAAGTTTCGAAATACTTCCTTAATTTAGTACCGCTAGAAAGCATGTCTATAGGATCTCAAGTTTTTCGTTTAAAATTAATCACTATTTTACTACATTCCTAATAGATATCATGCTTTTAGGACGACACTGTTATGCGCTTAAGCAAGCCTGTAGGGCGATTAAAACTCTGCAACTATAAAAACTGCGTTTATAATTTAAAACTGCTCACATTCAACCGGTCTAAAATCAGTAGGCAAGCTAATAGGTCTCTGACACTTGGTCCTAATTCATGTTGTATACTTCCTGCTCTCCTAGATATCATGTTCTAAGTTTCATTAAAAACCTAAAATAATTGTTTGAGACGTGCACTTGTTTGTTCTGCTTGTGGAGGTAAAAATGTGAGCCAATATTTATTCCTTCTTTATTGACGTTTAGACTTTTCGCCTTTAAATAACTTAGGATGGTCTAGAACTATTCAAAAGTAGAGGTCCTAAAATACCTCCAGGGCCACGAGGAAGGGACGAGTAGTGCATGCATATACCATTCTCAAGGTTGTTAGAACGCTTTAGGCTATGACCAAGGGGAGGGAATTGGGTAGTAAGGATATGATGACTAAGAGCTAATGTCACATGTAGCCCCTCATTGAGGAGTGATTACCAGACATTGTGTGGGGTGATCCTGTAGGCTAACCAACCTAGGATCCCTCTTTCCCAATTCCCGATGTTTAAACTCTACTTTTCTCTATATATGCAATTTGTTCAAGTCTTTTCCTTTTGACTCATTACTTGAATCATACAATGTCCAAAACTTGCCTTTATTTGCAAGTATGTGTTTAAACTATTTATTTGTTAAAAGGACTAATTCATAAGTATAAGTTCGGCCAGGACCCACCGTTGTGGACCGAGAGGGGTGCCTAACACCTTCCTTTCAAGGTTATTTTGAGCCCTTACCCTAAATCTCTGGTAATGCAAACTAGTCTAAGAGTTAATCGCTCTAGGTTCCCTAACGCACCATAATCTGTTAGTTGGCGACTCTTCAAATACCCAAATACTAAAAGAAAATGAGTTCTTACCCCCATGAACGTCAAAACCGGACTTCTCTCCATGGAGGAAAAAAGGAGGCACGACATGATTCAGGAGTTGTGATGAAATTCATGTACTCTCACGTAATAGCAGGATAGGTGCATTGAGTGGTATGAAATTGGAATTTGAGGATCAAGGTTGCGATGCAGTTTTGACAGCAACATCATGAGCTTGGAATAGATGGGGAGAGATTTCAGATGTTCAGAGTATGCTGGCACTATTTTCGGGCAGCTTAAGGATGGTCTGTTTTGTGGTAGGAGTGTTGGGTATTGAAATGCAGATGCTTAGTTAGTACTATAGAAATAGCATGGTTGATAACCATTTATGTTTAGATTTTTCTACCTGGTGCGGAAGGTTATTGGAGTATATCCCACGGGGAAGACCGTATAAGTATGTCGTGTTAGTTATTTGATTGTAAAGGATTAAAATCGGGTATGGAGATTCTGGTACTATCGCTAATAGGAGATTTTGCGCCTGAGATGAGCTCTATTCCTTTGGTTGTGGACTGTGGGGGGTTTGTTCCGGATTGTACGACAGCTTGTAAGGTATATTAAAGAGAAAATATCACTAGTCAATTTAGAATGAGGTAATGGTTCGTGTCAAACGGTGTAACTCCATGTGTTATTTATTTGGCAGTCGGTTATGAGCTTCTACATGTCACTCTCATCGTTGCAATATCGTGAGGGTTGTATTAGATCTTATGCACGTTATGAGGTATAATACGGATATCAGGATAATGAATTTGGGGCTTCTACAGTTGGAGGATGTTATTATGGGCATACGAATTATGTGGTGCATTATGTGATTTCAGCATGGGTGCATGTTCATATTAGGTACAACGGGTTGAGATTGATACAACGTTCGTATGTTAGAATCAGACCTCATAGAGAATTTTGGATGTTACAATTTGGTTCTAAGGCTTGTGGGCTAAGGTAGCAGGAAGGATATTTGGTCTGGCTCGAGCAAATCTGCTCATATGGGTTTTGGAGGCATACGTAGGTGCACGGGCTGTTAAATAGTGATTTTGGGCAATTTTGGAACAATTCTTGGCATGTTCGAGGACGGACATATGTTTAAGTGGGGAAAAATGTAATGACTCGATTGGTCGTTTTAAGATCTAGCATATCATTTGATGGTTTGATACCTTGACTAGCTTCACTTCATATTTTATGACTTGTACGCATGGTCGGAATAAAATTTCGGGAGGTTCAGAGTTGATTCAGATGGAAAATTCTCAATACGGAAGCTTTAAGTTGGAAGAGTTGACCAATATTTGACTTTTGAGTAAACAACTTGGAATCAGGATTTGAAGGTTCTAATTGGTTCATATGATGATTTCGGACTTGGGTGTATGTTCGGGTTGAGTATCGGGTGGTCCGGAAGCATTTCGACGCTTATTGTAAAAAGTTGGCTTGATGATTTTAGAATTTCTTAAGTTCGGTTTGAAGTGGACTTTGGTGTTATCGATGTCCGTTTGGTCTTCTGAGCCTTTGAATAGGTTCATATCGTGATTTATGACTTATACGTAAAGTTTGGCGTAATTCCGCAATATTTAAGTATAATTCGGATGCATTCGTCGAAGTTTGAATGCTTGAAAGTTAAAAGGAGCATTTGATTGCCGATTAATGGTTTTGATGATGTTTGGTGTGATTTGAGGCCTCGAGTAGGTTCTTGTTACGTTTCGGGGCTGGTTTGTGTATTTGGACAGGGTTTCGGGGGCCTCGGGTGTGTTTCGGATGTGTTTGGGTTGTATCGCACTTTTATTTGATGTTTCAACGTCGTTTCTTTGGACATAAAGAGTACCATATTGATAAAATGACATTTTAGATGCGTATCGTAATTATGGAACCATAGCAACAAGAATCATCGAATTCTGAGGTCGTATGAAAGAGTTATGCTTATTTCTGTATCGAGAAAGATTGCTGGTTTCTTGTGCGGAATTTGTTCTTCACGAACGCGAGAAAGGTCACGCGAACGTGAAGAAGGAACCGATATTTGAGAACTTGTGTTTACTAGATCGTGTTTTAAATGGACAGACCGAACATTTTAGTATTTTGAGCATATCTTGAGTTCTAGAGATTTGTTTGAGGTGATTTTCACGGCATTGTTGTTGTCTCAACAAGGGGGTAAATATATGACCTTTATTTTGATGTTTTCCGTGGTTATATTCATTGGTTATCATTTTTATCTATGTTTAGATAGTAGAAATTGGGGTTTTGAGCCCCAAAGTTATGAGATGGTAAATCCTTGATTTGAGGGTCTATTCATGGGCGAAGTTGGATGATTTTAGGAATATATACTACATAAGTTATGAGTAATAATTATTTTTGTTAATTTCCTTTTTCTAGACGCATGGGCTTGGGGGCTAACGTTTTTGACTTTTCTTGAGGAGTTGGGAATTTATTTCTAATAGTTAAATTACGAGTATTGGAGTATATTTTGATTGGTTTGCACATTGTTTGATTAGTTTCATATCATTTGGCATCGGTTGGAGGTGTTAGAAAGGCTTTGAAGCCTGTTATCATATTTCAGAGCGAGGTAAGTCTCTTGTCTAACCTACTGAGGGAGAAATTACCCTGTAGGTGTTATATTTGTTATGTACTACGTGCTGTAGGAGCTACGCACATATGAGGGAACGAGTGTCCGTGTGTATGCTAGAATTTCTGATTATGTCAGGGTAGATTTAGACTCATACCATGCTTTAATTGTATTATTTGCATTATTCTTGCATGTACAATTGCTTTCGTTCGCATTATGACCCGAGACAAGAATCGCATAAAGTAATGGACTCGCTATTTTAGATACTTGATAAGCTACTTGTTCAGCCGTAGAAATTGTACTTTCCTTACTGATTTCTTTAGTGTTGTGCGTATCCATTACAAAGTTTTCTTGAATCTTATAACTCACACGTATATTCGTGAGTGGGGTCAAAGACCCGTAAAAGCTTCATATTCTAATGGTTAGCCTCGGCAACTTCATGAAATACTCTTATGGGATCGGACTGTTCGCCTTGGTAGGATATCGTACCACACTCTTATGGGATCAGGCCCGTTCACCTCGATAGTACCATGTAACACACTCTAATAGGATCGGGCCATTCTCCTCGGCAGTATTATGTAACACACTCTTGTGGGATCGGGCTGTTCGCCTCGGCGGTATCATGTAACACACTCTTATAGGATCAGATCGTTCGACTCGACAGTATCATATATCACACTCCTATGGGATCGAGCGGTTTGCCTCGGCAACTTCATGAAATACTCTTATGGAATCAGGTTGTTCACCTCGGCAGAATCATGCATAATATTTAACAAGAAGCAGTGTATCTGTGTGTTTTCCTGACTTGAGATGTGATGACCTATCTGGTGGGGACCATATTCTATACGACATTTGAGGAGGTAACCGATATTTGAGGACTTGTGTTTACTATTCGGATGAGGATCGTATCATGTACCTATATTTGCTTTCACTGTTTAATTACCATGCTTCATACTTGTTTACTTTCTATTGTACTTGATTTATTGGACCACTAGTACGTGTCAATATCGGCCCCTACTCTCTACTTCTCCAGGGTTAGGCTAGATACTTACTGAGTACGTGTTGATTTACATACTCATGCTACCTTCTGTACTTATTGTGCATGTGTATATTTCCGGTGGTCTTTTGAGTGCAAAGGTGCAGCTATTTCGGGGACTTTATGGTCAGCTGCATCCCATGTTACGATCCGCAGCATACGCAGTCTCCATCATAATTATTTACATTATCCTGTCTATCTTGTATTCCAGACAGATGTTGTATTGTTATTGTACTTCCTAGTAGATACTTATGCACTCGTGACACCGGGTTTTGGGGTGTTCTAGAATTTGTTTATGATTTTGCTTATCAATGAGACACTTTTACTTAAATCATATGTATCTATGATTTTTGATGCATCTCTCTATCTAATAAGTTTCATGATTTCGAAAATAAAAAAAATGAACAATTAAGTTGGTAGTTCACCATTGGCTTGTCTAACGGCGACGTTGGGGGCCATCACGACCTATAGTGGATTTTGGGTCGTGACAATAATCTTTCACCTTGGTTGTGTAAACAACCAAATTTCATCCTATCAATAATCATTCCAGGTCCGCGTACAACAAGTAATAATATAGATGTATACCTACAACCCCTTATTAATAAGTTGAACGAGTTGTGGTGTGAAGGTGTGGAAACTTCTAATTCATTAAAGAATGAAATATTTAGAATGCGAGATGCCCTTATGTGGATAGTTAGTGACTTTCCTAGACTTGATATCTTATATGGTTGGACCATACATACTGGTTTTGCATGTCCTTCTTGTAATTTTGACACAGAACTTTGTCGACTTCGTCATAGTAGGAAGTAGGCTCTTTACTGGTCATTGTTGTTTTTTGTCAAGAAATCATAAATTTAGATTAATGATGCATCATTTTACGTTAATGTGGAGGAGAGGATCCCGCCAAAAAAGTTATTTGGTTTTGATATTTTGCATTAATTGAAAGAAATTGATGTTACATTTGGAAGACATGCATCATTGAATGATAGAAGGAAAAGAAATAGACAAAGGAATGTTGGCCAAAGTGCAACACTGCAATGGAGAAAAAAAAGAATATTCTTTGATCTTCCATATTGGGAATTCAACTTATCGCGCAAAACTTAGACGTTATGCACATTGAAAAAACTATGTTTGACAATATTATATATTCTTTGCTAAATAATAAAAACAAATCAAAAGATCATGTTAACGCTCGAAAAGATGTACAAGATATTGGCGTAAGGCGTGATCTTTGGCAGAGGGATGTCGGCTTGCTGCTTTTGCTATTCCAAAGGAGACAAAATTTTTTTTCCTCGAGAATTTAAAGAATGTCTCAGTGCCATGGTTGATCAAGTAATATTTCTTGTTATATTGGTTTGGATCAAAAGAGGATCTTTCAATTAAAAAGCCATGATTGCCACATCATTATAGAACAATTATTACCCATAGCAATTCGAAATGTGCTTCCAAATCATGTTGTTGCGGTCTTGATAGATCTTTCTTCACTTTATAGACACCTTTGTCTGAAAAGTTTAATCCTCTCGAGGTCAAGATCGGATTGTACTCACACTTTGCCACCTAGAGATGTTGTTTCCTCCATCTTTTTTTACTGTAATTGTTCATTTAACTGCCCATTTAGTGGATGATGTAGTACAAGGTTGTCCAATACATTTTTTGTGGATGTATTTTATGGAAAGGTAAATTACTCATTTATTAATAAAATTCTTTGAATTGTTCTTTTAATAGTAATTCAAAGCAAACAGGTATTCTAATACTATTCCATTTTGGTTATAGACTATTAGGTCATTTTAAGTATTTTGTAGGGAATAAAGCACAACCAGAAGGCTCCATAGCTAAAGGTTATAGACTATTATGTCATTTCTTCAGCCAACACTACAGTCGACACCTCTAGTTCATGCTACAACACATCTGGCTGCAGTAGTTCATGTCACAGCACATGTGGCCCCGTCAATTCATACGGGAGCACATCTTGATCCATAAGTTTAGACCACAACATAGTCAACTCATCAGTTCAGGCTGCATCACAGCACAAAAGGCGTGGTGCACGTGAGTCTACGTCGCATTAGATAATAGATGCAATAGGTAAACTTTTCTTGCTTTGTTTCAAGTGTCTTTATTTCAAACTGCTGAATCTTCTTTTACTATTACTTTATTGAAATTGGTTGACATTTTTTTAGCAATTCACTAGGCATTGCCTAGTGCTAGTTTTTTATATATAAAAAATCAAAAATGAAACATAGTATCAGGTGGTCTTACATCATGAAAGAAATAAAATATGATGATTACATAGAACCTATTACCAATATTGAGCACTGAACTCATTAGGGATATCACATACGATCTAATATAACCATGTAGCTTCTTATATCGATCGTTCATTTTTTGCCGCTTTTCTTTGAGTTCTTTAGCCAATTTGATTTCCTTTTTGCTCCCTCTTGTGATGAGTCTTGTTAAGTATCGTAGATAAATTCTTTCCTGTTTTGTCCATCTATCCTGTTGAATTGAAATAAATATCCAAGGTGATCTATAGTTTTCCGCTATATGCCTCCACCAAATTCTTGCACAGTACCTTCTTCTTGTAACCTTAGACACTGACATGTTAAGAATTTTTGTGCCTGCATTATCGTGTATCGTCACCTTGAGTCCTGTTGAGACTATTGTATCAGTAGACATCTCAGAACTGATGGAGCAATGCATGGCCATCATTCTGGTCGTAAAACTGATCCTACAGTATTGCAAGAGAGTCCTAGTCACAGTTGTCATGGTTGTGCATGCCTCTTTTCCTTCTTCAAGAAAATGAGCACATAGTGCTAATACCACCCAATGAAGTCGTAGTAGGAGGCAATGAATGAGTACACCAGAATTCATTCGATGTTTTTTGTGATTGTGTTATTGAATTCCTGCCTCTCTTGAATTCTAGACCTGTTCAATGTGTTTCAGTGTTTGGCACCCTATTTTGGAGGTCACATTACAATATTGCATTAGAGTGCAGTTCCATGATGTGTAATGTTTTGCCATAGGTGATTGCCAATATTCCTTGTCGCTCAGTAACATGTCCAAACAATTGTTCGTTTGTTGCTTGATTATTTCCAGTTTTAAGGGATGGTCTCGATGCCTCTAGGCCCTTTTGTTATTCCAAATTGTCATAGTATTAGAAATTACTTGGATGCTCAATGTTTGATCATGATTGTCCAGGTCTCCTTTTGCTTTTTGTAAAATTGCTAAGCTTATGCCTTCTATTGTTGCTTCATCAAAGGAATGAGCATCAATAGCTAATACCACCCTTAAAAGTTGTAGCAAATAGGAGTGCATAACTATATAAATTTCATCTGCAAAAAAGAAAGCTATGTCAGAGAAAAAGACCTTTAATTCCTCCTCCCGAAAGATATGGAGTTGGTATTCTACAGATGTCTGAAATAGGCGCGCATAACGATCAATGAGACAGGCGTGCATTAAAAAAATACAAAGTAGCATTGTTCTTTTGTGTGTTTCCAGCTTTTTCTCGAAATCAGACGTTCCCCAGCATGCTGGTGCTACATCCAATATCTTTACCCATTCAAGTTGTGCTCGATTATTGGAGTGCGTTTGTATTATAACTGAATGAGTCAGAAGTTGTCGCAACATCAGAAAACTTAACAAATATTGCTCTATTCGCTTATGCATGCATGGTTTAATGTCGACTACTGCAAATTTCCATGAAAAATTGTTGCTGCCTAAGATGAGCATCTGAGTACCCAGCTTGGCCTCTACATGTATGCCCACCCTTGAGATCCTTTCAATGGCATGAGACACCATATGAACATCCCTTAATAGGCATGTCAAAGATGCCTGATCACGACCTGCATTTAGGGGAAAAACCAGCATCACAATGTACTCATCCCAAGTTGTTTGTCCATAATGGTCTGAACTTTCCTCTACAGTTATCCTCCTCCTTTGGATCTTACTCATTAATTCCTTGCAACCTTCACCCTCAAATATGAGCATTGGAGTTTGTCTTGATTGACTATTTTCCTTCCCTTTGAATCCAGCTGCCAAAAGCCATGGAATTCAATTTCTCCTATATCGATAGCATAGTTGGCAAGGTAGTCTGCTAGTTTGTTTCCTTCCCTATAGATGTGTGACACCCTGTAATTACCCCTGCCCATTAGTTGCCAAATTTCCTCCATATATTTGACAATACACCAAGGAGGTTTCCATAGTTGTTCAACAAATTTCTTTATCGACATGGAATCAGTTTGCAGCCAAACACTATTGTAATTGTGCTCCTTAAGGCCTCCAAAAATGCAAGTGTTTCAGCTTCAGTATTTGTTGCCTCATTAATCTCCTTTCCAAGAGCATAAATAACATCACCTTCTTGATTCCTCACACAAACGCCAACTGAACTCCTTCCCGGATTCCCCCTCGAAGCACCATCAGTGTTGACTTTAACCCATCCCTCACTAGGTATCTCCCATATTTTTTTTTCATATGTTAGCCTTGGGGTATAGTTTTCCAGCATTTGTAATAACTCATGCCATTTATGAGGGACATTAGTAATACCAGGCTTCCTAACTCGAACAAGAGCTTGAAGAGATGAAGAAACCTGGTAGATTACCCTACTGATTGTGACTGCCTACTCATATTTGTAACTATTTCTTCTTTTCCACAATTCCCAGGCTATGCAAGAGGGTAGTGATTGCATGATAGGCTTTATTCTAGGAATCACACTAGTAGTCCAACACTTTATGATCTCCTAATGCATTGATAATCCTTCTATTCGTATTCCAGCTATGGTAAGGAACTATTTCCATACTAACTCTGCAACATTAGAGGTGAAGAATAAATGTGTCAATGACTCTTCCTGTGGTTCAGTGCAGCACCAACACCTTGAGGGCATACAATATCCCAACCTTTTCAAAAAATCATCAAGGGGTAACTTAGCCTTCCACACTTTCCCCATAAAAAAGTAAATCTTGAATGGCAGTCCTTTCACCCACATCATTTTATAAGCTAGACGTGGGTCATTCCTCCTCCTCAAATAGTCCTAAGCAGACTTGACACTAAAATTCCCTCGTGATTGTAGCATCCAGTAAGGTATGTCCAACTTATTTTCCATCACTGGTGGCTTAATCCTTTCTAGAATATTCATAGCAAATTCCATAGGTAAAGCTTCTTGAATCTTCTCCACATTCCACATGCCATCCTCCACTACATCATTCACATTGCGAATAGATTCATCAATCCTAAATACTTGTGGAACTAGGAAGTAAAGAGCTCACAATCCTGTCCAGTTATCAAACCAAAATAGGGAGGATCCCATCTTAGGGTGCCAAGTGATTTGATGTTCAATACTATCTCTGCACTCCAGCATTTTCCTCCAAATATGAGACCCCTTCCTCCAAGGCACAATTACAACATTTAACTTCTTGCAATACTTCTAGCACATGAATGAACTCCATAGGCTTGGCTTGGTTCTAAAATTCCACCATAATTTGCATAACAATGCCTTTGATACATCATGTAGTGATCTAAAACCAATGCCCCCCTCCTCACAAGGCATACACAAATTATTCCATGAAGCCCAGTGCCTACTAGTTCCTCCTATAGCACTGCTCCAAAAAGATGGAGCAAATATTTTGTGTAAACTGTTTATGACATAATGTGGAGGGTTTACAGCTGAGAGTAGATGAATTGCCATACTCTGCAACACATGAGATATCAAAATTGCCCTGCCTCCTACTGATAGCAACTTCCTTTTCCAAGCTTTTAGTTTGTCCATGACTTTAGTAATCAAATCTTGATAGTAATCCTTCTTCCTTCTAGAGTAAAAAATAGGACATCCTAGATATGTAAAAGGAAAATCAATCCTTCCAATTCCAGTGATTCTTTTTACCTTTGTGACAACCTCCCTCTCCACCAAGTGATGCATATAGATTGCAGACTTGCTCTTGTTTACAAGCTCACCAGAGGCTACTTCATAAGCATTCAAAACTTCCATCACCAACCTAAGAGAAGTAGCATCAGATGAGGAAAAGATGATAGTGTCATCTGCATATGCCAAGTAATTTATCTTAGGGCTCCATTTAGGCATACCATATCCACAAAAGTAAAGATTCAAGTGCAAAGAGTTTAGACCCCTAGACAAGGCTTCAGCAGCTAGTATGAATAGTGTTGGTGATAGGGGATCCCCTTGCTTGAAACCCCTAGTTGATTTGAAAAAACCAAAAGGTTGTCTATTTATGAGTATTGAATACCAATTGTTTGATACAATTCCAAACACCATTCCTATGAATCTCTCATCAAATCCCATCTTCCTCAGCACCTCTGTTAAGAATAACCAGGAGAGCCTATCATAGGCCTTAGCCATGTCTAGCTTAATGACCACATTAGGACCTGCCTTGGTTCCCAATCTAATGTCGGTTATGATTTCCTGGGTCAACAGCACATTCTCAGTAATGCTCCTTCTATTTACAAATCCTGCCTGCTCCTCACTAATAATGTTAGGAAGAAATCCTACTAATATTTCATGAATAACCCTTGAAATAATTTTGTTGGAAAAGTTGGTAAGGCTTATGGGCCTCAAATCAGAGAAAGTTCTCACCTTCTTCTTCTTTGATAATAAGATAATGTTGGTATGAGTGATACATTTAGGCAATTCATGTCCATTGAATACAGCTCTAACCATGTTATAGATGTCATCTCCAATGATATCCCAGCAAAATTGATAGAAACAGCCTGTAAATCCATCGGGTCCACCTGCACTCTCCCCATTTAATCCTAGAACTGCTTTTTTCACCTCTTCCTTATTTGGCTGCATCAGTAGTTCAACATTTTGATCTGCATCTATCAAGGTAGGGATGTGGTCTAGGATATGGAATCTTGTGGGGATATCATTTTCAGTGAATTGGTTCTTGAAAAAACTCACTGCCTCCTCTTCAATTTCTTCATCTTGTTCAATCCAAGCACCTGTGCTATTTTGTATTCTTTTGATATGAAGTTTCTTCCTTCTGCCATTTACATGTTCATGGAAAAATTTAGTATTTCTGTCACCCTCTTTGAACCATTGCATTCCTGCCTTTTGCTTCCAAAACTCCTCTTCAATAGCCAAATATTTGATCATGTCTGCCTGCACTTTCTGTAATCTCTCTCTGTTCTCTTCAGTAAGAAAGGCTTCAAATTGGGCTTCGTGGACTATAACCACCTCCTCTAGGCTTGCTATTTTTTGAAAAATATCTCCATAGGTTTCCTTGATCCATACAGTTAATGCTTTCTTCAGTTTCTTCCGTTTGTAGTTGAACAAAACAAATGGATTGGCATAGAAGTCAGCATTCCAGTTTTCTTTCACTACTTCTTTGAAGATTCATGCTTTATCCAGAAATTCAAGAACCTTAAGGATTTCTTCACTGGTGCAACTTCAATGTCATATTTCAGCATTAATGGACAGTGATCTGATCCAATTTTAGGGAGGTGAGTGACCTCCAAATCAGTGAAAGTTTGCTGGAATTCCATATTGGCTAAACAACGATCCAGTCTTTTAAAAATGCATTCTTCATCAGCTCTCCCATTCCACCACGTGAATATACTACCTTTGAAGCCCAAATCTATTAGGCTGCAGGTATTTATGCAATGTCTGAAGTCGTTAATTTCATTCAATGAAACTGGTAATCCACCAAACTTCTCTTCCTCGTCCCATATAACATTAAAATCCCCTTTTACAAGACATGGAACTCATGTCTCTTGCCATATCATACAGGGAATCCCATAATTCAATCCTCTCAATAGAATTGCATTTTGCATACACTAGAGTTAAGAGCAATTCCACATGAGTTTCAGTGTGGACCAATTTTAGTGTAAGCTGTTGTACCATATCATATATGATTGAAACTTCAAAAACCTCCTCTATGAACACCCATATTTTATTGGATATATTTGCAATAGCCTGGGCGAATCCAATTCTTCTTCTATATCTCTCTAGTTTCCTAGCTTGTTGTTTTGGTTCCATAATTCCAATGAACTCAAAGTGATGGTATTTATTCAAAGTGATGAGTCTCTCAAAATCTTGCATGGTCCTGACTGACCTAATGTTCCAGATTAGGGCATCCATTAGAGGTTATTAGATTTGGTAAGTGTCCTCCTTGTTTGAATTCCAGTTAAAGGCAAAACTGAAGAGTTCTTAGCTGATTCCTTAGCATTCTTCTTTCTCCCTTTAGTCGCTGACTTTCCCTTATTGTTATGCCTTGGAGATAGGTCCCCTTGTCGTGCAATGTTTCTGAAGTTTTGTGCACTAGATTCCTCATCTATGTCCTTGCCTAGAATGTTAAAATAATCACCAAATCCTTACTCTTGGTCTACTGCTGCATCCAATTGTTTGAGATGTTCCTCAGTATGTATGCCTATTTCCCCTTGATATTGCTGCTTCTGTTGTCTGTCAAACAATGGAACAGTGTTGCTGTCGTTGGGCCTATTCTTGTTTCCAGTTGTAGCACTCCCATTCACATCTTTGTTAATCTCTTGAGGACCAGTTATTTTTTCCCCAGTCCCACCTAGATCCCCCGTATTCACGTTTGCATCCTTTGGATTTACTGTAGAAGTAGTCTGATTTCCTGTTTCTGCCACCCTATTTCCTTGTTGAACATTCAACTTTGTAGCTTCTCTAGTTTTTTCTTTGTTCTTATCAGTAGGCTGTGTTTTTTCTAGTATGTTGTTGATCAGCTCTTCCTCTTTGCTAGCATTATCCTCACCATTGACACTTTTCTCTTCTTCTTCAAAATTCACATTTGAATCTCGGTCTGCTTGCATACCATCAGGAATGATCCCTTCTTTTGGATCTTCTTCGATTTGATTGCTCCATACTCTACCACCTGTCCACTTAATTCTCTCCTTTGCAACAAAAATTTCATTAGATGCATCTGTTTCATCACCAGTCAAGCCTTTCTTCTTGTTTGCCAAATTATTATCCACTCTTGTGTCTTATGATGGAACCTCTTGGTATGATGTGTTAGTAGCTACTACATTGCCAGCAAATGCTCGTTGTACCCATTTTGATGTGGGTTCCTTGTTGTCTGGTTCCCCATTCCTTTCTCCATTAGAGATAGTAGGTCCTCCTTGTTTTACTACCTCACTCCCATTTGATGTAAGTATAAAACTTGGAGCAGATGGATTTAGTGCTTTTCTATATCCAGTAGAACAAGATTTATTAGGACTTCTACTCCCTTGTCCTCGATTCCTTTCTTTACAATGAGCATTATTTTCCACCATGAGCACTTCTTGACCCTCCTCAACAACTGCCAGTTGATTGTTTTTTGTATCATCATCCTCCTGATCCTCCAATATTGCAAACATATTCGTTGTTTGAATTTGCTGGTTATTTACTGCATCATCTGACCCGAACTCCTCCCTTGTTGCATCACTGTTTTCTTGATTGTAACTGAATACTGGGATAATTTCATTTCCTGCAGCCACATGACTTTGTTGAAATGAAGAATTGCATTGTCTCTTATTAATAGCTTCCTTCAGTGTAATAACTTTGGCAGGTTGTCCTTGCAATGCATTCTGAATATTTCCATGAATTTGTGTTTGTCGAAAATTGGAGTGATCTGCTAGCACTATTTCATCTGCATGAGCTTTATTTTTCCTGACACGATTGTCTCTTACTTCTTTCCATTGTTCCCCAACTGGATTCAAATTACCTACAACTTTACCACTTGATAAGATTATCAATGGTTGCTTATGATGCACATTGCTCTGGTCCTTGTTAATTTCTGCAGTAGATTTTCTTTGAGAATATGGTGACAATTCAGGATTAATTCTCTAGCATTCAATATTGTCATGCCCTTGTAATCTACATTCCTTACAGTACTTAGGCATCATATCGTACTTAATATTTACCCATTCAGTCCTTATTTCACCCGATGCTTCATTAACAATATCTATCTTTACATTTTTAGGGTGGTTAGCTAACAAGTCGACAAGAACTTTGACCCTAACACAACTAGGTCTAGTCTTTTTAATAGTAACCATGTCTAAGTGTAAAGGTTTTCCAACAGCTGAAGCAAGAGAAAAAATACACTCCTTCACAAAGTACGTAAGTAATAAACCTGGAAAAGAGATCCAAGCCATAGCCATTGGAGTTTCCTCTCCTGCCTTAAACTTCACATCATAAATAAGAGGTCGAATTTGATATTCATGACCATTCTTGTCCTTGACGTATTGAGTTCCTTTCGACGTAAAATCAACATAGTCCTGCCACAAGGTCATACGTATAAGGACATGTCTGTCTCTCAAAAGTTCAATATTGCATTCTCCTTTTAAACCACATTGAGATGGAACAATGCGACGAATCTCATTTAAATCTGGCCAGCCATATGCACACTTTCCCACCACAGCATATTGGAGATCCTCAATCATGTTCATTCTCTCAACTTCTTCCATCGTAAACTTAACAACTAGTTGTCCATTCAAGATTGCTACTTGTCTCACAGTGATAGGATTAACTGAAGCTTGTTTAGATGAGTTTCCATGTACTACTGCGTTAATCACAGCAGGTTTCAATAAGTTCGAGTAGTCTAATGGCTTGGATATTTGTGGGGTATTGTTTTGGAGGGAAGGTGTAGCTTGGGGAGGCTGACCAGCCATAGGAGAGGGCTGGTCGCCGGAGCTGGAGGCCATGAACAACCTCAATGGAGCTCGTAACTAGAACTGTCCAGATTGGGTAGGCTACAGAGTCCTAAAAAATAACTGGAAATCAAGTAAAACTATGCATCCATGGAGTTCATCAATACATGTAAATTTCACGTAATAATGGCAGCAGCGATGGAATTAATTGAAAAGAGACCGGTTGCTACAGTAACTCGGGAACTAAATTGCCAGTAGTTATAGATTCAATCACGATTGCGATTATGCTGCCAAGTTAATCTTCAACAATCCATACAAATAGGGACACTTAACGTTACAATAGAGCATGAATGCTGAATTTGGCTAGAGAGAAGTCGATGCTTCAGTAAATCTTAAAAAAAGATTTTAAGATCTGCTGCGAATGGTTATGGATTTTAGGAAAAAATCAAAAGGAGATTGCTCACAATGAGAAGGATGTTCTTTTGGGACCAATCTTGTGAATTTACCTTGCCGGATGTCGGAATTATGGATGATGAATAGTGACGGATTTACTATTCAGGAGTTACTAGAGATTGGGGGAGCCATTATTGTGTTATATTTTGGGAGGATTTTGTTGTGTTGCACAAATTGGTTGACATTAACTATTTTAACCTCACTTTTTTGTATTCACATTACCTTTGGTATTATTAAGAACTGTTGGTACAAGTTTATTTGTAGCAGTAGAAGTTCAATTGGAGTAATTCAAGAAAACAAGTGAAAGAAACAATATGTCACGACCCTGGTTCACCCTCCGTGAACCATCGTGACGGCACCTAGTCTCTATGACTACGTAAGCCTAAAATATGGAAGACAAACCAATTTGCAGAAGAATGCAATTTAAAACAGAAATAATGTAATAAAACAACATTTTAAAAGTGTCGCTCGGCATGCAAAATATAACTCTCAAATCCAATATCTATCTCTCCCAAACCCCGAAAACCCATGAATCACAAGCTAAGGATATTACATAGTGCTCTAACTCCAGAATAGTCTAAAACAAGTAAATACAGAAGGGCTGCAACTACAAGAGAGAAGAGAGAGAGAGACTCCTCAGTCTGCGAACGCGGCAGATATAACTTGAAGTCTCTGAAGGGTCGCCTCGTCTCAAGGATGATATGTCTGAGTCAAGGTACCTGGATCTGTACATGAAAAACATGCACAGAAAGGGCATGAGTACACCACAGAGGTACTCAGTATGTGCCAAGCCTAACCTCGGTCGGGTAGTGACGAGGAAGGTCAGGTCCTACTGAGATAAAATAAAAATATAAGATATGATAGTATAAGATAAGCAGTACAGTCCACAACTAACACTAAGAATTTAATACAGGAAAACAAAGAATTCAATAACTGAAGCAGAGGCAAAAACAATCACAAGAAAATAGTCGGGGATCTCTTAGTATCCTGAGGATCTCTTAGTACCCTCAATATATGCCAAGGATCTCTCGGTATCCTCAATATATGTTAGGGATCTCTTCGTATCCCGAGGATCTCTCGGTATCCTCAATATATGCTAGGGATCTCTTGGTATCCCGAGGATCTCTTGGTATCCTCAATATACGTGCCAGGGATCTCTCGATATCCCACACCTCAGTTCATATCATGAATACATATAGGGGATTTCCCGAGATACCGTCCCGTAGTCCAAAAGTAAAACACACAGCAACAACACAAGAATACTCAATTAAGCTCAATTTCGTATCAAGTAAACATGTACTTCTGATCTAACATGCTTCACATAATTCAATTAAGGCAGTTTAAGCAAATAAACAGTTAAGTCAATTAGACATGCTTTTTCTAAATTAACAACACGTTTAAATTGCAAGTAAAATGAAACAGGAAAAGGAACACAATTGAAATTACTTAAAGAAAACCGGATTTTCAACAATTAGCTCAAGTACGCACTCATCACTTCACGTACAAGGCATTTCAAAGATCAAATATACCAAATCCTAAGGGGAAGGTCTCCCACACAAGGTTAGACAAGCCACTTACCTCGAACCGGCTCAATAATCAACCCAAGACCATATTCTTGCCACGAGTACTCGACTCCAAATGGCCCAAATCTATTCAATTCATTTGCATAATGTAAATAACACTTCAAGTAATTGATTCTACAATTAAATTCTAAGCTAATATGCGAAATTAGGTAAAATAACCAAAACGCCCCTCGAGCCCACGTCTCGAAATCAGGTAAAATTTATATTTTCAGACTCCTCATACTCTCACGAGTTCATGCATACAAAAATTATCCAAATCTAAGGTCAAATTCCCAATCAAAAGTCGAATTCTAGGTCTAAGAACTTTCTTCCAACTTTTTCCCAAATTTCATCTCCAATTCGAAATTAAATGATAAAACTAACTATAGATTGATGGAAAATAACTAAAAAGGGTTAAAGAATTGTTACCCACTGATCTCCTCTTCAATTTCCTCCCAAAATTGCCCTCTCCCGAGCTCCAAATCGAATTTCCAACTTTTGAAACTAAACCCTCGCAATTTCATATTCCTGCCCAGCTGTTACCGCATCTGCGGTCAAGGGATTGCATCTGTGGTCCCACTTTTGCGGACCAGTGGTCGCACATGCAACCTTTCACTTAAGGCCAGTTTCCACTTCTACGGTAGACCCTCCGCACCTACGGTCTCGCAGGTGCGATTCCCTTCTCGCACCTGCGGCTCCTACTGAACCTCTCCAATTCCACTTCTGCGACCACAGAGCCACTTCTGTGGCGCCGCACCTAAGGTCCCACACTCGCAGGTGCAGTTATGATAGAAAACCAGCTGAAGCTGCAACTCCAAACTCCAAAATTCCTCCGTCAACTATCCAAAATCATCTCGAGGCCCCCGGGACCTCAACCAAACTTACCAACATATTCCATAACTTCATTCAAACTTGTTCCAACCTTCTAAATGCTTAAAACAACATCAAAACATCTATTTTTCATCGGATTCAAGCCTAAGAAGCCCAAAAACTCTAAAAATACGCTTTCGATCAAACCGTCTATCAAACCTCGTCTGAATGATCTAAAATTTTGTACACACGTCACATTCAACACTATGGCGCTACTCTAACTTCTGGAATTCCATTCCAACCCTCAGATCAAAATCTCACTATCAACCCAAAAACTTCAAAATTCGACCTTTCGGCATTTTAAGCCTAAATTAGCTATGGACATCCAAAACACAATCCGAACACGCCCCTAAGCCCGAAATCACCCAACGGAGTTAACAGAATCATCGGATTTCTATTCCGAGGTCGTCTTCATACTGTTCCGACTACGTTCAACTTTCCAACACTTAAGCTCTCATTTAGGGACTAAGTGTCCCAAAACTCTCCGAAATTCAAAACCGAACATCTCGGAAAATCAAAATAGCAGAAATAAACTCGAGGAAAGCAGTTAATATGGGATCGGGGCGTAAATTCTTAAGATGGCCGGCTGGGTCGTCACACAATATGACTACATGATCCATATTATTAAAAAGAATAATATTTCAATACTTATTTGAACCCGTTTTAACTTTTCTTGTTACTAAATACTTCGAGATTTCAGGAAATATAAGAGACTGTTAGTTCTGCTTGTTTTAACTTAGTGTTTATTTTTAAAGATTCATAAGGAGTTAGCAAGAGACTCAAAATAAATGTTAAGGATATTATCAATTTGTCTATTGGAGATTGTATCGTGGTTGATTTTGATGATATGGATCAACCAATTAGAAAAGGACAAGGCATTCTTGAAGGCTTTTGTAGAAAATTAGCTACTGACAGCTCCTTATTTCCAATCAACTTTGATAAATGTCCCGATTTACCTGAGTCATACTTCAATCGCTACTTTGATCAAATTATAAAGGTATAAGATCTATGTTGTCATGACTAAAACTCTATTTTATGTCTTTGACTGAATATTTGCATGTTATAGATAAACTAACTAATATTTTATTCCTGAAGCCGCGCTTTTATATGAGGACATTTGAATCAAATTCACGACTATATGTTTATATTTCTGTAACGACCCCAAATTCAACATGTCGTGATGACGCCTATTATGATACTAGGTAAGCCGACAACTCACATATTCCAACACTTTCAAATGCAAAATATACTAAAATAGGTTTAAATAAATAAAAATCTTATAAAATTGGATGAAACATCACAAGTCAATACAGAAATTCCCAATACCTAGGTGTCACTGAGTACATGAGCATCTATACTGTAACATAGTCTAAGAAATTAGAACAAAATAAGCAAAAACTGAGAGATAGGGAAGGAGAGTCAAGGTCTGCGGATGCCAAAGCAGCTACCTCAATAATCTCCGAACAGGTAAAAACTCCACGATCAACAACCACCGAACCCGAAAATGCCTAGATCTGCACATGAGGTGCATGGTGTAGTGTGACCAACTCAATAAGTATCGTAAATAAACAAGGCAAGGTAAGAGAAGCTTAGATTATTGAGGATGCTAGTTGTTTCAGTATAATTCTGCCATTTTAGACCAACGCAACACAATATTTGAAAATAATCATAAGACTTCATGAGAAGAATATCCATGTGTGCATGTGCACTTTTCTCAAATATCCTGCTCATCCGTGTGTGCATGTGCACTGTTTCTCAAATACCATACTAGAATAGTATTATGGCATGTACAGGAAGGAAACAAGTAAATAAGATAAATGATCAAGAAAATACAAGTTCCACACACTGCACAGACAACTCATATGATGCACCAACAACTCACGTGATAATAATAGAACCTCCACGGATAACTCATGTGCAACGCAGACAACTCACGTGTCAATATTATTAATATATGGATCCTCACAGACAACCCACGTGTTGTACAGACAACTCACATGCTGCACGAACAACTCACTTGCCACTAATATTATTACATCGATCCGCACGGACAACTCATGTGTTGCACACACAACTCACATGCCAATAAAATAATCTGCTCGGCATAGCTATAGGTCCCAGTCCAAACATGTCCTACAAAATCAATAAAGCAAGTATACAGGTATATGATGAATGAAATAAGATTCTCATGTCCCTGGACTGGTGTAAATGACATGTGTATGCATGTGCAAAGTGTGTTGTCGTAGTTCAAACCGGCATTTTCAACAATGAAAAGCATTTATCAAGTTCGTTCAGAGGTTAAACCTCTAAGTAGCCTCATCATGGCTCAATTAGATCACATAAACTGTTACAACATGTGAGATATCAAAGCTTAAAGCTTAACAGTCATTTCTAGGCTTATAAGAGCCCAAGCACATCCCAAACATAAATATATAATCCCGGTGCCTGCACATGGGCTCATCCCTATGCATGTGCGCACCCAAAAGCACATGGCAATAACAATAATTCAGGAAACTAGTGCCTCAACTAAGTTTAAATATGATACTCACCTCAACCAAATCGAATCACTCCGCTAGCAAGCCCTTGCCTCGCCAATCGTCTTGCGAATGCTTCGAATCAAGCCACAAACAATTCGATACAATCAACTCAAGCTATAGGAATCAATTCCATATAAAAATGCAAAGTTTTTAAACAAAAGTCAAAAATTCAACTCAAAAATCAACCTCGGACCCACGTCTTTGAATCCAATAAAAGTTACAGAATCCAAAATCCCATTCAACCACGAATCCAACCATACTAAATTTACCAAATTTCGACACCAAATCGTCACTCAAATCCCCAAATTTAACTAACCAATCCTACATATTCACCAGTAGAAACATCACTGGAGCTCAATATCAGATATTTTGGCAAGCACACTCTCAGCAGGACAGTTCTTGGGGTCCAAACCTAGTTATCATGCTATTCATTCCTTTTAGATTCTAGAAGCTAAAGCCCACACACTGCACCAGCATTCTCAGAAGCCAGAAGGCATCAGCTCAAGCTCTTTGTTTCATGCTACCTTGGATGCCAGAAGCAAGCCAATAATCACTCTCTTATGCCAAATGCATCAGACAGAAATAGCTTTTCTGCCCAGTTACAAAGGGGCCTTCTATCAACTATCTTCAACTTGACTTTCTTTGACCCCAATGTCAAAGCAAAGTTGAAGATAGTACTCACTCCACTCACATGTTTTTTATCATATTTGTTAGGGAGATTCTTCACTTTTACTAGTTGTAGAAATTGTTGTATATGGAAGATAACCTTCCAACTCTTTGGCTTAGTATATTTAGGTTGATTTGTGCATGTTTGTATAGTTGACTTAGGCTTACTTCACCATTTTTGTACACCCAATTGCCTATCAATGTTGGATAGACAATGTGCACTTCATCATAGGTATAACTTTTTGCAGCTTTCAGAGTTCACTTTCGTATCAAGTGTGGAAAACCAAGTGCACACTCATCTTATTCTGGAGGTCAGGTTTATGCCCCCCTCCCCCTATTTTGTTGCACTATAGTTTACATATATGGAAATCACCTCTAGGCACAATGCCTAGTGGACTTTAATTAAAATAATCCCTAGCCTAGTCCCAAAATTCCACCTTAAACACAAACAATCTAGGTAGGAAATTCACTGGCAAAACAATATTATTGAATAAAAATAATCACAAGTGGCTTACCTCAAGAAACCCCTCGAAATCCCTTTCAAAAATCACCTTAGTCCAAGTTTGCAAAGTCCAAAATGATAAAAATCATGAAAACCTCGAATTTAACATTCGGCTAGTGCTTTTGAACTTGCGGGCCAAATCTCTGCATCTGCGAAATCACTTTGGCGATTAATGTAGCACTTCTACAGAAGTCACTTAACTCCACAGGGTTCGCACTGCACTCAAAGATCCGTACCTGTAGAAGCGCTTGAGCGACCCTACACTCGCTTCTGTGAAGACAGTGCATTCCTCCATTCTCTGCATCTACTGAGCCTTGCTCGCACTTGCGGGCTCGCAGATGCGGATGACCCCTCGCACCTGCATCATAACCCAGGCCAGCCAAACCTTACTTTTGTGCCACATCACCCACACCTGTAGCGTTGCACCTACGGCTAATCCCTTCGCAATTGCGATTACATTAGAAGGAAAAATTCAATCAATGCTTTAAATCTATTTTTTGTTCCGTAACCATCCGGAATCCACTCGAGGCCTTCGGGACCTCAACTAAATATGTTAACATATCCTAAAGCACGATACGAACTTAGTCAAGGCTCAAATGACATCAAACAACATAAAAAACACGAATCACACCTCAATTCAAGCCTAACAAAAATGAAAAAATTCCAACATCTACAATAAATGCCGAAACATATCAAATCACGTCCGATTGACCTCAAATTTTGCACGCAAGTCCTAAATTATACAATGGGCCTATTCCAACTTCCGAAACCAAAATCCGAGTATGGTAACCACAAAGTGAACTCTTAGTCAAACTTCTCAATTTTCAAAACTTCTAAATCACTATCTGGACACACTCATAAGTCCAAAATCACCCCCACAGAGCTATCGGAACCATCAAAACTCCATTCCGGAGCCATTTACGCATAAGTCATCATCAGGTCAACCATTTCAACTTAAGCTTCTAACCTTGAGACTAAGTGTCTCAAGTCATTCCGAAACATCTCTAAAACCAAACCAACTACCATGGCAGGTCAGATAATGACAAATGAGCATAAAATAAGCAATAAATGAAGGAACATGGCTACAACACTCAAAACAACCGGCCGGGTGGTTACATCCTCCCTCTCTTAAACAAAAGTTCATCCTCAACGGGTCTACAAAAATACTTAGAGTCTCAAATAGGTGTGGATATCTACTCTGCATCTCCCGCTCGGTCTCTCAAGTAGTCTCCTCAACTGGTTGAACTCTCCACTACACCTTTACTCAAGTGATGTTCTTTGACTTCAACTTTTGAACCTGCCGATCCAAAATGGCCACCGGCTCCACATCACAAGTCAAATCACTATCCAGCTGAACCGTGTTGAAGTCCAAAACATGAGATGGATTGCTGACATACTTCCAAAGCATCAAAATATGAAACACGGGATGAACACTCGATAGACTAGGCGGCAATGCAAGCTTGAAGCTACCACTCCAATCCTTTGAAGCACCTCAAAACACCCAATATATTGAGTGCTCAACTTGCCTTTCTTCTCGAACCTCATAACACCCTTTATGGGTGAAACCTCGAGTAATACCTTCTCCCCCACCATGAAAGCAACATTGCAAACCTTCCTATCGGAATAACTCTTTTATCTAGACTACGTCATGCGAAGCCGATCCTGAATCAATTAAACCTTTTCCAAAGCATCCTAAACTAAGTCAGTACCCAATAGCCTAGACTTGCCCAGCTCTAACCACCCTACCGGAGACCGACATTCTCTCCCATACAAAGCCTCATACAAAGCCATCTGAATGTTCGACTGTTAGTTGTTATTGTAGGCAAACTCTGCAAGCGTCATAAACTGATCCCATGAACCTCTGAAATCTATGACACAAGTGCATAGCATATCCTCTAATATCTGAATAGTATGCTCAGATTGACTGTCCGTCTAAGGGTGAAATGTTGTACTCAACTCAACCTGTGTGCCCAACTCTCAGTACACAGCTCTCCAAAATTGTAATGAAAACTATGTGCCCCGATATGTAATAATGGACAAGGAAACACCATGAAGGAGAACAGTCTCGCAGATGTAGATCTCAGCCAACCGCTCCGAAGAATAAGTAGTCCCAACTGGAATGAAATGCACGGACTTGGTCAATCGATTCCCGATCACCTAAATAACATCAAACTTTCTCGAAGTCCATGGGAGTCCAACTACAAAATCCATGGTGATACGCTCCTATTTCCACTCTGGAATATCAAGCCTATAAAGCAATCCACCCGGTCTCTGATGCTCGTACTTCACCTACTGACATTTTAGGCACCGAGCTACAAGCCCCACTATATCCTTCTTCATTATTCTCCACCAATAGTGTTGCCTCAAGTCCTACTACATCTTTGCGACATCCAGATGAATGGAATACCGTGAACTGTGGGCCTCCTTAAGAATCAACTCACGTAGCCCATCTACATTAGGCACACAAATCGACCCTGCATACTCAGTATCCCATCATACCAATAGTAACCTCCTTAGCATCACCATGCTGAACCATGTCCTTAAGGACAAACAAATGAGGATCATCATACTAGCGCTCTCTAATGCGATCATATAAGGAAGACCGAGAAACCACACAATCTAGAACCCGACTAGGCTCTGAAATACCTAATCACACAAACAGGTTGGCCAATGCCTGAATATCTGATGCAAAATGAATGCAAGGCTATCCATACTCACCACCTTTCTGCTCAAGGCATTGGCCACCACGTTGGCCTTCCTAGGATGATACAAAATGGTAATATCATAGTCCTGCAGAAGCTCCAACCATCTCCTTTGCCTCAAATTTAAATCCTTCTGTTTGAACAAGTACTGGAGACTCCGATGATCTGTAAATACCTTACAACACATACCATAGAGATAATGTCTCCAAATCTTCAATGCATGAACAATGACTGCCAACACTAAATCATGGACAGAGTAGTTCTTCTTATGGGGCTTTAACTTATGCGAAGAATAAGCAATCACTCAACACCCCTGCATCAACACACACCCAATACTGATTCGGGAAGCATCACAATACACTGTATAAAGCCTAATGCTGAAGGTAAAACTAGAAATGGAGCTATGGTCAAGGCAGTCTTGAGCTTTTGAAAGATCTCCTCACACTCTTCTGACCACCTGAATGGAGCACCCTTCTGGGTCAATTTGGTCAAAGGCGCTGTAATAGACGAGAAACCCTCTACGAAGTGACGATAATAACCGGCCAAGCCAAGAAAGCTCTAAATCTAAGTAGTTGAAGACAGTCTGGGCCAACTCTGAACCGCCTCTATCTTCTTTGGATCCACCTTAATCCCCTCACTAGACACCATGTGCCATGAGAACGCCATCGAACCAAGCCAAAACTCACACTTATAAAGTTTCTCATCCCTCAACCTCTATGTACAATCTTCAAGTGTTGTGCATGCTCCTCCTGGATATGTGAGTACAACACGATATCATCAATGAATACTATGACAAACGAATCAAGAGATGGCTGAAATACACTGTTGATCAGATGAATAAACGTTGCTGGGGTATTGGTCAGCCCAAAAGACATCACAAGGAATTCATAGTGACCATAACGAGTCTAGAATGCCATCTTCAGAATATCCAAGTCCCGAATCTTCAACTAGTGATACCCAAACCTCAAATCAATCTTAGAGAACACCCTCGCTCCCTGAAGCTGGTCAAATAGATCATCAATACGGGGCAAAGGATACATGTTCTTGATTGTAACTTTGTTCAACTGCCTATAGTCGATGTACATCTGCATAGTACCATCCTTCTTCTTCAAAAACAAAACCGGTGCACCCCAAGGTGATACACTAGGCCTAATAAACCCCTTATCAAGAAGTTCCTGAAGCTGCTCCTTTAATTCCTTCAACTCAGCTGGTGCCATACAATATGGAGGAATAGAAATGGGATGAGTGCCCGGCACCAAGTCAATATCCCTATTAGGTGGCATGCCCGACAGGTCTACAGGAAACACATCTGGAATGTCTTGCACCACTAGAACAGAACAGATAGTAAGGTATTACCACCAGCATCCCTCACAAAGGCCAAATATAATAGACACCCCTTCCCAACTATCTGTTGGGCCTTCAAATAAGAAAACACTCTGCTAGGAACATAATATAGAGAACCTCTTCTCCACTCGATTCCTTGCAACCCCGACATCTCCAATGTCACGGTCTATACATGCCAATCCAAAATAGCATGATATGGAGACAACCAATCCATACACAAGATCATGTCGAAATCAATCATACTAAGCAATAAGAGATCAAATCTAGTCTCCAATCCCCCAATATTCACTACACACGACCGGTATACACGATTCACAACAATGGTATCGCCCACCGGCATAGATACATAAACATGTAAAACTAAGGACTCGCATGGAATATCCAAATAACGACTAAAATAGGATAATACATAGGCATAAGTGGAACCATAGTCAAATAATGTGGAAGCATCTCTTTGGCACACTGAAACAAAATATGTGATCACTGCATCTGAAGCAACAACCTCTGGCCTAGCAGGAATATTATAAAATCGAGCATCACCGCCACCTGATCGTCCTCCCCCTCTAGGGTGACCTCTAGCTTCCTGGTCCCCAACTCGAGCTGGCTGAACGGGTGGTGTAATTGTCGGTGCTGGTATCATCGGCCGAGAACTCTGTTGTGGAACCCCACTCAACAATCTAGGGCAATCCCTCTTGAGATAACTCAAGTCCCCATATTCGAAACAACCCCTCCTCTAACGGAGCTGCTTGTCCTAATAACTTGAGAAATTGCCTGTAAAAAACTGAGCAGACAAGGCATGGTGAGAACTCTGCTATGGTAATGCTCTGAATGATGAATGATCCGAATGAGCACTATAAGAACTATGACTAACTAATGCACCGCGATAAGCTGGATGAGCTGTTTGAGCGGGCCTACAAGGACGACCACTATTGTGGTAGGACTGCCCCCAGAAGGAACACTGCTGAAACCACCTAAACCATGACGCCTCTTGGCCTACCTCTTATCACGCTCCTAACTGTGGACCAACTCTAGCCATCAAACAATATCAGCCACCTCGTCGAACTTAACACCTCCTACATTATCCAGAGTCATAACAAAATGCAAATGATAGTTGAGGCCATCAATGAACCTCCTAATCCTATCCATCTCAGTGGGAACAAGACAAACTACATGACGAGCCAACTTTTAAAATGTCATCTCATACTGGGTCACAGATATACCCTCCTGACGTAGCTGCTCGAACTGCCTGCACAGCTCCTCCCTGCGGGTCTGTGGCACAAACTTCTCCAAGAAGAGAACATAGAACTCATGCCATAAAAGTGGTGCTATACCGACTGGCCTTCTCCTCTCATAGGCCTCCCACCAAATGAAGGCAACCCCTGATAGCTGAAAAGTAGTAAAGGAGACACCACTAGTCTGCAGAATACCTGCCATGCGAAGAATCTTCTAGCACTTATACAACAAGTCCTGAGCATTCTCTGACTCATCCCCGCTAAATGATGGAGGTTGGAGCCTCTCTCTAGCCTCTTCTGCTCCTCATCACTCATAATGGGACCCACTAGGCCTGAGGAGCTCCAACCAGCTGGGCTGGTAGTACCCCCGGTGTCTGAAGTCCCTGCACTACCTACTTTGGAGTACGGGCGACAGGAGTCTGAGTACCTCCCCCAGCCGAAAAAGTGGCTCGCGCAGTCTGAACAAAAACCTTCTGAGTAAGGTTAGTGCAAACAGTAAATATCTGAGCCAAAGCCTCTTAAAGGCCTAGAATCACAATGGGCACAACTGGTTCCTTAATTGGCCCCACTGGCTCAACCACATCTTGAACTTGCTCCTGAGCTAGAGCAACTAATGGGTCTGCAGGTGCTGCTCTAGCTGTTGTACAAGCTGCACCTCGGCCTCGACCATGGACTTGGCCTCTCGTAGCCTTAGAAGGTGTAACTTTTAGCCATTCGCCTGGTCCGGTAGCGCGTGTCCTCACCATCTGTGAGTGAATAGAATAACAAAAGTTTAGTATCTGGAATCAACAAATTTGCACGACAAGAATACAAGAATGTGAAGTCTTTCTAAGGGTTCGGTAGCCTCTCGAAGAAAAGTACAGACGTCTCCATACCGATCCACAAGAATCTACTAAACCTGCATATGACTCGTGAGACCTATCTAACCTAGGATTTGATACCAAGTTCTCACGACCCCAAACTCAACATGTCGTGATGACACCTATCATGATACTAGCAAGCCGAAAACGCACATATTCCAACACTTTCGAATGCAAAATATACTAAAACATGTTTAAACAAATTAAAATATTATAAAACCAGATAAAACATCACAATTCAATTCAAAAATTCCCAAAAACTAGGTGTCACTAAGTACATGAGCATCTATACTGTAACAAAGTCTAATACATTGTCTAAGAAAGTAGAATAAAATAAGAAAAAACTGAGAGATAGGGGAGGAGAGTCAAGGTCTGCGGACGCCAAAGAAGCTACCTCAATAATCTCCGAACAGGTAAAAACTCCACGATCAACAACCATCGTGCCCGGAAGTGCCTAGATCTGCACACAAGGTGCATGGTGTAGTGTAAGTACAACTAATACAATAAGTATCACAAATAAATAAGACAAGGTAAGAGAAACTTAAATTATTGAAGATGCTAGTTGTTTCAGTGTAATTCTGCCTTTTTAGACCAGCACATCACAATATTTAAAACTAACTCATAAGGCTTCGTGAGAAGAATATCCGTGTGTGTATGTGCACTATTTCTCAAATACCCTTCTCGAACAGTATTGTGGCATGTATAGGAAGGAAACAAGTAAATAAGATAAATAATCAAGAAAATATAAAATCCACACACTGTGCGGACAACTCACGTGCTAATAATAGAACCTGCATGGACAACTCATGTGTGACATGGACAACTCACGTGTCAATATTATCAATATATGGATCCGCACGAACAACTCACATGTTGCACAGATAACTCACGTGCCACTAATATCAATACATGGATCCGCACGGACAACTCACGTGCTACAAAGACAACTCACGTGCCAATAACATAATCTGTCTGGCATAGCCACAGGTACTAGTCCAAACATATCATACAGAAGCAATAAAGAAATTATATAGGTATATGATGAATGAAATAAGATGCTCATGTCCTGGACTGGTGTAAATGACATGCTAAAGTGTAAGCATGTGCAAAGTGTGCTATCATAGCTCAAACCAGAAATTTCATCAATGAAAATCATTTATCAAGTTCGTTCAGGGGTTAAACATATAAGTAGCCTCATCATGGCTCAATCAGATCACATAAACTGTTACAACATGTGAGATATCAAAGCTTAAAGCTTAACAGTCAGTTCTAGGCTTATAAGAGCTTAAGCAAAACCCAAACATGAATATATAATCCTGGTGTCCGCACATGGGCTCATCCCCATGCATGTGCGCACCTAAAAGCACGCGGCTATAACAACAATTCAGGCAACTAGTGCCTCAACCGAGTTTAAATACGATACTTACCTAAAGCAAATCGAATCACTCTGCTAGCATGCCCTTGCCTCGCAAATCAGCCTCTAAACGCCTCGAATCTAGCAACAATTAAATCGATACAATCAACTCAGACTATATGAATCAAATCCATATAAAAATGCTAAGTTCTTAATAAAAAGTTAAAAGGTCAACTCAAAAGTCAACCCACGGACCCACGTCTTTGAATTCAATAAAGGTTACAAATTCCAAAAGCCCATTCAACCACGAGTCCAACCATACAAAATTTACCAAATTCCGACACCAAATCGTCAATCAAATCCCCATATTTAACTCTTCAATCCTACATATTCACTAGTAGAAACATCACTGGAGCTAAATATCAGAAATTTCAACAAGCACAGTCTCAGCAGCACAGTTCTAGGGGTCGAAACCTAGTTATCATGCTATGTATTCCTTTCAAATTCCAGCAGCTAAAGCCCACACATCGCACCAGCATTCTCAGAAGCTAGAAGCCATCAGCTCAAGCTCCTTGTTTCATGCTACCTTGGATGCCAGAAGCAAGTCAATGCTCACTCTCTTCTGTCAAACGCATAAGACAGAAATATCTTTTCTACCAAGCTACAAGGGCCCTTCTGTCAACTATCTTCAACTTGGCTTTCTTTGACCCCAATGTCAAAGCAAAGTTGAAGATAGTCCCCACTCCACTCACATGTTTTTTTGTCATATTTGTTAGGGAGATTTTACACTCTTACTAGTTGTAGAAATTGCATTTGCGACCCTACACCCTCTTTTGCAAAGTCAGTGCATCCCTCCATTCTCCGCATCTTCGGAGCCGTGCTCGCACTTGCGGTCTCGTAGATGCGGATGACCTCTCGCATCTGCATCACACCCCAGGCTAGCCTAGCCTGATTTTGTGCCATATCAGCCGCACCTGTGACGTCGCACCTACGCTTAATCCCCTCGCAAGTGCGATTACATATAAGGAAAAATTCCAACAATGCTTCGAATGCATCTTTTGTTCTGTTAACCATCCGGAATCTACCCAAGGCCCTGATACCTCAACCAAACATACCAACAGGTCCTAAAATATGATCCGAACTTAATTGAGGCCTCAAATTACATCAAACAATATCAAAAACATATATCGCACGTCAATTCAAGCCTAACAAAAACTAAGAAATTCTAACTCCTACAATCGATGTCGAAACCTATCAAATCATGTACGATTGATCTCAAATTTTGCACACAAGTCATAAAT
This sequence comes from Nicotiana tabacum, assembly GCF_000715075.1. Taxonomy (NCBI): domain Eukaryota; kingdom Viridiplantae; phylum Streptophyta; class Magnoliopsida; order Solanales; family Solanaceae; genus Nicotiana; species Nicotiana tabacum. The sequence goes on along the minus strand of NC_134084.1, from coordinate 101,024,267 downwards.
GACATAACGTGCCTATTCCAACTTTCAAAACCAAAACTCAATCCTGGTAACCACAAAGTCAACTCGAGGTCAAACTTCTCAATTTCCAAAACTTCTAATTTTCTAACTTTCGCCATTTCAAGCATAAATCAACTACGGACGTCCAAATCACTATCCAAACACACTCCTAAGTCCAAAATCAACCCCATGGAGCTATCAGAACCATCAAAACTCATCCCGAAGCCATTTACACATAAGTTATCATCCGATCAAACTTTTCAACTTACTCTTCTAGCCTTGAGACTAAGTGTCTCAAATCATTCCCAAATATCTTCAAGACCAAACCAACTACCTAGGCAGGTCAAATAATGACAAATGAGCATAAAATAAGCATTAAATAAGGGAACGAGGCTACAACACTCAAAACGATCAGTCATGTCTTTACAATTTCTATTGTAAAGAGGATGCAAATAGGCTAAAGATGTGGTATGCATACAATGACCCACTTAAGAGAATAGAAGAGATTATGGATAATGTTCCGGATCAGATTCCACGAGATTAATGGACTATTTATTGTGATTACCATTTTAAAGAAAAAATTAAGGTATATATTCAAATTCTTCGATTGGTATGTGTAATTGTATGCTTATTTGTTGGTATATTTAACTTTAAAGTATCTTGTTTTATAAGTAAACATGTAAAAGAAATGCAGAAAATCGAAAGCTACAAACCGTTTCACATATCGGTGGATCCAAGCCTAACTCTAGAATAAGAGTTGAAATGGTGAAATATGTTAATTCATATAGTTTACTTTTAGTTATTAAACTTGCAACTATTTCTAATTAGTTAAGTTATTTCGGCTTGATTTTTCATTTGTAGATGATTGAGACTGGAAAAAGACCTGGATGGACGAGGACAGCTTTATCTCGCTAAATGAAGATGGATCATATGTTAATGAGGCGACAAAAGAGATATGTGTAAGTTTTTATTTGTTACAAACTTAATAAGATTATGTAAGCTCATTTTTTTGATATCATTGTTTGTTCTGTCATGTGAACTCATATATTTTCTTTCTGTAATGAGCTTTGTCAACACTATATTTAGGAAAATATTGATCTAGCTTTGAGATAAAGCACTTTAGATGAGTCTGAAATTTTGCTAAATGATGTTGTTGGTAAGATGCTAGGAAAAGAGCACTCTGGAACAGTAAGGTGTTGTGATGACCCTAAATGTCATCTTTTATTTTAGAAGTTAAATCTGTATTCTGAGGCCATAAAAACCTCTTTTTATCTTACCTCGATTTGCGTGTGCAATATGGACGCATTTCTGGAAAGCTTTTATGTGAAATTTAAGAAAAATAATAAAATTGGCATTTAAAATTGATGAAAATTGACTTTGGTCAACATTCTTAGTAAACGGACCCAAACCCATGATCTGATGGTCTCGTAGGTTCCGTAGTAAAATATGGGATTTGGGCGTATGCCCGGAATCAAATTCCGAGGTCCCTATCCCGAGAAAAGAATTTTTAAAGAAAATTATTTGCTGGAAAATATAAAGGCTTTTAGAAGTGAAATAATGTGTTTTCTTGATGGTATCGGGCGCGTATTTTGGTTCTGGAGCCCGGTACAGGTTTAAAATAATAATTAAGTCGAATATGTGAAATTTGGTTAGAATCGGAGTTGATTTGGTATAAATCGGACCTTTAGTTGAGGAAACGGAATTTCAATGTTCTTAAGGAATTTCATGAATTTGAGGTTAAATTCGTAGTTGTTGATTTTATTTTGATTATTTGATCACACGAGCAAGTCCTTAGGAAGTTTTTAGACTTGTGTGAATGTTTGGTTTGGAGCCTCGAGGGCTCGGGTGAGTTTTGAATAGGCCACGGGGTGATTTGGACTTACGAAAATTGGAGTTGTGCATCTGGTATTACCCAGGCCTTTGATCTCGCAATTGAGAGATCAGGCTTTGCATTTGCAAAGTGGTAAGGCTTGGGAAATGCGACCAAAGTGTCGCAACTGCGGACCAAGCCTGGGCAGGCCCTCATCGCAAATGCGACCTCAGGCCTGGGAAATGCGAAGCCCCTTAATCTCAAATGCGGCGCCCCCTTCGCAGATGCAAAGCTAGCAGACTTCCAAAGAGTTGGCAATTGCGAACCCCTGGTCGCAATTACGACATCTACGACCTGTTAAATGGGATTTTGACGGGATTTCAACTTACTCTTTTAATTTTTCAAACCTAAAACTCCCATAGGCGATTTTCTTGAAGAGAGTTCTTCTCAAAATCATAGGTAAACGATTTATAATATATTTTCTTCAATCTATAACATCTTTTTACATGATTTCACTTCAAAATCTAGGTTTTTTCATGGGAAATTGGGTGTTTTTGGGTAGAAGTTAGGATTTTCAAATTTTGGGGATTTGGACCTCAATTTGAAGTCCGATTTCAAAACTAATTGCATATTTGAGTTCGTGAGTGAATGGGTGATCGTGTTTTTGTTCGAACTTCGGGTTTTGACCAAGCGAGTCCGGGGTCGATTTTTGACTTTTTGGGGAAAGTAATGGGAAATCTATTTTCATGCATTAGAATTGGTTTATTTAGAATTTATTAATATTATTAAGTAACTTATGACTAGATACAAACGAATTGAAAGTGGAACCGAGAGGTAAAGCGGTAATTGAGGCTTAATCTTGTCCGTGGAATTGAGGTAAGTGTTTGGCCTAACCTTAGCTTGAGGGAATAAGGGCTTTGGTCTATTTGCTATGTCTTAGTATTGAGTACGACGTATAGGTGTGGTGACGAGTATCTATACGTTGGTGTCAAGCATGACCGTGAGTCTTATATCATGATTTTTGTGACTCTATTATGTATCGATCATTCTCAAATTGATGATTATTAATGTTGAACAAAGATTACGGAAGTGTCTTAGTAATTGACTGTTGTTGAGTATTGGCTCAAGTTAAGTTTCCTTTTTGTAAAGTGATTGTTGAAAACGAGATTGATTATAGCTGATTCCCTTGTCGGGATGTTATTATCGATATTGTTGACTCCCTTGTTGGGATGTTATTGTTGATATTGTTGATTCCTTTGCGGGGACGTATTGTTTCTATTGTTTTGGTGAGGAAGAGTGTAAATCACGAAGGATGATGCCGTGTATAATATTGTGAGTGAGTGTAATGCACGAAGGGTGATGTCGTGCCGATATTATGAGTGTTAATGAACGAAGGGTGATGACGTGCCATGATTTGAGAGTTAATGCACGAAGGGTGATGCCCTACCAATATTGTGAGGAATAATGCATGAAGGGTGATGTCGTGCCATGATTATGAGAGGTAACGCACGAAGGGTGATGTCGTGCCATTTTTATTGTTTCATATGGTGAGGACGAGAGAAAAAGCATGAAGGGTGACGCCGTGCACATGTTACCGTTTCATTGTTCTTGTTGATTTTGAATATAATGTTCATTATGCTCCTTTATTGATGCTTCTTCATTGGCTTATTGTTAGAATCTGATGTCCCTCACAGCATGTCCCCTTCCCACCTTATACTGTTGATTCCTGTTACTATGATTCTGTTTGTACATGATTTAACTACACAGGTATATTTTATTGTCGTGCCCTAGCCTCATCATTACTTCGCCAAGGTTAGGCTCGACACTTACTCAGTACATGGGTTCGATTGTACTGATACTACACTCTACACTCTTTTGGTACCGGGCCCGATTAGGAGCTGAGTTATTGCCTTCAGTCCAGGAAGATCAAGGTAGATCTGCTGGCGTCCACAGAGCCTAAAGTCCCCCTTTCCTGTTTTTCTTTCTGTTGTCTCTCTTTATTCCGAGAAGAGTTGTACTTTTCTTTCCATACTTGTGTTTGTAGTAAAAA